>NC_084761.1:63220000-64470000 GCF_028858725.1 Colius striatus
CAAGGGCAGCCGTGTGGGCTATTTCTACTGACTTTTGTCTATTTCCTTGTTTCAACAGTAGAGGAGAATCAGTAAGTAGCAGGAGTCAGCAAGGAAAAAAATAACTTTTTTTTTTGTTACTTTTTATTGAATTTAGTGACTTGGCCATTGCCATGGAACTAACTAGGCTGTACTAGAGCTCAAGCTATTTCACTTCAAAACAACCTGATTGGATTGATTTATTTTGTTACATTGCTAGATGTGACCTTATATCCCAGCGGATTGTTATGTTCTGTGTGACTGACTTCCTCCCTCTCCCTTTGTGCACGTGTGCATAGTTAGTGATACTGTCTATTAGACCAGTCAAGTAAACATTGTTCACCCTTTGGGAGCAGAAATATGACACTGGCACTGGTCTTCAGTTGCTTCCTGACAGATTTTTGTGGTCATTTTTTTCCTGATTTGCTTCCTAAAGTTATGTTTTGCTCGATGAAAGAAAACGTATTTTTCCTGGAATAAAGTGTAATAGGGGAACAGTTATAAAACTTGTTTTAATTATCTATTGTAATTAGCATCAAAGTTATAAAACTTAGTTTTAAAAAAATGATTTCTTTTTGCCCTAGGAATGGTTTTAGCTTGTTAGTGAAATTGTCACATTTTCATATTCAATAAAGACTCTGAAAGAAGAATGTGAACTATCCTTTTCCATATGTGAATACTACACACTCTGGTTGCTTCTAAAAGCCAGAGAAGTATGTTTTGGATTCAGACATTTACTAAGAAGACTCTTACTGTTCTGTAGTCTATTATGGGAGAAACACAAAAAGATAAAATAAGTTTATTACCTGGGAACGTGTTTAACAATAAACATTGTTCTTTACCATTAATTAACATAAAAAGTCCTACTAACTTAAGCTTGAATTCTTTGCCTAAGATAATTCTTCCTCTTACTTCACCTCTACTTGCTTACCATTATCCTCCTCTGGAGGGAAGATGGGAAAAAAATTGTAAAGATAAGATCTTTTTCTGCTGTTCTAATACACTGGTCTTGTTTACTCCTCTCATTGTCCATTGACTAATTTTCTGGAAGTAAATATAAGTTAATTTATTTTTTTCTACCCTTCTCCTTAGGATGTGGTTGGTAATCAGTATTTCATTTGAATGTCTGAATTCCACCCTGCCTTTCTCCTCATCTTGAGGTTGCTTGTCGCTCTAGACGTTCCTGAATGTGTAGTTTTCATATAGATTCATAAAAAATCTTATTTTATAATCATCATTTAAAGACTAAATATGCCTTAAATGGGGAAGATAGAATTGCAGTGAAAGGTTTTCTTGCCTGTGTGCACTCTTGATTTTCCTGTTTAGAATTTTTTTTCAGATATTATACTGCAGCACAGTGATAAAAATTTCCCCTGAAATCTAAATCACTCAATCTACTTTAATTTCCCATCATTTGATTCAAAGTGGTCATTATCTGTCCAACTTGTCTCCTACTATTCAATATGCCTCTTAAAAAGCTTGTGTTTTCCACAGTAGCTTTCATGTCTGTTTGTTAATGTATCACATTCCTCTAAATCAGTTCAATTCATTAATAATTATTGTTCATAAGGTGAAAACTTTATTGCTATCCTACTGGTTATATATTTGAGAAGGCCACTAATGATTAAAACATAATCAGTCTACATTGTGATGCTATTCTAGTACTCAAAATGATAGCTTAAAAAAAAGTTATTAAAACATCTCATTTTACATGTGAATACCAAATAATATTTTTTTTAAACAAAGAATAAACTTTCAAAAGCACTATCTCTTTTTGTAGAGAGAGCTCCTGTCAAGCAACATTTTATTAGTATTTTTGAGAAATCTTTATCTTTACTTATTAAAAAAATAAGAAAAGGCAACTTGCTTGGCTCTTGGTTCTTGGAGGGAGGTATCTTATTCATGTTAAATATCGTACAAATAGTATTTAAATAATATCCACTGTACATTAATATAAAAAACATATTTTAAATTTGTATACATGTGCATGCTGATAGACTCTTAAGGAGCTCCTATAACATATAAAGAACTGTAAACATATGCACACCTCTAAAGTGGGCAGTTAGTTTAAATGTGTTCCTTTACAAATAGCTTTGATATTGATTGACTCCTTTGTTGTTGTTGTTTTCTTTGTGTTTTTAAATGCATAAAGCTTAGTGTGTAAGATATTTTTCAATACTAGGGGAAGAGTGGAATAAAAGTCCTACATAGCAAGGAATTTTGCAAAACAGGTAGAAGGTAAATGCAATACCTTTTGATTGCAAATAAGTACAGTTTATCAGTAGATTTAAAACTGTACAGAATAAAAAAAATACACAAAATCTATGTTTCTTAAAACTAATTTTGCAGTTAAAACGTCAAATTTAGGATTTTTTTTCACGCTTTTTAATAAAATCTTTACAAAAAGGCATGTGTTGGCAGGAGAAAAAAAAGTTTAGGTTTCTTTGAATTTGCTCTCAACAAAATTCTTAGTTGACTTCTCTAATCACTATGTGACTTATTCCCCCAACATTATATAATCACAAAAAGTGGCTTGCTGTTTACCAATACCAGAACAATTATAGAGAGTGCTAAAATAATGGATACCTCTTTAGAATTTAACTACTTGGAATAATTTGGCTAACTGATTTGTATTATGCAGAAGGAGAAAGCATTGAGAAATTAAATATCTGAGAAACATTTTAGTGCTAAGCCTGGAGTAATAAGCTCCATGAGGTTGAAGCAAAAGCAGTTCATCAGGAATTAAGAATAAATATTTGTATTTGTGTAAGATGTGAGATTGTTTTTACCTCAGTTATGAAGGTTACATCCTCTAGCTACAGAATATGAAATAATTGGCACTAGGAACTGAGGAGATGTTCTATCCCACTCTCATTGTACAGCAACCTAGAGGTACATGATAGGCTCTCCTATCTTCTTAGGAGGTCAGTTGCAGGTCACTGTCTGAAACAAGGTAACAACTGGAATTGATGGGACATCAACACTTTCAGTAATTTATTCTGATACAGCACAGAAGAAGTTAAGAAAGATCACATAAATCATTTGCATTCTTTTGCAAAAGCAGCAACACATAAGAACACTCATCCTTTATTTACTTTCAGGTTTTGAACAGACAGGATAATCTTTTTATGGAATCTATGGGACTTGCATCTTGTTCTAATCCTTCTGAGCTCTGGATGGTTAGAAAAAGAGTAAAAGAACAGAAGTACTTTCCTCAGCTTCCAGGAATCTACAGCTTAGAGAAAATTGTGAGCTAGAAGTTGTGTGTGTCAATTTACTCGCCCTTCATCCATTTTTCTTCCATGAATTTGCCCATGTAATACCGTATGTATTTAGTGTTTACCATGCTATGACACACATGTTTACAGTGTAACAATGCAGGTTACTTTAGATCATATTGTTTTTGTTGGCATACTTTTTACTGTTTGTATTGTAATTACAGTTACAGTTCTTTTTTTAGTGCACATTTATAAGCTACTGTACTTTTTATTTTGAATCAAAAGGGGAGCAAAAAGAACTGTTAGCATCTGGCAACCACACCTTGATTCATTCTAGCCCCCAGAGTCTTGGTATGGTGCATTAATTTTTCAGTTTGTAATTTGCCAGCTGCATTTAATGGAACCAATTTTCATTACATCTGTTCTATGGTTCAAAGAGCTCTTTCAGTTGCCAAAGGGGGCCAGCTTCACACAGGTTCAGAGAGGGTGCTAATACACTGTATCTTGAAGTATTAGATAACTAGGGATGGTTTTATAGCAAACAGATTATTTTTTACAGAGGCAAACTCTATATTCATGGCTTGCCACTATTTGAATTTCTCTTTCTGAGAAATCACATATTGATTTTCATGTCATTTTCTTCATAATACTCTCTGATTGCTTATCTTTTCAATCAATGTTATATTTCTATTTATTGGTGAAAGATGACATAATTATACATGAGTAAATCCTGATTTTTAACTGAATAGTTTAGAAAAGTTTTCTAACGAAATACTAAATGATATGAGGAATAACTCTGTGTAATTTTCAGACCTAAGAAAAAGGGGTTTTTTTATATTTTAAAAACCTTTACATTACCAGGACAACTGCATATCTTGTGCATAATTTTAATTTCATAAAATGTGTAGCAGTTTTATGGTATTAAATTCAAGATTCTGATTGACAGCAACTTTCAATGAAAAGGTTTTTCCTCATGGGCTAAAGAAAATTTGAAATGTTCTACTACACTTTGAAGTTCTAAAGCATCAGCCATATGAGAATTATAAAGCATTAATCCTGAAGAGTATCCACCTGACAGTCATGAAATAACATACCTATGTGAAAAGTGACTCAGTTTTACTTCCTCAGGCAATACTTTCCTTTTCTTCTGCTGCTTCAGAAATACCATGCATCATGTCATAGTGAGAAGATGGCCTTAGAATGACTGGATCCTTTTGAAATCACCGAAGTCTACAATATCACTCTATTTATCTGAGACATTTCAATGACATTTATAAATGTTGTTTATACTAGGAGTTCTGATCTGATAAGTCATATGAAAGTTGCTCAAAAAAAGTAATCAAGAAGTTCTTTTAACTGTGTTGTTTTAAACAGTTGTTGTTTGTAATTCTAAAAGCATAATAGAAGGAGAAAACATATTAACAAGTGTTTGGAAGCAATTTAACAGCATTATACCCAAAGTAATACATGTACAATACTGCCTTACGCACCAACTTGCTTACTTCTTTGATATTAGTGGGATTACCTTGTGGTCACTTTAGTCAGGATCAGGGCCCAAGACTAGATTTTCATTTCAGGAAAAAATTATTTTCATGTCTGTGAAGTATTTCTTTATAATGTGCTATGGCAAACAGCAGGATAGTAACATTTCCCCCTTCCTCTGTATACTAATGATCACTTCTACATTTTCTGAAACAAAAAACAAATCCTTGCAGTGGCTGGTGGAATTTTTTGTCACTGAAACTGACTGAATGGGGATTTGAATATGAATTACCCATTATGAGGTAACTTACAAAAAATGCTTGGGAGAAGGAAGGGGCTGAGGAGAGGGGTGGAGAACAGCACTCAATCTAGATCTATATTTCAACTGCAAAATTCAATGTCACACCAGGAAGTACAGAGAAAGAAGAACAGACTCAGAAGGGAAAAGAAGACTTCTCAAGTGTTTTGGTGTCGCATTAATTGGTATGGAGGAATGCTTCATACTCACTTTAAATTAAAATTCACTACAAAACAAACAGCTGGATGTCTTACCTTGTGCTTTGCCACAACTGGAGACTAACAAAAATAGGAAAATATTATAAAATGTGATGATGTAAAATGAAGTTTACTAGGTTTCACTGAACCACTTAGGCTTTCCTGTACACAAATGCAATCTAATTCCTTCCCACATTGCTGTACCTCCTGTTTTCATTTTCTACGTATTGATTTGTTATATTTAGATGTATCTAGAATTGGCTGTTTATATACAATAAGGATGAAAATATTTCCATTACAAAGACACAAAAATAGCTGCATCTGTAAAAGTATGATTGACACAGAAAAGGATAAATCAAGTTTTAAAAGAATCCATTTGTAGTCAATAAGCTATCATTGTTTGTAAATGACATTTGTAAATGTCTTTTTTTCATGTCTGCTACTGAACAAAGCCTGAGTATTCAGTAGCATTCAAATTCTGATACTCCACCTTTTCTTGAGACTTGGCTTTACTACCAAAAAGGTCACCATATGAAGCTTTTGCCAGTCTTCCACTGATTTTTTTTAATTTCCTGTCTTTTGTTTCAGCACTCAGAAGATCCTGACTCAGCTATTTCCTAGAATTCGTAACCGCTTATAACAAAAATGAGGTTTAGCCAGAAAGCAATAGATATAACCTACAACAGGACAGCCACTATCATCCTAACTATGAATAGATGCATGACTAGTAAAAAGCAAAGCAAAGGAACCAGAATTTAGATATTCCTCAGCATGTTAAAATGGACAGATTCCAGTCCATAGATTCAGTTTTGCCTAATGTCACAACTTGGGAAAACAATATTTTAAGAAATTACAAGCTCTCTAAGAATATTTAATCATATAGAAATTCAATGTAAGATTTTCTTTTTTCAAATAAACATAGCTAATAGTACTCACAACTGTTTTCCTCCACTTTGTGTAAGTAGAGATGACAATTAGTGTACAAGACTACACATTAAATTTACTGGTATATAAATACTTTGAGGAGCCTTGCTGAGAAGACATGAAAGGAGTAGAAAGGTGTGTGTATTTGCTTTAGATTGGACTACTTACTGTTAGGAAAAAATAAATGAATAAATAGACTGAGAGACTAAAGACTGGAAACACTGCTAAGAGACTAGTGTGTAGAGTACATGAGGTCTGCTTACTTTGTTTACTCTTTTGTTTTTTCTACTGAGGTTTCCTGGTTTGTCTGTGGAAATATTCCTTGATAATTAGTAAGAGAGTAAATCATACAGAGCAAAACAATATTTGTGTAGAGAGAACGTTTTTCTCTGTGTGGATTTGTGATGACATGCTTCCTTAGATGATTTGTCACTTTTTTTAAAAAAAAAAAAAGTACTCAAAGTAACTTCTAAATATGCATATTATTCCAAAATGCAGTACTTATTTTGTTATAGTAGAGATGTATATGCTTAGTGTGCCTTAATCCTCATGCTGATTTCTCATAGCCTGCCTTTTGATTATTATTAAACTCCTGTATTTAAAATTTGGAACAAGAGTGTTTTTCTATCAAAATCAAGATGGTGAAAGTTCAAATAACTAAGCATAAATAACTTAGATTGTTATCTGATCCTACTAATCAATCAAAAACTTGCAACAATTTCTTACCAATGGATATAGTAAATTCAATATTTATCTTTGACTGGACTATGATGTAATGAAAGTTACTAGATACAACCAAGGACTTAAAACCTACAATGCAGACCCGGAATTTTAGGTTCTCCTTCTTCCTTTCTGCTGATGTCAATGCTTACTTCTAACCCACAGCATCATGTTTCCTCCTGTGTCTGTCTTCACTTTCTGGCCCCATCCATCATTCCATTCCCCTGTAGATAGCTCTGATGGCAGGGGCTGGGGTAGGGAAAAGCAGATTTAAGATTTAAATTTTAAGTTCTAAATTAAGCATCAGGATTATCACACTTTGATAAATTGTCTGCAGATGATGTGGGGAAGGAGGCAGGGGTTCCACAGCTGGAAGTGCTGTTTATCCTCTTTGTGACACACCTTAAGAGTACCCATCAGACTGTTTCATATTCTCTATTACCAGGCCATTGGTTTTAAATCTTTAAAGAATGACCTCCATTGTGCAGTTAGTCAGGATAGGTCACAAATTCAGTACTGAGGTCTTCAAGAGAAGAACTATTGTAGGTATGTATAAATAAACAAGCACAGATATTTACTTATTATTTGGGAACTTTAGTGTATGCATAGCTTCTATAAGAACATTTTAAATACTCTAGTTTGTACTAGAATGTACAAATTTCAACCCCTATCCCGCTTAAGATGCTAAGCTTCTTCACTTTGCCCGAGCTTAATATATTGTCTTTCTAGACATTTTAAGAAATGCTCAAAAGAATATGTTATAGAGTAAAAAGATAGTACCTATATATACCAAACATTTTATAAAAATAAGACTGTCAGATCTGGTATAAATTGGTAGTGGGATCTAACCAACATTTTTACTCAATTTTTTTGGCAATTTTTTTCATCCCTCAGCATTATTTTCTTCTAACATACTATATCACTTTCAGCTTGGAATCATATAGGAATTTATTTAGTGTGGTGTGCGTATTTTTTGTTTGAAAAGAACCAAACAGTCTGCTAGGAAAGAATCGTCTGTTAGTAGACACAAAGCCATGCAATAGGAGCGTCATGAAATTGTGATTTTTAGCTAGAAATCAAAAGTTTAATCGGAAATCTGTCTGTGGTTCAGGCTAATGTGTATTCCGATCATCCTTTTTACATACATGTTTCTCTAACAGATCTAGACCGTGATTCCAGATGATTCTGATTTTGATCTTATGCAATTCTATGAGGAAGATTCTTATATACATCACCAAGTCAACTTCTAAGTCTTTCTAAGTTTATTTTTAAAACAGAAAAAAAAGAAATTAAAGTTTTGCATAATCTGCATCATACATAAATCAGTGTCACTTAGTATTTTTCACTTGTGCCTAGGTTAATCTTAAAAAGATTTAATTATTCCAGCAGTTTCCAAGGCATTGGAAGCAAATCCATTATTTCTAAATTATTTTTGCTTTTTTCCCAACAGTACACATCTTCAATTACCATTTATTCTTCTGATACTTCACACAACAGCTGAACGTTGGGATAGTGCTGATCCTGATCCTTTTTAGTACAATAGGCTGAATTTACCAGTTCTGCTATTTTTAGTGCATTTAAGTTGTGTAGTCTTTAATGTACTGTCCTTCCCAAGGCTTTCTCATTACAGATTTCCTACCATTATTAGAATCTATTTTCCATTATGATTTTCACTGCAGATGGAAACAAAAGCTTTTTTTCACAAATATTGCTTTGGTTTAGTGAGTTACTTTCCCTATTTCCTCTTAGCTTTCATTGTACTCCCCTTGCTCTTTGTGTGCCTGAATGCAGCCTGATCTCCTTTCATGTCTTTTGGAGTACACCCTTTTGTACCTTAGTTGATACAATAGTTGGCTTGTGTTAAAGAAAGTGCTCTTATGTAAATACTCTTTGGTTACCTGTGTTTCTTTTCTAAGTTTTATTTCTTTGCCATTTCAAGTTGATCTGCTGGCAGAGAATAAGCTACAGAAGTGAGACCACAGAATAAGGTCCTTCAGGCAAGGTTTTGCCTGATTATTACAAGGAAGTGGATCATCAGTGCTATAATAACTCGTTGTTGTTCTCGTTTCCTTTGTGCATATGGAATAAAATACATTTTTCAGCAATGTCCAAGATATCTCATAAAATTACTACCATGAATTTGTGTTCTGTTAGCTTTCCCATTAAAAAAATTAATTTTGCATGAACATATTTAAATGGCAATGAAAAAAAATCATCATAGCCTTCTTTAAAAAAATTAATTTCTTCCTACTTCTATGGTGCAGTATGTAATAGTGTTGCTCTACAATATTTTAGTTCAGTTAAATGTCTCATTAAGAAAAATCAACTTGCTGATTTATCATTACTTTGCAGAGTAAATTTAAATGAGTGAAATTTCACTAATGAGTAAAATCCCTTTTCCACAGAATAATTTTTCTTTTATGGAGGCTGAGTACATTTGTACTAGGCATGTTTCCACTTAAAGTTATTAGTGCTCCTGCACTGGTTACTATTTAGTTTAGATAAGAAGACTATTTTAATGTAATTTAAAATAATTATTCTTTGTTTTATATATCTTAATTGTATTATATATTTGAAGTATTTTAATAACTGTTGGAGTACTACATTCCAAAAGTTAGTAGCTTTTCCATATTCTATACTTTCGACAAAAAAATACACATTTATATATTTATGTTAACTGAAAATTGCCAAGTTATTGGACTTGACCTTATAATAAAATAAATGTAGTCGTCACTGCCTTTTCTGTAATGACTCAAGGCATTTGGATGTGTAGCTTGAGATTTAGTCTTGAGCTATCACATTTTTTTTCCCACAAACAAAAATGTATACATCTCTTTAATTGGACTGAACTACATCCCTGTCATTGGAGCAATCTATTCTACCATAGGGACCAAAGAGGTGAGCAAAGAATAGTTTTTGCCAAAGTTTACAAAAAGAAATATTCAGTTCTGCAAAGTCAGTTAATTTCTGACCTTTCTGTTTTCATTGTAAGGGAGGTCGTTTATTAAGGCTCATAATTAAAAGAAACATGGAGAGAATCTGTTGTACAGATTCACATCTATGTTACTGTTAAGTTTTTAATTATAGCTAGACCGCATAGCATTACAGTTAATTGCTTCCAATTGCTTTAGTTTCATGTCTCTCTAACTTATGACAGTTGTAAATTATTCAGGAACATGTTCCCTATTCCAACCAGTTTGGATCAAAGGATAGATAATAAATACTTAAGAAAGAAAACATGGTTTATTGGATGGCTGTCTATTCTCTGAACAAGGTAGATATCCAAATTGCAAATGATCATATAATTTAAAAGGTATTTGGTTTTATTGTTACTTGAAATAAGTATTTATAGGTTAGTCTTAGTTGTTGTGCATGCTTTGACATCAATGTGTTAATCCTAGTTAAATCTTGCATTTGATTTCTGGTTTTCTGATGTAATATGCTGTATCAAACTGGCATAATAATAACACCTATGGACTGGACAATACGTAATATCTAAAGAGGAAGAAAACAGGGTAATTTTATAAAGAAATATAAAAACAGACAATAAGAGAACTGAAGTATATCTTGCTAATTCTAGTCTGTTTTCACTAACCTATTTACTTGTGTATCAAACTACTGATTTCATACACACTATGAAGACGCAGATTAAATAGATACAAATAGTGGGATATATTGATAGAAACAAGAGAAAAAAACAGAGTAGGGGAATATAAGAGACAGATGCACACCTTATGTTGGGAGCTACAGGGAGAAGAAGAATATGACATGATATGACAAGGCATCACCAAAAAAAGTGGGAGCGCAAGTGGCATGGGAAAGAGGATGAGGGGAAGAGTGCTCTATAACACCAATGTATTCCCTACCTGTCAGCATCTGTTTTCTAAGATTGATGAGGCAGAAGGATCTACTCTACTGTACTAAAATACAGTAAAAAGATTTGGGAGCTAATGGAAGAAGTGTTCAGAAAAGCAACTGAGTAGTCTTGAAAATGCCCAAAAGAGAGTCTGTAAATGGTAGTCACTCAATCAGTAATATTTAGAATTTCTAAAAATACTTTTGACTAGAGGTGATTTCTGCCAGCTGAAAGCTGCTTTTAGTTGTTTAGTTGCTTTTAGTGTTTATGAAGTCTGTTGCTGTTGAGGACTCACCTGCTTTAAATCTTGCAGCTTGTATGCCTCCAAAAGATATACTATAGTCTCTAGTTGTCTGTAGGTGAACCTGTTCAGCTGCCATGTAGCTGCCTGTCAATATCAGTGCCAGTATCTTATTGATATGAAATTAATCTTTAAGTATCTGGTTCTCAAAGCACAATATACACGTGTAACTTTTTCTCAGTTTTACAAATTCAATTCTGAATTCTCCACAGTTCCATGTTTTCTCAAAAGATACTGTACTATTTACATTTTCTTCAGTACTGTATTGAACACCGTTTAACAGACATTCCAACTCTCAAAGATATTTTTCAATTGAAACTTGGAGAATAACATGAAAAAATATCTTTTGAAATTGATTAATTCCAGGGATTTTGGATGAAACATTTGAATTTTGTCTTGTTTTTCTCTCTTCAGAAATAGATTATACTGTTTCAACAGACTATAGCTGGCACTGACTTAAGAACAACATATTTAGACTATTGCTGTGGTTTTGCCCAGCCAGCAATGAAGCACCATGACAGTCTCTTGTTTGGTGGCCCCCATCCACCCCCACCCTCATTAGGATGGCAGAGGCCTCAGTGAAATGGAAGAAAAAAGATAACCAAGGATGTTTTAGATTGAGACAAGGGCAGAGAGGGCTCACGGCCAATTACAGTTCCGGGCAAAACAGATGCCAGTACTTGACTTAGGAAAGTAAGGAAAGTTTCTTCTACTACCTTCAAGAAACAGAGAAGAACAAAAAGCAAAAAGGGAGCAGGATGATGAGAAAATTACAACCAGCACTTTAAGATCTCCCTCTCCCATCCCTCCTTTCTTCCCGGGCTCAGCTCACTGCTCCTGATATCTCTACCTCCTCCCTCCTCAATGGCTTGGGGAGGCAGGGAATGGGGGATGTGGTCAGTCTCCTGCTGCTTCTCTCTCCTCAGATGAGGGCAACTCCTCACATTCTTCCCCTGCTCCAATACAGGGTCCCTCCCACGGGACGCAGTCCTTAACAAACTTCTCTGGTGTGGGTTCTTTCCAGAGCTGCAGCTTCTGCCAACACAGGGTCCCTCACACAGGATGCAGTCTTTAATGAACATCTCTGGCATGACTTCTTCCCCACAGTTGCAGCTTCTGCAGATACGGGGTCCCTCCCATGGGACATGGCCTCTTCTGGGCATAATTTTAATGAACTTCTTTGGCGAGGATTCTTCCCCACAGTTACAGCTTTTGTGACTTTGGGGTCACTCCCATGGGACACGGCCTCCTCTGGCCATAGTCACTGCCTCTGGCACAGAGTCTTTAATGAAGAGAATCACTGTCCCTGGCTTGGAGTCTTTAATGAGGCAAGTCATTGCCCCTGATTTGGGGTCTTTAGCAAAATGAGTCTCTGCCTCTGATGCAGGGTCTTTAAGAAAATGCAAACAAATCTCAGCTTCACCAGTCCTCTCCACAGGATGCAGGGGAGTCTGCTCCAGCACACCTCCTCCTCTCTTCTGTCAATGACCTTGGGATCCACATGGTTACTTCTCTCTCTCTTCCAACTCCTTGCACCACCAACAGCTGGAAAAGAACAAGAAGAGCCAGAAGAAAGAAAAAATAGGAAGAACCCTCCTATTCCAGCTTCTTAAAAAAAATTATCTTGGAGGTGTCTAACTGGCTAAGCTCCAGAAGCGGGTCTGGCTCAGAGCTGGGGAGAGTTTCAAGCAACTTCTTACAGGAGCTGTCTTTACAGCTCCTTCCCCATTACCAGGAATGTCTGTCATGTCAAACCATGACAATTATCTAGTTTACAAAATGTGGGACAAAACACAGGGATTTTGTAAAAATCATAAGATCCCAAGTCAGTCTCATTTCAAAAGACATGTGATAACAATACCTATATTGAATTTCCTAGTCATTAAGAGAATAATGGCTACTCAGATTTCCCAAATGCAGTTGTCCAATGTTTAGAGAAATCTGTATTAAGAAAATGACCAGACATAAAAAGCCCTTCTCTTGTAAGTGTAGGCACTTAATTGACTACTCTGATCATTAAAATAAATTAGACTACATTCTCTACAACTCCCCATGGAACTTTCATCTCAGGAGAGAACTGTAAAACAATTTACTGTTGCAATGCAAAACAGGAAACCACGTTTTCTATACAGTGACTATGCCCAAGTATGTGCATTTATTTTTTTCATTGACTGTCATTGTTTTTCCTTTAAACCGATTACTTAAGCTGTGTTCACATCCTTTCTCTCTCTCTCCCTGCCCTTCTTGTCTACAAGACAGTGTGAAATTTGCTTCAATCTTGTAATTTATTTTTAAGTTTCAACAAAATATTACTTACAAAAAGTCTTTTTCATATGATGTAAGAGCTGCAGTTGAATGCAGCAATTTTTGTTACTGATTTTGTATTCCATATGTTGATGTTGTATTTCTACTTCTCAAAGTCTGTAATAGTAATGTAGTGATACTCATCATCATAGAAAGCATGATCAAACAATTGTTGATGTAACCCTTATATTTCTATTGGATTTTCTGCACCTTTTTTTTTTGACTTCTTATCAAAGATTCCCTGTCCACACTGTTCCTTTAGAAATTATTTTCTTTAGAAATTACTTTTTCTGGGGTGGTCTTGAAAACCATCTCGTTACTTTCTAGGTGCCGTATAAATCTTAGAATAATAGGGCCTAAAGGTATCTAAAGAGATCATTTAATATTCTGACAAAGGCGGAATCTGCTATGCTTACGTCATTCCAATCAAAGATTTTTCTAACCTGCTCTTAAAGACTTCTAACCATTTCAGGCAAATTATTATGATGCCTTTCTATAATTAGAATTAGAAGGATCTTTTCTAGTGTCTAACTTGAGTCTTGTTTCAGTTTAAATTCAGTAAAACCTATCTTATCCAATAGGGACATGAAGAATATTTCTTTCCTCTTTATTCATGTATTTCTCCTGAGTATTTCTGTTTTTCCAGATTGATGCTTTCTATAACTTTCTGAGTTGTATCTTTCTCAAAGTTGGGTTCCTAAACTGGACCCAGTAGAATATTTATTTCATATGTCCAGCAAGCTACCTTTCTATTGCGGTTCCCAGTCTGTTTGATTTTTTCATAGCAATAAAATGTGATCTTATGTGATCCCAGATTCCCTTCTACAAAATTATTGGCAAAATAATCTCTTTCATGCAGTTGGTCATTCTTGCCTGAATATCATATTATCAATCAACTTCTTGGTCTCAAAATCTCTCCTCTGAGACACAGAAAAAAACTTTAATCATGAAAAGACACAATCTCAGCCTAATCTCTCATTTTAGGACTTCTGCAAAAGAATTAACATACCCTATTACCAGCTACAATGATTTCTAGAATTTTATGGCTTGTTTGCAAAACTATGTCATCTTTAACACTTGCAAATAATTTCTGTTGGTTTTCAGAGATTGAAGCGTTCATTCAGAGTTGTATATAGATATGTATCTCTTTATATATGTACACATCATTATTGTTTGTAAGATCTACAGAAGTTAGAGAGAAAATTTGATAGTATCACCATGTCAAATTTCTTAAAGACTTAATATCAAGCATCAGTTTAATGCTTTTTCTTTCCATTACAGATCCACTTGCTTCTTTGAAGATTTGTTAATTTACTCTTTGAAATGCAGCTTGTAACCTTTGTACGTTTCATGAAAAGTTAATACTTCATTGTATTGCTACAAGTTAATTACAAGAGCAATTAGACATGTAACATGCAAAGACCAAAAAAAACCAGAACTATATGATGATGTAGAAGTTCTAATCACAGTAGCAGAGAAATGTGCCTTTTCAATGGCACAATTACATCTTCGTGAATTTTATCTTCTTACAAAGACCTGCATTACAGGCTTTTTTAAAATTTTCATCAGGAAAGAGAAAGAATGACACATCTTGGATGCTTAAAGGGTATAATATTGTATTTTAGTATAATTTTACCTCTTAAATAATGGTGTGTTTGACAAGTAAGTTGTCACTCAAGACAAGTTTTTACATTCTTGACTGTGATCTGTTCTCAGTTTTAAGGGAACTCCTTGCTTTTCCCAAATGTGAGCTCTTCCAGGCTGGCATAAACCAATGAGAAAATAAAAATTAAGCTATTTTTAGAAAAATAAGCTAGGGGACTTAAGTTTATATGAAAAACTGTCAAAGTTCTTACGGCTGTATTCAGCCACAGTTTACGTTTGTGTCTATCAACATGAGGTTGCAATTTAGAATATGATATTTTGAAGATGAATCTTGTGTCTATCTCCTGGAATTCAATAGATTTTTCTCTGGAGACTTGCTTAGTAGCCTGAAACTACAAAAAATGTGGTTATTCCAACAGTGGATTTGCTTGAGAACCTGGTATTGCTTAAATATAAATAAGTCTTCATTACAGAAATTAAATAAATAGGTACTGATAGAATTTAAGAAGAGTGCATGAGATGCAGATGCTTGGGGTTTTTTTAGCTGCTCCAGATTATCTCTGTCACCAAAGACAGGAGATATCATTTGTCTTTTCTCTTCTCTTCTCTTCTCTTCTCTTCTCTTCTCTTCTCTTCTCTTCTCTTCTCTTCTCTTCTCTTCTCTTCATTTTAGTGAATTCTGTTCACCTTCAAAGGAATGCAATGTTAACATGGCAATGCAGAGAATGTAATAGAGGCACAAATACTCCCATTTTTAATGACTCTGAGTTGTTTATTTTGTTCAGCATGTTTTGAAACCATAGTCTCACTAAGCTGAATAAAAACACTATTTGTCCCTGCAAATCTTGTTTTCCTTATCTCCATAAATGAACATGTCTTCAATATGAAGATTAGCATAAAAGACAACTTTTATCTAATCTGTAAATCCTTCATCCCCAATATATGCTAATCAAGATGTTCTTCATTATTTTCACAAACAAGGTAATTTGATCAAATAATATAGAGGTCATCAGCTGCAAATAACTTAGCAGTATTTCCCTGTGCATGGCACAATATCCTTCTAGAAATTAAAGGAGATTCAGTCCTTGAATGTATCTGCACAAACATGCATCATACAATGCTAAAACACACACAGCTCAAATTTGCATTTAGCACACAAAGTATGCCTAAAGTTAAAGTGGAGATTGTCTATTTAGTTGGCAAGCAGGAGTACACTCCAAAAGCAAAGCACGGAAAGTGTTCAGCAGTAGAGAAGTGATTGTTTTCACTTCACATGTTTTGAAAAGCATGCAAAATAACATGGTTTTGTGTGTTTAGACTTTTGTGATCGTGGTGTTGGTTTTTTTTTTTTAAATAGGGAAGATTGATGTGATGGGGTGAGGTTTTTTCATATTTTCTGCCTTTAGGTGGTGCTTTTTCCTCTCTGTTTTTAGGTTGTTTAGATTTGTTTTTCTTTTCCTTTTATTCCCTCTGTTCTTTAGTAATTTAGGGGTTTTTGTTTATTCAGTAATTTTTATATGGGTTTTAAAATAGCACTTTTTGGGCCTATTGTTCTAGACCA
The DNA here is from genome assembly GCF_028858725.1 of Colius striatus. NCBI lineage: Eukaryota > Metazoa > Chordata > Aves > Coliiformes > Coliidae > Colius > Colius striatus. The sequence goes on from NC_084761.1 coordinate 63,236,485, forward strand.
GCTTTGTATTTGTTCTGATTTAATTTTTTTTATCATTCTAAATTTCTGCTTTTATTTGCTTATGGTGCCTTCTGGATGCCTCTGCAGCTAACATTTGTTGCTTTAAACACCTGATGTATGTAAAATTTCAACATCCCTTTCCAAAACTTAGGAATCCTTTTTCAATTTAATGGCCAATGGCTGTTGATTTCTGTTCTCTAACCTCACTCTCAAGAAATTACTACATAAACCAATTGTCACTTGTCATACATCTGACACATATCAAGAATAATGGTAAAGGTAATAACTGGTTATAATTATCATCATTCAACTTTAAGCAGAAAAAGTATTGCATTTAAATGCCTTCTGAAACTGATATTGGTATACAACGTGTTACCATGGTCACAATATGGTCATTTTGGCTTCCCACTACAAAATCTACATTTTGTCTGGTTCCCAAAATAACTCCAAGTTCAAAAAGAGTCAGATTGCCAGATTTAAATGTAATATAAGGTATTAGAGATCAGCTGCTGGGTTGTTTTGTTTACTTCTGCCAACTTTTTTCATCAATTAATGCTTTTTGAAAAAATAAATGCAAATACGTAATATAAGTCTGTAGGTATTAGTATATAGGACTAATTTAAGAGATAATTCATCAAATTGTATTTCTTTCAAATGGCCATGCTCTACCCTGAAAAAACAATTATCATTCTTCACCAAACTTCAAAGCAAAAAAGCACTGAATACAAGCACTGTAGATCAAAGTGAAGGAAAAGTATCTTTCAAAATAAGCGTCTGACAGAAATAATGAATATTTGAACTTGAAGACTGAATTAGGGTGTTAACTTGATGGTAACAGTCTTGCATTGTTATATAAGGTTGAGATTTTGTAGTTCTTTTGAATTCCTGTACTCTTAGCAGACTCTGCTTGAAGTTACTATAAAATAGTATTCTCCATCTCTAAAAATTAGCTGATATTATTCACAGATTCTCTTCTCTCATAAAAAGCAACATGAATTCATGAAGATAGAGATGAAAAATTACTTTTACTCTGGGAAAAATTGCTGTTTAAGAGATGGTGGAAAAACTCAAGACTTCACTTAAAATAAATCATCATCCTCAGTTTATGGCTCAGAGCAGGGAAAACTTCTCATGATACATTTCATACCTTGGTAATAGATTTATTTTGGTTTTCAAACAGATTTTTCAGATATATCTAATGTGTTCACCAGGCAAATTGCACATATGCACATACAGAGTATGGCAAAAGCTGAGGTACTGAATGCCTCCTTTGCTTCAGTCTTTACTAGTAGAACCAGCCTTCAGAAATCCCTGCTTGAAACCAAGGGGTAAGTCTGAAGCAAAGATGTACCCTTGGTGGAAGAGGATAAGGTTAGTGAATACTCAAGCAAACTGGACATACATGAGTCTGTAGGCCCTGATGGGATGCATCCATTAAGGCTGGTGAAGGTGTCTGATGTCATTGCAAGTCAGCATTAACTCACAAGAGGAAGTCAGACATTACCAGCTTGCTAATTTTCTATGATGAAGTGACTGGCTTGGTGGAGGAGGGGAGAGCGGTGAATATAGTCTACTTTCACTAAAGCTTTCAACACTGTATCTCATAATATTTTCATAGAGCAGCTGTTGAAGTGTGGACTGGATTAGCTCACAGGGAAATGGACTTAAAAATGGCTGAGTAGGCCCAGAGGGTCGTGATCAGTGGCATGAAGTCTAGTTGGAGGCCAGCAAGCATTGGTGTACCCCAGGGGTCATTATTGACTCCCATCTTGTTCAACATCTTCATTAAAGGTCTGAATGATTGGTTAACTGTAAATGCACAGTAAAATTCTTCCCTCTGGTTTAATTGTGATATTGTTGATCTTAATTTTGTTTGTACAATACTGGTTTATGCAAAATTAGCTTTCAGAGTCAATTAATGCCATGAAGTTAAGGCAAATATAGTTTATTAGCTTTTGATTCAGTTATCTGATGACATTTGTATAGCCTAAACTAGAAAGAAAACATACATGACAATCTGTTTCCAGATATGCAAAAACAAAGAAAATCTTGTCAGCTACTTAAAACATTAGAGATTACTTTTAGACTTTCAAGATTCATTTTTATTTTTCGAAGTATAAAGATTTTCCCTTCCTTTTTCCTTTTCCCTTTCCTCTTTTAATTTTTCCTTTTTTTTCCTTTCCTTTATTTTCTTTATTATATGCTTGTATAATGTTTGTGTTTGAGCTCATAATGATTTTGATCAGAACTGAAAAGGTCTACTTGTTGAGTCCTTAAATGCAAAACTTCTGATGAGAATAAACTTCAAGGTCTCAGGATGTGCTTATCAGATCTACTGCATGAATAAGTGTCAGGTCCCAGAGTAGATTGCATAAATCTTTTTGTTTGAGCTTGGTGAGTGCAAGGCTTAATACCCACAGGCTTGCAATCTTTTTGAAGGTGATTATAATTCAGCACTAGCTTTGCATCCTTGATAAAGGTTCCCCTTGAACACAGAGTATGTTACATGCTTGTGTGTTAGTGATCAAAATACTCAGAGGATTGTCGCTCTTGCAAATCTTAAAACTCCAAAATGATGTTAAAATGATATATCCAATCAACTAAGTTGTAAATTCTACCTCACATGCCAAAAGCTAATTTCATTCATAGTATTTCTGTTAACATACTCCATAGTGCAGCATAACACAGGAGACTTACTGAACATTTATAAATTGTATGTTCAAGATTTCATGATTTTTTAAAATTTAATTTCATATTGTTGTACGGATTAGTGCCTGAGAAAGAAGATATATACCTTAATTTTCCAAACTAATGTAGGAGGCATGTTTATTTGTGCTTGTTTAGGACAAATTTGTGGTCGTACCATTCAGACTTTGAAGATTTAGTTGTTGTTGCTTAGGAACACTGTATTGGTTCATGATCTGTTTGTTTTGACTCATCATTTAAGTAATGGTCCCAAGCTTGTGAGTTTGAAAATTCTACTAAAAAATGTCTATTGTGATTTTTCAAATTTACTGTGTACTGTGTATGTAACATCAATTGTCTCTGTGTTAGGAAGTGTCTCAACTGTTTAGAGGTCAATGATGTGATGATAGTGTTGAGTGTTTAGGGGTAAGAATGAGACGGAAAAACAATGAGGCTGATGTCATGGGAGAAGCTTGTTATAGACTATGCAACCAGGATGAGGAGGTAGATGAAATGTTCTATAGGCAAAATCTGGGAAAAGTGTCAAGATCATAGGCACTCATTCTCACTCATTTCCTGAAGATTTGTATGCAACGGTGTTCTTGGTTTCTCAGATGCTATTGTTTGTGATGAAGCTTAGCATCAGTTTTATCACCAGGTTTTGAAGAGTCTGTCAAAATGTTAGGAAAAGAAGCAGGAGCAATATGCTCTGAAACTGCATTCCCTTTTGAAAACTTGGCACTTTACATCAGAAAGTGAGTACTATTATTTATTTTTATAAATATTTTTAAAACATCTCATCCTTTGAGAATGGCCATCAGTACATTTTTTTCCCCAGCTGGAGGTGGTGTCAGTAAAAGCATTCTACATTTACAACTGGTGACAAGTTCTTGACTGACTGTAGCCAGCAAGGGGTGCTTAAGAATGCAACAGTCAAAGCTTTTCCTGAGAGGCTCTGCTTTTCCTTTACAAGGTCCAACTTCTACTGACTTAGTGATCAATTTGATATCTTGTTTTAAACTCATTGTTTTGAGCAGATACATTAGATAACGTAAGACTAACCCTTCCAAGAAAGCTTGTTACATATGAATATCCTTAACCTTATGTGAGATGTTATGGATGTAGTTCAGGTAGCATTTTTGTCATGTTGTGAGGGGCAAAATTGTGGTTAAACTTAGAACTGCTGACAGTTTTTGGAGCACAGGTAATGTACTGCTACTGAGAAAAAGGCATAGAGGAATAAATGGGAATAAATCCGACTACAAGTAGCTCATTGGTTCTTAAAGCATTCAGATTGGTGCTGGGTTTTTTTCAAATAAATGGAGTATTGTCGTGTTTATCAGAACATCTTCATTTAGGAAATTCACCGGTTTTTGCCCCCTTTTAACTGATAACTTTTTTGGCTAGTGTTTGCCCTTACAATAAGAGAAGCTAACAGTTAAAAGAATAAAATCCACAGAGTGCATAGCAATAAAATCTATGTTGATTGACCTGTACGTTACCAAATTAATATTTGTTCACTGTAATCCTTAACCACAATTACCTTATATCTGACCACTTACTTCCTCCAGTAGTTATGTTAGAATTTGTTTGCCTTCTTTAAGCTACTAAATAGCAAAAGCCTAATGATGTCAATGACTTCAGTTGGAGTGCATACCTCAAAAGACAGCCATTTCTGTGGGGCCTTTCTTAAAAAGCTTTATTTAATGATCCTGGTGCTTATACTAAGACTGCATTTTTTAAACAGGAATCATAATTACTGGCTGATTTAATATTAAAATACATTTTCATATTACCATACTGGAATAAAATATCTTCAGAGACTTTTTATCTTTTGTCCACATCAAAACAAAGCAGCTTATAACAGTGATCACTGTGACTGCAAATACTTGTTGATATGTATGTTAATTATGTATATACTTTAATATAACTACATTGGTTTAAATTAAAACCAGACTATTATATTTTCCAAGATCCATTTTTTAAAAATAAGAAAAAATATAGAGCTTTTGACAGTTAAGACACAATGATGGACACTATCAATATGCCTAAGACTTGGATTTTAAAATAATTTAAGACCCACACAGGATGGTAGAGAAAATGTTAGATATTATCTTGTATTACTAAAAGAATAAGGTATGATGAATTTCTGAGCAAGAGAGAAGTACGTTCTGCCCCTTCTACTTGATGAAATGATAGACACAGTAAAAATGGACTGAAACCCAGTCAGCTAGTAATTCTAACAACCATGTGAGTCTGAGATTTCCTACAAGTTGATTTCTCATGACAAGGTAAAAATAGGGTCTAAGTTGACAGACCTTGGCAATATTAAGAACAAAGACTGGTAAGTGAGATTGTTGTGAACAGTTTCACATGCTTCTGTAGCAATACCAAAACAGCAGGCATCAAGAAGTGTTCAGTGTAATTAATGTATCAACCTGAAGGATCCTTCATATGTATCTGTGCTTCTTATTATCCAAAGTAGAGCATCCTCACTATATTCTCTGTGATTACTCTAAGTGATTAATTTCCTACAGATTCACAGAATGAGTTTCACTTCTGAATTAATTAGTATATCTGTATATATATGTGCTATCTCTACAAAAATGATGCTTTTGGTCAAAAATTACAGGAGTCATGAAGTCTTTCCCTAATATGAAATGCATACCTAGTATGATTTATTCACCAAAATAAAACCAAGATGGAACAAGAAAATGCCTAATACAATCTGAAGTTCCCTGTAGTTGGTCTTGGGTGAAAGTATAGGCAATATCAATTCTAGGAGTAAGGATCTACAGCTAAGTATATTTTATCACTAGCAACAGTATTCAAGTTGTCATCATTAACATTGATGCAGTAAACATGACCTGAGCACATCCTGTCCTATCCTATCCTATCCTATCCTATCCTATCCTATCCTATCCTATCCTAACCTATCCTGTCCTGTCCTGTCCTATTTCCATTTTTGTGGTAAGTAAACTTTAATTACAGTAAACAATATTTTCTTTTGATTACAGAAGTTAGTGTGTTTTCCTTTCTGTCACATAATATGTGTAAGCATTTAATGGGAAATATGGGAAAAGGCAAAGGAAAACATTCTGTAAATGGCTAGAGTAACAGCTATGACTGACTGTGCAGTTAGTATTTGGCAGACAAACACCTATTTCCTTCAGATTGGCCTATCTTCACCTGAGCAACTACCAGAACTTTGTCTACACATTCTGGTCCCAAAGCACCTTGTGATTTGTGGCTTTGGAATCAAAGGTAGTTAGTTTCTATGCTCTTCAGGAAAGGTGTGAGTATTCTTCTGAAAAAATATAGGTATGACTATAGTAATCCGATAAGCAAAGTGGAATTTTCATCCTAATTATTTCTTAATTTCTTTCCTGATCAAACATTAAAATCATTGTTAAGAGGTTTTGAGATGCATTATAAAAGCTTCCTATTATTATTTTAATTTGTAAAGACATATAATAATAATAATATAAAATAAATAATAATCATCGATATTACCTCCACTCAATTAATAAATGTTCATTGTTTTTGTCCAGAATAATAAACTGTACTTCTAACTTCTAGTCATTAACACAAAATATAAATAAATTTTATTTTATAAAAGGAGGCATTGGAGGCAAGAATAGGAAGCATGTGCACTGCAAATCATATTCTTTTTCAGCTTTTATTTCGCAATATGTTTACTCAATCATACTGCAAAAATTCAATTCCTATTGTAGTAAGTGAGATTTCAACATGCTGAACATCTCTCATTAGATCACAGGACCTCACAAGGTTCATCTCATAAAGAGAAAAAAAGATTGAAAATAAGTATGGACAATACCTAATGAAAAGCTACAAAATTCTTGGTAAGATATCTTGGAGTACCCAGTGATGGATTATGACAAAAATTAATATGCCCAGCAGTTTTTGAACAACAGCAATTGATTTTGCTAAGCAAACAGAAAGGAAGTCCCTGTCTGTGACTACATTGTCTATACTGAATACTTCCTAGGGAGTAGTTATAAAATGGAATTAAGAAGAATATTTCTGTGGTTAGGAACCATATTAATTACATGTTTATATGTTTCAATTTCTTATCATAACTGGGAGATATGCTGATGTTTAGATATCAGAAAGGTCATTTAACAGTCAGGCAAGATTTTACACTGGTGAAAATTTTCATTCACCCAAATCTTTTTGCTGGCCTAGGGTTAAAATATGTATGATTTCCTTTTAAATAGTTTTTTTAAGTTTTCAAAGGAACATTTGAAAACATACACAAATTAAAAAAAAAAGATTTCCCAAATTCTTTTCATATGTCTGCACTACAATATCATTAAGAACAAAAGTAAATGCTGGAAATTACAGCCCTATAATGTTATTATATCTACTCTCCTATGTTGGAGAGCAACTCTAACTTCAAGGCCATTAAAGGATTCATTTATTTTCTTAAAATTTCGTATTTCATCTAAACAATGAGCACAGGCCCTCTATGCAGAGTAAATAGGGTGATACAGCAGATTTCAGTCACTAAACTGCAAAATATTACACCATCATAGAATTTTACCCTTCAAAAATCACTCAAACATTCTCAATGTAGCAGACTTAGAATTACGCACATTTCTTAGATTCCTACTATACCATTGCCCCCAGGTAAAGATTTCATGGGAGAAAGAATTATCCTTGGAAGTGGGCAATTAGTTAAAGAAAAAAGAAACAATTTCTTATCGCTTGGACAGTCATAGAAGTTACTTCAATCTCTCATATCTATTTTTCATTTAAGGCTCCAAGTTATTTGCTAAGCATGAAGGGAAGAAGAAAAAAGGAAAGAAACTTAAATCTACTGAGTATATGTCTAAGAGAGATTCCACTTGCTGAAAAGACGGATTAGTACCTGTAAGGAAAAAAATTACACCCAAATCCAACCTATTAATTAAATTTGATAGAGTGGTATCTAAATAAAGAATATTATTTGCAGTAAACATCCTAACTGATCACACTATAGATTGATTTTATTTAAGAAGATAGTGGACATGGGTTAAATATATCGAGAAAGATAAATTTGTTGTCACGTGTTTTGTATGTGTGTTTGTAAGTGCAAATGAAGAAGATATCTGTATATATATATATATACATGTTACAATAAAACACAACGCTACCAATAATTAGAACCATCAGAACTGTTTTGCTCAGTAGTGGAAATTTGGTACAATTGGCTTATGAATCTCTTATTTTAGAAATACTTAGTCTTCACTTAGTATGATTTAAGATCTGTTTATGAAAGATGCAGTAATAAGAGCAACCTTTTATCCCTGCAAAGAAGTCCATCAAGTAATTTACCATATCACAATCATGTCTTGTAAGCTATCTGGAGTTATTTTATGAGCACTGTTTCATAGAAGACTGAAACACAAAATGCAAGAAATATAAGGCCCTTTTCTATTGTGGTATCATCTTGTATTTAGTTCAAAGTAGTTCTGTTTTTGTAGTGAAGTATTAATTCTAGAAACAGGTGCATTTGCCATAAACTTTTTTTATAAATTATCATAAACATAGATATTTTGAGTAACAAGAGTAAGGAATAGATATCTCAGGACATAATTTTAATAATGTAGCCTGCTCAAAATTAGAAGTTTTTAAAGTAGAATTTAACATAGTAACAATTTGTGATACACCAGAGTAGACTCACACCAACATTAGGATGTGACACTGAAACATTTTTATTTTAGGAAAAATTACGTACAGTAAGTCACATTATAATTTCTAGAAGGAATGTATTTAGCCAGTCCTGTAAGGATTTCTATTTAAAATAATATCCTAAATTATTTTCTTACTAAAGAACCATTTTATAATAAAGAAATGTTACATTAAATTTTTCATCTGTCTCTTTCTCAATAGATTTAAATTGTATGTCTAATTTGTCGTGTTAGTCTTCAGATATGGAGTTTCAGTTTTAACAAATTCTTAATCACACCAAATGTATTACAGAATTTGCTGGAGTCATTAGAAATAATGTTTTTAAATGTTACAAGACAAAAATCAAGAAATATTCTGTAAATGGAACTATATGATTCTATTCCACTCAGTATATATTTTAATGCAGATTTTTGTTTGGAGAAGCACTTGCTAATTTGTTATTGGAAAGGCCCTCGCTGGTTTAGTCAAGCAAGAAAATTACCCCCAAAGCCCACAAGATTTATAATGCTTAGAAAACAAAAAGGAAAAAAAAAAAAGCAACAAAAGAAAAGGGCAATTCAAAACCTAATGAGACATTTTAGGCCTCATTTACATCTCTAACCTGATGCATTTCTTCAAAACGTTTTCCTTACTAATTTGCATACTAAAAGCTTATTCTTCCCTAACCAAAATGATGATGAGATTTCCTCCACTATACTGAAGTTTGCATTCCTTTAAAAGCTATTTATAGTCAGTTTTAGAAGATGACTAGTGTATCATTCTTGAATTCACACCCCTACTAGAGTTAGTTGTGGAACCAAATACTTTTTTCCTTGAAATATGATGCCTGTAAATTTAAAACAGGTTTTATGGATCATTACTACAAAACATGGTGATTTTATCACTGAATAGACTTTTTTACTAGATGAGTCTGCTATTTTTTTTTTATTAAATATGAATTTTAACAGTCTGAATATGTGGGTAAATGTCTTTTGCTTCAGTCAGCCTCATCAGGTTGATAGCGCTTATATGGATTTCCAAAAGACTTTCAACAAAACCCCTGTCAAAGACAGGAAATTAAGCAGCCATGACATAAAGAAGATCCTTGCATGGATAACTAAAACATCCCAGGCATATGCTTCATGTAATCACTAAAACAAATTGAAAAACTAAGGTTCCTTTCACCCAAGACTATACTCATCCTATGACATATGCACGTCCTTGCAAATATATGGTTAAAGAATCTGTCTTCTAGTTCTGTTTATATTTTGATTTGCAATTGCAGTTTGAGTTTTAATTGAAATTTGATAAACATAGGCATCCTTTATTAAATGACTCACCTGTTATTTTCAGAAGTGGGCTAAATATCAATATTAAGATAATCAAAGGTAAATGAGAATCAGTTTATTCTTCTTAACTGTTTAATCATGTTTTAATGTGATTCAAAGGTTAGCATATTTAATATTAGACATTTGGATTTGAAGTCAGTAAAGGAAACAGTTAATGCACAAGGGAAATAGTTTAAAACATGGAACATTTTATAATGTGTTCAAGCAGACACAAGGTAAGTAGTAATAAAAAGAAGGTTTTGATGAAATTTACATGATCTCCAATAAAAAACTCTATCTTAATTAGCAAAAAGTCTTACTAAGAAAAATCTCCAGAGAAATATAAATGTGTTCAATTTCTATACTAGAAGTATATCTATAATAGTTCCCTTACCTCTTTGCACTAAACTAATATTTTAAACTAACATTTTAATGACCAAAGTAACAATGAGGTTGCACTTTTTACAAAATTCGAGTGCAAATAAGAATGCGGAGTGTTTTCAAATGTTAGAAAATGGTGAAAGTTAAGAAATGCAAACAGAGGTATGGACCTAAAATTCATGCCAAGGGATGGTTTTTACAAAGGAAAGTAGTTTTTAGGATAAATGCTTACCAAAGAATTGTTAAATTTTTCATGCACAGCCCTGAAGCGAGAAATCTGTCACCTGAAATTATCTTATGCTTTGTGTGTTTTCACACTTTTGTTACAGTGAAGTGTTAATTGATATGCATGGGAGACGTCAAATAAAGCAAGATTTTGGACAATGTGCTGCCACTTTATGAATTAGAAACCCACAAATCTTCTTCCAGTCACTAAATAACATTTGCTTTTATGTTAGATTCTTACCTTCTGTTTTGAATCATCATAACTGTTGACCCTGCTGACCAGTTTTGAGCAAACAAAACAGAGGAATGGAAATGTGAAGAAATTTTCCCAGTAGGCCCCAGAAGACAGGTGTTTGAGGAGAGAGGAGAGATTCAAATTAATGTCTCAGTTATATAGATGGAATAAAATGAACTTAATTACATTACTGAAAAGCTTTGGGTGTTAAACAGTTAGAATGAAAGGCACAGACAACTTTGCTTTTTATAAATGTTACCTGTTTCCTAAACAAATGAGATGGTGCCACATTTTTTATATACGCCTGCTATTTAGTACCTGGTTATGTTAGGATCTTAGAAGCCTATGCAAGCTTAACTGAGCCCTTTGACAGACAGAATGCAAATACTGACATAGGTGTTACCGATGTAAATAGATGAATAGATAATTTTGTCTAACACTTTATGAGACATAGCTCTTCACCTATAACGTATTACAGTATTAGACTAAGATCGAGAAGAAGGGACTCAAACTGTTCCTTAGAAAATATTTCAGCCCCTGTGTCCAATATTCATTTTTGAAAATCCTTTCTTAGCTACTGCTTTACTCTGAAGGCACATTAACTCTAAATACACTAGTTTTTGGCCTAAAGTTTAAAATTACTAAAGTTCATGTTCCTTTGGATGAAAAACTTGCCTTGTTCTGAGAAACTGACGAACTTTATGTCTATCTTGTGCCTAGGTATTTTTTAGGAAGCCTGTTTTGTCAAAGTCCAAGGCAGCAATAAGTCCAGCATGGCTTCTAGGGTTACATCTGTATTCTTAAAGAATGCCATAACTACTATATACTACATGCTATTACCGGCTTGAGACATAAGGTTAAAACTCTTCATTTCCTAAAATTATACACTGCAAAACAGAATTAAAGTTTCCTTGAGCCAGTAAAATGGCAAAAATACAAGTTAAAATTTGTAGGCTGATAACAAAAACAGTAGAGTAGGAACAAAAAAGTTTCACTTTCAGCACTCTTTTTTTTTTCTCTGCAATAACTATATAAAAGTACTGTATGTCAGCATCTTTATGTTCCCTGTTTTCTCCCTGTCCCCAGGGCAATTCCCCTGCAAAAAAACAGACACTCTTTTCTTCCAACAGAAAACAAGTGGACCTTCCTGAAACTAGCACTCTTCCTCATTTTTTGTATAAAAGTCTTATAGCCTTAACTTTTAAAGACATTCTCAGAGTTGAGATCCAAAGTCAAAGTCTCATTGTATTCCTATGCTCTAAGACTTTAGGTGTCTAAAAGAAGTTTCAACCAACCTGTCTTATCAGTTCCTCACTATCTAGCTGTAAATATCTGCACATAGACTGGTTTTGTCTTAAGTGATCCCCAGCTCAGTCTGAATTGTCTTGGGCTTTGTTTTGGAGAACCAAACTTCCCATATCCTGTATCAGGTGCCTTCATTTCTCATAAAGGTGTATGAAGTCCATACTGCAGACCAGTAGTTGAAACATTAACTATTACAGTATTTCAGTCTTCTATGTCACTTCTAGCTAATTTGTTAATCAGTGATCATTGTGAAAATGTAAGAAATTTTCATTACTCACAGTAAGAACTCTGTCTGCTGCAGGAAATTTTTTAAGGTATCCTCTCTAGGAATTTCATACCCTCTGTAGGAATTTCAAAATCTTACTGGCTTCACTATAATGACCTTTTGTTATTATGCTCCATAAACCTCTCTGTCATAGTTATTTTCAGTAGTTCTTACCCCTTCTGTTTCTTTCCTCACCCGACTACACTTATGTTGCATACAGAACTCATGTTATTTTTCTGCCCATATGGTCTCAGTGAGCTAATCCATTTCTAGATTGTTGTACGTCAGTACTGAGCACTCTCAAATATTTTCTTGTGCATTTCCATCTGGAAATCAATGTCTCACCTCCTGTCTTTCTAATATCTTTTCATAGCAATTTCACAGATTTATCAGGGCACAAGGAAAATTGAAAATGTTCCTTTAAAAATTGTGTCTTTTCTTTGCCTCTTTCTGTAGCCCTAGCAACTGCTATATCATCATCCCAGACATTTAATTGATTGGAGTTTTATGTGTTAACCAGTGATAATAATATCCCAAATTTCAAAAAAGAAAAAAAAAGGTCTGGACTATTTTTGGTTTTAAATTGTTTCCATTGTTGCTGGGGTAGCATGATTGAGAGAGAACAAACCTGTATATAGGAATCTATTTGTTCTCAAATATAAATATTTCTAATCTATAAATAATATATGGTCTTCAGAGTTTAGTCTCCATTGCCTTTGTAGAAATAACTTCATACTTTTCTTATTGAAATAAAATAATTCTTTTCAATATTGCAATGTTAACTGGTTTTGACATTATAGTGCCACAGAACCTAGCTGTTTTACTTTCTCTCTTCAAAGAAATCTGAAAGAATTCAGCATTTCAACATTGAAGTTGTGTGCTTTTCAAGGATTCTGAAATAGAATTCCTCTTTTTTATTCTGTTTTTAACAAAATATGTTTTATGTACTCAAATGTTTACAATGCATTGAATGTCAGTTTGAACATCCATACCTTAAGAATTCTGTTAGATTTTTAAATTTATTTGGATGTGTAATAAAACTTAATTTAGAGGCCTTTGTGACAATGAGATGCAGTAGGCATGGGCTTTTTTGTTATTCCTATTTTTTAATTACCTTTCTTTTTAATAAAATATTAACTTTTAAATGTATAATTTAAAAGTTTTGTCTTATTCAAATCAATAAATCATAAGAAAAATATCTGGGGAAGTTTTACATATGAAAGATCTTCATCTATCATTTTATTTTCTTGTTTATGTCTTAAAATTAATTGAATATGTTTACATAAGTAATTATTTTGTATTTTCATTGTTGAAATTGCTAACATTGTAACACAAAAATAGTAAAGTGATATGTTCTCAGAGTAGCATGAATGTCACATGCCTTATCACTTGTCAACCATGACTGTGAAACCAGAATAGCTAACCCAGTAGAGTGACTACTTTGCTTCTTTTGTCAACAGAATATCTTGCTACCAGCAGCTGCAGTTTATGGTAGACTATACAGGTATCCTATTGTGTGACAAAGCATTTACACTGCTTGCACTGCATTGGAAAGTATCTCCTCTCTCTCTCCCCAATGGCTTATGCCACGTCTCTGATATATGAATATCAAATTGAAAGTCTTGTGATATTTTTAGGGCTTTCCTCCAGCCTGTCAAAGGCTAAAGATGACAATAAAGATTTCTTATATCCTTCTGATCTATAGATAATACACCAACTCTTTGAATCTGTTAATAAACAGCATAAACTGAGTCATCTGCAGTCAGACATATATCATACCAGCAGATACACAGCAGAATCAGCACTGCAGAAATGCAAAGATCACAATTACTCATATCCATATTCCATAACCAGAGATGAAGGTTTTTTCCATATTCATTCCTACTTCTGCTTATTATTGGCTTATTAAAGCCAATGTTTGTGACGATTAAAAAAAACCCCAAAACCTGATAATACAAACTAGTGCTAGATAATGAATAAATGTACCCTTTATGTGTTAATAATTTTAAGGACATGATTCCTTAAATGCACCCTTTGAAGAATTTTTCAAGCTGTTTCTATGGATCTTTCTTGCACATCAGATGTGTATTCTCCATAATTTTACAAAAACAAGCTAGATTTATACTGAAACAGCAAGCTACTGGGCATTGCATATGAAGTTACAGTGTATCTAGCTATTCTTGGTGTTACTAAGACTATTTAGAAATTTGTCATTTCCTTATGAAAAATAAACTCTTCTAGGTATATTTATGGCTTTGCATCAAAGTCTTTAAAGGAAGGTGAACTTTCTAATAACTGATAACTAAGCCAAACAAGCAGCAAAAATCAAAAGAGAGTCTAATATCTCACAATCTGTAAACAATACATTACAGAAAATAATCCTGACCTTTTCACTCTTCAGTTCTAACATGTACCTCCACTCTGGTAAAACATAAGCCTCTGACGGTAATACAGGAATTTCAGATAGTAGAGGCAAAGCAAAGGTATATGAAACATCTCTGAAAGAAGATTGTATCTTAGGAACATGGTTTAGTGGTGAACATGGTAGTACCAGGTTACATGATCATCTTATAGGTCTTTTCCAACTTAAATGATTCTATGATTCTGTTACAAGATTAGTAAATAGGACAACCTTACAGAAAGTTATGCTTGATATAGATTAGAATGTAAAGACAGACTGAGTTATCTGCTGAATACCTGAAAGTAATATACAGAAGGCTGTCTATAATCCTTTTCCAATCTTACATACATTTCTTTTGTTCTAATTATCTTTCTAAAATACCACCTTCTTTTCCTTTTCCTCCTCCTCTCCTATTCCTTCCCCTCTCCTCCCATCCACCTATCTTTACTTTTTATATCTTGTTATATTTGGCTCAGTTCAATGAAGATGAAAATTTGTTTACTGCAGAGCAACAGATATTAAGATCTTGGTTGCTTGAATAGGTAGAGTAGCATTTTCATGTCGATCATTTCTCCTAATTTAATGAAATTTGGTTTAGAGGATAACCGTTATCCTTAGCTGTTATCCTTTACTTCATTCAATGACCCAGGGTATATCTTCTGTTCTCTAATTGGTGCTTATTAGGAGGGGCTTTGTAATGCTTTGATCACTTCACAAGGAATTAGACTGAGAAACCAACAATTTCTTTATCATAATCTGTTAAACAGCTGTCAGATTTCTGTGTCATTTGGTAACTGAATTTGACTATGTTTACTTTATATATGTGCACAGTTAATAGAATACTACACATGCACAAGAAGTTTGAGTACCAAAATAACTATTTGCAGAATTAAGGCCATAGCAATAGAAACTTCCATCTTCCATTGCTGCAACAGACACTGTGCTGTGTAGAGATATTGTATTATGGTTCGCAGAATCACATGGACCCTAATGGAATTGTTGTTACTAAAAAACCAGTTTCCAACAGTGTGATTTGCATCATGCTGTGTGAGCCGCCTACACTTTTCAGCAGTTGATTCTGCATCTGTAATTTATTGCTCTAGAAACCATTATAATAATACAAGAAATGTTGCAGCAACTATAGAGGAAAGAACACATCACAGTAAGACTGTAATAACTATTTAGACTATTTAAACTCACTCAGCTTTTTTTACATTAGAAAAATAAGTTCTTTTCAATTACTTATTTTATGTATATTATTTGGCTTGCTGGTCTCATTATGGTTGAGATTAAATATACTATTGCACACTTTAAGGTAGTTTATGATCATAACTGCTCAAAATGCAAAACAAGGCCTAAATATAAAATGGTAAAAGCAAAAAATTCCACCTTGAAGAAAAATTATGCCAGATATGCCATTTCCTGCATAAGAAATGGTCCAATTCTCATAAGTACTCCACAATGTATGATAAAAGTGTGCTGAAATCTTTCTGTACATCAGCTGTATAATTCATTATGTTAGTCTTTTTAAAAACAATGGCATTTAATATATGACCATTATGGACTTCTTCCTTATTAAGTAGGAGAGACATAGCCAGAATGATTTTTTTGTAGCTCAATCTTTTCATTAGTACAGTGATCACTGGGGGGCCAATATAAGAAAGAAATGCCCTGAGGCTGCTAAGAATCCCTCAACAGACCAAACTGGGACTTCCAGCTGGTGACTCGATATCACCTTTCTAGTCTTGATTTAAGCACAGGATAAGGCCCATAATTTTTATCCTCTGGAATTTTTATCCTACTTCTTTCAGCACACAGCTTCCTTCTGTGTTTGTACTGTCCTGCAGAATAGAGAACAATTTTTGTCAAAATTATTGTCCTTTTATCTTCTGCAGGATAAAGCAAATCGTTTGTAACTGCATCCTCAGGTATCCAAATGCTTTCTTCGACACAAAGAAGTTATTATAAATATTTGTGTAACGTTCTGTTTTCATTCTTTTTTCTCCATTTCTCTGACCTGTCCAATTCTTTCCCCTCTTCATTTTCTGTCTCTTTTCTTAATTTTGTGACATTTGTAAACTAGAGTATAGTTGACAAAAGTGATTTTGTTCTAAAATCCCATAAAACGTATGTGTTGTAGATTTCTGTACTGTCCTTTCCTCAAAGTTTTCTTTCCTGTCTGTCACTCACTGATTCCACTCCAATGAACATGCCTTTTCTCTTTTGTTAGAGCTCATTTACAAATCCTAAATGTTCCTCTCTGTCAGTTTACCTCTTTGTCTCCTCTATTACTGTTGTTCTTCATTCCCAGTGCTCTTTTCTGTCACATCATTTGCTTCTAGCCTGTTACTACCTTTCCTTAAGCTATTTCTGCATTTCATTCATATTTAATGTTTCCACAATTCTAACATAAGTACAGTCACTTCCTTAACCTCCCAGCATAAGTAATTTCTTCTGCCTGAAATACTGTCTTTTTGAAACCACGTACTGCTTCGTGACCATATGCTTACACTTTTCTTGGGGATGTTCCGCAGCCAATGCACATTTGCTTCCTTGTCCTTTACTGGCTATGTGGATTTGTAGAAACCTTCATTTTCATAGCATTCATTACAAAAACTAGACACACAAAAGCATAAAGTACGACATGAAATTGTATTGTCACAAAACCGCAGTATGGAATATAACTGCATATTTTTTAGGATGATGATTTTGATTTTTTTTCCCCCCTGGTCTGTTTCCAATATAATAGCACATAGTAATGTAAAAATAAGAAGGTGTAACAGCTAGCACTAACCTTGATTTCATTTTCCCTGATATAAACTGAACGAAACAAAGTGCTTAAATGTTAAAGCATTTTCACCACCTCAGTAAAGGTCTCTTCAGAAAAACAGATACAGATATCAAGGGACTGACCAACTAGAAACTCCAAGAGGAATATTACATTTTTATGCTCTCACATTTGGTACTTTGTTTATCTCTGAGTAGGGTATTTTTCCCCACAGATTTTTCCTTTTTTTTTCTGGAAAAAAAGCATTTCACTCTTTAAGTGCATGTATAAAACTCGAAAATGGAACTACAGTAAATTTAGTCCAGTGATAGCTTTTGGTCTTCTGACAGAATGTAGAGAATTTAAGTCATTATTATCTAACTTAAGAGAAAGTTTAGAAAATTACTTTCAGGTATATTGTATTCCTTATCAGAATCTGATTTCATAGGAAGTATTTTTCCTTTCAGCAGAGCACAAAGAAGCAGCAGTTTTGTCATATTTTCCAGAACAACTGGAAAAGTTCAATAAACTATAAACTACAGAAGGAAGCAATAAAACAGTAATAAAATTGTTAACATTATCTATATTTTAACATATTAACAGCCCACATTTTTATATTTATTTGTATTTTTTCACCAAAGCATTTACTATTTATTTAGGAAATTACAACTAACGGTGTTAAAACAAGATAGTACTGGGATAGTTTATTGACCTTAAGGATTTGGAGTTTTTTATTTCTCTAAAGAGAAATTCTGTAAAGACTCTTATAATTTACTTTTGGTTTTGCTTAAAATATGTCACTGGAAATTTTTTCTTTGTTTCTTTAAATCATTTACACATTCTGCATAAACAGGTGCTCAAGACAAGCCTGTAATTTTCATAATTGTTGTTTAGTCAAATGCTTTACTTCAGCAGAGATAAACTTATAGTTAAATTATTGTAGATGTATAGTTAAATTATTAAAATCTTATTTTTATGAACTTGTTAAAATTAAAAGGCTTATTTTTCAGCTTAAGATTCCTCTTTGGTGTTTTACTTCTCTCTCTTCACACCAGGGAAAATGCATTTTGCTTCTGCAATGCGATCAAGTAAGATGCAAAATATTTTATACAAGAATTAAGAAGTTCACATTTTTTTAGGGCTGTTTTTTGTGTAAAAAAAATTTGCACAGATCTAGCCTTCACTAGTCATTTTCCTAAACTGTTCTGAGTCAAACCATGAACTTTTCTCACACATCAAAGCTTATTTCCAACCAGGCATTAAAATCAGCTTAAGCCATAACAGATCCTGCCTGATGTGGGGCACCATCTGCACCACTTCTAGTACCTTACCAAACTTTTCCATTTCTTTATAGGCAGTTTTTGAATGTATGTGAATTAAAATTTAAGCATTTGAATTCCCCTCTCCAAACTTTTATAGACTACAAATGATACAGTGTGGCTGTATAACTATCTAATTGCCTACTATTGCTATGTCTGTTGCAAGTAAGATATATTTTTTAATCATGTAGTCCACAGCATTTCAGAAATCTTGTGAACTCATTTTAATACTTCAGAATGTTTTCTGCCTTTTGCGGTACTATTTTTCTCTTTCCTTACTTAGTTACGTTAGCTCAGCTGCTCTACCCTCTTGGTCAGTGCTTTGATCCAATATTTGTCCTGCAACTGCAGACGTGTGTCCAGAAAACTAACTGATGCCAATGCCTTTTCTCCAATTACACAGCCCTTACTGCTTAATATTTAGTACACAGCACTCTACAAGGTTTATAAACATGAGGAATTATGTAATCAGATATCACTATGCCTAAGATCAACAGGCTACTTGAGTGTTACAGTATAGAGGCAAGAGGTAGAGACCTACTGTACATGCTAGCGGTGATTAAAAGAAGAGTCCCTTTTGAAACAAGTTGACTTTTAGCAACCTGTGTTCACAGTCCTGCTTGAAATTCTAAATGACATGTAGTAGAGTGCTGTTATGAAGCAGTTTAATCAAGGAGCCAAAAATCAAGCTTGTAATCCAGCAGTTGCTATGAGGATAAAAACAGTTTATGAAGGAATTCATGTAAATACAACATTTATTTCTAATATAAGGTGAGTGACTCAAGATTTTCACAGATAATCACCTTAACGGCAAAATGGCATAATGACACAAAGCCACTGAGGATACTGTATCCAACCTTACCATCTCAACCCACAACTTTAATTGCAAATGTTTATTCTTGTCTGCTCACTGGTGATTTTTGAATACAGTCATGGCTTAGGGGACCTAGTTTTTTTCAGGCATTCTGTTGATAGAAGACGTCAAATACATAAGCTTTAAAAAAATTTCTTTACATTTATTTATGGTATAAAGTAGCATGAGGCTGCCTTTTACCATATATACCCTTCAGTGGTCTAAGTTTACCTATAACTAAGAAATATATTAATTTCACTGTGTCATCAGCTTCTCTGTACTTCCTATTTTTACATTGTTAGGAAGAACTTTTTATGACAAACATATAATAATTGTTACTTTTATCTATAAATACAATTCTTATATCCAAGCACTAATAATTGCAATGGGATTTTATAGCCTGCATCGACCTTAACATCTTTTCCTCACCTTGTGAACCATGCTGATGTTGTTAGTTTTATGTAGTGCGGTGCTGTTTAGTGATCACAGCAAGTTTCAGGACTTTTTTGTGATGCAAGTTCTTCTAATCAAAGTAAAAGACAGTTTATACACCAAAAATCTTAAACACATGCTAAGGATACATCTGACATGCAGACTAAATGATCACACTAGAGAGAAAACCTAATGAAAATACTGCCTATTTTTATTATTCAAATAGAATGTGACCAGTTACCAGCTTGCCCTTTATTCTCTGGTAATTTTCCATGAACATTACAGTAAGTGGGTTCCAACAGGAATTTTATTTACTGCACAGCAGTGACTTTATTGGTTGTTTCTGTGAGGATGTCTTTTATATAGGGGGTTCAGTGAAAATAAAGGTACAAATGAGAAATCCAAATGGACAATCAGAGGATGAAATGTGTAAGTTTAAAATAAAAATTAAAAACCAAACGAGAATTTTTAGTGATCACCAGAAATGAGAAATTGTGGCTTGGACAGAATGATGGAACAGGTCTTAGTAATGTGGCTTGATTGCCTGAAGTTAATGAAAGGAAATTTGTAAGTAGAAAAGAGACATGAATTTAGATCAGACAATTAAGAAACACTGAATGTAAATAAAGCGAGAGGGGTGAATAAGGAAGAAGAGATGAAGAGAAAAATAATGATTTCTTTCAATTTGGAAGATGGCAAACATAAAAAGTGAACAACTTAACAATGTGAAAAAAGTAACTGGCTGCTTTGGCCTCTCCCTAGTTCAGAAATTAAAAATCTGGTTTTATTTAATATTATAGGATAATTCAGGTAAAACGGGAACTTAGAAGACCCTATTCCAACCTCTACATCAAAGCAGTCAGTTCTGATTTCAGATTATTTCTTTTTTTTTCACATTAAGAAAATGTTTTAAATCATTTATAATAATCTGACATGAGATGAGATCTAGTACTATTCCTGTAACAGTCTAGACAAGCTATAGCATTATGTATATGGCACCCCTCTGGATGCGCTTGCTTATCACATTAGCAGTCTTTACACTGATCTTTTAATTTTAAAATTTTAACGTATAAATGATACAGGATCTCATAAGAATCTTCTTTAGGTCAATATGGATTGTTGTATACCAAAGTATTCTCCAAAAGAGACAAGGCATTGGAATCTGAGTCTTGTTTTATCTATTAGGTTCATCAGCTGTAAAGGAACTAGGAAATGGCATGTCATATCTTGCCCTCTGCCATGCTTCTGTATCAGATTAGTGTTTAAATTATTTAAAAGGTATCAGACAATAAAAGCCAAGACATGATGGAGAAAGAGAGCTGGAAATGTGGGAAAGTTCAAGGGACAAATGAGGCATGATAGTCATAGCAAGACAATCGTATGGCAACTTTCAAAGGAACAATGGGATAATATTGGTCAGTGTGATAGGAATTGGCCCCAGACAGTTGCAACCTAACTATTGTCAAGATGGAAAAGACATACTTTAAACAGGATTTTTGAAGGACAAAAAATTATCTTCATAGTACATGGCAGACAACAGAGTGGGAAGAGGCTATATCAAAGTTTTACTGATCTTGCAGAAAGATCTCTACAAGAGACTCATTCATCCACATAACTAAAATTCTTAGACTCTTTGTACTGAACCTTTTCACCGAACCCTGACACATCAAACATAACAAACCTTCAGTGACGCTCTTTGCCATCCTTTATAGTAAATCTGGTGTATTAAAAAAAAAAATCTCCTCCTGACACCACTGAAGTTACACACTGTTTATAACAGAATAACTGCTTTAGTCAGGCTACTCATTGGATGTTATTCCATTAGTTTTGATAGTATGTGTATTACTTACACATCTTTGAGGATCTTTCCACAACTCTTTGTTCTAATAACTATACCAGATTTTTATGACATCCATTTGCATGAAGGTTTGATAGTACCCTTCTGTATTTGGGTTTTGCCTAGAAAAAACCAAAAGGTGGGACAGCAGATCATGGTGTTTTAAAAACTCACTCCTCCTTCCACAAATAACCAACTAAAGAGAAAGGTGCTCTTACAGTTAAATTTCCCTACTGAGATCTAAAGCCTTATTTACAGTAAATAACTATGTTTAAAGAGTTATCAGATTACTTTAACTTGATGAAACACTAAAAATTTCTGTTTATATCCAATTTATCTTTATTAGAGCAATTATCCAGCAGAAATACAGAAATATTTGTTTTCTGGTCTTTACATTTCTATATATCTCAGCTTACCCATGTTAAAACAGAAGTATAGTTCTTCACTTACACTTGTAAGAGTTACTTGTAAGACTCACCACTGTCAAATGGTTTTGATGACAATCATCATAATATAACATAATCAAATATCATGTGAGAATTTAAGATTCTGCAGTTTCTGGTTGAAGAGAACACTTGACAAAATTGAGAATGGCCCTTCTACATGGCACTGGTATTCTATTACTAAAATATATATTTAAGAAGGATAGAATGCAAACAGTATCTAAATGATTGATTAACCCTTCTGAAAATAAAATTAGTTTTTCTTTTTAACTAATGACTGGAAACCTCTTAAAAACAATTCACATTAAATATTGTGGTGTAAAAATTCAAACATTAAATTCAACTCAAAATTAAATTTTCAGTTGAAAGCTCACATGCTTTTCTGATGATGAAGATTAAGAGAAACTACTTTTCATGTGAATAGCAGTCAATAGCAATGAACTTTTGCTTTATTTGATCTTTGATGGAGCAAATGTAGTTTTCTTTGATGTGTTTCAGTTCTGGGTTTTGTACTTTGGTTTTGTTTTTGCTATTTTTAATTGTAGTTCAAAGAAACTTTATTTGTTGGTCTGCACATAATAAGGCAATACAGCAAATTACTGCTACTGACTATATAAAGTGTAATGTCTTCATGTAATAGTGCTATTTGGGATGGAGGACACAGTGAGGACTCAAAGTGTAAAATCCAATGAATTCTAAAAGAATAATTTTTCTCAAAATTCAGCAGATGGCTATAGGATTTTTTTTTTTTTTTTTGGCCACTGGGGCATTTGTGAGGTGTGAGAAATATTAACAATGAGGAGGGCTTTAGGTCAGGAACACTCTGCATCATAGATGGCATTATCTGCTGATTTAGCTGAGCAGAATGCTCCTGAAAAATAATCCTTTTTGTGCCCTTGTCAGTAGCTTTGGCCTAGAGTAATAGAAAATCAGCTCTATCCAAGTCAGATAACCATTACAAAATGAATTTTGTTCTTGATTAACTGAAATAATTTGTAGAAAAATATATTTGATAGGTGGGATGAATATTATTTTAAGTTAAAGCTTACTGAGATGTATAAAACACTAAGTGCTGTTGGTAATTGAGCAGCTCTATGCAACTGTAAATTAGCTGCTTGAATTGAAAACAGATGATTACTGAAAGCACTTTTTCCCCCTAGAAAACTTGCTATTCTCCTTTTTCTTAGCATTCACAAGGGGCATTCAGTTAATCATACTGAGGTCTCTCCCTTAGTGCTGCAGTCGCTGATTACCCAGCAGGAGGTGCAGTTCCAGCAGGGTAAGTCAGAATGGTGTTGGTCGTTCCCCGGGGAGGGACATCCTGTAAAAACACCAAGGTTGAGAACTGTCATATTCACAGCAGTAGGTGCATTTTCCTCAGAAATTAATGGAGCAAGCTGGGCAAAAATGTTTTTAAACTACATCTTCCCTAGAGTAAGATGCAAATTCAAAGCTCTTTTGAAGCATTGGAATGAAAGTTGAAGATAAGACTTTTTAGTTTTTGACATTGATGATATAGGCAACACTAGCACTACGAATATTAAATTGAAATGGAGGCTAAGTGGGGCAGATATTATTCAAGCAGCTCCCAAAGGCAGTCCTAACCATTTCAGAGCTGATTTAACTAAGGTGCTTGTAATTGTGGTTGTTATTTTTGCAGAATACCTGTGATAGTTTTCCTTCCTTCAGCTTTTTATTAATTGATCAACAAAGTAAGATTTTTTCCTGAAACAAGAAGATTGAAAGTAATCCTGCCAACTAGTCTGCCATACAACAAAAGAGGGTTTGAAAAAGGACTGAAGCTTTGAGGTGCAGAATTTTTTTTAACACCAATCTGTGTACTGTTCAGCAGCAAGCAGCAAATTTAGACAGCTTTCTCTATTGTAGGCAATGCAGCACAAAGTGACTGTGATCTGTTTACAGAAAGACTTTACATAAACCTTGAGCACCTTGTTTACTCTGTCCTGTTGAACAAATGCATAAGGATGGTCCATTTATAATACAAAGTTTCTACAGATTTCTTACTAATGGAGCAAGATAAAACTCTCAAGGATTGTCTCAAATAGATTACCTAAGGCCTGTATCACCTGGTCACAAGTTCCTTCTCCATGTGTTTTCATCATCTGTGGTCTTGCCTTCTTTTCTTTGCTCCAACTCAATGTTGCTTTTTTGTCCTTCTCACTTGATTTCTCTGTAAGCTCTTACATTGTGTCTATTACCACCAGTTTATAAGAACATGAATGACTAGGCCTGAAATCCACCTAACCTGACTGTGTGGTCAAAACCAGAGACCTAGATTAGAATTAAAAAAAAAAAAAAAAAGGAAAAATGAGAAGAAAAAAGAAAAGGAAAAAAGAAGAAGAAAATACTTCTCCATTAATTTCTTTTCAGTCTACAGTAACATCTAGCTCAGGTACTTCCTGATCTAAAACTGATATCTCTCAGTAAGATTATTCCACTAAGCTTACAGGGTCAGTCTTCGTTCTCTTTTCAACCAGCAGACCCTGCTAACCATAAATTGCAATCCACTGCTTAAAACAGAATTAAAAATGTCACTGTAAACATGTAGAGATGCAACACTTGTGATACTTTTTTGTTGTTCTCATTTGTGCAGATTTTTATTGCATCTGTCCAGTAATTAGTATCAAATATATACTATAACAAAGTCAAATCTATAGTTGAACTGTTGGTCTTTAAAATCATTTGGCTGTATTCTGTAAGTCATTAACTTTCAGAAAATTTCCCCTGTCACCGTGTCTGTAGAAACATTTCCATCTTTATATTTAATGCATACACATTTCTGATACACCATAACTAAAGCCCTCCATATCAGATCTCTTTTAAAACAGTTTTTATTTTATGTTTCTGCTTGGTATTCTTAATATGTTTTCATATCTATAAGTAAACATAGTCTGACAGTTCTAGAAAACAGGGACAGAATATGATGATAAATGTGAAAGATTATATCAATTAGGAGTCACCTAACAGTATATAAATACCGGTGTCACAACTTCAAAAGTCAAGTGACAAGGCCTTTATTGTTCTTTAATAGGATCCAGTTGTTCATGAACATATGAGAAGCTGGCTTATTAATAATTTTTTTCATCCCTAGTCATCTTAATTCTGCTAGAATGTAAATTATGCAGCCAGAGTGAATCAGAGTTGACTCACTGTTCCCAGACATTGAGAGATTTTTTTTTTCCTGTAACTTAGGAGGTTTCTAGCTTCTCTATGGACATTTTTCTAGGTAAATTCATAACGCAGTTCCAGCAATGTGCTTAAGGATAAACATACTTTAGAACCCAATGTGCATTAATAGGAGTCGATATGTTGAAACAAAAAGAATCTTAGTAGGCAGGAATTCTCAGGTATCTCATCAGCCCACTCACAGAGGAAGAAAGCTTCAAGTCAAAAATTCTAGACTGAAAATTCCCTAGGCTCTGGTCTGCTGCATTTTGCAACACAAAGGTGAGCCAAATTTTGCAGTCTGAGATAATTTCTTTTAACACCTTCCATTTAATTCTAATTTTGATTGTAAAATAAATGTTCTGTTAAAGTCTGCACATACATTAAATATGCACATTTACACTGATTCATATGGTGGAGTATACCCTCCCTGACAGCAATGCCCTTTAATATATTGCAGTGTTTAAATTTAGATATTTGAGGCTCCCACTAGATAACAAGTTATTAAAACATCTGCCTTTCCATAAGCCATTCTGTTCCCTGCCATTCCACATGTCCTTTTCTACTTCACCAGGCAAAATTGCTCAATCTAAATTTCAGCTCAAGTGTTTGATGGCTTTCACGCTGAGCTCAAACTGTTAGTGCTTCCCTGAGAGAATAGAATTGAAACAGAATTTAATCTAAAATAGCAAAATAGAATAAAGGTTTTACATATAAATAAGTAATGCCCTGTATATTTTTATGGACATTTTTCTTTTCTGGATTTTGCATGCATTGAAGTTAAATGTTAAAATGCATAGATAACCCAAAGCCGACATAAAAGAATGTCAGTGCATGTTGCCTAGGTGCTCAATTAATGTCTATCTTAAAGTATATTTTAATTCAAATCTGTAATATCTCTTACTAAAAATATGTTGCAAAACCAGCTTTTCTACTACTACCTTTGTCTCAGACTACCGGATGATTATAAATTTATTTGGTTTTTTTAAGCAGTGATATTTTCAAATAGCATCCCAAATTCATTACAAGCATGCTGTCTACTAGTTTCAGTAACGATAGCTGGGGTTTTATATGCTCACTGTTCATGGAAAATTCATATTAAGGGATAGATTTTCTTCACAGAATATGAACAATTCACTTTATAACAAAAAACCAAATTTATGAACTACCTGTTAGCAATAGATGTTTTAATATTTAATGATGGGATTCTAAACAAATTCTGGGTTTCTACACTAAAAATTATGGGTTTGATTATCACTCGTGCTTGATATATAAAACAGAACAGGGTCACACTGTTATTACCATGCCATATTTTCCATATCTAGATAAATGTCTATTAGTCACAGATTCTCAGATAAAAAAGTAGTTTTGTTGTTGCCCTTGTTTTAATGAAGACTTAGTACATACTGGACAGCAGCATAACTAGCAGGTTGACACAAATGATTATTCCTCTGTATTCAGAACTTGTATCCATTTCTGCCCCCTAGCTACAGGAGAGAACAATGAACTAAGTATGGTGTGCAAAAGGAAACTGAGGAAAGTAGGTTTCTTCAGCTCGCAGAAGAAAAGGCTAAGAGAGGAGATAATTTCTGGTTTTAACTATCAGACAGTGGAGAAGATGGAGATGCATCCCAGAGATGCATAGAAAAAGGACAACATGAAATGCTCAGCAGGAAAGTTTTGACTGATGTAAACAATTTTTTTTCACTAGATGGGAAGTACTAAGCAGTGCAATGAGGTGATTCAGATATTCAGAACAGGGTTGGAAAAATGGAAAATGTTATAAGTTTGGAGTAGGAGATTGGACTAGATAACTTCCAGAGATCCCTTTCAACCTACACTGTTCTGAGAGTCTAATCTGTGATTCATTCTACAAAGAAATTGCTAAGAAAAGTCTTTCAAACTCCAAATTTTCACTCCAGGATTTATACCATTAAGATTTTCTTCAGTTACTGGTTCCTTTTTTTTAACTTCATGCTTTTGTTTTTCATTCCACACACTGTAAGCAGTTTATCTTTACGGTATTAAGGCTGTACAGGTCTAACTGTAAGATTTGACACCCAGGTATCATGGATGTCATACAGTAATACAAAGGCAAACTTCAAACATTCTTTAAGGCAGTCATTTTTTCCAGACATTAAATTTTAGGGGAGCAAATGTTTGCCTATGCACTATATAACTTGTTGACTGTGCATAAATAGGTTTAAACCATTGACCAAACAGCTATAACCTTAGGAAGAATAACAATAAGAAATATTAAATTTAATTTCATCATTACATAGGATAAAATCATAAATTCTTCATCATGCAAAGGGGCAGAGTAATTTCACAAGGGGCTGAGACTTGTTAACAAGCTGATCATGAACTCACATTAAACTTTAAACTCTGTGAGATTAAAATTCAAATCGTAGCTAAAATTTGCCGTCTCTTATTTCACTAGAACATAGTTTTCAAAATATTTTCTTTTACATTAAAACACTGATCAGATGACAAAGTACAAGCCCATAGTATGGCCATTTTATTAGTTGTTAGCTGACCAGACTGTGTGACCATACTTTTTTCCTGAAAGACAAATTTTACAGAACACAAACAGATTATCCCAAACAGAACAGCTGTGTCCCAGAAAAATTTGTAAATTTCTAACTTCCTAATTCTATGAATTTGAACAGGTAGTCATTTAGTTGATCAGTCATTCATACTTCCTACTTACCATTGCTCAAGCAAGTCGCATAAGTAGAGATGGTTCTCTTACCCTTAAAGGAGTAAGCATGAGACCCAGTGCAGCAGAATCCCAACTACGAATCTCTTTTCCTGTCTACTAGGGTACAACATGAAAGTGGAAAGCTCTAATGAAAAGGACCCTTATGAGACATGAAAGATGACTGTAAAACTACTGCTTATCTGTTCTGCCATATTTTCTACATTTAGCAATACACTGTACATGCTGTAGGTGGTATAAATGTATCATCTTTTCTAATCTGGAAAGTGTCATGACTCATTTTTTCTTAGGTACTTTGTGACCTTTTGCAACTTGGCCCATGCATCCCACTTGTGCAAAACTCCAGACTTCCGTGAAACATCCTTTACTTTGCAGTCAGTAATTTCACATTTCAGTGGGCTGGTAAGAAGAGCACTTCAGAGAATGGTTTGATTTTCCTAATATGAAATGTCTACACAGGGCAAATGTAGTAAATTACTTTCTACCTTTGGCTACTATGCTCAGATGATGAAGCTGAGCTGAAGTATTATTACATTTCTCGATGACATGAAGTCATTAAAACACTTCTCTGTGGTTTGAGATATAATTTTAACACCCACACCAAATAAGAGTTTTAGAAAGTGTGGTGCTGTCATCTTGTATATTAAGACACACAGCATGTACCTGCAAACTACAGTTACACTGTATAACTTTGAGAGATACAAACACATGGAACACCCCGTACAATGGGTTCTGAGAAAAGAAACAAAATCATAACTGTAGTAAAGAATTGGCTAGCATAATAGTATTTCTGGTAGAAATGAGAATAATGGATATTATTCTTGAAGGGGGATTATTATTTACCTCTTCACCGTTTTCTAGTTTATGTTCCACATCTGTCAAACACAAAAATCACAAAAAATATCATACATTTCCTCATTCTACCACCCTTTCTGAGCCTTCATGAAAACATAAAGTTTTTATTATTATTTTTCAAACAACTTTTATTATTCTGTAACCTGAGTTAACAGTATTGATGAAGAATAAAGTGTAAAAATTAGCCACATTTTTTATAAAATTTTTAAGGACATCTTAAGGTGTCTAAAGCATTTTTCGTGCCATATATTGAAATAATGCAAGCAGGTGAGTAGAAAGCTCATAATAATTGTATGCGTGACTCTCAATATAGAGCTTTTTTTATTTCTCCTTTTCTGTGTAACCTAGCATATTGTTCATATCCCCAATTTTATTAATATCCTGTGGATACAATGCTTGTTTGAAGCTGAATGAAAGTCCACAAACTCCCAATTATTTTCAATTTTGCACTTGTTTGATTAGAGTGCTATTGCCTGTAATTTTTACACTTTTTTTTTGAATCTTCAAAGTGCATGATTCATGCCTTGAAAATGGGTTGTTTTGTGTTTCCCAGCACTGCTTTTTTTATCCCTGCCAGTTATAACCTGATAACCCGATTTCAAACTGTGCTTTAGCACAACAATACAGTCATCAAACTAAAGCAACACAGTAAGTGGGCACATTAGCCATCATTTTACTTGATCACTTGGGAGAGATTAAATTTATTCATTTTCAGAACAGATAATGAAATATTTAAAACATGTTAGAGTAAACGGGGGCAGCATTTTGAAAATCCGATATGCTCCTTGCCAAAGCAGTATACTATATACTGCACGTGTAACACTCCTGTGCAGATGTTTGGAAGACTTCTGCAGGTTTTTTTCCTAGGGTCATTTGCATTTCGTTTATCTAAAGTGAAATCCATTCAATTTTATTGAACTGTAATTCTGGTAATTTACAATATTTACATGCTGTGGTTAGATTGAAATCAGTCCTTAATTCAAATTCAATCTAAATTTACAGCATAGTAATTAGGGCTTTGTAACTGACACTAGGGGCCTATTGATTTAATGAAAAACTTAACCTTACAGTAAGTGTTTAATTAGTTGCTGCAGTAGATTCTGTGCTGTCCTAAATTGTGGACTTTAGAGAATTAGGTACTAATTTAAATTACATTACTATATAAAAATCAGAACTATTTTTTAAGAGAGCATGTAGTCCTACAGATGAATTAATTTCTCAGTCTTTTAAAAGAATAACAGAAAAAGGTAGTAATTGAAGCAATTGCCTATCTTGCCTGAATTCAGGTAAAACCATACTAGGTATCCTGGAAATTACTACCTACCTTAGTAAAATATTTATTTAAAGAGTTAAGGGGGTTGGGGGGAAATCTATGATATTTTCTTCATGGAAATTTTCCCCAGGAGATAAAATTTGAAATAATATACATGACTACATATTGAAGATGTCCTCTTGAATCTGAAAAAAAGACAAAAATCTAACCCAATGTGTTTGTATTCATAACTGAACAAATATGTGACAGAAAATGAGTGTGAACATTCATTTATACACAGAAATTTATATTTTTATTTACAAATTTCAATTTACAAAATACTGAAATGTAGTAAACAGGTATTGTGTTTCTTCAGGACCAAAAATATCTGTCTAGATCAATCCCATAAGTTTGCAGATATTGAAAGAATGAATTACTAGTAACAATTTGAGTTTCCTTCTTCCTATTCCTCCCTCTTTTGTTAACATGACTTGGTACAGCATGGACATCAAGTCACAAATTACTCATATTCTCCAGATCTGCAATTAACATTTTGGCTTGGTGCATAGCCTTTGGAACAGATTACAATTCATCAGCAATATGTCAGTATACATTTATTTCAGCACCCTTCCTTGAAAATTTCCCACTCCTTTACTGGTTTGTAAACCATCCTGGAGCAGCAGTGGCATTATACCTTTTTGCCTTGCTGTCTGTATGATTTTGGCTCCTGGTAAACATAAAATATTTTTGAATAGGTACTCCTAATACACAATTTTTTAGTGAGCTATAAATCGTGTATCCCTAGAGGATCATCTAAAAGGTTAGAATAGATTTTAGTAATTATGATTCTACTTTCTATTTGCCAAATCAACCTGAATTCATCTGCTGTTTGTACCCTACACTTGAGTTTGTGGGGAAAGCAGGAGAGATATTCAGCCAATCACTATGATACTATTACTACTCAACTTTTTTTAAGAAGGCTCTTAAATGCCTTTTCTTAATGACTGGAGAATTTCTGCACCTGAGAAGCTGATCTAGTAATCCTGCTGGTTTTTTAACTCCCATCCTCAGTTCTGCTAAGAAGACAATAGCTATATCCTCTGGTACTGGATGTTCTGTCCAAGAACTGTGCAATCAGGGGACAGGGGAGGTGTAGGTAAGGAGAGATAATGTAAAGTAAAGGTAACTGAAGACCAAAAGCTACCCTAATCTCCCTCCGTTCCCTTTCTATTTTCTGTGTATGCAGTGGAATACAATTAGGACCTATCTCGGTCAGTGGTGATGCTATGGGAGCTATTGTGGCATGTATGAAAAAAAAGATCCATGATAGTATGAAAAATTGTATGATTTCCAAGACAAAAAAAAGGAGATAGGAGTAGGAAGGTAATCTGAGAGACATATTCCCCCACAAAATTACAGTTTTTGAAAACACTTTTTAACAAGGCAACAATCAAATACAACAATGATTTTTTCCTAAGTAAGGGTCTGAAATATGCTTTATAATAACAAAGTGAAGCGAGATAAATGTATCAGTAACAATATTCATAGTGCAGCCATGAAGTAGTCTACAGGTATGACACTAAGCCACAGAGAGATAGTGTGGGAGTTTTTTCCAGTTTCTGAAGCACTCTGAAGCAATCTAAGGCATATAACTTTTCTAATTGATTTCACAGAACATAATATAATAAGAGTAGTGAGGCTGGCAATCAGAGATATAAAATTCCTATTTTTGTTCTGTTCCAGGAACTACACTTCTCCATGACAAGGCCTTTTAACAATTCTGTTTGGACAAGATCTCTGCAGAGCTGCCATTGTGCTGAGTAAGGCCTGGTAAGAAATTCAACTTCAATATCTTTCTGAAAAACATACTCACAGAACTAAACTAAACTCCATGTGTTTAATGAAAACTTTTGATTATTTTACTTAATTTCAAATATATTGGTTGTTTTCTTTTTGGTGTCTGACCTGTAATTCTTTTAACCTGCCTGGTATCCTGGTCATGGTTTTTCTCGTCATTCTATGTTCCTAAGCCTGGACATAAGAATACTCCCATGTGAGATTTTTTTTTGCATAAAAGCCATGGAGCTGAGGAGTCTGTAGATATATTCTTGGGGTATTTTGTCTGTTTTAGTAATGAGGGGTCAAAAAGTTTATTTTATCATTATCTTTTTTGCCTGCTGGTGAAGAAAGTCACAAGTAAAACACAGGTACAAGCTAACAGGTATTGACCTACTTCAGTATTTATTCTAAAAATAAATAATACTTAATCAGCAAGTAGCCATCAAAATGCCTTAAGGCAATTGACTTTCCTGTAACCATAGAGTAAAGCAGGAATCGAAAGTAGATGTTTTCATCCTGGTCCTGGTCTTGGTCCTTATAGCCTAAGTTACACTACTTATCTTGATGGCATAATTTTATGAATATATGTGACACTGCACGGTATCACGGGGAACATTTTGTATATTCAGAAATGATAAATGGTTTCTGCCTGAATTAGCTCCGCAGCAGTGTGACACACGTCACAATCAAAACCAGTTCTCAAAGCTAAAAGTCAATATGCATCTTATTGGGCAGGTCAAAATTGCAACTATAACAAGCAGATTAGTTTCAAATCTTGCTATTTCAAGGAAAAGGTCATTTTTTTCAAAGAAAGGGGAAGGAATACGGATCTGAAAAATTTTAACCATCTCAAGTAGACTACTATGCTATATGTGAAAGAAGTAGAGGCAGGGAAGAGAAGGGAGATACTGTGTCTGTAATTTAGCACACAAAACTGCAAAATAAAATAGAAAGAGATGAAGCAGCACTGCAAAAGCCCAAATAATATAGTGAAACTTAAAGAATTATGTACGTGGAGACCAACATCAGAAAAGTCACCAGTTCCACCTTTGTGTTCTTTATCTCAGACATGTTTTTCTGCTAAGAGTCATCTGTAACATATTTTCTAGAAAAGGGAGACATAGGCAGAAGACTTTGTTTAAAGAGTCTTAGAACCACCCTCAGACAATACTGCTTTGCTAGTGTTTACTAGTTTTGATGAGTCAGCACAGTTTATTAGCAAATGCATCTTCATTAGTCAATACAATAAGCATGATTTCAACATGGAAACTTGCCATATTTGTTGCTCTGTCATTGTTTTATCCTTTAGTAAGTTAAAGCATAACTAAAGTACTGTATAATACCGTGGGTAATGCCTAGCAGTTTGCAGCAGTAGACTCAGCACACTTAACTTTTGTTCGTTTTCCTGAACAGAACTGCCAAATTAAAAGCCACATTACCAACATCTCTGTAGGTACATCTGATGCATATTCCCAAGAAAAATAAGGTAACTGGAAGATTTCTGTGTCCTAATGATCCTTTACTTCTAGTATATGCCTTGTTAGGAAACACTGTCAGTTGAAGATAACTTTGATTAACCATAATGTGCTCAAAATTTTGATTAATTTTGGCAGATGGCCAAAGTGATAGTCTGACTCAGGATAAGACCACACAGAGATTGTTTAAAGGCATTTTTGTTTCTTCAGCCTCCAGGCTTAATGGAATGGAAAATACAGACACCTTTGTCAGAGTACACAATAAATTATTTTGGAAAGAAGATATTTTTCTGTCATTATGAAGCACGTAGAGACACAAAGTAAAAAAATAAATACGTACTTCTCAAGTTGTCAATATATTTCAATATATTGTCAATATATGTCAATATATACTGTAATGAAATTTTTGGCTATATATACCAGCCCCTAAAAAAGGTTATTTGAATCAACATAAGGAATGTGTGCGATTTTCCATCTCAGAAAAAGACAGATTCATGACATGACTCTCCATGATTTTTCACAATTCATGCCATGGTAATATGCTCTGTGGTTTTGAAAGGTTAATCACAGCCCAATACAGGTTGAAAGGAAGGGAAAAGTGATTTTATATGACATTTAAGTGTTGTGTCATCCTTCTTTCTCTCAGCATTTAGAGCTTAGGAATGCCCTTTTTTTTTAATATAGAATCAATACGTACTGAAACAGAAGCACTTTAAAAGATACCAAAAATTGCTTGCAAATAGGTAATTTTGCTTGCTAGCAAAATTACTTATTTTCTCTAAAATAAAGTAAATGGAATGCACAAACAAAACAAACAAAAAAAAAAAACCAAAAAAAACCCCACACCAACAAGGAAAAGGAAGGTACTCCAGACTACTACAGTTTTTCCCCTGTGTTCTGACAATCAGGTTGCTCACTCATACTTTGGAAAACCAACTCAATTTCCTTCTCTTCCAGCACAAAAGAGAGCTGAATAGATATCTACTCATTCCAGATGAATACTCTTGACTCCAGTGTTTGCTAGTGTCAGTGGCTCTTGACCTTCACCTGTTGCTTTTGTTCCTGCTGCTGAGTGAACATAGATTGACTGCATATGAGTGTCCTAGCTACTGGCTTGACTTTGTGTTACTGAATGTATGCAGTTGTTCTATATAAAATTAAAATTAATTAGATAATGTAATTAAGCAAGCCCAAAGAACCTTGTCCCAAACCTATTGTAAACTTTCAAGCCAGATATGAGCAGAAACCAAAACCATACTGAAGTCTGACATGAGACAGTGTGATTTATGCTATTCCTATATTATCGATGTACCAGGAGAATTTAATGGGTATTATCCATCTTATTTAAAACCCCTAAATCTTGTAGGAACAGAACACTGTGGAAAGAACACAGAGAAAATGGCCTTTTTAGGCACTGCTGCATTACAATTTCCATAGTTTTTAGATCATCAGAAACCTGAGATGCCAGCAAAGTTCACTTCAGCTTGGATTTGAACTAATTTTTAATAAACTTAAAATCCAATTTTAATTAAAATTTTTCATGAAATGGAAGTATAAACACTTTGAATTGGGGTTTTCATTTTTGTTCACAAATATATTTTGTGCATTCTGCCTCTTAATAGTTTTCTAATGGGATATCCTGAAGTAACATTAGTGTTCAAGCCTTCAGAAATATACAGGCTTATTACACAAGATTTGGGGAATTTAATTTAGTGTGACTTCAAATCTTACTAGTGTCTGCAAAGCAAAGTGCCCTATATGTCATAATATTGTGCTGTTCTCAAGAATAACTCTCTGTGATTGGAAAAAGTATTTTTTTCCTTTATAAATGGATCATTTTGTTGTCATGAAATATCATTACGGTAGCAAACATCATAATAAAACTAACATGCCCTTCTGCTACTGCCAGTCTTTCCTACAAAAGTACCCATCAGCATGATAGGAGAATGAAAGCAAATATTATGATAGGTTAAGAGAACATGGATGTATAATTTCTGGCTTGTGGTAGTTTTCGTCTATAATTAGGCAATTCTCTTTCTAACACAAGAAGTGTCTACTTATAATAGCAAGCGGCAAGTCAAAGACAAGGAGAATGTAACCATTTTGTTATTTTAAAATATTGTAGATGCTTTCCCAACTTTACATTAAGTTACGCAGTATGAAGCTTCCCACAAGATCAAGGGATTTCTGCTTCAGTGGCACCAGAAATAAATGTGATCAAATGATAAGAGTGCTTTACCCTCCATTTTTAAATTTGTGCAACTTCTGCCCAAGGCAGAATCAGCATACTTGAAAGTCCAATTTACGTAATAGCAAAAAAGAAAGAAATATTTCAGAGCTGTAAAGTTTATGGTAATAGCCAGCTGTTTTTGAACATCCTTTGCATTTTCCATAAATTCCCACCAGATATATATATATATATATATATATATATATGCGTGTATAAGTATGTATATCTTGCCATACATTTCCAGGATCTTTGTTCTTATAGTGGCATAGTGGCTAAAAAGACATTGCAGTATTTCAAATTTATAGAAGCATTTTGGTTCAGAATGAAATTCTAAGAACTTTGTTTTACTGTAAAGCATTGCTGAAATCATTCCTCCCAAGATGTTGCATTCTAGGTATGCTTTTAACAAGGATGGTGTAAAAACAATTAGTAATTTATTATTTTCTACTGTCTTTATGTCAAACATCAAAGCTCTGTGCAAAGGATTTTTCCCTGTACTTTCCTCATTTTTTCTTCAGTTTTGTAATACTTTCTTAAGAATGTAATACAAGGGGGTGAGGAAATAATATATATATATTAATATATATAATTAATAATATATATTAATTTTTACAAACTCTCCAGACAGTTTATCTGCTTCTCAGCTTTATCTCACTTATTCTACCTGAGGTGAAGCTGGTCAAACTTTTGAAAAAACCAAGAGGATCTCTTCTGTAATGATGGAAGATATTTGTCTCACTTGAATTTCTGAAGTCTGCTTTAAGCTAAAATTCTAAATAGTTCCTGGTTCAAATTTGTAATCCTTGTATTTGCAAATGATTTAAACCAGCTTGATGTTATATTATAAAAGGAAAATATTCCTCCTGCTACAGTCATTAAAAGAAAGGAAATAGTATCCAACCGAAGTAATTTAAGGAGTTAATCACAGGTTAACATCTCAATGTGATCTTTTCTGAAATTATTGCTTTATTAAAGGCCATGTATAACCACTTCACATGTTGAAAGGAAACTGCATTTTGCAGAGTTGAACAAGTAGGCCACTAAACTACAGAACAATTGCAAATCTTAAAGTTGTCTGATATGTACCTTACACATTTGTTTCCATAAGAAAAGCTATTCAGACTTGAGGTCAGCTCCAGTTTGAAAACTATTTTGTTCTGCTAGCAGCCAAGGAGATACACAAATGCTCTGGTTTTTGAAGGCCAATGAGCTGCGAGGGTCTCCTCAGCTGGCCTGGATGACCATGCACACTGTACAGGGCTCCTGC
The DNA here is from genome assembly GCF_028858725.1 of Colius striatus. Lineage (NCBI taxonomy): Eukaryota > Metazoa > Chordata > Aves > Coliiformes > Coliidae > Colius > Colius striatus. The sequence continues at coordinate 63,273,457 of NC_084761.1, forward strand.
TCACACTGACAGAAAACAGTAGGTGCATTCTGTCCACAAGTTTCACGCAAATTGCCAAGATAGCCAGGCAGCCAGGGAAGATATTCATGTAGGCTAACTCAGTGTAGAAATGTTGGTTTCTGCACTCTGACTAGCTAGCTTTCCTCTCTTCGTAAACATAATAGGATTACCTGTGCGTACGAGGAAAATCTTTTCTTTAACACATATGCATTGCAGTTTTCTGGCAAAGCAATCTCTGTGCCTTTTTCTAGCATTTGGTAAGAGGGATTGCAAAGCACACTGGGCTTTCTGGAGAGGATAGGGAGGAGGAGAACAAGTTGCTTGTAAGGAGGATGGTAAGAAGGAAGATATAGAAATAAGTACAATGTTACAGTAAAGGAAAGAGCAAAGGCATTGCAACAGTGAGACAGCAGATGGATGACTCAGTATGGGTAAACGAGAAAGCCTGAATGTTATAGACTAGTGTTAACTACTTTGGGAATATTGTCCCATTTGACAATACTGAAATCCTGCCTTCATGGAAACTCATCTTTGAAGACGGAATAGACTATTTTCATCATTACTTTGGAAATGTTCCCTCTCCATTTGTGTTGTAATTACATCTAGGAGTTGTTTGTACTGCCAAGATACTGAACTATTCAAATTGACAGGAATCTGTGAAAAAATCTGGAACTGTTCATTTGGTCTCCAATGAGAAGAAACCTTGACAGCGCTGTATGCTTTACTTAATTACATAAAATATGTGCATTCCTGTGATTATTTATATTAGTTTTATGGTATGTCACTGAGTTTGAAAACTTAGATACCAAAGTATTACCTCAGATAAACAATCTAACCATGAGTAATTTTATCTCCTAGTGCTTTGGTTTTTCATCTCTTAAATGGAAATATTTCTACTTATTTCTTGCCATTTGACCTTCCCTTTATTCAGACTTGGATTTTTTTGCTCTTTGGGATAGGAACAGTAGGTAATAAGAGGATAATACACATGAAGTGGAGCCCTTTCTCTTGCTAATACAGCTATATGTTAGCACAGTGCAAATACTCAACAATTCTTAGGCACAGTTTTTCCACAGTTCAAAATATATATTGTTTTGTGTGTTTAATTAAGCAGAGATGAGAAGAAAGCAATGGACATAATATTAAAAATACTTTGGGTTTTTATTTTGTCTTTGCTGACTTGAATCTCTGCATGCTACCCTGCCAGCGCACATAAAAGAGTTATTTTATGGTTCAGTTTAGGGTGCAGCAAAAAAAAAATCATAAGCATAACCATACTTGGAAAATATTGTCTATGCATGGCAGGATTGTCCTAACAGCTGAGCCAGGAAAATTTGTGCCATTGAAGAATCCAATTTCTTCATCCACTTTTCTCCAAAGATATCAAAGCCAATATCTTTTTCATGTAGAATACTTTGTGCACTCCCAGAGGTATTCAGTTCTTAAAACTTCAGAGGTTTCTGATAAACATTCAGATAACATTAACCTTGCTAAATTCATTTTATAATCTCATTAATCTGTGACCATCTTTCCATTTTGGTTTGGAGAATGGCTGAGACTATCACTGTGCTACATTGCTTAAATATTATTATCATGATTGCTCAGTTTCTTGATGTGAAGAACTGTCAATATCTGTGAGATTTTGTGTTTTATACAGATTTCATGTTTTGGGATGTTTATATTTTGATCACTCAAGATTCTGAGAAGTCAGGATTTTTTTTCTTTTACATTCTTTCAGTTATTAATTAAGAAAGAGTAGAAAGTTTATCCTTTCAGTAAACATTGTTTACCAGTCTTTTACATTAAACGAATCAAAAGTCCCATAAATCACAACTTTATTACACAGCTCTCACATATTTTCAGATTGCAGTAAATCCTGTGTGTTGAGCATCTGTAGCATATATTATGCCTGGAGCATGTTTCTGCTTCATCCCAAACCCTTTGCACATCTACATTGTAGAAATATTATCCTGTCACTCATAAGAACTTTAAGCAAACTCATTAGCACACCAAATTTACGCCTGCACCAACATTCATCATCTGTTTGCAATGTAGACGAGTCCAAGTCATCTGCACTCTTTAACACAGATGTCCCATCTACCTTGGCAATGAGATTGCAAAGACAGTTCCAGACAGACAAGAAAGGACACTCCTGCAAAGGAAATGTAGATTCATAGTAATGCTGAGGACACACCAAATAGGTATCCACATATCCTATATTCTGGCAAAGTGGAAGCTAGTTTGGAAGCAGGATTACGGATTTTAGTCTTTGATCCAGCCCACTTGGCACAAGCTGGTTTATGCAGATAATGAGTCTTTCTGATTCTTCTGTATGCCAGACTGTTTCCTTAGCTTTTATTCTCCCTCTCCAAGGAGTAAAGAGACAATTTCCCTTCTTCATACCTGGTCCTAGAAGAACATTATATAGTTTCAAATAGTGAATGACAAAATTTCAATGACAACCCCCATGAGATTTTGCCTACTTCAGAGAATGGAAGGTGTCTGACAAACCTGTATTGCTGCTTAATGATGACTTGAAACAAGGCTGTCTGTTTTGTGGGGTTTTGGGAGGGATCTTTAATAATGGAAAAATACTAGTTCATTGAAATGTTCTTTCCTCAAAAGCCATTGAGAAAATGATGACTGGAAGATTTGAATGAAAGAGGATCAAAACTTGGTCATCGTTCATATAAGGTAATGCCAAATAGAATAACATATAGTTAGACCTCAAGACATGTTTTTAACCTCCAGGATATTAATAAAAAGTGATGAAGATTCAGCAATCATACATTTCCATTTACAGTATGATCATCATTCTGAATATGTTAAAGAAAGTGAAGGAAGGCAAATACTTATTAACTTTAATTGGTACTGCATGGCCAGATACTCTTTATTTGTAATTCTGATTGATGTGTCTGTCTCCATTCTTAAAATAGTTTTATTTATTGCGCCTTTCTCGGCAACCAGATCTCAGGAAAGTCTTGCATTGCAACAATGAGAGTCTAGTTGACATTATTTCTATGAAGTAATTACAAATTGATTTCAGGGTTCTTTATGATATTCTGCATCCTGTGAGTTACTCAATATCACAAAAATGTGTTATATACATTTAAATAATGTTCTTTAGCTTTTACCTAAAGCACAAAATCAAAAAATAGACCCTTATTATGGGAAATATTAGTTGAAAATATGAGGTACATTTTAAGTACATTGCCCAGCAGATAGTGGTATTGAGATAAATTAAATCAATGAGGCATCTTCTCTGTCTATTTTTCTAGCCAATTAGGCATGCTTGAAATAATTTCTTATGCCTCAGTTCTCAAAACTGACTAATTCGAGGTAACTTGACTTTGATTCTTGAGATATAAGGAGGTCCAGAGTTGGAGAAAAGATTGCTCTTGCATCTTTTGAAAATCAGTGCAAGACCTCTGAGACAAGCGAAAATTAGTGACATGAAAACTTTTTAGGTAGTTTTCAGTATGTGCCTATTCCATGTGCTTTGATTTAGTTTACCTGTACTTTAATATAAGAATAATATTTGCCTATTGCTGCTGATGTTACTTTCAAGAGTAATCACATTGAGGCATTCTGAATTTTTATTGTTTTGTGTGCTATTTTTAAGAATGCCTAACACATTTCCCATAAGCCTTCCAACCCTTAAGATTCTGTGATTCTGTGACACCATAGTCCTGTATTCCTTTATATTAAACACATGACTTGAAAGGTCCCTGGATATACTATATACAGGCTGTAAGAACTGTTTAAAGTTCCTCTTAGGAAATATGCATAAGTAGAGCTATTTTCCATATTCACAGCTATAATCACTGAGTGCAAGAAGAGCAAGGATAGATATAGGCAGTTCCTGCTATGAAATTGAACTGGGTAAAATGACAACCAATGGCCATAGTCCTTTTCATATTTGCCAAAGATATTCACAAGGAATTTGTGGAGAAAAGTAATCTGAAAATATTTATATCATATGTGGCACTAGGAGGTTACTGGCATTCAATGGTGTTCAGAGTTTCTTGCCTTAGAACAGGTTACTGCAGAGCTTCAGTACCATATGATCCATTGGTCATTTTTGTATGTTCTGTTAATATCTATAGTGATAGTATGAGAATATGAGAGTTTGTTTTTGCATATACTATGTATAAACTGTGCTGGGGAAAAGACCCTTAACATAAGTGTGGTAGGCTAAAAAAAAAGGAAGTGAGAAACTATTTCAATTCAGGACATCAATTAACACTGATTTTCACTGGAGTGCATTTGAAAGTACATGCAATATTCACATGCCAAATGAATTCATTAAAGACCAGTGTGATTACAGTGAATGTCAAATGAATTAATAACAATGGGACCTTTAAGTGTTACCATTAATTTCACAGTGTGTTGCTGTTTTATACTTATGGGCTCTGAAGCTAAATGACACTCTACAGTTGCCCTAGTAGATTAACTGTGCATTAATAATCTATGGGTGGGCCAGCAATCTGGTGGGCACTTACATTTCATTGACACTTGGATACTAAAGCTCATTTTCATTTACAGTTTTCAGTCAGGAAAATCATTTTAGCTTTAAACTAGGTTCGCATCATTTCTTCTATATTTGATTAGAGTTCTTAAAGCAGTTTTGGGTTTGTATTCTATGTCCACATTCAAAGTTAAGCTTGATTTAAGCGTAATTTGAATTAAACACTTCTCTGGTTTTCTGTGTATAGCACTCTCTCTCTTGGAAATATGCCAGTGATTTCTTACTAGTAGACACCCTATTCTATTCAGGGCATTTATTTTCCCTGCCTAGAAATTATCTCCGCAGGTCTGACTACTTTGGTTTTCTTTTCTTTTCTTTTTTTTTTCCCCTTTGTTGTTACAATTTTTAGATCCGTTAACTTTAGGAGGCCACTATTGTTAGAAAGGTATGCTTTCATTCAGAGCTCAGAAAGTTCACATCAATTTATTTACCCGATATTTTTATATGCCCTGCCTTGAGAGGAAACAGAGTTAAACTTGAGAGATGTGAAAAAGATAAATCTCTTTTTTTTACAGATTATTAGCTGATAAAATTGACACTTTTATTCCCAAGTATTGTGCTTTTGTTTAAAATGTAATCTAACATATGCACACACATACATGAGTCCTAAGCATAGAGGAATTTATTTTATTGTCATTAGGACTTTAAATTTTGAAAGAGAATTTTAATTGACAAATTATTCTGTCTTTTTTTATTATATGTCACAATAATATTGTAAGCTATTTGAAGCAAGTGGACCTCAGGAACCATGTGGAGATCCATTGAAAAAAATGTTCAACAGTATAAGTCGAGATTTGGAAAGAGACACAGAGGCAGAGACAGAAAGTGAAATTTTTTCACATGTGTAAGTTCTCAAGAAAAGTCTGTTTGACTAAAAATTTGTCTCTGTTTTGAACTTCAATAACTTCTTTACAAACCCTGCCTATTTTAAGGTTTTAGATCATTTTTCCTGCAATAAAATTAAATACTATAGCCCTTGAATCTGGACAGAGTTTGCAAAACAGTTGCATAAGCAAATGTTGTTACATACCTGAAATCTCTTTCTCAGAAAGTAACAAACATAAACATTTAGATAATCTGATTGCCATATGAGGAAGGGGAAAAATCTGAAAACAAAGCAATCTAACTTCAGTTATAGTCTAGAGGTTATTTGTTTGCTTGGTTGTTTGATTTTTAAGCCATCAGAAAAGTTAATTGATCTCAGACCTACTTAGGAATCAGCTATGTACAAGCAAAACCTCATATTATTGGACATGAACCTTGCACAGATATCTAAAAACTCTTTGGATACTCTCATTTGAAGGCAATTTAATCAGTCAATAAGGTTTAAAAATTAGAGTGGCCCATTTCCACTTTGTTCATACATCGATTTAAATGAAACAGTAGTGAATTTTATAGTAGTCTTCATGAAAATATTTCCTAGTTCATTAAACTGCCGATACACATTCATAAAATAAATTACATGTTTATAAGTCATTAATCAAATTTACTAATTATCATGCTATTGCATTCCTTTCTACCTCAGTTTTATGGGATGAGACTGAAGCTCAGGATTTATACACATATAAATAAATATTCTATTTATGTCTCAAATGGAGTTGATAAATGGCCCATCAATCACAACTTTTGATTTTCATCCATTAAACATTTTGTTCATGTCAAGCTTCCCATGATACTTATGTAATTAAAGAAGAGATAGGAAATCCCTATTTTGAGCTTAAAATTAGAGAAAATATTGTAGTCTTGAAGCTCTGATTCTAGAAATGTTTTACCCGTTAAACAAACAAGTTTTACTCAGAAACATTCCTAGCATATTATACATGGTCCAACATACTGGTGAAGAGATACTGACAGTTTGTGATGACATCACGCAGAATATACACACGTGTACATGCATAGGTACATGTGCAGAGTTTGGACTGTATGTTATGAGACTACATATGTGAGTGTAGGAAAGTGAAGCTAGACTCCTTCTATTTGAGATATTTATGGTCTCAACGTTGTTGTGATTTCTATTGTATAAATAAAATATATATCACATAACACTAGTAAATCGTAGGTTTAAACATACAGTCATATTTCACATTTGCTGAAATCAAATATACATTGACAAATTCTGTATTCTTCACCTGTTGATCCCTTTTATGCTCCTATATATTTACATTCATGTTTGATTTAATGAATATTGTCTCTTGTTCAAGTTTACTTCAGAAAAAGCCAATAAAAAACCATAGATTTTGATTTTCATGTATTCCTCTGTGTTTATGTTTGTATATATATATATGTATATAAATGAATGGCAGGAATTCAGATTTATACATGAACTCTAATTTTGTTAAATATTATGATCAGAACTATATACCTTTAACAACAGAATATCAGCAGTCACAAATAGGGAGCTCCTTCACTCCCCCACTGCAAAAAGGAATGAGATGGGAGATACTAGGTGAGACAGGACTAATACCCTATCCACAGCCTTGTGGGACAAAATATGGCTTGTTGCTGATGCCCCCTCAGAACCAGCACTGCTGTCAGCAAGGCTGCCCACATCCCAACATAGCTACAGGTAGAGATGTTATTTTCTCCATAAGCCAGATCTCTCGTTCCCTATCCCAGCTTAAAGGAACTTGTCTTTACCTTCCTCTATCTTAGCAGTACTGCTTGAACTTTCTTGTTATGGAACAAAGTATATTAGGCAAGATTTGTAGGCAGTGATAAACTGACTGGTTTTGTTAGACTCAATAATAAAATAATCATAGAATCAATGCAAGGAGTTAACAAAATGTTATAATAAATCATTCTTGTTAGAAACATAACAGCTATGAGATATGAAACAGGCCTAAAAACTGTTTCTCAGAAAGTCTATCATAAAACAGCTAAATGAAAAAACTGAAACTTGGTAGTTGGCTTTTCAAGTAATCTAGGTGTTCAAAATGGATACTGAGAACACCAGGGAGTAGTTTTGCTTGTATGATTTGATCATTATAGGTCTTCATTGAAAACATATCTTTTTTCACATCTCCAACACTGCTCTAGAGCTCTTCATCCATAACTGTGTGAAAAGTTCTCCCACAGAAGTTGAGTGGAAGCAGAAAAAAAAGCCTTTATTAATCTTTTTTTTATGTAAAATATCTACTGTGAGAGTTTTCTTTATGATTACAGATCTATTCATAGTGTCTCCAAACTAATTTTGTTGTAGTTGACTGATGGATTTTGCTTGACTTGGGAAAGCTCCTTCCACTTGATAGAGGAATCTGAAAGTCCACTTTGCGAGCTATTTGTATAATATTTCACGTATCAGATGAATACAAATGGGTTTCCCCTTGCCACAGAGATGGAGGATAATGTTTTGATGGGTAAGGGTGAGGGAAAGGAGTTTTTAACTTATGCCACTTTAAACAATTGGATACCATCCACCTCCAGCCTCTGTGTTCATTAGCAACAGCTATGTACTCACACAGTCCCTGCACCACTGACAGGGTGACAAGCTTTTTTGAAACTAAATATTGTTCTATACTTGCTGAGAATATTAGAACCTGTGGCAATTATGTATTCCTCTGCTGCTGCTGAGTATGCTGAACTCCTCCCTGCTAAGTTTAAGGCAAGCAGTGCAGAAGCATATTCCCAGTTTTGCCCTTAAAACTGAGCACAATGTTTTCTATTTGTCTTCTATTCCTTCTCCTTTGGCAGATAAGCTAGCTCAGGCTCCCTATCCTCTTTCACAAGTAAGCACCTACTACATAAAATATCTGAAGTGTAAATAATGAGTAAGCCTAATATCTGGTTAAAGGGTTTCCTCTGATATTAGCAATTTGTATCTCAGCAGTATCGTCTAGACAGTTAGCAGTTTGGGTTTCACCTGTTCACTGGGTTTTTCACTTTTGAAGATAAACTGCCTCCTCTGTATATAAATATAAACAGTATACTTATATTGTATAATCTATCTTTTCTGGGGATGGATGGAGGGAATGGTTTGCAATTAAAAAAATACTGGATCAGAAGTATGTGTATATCCTAATCTGGGAGCTCAGAAGCACTATGAAGTCACTAATAGATGTCTTCCATTGAGGTAAATGGTAAAAAAGACGTAAATGGAAGAAAAGCTTGGCCCAGAATACTGAGAAATGGTGATCAAAAATATCTGAAACATAATCAAGTTCAAAATCTTTTTTTTATTTACAAGTTTCAAGTAAAATTGGGGAAATCCTGTGTTAAACCTTTTAGTTTGAGCTGTATGAGATTTTTTCATCACATTTTCAGCACATACTAGATCCTAGCAGAATGGATAAAGTCAGTGCAGTGTGCACATGTTTTTGTCAGAATATGAAATTAAAACAGTCCTCAGTTGTTGGGGAAGGGGGCAGGGGAAACAGCTTAGCATAAAATCTGCTTAAGAAAGTAGGATACACAGAAGAAGCTTGCAGTTTGTATTTTGAAGTGACCAAGTGAACTGGAGAAAGAAGAACCCAAACAGGAAAAACTTTTCACTTACAGTCACAAGGACAGACATGGGCAGCTCTCTGTTAGAATCTGGATGCTCACCAGGGATCTTACTGGCTCAATGCATCAAGAAGAAATGTCTTTCAAGCTCCTACAAACTTTGCTTTCCCAAACAACTGCCATATGCCAGAACTAACAGTATAAAGCATAAAGACATTATGAATCAAGCCCTAACACTATGAGATTTAAAGATGTTTATGGGGTTTTTTTTGTTTATTTTTTTAATAGTTTCCATCAAATCTTTTCATTTGCTGTTTCTCAAGCAGGTCACAACAGCAGCAGGGTGCTCAGTAATGCAAATTTAATCCTCTAGTCTTTTGGTTTGATGATGTTTTACCACTGGAGAAAGTTCAGGTCAGATTCTGATGAATCACAACACTTTATCCTGTGCAGGAAGGCATTAAGCAGATTGACACGGGACTCCACACTGCCACAGTACATCCTTACTGACAGTGTTGATTCTTGTATGAAAAACAGTTCCCTGCCTGCTGCAAAGCAAGTATCATCATTAAAAAGGTACTTAAACAAGCCACCTCCCTCTATCTCTCTTCACTAAATGTCTTCAGTAAGTAATAATATAAGACCAACAGTTCTTTGGCATTGCTTTAAACTATAGGGTAGAAAAGTGCTCTAATCACCCCCTAGACTGCCAGACATCAATTCCCACAGACATCAGCTACATCCCTTCTGTGAGCCTGCGCACCAGGCAATCTATACAGAAGCACTGTGTCAAACGGTTAAATAAATAAATAATGGGCAGTGGGCCTGGAGCCAAAAATACTCTCCCCTTGAACCAGTGATAAAGGTAATAGGAAAGGAAGCTTGCACTCTGATGCTACCACTACTAATGAAAAAGGCAAAGGCAGAAAGCTCAACATGTTTGTCATCTAATATTACATCACAGAAGCTCATGATGTACTGTTAAACATGTCTGAAATCTCTGTATTTTTCTGAGCCTGTTTACCAATGTTTCCCAACACAGATGGAACCCTTTCTTCCTGCACATATTAATTCATTTGTTATTTATGCACTTCTGATCTTCATGACATTTTGTCCTTTGGCCTGCTACCAAGTCATTTTTTATACATGTTCTGAGAAACGGTGGCCCTTGCCCTGCAGTGAGCCTCACAAATCCCTGACACACACATATGCATTTTTTATTGTTCTCACATGTTGCTGTACAGTCTGCATGATTCCTGCTTTACAGCACAGCAGATGGGTTCCTGCATAGCGGTGAAACAGATGAGATGTTCAAATCAATTGTTTTATCAACAATCAGTTGTAGATAAAAATCATTTTAATGAGAAATTAATGGTGTTTGCAAACATGATGTTAATTAAAGAACATAGCTTGGGCTTTTTTCCCTCCTTTTTTCCCCCTGCACGCAATTTTTGTTACCCGTGACATCTTTCATTATTGACTCATGCCCCAAAGAAAAGGCGATTAAAATCTGCTTTTGTTTGATGTAGCTTTTATTGAAGAAAGAAATAGATCTTTCTGAAGCTTCCTGGTGAGATGAAAGTCTAATTATCTCCACAAATGAAAGGAAAAGCTTTAATTAGGCCTATGCTGAATCTGCGCACTGTGAATTTGTGCATAGTGATGGATGGAGCCCACATCTCCTCAGTGACTGCAGTTAAAATAATGAAGAAGGAGAAGAGGTAACGTGCTCCCATGATTCAGCTGGCAGAGCAGACTTGGAGATACACCTGTGTTGTGAGAGTGTGCCCAGAGCAGCTGCCACAGGCCATGTTTCTGTGCAGTGCATTCGGCTGTTTTACAGCCTCCTCCTGAGCTTTGATCTCTTTTCAGACAGCAGGGGTCCTAACAAATCAAGCTTTTCATGTTTCACTCAGTTTCACTCTCTTTTGCTTCACCATTCATACACTAACTCCAAAGAGGACGGGTAAAATATTGTCTTTTTCTGAAGCAATTAATGATCAGTGGCAGACACAACTGAAGCAGGCATTTTGCCTTTTGTGAGGTGTTTTAAAGTTGACTGTGGAGTAAGGGCTGTGAAATAAGAAGAAACTGCATTTATTTATTTTGCCTTTTAATTAATTCACTATGGTTTGAACAATCTTTGCGCATAACACTTCATCTGCTACATGCTTCTTTTTTGCAATGCTGTAGTGTCTATGCAGTTAGAAAAGGTGACTTTCTAGGATAGTGTTAGACTGATGATAGCCCCCAGAGAGAAACCTGAATTATGACAAATAATGCAGTATCCCAGATTTTATAACACTTTTAATCTATTTTTACCACATTGCATGAAGCTTACTCTGTCTTCACCTCATCCACTTTATATCAGGAAGGTCAAACCCCTACTTACTCACACCACTTTCAGCCAGTATATTATTCTTTTTGAGTTATAAAGCACCTTTGACATCAAGGGTAGTCAAGGAGTTTACCTGCACACCTTTCTGGACAGCATAGCAGTAAAAATAGAGAAGTAGTAATTGAAGACAAAGTTAAGTCAGCATCAGCAATCTAATATTTTATTTGTTCTATCAGTATGTTCCGTGTTATTTAGAATGTATTGCTTTATTTGTGTACTCATTTCTGGAACTGGGGAACTTTGCAGCCAACTGGAAACATAAAGAAATAGAAGGATATGGGAAAGCATCCCCTGTTGATTTGTTTATTTAAGGAAAGGAGACGTGAAAAAAACCAGCAGTGCTGTCTTTCAAAGCAAACATTCTGGGAAGACTTTTTGTAGGTAGATATGCAGTTTCATTAAAGCCTGAAATTGGTGAAAGAAAATGATGCTGACTTTGAGTAATTTTAAAAAGAGATAATATAGATTTTAATCAAGAATCATAGAATGGTTTGGGCTAGAAGTGACCTTAAAGATCATATAGTTCTAACATTCCTTCCATGGTTTTCCTGCCATCCCTGCCATCCTTTCCACTAGACCAGATTCCTCAAAGTCCCATCCAATCTGGCCTTGAATACTTCTGGGTATGGGGCATCCACAGCCTCTCTAGCGATCCTGTTTCAGTGCCTCACCACCCTCACGAGGAAGAATTTCTTCCTAATATCTAATCTAAATCTACCTTCTTTCAGTTTAAAGGCATTACCCCTTGACCTATTACTACATACCTTTGTAAAAAGTTCCTCTCCAGCTTTCTGGTAGGCCCCTTTAGGTACTGGAAGGCTGCTATAAGGACTCGCTGGAGCCTTCTCTTCTCCAGGCTGAAAAACCCCAACTCTCTCAGCCTGTCCCCATAGGAGAGGTGCTTCAGCCCTCTGATCATATTTGTGGTCTCCTCTGGACTTGCTCCAACAGCTCCACGTCTTTCCAATGTTGGTGGCCCCAGAAATGAATGCAGTTCTGCAGGTGAGGTCTCACAACAGCAAATATGGAAAAAAACACTTCCCTCGACCTGCTGGACACGCTTCTATTGATGCAGCCCAGGATACAGTTGGCTTTCCGGCTGCAGATGTATATTGCTGGGTCATGCTGTGCTTCTCATCAACCAAAAGACCCAAGTCCTTCTCCTCAGGGTTGATCTCAATCTATTCTCTGCCCAGCCTGCTTTTGTGCTTGGAATATCCACAATCCATGTGCAGGATATAGGCCTACCTCTTTAACTTGTCAAGGTCCCTGTGGATGGCATTCTTTCCCTGCAGTAGGTCAGCTGCACCACACAGCTTGGTGTCACTGGTAAATGTGCTGAGGATGCACTCAGTCCCACTGTACATATCACTAACAAAGATGTTAAACTAAATGTTAAAAACACCAGTCCCAATACAGATCCCCAAGGAACATCATTCATCATTGTTCTTCACTTGGACAAAACTTTGAGTGTGACCATCTAGCCAATTCCTTGTCCACTGAGTAGTCCATCCATCAAATCCATGCCTCTCTAATTTAGAGACAAGGATGTCATGCGGGACAGTGTCAAATCCTTTGCACAAGTCCAGGTAGATGTAAGTTGCTCTCCCCTTATCCACCAATGCTATAACCCCATTACAGAAGGCCATCAAACCTGTCAGGCATGGTTCATCCTTAGAGCAGCCATATGGCTTGTCACCACTCATCTCCTTATTTACCATGTGCCTTAGCATAGTACCCAGGACAATCTGTTCCATTATTTTGTCAGATATAGAGGTGAGACTGGCCTTTGGTTGCCCAGGGCTCACATTTTCCTCAGTCTTCCATTAATCACCAGCATACATGTACAAGGTTTTCTTGCTGTCTTTTATGTCCTTGGCCAAACTGAATTCTGTCAGGGCTTTAATTTTTCTAACCTGATCCCTGTCTGCTTGGACAATTTCTCTGTATTCCTCCCAGCCTATCAGACCGCTTCCAGCCTCTGTAGGCTTCCTTTTTGTGTCAAAGTTTGTCCAGGAGCATATTGTTCATCCACGCAGGCCTCCCAGCATTTTTATCTGACTTCTTCCTTGTTGGACTGTATTTCTACTGAGCTTGGATGAGGTGATCCCTGAATATTAACCATCTATCTCAGGCCCCTCTTCTCTCCAGGGCTTTATGTCATGGTACTCTACCAAGTAGATCCCTGAAGAGGCCAAAGTCTGCTCTCCTGCAGTGCAGAGTAGCGAGTTTTCTGTACACCCTCCTTGTTGCCTTACGGATCTTGAACTCCACAGCGTAACAGCCACTGCAGACAAAGCTATCCTTCAACTTCACATTCCCCAACAGCCCCTCCTTGCTGGTGAAAACAAGTCCAGTACAGCACCTCTCCTCATTGGCTGCTTAAGAAGGAAGAAGGAAGTTATCAATGTTTTCTAAGAATCTCCTGTAGTTCTTATGCCCTGCTGTGTTATCCTTTCAAGATATGGGGTTCCCAGAGAGGACCAAGACTTGTGAATATGAGACTGCTCCTCTTTGTCTATAGAGAGACTTTTCTGCTCAGTGTTCCTGGCTGGGTGTCCTGTAGCAGGCCCTTGCTCTAATATCACCTGTCCGTGCCCTCTCTTTAATCCTGACCCATGAGTTCTTGGTGATCTCCTCATCTATCCCCAGGTGGAGCTGCATGCATTCCAGCTGGTCATTAACATAGAGGACGATACTCCCTTCTCATCTCCCCTGTCTGTCCTTCCTGAAGAGACTGTATCTTTCCATTCCAACACTCCAGTCATAGGAACCCTCCCACTACATCTCCAAGGTGCCAATAAGATCATAGCCTTGCGGGTGTGCACATTTCTAACTCAGCTTGTTTATTCCCCATGCTACATTCATAGAGGTGTTTAAGTTGGGCCCTCAGCGAAGCTGACTTTCTGACTAGAGTGGCTGGAATTTCTCTGTGCTGCTCTTCAGGTTCTCTGCTGCTGACCTGTGATGTCTCTCCAGGCTCTGGGCATCTATTGCTGGCACTGTCATCAAACTGGTAGGAGTGAGATGGATTGCACTCCCTTCACTTGGCAACTTTAGTTTAAAGCCCTCTTTACCAATTTGGCAAGCCTGTGAACAAAGATGCTCTTTCTCTTCTCAGACAGATGGACCCCATCAGCCCCCAGTGGACCAGATTTCTCAATGCGAGTCACATAGTCTAAGTAATCAAACTCCTGGCTGTGGCCCCAGTCCTGTAACCATTTGTTGATTCACCAGATTTGACTGGCCCTTTGAAACCCCTTCTTTTTTTAGCAGGAGAATTGATGAAAAAATGACCTGTCCTCCAGAGTACCTTACCACGACTCCCTTCTTGATAGTCCTCAGACTGCTCCAGGCTGTATCACTGCTGCTCACATGAAATAACAACAGGGGATAGTAGTAGACTGTATGATGTTTAGTAGTCTCTTGGTGACATCCCTGATATGAGCACCAAGTAAGCAATACACCTCTCCAGAGAGAGTGTCAGAAAATGGGTGTCCCCATACATCTCAGAAGAAATTTGCTTCCTTATATCACCTATCAGCTTTTCTTAGTTGTGCTGGTTGTTATACAGGGAGCAGCCCAGTCTGCCTTTCTCAGCTACACTGTCTCTCCTGATGTGATGAATCTTTCCTCTTCTTTATCCATAATGCTGAAGCAGTCTTGCAAGGGCATCTAAGGCTTCAGGGGCAGTATTTTCCTCCTGCAGATCCTTGCCATTACAAGCTTACATTCTTCAGCACTATTGACCCCATCTCTCCTTTCTGTGTGTGCCTGAGGCAGGGAGAAGGGTTGACAGTTTGGCTGTGGGGTGTGAATTCACAGCAGACTGTACTTGGAACCAGCTATCCAACTCCTCCTCAGCCTCCTTCATGTTATGCAGCCTTCTCACCACTTCCTGCAGGTCACCTGTGTGTACTTTTTGCCTGCCTCTGTCCCAGGAGAAGGGCCCAGGCACTGCCTGGTGCCTGAGTCCTGCCTTGCAGCTTCTCCCTTCAGCAGCTGGGGCTGAGCAGAGGTATCAGCCACCATCTGGGTGGAGGCATTGGCCACTGCTGGGGTGGACAGTGCAGATCACCCCAGATGGGCCTGCGGTCTTTGCTCTCAGATGAGTGCCCCCTGTTCTGCCTCGGGGGCCTGTGCAGATGATCACAGAACTGTGCCCAGTTGCTGGGGTGATGTGAACTTCAAGTCTCTCCACTGGGCAGTAGAATGTCCCTCCTTCAACAAAGTGCCCTTCCTGCACACCCTTCCCTGCACTTGCCCTGTTTGCCTACTCTGGTTGCTGGTGCTGCCCAGGGCTTCTATTACTCCACATCCCTCCCACACCTCCTCAGCTACTTTCTCTCTAGAGCTGGTGGCTTCTGGCAGGGCTTCATGCTCCCCTGGGATTTCCCTGGCTCAGAAGACCCTCCCATTTGCCATGATTCCCTGCTCTACTGCAGAACACATCTGCACCAGAGCTGATTGCCTCAGCAAATTAGTCTATGTGAAACAAATCTCTGCATTACAATTCTCATTATAAAAACAGCTATCTTTGGCTATTCTAAAATTTTATACATTAGCAAGTTATTCACAAGCTGAAATGTTACAGTTTATATTTTCTCATTTGTTTAGAGACCTTTAAGGTAGCTGGTACTTTTCTTAGTCTAAAATACCTTGATTTGTTCTTCCCACTCTCATCCTGCCTGCTCCCTTTCACAGTTTCTTTGTGTAGATTTGTCTCCTTTGTTTATGCCTTTGTAAGTATCTCCCTAGTGTTAGTACTGAGTTCACAGAGCTGAAGTCAAAAACCTGCCTTATACAATATTCTAATCCTTAGGCCATCAGTGCCGACATCCAAGTCTGGTGCCCTAGCATTACAGGGATGATGGTGAATGCATGAAGGTCCCAAAGCTCAATATAGGAGAAAAAAGCCAGGGGGAATGCTGTAACACTGGAGTGCAGATCTGAGCTAGGGGGCACAGCCAGGGGGGAAATGAGGAGGTAGTGGAATTCTTGTTAGACTGCTGTGCAGAGATGAGGAGCAGATAGTAAATTAGGAACGAGCACTGCAAGAACACATCTGAATCAGACCCTCCAATTAGCTGTTCTTTTTCCTTCTTTCAAGTTTGATTTCCTTTTAACCTTTTATTTTATTCTTTTGATCTCAGCATCTTTTTCTTCTTGTTCAAGTGAAGAGCAGTGGTGCAATAATTTTTGTTGAGGAGGTGCTTTCATTGTCAGCTCCTGTTTCCAAGCACAGCAAGTGATGAACAAAAACTGGAAATATTCACGTATGCCTTCACACAGAATATGAGTCTGAAAAAAATTGAGACCAGGGTCAATTTAAAATGAAAACTGTTCTTCTGTTTGTTACAGAGACACCTTAGCTGTTGAGACTCTCAGCAGAAGATTTTATGGAGACTTTGGAAGTTTACAAAAGAAAATATTATATAAAGCAGGAGCAATACTGTTTTCCTGTTACATGCTAGAAAACAGAAAAACTGGCCATTACTATGTAAAGAACCTTGAAAGTTTCTCCTACATACTTTTTATTTGGGCTAAGTCCAAATTACCACATGATGATCTTGAGGATAAGTAGGAGAGCTTGGAGATAAGTAGAAGAATTGCAATGAAGGGCTTTAGTGCAGGTATATGAATGCATGAGAACCCTGTAATGCACTTAAGCATTAATAACTTTAATAAAGTTCATATATATCCCCTATGGAAAGCTGTAGCAGCTGAATCCTTGTCCAAGGTAAGAGCCACCTCAGGCTTGTAAAGTACCTTGAGGAACTAAATCACTGCTGATCTTGTCAGCATTAAGAGAAGTAATGCCTTTGTTCTGAGATAGCCCTCTCTACACTTCCAGAGAACTGTAGAAAGAAAAATTCATTATAGAATCAGTCTTCTATTAACCTGTCTTCCTCAAAGAGTTGAAGAACTGTGAATTCTTGTGATGAGGCATGCAGAATGCATGAAGTTTGGGCTTGGGCCGGGCAGGGTGGAGGATGGGTTTGAAAAGTTACTGAATGGCTGGTGCAAGCTAAGACACACACATGGTGCTTTGAAGTGGTTCAGTGTTTACAATTTTGAATTTTCTAGATTGAGATAGACAGAGACATGCTCGTTTCACTGTCCTTTTTAATTCTGGAAGATTTTTTCTTCCCCGTGTGTTTTACAGAATTTACAGAATCACAGAATGGTTGAGGTTGGAATGGACCTCTGCTCAAGCAGGATCACCTAAAGCAGGTTACCCAGGGCTAGCTGGCTTTTTAATAACTCCAAGGATGGACACTCCACAACTTCTCTCAATACCCTGTTCCAGTGTCAGTCACTCTCACAGTAAAAAAAGATGCTTCCTTATGATCGGATAGAGCATTCTGTGTTTCAGTCTGTGCCCATTGCCTCTTGTCCTGTCACTGCGCACAACTGGAAAGAGCCTGGTTCCATCTTTGTTCTTTCACTTCAGATATTTGACATTTGAAGAGATACCTCCCATAACCTTTTCTTCTCTCAGCCCAACTCTAGCTGCCCATCTTCATATGAGTGATATTCCAGTCTCTTCATCATCTTTGTGACCCTTCATTAGATTCTGACTGGTATATCCATATCTCTCTTGTATGGAGGAGCCCAGAACTGGACACAGTACTCCAAGTGTGACCTCAGCAGTACCACCTGACTGTCTGCTAATCCAATGACACTTTAACAGCTTTTTTATGAGGATCTTAAGGGAGAAGTTGACAAAAGCTTTACTGAAGTCTAGATAAACATTATCCTCTGCTCTCTGCTCATCTACCAGGCCAGTCATTAATCATGGAAAGTTATCAAGGTGGTCAAGCATGATTACACCTTGGTGAAGTCATGCTGACTACTATTGATGATTCTCTTTTTCATACATCTGGGCGTGGTTTCTAAGATTAGCTGTTCCATCACCTCCTCAGGGATTGAGGTGAGGCTGATTGACTGGCTGTTCCCTGAGTCATCCTCCTTGCCTTTCTTGAAGATAAGGTGGTGGTGGCAGTGATCAATGGCTGCAAGTCAAGTTGAAGGCCTGTGGCCAGTGGGGTTCCACAGGGGTCAGTTCTGGGGCCAGTTGTATTCAACATCTTCATCAATGACTTGGATAAGGGGACAGAGTGTACCCTCAGTAAGTTCGCTGATGACATCAAACTGGGAGGACTGGCTGATTCCCCTGAAGGCTGTGCTGCCATTCAGTGGGATCTCAACCGGCTTGAGAGTTGGACAGAGAGATTCAACATGAGATTCAACAAGAACAAGTGCAGAGTCCTGCATCTAGGGAGGAATAATCTCATGCACAGTACAGTTCACTTGCTGGAGAGCAGCTCTGCAGAGGGAGACCTAGGAATTCTGGAGAACAGCAAATTAAACATGAGCCATAAATACTCGTGGCCAAGAAAGCCAATGGCATCCTGGGATGTATCAAGAAGAGTGTGGCCAGCAGGTTGAGGGAAGTTCTCCTCCCTCTCCGTTCTGCCCTGGTGAGGCCTCATCTGGAGTCCTGTGTCCAGTTTTGGGCTTCCCAGCTCCGGAGGGACAGGGAACTTCTGGAGAGAGTCCAGAAAAGGGCTACCAAAATGATCAGGGGACTGGAGAATCTTCCTTATGAGGAAAGACTGTGGGAATTGGGACTGTTTAGCCCAGAGAAGACTGAGGAGGGATCTCTTTATCACTTACAAGTATTTAAAAGGTGTTTTTCAAGAGGATGGGCTGGCACTTTTTTCTGTTGTCTTAAGTGACAGGACAAGGGGTAATGGACCAAAGCTAGAATACAAAAAGTTCCATTTAAACATAAGGAAAAACTTTTTACTCTAAGGGTGATGGAGCCCTGGCACAGGCTGCCCAGGGAGATTGTGGAATTCCCTTCTCTGAAGGTTTTCAAAACCTGCCTGGACACATTCCTATGCAACCTGATCTGGACTAGATGATCTCTAAAGGTCCCTTCCAATCCCTACCACTCTGTGATTCTGTTATATGACGTTCACTTTCTTCCAGTCTTCAGGCACTTTTCCAAATCTCTCTGACCAATCAAAGATTATTGAGAGTAGTCTTGCAATGACATCTGTCAGGTCCCTCATCACTCACGAGTGCATACCATCAGGTACCAGTTTGATTAGATAGTGCCTGACCTGATCCTCTTCCACCAAGGGTAAATATTCCTTGCCTCAAATTTCCCCTCTGGTCTCTGGGGCCTGGGATTCCTGAAGAATGAAGATAGTATGAACATTTTTGGTCTAGTGTCCCATGACAGGACTAGGAATAATGAGCACAAGCTGGAACACAAAAAAATCCACTTCAACGTGAGGAAAAACCTCTTTACTGTAAGGGTGAGGGAGCCTTGGCATATATTTCCAAGACAGGTTTTCGAGCCTCCTTCTGTGGAGGTTTTCAAAACCCACCTAGATGCATTCCTATGAGACCTGATCTAAGTGAACCTGCTTTAGTGGGGGATTGTCCTGGTTTGGGCTAGGATAGAGTTAACTTTGATGAGGAAGTAGGAAGGGGCACAGCATGGGCAGCTGACCTGGGCTGGCCAACAGGCATTGGATACCATACTGACATCATGCCCAGTACATAGAGGCAGGGAGCCGGTCGGGGGCGGGGCTTCGGGAGCACAGGCGGGGCTGCCGGTCGGAGGGGGAGTCGCGTCGGGTCCCGGTGGTGAGGAGTTGTGGCGCCATTGCTTTTGTATATCCCCTCATTTACTGTTAAAACTGTTCTTTTTTACCCCTGAACCTGTTTCTTCTTATTGTTGTTCTATTAAACCGCTCTTATTTCAACCTACGCGGGTTTTCCCCCTTTTTCTCTGGTTCCCCTTCCCGCTCCACCGGGAGGGGAGGAGTGAGCGAGCAGCCTTGTGGCTCTTTGTTCCCGCCTGGGCAAAACCACGACAGGGGTTGGACTAGATGATCTCTAGAGGTCCCTTCCAACCCCTACCATTCTGTGATTCTATAATTCTGTGAAGAACAGCCTTGTTTGTAAAGACTGCAGTAACGAAGGCACTCTATACTCCAGCCTCTATTCACTGTTTAACATATTTTTAGGCTTCTTTTTGTCACCTATGCGTTTATAGAAGCCTTAGAATTGCAATATACTACATATTATAGGAAATCTTACAGAATTACTTAAATGGAGTAATTTTATTTATCAGAGTGAAGAAGAAACAATGAAAAATAACCAAGGTTTTCAAACACATGTTGGTGCTTTTAGAAGGGTGCAGAATGGAGATGACTATGATCTTAGGACTTCGTATTAACTCAGCGTTTATGATAGTTTAAAGGAAGTTGTGACAAAGTGGATATTGTAGAAACTGGGGTATTTTGAAGTATCATTAGTCTGATAAGAATAAAAGAATCTCAAAGGAATATGGCAGTTTTTATTTGTTTCTCTGGTATATTATTAGTTTACTTTCTCATTCTCTGAGTAGTATATTACCGACAAGTCAGTATTATGCTGGAGTTTATAAATCTATATTAATATATTATATAAATATTTTAGGACACATTTTGTTATAAGACTTCCAAAGCAATCTGGAGTGCTGAGAAGCTGTTCCTTACTGAAAGAAAGAAGAATTAACTTGAAACCACAGAGAAAAACAAAGAAAAATTCTCTATATATTCTTCTTTCAAGTTGTTGCCCCATTTACACTTCATGTTCTGGCCTTTTCCAGATTGCCACACAGATAGGCATATAAAAGTATGGCTCCAGAACCATCAAGATGATGTTGAGCTAAATCTAAGTAGTAGGAAACACTGTTTTAAAGTTTCTAGAGATTTTCTACTTCTGATAGTCACATTTCAAATCATTCCTGCTTCAAGATTTTCTAAAGAAGCAGAAGGTACCCAATCTGGAATGAAAATTACTTCTTACTGAATTCCAAATAAATGCTGTAGATGTTCACCTCAAATTACCCTGATATTTTGGTTCTGCTGCCAACGTTCTAACATTCTGTTGTACTTGGTCTTCTCCTTGGTGAGGAATTAGGCAAACTTTTGGGGTTTTGTTCATATTATCATTATACAAGTAAGCTTAGAGCTCAACAAAAAGTGAGATAATTCTGTATGAGAGAGCCATAGAATTCTGTTCTAACCAAAAGTATTATCTTTATTAAGAAGACTAAGTAAGGAAGTAGTTTCTTCATGGTATCATTCATGCAGTGAAAGAAAACCTTTAACCAGTTATCGTTGTTCTATACAAGACTGATAGGTTTCATAGGCTTTGAAATCTTGGTATTCAAAAGTTGACTGAAGTCCCAATATATGTAGGATTTGAAAACATATTTTGAAGTCAATCCAAAGTTATGTTTTCTTGGGAACAGTCATTGTGTCTCAGATAAAAAAAAGAAAAAAAAAAAAAAGAACACCTGCCTAGGAATCTCCCTTTTTTCTTCAACTATATATTTTATCACATTTTTTTAATATATAAGAAAGAATAGCTAATACAGAACACACCATCCCACTGGTTTCAGCAGTCTTTAGGATGGAAGGGATACAACCCACATCATTTCTCATGGTACTGTGATATTACAAAGAACCAATTTCTTTCTCAGAACCAGCAGCTGCTGTATGAGAGCTGAAGGGCTTCTCAGAATCCCTTAACCTTATGTTTCCTTATCTGCAGTTCAGTTTCATGCCTGATTTCCCAGAATTTGCTTAACATTTTCAGAAGGACGTCATTCACCCACTAGCTGTAGCTGGATTTGGATTCCTAACTCTTCTGAAAAGAGAAAGTGATATGATTCTCCATAGCCACCAACGCATGATATTGTCAGATGATAAGTATTCTTCTCATCAAAATACGATGGAAGAACAGAGTCCTCCTATCCACCAGAAAACTCTGAACCAAATTAAGGATGAACATTCTGGATGCTCTTTCACAAAGATAAAATATGGGACTAGCCATCTGGCACCTCTCAAGGCTCTTTAAAACAGGGAACATTTTTGCTGGAGAAGGCATAGCTGACTTTTGAAGTCTTCTGAGGATTTGTTTGGGGTTTTTTGTTGTTGAGGTTTTTATTTTGTCTTGTTTTTTTAATTGATTTATGCTATATCTCTGTATTTTAGGTAAAGAGCCTTACTCTTGAATGCCAGTAGAAACTTATGCCCTGTTAAGGACTCTGCTCCATATTTCATGAAGGCATCCAGCAAGGGTTCAGTTGTACTTATTATTGCTTCCCCGATGGCAGTTGAGACATGTACAGGCCAGAATCATACTGTGATCCCTCAGCATCTGCCCTGTGCTGGGAATGGTTGTGCTCTCTTTATATGAGGCACCAGCTTTCACCTCTTGTATCTAGCAAAAATTGATTAGTGGTAATCTCTGGTTTCATGTTCAGTTGTTAGTTAAGAATTCAGTGGGAGCCAGTGCTTCATTCAGGGCAATGTCTTAGGAAACTAAAAACCACTGCTGTCTACGGGTTTGAAACCATGACCCATTCCTTTTGGTGCACTGTTGCAGAGTTCGAGAGTCATAATGGTAAAATAAACTGAGCTGACTACCACAAAATTATTTTTTCCACACTGTAGCTGAAAAACAAATCTCTTTTTATATCATATTTTCTTGCAAATAAGAACTTTATCACATCCTTAAGACTGGGCAAATACATATTATTTTGGGCAACACTAAACATAACAAAGAATAAATTTAAGCTTATGACTGAACAGATTCTGTATAATATAGAAATTATACTTGCCATAACAAGTGGTTCATGCTAACCAGAGCTGCTGGAGGTCATATTTGAGATATTATGCAAATTCCAAACTAAAAAATACAGACTATGAAATCATAATTAATTACATTTGCACTTTGATTAAAGATTAAACTTCAGTTTCAATAAAAAGGTATTTTTGTTCCCTGATGTAATTAGGTACTCTCCTAAATGGCCAAACTCTCAACTGCCTATTATGTCCTAGCAAACCTGTGGGAGAGCCTGACATGTGTTTAGCAATCATGTTTTTGTGTTCATCAGAAAAAATCATTTAAAGACAATGTAGGAGGGGCAGTCCTTATCTTTAAGGCAACTGTTGGATAATTGACCTCCTTTAGCATTTAATTTCTCAAGCCTCTAGGAAGCTTAATTTTGAACATCAAAGAGGTACCTGTGGAAGAGGCTGTTCCAGACTGGTGAGTAAACAAATTAGAGTTAATAGGGTCATTAGCTTTTGTGGTAAAATTTCAAACTGGGTATTTCTTACTAAGGAATGTAAATGTCAATGTTTTTACGTCTTCTAAAATATAATTAGACATGGAACTTGAATACAAATGTTACATATCCTATTAACAAACAATGTTTTCCATACTCTGGGCATTATTTTATTAACTTTGGGGAATCTGTTGTTCTGGTCCTATGCATTGTTTGCCAGACAATTAGAATAGAGAAAAGAGTACCAAGCTGCTTTGTCAATACTACAGTGTAAATTTTAAGGATGATGTATGTTCTGTATAAAATAGGACATACTAGCTAGTTACCTTCAGAGTAACAGTTGCAGCTCTGTTTAACCATTAGATCTCTAGGAGTGTAGGAGCTTCAAATAAATAAATTTAAAAACCTTCAAAAAACCAAAAACAAAACCAATCCAAACAACACATATACATACACACAAGAAAAACCCATACGGAAAAAATGACTTAGATTTCCTCATTTGGATGATGGATGATCTTCTCATCTTTCTCTTGGTTCTGTGGCTACATAAAGGGATAATTACTGATTGAATTTGAAACAGGGAATGCAGTAAATTCAATTCCTACATCCTCTCATTTCACTTCTTGCATAATACTGAAGCCTTTTATTCAATTATCCTTGCATATGGCAATAGAAATACTGCTACCTTTCTTCTACCAAACAAGTTGCTAGTTCACCCACATTTCCACACTTTATCTCACACACTTACCTGCAGGTTATGCACTCCCTCATATCCATTTCACCTGAAATTCTTGCTGCTAACCCTTCCCAGCAGTGGCAAGCTCCTGGAACTGAGGATTGTCAGAGTAATTTCCCTTTTTACCATTGTAACCCTAGTAAATTTAAAGCTGTGGGGCTTATTGTATCTCTAGGAGCTCAGTACTCATCAGTGGCTTCTTTTTAATCCAGAAAATTGTCTGCTGTTACAACTGTCATCGTTTAAACAGGTAGAGAGGAAAATTTCCTCATAAGGAAGTAGAGATATCAAATATAACAGTTTGTGAATATAGACCGATGAGCTGACTGATAAAACCACAAATGTGTTTAGCACATAAAAAAATAAAATATTTGCTAGAAGTGACAAAGGAGATTTGCAGAAAATATTTAGACTGAAAAACTGCAGATGGGCAAGCACATCCAGTGGTAAACCACCTCCTCCCTGTGAAAACTGATTTGTGCCAGCAGGGTCTGAGTGAGTGCTACAGTGAATTCTACCAAGAAGGAGAAGGTGGGGGAGAAGAGAAAGGCATTTTAAATAATTGATCATAGCTATATCTGTGGTTACAAGCATTGGATTCTTAATTCATTAGCCTGAAGGAGCAAAGCCTTTAAGAAATATTAACTCTCCTCACTATATGTAATCATAAAGTTTAAGAAAATAGATTTTTTCCCCCATTTGACTATCATAAATGATTTTGTTGTGATAATCTTGTGTAGTGAGCTGATTTAATCTTTTAATCTCCCCTTCTCTCTCAATAGCAACAATTACTTTTTACATAAGTAATACCAATAAAAGTAAAAGAAATCCCTTCAAATGCTTTTTGTGTAACGTGGATCATATTTAAGTGATGTTTTGAAAAATTCCTTGTCCATTAGAAGCTTTTTTCACTAGACAAGTTGTTCTGACTGATATTTTTGCCAAGTGATTGCAGTTACTTTTTGTTATTGATCTCTAAAAACATGCTTCAAATCTAAATCTTTAGTTCACCTCCGTAGGAGTGTCTCATAGAGTGTTACAAGCATTCATTTTTAAATAAACATTAATTTCAATCTCCTACAGTGTTTTTGATAGAATGTTACTGTTTTCACACAATATTAATTTATTTTACACTTTTTTATGTAATTATACTTTATTTTATGTAATCCACAGTATTAGATGAGTATGACTATCTCCATTGCTCTAACTTACTGATTTTACTCATGGAGTGAACATAATATCAAACCAAGATCACATAATATATCTATGACAGTTTTGGGATCATATGCAGGTCTCTTGATCTCACTTTATGCGTATTAAAGGGTAAGAAGCCATGTGAAAGTCAGGAATCTGATCTTCCTTTTATAGTCAAGGCTGAGATAAGCACTTCCAGAGGATAAGTCATCCTATCACAAAACATTGACAAGTAAAGTTTACAAGAGAAATCATGGTACAAGATTAATTGCCCTTCCACTGACCTTGGCAATTGAGAGCATAGATGCTTTTGCACTGCTCCATGAAAATATTTCATGGTCAAGTATGTTTTACCCATGCATGTAGTAAGGGAATGAGACTTGCTTCTAGTATACTGAGTTTTTATTCTTTGATTGAAATCTGGACTGTGAAGTACTCTAAAAAATCCTTACATCCTTATTTTAGATTTGTTGAAACTAGATCACTCATCTGGATACAGTCACAATGTTTTTTTCAAAACTTCAAGTAACATCAAATATAAAGAGAATAAACAGCGTGATCTGTATATGAATGGGTAGAAAAGTACTTTTCTAATAGTTTTGTTAATTTTTAAATAAGACATTTGTTTAAACACCTTTGGCACTGTTTAAAGTATGTTTTTAAGGAATAAAAGACTAGGCACAAGCAAATACTTATTTGTTCAAAACTAAGCACAAAATATAATTTTTGGTGTAGCCTATTCCCTTTTACGTTTATTGACATAGCTATCACATCCTCTCAGCTTTAGAGGCCTTGAGCTTAGCCAACATAGGATGTACTTCTGAAAAAATCCTGAACTATTCCATAGAAAGTAAAGGTGTAAGACCAGACAGAATTTATTCCAATATCTGTTAAAATTTAATACAGATAACTCTCTTTCATTGAACTTGTTATAAACTGTAGAATTCCATAGCAAGATGAAATTTTGTTAATCTTACACAAATGAGTCAAAGTTATGAAGAATGGAACTTCCTATTGCAATTTTACAATTTTTAACCTATTCTCAAACATATTTCATGTCTTTTTTCTTTCCTGTATCTGTTCTTGATGCCTATCTAAGGGGTTATATCAGACCAGACTAGAAAGGTCTGACATGATCCCTATCTATGGGATTATGTCAGACCAGACTAGAAAGGTCTGACATTAGAGTGTGCAGAAGTGCTATTCCATGTTCATTCTTATGAATTCAAGTAATAAATAGAGTAGATGTAAATATAAATAGAGGTAAACCCAGACATGCACCTTAAGATAACATCTAGAACAGGAATCTGTAAATTACAGGAGTTAGTTAAGTTTGTCTTATAGCTAGCTACCACACAACAGACAATCAACTTTCCCTAAAGAATATTAAAAATGTAATTATTTAGTGTCTCAATTCAGTTGACATCCTTAGGGAGAATCATTCCATGAAGCAACTGAAATCCCAGAATCTTATAGTTGTAAACAACTACAAGATCTGATGTTTTGCTCAATAATGCCTCCACTGATGCATGATGTGCATAACAGCAACCTACAAAGCCTAATATTATGTGGTGGTAGTAAAAAAGGAGAAAATGCTTGTTCACTTTCTTCTACAGGTTTTTTATCTCGATGTTTGGAACATATCTACCAATAAGAAACTACTACTCTACAACAGCTCTTTTACAGCTCCTAGTAATAAGGGAAAATGACAGAGGAGATAGTTGAAAAGGCATGGATAAAAAAGTTAGCCACAATTAAATTTGTATGAACTGAGCTAAAATCAAATGAGAATCTGCTACAATGGAATTTATACTTTGAAAGAAGTGATGATATTAATTAGCTCAAAAAAACAAAGATAAGAATGAAGAAAGATTGCATCGAGAAAAGACAATTTATCAAAAGTTACATGTTTCAAAAATTACATAATATTCATAGCTTTCTTTTGTTTTGTCACATTGACAATTTGGGCACACCAAAGGTTGTATTTATACTGAACTTACCATCACAATTTTGAACAGCAAAGCCTTGAGCATCTAAGGAAATTTTCAAGTTTGGGGTTTTTCTCCAACTCAAATATAAGTTACACTGTAAATCAATATTAAAAAATCAATCATCATTAATTTTCTGTTAAAGAAGTATCTACACATTCTTATACTTTAATATTCATTAACATGTAGGAAAACAAATACCCAAGAGGATGTTTTGCATATGTTGCCATGTTTTATCTATGTCTCTCTGGAGTTCTTAACAGCTCAAAAAACAGGCTTCTTTAATGGGAAGTATACACTACTAGGGTAATCTGAATGCTTCAGATTCAATCAAAAGGCACAACCTGAGCAGCCATGGGCCAAGGCGAGATTCACCTGTTTAAGTCTCTGACACTGGTGATATGTTGCTTGAGTGCCTCCACAGCACTCCAGCTGTGTCCTGTAGGACCAACTGTGAATTACATTCATGTGTGCCTAGTGTAACTCACCAGCTTTTCTTAAGCCAAGTCGGTCTTGATTTATTTTTTTATTGCTCTTTTATATGAAAATCATAACAGCATGTTGCTTACAACTTTCAGCAACATTATCCCTTATACATATCATAAACAGTTTCAGTATTTACTTGTCATATTGTACAAATATTGCTTGATTGTACGTAACAGTATTTTGAAATTGTTTTCATATGATACTTTGAAGTACCTGATTCAAAAGGAAGGAAACCTTTATGACAAGACATAATGAAAGGAAATAAAGTCTGCATAGAATCTGTTTGTTCTTTGGAAGAAAAACTTGGCACATAAGCAATGGATACAAAAGTCTTGATATTCATACATTGTACCACACTATAGAAACAGATTTTGAAAACTGAAGTCGGCACACTACTTTGTTCAGGCTGAATTATCTTTCTTCTTATGGATAACTGATATGGAAAGATCTATATCATGCCCACTTGGAATGTCACACATACTAAATAGCCTACATAAAAGTGTAATGTGGTCGACATTCACCCAAACGCTCTGTTCAGATTTCATCATGTTGAACCTGTGCGTTTTAAGGCACACTGGAACTGCAGACTCTACTCATCCATTTTTACTTTTTGCTTCTCTGGCATGCTGACTGGAATACATCTACTCTGTCTGCTGAGATATTAGATCCTGCAAAGCTGGGATTTTTTTCTGACATTTGGGTGCAATCCAGCCATCTCTCACACTTCCCTAGTAACTTAATAGAGACTTTCCAGAGATAACAAGCTTTGTGATCACTCTGATTTTATAGCTTACTGCTTCAGAGATGTCAGTGGAAAGAAGGAGAGATTTGAGCTCTGGATAAACTCCAGAAAACTTTTCAAAAAATGTTTCACTTTAGTTCACATAACCAATGAAGATATATCATGAACATCATTAACATCTAACAGTAAACACTTTCCTACTCAGGTATCTTTTTTTTCTTGATAATTTTGCTTTTAAAATCATAATCCTTCTAATTAGCTTGACCAAACATAAGTCCTATCCAGATTTATAATTTCAATTTTCTTTTGTCTAGTGATTCCATAACCAAATTAATTAGATATTCAATGGTTTTGCTTATCCCATTCACATTTAAAATCCATTGATAGGTCAACAGAAGAAGTTAGATTGCTTTGCCTGTGCTCTGCATAGTATCTCTATTATTGCTGATACAAAAACTACAAAACAACGTGACATTGCTATGATTACCAGAGATGCTACTTTCCATTTTTTAAATCTCTAGAAAGAGGCTAACTCCATAGATGAGAATAATAGAAGATTAAATAGGCAAAGTGAGCCACACGTATTACTTCATAAAGTAAAATGGAGCTCTATCAGATTCTTCCTGCCCGTTTTATCCTTGCATCATATTGTTCACTATTTAATGTATTGAAGAAATAGGAGACAGATGAAGTGATTCCTTTTTAACTTGAGCATTGATTGTGATTTTACATCAGTATGTGTCTTGTGAAATGATGAGCACATTTCTAGCCTGCAAACATAAACTACAATATCATACTCATCCACTCTCTTGTTCAAATGTGCAATTTTCACTGAGTAGTTGTAGGATAACAGACATCTGTGGTATACCTCATAAAAGACAGATGAGATCTGTGGGATGATTCTGTGAACTCCAAATTGTTTCAAACTCTTCACAGTGTTCCTTTGTATGAGCATGAATTCCCTAACATATCTTGACAGATCTAGGTTCTTAGTGACCTTTGGCTTCAAGAGCAGCCAACTTGACAAGTAACATTGCCCCAAAACTATATTTGGCCATGAGGTTCCATGAATTTGGAGGCTAAATTAATTTTTTATACTTAGAACATCTTATATTCTTTACTTTCTGGGAAAAAAAAAGATTGAACTGTTCCCTCAAAAAATGTTTTATTATTTTCAGAATTGTAAAAGCATGGCACGTATTCATACAATGTTAGAGTCATTACAGTA
Organism: Colius striatus; assembly: GCF_028858725.1. Taxonomy (NCBI): domain Eukaryota; kingdom Metazoa; phylum Chordata; class Aves; order Coliiformes; family Coliidae; genus Colius; species Colius striatus. Next base: position 63,303,342 of record NC_084761.1, read on the forward strand.
GGAAAAGACCTTTAAGATCATAGAGTCCAACCCCTCACCTCATACTGCCAAGCCCATCACTAAACTAAACCATATCCCTCAGCACTTGATCTACGTGTTTTTTGAATATTTCTAGGGATGGTGACTCCACCAGCTCCCTGGGCAGCCTGTTCCAATGCTTAATAAACCTCTTAGTGAAAAAGTTCTGCTTAATTTCTAATCTAAACCTCCCCTGGTGCAACTTGAGCCCATTTCCTTGTGTTCTATCATTCATTACTGGAGAGGAGATTAATCCCCATCTTACTACAGCTCCCCTTCAAGTAGTTGTAGAGCCTCCTCTTCTGTATGCTAACCATCCCTAGCTCCCTCATAAGACTTGTTCTCTAGACCTTTCACCAGTTTCATTGCCCATCTCTTGACATGTTCCAACACCTCAATGTCCTTCTTGTAGTGAGGAGTACAGAACTAAACACAATATTTGAGGTGTGACCTTACTAGCGCCAAATACAAGCGGACAGTCACCTTCTTGGTCCTGCTGGTCACACTATTTCTGATACAAGCCAGAATGCCATTGGCCTTCTTGACTACCTGGGCACATAGCTCTTTGTTTAAAGAAGCACTTCTGTAGCCCCCGCCACTACCAAAAACCTGGCCTAGGCAAAACCACTACACTGGGTTTCTCCCTTCATTGATGAAAGGAGGAAGATTCCCCTTAGATCTCCTTTTGATACTAATACATTTATAGAAGCTTTTCCTATTGTCTTTTACAGTAGTGGCCAGTTTACCTTCTAGTTGAGCGCTGGCTCTTCTAATTTCCTTGCTACATGACCTCATCACAGTCTTATAGCTCTCCTGGGTTGCCTGATCTTTCTTCCAGAGATCATATATTCTCTTTTTCCTTCTGAGCTCCAGTACAAGCTCCCTGTTCAGCCAGGGTTGTCCTCTACTGGGCTAGCTCATCTTCTTGCACATGGGAATAGTTTGATTCTGTGCCTTTAAGATTTCCTTCTTGAAGAATGTCCAGCCTTCCTGGACTCCTTTACCCTTCAGGGCTGTGTTCCAAAGGACATTGGGTATCAACTTCCTAAAGAAGTCAGTCTGCCCTCCAGAAATTTAAGATGGCAGTTCTGCTGATCCCCCTCCTTGCTTCTCTGAGGACTGAGAACTCAATCTTTTCGTGGTCACAAACTACCTGGTCAAACTACCAGTTTATGCTAACATGCCTATTAATAACTGGAGAAAAATTAACACCAAATCAAACTTTGTAATAAATTAATCTTTCTTAATAAACTACTTTGAATTTGTATTGTGGAACAGCTGCAGACGTAGCTGTTCAACCCTAAGTCTTCATGACAAAAAGAACACAAAAATAGAATTAAAGGGATGTACTGGAGAAAAGAAAGAAAAGAAAAAAAACTAGTTTGGACATTGCTAACAGTATAAATATTCAAAAATATGCTCAATAAATTGTCTTAGTGACAACAGTAACAAGTTACTCTCATCAAGTGTCAAGTGTGAAGCATCATTTTAAATTTCTTTTGACTTATATTTTTATTCTCTCACTTAAATTTCTGTAAGGGTGAATCCTCATTATGATTCATAAATGTATACATCCAATCAGTCCACAAGGTATGCATTTTCAAAGCCTTTTATCAGTTTTGATAGTAGTAATACAAAGTCTACATGTAAATAAATTTCTATTCAAAGCTAAACTACAGACCAAATTGCCGACCTATTTATTGTTTTACACGATTATGTTTTTGTGGTAGAAATATTTTCACCTGTAGAGATCAATTGGCCAAAAGTTTTGATCTCACCATCTTCAAGGTGACAAAAAGAAACTGATTTACAGTATATTAAATTAGTTGGTGATATCTGTATTCCAACAACTCCCGGTTTGCAATTGTATCACAAAACCGCTGCCAGAGGTTCTCCATGCTAGAAATCAAGAAATATATCAGGACCTAGACTATTTGAACCACAGAGACAGATGTCTTTTGTTCATAAAAGTGATCTATTCAGGAGAAGAACACATTGGTTTAATATTGGATAATTTGCAGTATTACGATTCCTGTTTTGAAAAGATTACTTTAGTCACAAAGCTGTCAATTTGGCATAGTAATAAGAACTAAATCAGTTTTTAAAAAGTCAGAAAGTTACTTTCTCTGTAAGTTTCCTTTCGATTGATAATCTGTGATTCCACAGTGTATTATGTGATCACAGCAATGTTCTTTGGAGATATAATCATCAAAGAGCGTTACTCAGCTGGGAAAGTACATGTGAGGCGTGTAAATAATGAAACAGTACAGGGGGCCATTAAATGGGTTTTTTTGTTGTTTTCTGTGCCTGAAGGCTTGCTTACAAGGTGGGGGCTATGCTGGTTAAAAAAAAAAAAAAAAAAAAGGAAGACTTAAATTGTACCAACCAATCCATCTGTTCAGATTGGGAGCCCTGCAGACCTGGCAAACCTTGAAGGTTTATCACTGTTCATCTTGGCTTTTAGAGGTATGCATATTCCCAGTGGTTCAGAAGGCTCTAGTTTATATGTTAAGAAGTATATTCCCTAAGCAGATGTTTAATTTTTAAAATTATATGGTCATTCTAATCCAAATTATATAGTGCAGTGTATTTTATAAAGCCTATATCTGGGTAGAACATCAAATATAAAAGCAGAGAACTGTTAATTAAAGATTGGTATAGAGAAGAGAGAAGGAAGCAAAACATTTCAACGCGTATGCCCATGATTTAGAGGGGAGTTGAAAAGTAGCTGATTGTGTATGGATAATTGCCATGACTGAGTTTGGCAGACTCCTATTGTTATCAAAGTTGCAAGGCTGCCTCTTAACATGTTCAAACGTGGACATCCAACACTCATGTCAAGAAAGGCCAGCTGCTTTGTTAAAATTCATTGCTTATTTGTTAAAAAATGTATTTCTTCTTTCTATGTCCCTAATCTTGATTTAGTTCTTTTAAAGAATAATTTCTTTTTAATGCAAACTTCTCTCACTAACCTGAAGTATCTGATACTGAGTCACCTGATACTAGCTTGATATTTCTTTTTTACCTCTATCATTAGGAGTAATCTGTACAAAAGTCAATGATTCTAGTTAATATTATGGCCTTCTCCCATTCTTTCCATGAGAAGACACTTTGTGTATAAACCGCGTACTAACAAAATTAATTTGTCTTAAGTGAAATAAGGAGAGTTTGAGAGTGAAAATTAGACCCATTATAGTTGACCAATAAAAAGCATTACAAGTGAAACCAAATAAATGTTACTGTACAGATCACTACTCTTAAAATGAAAATCATTTAGAAAATTGGAAATGTGTGAAGCCTTTGAGAAGGACTAAAACCAAAATTTACAGAATCCAGTGCTTGGTTGTCCTTAATAAAATTATTAAGAGGCAGAAGAAGTAGCATGTGTATGTCTGAATCTACCTGTGTAGATGTTTGAATGGATTCATGCTACTCTTATACTCTAAACTAAACTGTAAAGTTGGTAAGCTAGACTGTATTTACTAGTCTTTACTGACTGAGATAAAATCATCTGAAAAATATTTGTAAAGAAGTTTCATTGTGGATTTATAATCTTTACTTTTTACATTTTCTTTAGTCAGCCTAATATTGTCACTGATTTGTAGGAGTTTTTCTGATGTTGTTTGACTTGGATGCATGTGAAAAAGGGGGTTAAAATTCTCCAATTGAATTTGGAATCTTTTCACATAAATTTTTACACTTGCTTATTGAAACACTAATAGCTAAAAAACAGGTAACAACAATTGTGACCTTACTACAGACTGTGGAATAATGATTTTGACATACTGAAAACTGGTACCTTGGACAGGGTGAGTTTAATTAATCTTTTCGGTTTATTATGTACACAGAATTTCTACATGTGTACCATTTTTATTATTAAAATAACATTAAATAGATTTTTTTTATTTTTTAAAACCTTAAATTTCATTTACAGTAGGGAAGTAATTCTAAATAATAAATTAAAATGCACTTCCTACCAATAAAGAATTAGGAATGCAAGCATGAGAAATTCTAATTCACCACAGAGCAGTCTCTCATGCATGACTGCTGTCCTCTGATCAAGCCATGCTTTTTAACCTCAAAAAAGGCGGCAAAAAAAGAGTCTTGGTAAAAAGGACAGCTAGAACATCCTTTATTAGAGATGGAAATGACTTAATATAGAACTAAAAAAAATCAAACCAAAACATAGTAGGTGTTTTTTTGGGCAACTGTTCAATCCTGCAGGTAAACTGTGCAGTTCAAAAGTATGCAAACCGTGTTATTTTCAGAAAGAATACTGGAAAGTAACAACTAAAAAAAAGTAAAAGAAGTCTAGTTCTTCTAACTGGGACATATACAAAAAAAGGATAATTACTCGTCTCTCTGTAGGAAAGGCCACATTTATAGTGTTTGTTTCAAAGAAACATTTTCTGAAACAATATGCTTTCTCCACTCCCCTAATCTTAGCAGATGTGGATGTGAAATTTACCCATATTGATATACCGAAAAAATTCCCAGCCTTCTTTTTTTTTTTTTTTTAGTAAATTATAACTCACAGTGATGATGGTATCAAGCTGTATGATGATTTAAGACCAACAGACATGCCAATAGTATAGGACTTTTTATTCTAAACTTTTAAATCTCAATGCAGACTGGTTGGAAAAGTATTTTATCTGTTTCATCTGTGTGATCCTTGCTTTGGCTTCAGATCTTAAAGTCCAGACTAGTATTCGAATGGTTACTGGCCCTCCTACTAAAGTTAAAGGTTCAGGCTAAGAACCTGTGTTACTAGACAGGGTAGAGTCACAGTCACATTTCCTTAAAAGTGGTATTTCTTTGTAGTCTAATACCAGTTTAGTATGACTAGGATAAGGATGAGAAAAGTGGGAGTTTATGATATTAATCTTCTCCCTGGGGTAGAAGCCATGGGCAAAATGACATTCCTCTTACCTTGAAGTTAATGCAGCAAAATGAGTAAATTTTGGTCATGCATTATTTCTGTATGGACCTTAACTTTCCTGATTTTCTACAGGCAAACTAATCCAGTGGGAGATACAACAGCTATAAAAAAATTGGCCAATAGTATAAAAGGCTCAAGAGCAAATTTTTAACGATTTAGAGTACTGTAATAGAACTGCACTCATATAGTTTTCCTAGTATATTTAGTAGTTCACAGACCTCAGCAAGTTGTAGCAAACATGATATACAGTTGTTTCTTTAATTTTTCCAGTGGATAGGAAATAAATAATGATTACTTTCTTTTAATGCTGCATTCTAACTATGAAGCTAAAGTGTATTAAACTATTATTTCTTTCTGTGTGCCCAGAGAAACATACTTCTTTAAGGAAGGACAGCAAAATGACTAAATGACCTTACACATATTAGGTAATAAATAAGACAGATGAATAATTGAAATCTTGTACTATGTGGGCATCAACAGATTAATTTTTACTAGCAAACTTATTTCCAGTAATGATCTTGGGAAGTAATCTCTCATCAGCAAGCTGTCACAGTGAAGGAGAGGATCTTTGCTTAAAGTTGTACTCATTGTGCTCTGCTCTTCTAATTTTCTCCTTCACTTGCATACAAAGCCAAACAATCAATACTTATAAGCTATTAAAAGATCCTTTAAAAATCTGCAGTTTCACAATTCACACAATAGCTAATACAATTTTAGGTGGCATTGAACTTTTAAACTTTTTTTTAATGCTCTTTTTAATAGAAACAAAAAAAGCATTTCAGTGTAAACATAGCTTTTCATAACATGAAAGGGAAATTGATCTTTGGGATCTGTTGAAGCAAACAAGAAAAGTTTGTGTTGAAAGACAATAATCTTTGGAAGAATTTAGTTATAAGACATTCCTGGAAAACTTGAACAGTAAATGGAAAGGCAAATAAAACACTGGAAAATATTTTACTCTTAAATGTGGAGATAATTCATTATTTGTTTGGACTCTGGTTACTAAATCTGGATCCAGTATTCTGAGTGTTTCTACATTACTATTTCTTTCCATGTCTTGACCTATCATTGCAATTTGAAAGCCACCATCCCTTTCAGATGTATGGATGAGTATGGGGATAAGATTTACCCTACTCCAGTCTGAATTAATAGCTTCCCATTAAGATTTCTTTGCATCCAGACAGAAGTGCACTAAATAGTATCTACTGATCCTGTCCAGATCTCTACATTTGGTGTCTTTTTCTTAAGTTGTAAGCTATATATTTTCATCCTCATATTGAATATCTACTTTAGTCTACATGCACTATAAATTTACTTACTTTTTTTCAGTAGCAAGACTTAAGAAAGAATAAAAGACAGACTAGTCTAGTAGAAGAGCAAAAGACAGCCAACTAAAGAAAGGGGGTTTTATGTGTACTGGAGGTCTTCAGTGACTATATGAACACATCAGTTTCCTGAAATGGAAACCTGAATCTGTTTATATGCAGCAAAAGATATGCTAAACCAGCAGAATTTGTGGAGTTCCTGACCATAGAAAGATCAAGTATGTCAGCGTTACTATTGTATCAGAACATTTGTGCACTTAAACAAAGTATGCTTGGGATGCAAAAGACTAGTGGTGAAAGACTCGTTTAAAGAAAGGGAGAAAATAAGTGTCGTTAGTCCTTTAATTTTTTCAGGAACTCTACTGAATGTAGTATTCTCTATTACAGAAGAAAAATTCAAATAATTTCTGGAAATCTCTATAATAATAAATGTACATATTCAAAATTACTGTTCTTAACTCTGCTTAATTATTCTTTGTATAGTTAACTTCAATACATGTAGAGTAATGTTAATAGAAATGATTAAAAAAGTGATAGATAACAGCAAAACACACTTTACTATTCCAGACATGACTTGAAAAAGATTTTGAAAGGAAAGATCTGAAATTATCAACAGCTACTAACAGAAACAAAAAAGAAACAAAAAAGGCAAACCTTATTACAACTATGTGTGGGTCCTTTTTTCAACCACCCAAGCTCACTTTAAATTATTCTTCCATTAACTCACTGTGCTGCCTACTTCCAGCCCTTGCTGAGCAAACTTCAAGAGCTGCACCCAGCATGTGTCCTGTAGCTCAGAACGGGAAGCACTTTGGTACTCTGTATTCATGGGGAGACATGGGAGGAGGGAAAAAGTCTGTGCAAAAAAAAAAAAGAAAGAAATCAAATGCGTAGGTTACTAATTGCTGTCCTGCATTGAACTAAGCACAGAAAAGAAGCATTTTTATTAGACGGGGTGGAACTGTTTCCTTCACAATCGGTTACTACTGTTGGCATTGATGCATTGACTGTGCAATTAATACAAATGTCAAATTCCAAATACAAATTAACTTTTTCTTTGTGTGCACTTGATGACATATGTGAAATCTAAATAAAACAGGTTTTCACTGTAGCAGTATGAAACTCTTTTTTTGAGTGCAGCAGCAGCAGCTTTGACTTGACCCATTCACCTGTTTTTCCACTACACGGCCAATTGTACTTCTCCACTTTCAGCACTGAACCCAGATTTCCAGTTCTTCCTGTACTCAGCTGTGCAATTCTTTCTGAACCGATATTTGACTGGCTAGATAGATGGCTAGATAGATGATGTAACTTTCATGAAAGACACCGACTCCTCACAACTCATACATTCAAATGAAAATATAAAATATTTATCTCTATACAGGTTGTATTAATTTACAAGAAAACATAAGTTTTATGAGAAAAAAAATACAGACAGTCAGATGGAAGGAAACTGAACTGACAAATGCTTTTAGCCTTCTTCCTTCTTCAGTAAGAATATGAACATTTAAATGTATGCAGCAGAAGCAGATGAAATTACATTCTCTGACACTTTATAACTCTGAGACAGACATGTGATTGATTGCAAGGTGGAGTAGCTGCTGGCATTTTTTGTTGGCACATTTTGATGCTACAGTTTCTTAGGTGAACTTCAAGTATATCAGTGACACATACAGGGTTTCAGACACTTTGAGTGATTTCAAAGCTAATAATTTATGAGAGCTTTTGGAGCCAGTTATTAGGTTTGTCTCAGGAGATTGATTTCTTTTTTTTTTAATCCTCAATTCCTTGCTGTATGTTCCGTTTATCTCATTTTATTTTACTGGAAAACAAATACATAGAACTTTAATTCAGGAATGTCTGCTCTATCTGTCAACACCAAGGTTTCCTACCTGGAACACTCGGACTTGAGAATGCCGATGCAGTAGATGATTCTCAGAAATGGGGAAAAATATTTAGAATTAAATACCATGAACACACTTAATTTTAAAATAGGTAGAAGCATAAAAGAAAAAGCTTTAACAGGAACATTAATACCTTATTTTTGACACTGTTAGGCTTAGTATGCTAATACTGTCTGGTAGACCAAATTTTCTTATATCTACAACAATGTAAACCTAAAAAAACAGCACTGAAATCAAATACATTTAGCTACCATGTTCCTAGTTTCCTTCAGGTGTTCAGTCATTGAAATCAAATCAGATAAAGTGATTAGGATACTTCAAAGAAGTAGTAGCTGATAAAAACCTGAAGGTCTTTCTCTTCCAAAATCCAGTGTGTATGTAATACTGAATAACTTGACTGGACAATTCTGAAACATAATTATAAGACTAAAAATGGGAGAAAGAAAAGAAAATCAGTGTCTCCTTATTGTAAACTGTGGTTAGATCATAATTAGATTAAAATGTGATATATTCATTTCAAATTATCATATTAACATTTACAAATATCTGAATGGGTGTCAGGAGGTTGAGATGTCCCTTTTTTCTGTTGTAGCTAGCAACAGGATAAGGGGTAATGGGATGAAGCTGGAACACAAAAAGCTCCACATAAACTTAAGAAAAAACTATTTTATTCTGAGGGTGACAGAGCACTGAAACATATTGCCCAAAGGGATTGTGGAGTCTCCTTCCTTGGAGGTCTTAAACCCACCTGGACATGTTCCTATGAGACCTGATCTAGGTGAATGTGCTTCTGCAGGAGTGTAGGACTAGATAATCTCTAAAGGTCCTTTCCAACCCCTACCATTCTATGATTCTATGAATATGAATGCAAAAACTCCACTGCATCCATGAAAAGTCTGTTTGCTAAGTTTTGCAACTGAAGTTATTGAAAAAAACCCAAAACATTTAATGTCCTTATATTCCTGGACAATTAAATTTAAATTCAAGTTCCACTTAAAACAATCTAACTGAATAATTTACCATCATGTTGTAAAACTTTAATTTTAAAACAGACATTCCCTTATAAAAACAACAACAACAGTATCTTTTATATATTTCTTTAAGAAGCTATGTGTCCTCATTGCAGAAGAGCATCTTTTTGATCAGCCAAGAAGAGTAGCATATCTTTATAAGGTACAAGGTATTTAAGAAAGGTCTAACAGCCACCTGTCATATCTTCCACTGAAAGATGGTGGAAAACACGAGATTAGCACAATGCAGTTGAATGAAAAGATTTTATTAAAGTTACAAATATAGGATGACTAGAAGGTTATACTGTTATTTCAAACAATAATTAAGTACTTGCAGTGGCGTTACTTATATTATTCCTAGAGTTAAAGTGTCAAATTTGTTTTTGACCTAACTGGAGTGATACAAGTAAAGCTGCTCTAGGGATGAATTTGGCAGACTGCATTTATCTAAAGATCTAAATATTCCAGAGAATTTCAGACATAATTACTACACCTAGAATTCAGTCCTCTAAACAATGTGTATGGAGAACTAATCCAACAAGAAATCAAGCTTAATGATGAGAACAAACATATTATCAGACTTTGTATGACTACTGGAAGGATTACTATATGGCAATAAGCCTACGTGGAAAACCAGGTGACAGATCAATTGCCTAGGATTTGCAATGAAATATGCACAGTTTTTATCTCTATAGTCCAAAATACAAGTCTCATGGATGCTTGTTTTGTTTAGTAAAAAATGGAGCTTTGCTCTTATTGTTTTACATATTCTTACAAAATCTGCAAATTCATACAGCCAGTTCTGTTAGTGCTTATGAACTTGCGAATGTAACATGTGAGCCTTACATATTACTATTGAGAATGTATAACTAAAAGAAAAAAAAAATCAGCAAGGTGAAAACACTAGCAAAAATACTGAAGAAAGAAAGTGGTGTGAAAAAAGGACTCCACTTTGAAATTTCTGAATTTGTAAAATATAGATGAGAAATATACATGCAGTGCTTAACATTGGCTAGTGCTCAGTTCTTCCTAGTAACATTCCTTTTGATCACACTAATAATACACTATGAAGCATCACTCTGTGGGATGCAGTTAAAGCCTATTTAAGCCAAAGAAACTACTCATGCTCTCCCAGGGGAAAATATCAGAACATTTTTACTTTTACCTCAATCACTCCAGAAAACTTCACGAGGGATAGTTTTAAGCAGTGTTACAGGGAAATTGCTGCCACCAGTATGCCTGAGAGAATGAAAATGGAAGAGAATGAAAGAGTAAATATGGTGATGAAAAATTCTGAATAAGATAATTCCAAACTAAATGCTTGAGGCTTACGTGAGCTTCAGTTGTGGAAGGTTTATGCAAATTAGGCAGTTAATAGATATTCTTGTCAGTGATTTTTGTAGAAAATGCAGATAAAAAATCTCAGTCTACCTCCCCTCCCCATTCCTTCCCTGGATCCCAAGAGCTAATTTTCTGCCACATAGGCCTCAAATTCAGGTCTCACTTTTTCAATATTTCTGTTCTCATTAAAAAATAATGTCATAGCACTTCATGTTTAAAGCTGTCTGGTTTTATTTTCATTTTGGCTTTTTTAAAATTGTGACATGCTACTACCTGCTTTTAAGAAAAATGCAAAAGAGAAACAATGACAGAAATAGTCTATATTTTAAAGGATAGTACATGTATTCCTAAGTAGTGTGCTTAGAGTCTTTGGGATTTTACCATACTAAGTAAATAAATCAGGTTGAAAAATCTTCCCTTATGCAATAGCTTTACAACTAGAGGGAGAAAAAGTATGGAACTCGTACTGTTAGCAAAACAGATTCTTGTTTAAGCACTGAGACAAATCAAGAAAGAACAAAAACACTAATATAATGTGCCTTACTGTAGTGAACTTTTAGTCCTGGACAGAGCAATTAGATGAAGCAGAAAAATAGGATGGAAAATGTATCTCTTTGTTCACTGAAGCTGATTTCCGTTACTGAGTATAATTGTATAACTTTCATAAACAGATCAGACTCCATCTTAATGGGAACTGGCTTCTGAGAGCTTTATTTTCTTCATTCTGCTGTTGCTATTGAGAGACTGTTCCAGATCTTCACTGCTGTCTGATCATTACGAATACTTTTAATCTTCAGGCTAATTTTATTCATGGACAATTTATAACATTTTTTTCTGCCAACAGTGCCCTTTAGTTTAAGTACTCCTTCTCCTTTCATGGCATATAATTATTTTCCAAACATAATTATTTATAGAAAGTGATTATATGTCTTCTTAAACACTATACATCTTCTTAGCCATTATTTTGCTAACTTGAAGAGGATAAGCACTTTTACTCATCCTTTGTGTGATAGACACTATTACTCTGATCCTCTTTTCAGCACTTGTTCATGCTTGATTTCCCCTCTGTTACATTTCACTAGGTTGTATATTCCCTGTGCAAGTCCATGCAGAGTTAAATGTCCTCAAAGAGGATTCACAAATACTAAATGCAAAGCCAACAGAAGTCTTCATGCAAAATGGTGGTCTATTTTTGGAAACCAACTGAAATATTCTAATGTTTGTGCATCTCATTGGAAAGTGTGTGGCATAATTCTTACTGTTCTAATTGACATTGTAGAGGACTCTAGATGTATTTTGAGGCAATCTATTCAGAATTCTCTGCCCTGGAGTTTTTCTGTGTAGGTTAGTGTCTGTATTCTTTCAAAAAGTAAGCAACCTTAAATTGTCTTAAAAATTACTATTAGGCTAGGGATAGTTTGAAGTCAATTAGGGGACTGTGAATGTGATATTTCTCATTAAATGATGTATGAAATTTTATCACCATCTTTAGAAAGGTGTAATAGGGGAAGCCAGCCTTAGGTAGGATAAATTAAACTGTTTGGTAGAAATGTTAATTAAGAAGCTTTGAGGAAGAAGGCAAGAAAAATGTCTTAATCCTCCACAGTAACCTATGATATTTCAGTGCTCTGAAGGAAGCAGAGAAGTAAACAAGATTACATCATTCACTCTCCAGCTAGAAAAAGTGGAGATGTCTCAGAGTGGCTATTTTGGTGATTGTGGTTGCCACCTTTAACAACAGAAAAACAAACATATCACTTCAAGAATGCTGGAAGGTTTATAGATTTGGAGGAGTTTTCAGAGACTAATTACGAGATCACAAAATCTGAAATCCAGCTGAGATGCATGAGCAGCCAAGATATATGCTTATTCCTGAGGTCACTGTTTACAATGCATGCTGTTATTTTAAGTCAATAGCATTCTTCCAATTATTTGAAGGTAGGCATATTCTTGTATTCTTAAATCTTTTATAGTAGCGAAATTGAATTGGAGTAATTTTGTTCGTACCAAACACTCTATTCTTTTGAGTCACTGTTTAAAGGTGAACTAGCAGATTTCCAGTCTCCTCTGAAGTACGAGGGCCTCGTCATCGCTGGATTTTTTTAAAAAAATACATTTTATAGAATTAATTTTCAGAACTGTATTCTGAGCTTCCAGTAAGGGAAAGGAATTGGCAAGTGCTCATAGTTTCCACTAAAGCCTAGAATCACCTTCTGCATGCAAATTCAATGACTTGAAAATGTCCTGAGGAGCTGATAGACAGAGGTGTGACTATTCCACTCTCTAAGCAATGCTTTAAGTATAGGCTTATGAAATATCCTAAGATACAAATGCTCCTTTTGTCTTGTCTCAAAGACTCTATTTGCATTAAATAATTAAGTATTAATTACCTCAGAGACACTGCAGAAGTATGGGTATAAAAGTCCATCCTAATGGCTAAAGTTTCTGTGCACTGAAGGAAATAGCTAGCTGCAATTTTTGTTACAAAAATTGGTTATACATTTTGCCAACTGATTAATAAGGGCCTAAAGGAATTTTCTTACACAAGCATCATAGTGGAAAGAATTTGTGTACTTGAGCCAAAAAGCTAGAAACGTATTATCATTATGACTTTTCTCTATCACTAAGATGTTTGATTATCCCTATATAAAGTGGGATTGCTTCAACAAGAAGGGATAAGAGCGCTTGTCTAAAAAAGGGAATAGTAGATTGATGATGATAGTTTATGAGACGAGGGGTTGATAACTCTTTGGCGGAAGGCAAAATAGAATCCTTGTGTCTTCTTGCAGTATGAGTTATTAAATAAAAAGCAATATGAGATCATCCATTTACATTTAGAAGTCTGTAAACTCAGTATATTCAGTGAAGAGCTTGATCCTGCTGGCATAATCAGGATGCAGGGCTAGTGTAAATTTTGTTTCCTTTTTGAATGCAGACTTTTTGATCACAGTTCAAGAACAAGTGTTTTGAACATAAACAGAAAAATAAGTTGAGGTGCTAGGGAAAACCTTTAGTATAAAAAAATTAGATTCCAAAGATGTTAACCAGTCCTATGCTTTGGCAATAGAGTTTTTAAATTTGTAATTTTAGGCTCGGGTGACTTACTTTTATTTACATATATGTATGAATGCAAATCAGCTGCCAGTTTCTTTTAGCTAATATTTAGAACAGGGATAAAAGAAGATTATGCACCTTGAATTAAGATATTTTTCTCTGCAATAATATTTTTACAAAATTGTTTAGGAAAGACTCATTAGAATTTATGGTGCTACACTTACATTGTTGTTGTAGTTTTAAAATTAATATGGAGATATATATCTGCATAATTTTTTCTATGATCTATTATAGAAAATATAGTACTCTACAAAAGTGTTAAACCTTCTTTATATTAGAGATTCTTTTTTAAAAAGATTGAGAACAATGTGTTAACTGATATTAGCAGATATTCCCCCAGTTTAGGTATGATTAATAACAAAAAAATATACAAAGAATCAATCAAAGAATTGTATTTTAATAATATGTACAGGACACATAACTGTTTAGAATTTGGACATGACAACACATAAACAGTTGTAATTCCAAAACCTGAGTCGACTGGGAGGAACATAAGCAAAGTGAGGATTGAAATGAAACCAGAATAGTAATGTAATTTTGTCGTCAGTTGGAAAACATAAATAGGAATTTAAATTTGTATTAAAAACGGCCAATGACTTAAAGGAAAAACATGAATGACAGGATTAAGATCACTTCAAGAACAATAATCTAGATGACTGGAAAGAGAAGTGTTGACTAGAAAGAAGAGAAAAAGAGAATGAAAGCATAGACAAAATATCAAAGGAAGATAAAAATATAGTACTGAGGACGACGCCGAGGTTATGAATCTAAGATATCAACAGAAATAGCAAATGCCAATTTCCCAAGCACAAATTAGTTACTGAGGCAAGGTCTCTTTTAACACATTTCCACATCTGAAATGTTAAACTTGTACTTAAGCTTAAGTACAAACAAGTATTTTGAACATTTTGCATTATTATTAATATAGTTGTAAGACTATAAAAAATATATATATTTCAATTTATCATTTTATTTAAACATGAAATTTACTAAATTATACAAAAATCTAAAAAATACTTGTGGAAGAGAAGAGCAGTTATAAAAACTATCAATTAGTTTTAATAAGTCCAACATAAGTCCCACAGTACCATAGGTTAATGTATTAATACGTTATGTATCAAAAAGTTATTGACAAATAAAACAAAGAGAAACCTCAAACATTGCATTTCTAATCATTCATATAGTTTTATTTTTAGTATCTTCATTGTGAAGATTGAGACATCAACCCACTAGCATCATCTGGAACAGTCCCTAGGCACAGCCCTGTGACGGTGTAAACAGGAATCAGGCTTAGTTACTAGTAAGCACAGACTGCAACAAGTTTGGCTTCTCCAACTTTACACAGTCCCACAGCATTATCCCGTCATCCTTGGTGCCTTTAAACACTTTTGTGTGCCAACAGCTCAAGCCCTCAGTTTCATAACTGCAGAGCAGCATTTTAAGGGACAGCAATTCAGCTTTCATACATACTCTGATCTGAAAAAGTAAACAAGTAAAAGTAAAGTGTTACAGGATCATGTTGTAGGACTCCAAAGTGATTCAGGAGTGCAGGCTCTTTAGATGTAGGTTATGTATGTTAATGAATCCCAAAGCTGGAGAGTGTTCACTAGCTCTGTTTATCGCTGTAGGCAGGCTCTGATATTTCAGAGACTTGGTTAGATACAGCCTTAGAACTTACTCCAAAGTGGCAATGATTTCCAAAGATGTCCTGCTGTTGAAATGTGTAGGTCTTCTTGGAGTTAATTAGAATGTTCTGTGCACATTTGGGATGGTTCACCTTTGGAATTAACATCTGGGAGAAATGTGTATGAAAGATCAGTTCCATGAGTGCTTCATGGGAGCAACAGAAAAATATGAAAATCTTTCTCTTGACACTGAATATGACTGTAGAGCCAAAAATATGTCAAGATACTCTGACTTGAAAACAGGGAAGAAGCAGAATATAGATTTGAGCTTGCAATGGATGAAATGAGCAGATGTTCCATCAACAAATGGATCACTGTACAACAAATCTTGAAACAAATGGAACCAAGATTTTTATGACATTTTTACACAAACTGTAGCTGAGAATGTTCTCATGAATATCATTTTGTTAAACACAGAAAAATTTTACAAAATTAATTAATTTTTAAAATCGGATCTATTTTAGTTTTCAATGTCAAGTTTTATATAGAAGCAATGAGGCTCTCATGCTTTCAGTATTGCCTTTTATTGCTGAATTAGGTGAATGAGTTATTTTTATACTTGTTAGATATGCTGTCAGCAATTAAAGGCATTATCAAAATTTCTCCAAAGTCTATAGGAGTTGAGGAGCGTTGAGATTGAGAATTCTAGTTTGGACCCTTTCCACTAACTTTTCAAACTGCTAATTCTATGATCCTGTAGTAAATCCACCACAGCACTATGCACCTTGGAAGGAATCATTTCAACCCCGCCTAAATTCTAAATCTGCTGCGTTAGGTTATCAATAAGAATATACATAGCACTATATGCAGGATTTTAAGAAGGTTAACCATGATTCTATAAGGCTTTTTCACAATATTGGCTCTTTAAAAAAAAAAAAAAAAAAAGCTCTTTGGTATTATCACAGGTAACTGCTGCTATAGAAAAAAAAAGTCAAGGGATTTTTACTCGAACATAAAGGATACACTGGGCATAATTTGCACATGGAATCTCCTGTGTGGACATTTTTTGATAATGTTAAATTATCAGTATCTTTTTTTTTACAGGCCCTCTCTTGCATGCTATTTGCCAGACAATGATCTTAAAGGCCTCTTCCAGTGATCTTAAAGGTCTCTTTAAACTAAACAATTCTATGTTTCTGTGGTTTTCAAATCCAAACCAATCACTTTGGGTACCTAATTAACACGATACCACAACGAAACTTAGTGCTAAGTTAATGAAGAGTCTCAACTACCCACACAGTGAATGGAAAATCGTAGATAATTCTGTTGCACAAGTAGACAGTCTATGTCACAATCAATATGCATAGAGCTATCTAACAGAAAATACACCAGAGCATCCAAGGACTTCTTAGCCTGTATTTCAGTATGTCTTACATTGGTTGCCTCTGTAAACAAAAATGCAAAATTTATGGGATTATCTATCATTCAGGTAAGAGTCATATAAAATTCTAGATTTAAATTGCCAAAAAGCAGTAGTGATATTTATTGAAAACAGAAGTTGCATACACAGGTAAAGATGCCAACTCTACTCAGGAGTAGTGTTAATCACATAGGATTTTTCCATCTTTACAATGGTGGACATTAAAAATTAGCATTGCGTGATTTTTCATTGGAAAGTGCTCCTTTATTTATGAATTTGAAATAACACAAAATTAAAATCTATTAATTCTTAGAAAGCGTTAAATTTTTTATGGTAAACAGTAATTAATACGTCATAAGACTTGAGAAAATAAGGGGTTTATCCAGGTGTCTAGAGATCTTATGGTAACATGTAAACAATAATTAAACAATATTTTAAAGAACTGTACATTTAATTGATTGTTTTTCTTTTGGTATTGTTATAAAAAAGCATTCTAATTATTACTTATTCACAGAAAACTATGCACTTCACTCTTGGCATGTATTTTAATTTAACTCTGTAGTCTGGTATCGTGACCATGATTTTTTTAAACTTCTAGATAGTGATATTGTTAGAGCCCTTTCTTCTTAAAAATTTGGGTAGTGAGAAGTTAACATGTAAAGATTAATTTCACAACATTTTGATAGTAACATGTCTTAGTTATATTTTTTTTTCATCATATTCTGGTAGTTCTTATTTGGTGTTTGTAGAAACCTTGTGTCATAGTGTGAACAGTCAGTATGGTGACAGCCATAAAACCTTATCAAAATGAACACTGGTAGAATACAAAACCAAAAGTCTTGTAGAAAATATTCCCTTTGAAACAGTCAGAGATCTGGCCTTTTATATAAAACTCCCAGTGCATGAGAGGTGGAGCTCTGCCAGTACTACTTGCTGTATTTTTGTATTGGAATTAAGGGATGATACAACTGAGAAGGGAGCACAAAGGAAAACTTTTTGTGCACTGAATTTGTGATTATACTTTAAAAGAATATTTTCCTTGGCATCTGTACATCATTTTAAGAGTCAGTTTAGGAAATGTTGCCAAGTATGTTATCCTTCAAATTTGAATTGTCACTACATTTTTGTAAGAAGTGAATTCACTCAGCTATCCTTTTCATACTAACCCTGAACATATCCAGACCTGAGAAAGTGTCGAATCCATTTCTATATAAGGAGTATGTCAACTAGAAAAAGAAGCTGATGAATGCTGACGCTTTAAGTGAATATTTCTGGGGAACAGATTTTCTTAAGTTATTCTAGCTGTATGAACAAATTCAAGAAAAGCTGGAGGAAGTTTGGTTAGTTTTGTACTTTCTTGAATTGGTGCTGTAACATTTTCTTGTTGTTATGCTTACAGTTAATTCCCTATCACATGCTTGCTACAGCAACATGAGGATAAAAAACAGAAGGAAGCTGATGATTTTTATCTGTCATTCATCACACAAACATGTAAGCCATGCACTACTTGAATCTAAACGCAGAGCAGCAGTAAGATGGTATCCTTTACAAAATTAAGAAACAATAGTAATAGATATTTTTTTAAAAAACAAAGTATGCATATGCTGGATAGAAGTTGAGTCAACGATGGGTCTGAAATGGGAGAGTTGCAATGTTTCTCTGCTATATTTATGGTGGACACAAAAAAATTCCTCCAGAAAAGATTTCTTTCAGGTTGCATTTTATTAAAACAACCAAATTAAAAATTCATAGAATCATCACAGAATCATAGAATAGAAGGGATTGGAAGGGACCTTTAGAGATCATCTAGTCCAATCCCCCTACAGAAGTAGGTCCACCTAGATCAGGTCACATAGGAATGCTTCTAGACGGGTCTTGAAGACCTGCAATGAAGGAGACTCCACAACCTCCCTGGGCAGTCTGTGCCACTGCTCCCTCACTCTCACAATAAAATAGATTTTTCTTGTGTTTAAATGGAACTTTTTGTATTCCAGCTTCATCCCATTACCCCTTGTGCAGTTGCTAGATACAATAGAAAAAAAGTGATGCCCCAATCTTCTGACATCCACTATTTAGATATTTCTAAATATTAATGGTATTACTCCTTCAGTCTCCTATTCTCTAGGCTGAACAGCCCCAGTTCCCATAGCCTTTCATTATAAGAAAAATGTTCCAGTCCCCTGATCATCTTGGTGGCCCTGCGCTGGACTCTCTCAAGAAATTCTCTGTCTCTCTTGAGCTGAGGAGCCCAAAACTGGACACAGGACTCCAGATGAGACCTCACAAGGGCAGAGTAGAGATGAGCAGAACCTCCCTCAACCTACTGGCCAAACTTTTCTTGATGCATCCCAGGATACCATTGGCTTTCTTGGCCATGAGGGCACATTGCTGGCTCATGGTTAGTTTATTATCAACCAGCACTCCCAGGTGTCTCTCTGCAGAGCTGCTCTCCAGCAAGTCAATCCCCAGCCTGTACTGGTTGTTCCTCTCCAGGTGCAGACTCTGCACTTGTCCATGTTGAACCTCATGAGGTTCCTCTCTGCCCAACTCTCAAGCTGGTTGAGATCCCACTGAATGGCAGCACAGCCTTCTGGGGAATCAGCCAGTCTTCCCAGTTTGGTGTCATCAGTGAACTTTCTGAGGATATACTCTGTCCCCTCATCCAGGTCGTTGATGAAGATGTTGGACAAGACTGGCCCCACAACTGACCCCTGTGGAACCCCACTGGCCACAGACCTCCAACTTGATTCTGTGCCATTGATCACCACTCTCTGGGTTCTGTCATTCAGACAGTTCTCCATGCACTTCATCATCCACGCCACTTAAATTAGTACAAAACAGGACTTTCTGAAGGACAAGTCCGTTCCTGCTAACACAGCAGCACACAGTGACTCTCTGGGCTGCTTCCTCAAGGCCTGGGGAGAGGAGTCTCTGCAGGGGCTTCTTCTCTCCCAGGACACCCTCACATGAAGTCACAAAGAGATAAGGAGATGGTTTTCTCTTTCTGTTTCTGATCTGGACCTGTGTCAAAATAGCTATCAATTAATGTTTATACAGTAAATCGCCTATAACAGTATTTTCTCTTAGAAACACACTGGTCTGTGGCCTAGCAGTATGACCCTGGCCTGGGTCTCATGGCCCAGTGCAGGGAGGTCATGGGGCAGCTCTGGAGGAGCAGAAGATACTCTGGTTGTATTGGTAACAGCAGATTTTATTTAAAGTCTCAAAAGTGTTTTGTAACATTGAAGAGAGAAAGGTAGAAGTTTATGATGAGTGCATGCAGTAGGGAATTCATGTGAGACTACTGTAAGTTTGGAAAAGAAATACTTTCCCCCTTGAAAGAAGTGGGAGGATGGACATACGTGTCTGAGAAAAAGTCGTTAAAATATTGCTAGCTGATTTCTGGTAGAAAGACTGACAGCTTTAATGAAACAAATTCAGTAAAAATTTTACCCAAATAGTGTACTTCAGTCCAGCTTCCAGTGATCTTTAGATCTTTACCATCCCTACACTTTACAGATTTATTTCTGTATTCTAGTATGTCATCGGTCATTTATGATGTTGCAAAATTGCTTTTTCATTTCTGTTTTTGTTTAAATGCAGAATATGAATTAAACACCCTTTTAAATTAGCACTGAAAATGCTGTAAAATTACAGGACTTTTATGTAGTTAGTTAAGCACATTTTAATAGAGTTCTTTGGAAAAGTTCAAAGTTTCAAATATTATATCTACCTTGTCTTTAGGTGACCATTTTATTTCATTCATGAACACAGCATAAAGTTCAGTAAGTATCTTATTATTCATCAGGAAATTACAAGCAAATTAAATACTTGCACTCATATTGTCTCTTCTTTCTTCAATGGGGATGGAAACCATACAAAAGGAAGGTATGATTTGAAGTTGATTTGAAAAAAAAAAGTTGATTTGAAAGTGAGAATTGTAGTGATAAGACACTCTACCATAATCCACAGCTAGATGGGGGGGAAAAATGACAGTGCTGTAAATCAAGCCAAAAGTCTCTACACAGTGATTCTTTTAAATAGAGACTTTTATTATTTCTGCATTTTGTAAATATAATTTTGTTTCAAATGTTTATCTAGTAGTTTATATAACTACTATTTAACAGTCAGCATCATATCTGAAAAAAAGCATAACTGAAAACAATAAATGGAAAAAATTCATTTGCAATAGAAACATCTTTCTTATAATAATATCCTTTTTGTGGTTCAGTGATGTAGCAACAAACATACTCCTATTTTTTACCACTTAGCTCTTGTTCATCATTCATTTGACAAAAACCTCCTATCTCCAAGCAATACTGCATCCAGACTTTGCAGGGAGCTCAAAAAGCAGGTAGCTAGGTTTTTTTTCTAAAACACACAATTTTGGTTTTGGATGATGTCTGTCTGTTGCCTCTGAATTCAGATTAGATACTATTCCATTGTATTTTGGTGGAAATTCCCAAGTGAAGGTAACATCAACTACTCTATTCCAATGCCTATTTTCACCATTTAAACTTCCAAGGGGAAGGAAAGGTACATTTGAGTTGTTATTTCTCATTCTTAGTCTTAGATCAATGATGGGTTATTTTGGAAAGGTCGAAGAAAATAACAGGAGTCATTTTTGAGTGATGATGTTGTGAAAAATTTACATGTTTCAGTTTTATGGAAGTGTTATGACCTTTTTTTGCTCTCCCATATCTCAAAAGAGCTTGGTGTTAAAAGTTCAAGCTTGTCATGCAGTTTATCCTTTATGAGAACAAGTGCATGTGGCATGTCTGAACAGATATTTAAAAACAGAAAAGTTACTTTTAGTCCTAATTTTTTAACCCTTTTATCTTCACCAATCCAGAAAGGAACGTAAATAAACAATTCCACATGCTTAGTGGCATCTGTAGCAGGCATGAGCATATTTCTTCATCCTCACTAGCAATTCTATTCTGTTTTCCTCTGAGTTTAAAAGAAGGGGAGGGAAAAAAATTGCGTGTCCTTTGTGTCACTTCCCAAATAATGAAGTCAAGTTTTACACATTTCCTTATTGAAATGCATTCTAATTATAAGATACATTTACCAGAATACTTTTTGTTATATGGTTGGGGCAGAATTCATAGAATCACAGAATGGTAGGGGTTGGAAGGGACCTCTAGTCAAAACCCCTGCTAAAGCAGTTTCACCTCAATCAGGTTGCACAGGAACACATCCAGGTGGGTTTTGAAAACCTCCAGAGAAGGAGACTCCACAATCTCCCTGGACAGTTTGTTCCAGTGCTCCATCACCCTTACAGTAAAGAACTTTTTCCTTAAGTAGAACTTTTTCTGTTCCAGCCTTTGTCCATTACCCCTAGTCCTATCACAACACTACAGAAAAAAATGTTGCTCCATCCCCTTGACATACACCTTTCAAATACTTGTGTTAATGAGGTCCCCCCTCAGTCTCCTCCAGGCTGAACAGCCGCAGTTCCCTTAGCCTTTCCTCATAAGATGTTCCAGTCCCCTGATCATCTTAGTGGCCCTGCATTGGATGCTGTCTAGAAGTCTCTCTTGAGCTGAGGAGCCCAAAACTGGACACAGGACTCCAGATGAGACCTCACAAGGGCAGAGTAGAGATGAGCAGAACCTCCCTCAACCTACTGGCCACACTTTTCTTGATGCATCCCAGGTTGCCATTGGCTTTCTTGGCCATGAGGGCACATTGCTGGCTCATGGTTAGTTTATTATCAACCAGCACTCCCAGGTGTCTCTCTGCAGAGCTGCTCTCCAGCAAGTCAATCCCCAGCCTGTACTGGTTGTTCCTCTCCAGGTGCAGGACTTGTCCATGTTGAACCTCATGAGGTTCCTCTCTGCCCAACTCTCAAGCTGGTTGAGATCCCACTGAATGGCAGCACAGCCTTCTGGGGAATCAGCCAGTCCTCCCAGTTTGGTGTCATCAGTGAACTTTCTGAGGATATACTCTGTCCCCTCATCCAGGTCGTTGATGAAGATGTTGGACAAGACTGGCCCCACAACTGACCCCTGTGGAACCCCACTGGCCACAGGCCTCCAACATGACTTTGCTCTGTTGATCACCACCTTAATTATTCAAGAATTATTCATGTTCAGTTTATTTCACTAGCAGACTTCTAATTATACAACATAACACATATTTTTAAGTGTATTTATTTTTCTCTTAGATGCCAACTTGTTCTTTGGTTAGATTTCATTCACTTCTCTCAAGTCAGTGATAAAAGTGCATTCCAGCCATCAACTTCAGGGATTCCCATAGAACCATGCTAATGTGAGAGTAACTGTTTTGTCCACGCTTGCACTTTAGTTTCACATCCTTTCCTTCCAAACCCATTACCTCCAATGCACTGTTGTAATAGAGCTATCATTTTCCTCACTTATTTCCTAAATAGGAAATAAGAGACGTTGCATGACTGACCTACAGTCATCTTCCAACAGACGGAAGGAAAAAGAACCCAAAGCATGAGGAATCTTTGGACCCCTACTGCAAGGGTGTCCTATCAGTATTGTGATTAATTCATTTAATGTCATTCTTTATTGCACTACAATTGTCCAAAGTTTTATTTACAGTATGAGGCACAATAGTCTCTTTTAATATATGTTCATTAATTAAACTGTCACACAGGTGTGCTGAATACAAGGATGTTTTCTGAAGTTGAAGGAGACACTGGGATGATTATACACTGCCCTAATGCATATCTTAGAACAGTCTCACCTAATAGTTTCTTCATCATGACAATTGGAGTTTAAGTTTAGAATTAATATTGTGTAGTACACTGACTAGTCTATTTACAGCCTATAATGAAACGTGTCCAAAAAGAAAATAATGGCCATAATTCCTTTTGCTGATATCCATTACTCTTATTTATTTACATGGATTATTTTTATATGAATAAAAAAAGAAGCATTGCAATATCAATAGGTATTCCTAAATACTCAAGTGTGCAATAAATGTAACCATCTCTTTTATATTTAAATTAGATATTTGATATAAATCAACAAAGCTCAGTGGCAAAAAGTGACAACTCCATGCATAATGCTGTAAAAAGAATGATTCTGAAATATTTAGTTCATCTCTAATTTGTTATATATTTGCAGATAAAATACCAACTGAGTAGCCCATACTTTAAATTTTATATAAAGTATATTTTACCTTTTTTTTTTTGTAATTTGTGGCATTTTAATCCTCATAGTACCTCACTTTTTCTTCCAGTAGACTAAATAAGAAATCTATGATTACTTACAGAGTCCTTAACAATGGGAGACTCTATTAAGCATGCAGAGAAAACAAATGCAGCCCATGAATTTAATTCTAGTTTTCATTATCTTTTATTTGTGTATCACACCCTAAAGCTGTCAATTCTATTCTTGTATTCATCTTTTTAGTAAGATGTTTGGAGGCAGAGGGGAATTCACTAGGCAACTGATTCGTTTTATGTGAGAAGAATTCACAGTATTTTAAAAATCATAATGTCTTAAGTTACTAATGCATTTTTACAGTATGTGTCGCTCTGGAAGGGTCCTAATTCCTGACTATAAGTTGATAAATTATTATCAAAATACAATAAATCTCTTATGCAGTGTACAAGATCATTAAACTGAGAAATCTCAATAGCAAATGAATTTATTTCAGTATAGCATCTCAAATTCTGTTAGGAAATGTTCCCAGTTAGTATGGTGGTATATTTGGCCTCTTGCAAACCATTAAGAACTCCTTTTTCCTTCCTTTAAATAGTCTACTTCTTGGACTTTTTTTTCCAGTCTGTTTAGCCAAGAGATTCTTTGGCATAGATGCAGCATCTGGCTTTGCTGAGGTCCTGCTTTTTGCGTCTTTAATCTGGATTGACTGAAGCAAAGGGAATCTGAATGACTGGCCTGAGGTTGACTCAGTGGGGATTACAACCAAGAATCTTCTTGCCCACAGCCGTTTGCTCTGAACAGGAAACCACGAGTATAGCTCACATTTAGTTTCTTTTATGCATTATTTCCAAATTTTTTTGTTCTTTTTTAATTCAGATTTGCAGAGATTTTTTTTTTTTCAAGGTCCAGGCTTTTTTGGAGGTAGAATACAAATCCTTTTTTGGGTTCATATTTTAGTTATGATTTTTCTTTTCAGGAAGTGTGGCACATAGTGACATTATCTAATCTGTTTTCTTTTTAATACATCTTTATATTTAGCCATTGATAATTTCTTTGGTGCTCAGTTCTTTGAAAGAATTGCCAAATAGATCTATAAAAAAATAGTATCCAAGAATTGTCATTATTCATAACTTGTGACACTTTATAGTAAGTATAGAATCATAGAATCATAGAATAGTAGGGGTTGGAAGTGACCTTTAGAGATCATCTAGTCCAACCCCCCTGCAGAAGCAGGTTCACCTAGATCAGGTCGCATAGAAACATCAGGTCACATAGAAACAGTCTTGTCCAAGTGGGTCTTGAAGACCTCCAAGGAAGAAGACTCCAAAATCCCTCTGGGCAGCCTGTGCCAGTGCTCTGTCACCCTCACAGTGAAATAGTTTTTTCTTATATTTAAGTGGGACTTTTTGTGTTCAAGCTTCATCCCTTTACCCCTTGTCCTGTTGCTACAACCATCTGCATGTACACAGACACATATGTACTTAAATGCATATATTTATACATACAAATTTGAACATCTACACTCATACACAGTACTTTCAAAGTTTAATTTTTAGGTAATGACCAATGACTGTGACATATTTTAGGAGGAAAGACTCCAACAAACTTTTTAGTTTCCCCAGTGCCAAGAGGTGTGGCTCACAGCCAATGGGAGGATCCTTAGGAGTTCTAGGTTTTCTAGCAATGGATCAAGGAGTTACAGGGTTTCCAGTAATTCTTTATGTCAGAGTGTTCCCCCTTACTAACAGAATACCCAGTGCCGTGAGTGTACTTGTGAAATTTTATAGGTTGTCACTGTTAGAATTTAGAGCCAAAGCTGTGACAGAGCAATTTTTTCTCATAGATCTTTTATGCCATATTTTTAATGGTGATTTTATAGTCGCAGTTGTTTTTCCAATTCTGAATGCATAATTAAAGTGCAGTTTTCAGATCTGGTGGAGGAAGACACAGTGGCCCTGAGGGATTGGTAATTATGAAGAGATTCCTAATCTATTATACATGACAGTAGGAAGAGGCAAAAATAAGGAGCTAAAGCTAAAGGACATCAACCTAGAGTCATCTAAAAACAAGCAAGGGAGTACACAAGGTCTGTTGTATGCAAAATTTCCTTGCCATCTCAAACAAAAATACTTTATGTGAAATAAAAATAAGAATAAAATAAGGAGACCTCTTCCATGTTTTTTCTTGCCTCCTCATAATTGCAAAAGAGCTACTGTGTTGAGGAGACTTGCTCTCCCAGGCAGAGAAAGAAAAATATGTATGATATTGCATATTTTAGTCTCATTTCTTTCTCCATCAAGTGACAAGCATGCTATAGAACCTAATCAGAGGAGAAGATCTGTGTTCTCTTGACAGGAAGAAGAAAACAAAATTATATTTTTACCAATTTTGCAGTCAAACCTCACTGTAACCCTGAAAATTTGCTTTCCTGGCTGCCTCAACCTTACTAAGTCTAGAAGTACCTTCCACCTGTTTGGGCCTGTCCTGTTGTGCAGTCATATCTCATCTCTATACCAAGTAAGACCAATGGGCTGACTTTTTGCACTTTGAGCTTGTTTTACGTAAAAATGACAGTCAGATTCACAGTCTAGGTGGGAGCTTAAATGCACCCTCATAATTCTTTCTATTGGACTTGTAAGGGATGTAGTCTTGAACAAGAGTATCACACAGCAGTGAGTAAGACAATCCTTACGTAGTTTCCAAGACTTGTTTTAAATTTTAAAAAAGATCAAACAAAAACCAAGAATTCTTTAGGACACTAGGAAATTTCTTTAAAAACTGAAAAAAATGAAACAGAATAAGAACATGCCTAATTTGTAAATAATTTAGAAAATTAATATCATTCTGACCAATTCAACTCTACTCCAGCTTGTGAGGCTTAAGGGAGACCAGATGGTGGTAGTGCATTGGAAAGTATCCAAGATTGCTTTTCAGTTAATTGATATAGTGGAGGAGAGATCTCTGGAGAAGTATATATCCCCAGGTAGTTGATTGCTTTGGAATTCCAACAGAGAAGAAATGTGTCAAAAATGAGAAAGAAAACATAAGATATTGAGTGACTGTATCTTAGATTCGGCCCAGTTAATTTCTTATCAACACACATTTAAAAAAATGGAAAATTGTGCTAAAGAAGAAAAACATAGTTGCTGCAGAAATAGAGGAAACTGAAAAAATAGGTTATCTACCTTCAGTATTTCATGTATTTACACTTAATTTCCATTATGTTAATGTACAGAAGAAGTAGAAGATTTATTATTAATATGAACCTGTAAATTTTAATCAGAATGGCAATGGTGTAGCTGCTAACCGTATATTGTTACATACAGCTAAATGAAAGTGGAACTTTCAACAGAGGTTGTTTAAAATCTCTACAAAACAGATCAAATTAAACTGGAAAAGTAATTGACAGTTATAGTGAAACTGAAAGTGTATACAGAACATAAAATCACAGATGAATCAAGACATACATTGTGAACATATACTCTTCTCTGAGTCTTGTTAATTGAAAACCTTCACTCAAACCACTTGGTAAGCAAGGAATATACTTCTACCATATATTTGACATCATGATGAATACTTAACAGATGTTGAGAATCATCTTTAGTAGATTAGGTTAGTTTTATTTTTTCCTCTATTATTTTTCATTTCTCACCTTCCCTCTCTCTTTCTTCTTTCTTTCCTTTTGTTTTGTTTCCTTTTCTCTTTTCCCTTTTTTTCCCCTTTTCTCTTTTCTTCTACAAACATATGTAATTACATGAATTTAGTTCTTAACAATTAGATAAATCAAGATTTTTATTTATTTTGTTTTGGAAATGTTTCATCAGGAGACTTATAATTTTCCATTTTTTTCTATCAATCTTTTTAGTGTGCCTACCATTAGAGAAGCAGTCAATGTGACCTTTTTTCTATGGGGTTAATAAAGAATGCAGAATTTCATAAGCTTGATTCAATTTCCTTTATGTGAGCATGCCAAATAAGTGACCATTATAGTATTTGTCTGGTTTTCCGTGTTTCAGTGTGCAGTTACCAACCTTTTATATGAATGACCACATCTGGTGTGCATTTGGCCACGTAAGGTGAGACAAAAGCAAAATAGATTTTCCTTAGCATTAAATCAAATTTCCACACAATGTACTCTCTAATGTGGATCTAAAATGTATCACGTCATATATTATTTAGCTGCATCGCATTTTGTGGTTCTTTTTTTTAATTCCATCCCACATTCCCAGTTTTAATAAATGCATGAGTATATGCAATATTTGAGCTTTATATCTTAGAAATTCAACACTTTCAACAGATTCTTCAGACTTCAAGGAATTTAATATTAGTGTCATAAAAGGTCTTTTGAAGAATAATACTGGAACATAAGAAAAATGACTGCCTGAGTGTTCCCTATCATTTTGAAAGTGTTTTATTGCTTTAATTTCCTGTCTTACTAAAGTAACAAGTGGCATAATAGAAGATATACTGTAACAGAGTTTGCAGTTTATTAGAAGGCTTGAGCTGGTTGAAGACTTAATGTGATGTGAAAAAGAAAACTTCTATTTAGCTGAAAAATGGAGACAAGCTACAACATTAATGTTGCAGCAGCTTTAAATGACACACTATCTTTGACTGATAAGTTGCTTCTACAAGCCCAGGATGTTTGAATAAAGTACATCTATAAGCATAGGCCTCACTTAATGCTTGTTGCATGTAGCTAGACTCCTGGAAATCTAATGTTATTTCATCCATGAGGTGTATATGAGATGATATTGCTACTTGGATTCTACAGAACAAAGACACTATTGCAGTGATGTTGATCCATAATATGTCTTTTGTATTATTCATTATACTTCCACATATGTGACAATTTAATTCTGGACTTTGACAGTCTAGTATAGTCAAAGTCTTAAGTTTTTTAAGTAAATTCTGTCTACCTCAACTCTTTCTTTCTAACATGAATGCTGGAATTCTTCCCACACAAAGGTAGAAAGTTCATTTTTTTGAAAAGTATAGAAATGAAAAGTGTGCTAGTAACTAACCTGTAAAAATATGATGCAAGATTACTTCATAAGTAAAACCAGTTATTTCCCCAGAAGGAGCAATAGACTATCCAGTTGCTTTTTACTGTGTGCATAGCAAGATCTGCAGGTGTCAATCTGTGTGCCTGTGATGGAAGTTGTATGTTTATCAGTGCAGAGCAAGAAGTAGAAGAATCACAAGGGCTTCTTAATCCCACCACTATTCTGCCGCTGAAGGATTACAAAACAGCTGGTTGTAACAGATTGCTTGGTATTTCAAGAAAACAAAACAAAACAAAAGATGTAATAATGTGTGGCCAGTCCCTTTGAAACAATAAAAAGAAAAGTTCAGCTGGAGATTTGATTGATGGCACTGTTTTTAGTGGATTGCAGACAGTGAACTGCTTTGAGTAATTTTATTCTTATTGGTGGATTATTGAACAAAACTACTGGGTTAGGTTTTTTTCAATTGAGACACTCCTAGTTATGTCATAAGAAGGACAAATAGTGTAAATCAGGTAATAGAAATCTAACTTTTAAAGTTTATATATTGAAATAGTATCTTGAACTCCTAAGGGATCAGGTACAAGCAAAAGCCCAAATATTACCGATATCCTCAGTTATTTATGTTAGTCTTTGAAAGAATAATGATTTGCAAGGCTTATTGCTAACTGAAGCACAAAAGATTTCCTCTGGGCTTGCCACAGACAATCCTCAGGCACATTAGAGGAGTCAACTAGAGTTATTTCAAAGTGAATTGCTCCATTTTAATCATGGTGACTTTACCCTCTCAGTCAATATTCTGTAATGGCATATTGTCAGTATTTTTTTTCCTTTTAAATGACAAGTTTTGTCACTTTATTTTAAGGCATATTTTAGAGTGTTTACAAGATTTATAGATTCAGCAGTTCTTCAAAGAGACTTTTTGTCTTGCTTTACAATCCTGAAATTTTGTATTGCTGCTATTTCATCACCTTGAGGCAGTTCTTAGTTAAAATATGTGGAGATGTTTTACGACAGAATGAGTCATTACCAATTAGGCAGCTATGAGTCCAAATTTTAAAAACTAAATAAAAAATGTTGCACTAAGGATTACTAAAGGCTCATGTTACCCTCTCTTCATTTATTTGCAAACAGGAAGCAGGTATGTAACAACAGAATTCACAAGTATAACTGTCATTAAATTTAAAAAAATAAGAAATTTGATTACGTTAATACTTTAGCTAATTCACTCAAACCTTGGAGGTTTTTTAGACATTTTTAAAGTCATTGTCAGTTTCATATTTACTTAGATCACCTCCTAAACTGTCAAGTTGTTTGTGATAGCAAATAATAATTAATTTAAAAAAAAAAAAAAAAAGGTAAATCTGATCCTCTATCTTTTTTTTTCTAAACACCAGAGACAATTAGTTGCTGAGGTATTTTTCGTCTTCATAGTGTAGCTGATTAATATTCACTGAATGGTCTGGGGAAGATACAACTTTTTCACAGTCCTTTGCAATAGTTTTAAGACCCTTTTTCTGGATATGAGGGGCTAAACACCATTCCTTACCCTTCCATTCATGGACTTGACTGAGTTTTGTAAAGAGTACAGAAATAGACTCTACAGTCATACAACCATTTCTGTACCTAAAATCTTCCTAAAATACATCTCATTTCATGTATAGATGTGTATAGAAATGAAAACTATTGTACCACAGAAAACTTGAAGGATAAAACTCAGTAATAGACATTTAAAACCCACCGGGATGAGTTGATGTCTGACCTATTCTAGGAGGTCCTGCACTTGGCAGGGGGGTGGATCTTTTGAGGTCCCTTCCAACCCTTAAAATTCTGTGATTCTGTGTGTTAATTTTATAGTCATTTCTTAGGTGTTATTTATCATTAGGGTTAGAATGCTAAAGTCTATGAATTTGTAACTCTTAGGATAATTTCTGTTGTTGCATCTCAATGTTGTAATGTAGAATACCTTTCTTTTTGAGGAGCATGGATGGTTTTGTTAATATAGCTATCACAGATCTATGTTTGTGTGTTTTGCCTCATGAAGGTCCCAGGTGCTAAACTGGGATCTAGATAATAGGCATACTTGTCTGAAGCCTAGCTAACATTTCATATGTCCAGCAGAGTTACAGAGATTAAGCTGTACTTTCTTTCATGTAAAATCTTTTTACTTGTTCAATGCAAGAGGTACTTGCCTTCTCCAAAAACATAAAACCTGCTATGCTTGAAAATGTCTTTGAGGAAAACTACTGACTACAGATATCACTCACTGACGTGCAAACCTAATATTTTGATCTGTCCATCTGAATAAAGCCGACAGCAAAACTAAAAATAAGCCATTCTATTTTGGACAAAGTTGATCCATTTTATCATGACACAACTTTTAAATGTACGTGTATCTAAGTCTAGCCAGGATCCTTTCTCTTCCATTAATTATCTTTTGACTAAAAAAATATCTTTTGTAAAATCACAGGATTTTTTACTTATTCTTCTCCCCAAAAGCCCTATCTTAGTTTATATATTACCCTTTGTCTTACTGTATCTCCAGAAACTCCATTCTTTTCCATCAACATTGGCACACCTGATTTTTTTCCTAGGATACTTTTTAGCATGTTTATTGTTTGGTTGTTAGAGAACCATTTCTAAGGTCAACATTCCCTGTGCCTTTAAACCAAAGTATATGAGTTGCACACAGTCAGCAGGCAGTTGATTCACATCAAGTGAGAATTCTGGACTGACATGTTTTTATGGGCTGCATGTATGTTGATTCCCTAAATCATTCTATGTTTTTCAATGTATTTGTCATTAAAAATTAATGAATTTTCATACTGAGCTGCATGTCATCCACTGTTCTCCCTCCACCAATGAAAAACCTGAGAGATCTTATAGAGTGACAAACATGCAATAATTTAGCAATTAACTTTTACTAGTGGTCTTCATTGTGTTTCATATTCGTTAATGGCTTTAGAGAGATATTCTCATCTATCTTCATTGCGACATGCAAATACACAAAGTCATTGATAGGTCAAACCTGACTATCTTAAGATTGTCTATGAAGAATCATTATAAAATCATTATTTGAATTAATAAAAGACTTAATTAGAAAAAACTACTTTCAAACTAAAGAAATCTCCATCCCAGTACTTTTCATTTCATCATTTAATGGTGCTGTATTTGAGGTGACAGCAAACAGAAGTTGAATATATATCATTGCAAGAAGTTGAGAAAAGCCCTCCTGCACAATATTGGAAGAACGAGAACATTATGAAAGGAAATAGCAGCTCCATTACAAGGATTTTTAATGAATCAATTGGACTATATGCCATACAATATGATTGGAGAACAGTAAATATTTCAGTCACAGTTTCCATTATCTGAATTAGTGCTGGGGTGGAATGCCCTAGATAATGAAAAGACATAAGACCCTGCACAAAGCCAATCTAGTCCAGCAGAGATCATTGGTTTGTGCTAAGTGTTTTAACTACATCACAGCTAGCTGCATGAAGCATAGCAGTACTACATAGGTTTGCTCAGCTATCACCAGCTCCACTAGAGACTAGCTATAAGTAGTAGTAGATAAGAGGGAGAATTGCTTACACCTAAATTTAAGAAAGTCAAGGAAAAGGATAAATTACTTATCCTGGGAAAATCTAAAGAACAGGCAAGAGCAGTTCAAGCATTCATGGTGTCAGACTCATGGTGGGATAAAAAGTGATGTGGCTTTAATCTAAAGAGTCTTCCCCAAAATTTTATTTTTCCCCCAAGAGAACTCTTTTATGGGCTTCTTTTTACTTACCAAGGAAAATTTAACAGACGTGATCTCTAGGTGCTTCAGCACATTTGAAATATTTCCTCATTGGAAACTCTTAGTAAAGACTATGATATGATGGGGACTGGTACAAAACCAATACGACGACAAACAGCTCTCTAAAGAAAACTATTGTTTGTGCTGTAAAGCAGAAGTATGAGCTTGCAGGAATATTACTAATCTATGTTTGGGGCATTAATGGGTAACTGAATGGATATTGTTATTCTTCAGCCTAACCTATCTTTCCTGTATAGTTCATGACTAGGTATTACATTACAATACTACTAATTTTTGGTTTTCAATCATCTTCTCAACATGCCTTGTGTATGTAGGTTCCCTTTGTTCTGAAGTCAAAGAATTTTTTTTCCCTCCTCTAGCTTTCTCTGGCCCTCTGCTTCCATTTAGCCACAGCAAAAATCATAGAGTTACAAATAAATTGAGAGAGATTGGGAGATGTAGGAAGTAGGGAACCTGAAGTAAATTAGATTAGTAAATAATGATAAATTAATGAAGGCTACTGCAGGCCTAGTTCATTCTGATACGATTGGACTCACAGCCAGCCACAACCACTTCAACCTAAAAAGGCATTAGGATGTAGGAGTCAAATGGATGCTTCCTCTCTCTCTTCAGCCTGTCAGAATAGTAATTAATTAATATGTCTTTACTTCTTATGGGAGGTTCATTAGGTTATTAGTTCTTAGACTGGCACTGATATAGCTTAGATACACTGATATAACTGTCTGCTGTGTCACTGTGTAGAAAATAATTGTTGTGTCAGAGAGAGGAAGCATAAGTTAGGAGTTCTGGAGGACAATAATTGGGAGAGGAAGAGTTAATCGTGAGTTTCCAATCCTTATATATCATCCAATGATTAATGTTTCTGAGAAGTCAGAAAAAAAAAATCCAGGAAATGGCTCAAATCAATGAGCTCCAAAATCATACCTCCAAAATTCATCATCCTGGATTGCAAGTCTTGCTCTGCTACATGAACAAACACTTAAAGCTTCCAGCAAGATTTTAGAGTTATCTGGCTTCTACCTTTCTAAGGTGTTTCTTTTTAAATTTTTAAAGAGACCTTACAATCCTCATTTAGACCTGTGAATTTTACAGACAAGATACGAAAAGCCTAACAGTGACACATAGGATCTTTATCTCAGGGCCTTTTTTGTCATTCAGAAGTTTATGTGTTGGTATTCTTTTTTTTTTTTTCTGAGCTTATTTCAAATACCTAGAAGTAGCTGCCTCAAATTACTAGCTGGTTTTCAAACATATTATGAAAAACTTAAATTTATTGAACTAGCTTCCTTTCTGCTGCTGGGCATATCTAATTTCAAATAATACACCTTGTAAAGACCTGTATTTCTTAAAATCAGCTACTCACTGTTCTAGATCATGCCCTATATAGTTGTAATACAAGGTTCTAAGACTTGGAGATTTTGGCCTGGGTACAAATGGAACATTTTCTCCAGAGAATTACAAAAACTAGATTTTCACTAGATAAATTCAGGGTCAAACAAAGTATATATGCTGTTCAAAGACATGAAGACATTGAAAATTAGACAGTGCAAACAGAAAAGCAAAAACGGCCTTTGTGAAGAAAAAGGTTAGGTTGTTCTCCATGCTGTTAAAATTCTGTCACATCACAATGACTTGAAATTTAGATTTAATGAAAAAGGCAGTTTTTGAAAAAGCTTTTGAGAAAAGTAGAATAAAAGATTAGATTATAGATACAAAAGAATTGTTTTAAAAACGGTTTTGGATTTTTTTACCTAGAACATCTGTCTATACAAGTCATGCACTTCTGATTCTATTCTGAATTTTCCTTAATATGTTTTAAATAGTTATCACGTAGTTTTCATACAGTTATTTATGTCATGATAATTTATTGCATTCAAGAGTAGGGATGTCCATACTAAGTAACCACTTCATGCTCTTTCTTAAGATTTAATTTTTACATATCAAAGGTGGGCAGTGTGTTCCATTTCTATCTTTCCATACTCATACTTTCTTTGAGTGCTTGATTCTATTGTTTTTGCTTTTGATAGCTACTTCAATGCTAGTGAAAAGGATATTTTGAGCAAACTTTTGTTTCTGTCCCTGGTATTTTATTTATTGATATCATTCAACAAAAAGCTATGTCATCATTTTTAATCTAAAGCCAAAATTGTATCTTCATTGCTACAGAGAAATGCATTTTATTGTGTTTACAGATGTATGTAGGTAGTTTTCTTTCTTAGTGTAACAATTTTGACTAAATTAGGTTAGGTTTCTTCTTAACACAGGGATGATTTTAGGCCACTGATTGGAAATAATCACCTAAATTAAAGACATCTTTATAAGCTGGGGGCACAGCAAATATGACAGTCACCATACTGAGATCTGGATTATTGCCTTTGGGCAGAGTAACTGTCCTATGTTAAAAGCTGCCACATGCTGCCTGTAATCCTCAAGCTTGCCAAAAAGGGTCCAAGTCATGTTTGGAGAACTTTCTCCTGAGAGGATTTTTTTTGTTTTGTTTTAGAGTAAAATCAATAAGTATTTATAGGTTGTATTTACCCTTACATATCTAGGGATTTTACTTCTATAGTGAAAAATTACCAGCCCTGTAATAATGCACCTGAAGGATGCTAGCTTGCAGAATCTGTAGGTTATTCCTATTAGGAATAAATTAATGATGATGATGATGAAGATGATGATGATGATGATGATGATGATGATGATCAGAGTCATCATCATAAGTTTTATATCAGTAAAAATTTATACATAGTATTCCAGGAAATCTGGAAGACTGCAGCCAAATAAAAAGCTATATAAGAAACAATGCAAACATATTCAGCATATTTGCACAGAATTCCTATGCCTTCCTCTCCCAGGCTTTATTCTGAAACACTTCCCATGTATCTCAAGGACACAGAGGATGTTTCTGTCTGGATTTATACTGGTCATTTTTCAGACTTTCAAACTCAGCATCACACCAAATTTTTCCATCTCTTTTTCAAACTGACTTAATCGAGATTCCACCTATTTAATTCTCTTTTAAAAGTTGCCACCCTAGTTTGATATTCACCAGTTTTAGGAAGCTGAACCAATATGATCATTTTCATCTTTGCTTTAAGACAGCTTTTATCATGACAGTTGCACCAGCACACAGAGCTGATGAATTATACTGTCATTATAGTTTACTACAGTTGAATTTTTTTATAAAGATGAAATTAGTTCTAACTTACATTCTATGTTTCTTCCAAATATGGCTTCATGTTATTATTTGAGTCAACTTACCTGCCCCAGTATTGTTCTTGAAGTCATATACATTTTAGGTATAGAAGTCTTAAAGAAATAAATTAATTCTTCTATATATTTCTAACTATGAAGAATAAGCCCACAGTGATTTTACTCTGGATTTTTTATTTACATTACAGGTTGATTGAAGGAGCCTTCTGCTATTATCAGCCATAAAATCTCATAATGAGTGTAATGTTGTAGTAAGTTGGCATATGATATAGCTTAATTGGAGTTTCCTAAGAACATCAGACCATATTCAGAGCTCAGATTTAGCAACCTCAGTAAAAAAATTCCGTTACATCTATAAAGCTATCACATAGGATGTTCACACCTCTCTCTGTCATTGCTACCTATTGAAGACATCTTATTTGGATATCCATTTTTGTACATGTGTGTTGGATTATATTTAATAGACTCACACTAATTTCCTTTATTTCTGACAAATTCTTTGTGACAGAAATGGAATGAATGAAAATTCAAATGAAAAAGAGACGCAAGATAGCCCTTTTAACTCAGTTTTATGGGATACATTGCAGGTACTTTCTACTCTGTTCTCGCTTTCCACACTACTGTTGGACTTTTTATTAATGTAAATTGAGAGGTTCAAAGAAGCTGTGGATCAGATAATCTGCTGTATCTCTATATGCTTTGGAGCAGTATAATGTCTTTATTCAGCAGTAAGTGGGAATAACAAACAGATGCTGCAAATTCAGGTAATTAAGTTTTATATGGATGCACTGCAGAAGTGGAATATATATGTAGATATTCTATATCAAAGATTTTTTTCTGTAAAGTCAGCAATTGATGATGGAAAGCAAAAAGACTGGACTCAGAGGATGAGTATTTATTCTGGCATGATGCAGCTCTGAAAAGGCTAAAACAATTCATAGAATCTAAGTTCAAAATATCTATCAAGATATTTTTCAATAAAGATAATTGACTGTCATTGCATGTCTCAAATTTCTGATGTCATGTGCAGGTACAGAGAGACATGCATGTAAATAGAGGGAAGAATATCTACTTTAAAATAGAGTTTTTAAAAGATCAGTTCAGTGTACGTATATGAAGATGGAACTATATATCTTCACAGATATATCTTAGGGGCAAGTAAGTACCAAGACAAGATGAAAATTAGTTTGATTAAAGGATAGAATTGTCAAAAAATCAAGGTATGTAAAATTTGCCACAAGTGAGTTTAGATCCAAATTTAGAAAATTTCCAACCGTATAAAGAGTGAAGTTCTGAAATTTCTATAGTCTTCCAGTAGGTGCAAGATACAAAAACTGGTCTAAATGGTGTCTGATAAATCTGTAGAGTAATTGTGGAAGTAAATGGGAGTTGTAAAATTATACCTGCACCATGAATCTTTGGTTTTCTAAGACACAGATATATGCCGAAACTGCATTGTGATTTGTTTGTCTTGTTTTCACACTGGCAGGGCAAAGAGGGGTATTTTTTTCCCCTCATATGCATTTTTTTTTGTGTGTAAAAAGATAATTGGAACCATGTTTTCTTGCCTCTGAAGCATGAAACTGTCCACAGCCAAAAAACATATATAAGCTGTCCTCTTACTGAATCCTAAATTTAATTGCATGCCTGGCTGATATGGTCTGTTTAAGTTTAAAGCAGTTACTGGGTTTGATTTTCAAGGATTTTATTTTTTTTCAAGGATCTTCGTTTTTAAAACTTATCTCTTCTAAAATGTGCAATATGCAATATTCCCTGGAGTCATCCATGAGTTTTACTTCACAGATTTTTAACTGTTGCAGTAACTTTATACATTTGCAATGTCTTGAATCCCTCATGTTCTCTTTTTGTGTCATAGGTTGTTTGTAGCTTTTGGTCTTTCTTATAGGTATTACATTTAGTATAGGATGTTGAGAAAGATCTATGGACATTGAAAAAATGTAGAAAAAGAAATTTATTGCTCATAAATACAAAAAAATGGTTTGTTGCCTGAAATGTAGAAAACTACAGTCACTGACTTGAGTGATCCATATTAGTACTATGTATCTACTACTTCTTTCAAAGAAACCCAAAGTTACTGTATTTCAGGAGATTTAGAGACTGACACGTATATTATTCACTCTTTCTAAATCTTCAAAAAATGTATTTCCAAGGTAAAAATTAGCTTTTTTCATAACTTGAAATTTTTATATCTTCCTTGTGCTCTATTTATGCTGTTGGTGTTTGGATTCAATTTATATCTCAGCAAACTGAGAGCAATTAGTTGCATACCTTAGTGGAAATCAACTTTTAATGTGACCTCTAGAATCTCATGATCTTAGAGATAGAGTGATTCTTCTAGGAAATAACTCAACAGATCCTACCTTTTTTCTTTTTTAATGATTCTATACCAACACTGTAATTCTTTTTTTTACAGAAGTCTTCTATGTAAACTTTAAAATGCAGCATATAAGAGTGAAACAGTGTACCACACAGAAGGAAATTATACATAATCAGCTTTCTTTGATGTTTTATATTAATCTTTATGTTGTCTTAGATCTGAAGAAATACAGATTTTCATTTTCTTCCATAACAAATTAAATATTATTCTTTCAGTTCTGGACTAATATACAGAGAAGCTGTTTATCTGTAGTAAAAGACATACAACTTAAATTAACACTACAACCATGTTTAATTTGAATGCTTACCTAAGGAATTTCATTAATATAATATTATTTGATTGTCATAGAACAATGTAATCATGGTTTTTCCAGTCTTTTTCTTTGCATAACTCTTTTGATTTTTTGCATATAAATCATTTTTTCTTAGCTGATGAAACAATTTAAAAGCAAGTATTTATTATTAAATATTAACCACAATTAGCCCTATCTCTGTGGGAGTAAAACTGGAACATTATGAGCAAAACCATAGGTAAGAGGAAAGCAGGACAATGCTATTTTTCTAAGTATAATGGAAACATCTGCAGTGTTATAGGCATACAACACAGCCAGCGTTTTGTATCTCATCTTCTCCATTAGTGGTATCTCAAAACACTTTAAGGAGTTAAACACATTTGAGAGCAATGAAAGAGACAGAAATCCACAGATACAGGAAGCTATTTTTTCCCCTTGCAGACTTGTACTGTTAAATTGGAGCTTCATAACCACATAAGAGTTATCTCTGTAATTTAAAGGGTTTATTTTCCAGTTGATACACATAGGGTTTTCTACGGGTAAGCCACAGGATTAGTACTGAATCGTGATGCATCTGCTTAAAGCTCCTGACACATCAAGAGGAAGATAGATGCCTACTGTTGGAGGGAAACATGTTAGACAACTACTCCCTAAGGCTCTAATATTCATAGAAATTGTTAAATCATTTACATCATTCATTAGCAGGAGCAGTATAGCTCTACAATAAATGACTCACACTTATCTGCTGCTTTATATTTACAGTGAGAGATGGTAAATGCCAAGTTGCATAGGTCCTGATGTATTTTAAATAATCTTATGCCATTTCACAATGTCCAGATCTCATAAAGATACTTGTAAAAATACTGCTAAATCCAGTTCAAAAATTAACTGTGCTTTAGTATAATTTGTATGAAAATACAGCCTTTTAAGTCAATGCTGTAACATTTCTCTCTCCTTAAATTCTAATTGTAGTGGCTTAGATTTATTGTATAGTCTGTTCATTCTTTAAAACCACTATAGGGACACAATTCATGTTTCATAAAATGTATAAAGTTACAATGTCTTAAGAGCTTTTTCTGGAGAAGAGGTAATAGAGTTGTAAGAAAACAGAGAAATTATCATTATAATAGTGCCAGGTGTAAAATTGTATATATCTTAGCAACTGTTTTTATTAATTTTGATTGATACCAGGTTTCTCTCATGGAAATACGATGCTTCAATACTAATATGAAAGGCTGCTTTGTGGTGCTATTCCACCTTTCCAGCATTTGCTTCAAACATTTCCATTTTGCTTACTTACATTGAATAATGTAACAGGTATGGAGAAATTCTCTGATTTCTGCCTTCATTCGCTCACTGACAATAGGCCCAAAGGATGCAAGAACAATGCAAAAGCACAGTGGCCTGCCTCTTATGAAAAGAGTCCCATGTAATGTTAGACAGGAACAAAGATCTGAAGAAGACTAAGCTGATACTAACTGCCTGGAAGGATGGTAATTGCAGTGAGAGGTTTAGGGTTAGAGATAAAAAAAAAAAAAAAAAAAAAAAAGTAGAATGCTGTCTTTTTCCCCTTAGAGACCCTCTATTAGGGGAAACAAATGGATGCAGGAATTATAATGTCATCCCATGTTAATGTAAAGTTAATTTAATGGTTTTGAATGAGCTAAACTGGAATGCAAAGTACATTTTTTTCACACTGGAAGCTCAAAAGAACCAAAAGCTTTTATTGTGACCTTCAAAACATAAATCCAACTCCCTTTCAAGGAAGTAGTTCAATTGGAATAATAGAGTTTAATACAGATAGAGACTTCCACTTTCTCTTTTTGGTAACAAGGTATACAGTTTAGGCCCTATGATTTCTAGGAGTACAGATCATGAAACTGTAAGTTTCGTGTATTCCTATTTGTCAGTATTGATGGGAGAGGACACTCAGTAATTTACAGGATGAATTCTTACTAAACTGCTACGTTTAAATAGCAATATGCTAATGCCTTAGTTTAAATCTGTTGAGCCACCATCATCTGTTTTTAAAAAGTCATTTCCAGGATCATATCCTGGAACTGT
Source organism: Colius striatus (assembly GCF_028858725.1). Classification (NCBI taxonomy): domain Eukaryota; kingdom Metazoa; phylum Chordata; class Aves; order Coliiformes; family Coliidae; genus Colius; species Colius striatus. The sequence goes on from NC_084761.1 coordinate 63,343,976, forward strand.
CGAATCATAACTTAAAAAAACATTAGTTGCTGCTGCGTTAGTAATAAATGCTAACTATGTTTGCAACGTGTTGCAAAGGACAAACAAAAGCTTGTTTCCAGTCCTGTGATTTGCCTTCAATTAGAACTATGTGTTTCTATTCATATAGAATCACAGAATGGTAGGAGTTGGAAGGGACCTTTAGAGATCATCTAGTCCAATCTCCCTGCTAAAACAGGACCAATTAGATCAAGTCACACAGGAATGCATCCAGGTGGGTTTTGAAAACCCCCAGAGAAAGAGTCTCTAGTCTCTGAGCGGCCTGTGCCAGTAAAGAAGCTTTCCCTTATGTTTAAGTGAAACTTTTTGTGTTCCAGCTTATGCCTGTTACCCCTGGTCATGTCACTGGACACTGTAGAAAAAAGTGCCACTCCATCTTCTTGACATCCACCTTTTAAATACTTGTGTTAATGAGATTCCCTTTAGTCTTCTCCATGCTGAAGAAGTTCTGTAGCTTCTCTCTTTGTAGCATCTAGATACTCCTTATCTTGGGCTACCTTTTTCCAGTATAGACAGCAGAATAGTAAGCATCTAGAAAAATTTTACTCACGTACAATTTCCAAACCACATTGTAACAATTTTGAAAGGGCTTATATAATAAATATATAAATAAGAAATCATATAGATGATTCTCATTTTTCTGAAGGATCATTATGAAGTCTGCATATGATAATTTAAAATCAGTATTGGCTACTGTAAGCTTAAAACAGAACTGATACCTGAATGTGAACTAAAAATACAGAATAAACTAAAGTGCTAACACTATTATTTTTCATGAGAACAGAAATAATTTTGTTCTTCCTAGGAAAATGCCAATCTTGTGAGTTTTGATTTTAAAAAATAAAAAACAATCCTTTGGTTAATGGAAAATATAAAAGTATCATTTTCAAAGTAATTTGGTAGCAAGTTGAGGAACAGTAGCAGGTTTCTCTTGCACATGTTTCAGTATTTCTGTAATATTCTGAAGCTAATGCAGCATTTAATAATATCAAAAATGATCCTTGGGCTACAGAAAATGGACTGCATTCCAGGAAGATTTAAGGAACAATTCCTGATTATCTTCTGCTGCTGTCACTTGGAAAGAACTAAAATATCCAATTGCTTATTTAATTTAGCTTTTATCACAGTAAAAATCTTTTCCAATCAGAATACGTATGCCAGTTCATGTTACTGAATAGCATGCCTGATAGGAAAGGGTCAGACAATTTATAAATTGCTGTTTAAAACTGAGATGTGAAAAATGCTGTCAAAACCAGAAGGTGAAGTGAGTTGTTTCTTCACCTGCCAAGATTGGATGCATTGAATTTTAAATAGAGTTTTGCTAATATGTTAAGAGCTATTTTCCGTTCTTGGTTTATTAGAAACTGCAAGCTGGTATGCTTTTATTCTTCTTGAAAATGTTAGTCATAGGATAACATACTCCTGGCCTTCTAACCTCATCCTTGTATTGCTTTCTTTACAGCTTCATCCTGTGTAGCACAAGCTAAAAGGGCAGATGCATAATCTGGGCAGTTTTCCAGATTCAAGGTACTCAACACTGAATGCATTGAATGTATGTATTGTGGGATCTTGTTAATCTGTCATAAAAATGCACCAAGGCTGAACACACATTCTTACTCTGGTATACATCTTGACCTACTACTCAATACCTTAATTTGTTTCCAGTTTAATGAAAAGTTTTAAAGTTTTTACAGAAATAGTATATTTAGAATTTATGTTTCATATGAGTAGAGATATTAGGTTTAAATACTATTGAAAAAATTATGTAAATATTCAATTAAAAATTCCCGTGTTTAGGGGATTTTGTGCAGGATTATTAGACAATTTAAAGAAACTTTCCAGATTTTTTTTTTTTATTGTGCTTTTAACAGCAATTCTTTAGTGGATATGAACACAAGAACAGGCTATAGACACAGTCCTGATAATACCAGATTTAAAGACAATAAAGATTTGGTTTTAAAAATACTGTAAGAACATTTTTATTGTTAGGCCTAGAGAAGAGATGGCTCTGGAAAGGACCTAGTAGCAGTCTGTCACGACCTACAGAATGGTTAATGAGAAACCAGTATTGGGGCCAGTTTTGTTTCATATCTTTAGCAACGATCTGGATGAGGGAATCAAGTATATTCTCAGTAAGTTTGCAGATGATACAAAGCTGAGTGGGAGTGTAGATATGCTACTGAATGCTTTCTTTTCTTCAGTCTTTAATGCTAAGACCAGCCCTCAGAAAGCCCACCTGCATTGGGATAGTGAGGAAGTGTGAGAATGGTGGAGGAGGATTGGGTTAGAAACTTATTAGACAAGCTGGACACCCACAAATCCATGACTCCTGATGAGATGCACACATGAGTGCTGAAGGAGCTGACTGATGTTATTGCTAAGCCACTTTCCATCATTTTTGAATAATTGTGGAGCACAGGTGATGTGCCTGAGGACTGGAGAATGTCAAGCCAGTCAGCCTCAGGCCCATTTCTGGAAAACTGATGGAGCATCTCATCCTGGATGCCATCTCTAAACACATGAAGCAAAAGATGGTTGTCAGAGGGGTCAACATGGATTCAACAAGGGGAAATCATGCTTGACCAATCTGATAGCCTTCTATGATGGTATAAATAGTTGGACAGATGAGGGAAGAACAGTGGGTGTCATCTACCTTGACTTCAGCAAGGCTTTTGACACTGTCTCCCATAACATCCGCATAGAAAACCTTGGGCAGTGTGTGTTGGATGAGTGGATGGTGAAGTGGATTGAGAGCTCACTGAATGAGAGAGTCCAGAGGGCGGTGATCAACACCATCAAGTCAAGTTGGAGGCCTGTTGACAGTGGGGTTCCACAGGGGTCAGTTCTGTGGCCAGTCTTGTTCAACATCTTCATCAACAACCTGGATGAGGGGACAGAGTGTACCCTCAGCAAGTTCACTGATGACACCAAACTGGGAGGACTGGCTGATTCCCCAGAAGGCTATGCTGCCAGTCAGTGAGATCTTGACTGACTTGAAAGTTAGACACAGAGGAATCTCATGAAGTTCACCGAAGGCAAGTGCAGAATCCTGTACCCAGGGAGAAACAATCCCATACACCAGTACATGCTGGGGGTTGATCTGCTGGAGAGTAGCTCTGTGGAGAGGGATCTTGGAGTTCTGGTTAATAGCAAACTAAACATGAGCCAGCAATGTACCCTCGTGGCCAAGAAAGCCACTGGCATCTTGAGGTGTATCAAAAAGAGTGTGGGCAGCAGGTCGAGGGAGATTCTCCTTCCCCTCTACTCTGCGCTGGTAAGGCCTCATCTGGACTACTATGTCCAGTTCTGGACTTTCCAGTTTAACAGAGACGAGAAACATCTAAAGAGAGTCCAGTGGAAGGCTGTTGAGCTGATAAAGGTACTGGAATATGTCTTTTATAAGGAAAGACTGCAGGGCCCGGGACTGTTTAGTCTAGAAAAGAGAAGGCTGCGAGGGGACCTACTCAACACTTATACGTATCAAAAGGGTGGATGCCAGGACAATAGGTGGCACTTTTTTCTTTATTGTCCGGTGGTAGGACAAGGAATAATGGACAAAAGCTGGAACACAAAAAGTTCCACTTAAACATAAGGAAAAGCTTCTTTACTGTGAGGGTGAGGGAGCCTTTGCACAGGTTGCCCAGGGAGGTTGTGGAGTCTCCTTCTCTGGAGGCTTTCAAAACATTCCTGCTGGTGTGACCTGATCAAGGTGGACCTGCTTTAGCAGGAGATTTGGACTAGATGATCTCTAAAGATCCCCTCCAACTCCTACCATTCTGTGTTTCTATGATAAACTGAGCCAGATTCTTCACGGTGGTACGTGGTGGGACAATGAGACAGCATTCATAAACTGAAACAGGCTGTGCTTTGTCTAAATATAAGTTTCCTCTACAATAATTAAGTATTGGACGTAGAAGGCCTGTGGGAACTCTGACTCAACTCAACAAAGCTCATAGCAGCCTTATGTGAAATCAGTGTAGGCCCTGCTTTGCCTAGGATAGCAATCAACATTTAAATCTCTGAAATTTACTTAAATTGAAAAGTAAAAAGCAAATAAAGCAAATGGCCTAATGAAATGTCTTTATCCACTTCTTTTTTTTTTTTTTTTAATAAGGATTAGAGCTTTCTGGAAGAATGGCATATGCAATTACACTAATAGGATAAAACAGGATAACTTTACAGTGGCTTTCAGTCCTTAGGTTTTAGATTAATGACTAAGAATTTTCTGACACAAGATTTTATTAATCGTCTATGTATAGATATTTAGGGATATTATGGGTTTTTTGGATAAATAGTAGAGAGAATATGGAATAGATGTCCCAGTATAAAATGTCTCAGTTAGCATTTCAGACATTTCTTGGTCTCTAATGTGCTACAAGAACATCTGAAATTACCTCATTTTTCTAATTCTGTAACTGGCTATCTGAGATTGCAATAGGAGTTAAAGATTCATAAAAGTCTAAATTATTATCGCCATTGGAGTTTCTCATCTTTCATTCTCACGGCCCCTGAGCACTTTCAAGACCTTCTTCTACTGTGGATATTCTTTATTTGTATCTTGAGGCAGAAAGGAATAGGGAAGGCTCTATATAGCTTTCTTGGGCTTCCCCATTGCCACTACATCTATATGAACATCCACTAAACACCTTTACACATCTTTTCTACTTCAGTTTTCATATGTTACCTAGATTGTTTATATTTCTATGTGGTATATGTCCTGATTTTTCCTTTATATTTGCAAAGTATCTAGCATACTATCAAAATGCAGGCAGGCAACATAAGAGAACAATTTCTGGAAACATTATATCACTTCCTTTCTATAATGTTTTCATGGCAGCATATATTTGTTTTTTTCATTTATCACAATTCTTCATATTCTGTTTTATTAATGTGCTGGAGAGTAAAATAAGGTGAGAGACATAAGGGGTTTGCTAACGATAAAAGTTTGGCCTTCAAACTTGATATTTCTGATGCAACATTTTATACTAAAATACCACCACATGTTTTACTATAAAAGATTGTTCATTTAGAAGAATACGAAAAAAGTATGTTAAAACTTAGGAAATTAACGTTAATTAAAATTTTTACATAATTTCTTTTAGAACTGCTATTGCTATCAGTATTATATTAATTTATACTTACTTCTGAGTTATTATGATTTATATGAATACAATAATGGGGTGGATCGAGAGCTGGCTGAATGACAGAGCCCAGAGGGTGGTGATCAATAGCACAGAATCAAGTTGGAGACCTGTGGGCAGTGGAGTTCAACATCTTCATCAACAACCTGACTAAGGGGACAGAGGGTACCCTCAGAAAGTCCACTGATGATACCAAACTGGGAGGACTGGCTGATTCCCCAGAAGGCTGTGCTGCCATTCAGTGGGATCTCAACTGGCTTGAGAGCTGGGCAGAGAGGAACCTCATGAGGTTCAACAAGGACAAGTGCAGAGTCCTGTACCTGGGGAAGAACAACCCCCTGCACCAGTACAGACTGGGGGTTGAACTGCTGAAGAGCAGCTCTGCAGAGAGAGACCTGGGAGTGCTGGTTGATAATAAACTAACCATGAGCCAGCAATGTACCCTCGGGGCCAAGAAGGCCAATGGTATCCTGGGATGCATCAAGAAAAGTTTGGCCAGCAGGTCAAGGGAGGTTCTCCTCCTGCTCCACTCCACCCTGGCAAGGCCTCATCTGGAGTCCTGTGTCCAGTTTTGGGCTCCTCAGCTCAAGGGGGACAAAGAATTTCTGGACAGAGTCCGGTGCAGGGCCATGATCAGGGGTCTGGAACATCTTTCATATGAGGAAATTTAGATATTTATAAATATCCAAAGGGTGGGTGTCAGGAGGTTGGGACATCCCTTTTTTCTATAGTAGCTAGCAACAGGACAAGGGGTAATGGGGTGAAGCTGGAACACAAAAAGTTCCATTTAAATATAAGAAAAAACTATTTCACTGTGAGGGTGATGGAGCAGTGGCACAGGCTGCCCAGAGGGGTTGTGGAATCTCCTTCCTTGGAGGTCTTCAAGACCCACCTGGACATGTTCCTATGCGACCTGATCTAGTTGAACCTGCTTCTGCTTGTTTCATCTTAAAGTGTCTGAATTTTCCCAGTGACTTAGATAAGATTATTAATATGAAATAGTATTTCTAGGATTATGTTTTCTGCTATTATTGCCTAGTTATTTCCTACGGTTTAAAACTTTCATCAATTTTTATGGTTTTAAAGAATTGTTTCATCTTGCAGCTACCTTGACCATCTATGTAGATCTTTTTTTATAACTCTCCAGGTTCCCTTAAAGCTTCCCCTATCTCTGTTAGTACTGTTCCTATTGTATTTCTCTGTAATAGATGCAACAAGACATGATAAGTTTTGTGAATGTTTTATAATTGTGTAGATAATAATAATAATTAAACTCAATTCAGAGAATTTTAATTTATTTTCAATCAATAGAATGAAATCTTTCCTGCTTCCTTTAGTGAGGAAAGCTGTGACAGAAATTCCTGGGGAAATTCCAAAGACCTCCAAATTAAATTTCTGTCATCACTTATATAACCTGTATACATGGGCTGAGGTGAGGTATGGGATGTATGGGATAGAAATACATTTTATAGCTGCTCTTTCAATGGCCGTGTGTGCCTTCTCATGGTTTGCACAGACTTAAGAGTGCTTCAGTCCTGAATCTCCATCAGTGATCATATTCTCTAATGTTCTAGCTATTAGAAGCTGCCTGGTCTTTCAAATTATTTATAAAGAGTGTGGAAAAGTACATTCCATCCTTTAACAATCTGGAAGGTTAGAATAGACTGCTTAACTTTCTTTCTTAATAGAGTAAAAGATACAATCATAGAAGACTGTAACACAAATGGAAACAATCCCATACAAATTGCTGCTTATTGACATTAGTTGATTTACGATATATAGGAACATTAAAAATTTTAACTTTTCATGCATTCTATATCTGAATTCCTCAATTTTCATTGTGTAAATTGTGTTAGCAATCTGCTCACACTCAGTAGTAAAACCAATAGTTTTCAGTAATAATAAAGGCATTCAAAACAATGTGTCCGACCACTTGATTTTCAAAGATGATTGTCATTAGATCACAGTGCTTATTACATATAATGTCTGAAGAAGAACATTGTAATTTCATTGGCAATTCATGAGGGCCAAAGGAATTGGCCCTCATTGAATTCTGTGAGGCAACATTTAGAAAAAGTATCACAGGAGACTGAGAGAGCATGGGAGCACAGAAAACTCAAGTTTTCAGTTAATTTGCAATGGAAAGTTTGCTTTCCTTGAAGAAGTGGGTGAATGGCACCTACATGGCCTGAAACTTACATAAAGATAAAATTATTCAAATTATAATTCAAGGCTACAAATTACTCTCTGTTAGTAGTTTTGAATTATCTTGTTTATAAATATTTTATACTGATGAAAAAAAGAAAGCAAGATTATGTATATATAAGTTTTTGTAAGATTCATTTGGAATAAGTTGGAGGTTGTATGTCACATACATTTTTAGCTTGGAGTTTCTAGAAATTTCTTAGTTTTAGAGCCAGTGTGAGCAGACTGGATAATACAGATGGCTTTTGCTTTTGGAGTACACAATACTTGAGAGGTCACACTTCTGTGCTCTGCCAGACTGTAATTTTCATGTGTTTAATAGGGTCAGAGGTCTATTTAAAGAAATACCTGAACAAATACCTTTTATAGGCAGAACGTCATAGGTTTTATGCTGCTGTAATTAAAGAAATAATACCAAAATGATTGCTAGCTATAAGAGGCTGTAGAAAAAACACATCTCAGCCTGTGACTTGCTTTTATACCAGAAACGACCAGAGACAGACAGATGCTGTATTTTTATTAGTGTGCTTTCTAGCAATTTGGGTAAGCTTTAAGCATGATGCCAGTTGACAATCAATTTCCAAAGAGCAATGAAAAATTTACAAGGGAAACAAAGACATCATGATAATATTTTTTTCAAAATTAAGCTGGTGTTCTAGAAATATGCTTCTAAATTCTTGTTCTAATTGTAAATACTCTAATCCAATGCTGCAAAGTGAAGCTGATTGCAGAGTTAATTGCCCTTATGTAACAACTACTATCTGTCAGTAACACACACTGTATAACACTGGCAGGTTTTGAAAACAGTTTGGTCCCTTTGCCCCTTCTTTCTTTGTTGTTCTGTTTACTATGCCCAGTTAATGTGCTCTTGTGCCATAATAATCTCGAGCTAAATGGTAATTGCTCTATTGACAGCACTACTGTACATTTTTGACACATCATTATTCATACTTAACCACTTGACCTGGAATAAATGTTAAAGCAATTACTACTGAGAGCTTTTCTATGAGAAAATTGAGGCAAAGTTTAAAGATAATCAAAATGCAAAACTGATCATGATAGCAACTGGAAAAATGGCAAATCCTATTAAACAGATTTTTATTAGCCAAGTTGATGCCAGTAGATATTATCTGGTAATTTAGTCTTATTAAAAAGAAAATAAAGCAGCTAATTGTTTACTATTCTGGAACTTATTCCAGCTTGCAATTTGCAACTGAAATTAAGCTTTATGTGGCTCATCTATTTTGTCACATTGAAATATGAAAATCATTTGGTACAAAGCACATCTGCTCAGTCCTTTCTGTGTTACTGGCAACTCCTGATTCAGTGTGTTTCATACCTGTTGTGACGTGCATGAATACAGCATCAATATTTTGGATATTATATTTTATAAACCTAGTATCTTAAGCTCTTAAAACACATACTTTATATTTTCCCTCCTTTATAAATACCTTTTACAACCATAAAAAATGGGAGTGTAATCTGTTGTTGGCTTGGAGTCTTTAGATGGAACTTGTAAATGGAGAGGGACCGAGTTATTGCTATGCAATTGTGTTAAAATTGTCCAAATCTCCCAGATCAGCATTTTATTTTGATAGTTAATTGCATATTTGATCTAGTTGTATTTGTATTCTAAAAGGAAAGTAAGTGTTCTCCAGTTTACTTGTTTAAAATTGGCATTTACACTGATCTCAAATAATTTCACGGGACTCAATTGCAGCACAATGCCTTCAGTACAGTGCTTACAGTAAAAGCTGTAATTATAAAAGAGTACCAAAAGACATCAAGAAAGCATTAAAGGGATAGCGTAAGCTTTTACTGCCCCCGTCTGAACTATGAGGCTTGCTTGAAAACTGCCATTAGGATGCAGAATACTGATTGTTGATATGTCATTATTGCTGTCATGGGAGAACTGTTATAAGGGCCAGAAACTTACAGTGGTTGCTACATTAATGAAGCTTTTCCACACTTAATGAAAGCAAAGAAAGATTGGGGTTTTTTAATTAATAAAATATTAAAAACAGGGAGGAAAGCTTCTCTTTCATGCCAATCCACATTCAGAACAGCAATAAGCAGCAGTGCTTTATCAGGCAGATAAATCCTTTTTTTTTTGGTAAAGCTCTCTCAACTGCCTGTTAACTACTTCAGTATACTGTATGCCTATCAAACTGATAAAAGATTGTTCAGAGGGCATTTAATAGCTTAATGCTTACACTTTTCATTCACATTGTAATTTCTGATTAGTTATAAAGGAGCTTTTACAATAAGAATAAAGCACCACCAGTTGTCCAATAAATTTTCAAAAAGTGGTAAACAGATTGAACTCAACTAGGTCTCTCCTATTGCTGCTGTGATTTTTATTCATAGCTGTGATAACTTTTAATAATATTTTATTTGGAACATTATAAAATAGATATTTCTTTTTAGCATTTATAAATTATGCCATTAGGAATGGCGTAATTTAGAATTAGAATCCAGATTTGGAATTAGATCCAGGTTTGACTGCTCAGTGTTTTATTTAGATACTTTGTGTGCATCAGAATTTAAGTACTGCAAAGTATTTCTGCTAGGTACAATCTTTTATTTGGTTCATTTTTGCATATAGTTTTCCAATATCTTTATTCCTGCTTAGTATCTTTTTCCATTTATTTTATATGCATATTAGATTAAGCCTTGCTTTTTTTGAAGACATGGATATAGAAACCAAAAGTCCTCTTGTATATCTGTGCTTTTTTTTTTAGAAAAAAAAAAATCCTGATTCAGGATTTTAATGCATGTCTTATATGGTAATGAGTGATTATGTCATAATTTCCAAACTGCACTTTTGTTAATTCAGATATTCTTTCATAAAGGCCACTTTTTACTCTTAACTGAAAGACCACACAGTCTTTAGAACACCAAACAAAAGAGGGTTGTATACGTTAATTCCAACCAGACTATTTCAATTTTTTTTTAACAGAATTCTTCTCTCTCTTGTACTTTTTACCAAACTGAATGGAGCATAGTATTTAGCATGTGTTCCTCATACAGTAAAAGGCAACTACCACAACCAGTACTGTTGCTCTCTGTCAGACGACATTTTGTAGCAGAGAGCACTGTACAGGTAAAGAAAATAATTACTGTTGTTAGGCTTCACCAGTTTGGAGAAGAAATATTAAAATTGCTTATTAACATCCTGAGAATTTTGTACAGAGTGTATATTGAGATTTGTTGAATTTTCTGGCTAGAAAGACTTTATTCTGTTCTCAGCTTCTTATCCTGAAGCAGATGTGACCAAAAAAATTAACCCGTTGGAGGTTTTATCTAGATTGTTCTGAGGAGAAAGAGAGTAGGAGGAAAGGGTCATAATATTGAAACTGTAACATGAGTTCAGATTTTAGGAGATTTAAGGAAATCAGCAAGTCATCAAACTAGCTATATATTTGTAACAATTTCTAACATCAGAAATAGATTGAGTTCTGGAATATTTACTGTTGTTGAAATGCTATATCCATGCCAAAAAAAGTTCATAGATTGTTCACAGTAATGTGTAGCCAGTAGCTAACCTGGCCTGGTAGGTTCATGTGGAATTTATTCGGTACAGTTTTGGAGAAAATTTGTGCTGTCTGAGACTGTACTGGAATATTAGAATGGCAAATAAAGATAAAAGTTAATTTCTCAGTTTTACAGAAGATCCTGTGGAAACACATTAACACTACTGTGTCAGCAGGGATCCTGCTGCTTTTTAAAATGATTGTTTGGAAGACAGTAGGAGAGAATCACGAAGACAGAGAAATCAGGTTCCCTTCAGAAGAAGATGCAAGCATGACATATTGTCATTAATGCTGCTTAGTGGTCATACATTTTATTGAGTCCTTACATGTAAAAGGTGTTGCAAATTTCCAATTATAATTTTTTAATATTGACATCAGGTTCAATGAAATAATTTGCTGGCATGTTTACAGGCTTAGAAATAATATGAGCACAAGAAGGGAAATGTAAATAAATTATCTTATGTAAGCCATAGTTTCAACTGTAGGGAGCATGAAACAAAGAAAGTGTCATGGTTTAAACCCAAGCAGCAACTGAGCACCATGCAGCTACTCATTCACTGCCCACTCCTCAGTATATAAGGAGGAAAACTGAGAATTGCCTAAGCAGAAATCAGCCTCTCTGCCAACTCCATCCAATTTATGTACTGGGCATGATGTTCTACTCTGTGGTCTCGAATATCCCTGTGGCTGGTTCAGCTCAGCTGTCCTCGCCATGTTCTTTCCTAGCTTCTTCAAGCCTATGCACTGGTTGGGCAGATTGAGGAGCAGAAAAGATCTTGACCTGTCTCAGCACTACTCAGCAAAAGATGAAATATCCTTGTGTTATCTTCTCAGCAGAAATCCAAAATACAGTCCTGTACCAGCAAATAGGAAGATAATTAACTCTATCCCAGACAAAACCAGGACAGAAAGGTGCGGGTTCCTTTTTATTATGAAGCTATTGGCATAATGATTCTAGAGTATGTCTTTCTCCAGCTCAAGTATTTGACTGAATTTATACTCAGATCAATTGTATACTTCTATTTTATATGGGTATTTATAAATCAAATCTACTCCAGGATTCAGAAGATGTTCTAGGTGTCAGTGAACTAGTTCAATAAACAAATAAAACTAGAAAAAGAAGGAAAATATCTCATGGATGTGTTTTTCTGCTACTTGTATAGCACAGCTATATAATACACAAAAATACATTAAGTACTTTTGGTGATTTGAGTGCATCAAAGCCCTCAGTAGCATTCTTTTGAGACTTTTCAACATAGCCGATCTTCCAAACAGATTGTTGTCAAACTGAAATTTTTTAAAAAGTGTTTGTAGTGGGACACTGTCAAATCAAAAGCTGGATGAGGATGGGAGAATGGCAGAATATGGAAGGGAAGACCATAGGACTTTCTGCTCCCTGTCTGTGGACATTGTGTTCACAGCACTAAAGATGGCAAGGGAATGAGGGACAAATAGAGCCTATGGTGTTACAGAGAAGAGTTCATAGGAATACATGTGCATGTCAGACAAGGAAATAAGAGTAAATAAGAAACTCTGGACATCTCTAGGAAGTAAACAGTATGGAATTCCTAGAAGTGGACAGACTAGCATCTCTGGTTGGGTCCGTTGAACATGTGGCTTTCGGACAACCTACAGAAGACAGACTCAAGCAAAGACCTACTCATATATACATCACATATTGCTACCTTCTTTAATTGTATGCTTAGACACCTGCACAAATTTTGGTTTAGAAAAATAAGTCTCCAAAAGAGAGTGTAATGGATTTTAATGTATCATCTGCAATGTGACTTGTTCCTGTTCTCTCACCAGTTTACATGAAAGCTATACTAGAAATGGAAAAACCTTGAAATGTAATCAATGTTCTGGATGGAGAGATTAGAGTTACTTTTTCCCCTGAGAAATTTCATCTCATGTTCTCCTATCATGAAGATTGCTGGGCTGGTGTTATTCAGAGGAACACCAATTGGATCTAGATCAATCTTTAAATTATTTTAATATCATGAAATGTTTTCAGCAGGAGTGCAAATAAAATTCTTTTCATATTCCACATGGCTCATGCTATCTAAAGGTTAAAATGTGCTGGTTTTCAGTTAAAAACCAACTAGATGAAATTTCAGAAAGGTATCACTTTTCAGCAACAGTCAAGTCAATATTACATATATAATAATTTTATTCTCTCAAAAAAAATGGTCATTATTCCAGAATAAGAAAACTGGATTATCATTTTATTACTTTTTGAAGCTCTGGATGTTAGATGGGTATTCTGCATTCACTGGCTTCCTATGTTGTGCACGACATGGTTTAATTGGAGTAATTGAAATGCTGAGTTGAGTGCAATACTCAGAAAACAAGTGCATGGCAAAACCCTCATTTCACTAACATGAATGCAGCAAAATTTTGTCTTTCCTACACTTGCCAGAGGATGATGCAAGAGAACTTAATGATCTTACCTATGTAACCAACTTTGAAGAACTGACTAGTGCATTACAATCTTTGACATTTTTACGATGTCTTATAACAGTGTAATTATAAATGTGCTTCATAAAATGTTCTTAGTTATTGAAGCCAGACTCTGAAAATCAAGCTGGAAAATTACCAAATATCTTGCTGTACAATTGGCATCCAGAATAAGGCACTTTGATCCAACAGCACATTTTTAAATTTAGATAATGGATAAGTGATTGGCTGAACACTGAAGATGGAAGATCTGGAAATCTCCAGATGTGCACATCATGTTCTGCTTGGGTTGATTACCATTGCTTTGCTTGCTTGCAAACATGTGCCAAAAACTTGGAGAGGTACCTGCAGATGGCTGTAGCACACCTTGAGTCCTTTGGGGTTTTAAAAAAACATACTCCATATTTTTTAGCTATAAAATATGTAGAAAGCTGAAAGCTTCTGATTCCAAGTAAATTGACTGACTGTATAGATCTATACTATTTGAATGAATGAAGCATTGTACACTTTTAATTAATGAGCATACATAAATACTTATATGAAGGTTGACAGTTTTGTTTCTAAGTTTTATCTTCTAATTGCGGCACGGTGGCAGCAGCTAAAGAAAGCAACCAATTTGTGCCATGCTTCCTTTCCTGACAGTTCATGACGATTAGTGCCCCAAACTACAAAGTGATACTTATACATTAATCCCCTTTGAATGGGAAAGAAATCTATAATGTAATTTAAGAAGCATGTACTTTATTCCCATTTGGAATTGATTGATCCTGTTGTTCTTATCACAAACAATGACAAGTGTTGAAAGCATAAAGAATTTGTGTAATTAGGGATAAATTAATCAGGATATATTTTCTTGCTGTGAAATATGAGGAATGCTAGAGAAATTGTCTTGTTTTGTTAAAGAGCTGGTATGGTTTTCAGCAGAAATATAAGACAAAGATATTGATTGGAGATCATTTTAGAACATTAAATACTGCGTGTGCTACTTTAGCTTTCAGCACTGATTTAGAAATAGAAACACAACATAGAGACTGGTGCAGAAAAGCTATGCCTCATTTGTCTGTTGTGTCATCAGAAGTAGTTTCTATAATGTTCATGAAGTTCCACCACTTTAAAAGGTAATAGAAATGAGATCAAGGAGTAGCTCCATTATATGTAATGTAAGAAAACCAAAGAATTTAAATGATAGATTTATGTCAGAGGTGCACTAGGGCAAATAAGCCGCATATTAAGAATGCAGTGTTTATTTTGAAATCTTTTATTACAATCTTACTAAAAATATCCAAATAGCAAGGAAAAAAATCCAATACTATGCATGTCCAACATTTAAGACAAGTTATTTTTGCAATAAGATTCTTGACACACAGTATCATTTCACCTGTGACACTATAAAAAATACATATTTATTTAAGTAGAGCTATTATATACTACTTTTGTGTCATACATAATTTATAGACAGTGAACTGACATGTGTAGATAATGTTCTCTGTGAAAAGAAACATTCAGAATAAAATAATTTTAAAGGAACAAATCAGTTATTTAAACTGAACTAAATTAAGAGCTGCATTTTGAAGTCACGTATTGATAACTGCTTTTTTAAAGAACGTTATTAGCTTTTTCAGCCAATGAAGTTCAGTATTACAATTTTCTTTTTAAAACTGGTGTAAATCAACAAAAAACAGCAGAAAGTGTAAGTATTATTGCCACTGAAATTTCAGAGATACTACATGTATTCCAGATGGTCACAAGATGTCAAGTTAGAAATTCATACATATAGAATTTGTGTACATTTTTATGCAAGTTGAATGGAACCCTGCTCCGTTTTACACTGAGATTGTAAAACCATCTGTGACTAAACTCAGATAGGAAATAGTTTGGGAGTCTGCATTCATGTTTCCTTGAGGGACAATCCTATTAAGAATGTTTTAGTCACTGGACTGCTGTAATAGCTGTATTTATTGACATCCCAAAGGAGAGTGATTTCCTCTTGAGACAGCAGAACAGCTTTTATATTGTTAATCTGTTCTAACTTTCTAATCTCATGTGTGGACATGTTCCTCTATGTCTCATCTTTTCCAGGACAGTTTGGGAAATTGAATCAGGAATAAAATTCCAAGCTTCTTATATAAATGTCTTTATGTATAGTTGTTAGTTCTATGGTCTTTTTTTTTTCTATTCCAGCCTGATGCTTACTATATTTTTTTAGAAGTAGAATAGGGAATGATGTGAGATAGGAGCAGTGATATTTTTAAGTCCTTTCAGTAATTTTCCAGCCCCTGCAGGTATACTGTTTTTTTGAACAAGAGTACCGTAAAGTGTTAGCAATGTTGTCTGAAGTCTGGAACAGGGTATATGTAAAAAATTCCTTTTAAAAAATCAGCTGTGTTTTGCCTGGTTAAGCATCAGAATAGCATTGCATTCTGTGTGCAGTCTTTTTCTCTTTAGTTGGACTGAACTATGTGTTATTCATTAAGGGACCAAACCAGAATTCTCCAAAGTTGAGTGAAAATTTCCCATTGACTTTGTCGGTTTTGGCTCAGGCTCCAGTGGCTGTCCTATATCCTTTCTTTAGGAGGATTAAAATGTACTCTTTCATTAGTTGAGTGCAAGCTGAATTTCAAATGAGTCAGAATATATTGAAAGTAAAACTGTCAAATCATTGATATTGATTTAGACACTGTTAAACAAGGGCAGCACTAACACATAAGGGTTTATTCTTTGTTACAACTTGCTTATAACCCCCATTGATGATAATGTGAATTACAGGCATGTCCAGAAGGGAATGTGCCCTTTGTAAATTCCCTATAAGCCTTAGATTAAGGAGTCAGGGTTCTGTGAGAGTTCAGATACTTTTTGTGTACAGGCAAAACTGTGCTCTTCTGTGACTTTTCTTAGCAGCTCTTGGAATGTAGAACTTTCAGAAAGAAATTTATACCAAAACTGTCATCTTGCCTTTCTTTATCTGAAAGGGAAGATACCAGGAGATTGTGCTAGGAGATAGGCACACTTCTACCTGATGTATGCAGCAAGAAAAGTTAAGTTTGTGGAGGACCTTGACCATCAGTACAAATTGCTACTGTTGTAAAAAGAAAAGCTTTGTGCAAAACTGGTAGGAGAAAACATATAAGTTAAATTTTTTCTTTCATACTAGTGGTGTATATAGTGCAGTTATTGAGGGTGCTCACCTTAGTCTTTCTAAAGTAACATGCTGTGTTTGCTACACAGTGCTGCACAAAGCATTTCATATTCCAGTTACTGGGCTTGCTATCCAGATCAGAAGGCTATTTGGTTCTTATATTTCCAATCATTTTGAATTCATACAAACCACTGTACCAAGCACAGAGGAGAGGGTGAGGGGGATGAGGGAGTAAGAAAAGAAAGCTTTGTCTTGCTTCTAGGAGTTCAGAACCAGACATACACAGTGAGGTGTAAAGTAAAAAAAACCCTTCATATATTACCATAACTACCATAACTTTTCTTTAATAGAGAAATGTATTATTTTCACCTTGCTGAATAAGTTATTTACAAATAGAAATGCCAGTGTTCCTAAGGGGGTTTTTTTTATGTTTCTGCCAGAAAAGATGCTGTTCTAAATACAATAAAATATTAGCTATATGCAAGTTGGGTAGAAACTCACTGACAAAGTCTTCCTAAGTCTGCAAATCATGTTTTCCTACATGTCTTGAAAACCACTTACACGCCAAACTCACTTCTGCACACACATACCCTTTCTCGTTAGTTTTGTGTTTTGCAGTTTCCAAGTCATTAAATCTAATAATAGTAATACACAGCTTAGCTTATCTTTCTCTGAATGTAAAAAGATACTGTTTCTAGAAAAAAAAATACATTCTTGCACTAATGATCTATGACATGTCACTCACATCTTGATTCAGCGTAAATTTGTCCATCACAATTTGTACGCAGTGATCTGCTCATAACAGCAATACAGCAGGTCATCTGAAATAAACTGGTCACAAGCAGATGACACTTACTGTCCTGTTTGATAGCAATTCCCACAAGAGATTAACACAATATGTGGCAGCATGAAGTTTGATGTCTGCATATCCATTTGCTCACTTCTGGAACATTACTGCTCTACAGAGACTTGAGAAAGGGAGCTGTGATGGGGAAGGCATGGAATGAGCACCCACTGGTCACCTCAGCTGTTTCCTACACCTCTTGTTTCTGAAGTTCTAATGTCAAGTGGCATTTTCTCTTAATTTTATTTCTCTCTGTTTGTAGGTTTGGGACTTGATTCAGTGTTTTTTTTCTGCCTCAGTCCTACTGTTGAGCCTAAACTTACCATCAAGTCCCTCCTCTCATCTGTTAGGCACCTCTCTGTCTTGAAAAATCTCTGATTGTAAAAAAAAAGAAAATCAAAACAAAAATCATCAATTAATCAAACAAACAAAAACATAACCCCTTTTTTTTTTTTTTTTCAACGTATACTACTGGAAAACTCATGATTCCTACCTATTGATGCTGACATCTCAGAAGCACACCCACAGCCCTTACCTTGACAGGAGATGGTGATATTGCTTTTACTCTTGTTCTGCTAGTCTCAGGATGAGAAGTGTTCAATTAAGACCTCCTGTCTCCTGGGATAAGGTGTATCAAATAGCATCCTAACCTCGTTTTGTACTTTTAAAAAAAAAATTACTTTCTTTTCTGGTGCTTTTTTGTAAATTATATTTTCTTACACTGAAGTCAGAATTTTTAATCACAATTAAAAGATTTCATATTTTATAATAAACACATCTACTATTAAGAAAAACACCCTAAAACTAACAGCAGTAAATGAAACAAATGTGAGTGTTCATAAAATATGTAAAAGTTGACCAATATCAGTGTACAAGAAGTGAGATGAAATATAACTCTGAGTGTGGAGCTTTCAGCATTTTGCAATCATAATATCTACATTAAATTTTGAAACTTTTTAAAATGAATTGTTTTCTACAGAATGTTTTCATTCCTTTTTTTTTTTTTTTACCAATAGATTTAGCCTGTCATACAAAGAACAATTCAAATCCTGTAAGTGTTTCCCAATCTGTTACTGGGCCTTTCTCAGGTGGAGTTTCAGTTTTAAAATATGTTTTTGAGGGAATTGCTACAGTTTTTCCTGACTTGTCATGACATTTTAGTCATTGAGAGTTTTTGGTTTGAAGAAAAATGGAAATCAATTAAGTAGAATCACTTTGCATATTCTTCTGAGTCATTCTGACCTTTGCTGTGTGAGGGCAAACTAGTTTTGTGGTTTTGTGCAGTCTCAGTACAATAAAGTCTACTGTTACAGACAGGCTTTTGAACTTAGTTGATGCCAAGTGCTGAAGTGATTCAAATACCAGTAACATTATGCAGAAATGTTGGTGGCCCAGCTCCAAATAACCAACGTTGTTCTGCTAAAAATGTTCCCATGAAGTCTGTGAACTTGCCAGTGCCACACTTGATTTGTTTTTTGCTGAGTTATGAGTGTATACAAAGAACTTTTTTCCCTCTCTTTCCAGTTTACATTTAATTGAAGCAGAGATGTTTGGCCTTCTTAGAATGTGAAAGGTTCTGTAGATTTCATACATACTACATCATCTAATTCATTATGGAATTTGTTTGGCAATACCTCCCACATGACATCTTTCTTGACCTAAAAGAAAAAAAAAGTATGCTGACAACATAATTATCCATTATTTCCTGATGTCATAATTTTTAAAAGAGACATGAGATTCTGTATGCTTTCTGTAGGGAAAATAATGATATCACCCACTTAAAATGAAACTCTCATTTGAGTTTCTCATTAATTAACATTTCTATGTTGGGAGGAAAAATACAGTAATACATCAAGTATATTGTGCAATATCCTGGTAACAAAATGATAAATTGTATTTTCTGTGACTTCAGAGGGTTTTTTTTAATTGACTTAGGTTTGTTATTTTTTATTTACTGCATTGGATTTCCTGAACATAATAAAGATTTTGTTGTGTTTCTAGAAGTATGCTACTCCATTCCACATTCAGATTCTTGCAAAAATGAGGTTTATTTCTCTCTGTCCCCTTGGATTAGTGGACTAAAAAAGAAATACAATTTCAGTATTGATGACAAAATGTATGATGCTCAGAGAACAATTATTTGCATAGATTTCAATGTTGTCAGAGAAATATTGTGACTTTGCAGTGTCAAATAAGAAAATAGAAAACTTTATAATATGATCAAAAGGTATAAAATACTAATTAGAAAATAAGCTGCTCAGCATTGTTCTGTATCAGAAAAAAAAAGGTGAAAACATTATTCTGATTAAATATATGTGTATTAAAATTATTATGTAAGAGGAGAAAAGAAAGACAGTAATGTAAAAATAGTAAGAGATAGTAAAATTCCTGAGTTTTTATTTATTAGAATGGATTGAATTTATAGCAGATATTAAAGGTTAAAGTTTATAAATTGTAGAAAAGCTTTAAGCATCTAACACTTTTTAGAAAGTGTCTAGGGTTCAAAGGAAGCCACTCAGAAGACTTCTGAAAAGTCACGTGTAGGTTCTTCAGTTATCCAGCATGGTATGTCCTTGATAAAAAAATCAGTTTCAGGGAGACTAGTCCTAACACTAGTTAGCATACATTATACTCCTGATAGGATGAAGAATTTCCTAAAACACTTTTCCATTACAATAAAATTAATCAGTTCTACCTGCTAATAACTCATTTTCTATTATTATAAGTTAATTGTTTTTGAATGCTTACACTTTTTTTTAATAGAGAAAACAATTAATCAAAACAATTTATCAAAAAGTGATGGTAGAGACCTTCCATACAAAGATTTTAATCTTCTTAGTTCTTTTGTTCCATTTGCTAAAATTCTTATAGAATTCATTTTAATTAAAAAAAAAAAGAAACAAATAAATCCCAAAAGATTAAGTATTGTCCCTTTTTTCTGATCCTCTGATTTAAAAAAAAAAAAAACCAAAACAAAAACACACACACAAAAAAAAACAAACCAGAAAAACAAAACTGTGTTAAGTAAGAATCAAGATTTTAACTGAGTGTCACCGGTTCCCTGTGACAGTGATCAGATAAATTCAGCCTGTGGAAAGGACCAAGCAACGAGACACAGATTTAACAGCCAAACGGCAGAGATCTTACAAGTTGGGTCACAAAGTGTCCAACTTTTATATGCAGCTTGTCTTAACAGTGCAAATAATACAAGTAAAATTTCAGGACTTTTTTTGAAGTGGATGATAGAAATCTGAAACCTTCTTTTCTCTGTTCATGTTACTGAAATTACCCAAAGTGAAGTTATTTTGTACTGAGATAAACCAGTTGGTATGCTATATCCAGTGGAAAAGAAAAAAAAAAAAAAAAAAAGATAGAAAAAAGGAAGTCACAAAAAGGACTTGTACAGAACCAGTGCTTAGGGGTTTGCTTATAGGTGTCATTGTGTCTCACATCCCTGCTGTGAAAATCAGCTTGCATTTGAATGTGCATTTTGACCCATAAATGTCACCTTGGTCCACTGAGCATCTTGACTTCAACATTTCCTGTTGTAAAATGGACAATGGGATAACACTTCTTTTTCTGAAGGAGGGACCTGTGACAATGTGTGCATGTGTGCAGTCAGGAGAAACTGCAGCACTCGGGATTTAAAAGCATGTCATCAGCCACTGAGCGGGAGATCACAGGAGAACGGAGTTGCTGGACAGTTTTTGAAAAACACAAGGATTATCATTTCTTTTTCCAGGCCACTTCTCCTTTTCACAGCCCTGAATCTTTCTTGGCTTCTCTCCATCAATGGCTCAACGATATGCCTTGTAGTAGAATATGTCCAGCTGTGTGGTAGAGCAAGCCGCCTTTAAACAATGAAATAAGAATGCTGCCATTCCTCTGCACATGTTCCTAGCTATTTCTTAATAAAATGCGTTTCCTAGTATAAAAACGCGGAATGTTATGCTCAGAAACTGAATTTTGTACTCAGAATGCACTGAAAGGTTCATGTAGAATAGAAGTTTTACCATTTCTTAATGATTGTATAACAGCTGCAACATTTTTTAAAGACACAATACATTTTTACTTTTAATTCCTTGCCTTTTCTGTTCCAGAGGATCTTTACAAGTCAAGTTACATTCTATGACATTGCTTCATCACCAGAAATAAGCATGCTTCAATCAGATTCGCAACCTCAGTCCTTCAGTTTAAAGCCAAGGTGTATAATTCTTTTATTGTGGCAGACAAAACTTTTTTCAAACCTACTTGGAATTTAGGACTTCAAAATTTTTTAAAAATTAAATATTATTAATACAATATACACATTCCTGAAGACATGGACAGAGTATACTGGTTCTAAAACAGTTGATGACTATGCTTTTAGGATCTATGTTTGATTTCTAAGAATGATAATGTCTTTTCAAAATGATTCAGCGTGTTTTAATAGTCCTTCAAATATTTTTATACCAGTTTTCACCTCATTGCATCAAAGGAATAATTATATTTTTCCTTCCAAACATAGGACAGATGGTTCAATTTTAAGAACACCGAAAGATGTCTTCATTTTTTGCGTATGTCTGCAAAGGTATAAATACCAACCTGAATGCTAGCATACCTTTTCTTGCACTAAAAACGTCATTTAAATAATTTTGAGTGGTCTTTTGACAATGATCAAGATAATTAACTAAAGAGTGTTTAAATCTGAGCACAGGAAAAACCTTTATTATGAAGAAGTGTTTGCCAGATCTCATTAGTGCACTTTGATGTCTCCATTCTTTGCATGCAGAAGATGCAGAAGACAAAAAATTCAGGATAAAGTTGGTTAAATGCAGATAGAACAGAATATTAGGAAAAAATGGTATTGTTTTTGACTGGTAAGAAAAAAAATACATTCAGTAAGGGAAACAGAAAGATGTAATCAAACTGTATGCAAAGTTTTAAACTACTAATTGTATTTCTAAAAGTAAAAATATAAATGTGTGTGAATGCATATACAATCTATATACAAATATATATATATATATAGATATATATACTATGAGCTATATAAATATTTATTTAAAGAATATTTCTCATTCTGAATTGGAGAAAATAATGAGAAAAATAAAGATAAAATATATGTGAAAGAGAAAGGAAGTAATTTACTAATACATCGTAGAACAGTGCTAAAATGAATCACCAAAAAGATATTAGATCTCTGATTTCTGTGATATGTAAAAACTAGTCTTCTGTGGATTGACAGTCATAGGAATAAGAGATAAAATAGCCTGGCATAATATCTTTTTTACTATTATTTGTTTTGCATCTGATTACTTCTAGGAACTTAATTAAGAGGCAACAGAGACCTCTAGACTTTTTTTTTTAAGTATGACAAATTTGAAATTATATCACTTGCTTATTCTTTTTAATTCTGCATATTACATAAAAGCTATGTACTCCTAATGGCACATTTCTGTCTTTTGCTTACAGTTTAGGTGATAGAATAGATTACATTCTAAATGCAGTTATTGCAATACAGAATCTGAAAAATGGCTATCAAATTTTTAAAAAAATACCTGTACTTGTCACAATTATCTCTACAAATAAAACTAAAGCTCCTATTTAATACTGAACAAAAATCCAAGTTTCCAGGATGGTAATAAAATACACCATGTCTTAAAATATCTTAAAATACACTAATATTTATGCAGCAGTTAACTGATGTAGAAACAATGGGTTCTAAACTACTGAGTTTTAACAAAGACAGCTTGTTTCATAAAGGCTAACATTACTTTTTGAAATATTAGTTATACTTTTATTTTTCCATATTGATATAATAGGATGACTGCATTCTCTTAGATACAATATAACAAGACATATGTATTACCAAAATTTTCTCTATCAGAGTAAAACCCTTCTGATCCATTGTAGCTATGGAATAATAAATAGGCATAGTGTACTTTTAAAAATACAGTTACATGCACATTTTATGTGCAATTTAGTGTACTTAGTACTCCAAGCTCAATTCATTCTCTTTAAAGTTTTGCTTCAAAACAACTTCATTGTTTTAAGTGACTAAATTAAAGATTTTTAGTGTTTCCTGCAATCTCCCAAAGCAGAAATAACATCCGTTTTAATTTATTTTATTTGCTAACTCTGTGGATATCATTATTGCTGCAGAGCCTTTTTAATTGTTTTCAACTAGGTGCTTGTCTTTAAGTTGCAATAGAGTTCTAATTCAACATTGTTGATATTCCCTTGTTAATGTTGACAAAGCATCATAAATCCAGGTATTTAGGCTTATTGAATTTTGAAATGAGGTGATTAGTTGGAACATGGATGAATGAACTGATGCAAAGCGAAATGAATTTTATGATTTACTGTCATTTATTAGTTCCTTTGGAACCATTATGTGCAAATTGTAAAATGTATTAAGAGGTAAGATATCACAGTTATAATCAACAATGTAAAATTTTCTCAAATAAAAGTATTCAAGCAGTCCTCCAAAAAGAGTAATTGTTGAATAAGTGTTTGTTATACACAGTTAGTTTTTATTATATCACACTTCTCCACTCCAACATTTCAGCATGCAAAGAGATACCTTAATAGACTTTCGGTAACAGTAATGTTAAAGTTCCAAAGCTGTTACCATTATAATTTGCTTTCAAATAAAATAGATCATTTATCAGTTTTTACTTAAAGTTTATAATGGTTATTATCTAAAGTTAATAACAAACTATGATAATGTCTGCCCTTGATAACTGATCATTGATATTTCTCGTAGTCTGGTATGTTTTTCAACTAGATTTGAAGTGAAAGTGGTTTCAGTAATTTAACCTGTGTAGTACAAAATGCTAATAATACATGTGCAAGCATGAATGTAAATGGCTTGTGCTTTTATTTCCAATTAAATAAAGACTCTTGGAAAAGAGAGAGACAACCTAGATGTACATTCAGAAACTATAGTTTAAAAATCAGAGACCTTGAACTCCACAGGTTTGTAGCTGCTTATTTTTTGTGTATATTTTAGTCACA
Source organism: Colius striatus (assembly GCF_028858725.1). Classification (NCBI taxonomy): domain Eukaryota; kingdom Metazoa; phylum Chordata; class Aves; order Coliiformes; family Coliidae; genus Colius; species Colius striatus. The sequence goes on from NC_084761.1 coordinate 63,368,330, forward strand.
ATCTGAACATAAAGGACTTCCAGAGATAAGAGCTCCAAAAGTTGTTTCTGTCCATTTGAATTTACATTCAAAGACCAAAAATTTCCATGAAACTTGAACAAATTACTGCAAACCTCTAGGAAGGCAATTTAGGAGAATCCCATGTAGCAGTTTTCCCGCACTGGTGCAAGAAAACATATAATCAGACTCTGACTATTCCTCTGATTACCTGGGTTCCTGTCTACCCTAAGATGAGAAGTACCATAGCCTCATGCTTTCTTGTCTCTCTGAACCTTGGGACAGCATCAAAGTTTGGGTGAATCAGTCCAAATTTGAAGCCTTCCTTTTTTTCTACAAGGCAAATAAGTCTAGATGAAATTTTATGGAGTAGATCTACTTTAAATCTAGTTAAATAGTAAAATACCTCAGAATCTTAATGTGTAACATTTGCTAATGTGTTTCTCCAGATATTTTACAGTAATTTCTAAGAATTCCTCTATTTTATATTTTAATTATTTTGTTGGATAGAAGTCTCATATAACCATTTGACTTTTCACGAGTTAATTTAAAAAAATTGTTTTCACTTAGAGTAAATTTAGCACTAATTAAAAAAAGATTAAATAATTTCCATACAAAGTAAAGGTAACATTTATTGTTTATTATCTTGGTTTTTATGCCTCATGGAAAAAAAATAATTTTGCTGTCTTGCCATAGGTAATATTTTTAATTAGAATCATAGAATCACAGAATGATAGGGGTTGGAAGGGACCTTTAGAGATCATCTAGTCCAATCCCCCTGCAGAAGCAGGTTCACCGAGATCAGGTCGCAAAGGAACACGTCCAGGCAGGTCTTGAAGACCTCCAAGGAAGGAGACTCCACAACTGCTCTGGGCAACATGTTCCACTGCTCCCTCACCCTCACAGTGAAATAGTGTTTTCTTATATTTAAATGGAACTTTTTGTGTTCCAGCTTCATCCCATTACCCCTTGTGCTGTTGCTAGCTACTATAGAAAAAAAGGGATGTCCCAATCTCCTGACACCCACCCTTTATATATTTATAAATGTTAATAAGATCCTCCCCCAGTCTCCTCTTCTCCAGACTAAACAGTCCCAGTTCCCACGGCCTTTCCTCATATGAAAGATGTCCCAGTTCCCTGATCATCTTGATGGCCCTGCATTGGACTCTCTCCAGAGGTTCTCTGTCCCTCTTGAGCTGAGGAGCCCAGAACTGGACACAGTACTCTAGATGAGGCCTCACCAGGGCGGAGTAGAGCAGGAGGAGAACCTCCCTTGACCTGCTGGCCACACTCTTCTTGACGCATCCCAGGATGCCATTGGCCTTCTTGGCCACAAGGGCACATTGCTTCATCTGTTTTCTTGCGTTGTTTAGTTCTGTGTAATATTGTCTTGGTATATCTGCCATATAGAAGAGTAAATATTACATGGATGCAGAGTAAACTCTGGATGCAGCATATTCAAAGTCTTACATTACTTTCTGATATGAATGATAATTCAATATGATCTTCTTACCATGATATCTTCTTTTAGTTCTTTTCTCTGCTACTGAAACAGGGAGGAGCCAGTCTTTACAGAACAGGGTTATTATGAATGGCTCTATCTCATATGGTTCAAATTGATGAAAACAAATTTTTTGTCTCTGTGTGGGATGGGACCAGTACTACAGTCTCATGTCTGTGACTTTCATATGTGCTGTTTAATTAGTGCTACTGTAACTATTATTGGCTTGGAATTCGTGCCATGCCTACTGTGGAGACACTACAGACAATGGCAAGTTTGATAACCTTTGCAAAGTAGAGAAGAGTCAGGAGGCGGTAATATAAATAAGGTGTTTAGTTTTCTGTATTGCAGTGAGTTTCATTGGAAACTTTTTTTGACTCAGTTTTGCCTTGCGTTTTATGCAGAATGTGATGAACATCCAGTATACTGCATATATTTATATGGATTATGGTAGAAGAAACCCGTAAGTTTATATGCATCTTTACAGCAAACAGTATTCTGTTGGAAATGGTCATTCACATATTTTGCATATTTCACATACTTTGCATACTTTCATTTCTGAAATTATGTCTTTACAGTTTTATATTCAATAAAAATTCATGTCAGGAGAGTTATTTTGTTAGTTTAAGAAAGGTAATGGAATCTGACCAATGAAATGATCAAATATAATTCACACAGGGAACAAAAATGCAGATGTGAAAAAAATTATGAAAAAAACTTTGAAACCGATTTTTTTTTTTAATTATTTTTAGTCATGTATTTGTTGAGCTTTTTCAGTCAGTTGTATCTTCAAGCTCTGATTTCAAACTTCCATTCTTGATTTCATTTGGTTACATTTACCCACACAATGGGTAGCTAATATGAGTCAATACTGTAATTGAGAATATGTTTAACCCTGCTAGTGGTTTTATTTTACAGCTATTTACCTTGGGGCTTGCCTCATATCTACACCACTTTGCTAAATCAGTTGACACTATTTCAGTGACAAAGTTACTTTTAAGACTTCAGGGCTTATAATAACATGGCATACCTTTACAGCAAAGAAGAGGATGTTGAGCCACTGTCTTGTTTGCAGATGAATATGAGACAAACATTACAACTACTCAGAAATGACCCACTGATCAGTTGGGTACACAGTTCCTTCAAAGCTGGACTCTTCGGCTTATCCAAGTTTAGACTTTTAATTACATATACATGAAGAAAATATGCTCTAATAAGAGTTCTAAGGTTGTGTTTTTAACACCTTGACAGAAAACATGGCATTTTGGGTTTTTTTATTCAGTCTTTGTTTCAGAGGTGAAAACTGTATCATTATATTTAATGGCTACCTGCAGTTCATTAGTGGCAGCATCATTAAGTAATACTGGAATATTTGTAGTGGCTAATCTTTCAAGCATTTAGCATTCACAATGACCTCGTTAAAAGTAACAAAGGTCAGGCTTCAGTTCAACAGAGTTGCCTCTCACCAAGGAGACTAGCATAGCAAAGTAATCTCTCTGTGTCACTTTTCATTAATCATGCTACTTTCCTCTTCGTGAAATTCCAGCAGATAATTGTTACTAAATGCGATTTGCAACACCCTGTGCTGTGGTTGAAGGACCAGAAATAGGCAAACAGATAAAAACATTGTTTAGCTTGCAGGCAGCAAGTGTTTGCTATTCAAAGGTAGATCATGCATAAACATTGATTTAGCCATGAGCTGACACTTATAGAGCTTTTGCTGTTTCCAGAAAGCCCTGTGGTCAGGCTAAGTAATAGCCAAGGGCAAGTTCTTTTACCTGTGTATCAAGGTTAGAGTCTATATAAATTGTCTGATCCTAAAATAAATAAATCAGTTTCCATAGCATTAAGCTGCTTCAGCATTGCCATAGGTCACAACAAAGTACACTAAATGTAACACATGTGAGGTCGGAAATGTGTTCTCATGTAAGTTTGCCTATGAAGATATTGAATAAATATTTCATTGAGAACATAGAAAACAAATAATTTATTTGTTTTCCTTCATCTCAGAACTTATTTTGCTTAGTCTTCTCTATACTATGAAATTTCTAGGATGATTTTACCTTCATTTCCATATGCACCTTGTAAGCTTAGGTTGAATGTTACTAATGAAATGGAGTTGCATTCCTGAGGTTGTGCAAAATCTTAGTCTTACTGACCTACCTATTTAGAAAAATATACAGCAAACTATAGTTTCAGTATGAATGTTTAAGCTCCATCACCTACATCAAAAAGTATATAGTAGTAAAATGGGGTTTAGTCATGAGTTCTTTAGATTTAACTTGTAACTTATGAAAAATAAATTAACGCAAACTCAAACAAAATTCAGGACTTGAGCCTACTCAGAAAGCATATCACAAAAGTATAGCAAATAAGAATTTACAGTAGTACAATTCCTTCAGAGTGTGATTTTCAAAGTTGACTGGAAGTGCCTACAATTCTTTTGAAATAATATAGAAAAAGTTCATTTTTATTCTCAGAATTCTTAAGTTTAGACAGAAGTTACAGTAGAGTTTCATTAATTCTTGATTATTCAGGTGAATAGTGCAATATAAATCAGGTAAAGCAAAATTATTGACAGTGCAAAATTCTGTCAACTTAACTGGAGGAACATGTAATGAGGGAATGGGAAAGAAACCCTTAATATATGTGAGGAGCTTGTATGATAAATTATTATGAAAAAGTCTTCATTTAAATGATAAATAAGGTTAGTATGTACAGTGTGATCGCATGCATCGCAAATGGTGAATAACGATACATTCTACAAGTACATGCCACTTTTGACTTGAGTAATTTAATCTCCATCAGAATCAGAGATAGAATTAAACAAATCTAAAGTAAGAGAGCTGTAAAAAACCCACAACTGCATGACATTAATAATTCAGACACCAGATAGTTTTCTAGAACTGCACAAAACAGTTTACTCAAAATGGCATTTCTAAGCATGACAATATTTTCGCTTGAGGTGATCTTGTTGATGTTCCCCAAGTGCCTTATTTTCTGAAAACTCTGCCCCTCTTCTAACATTGGACTATTACAAAATTTACATCTTTCCAGAGATACAGAATCAGATGTATCTCTTTTGCATTTAGTAACCTCATCTACACACTAATTTCAAATGATGAACACAGTACGTGCTACCTTCATTTGATGTCTTCTAATTTTTTATTAGAAAAGAAATTGAACAATTAATCTCTATCCATACCTATGAACTTCTATCACTTATCCATTCAGTCATCTCTTTTCCAGCCTGAGAGGTCCTGGCGTACTTAATAATTTCTTATGTGGAAGCATTCATTCTTGAACAGTGTCCAAATATGATACTGTTGTATTATTTAATTCCAACTTAAGTACCATCTGCTAATACAATATTCCCTGCCAGCATTTCTCTCTACCACTTAATAAGCAAGGTAGTGCTATCAAAAAACTGAGAATGGATCCTCAGGTAGTTTGTAGTATATGTCTCTTGGCTTCTCCAGCAGTTTGTAAATCCAGTATTACTCAAATAATCTGTTTGCTGCTTTTCTTTGGAGGAGAGAGGAAAGGGACTGTTAAAATTCAATCTTTTGCTGCAGACTGTTTTACATATTGCTCATTAGCTGTTTCAGTTTTCAACCTATGGTCAAGGAGCATGAGAACCTTCAAATAGAATGCCATATTTCTAAGAAGAATTGACAAGAACTTTATGTAGTGTAAAAGAGGAGGGCAAGAAGAATTGAGAGAACTTGGATTTTTGGTTTTCACATGTTACGTTTTGAGGATACCTGGCAATTCTCACATGCTAATTTTCAGAAGTGGTTGACATTAAAAAAAAAAATAAACAAATAGACAGATAGACAATTTCTTTCATAACAGGCTTATGGAATAGAGTAAAGACTTCCCATATCAGCCCAGTCCAGTATACTATTTGCAGTTTATATATATCTATATACATACATACAGTTCATCAGAGCTGAACTTTTTCCTAAATACACACTCCAAAAACAAATTACAGAAGTAGAATATCATTTACTATTGTAACACAGAAGACTGATTCTACATTATGTGGAACTTTTTGCATTGGATTGTTTTAGGTACTCAGATTTTCTGTGTTTCAAAAACCCAATGGACAAATTTCAGAAAGAAAAGTATCAAATTAGGGAAGATCATGTGCTCACCCTGTAGTCTTTCTGACACCTTTGGAAACAAGATGCATGATCTACCTTCCTTCGAAGATTTACATAACATGTAATATTATAAGGAATTACTGAAATTAATTTTTATAGTGCTGATTTTTCTCCTTCAAAGCTACAGCTGTCATTAGCAAAATTTTGTTTCATACTTCCCCTTCTCGAATAGTCAGACAACGCTACTTGTTTAGTAGGTAATCTTGTATATTGATGTCCCTTAAATGTGGTGACATTTGAGATACTAAGTAATAGATAAATTTTGAGGACATTTCAAGCTTATAGTAATACAAATTAAATTTCAGGTAGGAATGTAGGAATGGATAGTACATGAAAACATTATTGGGCCAAGGGAATATAGGGCAAGTTTGATAGACTGCATTGATTCTGTGTTGTTCCCCAACCAGAGAACGACTTTTTTATCTGAGAGGCATGAAAAGTAATATTTTTTTAAACACAATTAACACTAAGATTTTTGGAAGGTGGAAAATTGACATGAGAAGAAATTATGCATAAGAACTGGAAGATACTAGGTGTCAAATGTGTGTTCAGACAGAAAATGTGTGACACAGTTTTCATCTTTAGCAAGAGGATTGGGATGCATGGAATAAATTTAGATTTTCAGGATAGCAAGGAGACTACATATCCAGGTGGATATTTTAATAAGAAAGGGATAACTGGAAGTTTTATTTGTATTTTCAGTTCCTTAGATATTTAACCATTTATATTAGGAGATCTGTGTATTTCAATAGGAACTAACTTCGCGCAGTATTTCATTTGACCCTGTATTCTGTTAAGGTAAATCTGCCTCAGAAAACTGTAACAACAGGGGAAAGAAATCTTCAGCAGAGACAGCATGACATTTGCACAAGCTGAAACAAAGTGTCCGAATGTACTTAGAGACACCATTCAGGAATCCCAGTGATACACAAATGAAATCCTAGGTTTGCTTTTACTGAATATACTGTTGTAACCCTATCTAGGCTAATGACCCTGAAAAGAGAAATAGGCTATAAATACACTGATACAATCTTGTTCATTATACTTAATGCTGATTAGGAAATGTGGAAAAATCATTAAAAGACTAAAAATGAGATAAAGATTTCTAAGTAACCGGATCAAATTAAAACTGATTTTTAAACACAAAAAGGCTCCTTGACATTTCTTTTAAAAAAGTAACACAAATTTACATTGAATTGCCAAGGGCTTGGCAAACAAATCCTTGGACTATAATCTTTTCTGGTTAAGTTGAAAGAAATGAACGGAAGAGTTAATGCAATTTCTATCAAGTATTCTGTGTTTTAATGCATTTTGAATAGAAATTCAGTTTGCTTTCCTCCAAGTGGGGAATTTTAAAGGTGTGATCTGAAGAAGGAAATGATGACCAGAGTGTTGATAAAAATTATAGATAGATTAAAAATGATATTTCAAGGTTAATATGCCCTTATGTTTTTCATTCAGCAATTCAAAGGCAGAAATCTTTTATTGATGGTCAAATAATACTTGTTCAAAATAAAAATTTATGCTAATCTCCTAGATTTTCTGAAATATTTTCTAAAAACAATCACATTTTCTATCTTAATAACTACATTTCTTTTAAAGGGGAACAATATATGAAATATATGAAATATTCCGTTTCTCTTCTGATTATATCAGATATTTTAACAAGTATTCAGAGAAGCATTGACATTTTAATATAAGAACAAATAAGGACAAAGAAGCATTTCCACAGGATCAGTGAAAAAAGACTAATGATATATTTAGAGCTTTCATCTACACTTGTGTTGCCCTCTGCAATCCAAAGAACATCTGACATCTCCAATTTTAGCAAAATTGAGTTGAATACTCTAGAAGTTCCTCTGTAAAACCATCTCACCTTTTTCATTTATCAGGTGGAATTTTAAGCTTTTTGGAGTATAAAAATTAAAAAGTAACATACCCTGGCAGCCCAGAGCTGTATCGGATGTATTCTTGCAGCAGGTCCTTGGGGATTGGGAAATAGTGCAACCTTTCATTTATTCTAGTTTGATAACTATTAGAAACATTAACTTTAAAGAGCAAGTTATTCTAAGACACTACAAAACTTCTTACCTTGGCTCTTCTCAAAAACTGTGAGTGATTTCACTACAATCATTTGGGGATATATTTCATGCTAGGAACTTGTTTACTTATGTTTAAAAAAAAGATAAAGTCATTTCAGAAGAAATGAATGCTAAAAATTATTTCTAGGACACAAAGCCATGTTTTGTTTTTTAGGGATTTTTTGGTGATTAAAAATGCACATAAAGAATTGCATCAAGGGACGAGTTACCTATTCAATGTAAAAATAAAAGACAGAAAGACATGAATTTGTTTAAGACTAAAAAAATAGTATTTGGCATATGCATGTGGAAACATGCATTAGTATTATAAAAAAGAAATAGTCACTAAGCCTGTACAATATTTATTTAGAATATTTATTGATCTTCTTTGCAAACTAATTTATGTTTTTGCTTCTCTTGTAAATTGTAGGGTTATCAATAGCTTCTAAAAATAAATAACGTCTCCAGTGAGTTCACTGGATAGCTATTATTTATCCAAGATCTCACTTCAGCTGTGGAATTATAAAAGGTATACTACTGTAACAACTACAATAATTACTTTAATTATACTGTAAATAAACCAGAACTTGCTTATCCATTTTTTCTTTCCTATTTCTCTAAGGGTTATAATGATTTAGGGAGCTTTCACTGTGTTGTAGTGGCAAAGTATATTTTATTCATTTAAAGCCCATTAAAAAGACAACTGTAGAATGATAAAGCCACACTGTATAAACACAATAATTATACAATAAATAGCTTTCCACTTCCAAATGACGTAACATTATGTAAAACTTTCTTTTCACCCAAACCAAAATCTGTTTTCTATAGTATTTCCTTTAGTTTTGGGTTATTAACACATATTCTTTCTAACTTTGGGGTATAAACAGAATTGGCTTGTTTAGCTATTTCTGACTTAGAGTTGTTATTTGATTCTGATCTCTCAACACACATCACGTGTTCAGGGATGTGTAAATTGGAACCTGGAAACTGCCTGCAGATATCTAAACAGGAATTTATGCAGGTACCAGTATTCATATAATTATTTTGGTGAGTATCTTGCTGGATCACATACAAGAAGCACAAGAATAATCTAAGAAGTAAATTTGCAAGTATGTTACCATAGAAAGCTGTTTTGCCTTTATCCCTGTAAACTAGATAATAAAATGGGTTTCGTTATTTCAGTGGTCATGGTAACCATTGTGGCTAGGACACCGAGAGCCTATCAAAGTTTTCCATAGAAAAGTATCTCAAAGACAGCTTAGAATACTCTGGAACATGTACTTTGTGAGTTGCTTTACTTTCAGATTTCCCGAGTAAGTAATGAAGATTGTATGTCAATAGCATATAGGACACGTAACATATCTCTGAAATCTGCAGACCTTATGACTTCGTGGTTTTCTTCATAGTTTTTTACAGTTCTTTCAGTTCACTTGTGTTTATACCTCTGCTTTTTTCCATAGTAGAATCTATTTGTCAGGAGTTTGTTTCACCCTGAAGCTTTGTAAAGTGTTACCCAAAAACAGTTCAAAGGTTCAAAGACAAATAATCATATTCTTTTTGTGTTATCTTCATCTCTTCTGTACATTGCAGAATCACAGAATCTCAAGGGTTGGAAGAGACCTTGAGAGATCATCTAGTCCAACTCCCCTGATAGAGTAGGTCATACAGGAACCTGTCCAGGTGGGTTTTGAATGTCCCCAGAGAAGGAGATTCAACAACCCATCTGAGCAGTCCATTCCAGTGCTTCCTTTTATTTCTTTGGAACCTCTTGTGTTCCAGCTTATACCCATTGCCCCTTGTCCTATCATTGGACATCACTGAGATGAGCCTGGCTCCATCATCCTGACACTCATCCTTTACATATTTGTAAATATTAATGAGGTCACCCCTCAGTCTGCTCCAAGCTGAAGAGTCCCAGGTTCCTCAGCCTTTCGTCAAAAGCGAGAAGCTCCACTCCCTTCATCATCTTGGTCCTGTGCATCTCAATTTATTTTACTGAATGAAAACAACACACCACTTTCTTTTTGAACCTCTTTATCATCAAAAGTGTGGAAATCATTTATGCATCACAGACTTAGGTAAAAATTGCTTTAGGATATACTTTCTGCCTCAAATTTCGGAATTCAGATTTATTTTTTTTTTTAACAAACTCAAGAGTCTTAATGACTTTGGTATACAAATAGGCCCCAAAACTTACATAAATAGCTTTTGTCAACTTGTCTATGAAAATTAAAGACCTGCCACAGATGATGACACCACCACATACTAGCAATGTACAGCTTCTTTTATTTCCTTCCTTCTTTACCTTGATAGCAATCTTTTCACTTTAACAGAAACTAAATATGCTACTAGAACATATAATTTCTACTACTGTAAAATTACAGTAGTGAAAACTACTGTATGAGATGAAAGTCTTATTTTATTATATGAAGATAGACTACTTGGCAGAAGAAGTCTAAACTTAATGTGAATGCTTTGAACATTTTCTTTATCTCTCTTATCCTTTTCCACCTCAAAGTGATTTGTTTTGTTTTTTTTTTTCTTAGCACATACTTAAAGAAAATAATATGATTGCTGTGTCAAAAAATCCTAGCAATGTCCTCTGTCATTAGGATAATTGTAACCCAGTATAAGAGGAAGAATTTTAATCCACAGCACTTTATCACAATAGACATCAACCGACTTGTTCATATTAGGACATGAGTAAATTAGCCTTGTGCATTCCATATGAATAGTGCTGTCACGGGATATAAATATAAAATAGAAACAAATGTGATGTGTGCTGAAATCTTATCAGGCTCAAACAAGTATTCTAATTGTGCACGTAAAAAGAACTGCTGTAACAAGGGGCCTCGGTGCCTGCAGGCAAGTCTTTGATTCTGTACCTTTCCGTCTTGTAACATTCTGTACTGAATATTCTTGTAGTCTTTCTCAGCACAACTTAAAAGACTTCTAATAATTAAAAAAGACAAGAATAGTATCACCTTAGCTACCATTATAGGACAGATTTTATTACAGTGGCTATCACTAAAAATATGTCAAAAAGTTAGTTGGACAACACTAAAGAAGTCACTCTAGCAAAACTAACTGAACAAACTTAAAGAACAGAATTTATTATGGCTGCCAAAATGTTTTGATAAATAGATCTGGTTTTTGATAACTTAAAATGTATTTCTTTGCAAATTAGATATTATCAAAATCAATATTAAGAGCCTGATTATTCTTAATCACACAGCAGTAAGTGGCATCCTGATTTTATCTCAGTCAATACATGTAGAACATCCAATTAAAAAAGTCTGCAGAGTGAATTTTGAATATGAGCAGCATTGGCCAATGTGCTTTGAACTACTCTCCTTTGCAGAGACAAGATTACATATTTTCATCATGCCTTGATATCCTGATGGTGTGCAGAGCAAGAAGAGAACCCTGATAGAACTCTGATTTCTTCATTAATTTTAATCCAACTCATCAGGATAGTTCAAAAGTACTTAAGTATTATGTCTGTTTCAAAAATAAGATATCAGAATTTTGAACATCAAATAACTCTCAAATCTGCATGATATCCAGTTTTATTAATGATGCCAATCAGATGCTGTACAACTCAATAAGGGTGTATGTATTTGACTGATACAGTACAACTGACAGTTCTCAGATTTTCAGGGGTTTTTTTATTTGCTCTATTTCAGCTTCTCAGAACACAGAAAGAGTCAAGGATTTCTATTTCTTCTTATGTGTCTTTAATTAGATAACCGGTATCTGTAGGAATGTGTACAGGTTTGTACCTAGAGCAAATGAAAACAGCTAAAAATGAGCTATTATTTGACTTGCAACTTTTGGCTTGTTGTAGTCTAAGGAGTATGCTATACGATCTGACTGGCAACTGGGGAGCATAAGTAAGGACTTTCTATGTGATGCAATACCACAACACTCTGCACATAGCTGAAATAGTGTGTTGTCTTCTACAACTGACATCCTAAAAGATAAGGGCAGGCCTGTTTAGGACAGCAGACGTCAATTAGTATGACTGGATTTTGTTGCATTCATTCCTCTATAATGCAAGTTTTACACTCAGTGTTTTATTATGTATTTGTCTTTATTCTGTTTTAGGATCATCAAGTACATTACAAAGGGGTTTTTTTCAGAATGTACAGAATATACAATGTTTTTTTTTTACAGAATGTAGTGCCTGTCTGTAAACTTTTAACATGTAACATAGGTCTACGTAGTATTTTCAAAATCTTCAAATCCTAATGTTTCTGTACTGCATAGATTACATGCCAAAGGAAGCTCTGTGACATTCAGATCACTCCCAGATGCCTTTGCAGTTATAGCAGAATGTTGGGTGCTATGAGAGACAAACAACATAGCTATGTAAAATTCTGTTTTGTTCAAGCAGATGCAAGAAGAATATTAAATGTCAGGTAAATCAAGAAAAAAAAAATCTCCCCCTCAAACAAAAGTCTTATGCTTCTTCTAATGCTGTTGCTATTCTAATTGTTGACAGAGTTTTTTTAACAAAAAAATAAAGCACAAAACCTTCATTCAGATTATTCAGAGCACACAGAACTGTTATATACTGTTTTATCCATCTGCTGTTTCCATATATCATTTGCACTTTCCTTCTTTTTCATCATAATCTAAAAAAATAGAAATCATTATTTTAAGGGAAGCAATCAGAACATTTATTTGTAGAGCCTGATTTTCTATAATAATGAAGAAAGTCTACCAAATTTGTGGCCCAAAGACAAAGGGAATTCACAGTCAGAAAAATTGATGTAGATCCCTGATTCACATAGCTATGAAGTGTGAGTAGTATTGCACAAACATTTTGCAAATTTTTTGTAATATTTTTTTCTTATTTATTTGGAATGTAAATGTACCTGCATTTAGATTCAACTCCTGAAATATAGACATAGTATTTGCTGAAAATATACGTTTCACTATAACATAGTTTTTAAAGCATGGAGTTTTTTACTTGGCATCTTGTATTTCATTTCTGGCATTTCAAAAAAATCATGTCAGTGTGGTGATTATTTCTGGCTTTTATTTTTTGGTCCAATGAGTTTGTTTGTTTGCTTGCTTAAGTATACAACAAAACATGAATAATCTCTATTTCAATTTCCTTCTTCTACTTGCATCTCTTACCTTCTCTCAGTATGAGCAGTACTAGAAAAAAAATTGAATTAAAAAGAAATTAAATATCTATTAGATAAAAATATCAGACAAAGTTCAAAAATCAAGGGGTCAAGAATTACAAATTAGAAATAAATATGTCTATGTAAATTTTAGATAGATGGTCTCTAGATATCGTATACTACAGTCTTTAGCTACATAATTTTTTACTATTTTTTTCATATACTTCCTTTTGAAAGGATGACTGAATGGGTTTTTTGTTGTTTCATTGGACCACCATGATACGAAGAGCGCCCAAGGCATTTTGACTGTGTAGTTACAAGTCTGTGCCCAATATAGTTAACACTTTCTGCCAGAGCTTTTGTGTGGTTCTCACCATTATTATATGAGTTTAACATATTAGTATTGATTTTAAAATCCACATATTTTCCATATATTTTGTAGATGTTGGCACAGATAGATGCAGCTGGGTCAAAGACTCGAGGAGCAAAGAGAAAGCTTTGCATGGAATCCCAATATTGATTCCTAGACTGTGATGCGTAAATGACATGGATATCCTAGCATCAATTCTTAGACTGCGGTACTTAAAAGTTCTCAAGTTCCCTACAGTTTTACAAATAAGGTCTTCTCTGGGCCTGTAAGAGTGAGTATGTGTGCCACTACTTTGATTCTCATGACATTGCACAGGAAACTGGTGCCATAAAAACCTTTATATTTTAGTATCTGGCTTATGCTTTTATACAAGCAGAACATATACCCTGTCTTGATCTACAGATCAACATTTAGAGTCTGTCTATCCATATGCAAACTATTGAAAAAAATGCTTCCCTTTTATGTACCTCACAGATAAAAATATTCGTCTGAGAATTTAAATATCTAGCTTGAGGTTGAAAACGCCATTGAGAGTCAGAAATTCAGGAAGTTGTATTACTATAAGGCTAAGTCTAAAATCCTGTGCCAATCAAGCATAGCATCTAAGTAAAAGAATCCAGCAATCAGAGTATACAATTTAAGATGCTGACTCCTATTTAGAGGGAAAAACATCATCATTTAAGTCATTATCTGTTCATGGCACAGACTATTGTTACAACCACAGCTGCAACAAACATTGTAGCAATTGTTCATAATTCTTCAAATGGACAGTAAAGTCTCAAGCCAGCCCTATAGCCTCAGAAACAATGGCTATATCACTTGGTACCAGCTATGAGAGGTACATTTTAGGGAATGTGCAACATCTTCTGAGAAGTCTATGATAGGATCTAGGATCTATTTCTACAGAGTAGAAAAAATAATAAGAATAATAAAAATATAATTAACAGATATATAATTATTAGAAAAATATATAAAGTGCAATAAAACTATTAATAATATAATGTATAGATCAAATAACAGTAATATAATCAGTAGAAAAAATCTCTTCTGGTAACTTCTGCTTTCCTTATTAAAGATTTTGCAACTTCTGGTAGAAATATGAGTGGAGTCTAGTAAGTAACAGCAACCTTTGCTAAGTGATCTCTATTCATGCCCAGAGCACATTCCTTGTTCTGGAAAAACAGTATATGATCATGCAAATATATCAAAATGCAGATGTCCAAGAAAGAAAAATCTTGATTCTCAGAGGTTGATTTTCCAATTGTAGTAAGACTCCTTGAATTTTGTTTTAGTTTCGTTTCAGCTTTTTCTGTTTGTACAAGAGAAAGAATTGAGTAGAAGTGGCTAGGGGTTGTTATGAAAAATCTTTGGTTTCTTTTTTTCCCTGCCCTTATCCTTATTCTGGTGGGAAGTGGCAGCAAGTAAGGGATAGCCTGGTTTTGCTTCTTAGAGTTTCAATAAAACAAGAGATGATGTAATATCATAGGCATCTTTTATTTTGATCTAGCTGTCAGAAAAGAACGTCTCAGAATTATTTTGGAATTTGTCCTCTTTTTCAACATGTTGATGTACTTTGATTAGATGATAAGCTGAAACTAGTAAACGACCATTGTCATTTTAATCCACCAAAAGGTTAAGAAAACAGACATTAAAACAATAGTATTTAATAATAATTATGTAAAAAATAATTTCTTAATGAATTTAGTTTCTGCAGACTTGTTAGCTAACCATATGGTTGGCTTCAGAATCAATCAAGAATTTCCTTGGACTTTACTTAATTGGATGACATACAATTTAAGTACATGAAGTGTGATCAATACAAGCTGTCATGACAGTTCTGTTGACTTAGTGATTGAATAAGAGGAACTATAACAACAAATATGTGCGTAGATATTTTTAAGTAGAAATCAAGAGGCCGGTTAGAATTAGCAGCAGAAAGTTTGATATGCATATCACTCTCCATAGTAATGTACAGTGAGCAGAAGCTCATGCCCGGAGAAAGACAGTATCAGACTTGTTACAAGCCACAAGGTATAGGCAATGAATGAAAGATTTTCTTTATTTCATTACTTCTTTGTATTATTAACTGATGCAAATAAAAAGCTGAATGTTATTATATGTTTCATTTATTTTTTATTTTACTCTTCTGGTCTACAGTAATGCTGCTGTTGCTTCCTTTTAGTCAGACTGAAAACTTTGTTAGGCTATTTTTATTTTGATTCTCTGAGAGGATAGTTTACAAATTTGTCTCCAATGATGAGAAGGAGAAGATACTCTTGCAAACCACTGCTTGGCTAAAAGGATAATTTCACCATTATAGTTCAGATAACTTTGTTTAAAATCTGTAGTGTGAACTAGATGTTACATTGTCTAGAAAAAAGATTTGTACAGAAACAGCAAACAGAAAAGAAACCAGCTGTATTCTGCCCACATGACCGCTTTGCAACAGCAATTGTAATGATGCAATCTTTAATCGTGACTCATAAATCTGGGATACCCTCTGAAACAGAAGTGTGGTATTTGATTGGCAACAACTGAAACATAACTGTAAAAAACAACTGCTACATTCAATTTGAAGATTTTTGTATGGTGAGGTCAGTAACAATCATGTCTGCTTTTCCAAGCTTTCAGAAAAATCTTCCCCACTGAGCACTGGTGCTACAAAGACATAGAGCTAACAAGTTTAAGTTTTAATTTGGACTGTGACCAAGTTTATCAATTATACGAAGTAAGCAAAGTATATTTCTTGTCATTGAAGTAATTTAATAACTTTTTAAAAACCAAACAAACCAAGCAACCAAACAAGAACAGTCACCAAAGCTGCTACTAGCTTGTCAATGAAATATTGCCGCCAAGCTTTGTGGCATTAATGTGACTGAGTAGAGGATAGAAGCAACAACTTTCTTTCTTAGAGATTTATCAGGATGTTGAAAAATGCACAGGAATTAATAAGGGCTTGCTGGATTTTTAATTCTCCCAAAATGGTATAGATAAGCAACAGTTTCAGTTTTCCCAACTAAACATCCATTACAGTTACAAATTAATACTAAAATTCAAAATTATTAGAGCCTGATAACCACAGTGTTAAAGTACCTGTACTATTACTCTTTTGCCCTGCTCTTTATCACATGGTTTTGCCCCAGTTTGTCTTCAGTTATCCCACTCTCCAGTCTTATTGGTTAAAAAACCTTTCTGTAATATAGGAGATGAGGCAGGATAGTTTCTTCCTGGCTTTCCCAGGAAGAAACCTGCTAAAACAAACAAACAAACAAACAAAAAACCAACAAAACAAAACAAAACTAAAAAACAAGAGGAAAGAGGCAGAAATTCTATAGAATCCAGAAAGGGAATATAAGAAGGCAGAATGGAGCAGAGACAGGAAGATACACATGTGTTCCCGAGGATGAAGAGAGACCTGAAAACCTCAAAACCCACAACTTGGGAAGACATCTTCTAGGGGCACATTCATTCTTCTAGCAAGTTAAACTAGGTTGTGAGTGTAACAAGATGCCCACATCTTTGCTCACTTTTATTTACTGGTGAAGAAAAGTGACTTTAATGAGATCTTTACTTTCCTCCACTTAATACCTTGGCCAGCCAACTCAAGTCAAGATGCAGGTCAAATTCAACAGCAGGTGAAATAATCCAAGCTTACAAAGTAGTAGCACACAAAAGCTGTGGTGGCCTTGCTTACTCTTGTGGATTTTAAAGCTGGGAAACACTGTAATGTCTCTGCTCAGTTAAACTACATCCTTAAATCTAAGGGGGAGATTGATGTTTGAAGACATTTTATTTGTTTTGAAGGTCTGGTCATCTGTTAGAAAACACTCTCTGACAAGGTGATCTTTCCCAAGTCTGTGAAAGCCAACGAAGGTAGACAGCAGAAAGATTTACCTTTATTGTATGAGGAAAGTCTAGGCTAAAAACTGCAATCTGATGCTATGTTATTAAGCACCACATGTTGCACCATACAAAAAGATGGTTTACAGAGAAATGTGGTCTATGTGCTAAGTTTATTGGGGAAAGAATAGGTAGCCACAGAAAGAGCCACTTTTCTGAGTTTATAGTTAAGGCTGCAGCAACCTTATGGCTGTAGGCAGAAATACCATAGGAACTCTTTGCAGTCAAATAGAGTTAATGTCAACAACAGGTAACACGTAGATCCTTCTGAGAGTGCCAAGTATGTCCTGGTCACTCAGATTCTACATATGCAAAGGTAAAGGGATTCTGAGATTGTCAGCAGTAAGATCATAAGAGAAAAAACAAAGGAAATGAAACTAATCCCAGAGCTGTTTTCATTTGTTCATGTTGTAGACATATACCTTTAATGACAAAGTTTGAGTATATACCTTGCCAGTAAGAAAAAAGAGGATAGATGGGGCACTGAGTTGTTTTGTTTGTTTTGGGTTGGTTTTTTTTTTGCAGGGGGAGGGAGGGGCTGTGAACTTTCTAATTGCTGAGTAGATTATTAGTTTTCTTACAACATTACTTGTTTATATATGATGATGTAATTGGCCTCTGCTTTAAGTAACTTCTATATATCTTCTAAATATCCAGGAAGCGATAGCTGGATCACTGTTTTCAGTACTAGAGTGAAAGCCTCTACCACAGCTGCTGTATTTTTTAACTGTCATTTGTTTTTGCTTTTTTAATGTTGTGTATAATCACTTATAAATTGGTGGTACAAAAATTCCCTTAGTATACTTCCTACAATTTTTGCCTACACATTTACTTTGAGATTGCCTTTATTTATGGGACACAAACCATTTCATCCCAAATCAATGCTATTTTAAGCACTTGTTGTAACATTAAACAAATGTGTAGCATCTACTCAGGACAGTATAAAGTACTTCTCCAGATGGCTTGATCATGACAGATAACCTCATTTATTTTTATGACAGTGCAGGGGCAAGCTGCACCTGTGATCCCTTCCCCAGCTTGTCTTGCAGACCTGTCTTTCAAGCGACAGACCTTACCAATGCCAGTGTCCTGGCTCTCAAATTCTTGCCCCAGTTTCATACCAATTCATGCCTTATTCATTCTTTATGTAACCTTTATAAGTGTTTCTTCAGATAGAATATGCCAGTGTTTTCTCTTTTATTTTGCCATTCTTAGTTCCTAGGACACTGCTCCCTTTTTAATAGGGTGAACCTTGCTCTTATGTTGTCTCAATGACACATTTCCGTAAGGTTTTGTGACAAAAATCAAAGTTACAAAGAGTATCACCCTATGAAGACATGTATTATCTGTTTCCTGCAGAAACACAAGCACAGAAAAGGTTGAACTGGTCAGTGGAACATAGCAGCATAACTGTGTACAAGCAAGCATAACATGTTGCTTAAAACATATTATTTTCTCACATTTAGGTAAGCCTGAGTATTTCATACATAACATCAAGTGTTTTTATAGAACCTTGTTGCATTCTCAATATCTATCTCACAATGTTTTTCCAGTGCTGCCTTAATCCCTTTCTTTCACCTTGATATTTGTTAACATTTTAATATATTTTTGACTATAAAATTCAAAAAATAAAAATAAGTCTGTTAATTTAGCTCAAGTGATAAAGACAGAAATTTATCAATTAAGAGTTCTTGTAGGCACAAATGTGACTTGGACCAGCCAGCTTGAATAAAAGTGGTAGGGACAAGTTAATACAGTTGGCAAGCTACTTCCAATTATCAGAAACAGGTGCTGCGAGTTAATCAGTTGGGCCCTGGGTGATCATATGGGCTGAAGCAGCATATAAGGAAGTGGCTAGCAAAGGAAGGGTGGCTTTGAGTCAACTTTGTTGGTTATACTTTGTTGCCTGTGTATGTCTCTGCATGTGCATTACCTAGATTCTCTACATCCTTGAATGAACATAGCTTGCACCGCTACAACATTTGATGACCCTGACTTGATCAGCTGAATTTGTTGGATTAAGAACCCTTGGCAGAAAATCACCTGGATTCCTGTCTGAAAAGGCAAGTGACCCGATTAAACTGGTATAATGGGAAAGATGATGAGTAAAGAGGAAAACCCTATTGATACCCTCCAGCATATCCTTGCTGAGAAAGGATTCAACTATGAAAGAGAGAATTTGTTAAAACTTGTAAGATAGGGACAGGAGGTAGGTTTCTTTGCCTCTTCACAGGAAGTATATTAAATGGGACATTGGCAAAATCTAGGAGACACATTGAATAATGCTATTGGCCTGTGTAAACTAACATAATCTATTCTACAACAAGTTCTTGTAATTCTGTCTTAATAAGCCTTGATATTCCTATATTATATGTTATCTCTGATTATTGTTTATGCTAACAAGGTTTTATCCAGCAAGACAGAATGATATCAGTCAGCCAAATTAAAGAACACAAAATATTGTGTTCTTTGACTCTACAATTAGTAAACATTTTTATATTATAATGATATAACAATATAATATCATCTTGTTCTTAGTTTCAATTCTTAACTGTAAAAATATAATTAAAAACAAGCAAACAAAAAAAAATCCCAATCAATAATGAAGAAAATAAAACTTTCGGTAGATTTTTTTTTTGGTCAGTGTTTCTGCTGTGATCCTATAATAACAGAAACCAAGATAAGGAAATAAAGAAAAAGTTGACAAATAGAGAAGCTGATTGGGTAGCAAAATAAGGCTGCAAAATGCTGAAACCAAAGCTATCACATACAGGTGCATCCTAATTTAAAACAAACTCTTGTCTTAATCGTTAGAGTCAGCAGTGGTTGTTGTCCTGACAGTAGAAAACATTGTGGTACTACTTTCTGATTAATAACTTCCATTTGCAATGTGGGTGTTGCTGACTACAATGGAATAAGTGGCTCTGATGCTGTACAATAAGTAGATGGATTTCAGGAAGTGGGCTTAATCTGTAGACACTGCTGGCCATGAGGAAATTGTTGTTTGCTTTGCTATTACTAAATTTCATTTACATTTGCATTCATTTCTCTTTATACTTTTATATTTTCTAGTGTCTTATTATACACTTCTGTATAGTTCTTGCCTAAATATTTATCTGACATCACTATCATTTCAGCAGAAGCTGATGAAGATCGCAAATGTTAATAGCGGTTAAAAGCCAGATATCATGTTTATTGGGTTATCTCCACCCCTTGCATGAGCATATGGATATTCATCTTTAACTTTAGATTTTTACAGAGTTTTCAAGAGTAGTCAGTTTGATGTTTCATCAGTTTACAAGGAATGGATTATGGTCCTCAAATTCCAAACCAATAGTCTGTTATAGATTGAATGGCAAGTATATATGCTGTAGGTTCTTCAGCTCTGACCAAAATTTACTTCTCATGGAAAAATCTCAGAAATTTTATTTAACTGATAGCTTAGCGAGAGAAATAATACATGACTGGTAGAAAATGGATCAAAATTTTATAATTTTTCTAGTCTCTTTTTGGAGGAAAACAAAAAAAAGGGTAAAGCAGTATAAAATGAACCCTTTCAAAAAAAAGAATAAAATATTAACCACAAGAAAGATGATAGATAAGCTTAAATATAAATAGGAAAATATTTCTAGGGTTTTTGTTGTGAATGGTGGTCAGTGCTTCCGCTATAATGAGTGGTAGATACAAGCTCTTTCAAATCTGGGTTGATCTCTGGAGATGCCTTTCTCTCTCTCTGTTAACTGCAGAGGAAATTTTGGACGAAGCTTCAAATTTTCCACCTTCAATAAAGGGTTCAAAGTTGGCCAGGAGAATGCCTAAAGTAATGTTAGTCTTGTTCCCCTTTCTGATTTTTTTTTGTGCACTATAATTTAATTGCTATATCACTCTTCATTGTTAAGAAACATTTTATAATTTCTAATTTTTTTATTCTTTTTTGTGTGAATTCATTTAGCTTTAAAAGTCATTTTAATGATAATACTTGATACCATTTTGTTCCCAGCAAGTTTTGTGTCAAACATTTAGTGCAACTCTGTTAACATTCTGCCAGGTTCTTAGTGAGAGCTGCTTGTAAGAAGTCTTCTTGTCAAATCTGATTCAGTTTAAGGAAGGTCACAAATCTCAGTCACAGTTCAGTAGATCACCCAGATTTTATTGTTTGAATTAACCTCTTTTATGGCTGGCTTCCAAAGCAGCATACTGGAGTGTGATTTCAGAAGAGGAAAAGTAGGAAACATAAGGTAAAAGACAGAGAAAAGGCACCATGCTGCTAACATGCAATCCACACTTCGCTAGCCATTCTCTGGCTCAGTTCTTGACATTGTCCCTTGTGAATAACAGAAAACTAAACCATTACAAAATTCATATAACTGTTTAGAGGAACAAAGATCACCTCTCTGTTCTGGAATTTTGTGTATCTGTTATCTCTGCCATCCTCTTAATCAAGAAAAGCAGCTGACAAGAAATGTGCTAAATATGACTAGCAGGAGAGTTCAGGTAACAAGAGTCAGTACTTTGCTTCAGTTCAGAGAACACAAGTGACAAACACTGGATAAAGGTTCTTTCTTGAAATTATCATGATGTGAAAAATAAGGTCTACAGGGAAGTTGATATCAGATTTAGTAATATGCATACATCCATAGCAGTAGGATACACTCTATATTGCACTGTAATACCTCAGTAACAATTCACAGAATAAAAGATGATTTTTTAAAAAAACAGGTTTCAGTGCTAACATTTTCAGGGGTGTATTAGTGTGCAATGCCATCATATTTTGTAGTCTGAATTCACTCACTGAAATATTCTAGTAAAGCCAGTAATATTCAGGAGAGTGCTTCTGTTTCTGTTGTAAAGCAAACAATTCCTGTCTAGAAAAATGGTGAGAAAACATATGGGTAATAATTATTAGAAATATATATTAATTACAATAACATAAATATGCTGAATTGCATTAACATAAATCATTGTCCATGTTTTCTGGAATGTCTTTAAAAGACCCATTGCTCCCTCGCTATAGTATTAGTTTTCTTGCACACTATAATTTAGATAAAAACAAATTAAACAGTTTACCAACAATAGCTACAGCTTTTTGTTGGGTTTGCTGCTCGTTTTCATTATCCCTCAGGTCTATTGATTAGGTAGGAAATTTTTAGCATGTGTTTCACCAACAAAAGTTTGAGGTAAAATATCTGTCTCTTAAAGGTATTTACAAATACCTTGGTAGAAGATCATAAAATATAATAGCAATGAAGAAGGTCATAACACTTGTTCTGCTATTCTAGGATGCATAGTAAATATTTTCCTTCTATTTTCATGCCTTCCCATTCTGCTCTTTTTCTGTGCAATAACCTTTATAATCATCATTAATTATATTTTGTAATATATATGTTAGCTTCAGTTCTTCAGTAAACAACAATATTTGTAACACTGAAATCTCATTTTTATGAGCATTTTTTCATCACTATTTCCACATTGGAGCTTGAAATTTTCTCATTTTTCTTTTCTAATCCGTCCCAGAGTAGTTTGTGTATTGTTTTGGATTTTTTATTAGTTCATCATATTTTTATTTCAGTCATTGCCAAATGAGTTGTTTTATTATCTATCTAGAATGTTCTCTAGAATTGTTTCTTCTCTAAATTTTTACCCGTTTCACACCTGAGTTATTAGTTGACATGTTTATTTTTCAGTCCAGTTTTTAAAATTTTTTTCCTTCCTTTAATTTACAAACAATATAATCAATTATTTATACATTATTTCCCTAGTGAGTCCTAGGCAGAATATTTGATTGTCCTCAGATAAGTCATGCCACAAGCAAAGCTCTCTCAAGCAGCTGATACAAGTTAGCCCAGCCAGTTTTTAACCACTCCTGAGCCTTGGTATGTTTAAGGCCAGCCAACAGCTGCCTACATATAGTATCACTCAGTGAATGAAACTGATGCATTGTACAAGCCCATTTGTCTCTTTTTGCTGAGCTTGCATTGTTTTGTGTATTGCATACGCAGTCAGAAGATAGCCTGGGCAAAAAACTGGCTATGAGAGAGAAATACTGTGTAATAGCCTTCCCTCAACATCAACTCAGCATCAATAATTCAACAACAAGAGTCTAATAATCATGTTGGCATTCATACAGCCTGGCTGAAATTTCAGTATTGTCCACACAGTATTACAGAACTTGTGAAGAACTAGTTTTATACGTAGATGATATACTGTCTTCTAGACTAATTAAAACTTATTTTTGGTCCTTAGGTGTAATGACTGCTCTTCTGAGATGAGCTCTTAATTAATGCACAGAGATCCTGAAAGTCCCACCTCTCAATGATAATGATTGACATCCAAGGATACATAAATTACACTAATTGAGCTTTCCATTTATACAATTTTTTCTGCAGACAACCCATCAGAAAATGTAGGAGAACAGACCAACATAAGAAAAGTTATTTTGCTGTCATCTCTATCTTCCTGAGGGAGAAAAACTTGCAAAACTGTTGAATGCTTATTACCATGGTGTCAAATCTTCATGTTTTAGATGTACTTGCACTACTATGAAAATTTTGACTCAGTGATGTACAGCTGAATAATGACACAATATTCACTATTGAAAACCAAAAATATCTTAAAAGTCAGTGGGCAATGCCTTGCCTTGCAAATAGTGTCACAGAGCAATGTATACTTTCTGAGTAGAAGCTGTTTGTTTTGAAATCAGGTATTTCACTGTGCAAATGGTGTTTTATATATAAATATTCTCTTAATTTTGACCTACAATCAGGAGGAGAGATTTTTATAGTATTTGGTAAGCAATCATTTATTTCTAGGATTCCATTTACTACTTCAATAATAAACTTTAATTTTCATTTAATGTCGCTCTATATTATTCTGTAGTCAATTAAGTCACTAAAACATTGAGTAAAGTCCAGTATTCTTATCTGACTTAAGTCCATTGATGAAAAAAAAATACCAGTAAGAACATGGTGTACGGAAAAGAACAAAAGGTTCTGGAATATATCAGAGATATTTGGCTGAGGAATTACATTGCAAATGGTATATAGGAAATGTTAGAAGCAGCCAAAGAGGGGGGGGGGGGGGAAAAATGAGGCCAAACATATGCTTACGTTGAGATTTATCTGTCTTTAAAACAGTAATCCAGGTTACAATAACTTATTGGTGTTGGAAATCAGTTTTTGTCTGACTGTGTTTTTGTTTAACTAACTGGATAATTTTGAACACTTCAAAATGAACTTATTCATTCCTATCTATAACTTTAATTTCTGTTAACCTATAACAAATTTCAGCAAAAACAGAGCTCTGGAAATAGGCATCAGAATTTCATGAAAGAAATCTGTCCAATTTCAGTCTTTATATTTAATACTTACCTGGGATCTATACTCTTTTCTAAAAATGTAATGGTGTGGCATTCATGGTGTGGAGAAAACTCCAAACATATTTCAGAGATTATATTTTAGAATTCTAAAAACAAGTCAATGGTTCAATTGGTAGTATTAAACTTAAGGGCTACAGGAATTACGTTTCCCTTGGGAATATCCATGCTGGGAAAGACTAAAGTGTAAATACTTATTGACATATCCTTAAATCTAGAATTGAAACAGACCTAGCTGTATTTACATGGAGTGTGAACAGATCTATTGGAAAAAAAAAATATATAACTATGTATATTGTGTGAACTTGGGACTTAAGCTTCTGAGAAGTTACACTGCTCAACTACTGCACAAAAGCTGTAGAGGAAAGCAATAAAAAGAAAACTAAAACCAGTATTGCATAAGGCAGATGCTGGACAGAGGTTGGTCCTGTCAAAGCAGTACACTGACTTTGCAACATCCGCTTTTTGCCCAATAAGGTTATGAAAATGTGTATTCGCTGTGCAAGACTACAGAAGAAAGCAAACTGGGACTATAGGAACAGACTGCCTTAGAGTCCAGGCCTGTGTATTTCTTTCAATAAAAATATGAGGATGAAATGAAACAAAACTTAAATTTAGGATTAAGAGTACAGAGATATGAGTGGAGTTGAAGGGGGAAAGTGAGAAATAAAAAAAACAGAGTGTAAGAAAAGTTGCTGTTCCAAATGCCCTTCATATTTGGAATAACTTCACATTCTTAGAATTAGTGCAAAAGTATTACTGCTGCTTTTCTGAGGGTGTAATTTCATCTTCTTTGTGATATAGGAACCCATTGCAAACATTTACCTATCATTTGTAATGTTACTCTCATTTCTATATTGTATGTATGGAGTCATAACATTTAGGTATTGAGTTTTTCTCTTTATTGCTAGGCACATGGAAGGTACTCTTATTTAGCTACTTTGAGAAGACTGAGTTGTCTAAAATCCATAGAACCAAAAATGTTTTAACTCTTTAAAGAGAACAAAGATGCTTCTGTGCAAGTTAATATGTAATATTAGTCTGTCAAGGTCTAACTTTATTTTCATGCTTTCAGAGTTTGTGTATTTTTGTGAAATGGTAAAAGCTCACTTTTAAGTTTCACTAGATTGTATATATGTGGAAATATCTATTAATCAGAAACATATGCATACATTCAGGGTATTGGCAGCTGTTTTAAACTGTAGTTTGTATTTTGTGCTAATTCAAAATATTAGTTCTAGCTATAGTAGTAGCTTTAAAGATCATAGCAAATGCCAGATCAACTTGGGCCAATGTATGCCTTTTAATTGTTATAATCGATTAGACATTAACAACAGGTATTTAGTTTTGAATAGCTGCAACAATAAATTATTCTAAGGGCAAAATGGTGGAGCCTAGTCTCCTTTGGCTTTTGGAACCAGTAAAATAGCAGAACATCAGTCAAGTTAATAAAGTGTGCCCTTATTACACATTCTGCATCTGTACATAAACTGCCAGCATATGATCAAAGACTGCAGCTGTTTCAGTTATATCACAGTCACATCATAGACATTTTATAGTTATAGCAGAGAGAAAGTTCCAGGGACAACATAGTCACCTTGCAAACATAGTTCAGTGGAACCACATTAAATTAATTGCTTGTTGATATTAGATGAAAATGGTAGCACATCTATTAGGTATGGTATATATCATTTGTGTGTTAAAAATGTTTTGTGTGTACTGCCTATACATCTTCTGAAGGAATTCAGACTTTTATTCACACAAAACTTCAGAGTTCTATGTTTGCATGTTTTAGTTTTTATTGGTAATAGCCAAAACAAAAAGGGAGTATTAATAGCCAAATGTCTGTATGGTATTGCAAGCTTTCAGGCCAATTGAAGGTATTAATAAAGTATCTTATATTAAGTAAAATAATTAGAATGTAAGACAGAACATCAAATTATGTTTTCATAGCTGTTGAAACATTTTCCCATTTCAACTCATGAATGAACATTATAGTCAATGATTCAAACTGTATTAAAAGTACAGGCAGCTAGGTAATCTGATATTTGAATCTTAGTAATATTTGCTAATTTTTACAGGAATTAATCGCTGAAGCAAAAGAGAACAAGTTTACTGAAGGAACACCTCCAACAAACATGACCTTTAGTTCTTAGCCACTCTTACTAAATCTATATTTTTCATTTTACAGATTAAAAAAATGTGTTTCTGTCATGTTTGTTCTAATACCTTTCATTGCATGTGTAAAAAAGAATAGGTTGTAAAACTAAAATGTTAGATGGAATAATAATCTATTATGGTAACAGTCAAATTGCTTGTCATGTCATGAACGGTTATGCTTTAATTAAGCAATAAGGCATGACAGGGTGTGAATTACAATGTAATAATTCTTGTCTAGTGTATTGTTAGGCAGGAGGCCAAAGGCCTACTACCACTGAATGCTGCAAGAATGAATTATTATGCTGTAATTTAAACAATGAAATATCCTATTACAATAACTGCAAAATATTACATTCTAAATGGGGAAAAAAGACAAATAATTTTTTCTGTATCTAATTACTCCCCCAATAAGCTCTTTGTTGCCCAGACAATCACAGAAAAGAGAGATTTTCTATTTAATATTTTATCTAGATTTCAATGGCAATTAAACTCTAAAGGTAATTGATTTTGAGAGATTTGGAGGATACTGGTTTAATACTGTTTTTCCTAAGATAAACAGAAGACATACAGCTCTGTGGAGCAAATGTTCCCTAAATCTTTACTTTTCATTTGACTGAGCTTTGTAGAACTTCTATTAGGAGCCTTGGATATAGTGGAGGCCTTACTATTACCTTTACTTTTTGAAAGCATAATTTTTCTTCTTGCCCTCCTTCCTTTTTGACAGCTTTTCAGAAGACTCTTCATTTATAAAACCCTTCATATTCATCTCAGACTATTTTTTTTAAATTCTTTTCTATGATTCTTTCCACTGATCATCAATTTACATGTCAATAGGAAAAAGACAAAAACATGGGATTGAGAGCTATTACATTTCTCTGCTGCAAAGCATGAATTCAAAGATACTACGGACAGTTGGAAATGTAGAAAAAAGTTATGAACTCTGATATTTTTCTACACTTTTATTTACTGAATGATACAAGAAGGAAACCCCATGTAGTTAATGCTTTCAATGCACGATGTTTACTATTACTAAGAAATCAAACCTTTTTGTCCATTTTAAAAAGTTATTTCACAGTTTACATATCTGACTGGAAAAGGATCATCAGGCTCCATGCCTTAATTGAGATAGTTATGCAGTTTCCTCCTTCAGAGAAATTGGAAGCCTCATCCATTGGTACATTTATTGTCTGTAGCTCAGCAACATCAGTCAGATTAGTGGTCTCAAAAGAAACCTTACTTTGTCCTAGAAGATTCTATAGAGCTGGATTAAAATGTGGAGAGTTTTCTCAGTATTTTAGGTTGCTTTTGTGGCAGTAAAATAAATTAATACAGCCTCCTGAAGTCACAAGTCTGCTGTACAGTATTACTTCAATCTGAATCTCTTTTCCAGTGTTTTTTTCAGTTGCATTTTTGTGTTCAATCTGAGGCTATTTTCTGATACATTACTGAAGATCAGATATGCGATCAATTTGCAAGTTGCTGTTTGTTTCCTTAGTTGGTTAAAGTTTGCTGTCCTTACGTAAAACCAGAATTTGATAGCTGAACAATCACACTTCAATTGATGTGCTACCTTTCAGTTTTGCAATATTTACTATAGTAATACTAGCAAACACATTTTTAATATATTATCACTTCTGTACTGTAAGTATAGCTGTAGTAGTAATAATAGACTTCATGTAAGATTAGATTGCTTAGATCAATATATGAACAAAGAGCCAATTTTTTTTTTTTGCATAACACTTGAATTACAAGCAAATTTGCCTTCAAAGGATTCTTTATGCACGAAGAAAATCTGTCACTATAGCAGAGTTCACAGGAGGAAATGGTTTAATTTTCACAAGAGTTGAATAACTCCCTTGTCTTCCTAAGCACAGGTCATAAAATATACAATATACTGCACTTCTGATACAGTTTACCACAGCAAGCTGAGGAATTTGCTTTTGGTATCATAGTGATTAGAATTCATTTCTGGTTTTTAGCTTTCATCAAACAGTTGTCTTTAATCTGAAACTGGAATCTAGATAAGGGTTCACAGTGATTATTCATAACTAAAATATTTTTTCTGCCTGTAACTCCTGTAAAGTGATGTTTTGACTCACTTTCTCCACTTCTGTAATAGACAAGGATGTGTAAATGCTCTGTAGCTTTAGCAGAAGGATGAAACAGCAACAAAATCATTCAGGGTAAAGGATAATAAACTGGCAATTGAACTTTCTGTTTTTCAAAGTACTAATGATTTTGATTAGCAGTGACCCATTATATGACAAAAGAAAAGGGATTTAGAAACGGAAACTAAAAATAGTTATGTCGTAATTTAATAACCTGGCAGATTTTATTCCATCTGTTAGGAAGACTTTGAAAGCCATTTCCTGCTGCCACTCACACCACAGAAGCTTCAGAGTTCAGAGATGGAATCAAATACCTGATGTGCAAATCTGCTATTATGATTCATATCCAAAGATTCATATCAATATCCTTGCCTTGTGTAGGATTATTCAAAAAAGAAAAAGTGAATGTAAAAATTTTGGATTACCATATTTCTAGTTGTCAATGCGACAATTTGTGTCAGAGAATGAACCAAAAATATTCCTCACTTTCAATTTATAAAAATTGGTTAAACGCTTCTACATTACTAGACAACTAAAAAAAACCCAGATTTTTCAGATTAGTCAAATTTCATGAAGTTACTTTCAGGGTGACATTACAGCTTTCTATTGATCTCTTTTTTTGACATTCAGAATTAAGTGAATTGAGGGAAGAGAACATCAAGTGAAATTATATGGACAGATGTGAAGGAGAAACTGTGCAGTGTAAACCTGTAGTTGATGAACTGGCCTTCCAACCCACCATAAATAAGTACTGGTATGCACTATGTTCTGGCAATGGGTTAACTGCAGCAGCCCATGTCTACCTGTATACAGCTGGGTAGCTACTATAATTAGTTATTTCTAGGTGTGTGATAGATAAAAGTAAACAACAGAAAATTCTGTAACACTTACTGATGTAATTGACAGTGTAGACAGCATAGCTTCTCTTCACTGAGGGAGTAAGAGAGTTAGAATTGGACATCAGCGACTAGTACAAGCTGCTATAAGTGCTATGAACTTTTTACACAGAAAAGAATCTTTTACATTTGGCCATCCAGGAAGGCAATCTAGAGAGAACACTAAAACTTCACTGGCAACTCAACCTCTATTTTGTCTTTTCAAAGCTGGCCGGAAGAAACACAGATAAGTGTCTTTGTATATGAAATTGTACAAACATTCTACCTTCCTGTTAGATAAAGTTTTCATGAGAAATTTAAACCCTTATGTAATGCACTTTCCATCCATTCACACATTTATATGCATTTTTGCAAGTTTTAAAAGGCTGTTGTCCAAGATTATGTTTTATTTCACCTGAAATCACTTGTTAGAAAAGAAAATTAAATAGTTCATTTTAATCACAACACAAAGGAGTACTGACAACTGTAGCTATAGGGTTTTTTTTAATATACTTCTATTTTAAAAAATGTCATCTCTCACTTGTGGGAACCTTTTCATGTATATGATGATTACTTATTAAGTTCTGAGCCCTATACGAAAGAGTGTTTCATTGAGTGCTGGTTCTATAGTATGGCCATTTGCTTAAATATTTTCAGAAGTAGGCTAGAACGGGGATATAAAGTGTAATTCCTTGTCCTACATTATTGATCCACCAAGCTATGTGGGCTGTCAGGATATACTTGTTTCCTGCCTAGTCCATGCAAAACCAATGTGATATTTACAAATACAGATCAGAGGCAACACTAGTGGATATTTACAAATACAGATCAGAAATAACAATTTTCACAACCATAAGGAAAATCTTTCTGATTGTAAAGTTTCATGCTAACATCTCTTATCAAGCCCAAGATTAGCCTGTTGGAATAATTAAAACTTTATAACACTAGATTACCATGCTAAAGCTAAACTCACAGTAGGTTAATACATTTTCATATAGATTTTTTTTTTTCTTCTAGTGAATAGGCTTTGGACTTAATAAAACAAACTCAAGCAAATTTATTTATTAATGTGAAAAATATTATTTGTTTATGCTATTTGGGCTTCTGGAGAAGGATGTGTAACGGGCTATAAGCAAAAAGACAGGAAGAGTTGGCCCATGTGCCCTTCAGAGTTTAAGCTGAGTATGTACTCCAGTCTCAAAGACTGCATTCTTAAAACTAGCATGAACATCCAGTTTTCCATATGGGACAGCAAAGTTCATAGTTTCATTATATAGATCAGGCATGTATAAAGTTTTAGTTCATTTGTACAAGGAAAGCTTGAGTTTAACCTTTCCTTTGTACAGGGCTTATTCTCAGCATTCCTCTGCTCACCCTTTCACTTGGCATTAGTGTTTGGACAAGTAGACCATGTGATATTTTGTCACTTTATTCTGGCATAAATAAATAATTCCCTAATGTGACTTTTGCTTACATGTCCACATTATAACAATGACTGCTAGAATGAAATAACAAGAAGTTCAGAATTTGAATACCTAAAATCTATTAAAAATGTCTTGAAGAAAAAGTTTCATATTACTAATGATGCAAAAGATACAACAACTAAAATTTCTTAGGTATTGCATTAGTGTTATTTAGTCAATCTTTTGTGAATTTCAATTCTTTATTAGATGATTGATTGTCTCAAACTAAATTTTAGTCTTTTCATGTATAAAGTACAGAATTTTTAAACCTATAACCATGAGCTGTACACACCAAGGCGGCTTGAACAGCCAATAGGAGTAATAGGTGTGATTAAACCTTGTCACAGGGGGTTAGATGTGGTGCTTTCTTCCTACATGACAGGCTATGACAGTCAAACAGCACTGAAGCAGAACAAACGACATTGGCAGTTTGCTCTGAGCAGTGCTACTGTCACAACTCCCACTAGAAAGCTAAATGCTAGGTATTCAGCTCAGGGAAGTTTCAAATAGACTATGCCAATTCTGATTTCAAAAATTTCTCTGCAAATAAGTAGTGACATGCATTAACTACAGAGTGATTGTGTTATTATGTGAGTGATTGTCCACTGTCTGATGCTGGTCATGATCATAGCTTATGACTGACACTGTTGATGCATTTACATTTGTGCTTAGCTGTTCCTGTTATGTGAAATATGCCTTTGTTTGAGAAAGCTGGCATACTAATGTAATAAGAATGAAGGTTATTGTTGCTTTTTAATAGCTGTATGTGTTTGTCACTCTGAATAGCTATGTACAGGATGCTACAAAAACCATGTACCTGTCTTAGCCTAGGATAAAATATATTCAGGCATACAAGCTTTCATTCCTGAGTAAAAGGGATCAACCTTATTAAAGCCATAGAAGACTGAACTTTGATTTTTAACAGATTCCTCAAAAGGCAAAAACTTACTAAGAAAATAGACCCCCAAATTCAGTCTCTTCAAGTATAGCGTTCCAGGGTTTTGTAACACAACAGGAGAGACAGATTTTACAGAGAAAGGGAAACTAAACATGTTAGCATTGTAGTCTGAATAAAGGAGTGACATAGTATGAATATTTTGTTTTGTCATTTTAAGTCGAATTTAGACAGTGTTTCAAACTCGGAAGAAAATCATTACTATGAGCCTACGTATGTATGAACTTATATCTATAAAGACAGGTAGATGTGTTTGGAAAAAGTTCAAGGGAACCTCTACAAAGTCAATAGCAAGCCAATATAGATAAGGATTATTTCAATATATGTCTTTTCTAACTGCAGTCATCTCTGGTTAAAGAAGAGTTACATTTAGATTTCTTACTGCTCTCATATAAACTAAGTAATTCTGAATAAATTCTGCCTTGTAATTTTTAAGTTATCGTATGTTGCTATTAGCAATAAGATTAAATGTTTAGGTGATTAGATGTCTCAGCTATGGAAGGTTAAGGAACTGAGAATTACAGCAATGTAATTGAGCTTGAACTTCCTTCTAGAAGGACTGAACCCCTCCTTTTGTATTCCTTCATTTAAAATTATTCCCAAATTTTAGCATTTCTATTCGGAGGATATTATAGTCTTGGAAGAGATATTTTTCTAGTTTTAGTAGTCTTTCCTGAAAAGATGGTTAGCAATTAGTTTTTAAACATTTCTTTTTTCAGCACACTTTTTATTCATTTGTCCTAGCTATAAAAAGCTTTACAAGTGTTGTCACATTTTCACATATATACACATCATGACTGCTCAAACAGGGGCCTCCTTTTCAATTTTAAAATCAATTAAGAAAAATCCTTTCTTATTAAAGCAAGAATCATCAAATCTTATCTTAGATCTGTGCATCCATTCTTCATTGTGCTTCCTTTGCGCTGCTCGGCATGTTGCCTTCTGGCAACTCCTTAGCCCTGCTTCTCGATTATACACAAGGCAGTAACAGCTGTGATAACATTCACTGGTTGAAATACTAATATGACCCTCTACTATTTCAATACGGGGCATCTTTTTTCCTCTATTTGCTCTCTGGAAAATTGTGTAAGAGTTTTCATAGAAGAGATCCATGCTGAAAGACAAGTTCAGTTTCCTGGACATAGCTGTGTTTTCTTCAGCCCTTTAATGCCCTTGTTCCTGATAGGAACTGAAACATGCTGGGAGGGAAAGATTTGCAAGCAAAAATGCCTGAGAAACTATATAGAGAACATTGTTTCCATCTGGTGAATGTTGTGTAGTTCGCCAGAGAAAAACTCAGATCCATCTGTCTTTTCTGGGTATGTCAGAAGAGGTTGATCTCTAATAAATATTATCAGTGTTCTGGGCAGCATTGAAAGCAGTTATGAGATGAAATGGGACTTTCACCAAGCATTAGTAAATTAGAAGTCTCCTTTCAGCTCACCTTTTCAGCTGCCAGCGTCTTGTCTTCTCACTTCCCGTCCTATATTTTTGCAGACCCTCAATGTGCTGTCTGGAGGATGTCATAATACAATCAGTAAGTGTCACTGAGCTAAGACTTCTGCCTCATAGACAGGAGGAAGATAATGGTCACCTGAAATTTCACTGAAATTTTTTTAAATGTATTAATATCTACCTCAACATTAATCTCTCTGCTTCATAATTTCTGTCCACAAAATCATTATGTAGATGTAAGACCAGACATTTGAGAGCTGTTCTGAAAAAACAGACATAAGTGTTCTATTAATGAAGTCTCTTCCACTCAAATACCAATCCAGGCTATTTTCAGATAGTAGTATAATTTCTTTAAAAATCTTCAGGTCATAAGCAAAAAGGCTAGAGGAGGTAACATCAATGCCAGTATTAAATGGTTTTTAATTAGTAAAATTAAGTTAATAAAATTGACAGCAATTGAGTAATCATATTCAGAAAGATACTCAGTGGTTTGTTTAAAATCATTAAAGTAATTATTTAGACATGTTTCCTTGCTTACCCACCATACAAGCAGTTAATACAAAACGTTCCATTTACTGTTATGAAAGCAAAAAACGTATTTTTTTAAAAAATATCTATAAAATAGGTTGTGCTAGAAGCATCCATTTTCATGCCTCCATCACTGCCAACTCCCACTGTTTTCTTTGATATATGATTTGCAGTCTACTATTATTATTTATGTGTTTTACAATTACTACGAATGACACCTCCCCTTCCTCAGCCCTAAGCCACAAATCTGAAATGAATAAATGCTGTTTATTGTGACAGTCTGCCTTTTGTCTGTGGAACAATGACAAACTACACCACTGACAGCAAGTTGCTGTTTTTAACTACTGCTCTTCAAGCTCAATCTTTGAGCGTTCTTCAGAACACAACAACAGACAGTCTGGAATAAAGTAAGGGAAAATGCATTTATTTAGCGTGCTGTGACACCGTTGTCCAATACATCCAGTAAACAAGAATAAATTACATAAGCATGAGAAGTTTTAATTCTCTACATTTCATTGAGATTTGCACAACTGTGGTCATCAAAATTAATATATTAATGCATTTTAGTATTAATCATTTTGATATTCATATAGATAATTGCCTCCTGACTAGAATTAACAGAGAGGATAAATGAAGGGAGTACTTTTAATTATTTGTGAAATCTAAAAACTGTGAGTTCTTCAACAGAATTAGGCAGCACAGAATGACTTTATCTGTATGAATTTTGTGAATGTCTTCTGACCTGCAGCTAATCAGTTTTTGAGAAATGTTACAATGACCTGTTTAATATCTCATTGCACCTAGGAGAGCAGAGCTATTACTTGTATTTTGACTAGCTGACTTCTATCTAGATGCAGACTTGTAAATATGCTCAAGTATTTATTTGATATAATGCTCTTTAGAGTTTGCAAACAAATACATCACTTCTCAAAATCAAGTGCTATCCTTTTGTTTATGCCTCTTCCTCCTCTTAAACACACCTGATGCTTATATGTGCCTGTACATGCGCACACACACACATGCAAACACAGGACAATGCTAGCCCATAATCGGTTTTTTGTGTGTTTATGTATGTTTGTTTATATAAGTAATGCACTAGGTTTTTTACTTAACTGTCTAAACACAACAACATTACAAAGGATTTTCTAGCATTTACATTATTGTCATAGAAGGTTGAGCTACTTTTAAAAATGGAAGAGCAATCTCTAGTGTTTAATTTAAACCTTTATTGGGTGCATCATGCTACATGTGTCTAGTATCTGACAAAAATGATTTTTTTTTTTCTGAATTACATGGAGATAGGTGTTTTAAAGTTCCTCAAGTTGTTTGTGGTGTTTTAAATTTCTTCTTCCTTTTTCTTTTCTCAAATCAATGGTAATGGAGAGAATATGAGCAAATTACAAGCCTACATTGGTATTGTCAGATTGTAGAAAATATATTTCTAATTAAAAAGATGTGATATAGTCTTGCTTGGAACTTCCTGTAATTTCATACATTAAAATCTCCAGTTAATTTTTTAATACATATCTCAGATGAATAATTTACCTTCTCCTCTTCAACTATCTGTGTCTCTTATTGTCTTTTCGTCTTTGAATCTGCCTTTGAAGTCCCCTGTACCCATTTTACTTCTAAGACGTCCTATCATCCTCCTTGCAGAAACACATAGATATATTCTTAATATAGTTTGTTGTCTCTTAAAAAGTGCTATTGACTACTTTCATTTTTATTTTAAATACAAATGAAAGCCATGAAGTAGGGAGAAGGTTAACTTCAGAGTGCCCAGATTCTTGTCCTTGCAACAGAACAACTCCTCTAGGGTTGCAGTTTTTACAGTAATAGTAAGAGTAAATCCTTGAAGAAAATAGAGCCTTGAAGTAATATAGCCTCTTGTGTATCTTTATATATTGATTACTATATACTTTGTTACTAAATACTTTGTTACTCAGTTCACCTATGTGTCCAGAAAAGAGAAATAATGTTCTTGTATGTTTCAGAGAACTGTTTTGTGAATGTTTTGTGAAGAGTATAATAGGGCAAGAAACATGTCAGGAAGAGGGCCCTGTAAGTGTCTTTTGTAAGCAAGAAGTCAGAGTTGCAATGGGATTCTCTTCCCAAAGGCTCAAAAGAAACACTCTTCTAATTTCAGCCTTTCTAGCTTAGCAGCCTTTTGTGGTGTTGGACAGCATGAAATTAATGAGTAAATTAGACAGCATAAGTATACCTGAAATCAAGAACAGATGCATATATTCAGTAAAGAAAGACATTTTGACATTCTCAGCTAAGTATTCTAATCCAATAGAGATCACTTCATCTCCTCTCACTTTGCCTCCTGGCTGCCAAGCACATTCACATTTGAACAAACAGCATTGCACTCGTTTGCATAGCTGAATTATCCTTCCTAAAGACATGAAGTGTGGTTTAGATCAGATAATATCTATGTTATGACCATTAAGTAGCTGTAATAAGCTACTCGCTGTCATTAGAGCTATCCAAATGTTAATGATTTCCTTTTAAATCTGGAGACTAGTTAAGCTTTCATGTCAGTTATCCACATCTGTATATTGATTTATTTATATTTTACTTTCACTATGAATTTTAGAAAGATGATTTAAGAAAGTTGCCTCATTAGTCATTTCCTGTGTAACTGAAATGATCATTGATTGTTATAAACAGAAAAAAATATTTGCACAGGGGCACTGAATTATCTCTCAAAACCTTAATACAAAGCATGCAAATCATTGTTACTTGTGATATTTAAGATGAAAATCTAATGAATGCACATTCAAAATTAAATCACTGTTTAATGTCATTAGAATCTATACAGATGGATTGATAAATAGTAATAAAAAGGTTATTTAAGAATGTGTTACAGGTACTTTAATGATTTAACGTAGAGATGAAGCTTCTTGCTTACTAGGAACTTCTGTGATCAGTTGCAAAAACTCCTGAACTTCCATGGTGAATGTAACAGCGAATTGTAATTATTGGGCTTTAGGATCCTAATGTGATTTTACACATTATAAACCACGTAGATATTCTAGATGCATATGAACATGAAAATTTACTGGCATTATAGTGACCTGATTACCTTTGCTAGCTCTTAAATATATAGAGAATATGCAGTTTCACATACATGGAAAAGCTTTACAGGAGCTTGAAAGAAGCTACAATGATGAAGCCACAATGCAACAGAAATCTTTCTTACACTTGTGGAACTCTTTATTCAGATTAGACGTAGTCACTTGCAGAATAACAGTCCGGGGGACCTTTCTTCAAAATCAGAAAAGGTTGAAGTCCATCATAAAATGTGTCTCTTCCCCAGTACACTTGCCTACTCATTCTAGCTGCAAAAGCCAGAGTTATTTGTATTCAACCCTCCTCAGCTTCTTCTTTTCCCTTGCTGCTTTAATTCATTGAAGAATTG
Source organism: Colius striatus (assembly GCF_028858725.1). Classification (NCBI taxonomy): domain Eukaryota; kingdom Metazoa; phylum Chordata; class Aves; order Coliiformes; family Coliidae; genus Colius; species Colius striatus. The sequence continues at coordinate 63,405,820 of NC_084761.1, forward strand.
GACAACCTGGGATCAATGAATGATTCCTATTTCAAGTGAAAATACATTCATTTTAAAATAGTAATATACAGACATTTTGACAATCTAGATTTGGTATTCTAATCTGATAGAAAAGCTTTCATGCACTTACATTGCTTCTTGGCAGCCTAAACAAATCTCCATCTGTGAGAACAGTATTGTGCCAATCATATGAATATTCTGTTGATGCTTCAATTTGAATAGATAAAGTGAGTTGTCAATTATAAATGTATTTCTCTTCCTTAAGTTGCCTTGAGCCCTGGAGTCACTAGAGATGTAAACCAGAAGCAGTAACAATAAAACTGTGAGATGACCAAAAAAGAGGCCAGCAATTCAGACCCCTTGTTGTAACAGTCCAATAACTATAAAATGATTTTCCTTAACTAATCACTGGAAGAACCCATACGGGTAGACTTACTTGATTTTTTTTTTTTTTTTTTTTGGTGTGCTGCCAGAAGTGTTCTCAAAGTGCTACTCTGTGCCTTACATAGATTTTACTGGAACTTTAGCATGGAAATCAACAACCAACAACAGTAGAAGAAATGCAGACATAGGATTTGACTTATGACTACCAGACAGTCGAATTTTGCTGCAAAGTTGCCTTAGGTAACAGCACATCAAGAGCTTTCAAAACAATGTAAGAAACTTCTTCTGAACTGAATGTTACTATAATTAGTACAACCACTGAAATAGCATAAAAATAAATGTCTCTTAGACCATTTTCAGCATCAATGTCCTTCCTGATCTTAATATGTAAAGCTAGTAAATCATCCAGACTAGCATAGCAAAAGACATTTCACACAAGCTGTCATTTTATAGACTAAAAAACAAAATTAAACAAAAATCTCAGAAGTCTCATAAATTTCACCAGAGAACTACTAGTTGATTACCAGACAATTACTAGTTAATTTTTCATAGAGAGCATTAGAAACCATTGTGAAAGGCATCCATGCTTCTAGTTAAATTCATTGTCTGATTTGATAACATATTGAATATATGCAATTTGCAGTAATTTCAACTGTGATGGGGTGCTGTAGTTTGTTTTTCAAAAGGATATCTTACAACTAAATACCTGAATTCTGTTGATGTCATTGGAAATTACTCCCTAAATATTCTCCAAGATGTGCAAATTATTTCTACTTTGTCAAGTTAATGCTTCCTGTGCCTTTAGTAGAAAGGAAAATTACAAAACCTAGGTCCATATGGGGTCATTAGAAAGCAGAGTTCAGAAAATGCAACTTAGGGAAATGTAATTAAAAAAAAAAAAAGACGGGGTTTATCTATAGATATTCTTTCTTTGATTCATTTTTCATCAGCATAAGAAGCCACAAAATACGTAAAACTTGGTTTTGCATTCCAGTACAGTCTTCAGAATACTAGGGTGTTCTCCAAGCAACAGAGCAGTGTAGAATTCCCAATGCAAAGAGATTTACAGATAAAAACTGAGGGATAAGAAGATTAGAACTAAAATATATGCTATTTTTGTAGAATATATAATGAAATCCTTATTAATGTGTAGCCTTGAATGTGAAGTTTCAACATGGTTCTTTCAGACTTTGCAGGGGATTTGAAAATTTTTTCTGGAGTAATCATATAAATATGCAAAGGAAATTTCTGTGTTTGCTCATGTTATCTGGCAAAAGCTTACTGAAAATAAAAAAAAGAAAGAAAATCTGCAAAAAAACCTGAAAATTGCTTTTCTCCAGAATATGCAATCCAACTGATGCTGTTAAAAACCTAGAGGAGGGAGCAGTTCACTGAGGAGGAAATATTTGCCAGGGATGAAATTTTATATGGATTATTGAAGACTAAGGAGAATTGTGAGGAATACAAAAAGAACCTGACACATCCAGAGAAAATAAGTTCAACAATGACTGATGAAATTCATCCTTCCTAAGTGTGAAACAGCGTATACTGCAGTGAGCGAATTACAGTATCCTTCATGTACTGAGGGACTCTGAATTAGATGTAGCCTCTCAGGACATAGATCTAGGCATCACTGTAGACAGCTCAATGAAGATGTCTGCTTAAAATGTATCAGAGGTCAAAAAAGTGAATAACATTTAGACTATGTAGGGAATATCATGGAAAATATTACAATGTTACATAAATTGATGTACATTCCTACCTTGACTGTTAAATTCCATTTTGGTCAACTCTTTCGTAAAAATTATATGGGAAGGAAAAGTAAAGGTTACACAAGGGCGTATATATTTTCCTCCTGCTTAGAAAGGAGAAAAGTAGGAAGAAATAAAAAATTCTGAATAATAATTGCGATCTCAACTTGGTGTTTCCCTTTGTTCAATCTTAATAAAGAGATCACTTCAGAGACGTGTGTTACAAAATGTATAGTTGGCCTTTAGTACTTTATTTCTTTCAATTTAAGATTTGTGATGGAGCAATTAAATGTTACAAGTCTGGGAGTAAGAATTGAACATTTAATACTGGCATAAAAATACAGATAAAAGTGAGAAACTTCATATTTTGAAACATGATAACATTTCAAACATGACACCCTAGAACAGCGTAATTCCTGTGGATTTTTAGAAAGGAGAGTTGGGTCCTTTTCTTAAACAACCACTGTTATTTCCCACTTTTAAACTTAGATGTCTTCTTTTGTTTCCTCTGTTCCAATTCATTACATCATGCAGATTTCATTGAGGGGGAAAAAAAAGGTTATTCAATATCCTACTGTACTTTGATAAGAAACTATGAGTGTAGTGGAAAACTTTTGCTCTAATAAAGCTTGAACATTTTTTCCTATTTGTAACAAAATGTTATTAAGAAAAAATTATAGCTTTGTTTTGATAATATCTGTTCTTTATAAACCTATCTTGACTAGCACCAGCTATGTTATTTTCCTTCTTATCTTTGATAATCTCTGTAAAACTTGTTTTAAATGGCACTGTTGACAGTTCTCAGGCCTACTCTTACAAGGACTCTCCAACTGATCACATTGACATGATACTTTTGTGAACTAAAAAGTTCAGCTAAATCAACTCCAGAAACACTCAAAAAACATTGCTTGTTTAATCCAAATAATCATCATTTAATTCTTTCAAAACTCCTCTACTTTATCTGACATTCTGCATTCAAAATTATGTGTTAAAGAATTGTGTTAAATAATTGTGTTATCTCTAGTTACTGTTGACAGGGAAGATATTTCATTACCATCATCATATAGATCATGAGCTTTCTGCCTAAATCCAGAATGAAACTATTTATTGAATAGTTCTGACATTTTTATTTATTGTGTTTAACTCTGAAGCCATAGGGGTTTTTTCCTTCATATATTTTCCTCTTTTTTAATAACCCATGTTTCTTTTAAGTATCATTTTTTCCTAATTATCTCTAACAGTTTCAGTTTAATTTTAATTCACTAACATGTTCTTCTGCTAACTGTTCTCAATTTTGTAAAGTTAGTGAGAATGTGAGCCCATTCCTTAATAAAGTGGATACCCTGGTGATGGAGGATACATAGGAAGCAAATCTACAGAATACTTTCTTTGCCTCAGTCTTTACTCCTAAGGCTAGCCCTCAGGAAGCCTAGTTTCTGCAGGAACTAGGAGTAAGAAAGTAGTCTGGAGTAAGGAGGACTTTCCCCTGGTTAAGGAGGATTGGGTTAGGGATTTACTAGGCAAGCTGGACATCCACAAATCCATGGATCCTGATGGGATGCATCCACAAGTGCTGAGGGAGCTGGCTGATGTTATTGCTAAGCCATTCTCCATCATTTTTCAGGTGCCTGAGGACTGGAAGAAGGATAGTGTCACTCCAGTCTTCAAAAAGAGTGAGGAGGAGGACCTGGAAAACTATAGACCAGTCAGCTTCACCAGCCTGTAGTGCAGGAGGGCTGTCTAGGTGAGGGGAGAGTAGTGGGTGTCATCTACTTCTGCAAGGCTTTTGACACCATGTCCCATTACATCCTCATATGAAAGCTCAGGAAGTGTGAGTTGGATGAGTGGATGGTGAGGTAGATCAAGAACTGACTGAATGACAGAGTCTAGAGTGGGGTGATCAGTGGTACCGAGTCGAGTTGGAGGCCTGTGGCAAGTGGAGTTCCACAGGGATCAGTTCTGGGGCCAGTTGTGTTCAATATCTTCATCAATGACCTGGCAAAGGGGACAGTGTACCCTCAGTAATGTCACTGATGACACCAAACTGGGAAGGGAAGTACTGGTTGATCCACTGGCAGGCTGTGCTGCCATTCAGTGAGATCTCAACTGGCTTCAGAGTTGGGCGGAGAGGAATCTTGTGAGGGCAAGTGCAGAGTTCTGCACCTGTCTCATTCACCAGTATAGACTAAGGGTTGACCTACTGGAGAGCAGCTCTGTGGAGAGGGACCTGGGAGTTCTAGTGGACAGGAAACTAAACATGAGCCAACAATGTGTCCTTTTAGTCAAGAAGGACAATGGTATCCTGGAATGCATCAAGAAGAGTGTGTCATGCAGGTTGAAGGAAGGTTCTCCTCTTTTCTGCCCTGATAAGGCCATATCTGCAGTATTCCATCCAGCTTTGGGCTCCTCAGTTCAAGAGTGATAGAGAACTTCTGAAGACAGTCCAGCAGAGACCCACCAAAATGATGAGGGTATTGGAACTTTTAGGAGAAAAAACTGTGAGACCTGGAGTTGTTTAGCCTGGAGAAGACTGAAGGGGAGTCATAGAATCATTTTGGCTGGAAAAGACCTTTAAGATTATCTAGTCCTACCTTTGTCCCAGCCCTATCAACCACTAGACCATTTCCTCAAGTACAACATCCACCCATTTCTCAAACGCCTCCAGGGACGGTGACCCCACCAGCTCCCAGGGCAGCCCGTTCCAATGCCTAACACCAAATTGCAGTAAAGAAATTTCTCCTAATATCCAGCCTGAATCTCCCCTGGTGCAACTTGAGACTGTTTCCTCTTCTTCATTTGCTTGTCACTAGGGAGAACAGGCTAATCCCCGCCTCACTACACCTTCCTTTCAGGTAGTTGTAGAGAGCAATAAGGTCCTCTCTGCCTGGCAGCTTTCTAGCCACTCCTCCCTAAGCCTGTAGCTCTGCCGGGGGTTGTTGTGACCCAAGTGCAGGACCCAGCACTTGGCCTTATTGAAAATCATGGAAATGGCCTTGGCCTAATGATTCAGTCTATCTAGATCTCTCTGTAGAGCTTCTCTACCTCCAAGCAACACTGCCACCCAGCTTGGTGTCATCTGCAAACTTACTAAGGGAGCACTCTCTCCCCTCATCCAGATCATTAATAAAGATGGTAAACAGAATTGGCCCCAGTACTGGGGGAAATCTTATCAACACTTATAAATACCTGAAGAATAGGTATTGAGAGGCAAGTCTTTTTTTGTGTAGCAGCCAGTGACAGGGCAGAGGGTAATAGAGACAAGATAGAACACAAGAAGTTCCACTTGAATATCAAGAGAAACTTTCCTGTGAGTGTGAGGGAGCCCTGGAACAGGCTGCCCAGAGAGGCTGAGAAGTCTCATTCTTTGGAAGTTTTCAAAACCCTCTTGAACATTTTCCTGTGCAACTTGATTGAGGTGATCCTGCTATACTAAGGATGGTGGACTAGAGGATCTCTAGAAGTCTATTCGAGGCCCTAACATTCTGTGATTCTGAGAAGTGTTTATTCTTAAGGAATTAAAATTTAGACTTCACATTTATCACATGAAAATTAAAGAGTTTAATAATCTGTAGTCATACAGTCAGTAGTTTATAACTTACATAGCATGGTGAATGATCATCCATCTACCTATGGGTCATTTTTAGGAGATTAATTTATACTTGGGACTTTTATTGTTTCAGAAAGAATTTCACAGAGTGTAGGCAAGCAGAGAAATATCTTCAAAGTAACCAAGATTTTTCTCAAAGGAGCAGTTTATTGAAGATCAAAAAAATTCAAATCTATTAAATGTGACTCTATGTGATAGAAATCTACTAGAGAATTACATGAAAGTGGTAGGAGAAACTTCTGAAACGTTTAGATAAAGTTGAAAAATAAGATGAACCTCAAGCTGCCATTTATTTTCGATCTTGGTGATGTCATCCTTCCTATCACAAGCTGTGTTGTCTCACACAGGAGGCTGGAAGCCTCGTTCAGTAAATCCTTGACCCTCTTTGATTCCTCCATGCCTTATCAGAAAAGAAATGCACACAAACAACTCTGCATAATACAAGGCAGTAATATTTAACTGAGCACTCCTGTGACATACACAAACCGCTCATTTCTTGTTAGTATGACAACAGCAGAAAGTCTCCAGAGAGTCGTCCAACCTTATAATGAGAGGCCTGTGTTATGTGCAGTTCTGTAGCCTCAGAAGTGGCCATGGATTCATCCCCTGCTGTGAAATTTGGCTGCTGCCTGAGGCCCCGTGGAAATCACATTTCTTACTATGCCTGACCATGTGCTAGCCTTCCTGCTGAGAAAAGCAAGGAAATTTGCTGAACTGTGTTCATCTGTTTTTCTCCCTCACCATCTGAGACAGAAAAAGGGATCTGCAGGGCAGTATTTCCTTTCTAATTTTTTTCTTCTGAAGAAAGAAGTAGGAAGGTCATCAATGTATTCCTGAGGATGTGCTGGCTGCAAAACTCAGTAAAGAATTTGATTTCAGTGGGGACAGTGATAACTAGCAGACAGAGCAGAAACTACAAACTCAGCAACCACCAACACATTGAAAAGAGGATGGAAGGAAGCTTGAAGATTGTCTTCTCCTCAAAAAAATTCCAAGACTGGTGCAGGAAAAGCAAGGAAAGGTGAAATGTGAACCATCCCAGTTCTGGTTATGATTTGCCAAAATCAATGAAACAGTAATAGTCACATATCTTACGTAATTAAAACCACAAAATAATTATACATGCAAAATAAGGTGCACCAAATGATATTGTATATGCTGTGGTGCTGAAATTCTTAGAAAATAATAAGAAAACTTACTGTGGTGGTTTCATCCTGACTAGCTGTCAGGTGCTCACCAAAGCCGTTTTATCACTCCACCTCCTCAACTGTTTGATTTATTGTAATCAAAATAGAGTAGGGAAATGAGAAATAAAAGCTGAATCTTAAAACATCTTCCCCCACTCCTCCCACTGAGCAGAGTAGTGGGACAAGATTGGAATGGGGGTTATGATCAGTTTGTTGTCCCAAAAAAAGTGGAGGGTCATCACATGATGTGCAGATACCTGATTCACACATAGGATGGAGGTGTTTTCTTTCTGTATGAGTGCACAGACACAGGTGCCTGTCCCAAAAAAGTACAAGGTGGTCCCAAACCTATCATTACACAATCTTTACATATTCAATACATTCTTACATACATTTTAATATTTCACTACATGATTGGTCAGAATTTCTTCACCTAACATGTAAGTTAACACACATGCTCACTTTGTCTTCTCCATCATCTTCTTTTGAGTCTGGGCTGTAATTTGGGTCAGTGGTCCATGACCCAGTGGTTGCCATCTCTCCTAACACAATTACCCTTTCCCCAGTTTCTTTAGTGTGGCAAAAACAGTTTGTCACAGTCTCTTGACTCTACTTTCCATTAATCTTACCTAGGTTTCTGCCTTTGACATGCATACACAGTAGTGAACTATTTCAAGCTTCATCATTGTTCCTATAGTGTTCCTAACAAAGTTGTCTTTGTTTTTTTGACATTTCAACATCAAGTTCATCACAGATGGTCTCTACTATTACTTCCTTTAAGGGAGAAGACTCCACATTTCCCCTGCTCCAATGTGGGAACCCTCCCACAGGAGACAGTCTACCACAAACTTCTCAAATGTGAACCCTTATAAGCTGCAGTTCTTCACAAACTGCTCCAGCATGGATTCCTTCCACAGAGAAGCAGTCCTTCAGGGACAGACTACTCCAGTGTGAGTCTCCCATTGTGTCACAAGTCCTGACAGACTATCCACAGGTTCCCAGGTCCTGCCAGGAGTATGCTCCAGCACAGGCTTTCCACATGGTCACAGGCTCGTTCGGGCATCCACCTGCTCCAGCATGGGGTCTTCCCCAGGCTGCACATGGATGTCTGCTCCACAGTAGCGTCCATGGCTGCAGGGGCAGGGCCTGCTTCACCATGGGCTGCACCTCTGCTCTGGCACTTGGAGTACCTCCTCCCCCTCCTTCCTCACTGACTTTGGTGTCAGCAGAGTTGTTGCTCTCACATTGTCACTCCCTTCTTTGGCTGCAGTTTTTCTACCTAGGCAGGAACTTCTTCCTCTTCTCAAACACATTATTACAGAGGTGTTACCTCTATAGCTAATTGGCTCAGCCTTGGTCAGCAAGCAGTCCATCTTAGAGCCAGATGGCATTGGCCCTATCAGATATACAGGGGAAGTTTCTAGCAGCTTTTCACAGAAGCCACTGAAACCTGGCCATATAAGGCCGCTACACTTAGTAGCTGCTTCTAAAGTATGCAATCAAAGGGCTTGATCTCTAATACAAGCCATGTTTAGTATTTTTTGAGGTTAGAGCCCAAAATTCCAGTAAACATGGTGTGAAATAAACAGGATGTTGGATGAGTATAAATGGAAACTGCTCTTGAGAGTACAACTGATGGGGGGAAAAGGGCAATTTTATTTGCTCTATGTTCTTTTTCTTAGCTTTAAGGTTTGCTATGAAAAAACTGGGAAGAGCTTGTATTGTGTAAGTGATAAACATACTGAAGTTAATAGACCTGTCATAGTATATAGTTATTTGAATCGGTCAAAAGAAAGATAAAACATTGCCAATAATGCTAATAGCAATGTTCTGATAAACTAAGGAAAGGTAACTTGCACACAGGCAAATATGTCCTTTTTTATGGTTTTTTTTCAGTTTCTTGCAGAAATAGACAAAAGCACCAAGACAAGACTTGGAAGAGCATTACAGGGGTCTATAGTTTAAAAGACATCCTTCACAAATGAAAAAGCTTAACTTGTTATGGTGGGAGAAAAGAAGGCACTATGTAAACACACATTAAAGAGATGTGAGCTAACAATGATTTCAAACAGACTAGAGGGAGAGCATCACAAGAAGCCTATGTAGAAGTCAAGGATTCCTTTCTCAGTCATTCAAAAAGGAGGAGTTTCTTAGCGTTGTTATAAAGAAACAGAATCAAGTAAAACAAATACATTTGAGATGTAACTCCTACCAAATTATAGAAGATGAGAGAGTAGCATAGTAAGGAGAACAAAAACATGGAAGGATTTCAGCTTCATAAATGTTGTTTTGTTTTGGTTTTTTTAATTATTTAGCTATGCATTTAATGCAAGAAATATCAACTATTATCTATCTATATATACATGCAGATATGGTTTACATGCTTTTATTGTAAATATTTTTGTTTCTTTTGAGGAAAAACGGGGAGTCATAAAAATTGCAGATTGATCTGTTGCAGCATGTATATATACATATACTGTTATGGATTTTTAAAGTAAAATATTATGTCCTCAATGTATTTTGCAATGTATTTAGCTTATGACCTAATTTCTAGGCTGTTGAGAGATAACATTTGTGGGAATCCTATAGACTTCTGAGTTATGCTTTTTTGCAATAAGGAACTAGTAGAAATTGGGCTACTGCCAGACTGCTGGGTGCACAAAGCTAGGTGCAAATTGTTTCATATGCTATATGTATAGTAGTTTGTCTAGAATGATATTTATATATAACTGCTTTTGAAAACCATGATACTTACCATTTCATATTAGATTATATCTTTTTTTCCTATTTTTCTTATTTTTTCAAATCAAATGATGATGTGAAATCATTACTTAACATCAAGAAATAGTCAACAGAAAGATATTATTTTGTTCTGAGGCAGGTATTTAAAAGATTTTATGTGGTGATTCTGAATTGGTGATGCAAAGAGAAACGCAGACTGCAACTAATACAGAATAGTCTAGTGTCTCCAAAAAAACCCTACTTTTTTTAGCAATTCCATGGAAGTAGGAAAAAACACTTAAAATATCACTGGAATCCACTAGTTCTAGAATATATTTATACAGTTAATATGCAATATTGTGGGTTTTTTATGTCCCTAGAGTCTACTTCATTTAGATCACATGAACAGAAAAACAAAACCTTCTTCATTAGCACTTAAAACAGCACATTTCATCACACCAATTATCAACGTGGCTGTAATATCTGGATTATATTTTCCTTTTTTAAAATTAAGTGGTACAGATGAATATTGACTTACAAATACTACTATTGCATTTCCAAATGTAGTAAACTTTTTTCCTTGTTATTTAATATCTATTATTATGCTTGCTATCATTTGACTAGTAAAATAATTTACTGCAGTTTTCCTCAGTTTATTTTTTGACATCTCAGGTGAATGAACTGCAGGGAGGCTGAGTTCAACTGCATAATACAACAGGTAAACGGCACTGTGTCATTGTGAACTGCACTTTTTCATAGTGTATCAGTTTAACTTTTAGAGAGAAATGAAGAGCATTCTAGGTAACAGTGTAGTCTGATATTACAGTTTTTTATTTCTGACTTTGGGAATAAATTGCAGTGTGGGAAAGCAGCTGAAAACATGGATAAAAGTGGAATGCAGGATTATTGTAGACCCTGTCAAAATAAATGTGAGAATATTTTTTACTATATAATTAAATGTCAAGATTTGTGAGTTAATGGAATTTCTATAGCTACGCCGAGGTCAGACGAGCAATTACTGTTTATGAATGATCTGAAATCTTGTATAGCCTCTTCTAGCCAGTCTTACAGCATCTATTTATATTAGACATCTTTTTGCCATTTCTGATATTTCTTCCCCATAGATGCTCTTAACAGCAGCGTGGTGCATTTTGTCGATTTTGTAGTTATTTGCAAAACTTTCCTTTATTTCATTGAAGAGCTTGCAATTAGCCCACTTCTCCCTATTGAGAAGCATCTTTGTAATAACAGGTTTTCTGACAGAGCTTTTGTTAGTCAGATTTTAAAATCAAGAGTCTACAAAGGCTGGGAAAAATCCAATCATACAAAAGTTCAGCAAATCCCTTTCAAGGTCGTATCTGTTAAGATTACGCAGATTTTCCACTTCAGCAAACCGAAGAGTTTAGCATTTTTAGGGATGAATTTGCAATGATAGAATTAATAAAATAAACTAACTCTAAAGAAAATTATTTGCTAACTCAAAGTAAAGCCTGGGCTCTTTCCCCCACCCCTCCCCCCCAATCTTTAGTGGAGTTACCTTTCTTCTCCATGTAGCCTCTTGTATCACTTTCTTTGAAGTTGTTCACAGCGTTTGCTTTGACAGCCACTGGGTGTGGGAAGTATAAGGCTATAGCAAGTATCTCCATTGCATAATCCGCCCTGTCACTGTTGGTCACTGATCCAGCTGCATGCAGCAGCTTAATAGTCAAAGGGCATGGTAATTCCCTCCTTCTGTCTTTTCTTTCTTGCAAGGCAAAATCTTCACCTGGTGTTTTTGATTCATGCATTCTAATTATGATGGCTGCCATCATCAGCCCTGTGGGTGACACTAGAAATTCTCTGAGCCAACAGCTAATACCACAGCTTGTTAAGCAACCATGTCAGCCTGATTTTAGGGCACATTTTGCAGTTCACCGCAGGCCTATCTAAAAGCATCAGGAGTCTCCATCTAGCAGGACAGGCTCATTGTCTTTCTAAATGTCTCCTTCTGATAAGCAGATCCAAATATGGTTCATTCACCATGGATTTGAAGGCACAGTGGGGAACTTGGCTTGCATAGTGGGTACAACAAAATGCTTAATATTTTCACTTGGTATAGAGCTAAAGAATCCAATTTTCAATTTCAAGATAAAAACATTTATTCCCTGACTATGATCAAGAGTTTGAAATTTAAATCAGAAGTCTTCGAAAGCTATTCTAACTCTCAAAGGAGTAGACTTTCCCATACTTAGCACAAAGAAGAAAATCCTGGGTTTGTATCAGTTTGAGTCACATAGAATTCACATGATGACCAGAAATGTCCTTTGTTGCCTAAAGATATTGTAGAAAATCATTTTCTGTGAAGTACGTGGTTCTAGTAGCTGTGAGGTTACTAACAGCACCATGAATTCCACAGTCCGATTTGCCTTGCAAAGTTTATATGTTTTTAAATAAGTGCTACAAATGTTTTACTGCTGTATATATTTCTTTTTAATGTTTTGGCTGACCCAAGCTTTGGCAGTAGAAGGCAATGAATATCTTTCAGTTGCAGGAAATGAGAATTTTACAAAAAGTATACTAATGTGGCATTCTATATTTAACTGCTCTGTGATCTGCAAAATGTGAGGTTTTTTTCTAGACAGAAACAGGGCTTAGTTTTCTCTAGCCACACAAACATTTTTTTAATCAATATTAATAGGCATTATAAACTTTTATTAAGAATGAACTGTGTTTTCCATTTTGTGCCAATAATTATATTGTATAGACTATTAAAACCTGACTGCATCAAAATGCTACAGCTTAGTTCATCTAAGAATCAACAAAGGCAGATAGAAAACAAATAGCTGGCCTTTCCTGTAGCATAAATCCGCAATTATAATATTAACTCAACACAGTTTTTGTTCTCTAAGAACAAAATCAGTTACTTACCAATGAGGTATGCAACAGTGCTTATCTTACAGAACTATCGGTTTGAACCAGTATGCATATGGGATGAGCTAATTTAAGAACTCCACAGGAAATTAGAGTAGCTCTTTTATTATCAACATCCATTTCCTAAATACTGTTTTGCTTTTGGCTTATATTCCACTGACCTGTAATAATGATGCTGGAGACTTATTTCATCTCTTTGTGAGTTGGCAAACTGGCAGCCATGCCTATTTGTAAGCTTACTTGTGGAGATAACTAAGAAGCCCATTTTGTATTTTGTAGCCTTTGTTGCTTTTAGTGATTATTTTTCATGTGTAACAAGCTATTGGAAAGTTTCATCCCACTTATAAATTCCCAAAGGAATTCTAGAAAAAGGACTTTTCCAATATACATGATAATTGTGCTTTGACTAATGTACATGTTCTTCCATTTTTGAAGCGTGGATTCTCCATTGTAATAAAGAAACTGTGGCCAACCTTTGTGGCTGCAGAAGACAAAACCATAAAGATACTGCCTTGATTGTGATAGATAGTAGCTACAGCTTACAAAAGGTATATTTCTCTCTAAATGTTAAATGTAACTGAGCAAGAATAATTTTCTTTCTACTTATTTTCCATCTACATTTTCTCTAATATGACTGGGAGACTTTTTAACATGGTATAAAAACCTGAGGAAAACATGAGCACAAGATGGGGCAAAAGCTGTGCACATTACAGTGTGGAACTATAAGAGGAAAGATACTAGGCTATGTGGACTTAGAACAAAAGAGAGATATGTGTAGATGTCTAAAATTAACCAAACAGAACAGAATAACTCTGAAAGAAGATGAGATATTTTATGAGAGTGAAAATACAACAATACACTAAGGATTAACTCCCATTGCAGTGGCATAGAACTACTTATGACAAATTGTATTACACTCTATCTGCTAATGTGCTTTGCTAACCCTCACCTTATTTTAATTATTTTGACTCTGGTCTAGAAAGGGCCCAACAGAGCATAAACCTAAGCCCAGTATCCTTTTCCCTTCTTCATTATTCTAAAACATAAAACATCTCTTCTTCCTATGAAAATATCTTCCATCACTGTCAATATTTTTAGATTTAGGTTGGGAGTTAACACAATCTGTTCCAAAGGGAAACAGATAAAATACTTCAGCACTGATATTTAAGGGTTGAGCAAATGACTTCATGAAAACTTTACAGAGTCTTTTATTCCTGGTCAATTAGCATGTCATTTAAAAGAGCAAAACCCCACAATTATTAAAAAATCTTGTAGAAGTAACTCCAGTATTTTTCCATATGACTTTATATGAAATATTCGTTATCGTTTCAGTACTTGTGGACCAGTCTGCATGTTGTCAATCAAAGTATCCTGTTTGGACTTTGTTATCTCCATTCTTTCCAGCAGGCTGCAGGCTGCTTTCAGGTCTCAGAAGATATAAGCCTTTCCTTTAAAAATAACCAAGAGCTTAGCAATGAATAGTACTGCAGCCTCAATTCCTTCCATTATAAAGTCCTGCCTAATGCTTTCACTTTACTTTTCATTTCCTTTGTAGTGCTGAGATCTGGGAAAATTAAGATCTGTGGTACTCCATATTCAAGCATATATTTGACACTTGCAGCTTGCAGCATTCTCACATGATCTCTGCTATTACTGAATGTAAAAACAGTTTCTATCCATCTCTTTCTTCCTATTTACTGAACTAATAGATCGGTGGGAGAAATTTTCCATGCATAATGTGAAGGAATAGCAGCTTAGCTCAAGGATTTTTTGGTTTACCATAGATTGAGGGAGAGGATGAGAATCCAGAAAATTTGTAATTTTTTTCTTTACAACTTTCTACTTGGGCTTATGTCTATAAGAAAAATATTATCCTATTTCTGGTGAAGGTTCTGGCAAAGAGCTATTGATTTCTTCTATAATCTGATTTTAATGAGGGAGTCAGCAAAATGCATGAATAACTAGAAAATATTAAGTTTTGCATAAGAAAATTGAAGGGGAGGGGAACCCCACAAAGTATTCATTTGAGTACTGGTAAGTCATAGCAATCTCACTATTACATCAGACTGTTAACCTTCAGGCTAATAAGGAGATATCAAAGCAGATATTGGAGATTGTCATGAAACATGCAAGTCCTAAGCATGGGATTCTTTACAGAAGTGAAGGATTAAAGGGTGCAACAGTTCTTTTCAGCACATGTTGCTTTCTTGCAAAATATATTACACTGAAGAATCAATTTGAGTAAGAAGACAAGTAGTTTTTTTACTATTTTCATGAACTCTGTCTCCATCTGATTCTGTTTGAGACTCCAAAATTATCTCATTCAGGCCAGTCATAGTATGCTTTTCTTCTTGTTGCAGATCAATGTCACAACATATGAACTGAATATCTTTGAAGATGTTCTTCTAACAGTGTACCTAATATGCTCCAATCCTAGACATTTAGTCAGTGAGACCAAGACTAAAGATGGGGTATGGAGACATAACTATAGTTGATCTTCCGTTTCATGTAATTTAATTTACGCACTGTTACTTCGTAGCTGTCTTTATGATTATTAACCACAGGGAATCTAGAAGAGAATAAAAGTTCCCTTGATGAGTCTCTCAGCAGCCATTGGGAAGAAAAGTCTGAAGAAACAAATCTCAGCTCTTTTCTCTTTTGTTTTCCTTTTTTATTAATAAACACTTTTCTAGTTGAGAAAAAATTGTAGTAATTTTTAAGTGGTCATTTTTAATTCAAAGATGTTTTATGCACTTTCTTGAACATTTTTAGCCAATGAATGTCTTCTTAATTCCTAAAACTGATATTTCATTTCTGGTCTTACTATATATATAACAATTAACATTTCAAAATAATTTAATGTAAGATATATGCAGTGAGAAAGGACAAAAACAACTAAATAGTATGTTCTTTCCAAACATAATAAAATTTGTGAAAAAGCAGATCATCAAAAATATAACTGCATTACTAACTTCTCATTTTCTGAGTAGCAGCAATTAAATAAACTTGAAACTGGTGGCTATAATCCTCAAGGTTGGATCTGATTAATAAAGCAAGTGATAGCCTGCTGATTCTAAAGTAAAATGCTGAATAAATACATGTTGCCATTTCAGCAATAAAGTAATAAGCAGTTTAGAGTAAATGTGATTGGCATAAAATAATGTTAGAAACAATGTCAAATACACTCATGAAACAGCTATCAATGTCAAATTTGCAAAATAGGATGGCTTTCCAACAAATATATCCACAGTTTAAATCATAGTTAGGATGACAGATATGGTAACAAATTATTCATGGCAAATTTAAATCATGTCCTAACTAGCGCCACTACAGCAACATTTGTTTAATCAAGGCATGATCATTGTTTGAAAATTACTTTTTAAAACTTCCCTAAAATCAAATAGAAAATATTTGTACAATTGTAATAACTGAGATATGCAAGCAATTGGAAAGCTTACATGGATGTTCAAGGGAGTAAAGAACCTAGAAGAATTCGGCATATCAAATGATTGAACTTTAGCTAACTGAAGAAGACACTCATTGTTAAATGAATTTACTTGCATACTAAAGAAAGCAGAGACCAATTTTTGATATCTCAAGCCTGAGGATTAGTTTACAAGAAACAGTGAAGCTGGTAGCCACTGAAATTACATGGGATAATTAAAACAGGTAGTTTCCTTTCCAGTATGGCACATTTCTAGAAGTGCTTTAACTCTTAAAGAATATAACAAAGGCCATAGCAGATCCATTAGGAGTTCCATCTAACCTATGAGCCGCTGTGGCTCATACACAGAGGAGAAGAGCTATGCAAGCATCTGATTCTTCTGACATTCTCACAGCTACCAACTGTTTTACACTTATAATCATACTGAGATGGATATGGTTTTATGAATTTAGTTATTTATGGGTCTGTCTTCTGTCTCTCTTGTTCAGTCTCCCCTTGAGCCCATGTAGACTTTGCATATGTATAGCCTTCTCTAGCAAGGTCTTCCCCAAGTATCCTCTCCTTTTATTTGGTATGTACCTTCTAGATTCATTACTAGTCCCTAGTTTTTGCATTGTAAAAGACAACCAGTCCCTATCCATTATCTCAATGCAGCTTTTGATTTTGCGGACTTCTGAAATCCACACAAATGAATCTTTTAATGGATAGATGGATTCTAGGCTCCCTTCTGAACCTGTCTGAGTTTTCTGAGGTGAAAGATGCAAATGGTATTCAAAGTGTGGCAGAGTAATAA
The DNA here is from genome assembly GCF_028858725.1 of Colius striatus. NCBI lineage: Eukaryota > Metazoa > Chordata > Aves > Coliiformes > Coliidae > Colius > Colius striatus. The sequence goes on from NC_084761.1 coordinate 63,422,618, forward strand.
ATTTTGGCTTCAGTTAAAATAGTACAATGCTGTTCATTGCGTTGCACTGTGGTCTATTCCTAATACTTGGATTACTTTCTGACTACTGCTAAGCTTAACATCCCCTTTGGTAATGGATTTTTGTCAAAAGTCATTTGAACTGAACCATTTTGTACTTCAAGTGGATCATATCTATGTTTCATGATTCTTCCAAAGAGCTTCAGGATTTGCCTTTGCAAAAACTGTTTCCCAAGTAGAAAACATCTATTTATGTGGCCATTAATATAGAATATTTATTTTCTTGGCACAGACTCAGGATTACACATAGGTACACAGTTCCTCAACGTTCTCTGTTCCCTCCCTCCCTCATGTCCTCTGGTATCAAGGCAGATTCAAGGTAGAGATTTTGTACCATTAGTAATAGCACAAGTGTTTACCTCTGGATTCTCTTAAAAACCCTGTGTGAATGCGAGCTGGCCCCAGGGTTGTTGTTGCCTTTCATTTTTTCCCATGTTTTCTGTAATAACTTCTACAATATCTGTAATGTCAGATCCTTTGATGATTCTCTGTCAGACAGGAGTTAGCAACAGATTGTTTCTAGTTTCTTCTACAATAAATTCAGGGGATTAATTTAGTTTGTCTGGAATGGCCTTAGCTTGCTGACACTCCTTTTGTACTCTCCTCATCAATCTGCAGAATCTATGGCATGTGTCTTTCTCCAAATACAGATCAAGGAAGATTTATTATTATCACTTAGTGCTCCTCAAGTTCCCTTTTTAGAATGCTTGGTTGTGCTTTTACATTTAATCTACCAGAGTTCATTGTTCTTTCTATTTTCTACATTTTAATATGACATCAAGTATTTGAAGGGTACTTCTCTCTTTCTCATAACCTCCTTAACCCTTTTTTTATTGGTAACACGCACCTGGGTTGGGTTTTTTGAATGTGTTATCTTTAAATAATGTCTGTACTGTAATTTCCATACTGTCTGTTTCTGATGTCTTCAAGATTAAGAAAGATACTATTTCACAGTGGGAAGCATATATTGGACATATTGCAGCATCATTTTCCATAATTTATGCTGACTGGGGTTATAAAGACAATGTTATTTTTCTTTTTCAATTCTATAAAAGGAGAAATATATCAGCATGTACCAGAAGGAAATTATTAAATATTTCCTAAGCAAAAAAAAAAAAATTCCCTGCTTTCTGATTTTAATTAAAAAGTTTTAAAATTCGATCTATTACTTCAGTAAAAGATCCCAAATAACAGGAAAATATCAGAGTTGGTAGTGAAGCCTGTTGTCTAACAAAGAGTGTATTTCAGTTTTCCAGGTGAGGTGTTTTAGTTTTAATAGTGTATACATGCTGTCTTGACACCAGGGCAACCCTTCCTTCCTAGGTTTTTAAATTATGGAACAAACATTTCTCATCAATTGCAATTTTACAACCATTTCGACACTCAGCTTTGGCCCCATGGTTTCACTGTGTCTGTACAATTGAGGAGAATAGCTTCTGTGACGGGTACTATTATGGTCATTGTGTTCTTGTGGGGAGGACCTAAGTCTCTTCTAAAGCTGAAAAAGATGCATAAATTTTTGCAGTCCTCTGACTATTACTGAGGGATTTCTGTGAACCTCCAAAATGTAAAGAATGTGCTGTTTTCCCTGTTCCATGCAGGCTACAAAAACATACTATTTCTTAAATGATTGCACCACCGTTCTATGGTTAAGACTGAATTTCAAGAAGCAGACTATGAAAAGAGGGACTCTGCATCAGACTTCTTAAGTTTATGTCACTAAATAATCATCTTCTGATTCCTCGAAATCAAAAGCTAAGAGCCTTTTTCCACTTATAGAGTTTGTTAGGTATGATTCTTCTATTGGGTGCTTTTGTCTGCAAAATTGAAATTCATAGAGTATAATTTTGTGGCTACAAGATACATAGTTTGTGTGATTTACCATCTTATGTATTTAGCATATCTTCCACATTTAACTGTATATTGATACGCAGAATATGGGGTAACTGAAAGTTTCAGAAACCGGTTTCACACCAATCACTACCTCTGCTGCTCCAAGTAGTGTTGGCACAACAGTATAAAAATCATGTTTACTGATATATCTTTCCACATGATTTTAAAAAACTATAGATAATTCTTTTACTGACTTTTTAGTCTTTGTTTTCAATTATTAGCTATTTAGAGGTGTTCCACATAGACATTGGTACTAACAGAATTCAAGGTATAATCCATGAAAACTGAATTCATGAAATTTGACATGAAAAGTGCAGGCATTGCTAGTAATTCAAAACATATCATACAAAGACAAGTCCCGAATAGAGCTGTTCTAATATCTTCACATCTGCCTTACATATGCTTTGTCCACTCTTCAAGACAAAATGATTGGCTAGAACATGTGGTGTGGCCTTGCTCATGAAACCTTAAGACAAAACATAAAATTTCTGGACACAAAATTCTAGCAGCTGAATGCTTAATTCAGTTGTCTAAATGGATGGCCTAGATTTTTATGTTTACAAGTACTTCAGGCACAGATTCCTCCGAGGCCAAGAAAAGAATCTTTGTTATACAAGTTTGAGATTTTCTGGAAAGTACTTTCTGTTGTGCTGGTTACACGTTTTGCTTTTAACTCTCCATTCCTATGCAGTAGAATACAAACCCATGCAGACATAAACAGTCTCAGTTCCTTCTACCAGAGCAGATTATTATATTGCAGATATTTTAGCTTTGTTTAGTTCTATTTAGAGAGTGTAGAATTTAGTTCTGGTCCAAACAGGAAATGGTCAACTTCTACCAGACATTATCCTGTTGGACATGAAGCTAGCTGTTACTCCTTCTGTATCTTCAGTGAACTGAATGGAACTATAATCTTGTCTAAAATTCCAGTTTTGAGTTTTTTGGGATCCATCATTTGCTTTCATAATTGCAAATTAAACTAATGTGAATTCTACATAAACTCCTGAAAGAATTGCTGTTGATAGGTTACCTATTCTATTAGGTAGAAACAGTAAGATAACTGTGGTGTTCACTTCTATTTTATATATTTACTTTACTCTGAGCATTATATTTTATTTAATAACGTTGCTTTCTCAGCCACACTACTATCCCACGGGTTACAAAATCTGTCTTTTACCAATCCCTTCAAGATCTCATTCTCCATCAAGGAAATACTTAATCTGTTTTCTTATTTAGCCTATTCATGCATGATGACTGAGTTAGTGAAATGGACTGTATCTTTCCAGGTTATGTTTTATTTTTCTGCAAGTATTACTTTACTAAAAATAATTATGTCAGCCTAAAAAGTCAAGAAAATCCAGTAGCTAATAATTAACTTCTCAAAGGTAGACATTAAAGGATAATGGTGCTCTATCTGCACTCTTAATACAGATATTTTTTCCAACTGTTAGGCAATTTGTCCACAGTTTTCTTCCTAACTAAATCACTATTACTAAATTACGTGATCTAGTGTAGTTTGGAAAAACTCTGGTCTTAATCCAGAAAAACAAATGAAAAGTGATCATGTGATTTCTCATTTGCAGATGCTGAACTCTTTTCAAACTACATTAGTAGAAAAATGTGTGTAGCTAAAATAACTTCTACAACTCTCAAAAAGGAAACTCAGTTGATCTTATAAGCTCAGAGCTTTGCAATACATTACTACACAGCTTCTCAGAGTTTTTGCACATCTACCCACCTTGATCTTTAGGCCATGTATACCTAAGGTCTTTCTGCAGGCATTTGTGCAGATATGCCCTCAGCTTGTTTCTTTCCTCCATCTTCTACTACCCTTCTTTCCCTCTCTTTGAAGATCAGGCTATACGCTTTTTTTAATGAAGCATGAAATTCTCAATCACTCAAAAAAGGGTACCAGGAATTTACAAATATAATAACAGCTGTGAGACTCATTTTTTCACTTTGCTTTCCTAATTTCTGTCAGCTCTATTAATGTTAATAGAAAGAGCAGGTGTTCTGTTCTTTCATACACACAAATATATCCATACTTATCTTTCTGTGAGGATAGTTACTTGCTAGTCTCTGAACAGACATCACTATTTCAAGCTGCTTTCCATACACCGCATTTTCTAGGTCAGAGACTTCATTAGATATTTCAGAGCTGTGCACAGATTCCTAATACTTGTAAGCCTGAAGAAAGTATTCTAGCCAAATGCCGAGAAACAATGTTTAAGCTTTATTCAAATGGCATATCTTTTGTTGTCCTTTTTTTATTACATGTCAATTTATCTGTAAATCTGGGGGGAAAAAAAAAGAAAAGAAATAAAAAGTCTAGGCAGAATGTTTATGGCTTTAATAATAATTTTTTAAAAAATCTCCTCAGAAAACGACATTTTTAGGAGGATTCTGAACAGAGTACTGGACTTTAAAGGGAATATGCTCCTATGCTGTACATTAAAATTTTCCTTTGAGTTATTTTATTAATTTATAATATCCTTTTTAAGTTTAGTTTCAGTAAATTGTGTTAATAGTGTAGATTTGGAAGTCAGCTTTCAGTCAAATACATTACATTATAAATCCAAGTTATAACCACATTTCAGGATACATAACAATATTATAATTCTCTGGTCACCAAAAATACACTGTTATAAATACGGTGTCATTTATGAGGGAGATTTCTCCATGGCTGCATCTCCTGAACATTAAACTGGAAATATAGATTGTCTTCTGGATTGATATGGTCCCTAGAGACTTGAAACTGCATCATGTAAAACATTGTCTGTATTTGGATTTTAATCAAAGATGAAAAGGATGAAACAAGCAGTCACCATGGCAATTCAATAGAACTGGGTATTGTATGTTCAAGAATGGCACCAGGAACCCCTATTGGGAAGTGTCAGGATGAGACTAGGAAATGTTTGTGGCTAAAAGGATAAAAAGAGTATTCTTTCACTTTCTAATGTAAACAGGTTCAAATTCACCATAGTATAGCATTTCCTTTGGGAGCCACCTGAATATTTTAAGATGGTTCTGGAAAGAGGACAGAAAATCTACTGTGACTACTAGTGTCCAGCCACTGGTTAAAAATCAACCAAAGTTCTGTTGGTTTCAGAGGTTTGTAGACAACAATTTATATTTCTAAGTTTCACCATGGCATTGAAAATGTGAGCTGTGGCAATAGGCAGATTTTAGACGCAGTTCATAGTAAAGTTAAGATTGTATCTCTTCATTGCTCTGACTTTCATATACTTAAATATAAAACAAATCATATTTATTTATACTGTTGAAGAACAGAACTTAAACACAGTGTCATTGCCAATTGTTCTCTATCTATTTTTATGCATAATGGCTTTCCTGCTTGTGTAACTTCATGTTTTTTTGGAAAGCATACAATGTTCATTCACAGGGGTGTTTAAAGTATAGTGCAGAGTCATCAACTGTAATTGAATTCACCAGAATGATAACTTAGTTCAAAAGTTCGCATACAATTGTGTTGATCAAAATAAATGTAAACTTGTGTTTATAGATAAGATTTTTTTTTACCAGATTGTGTTTGGAAATTTATTGACTTTTAAAACCACATAATCACCCAGTGTTGATTTTTAGTAAAGTACCTTGTGATAAGTACTCAGTTTTACTTGCAAATTGATTTATATCATCGGAAGAAATGTTGAGTATTCTGGAGGTGGTAAAAGGTAGCCATAACTCTGGATATGCATGTCTTTGAGCTTAGAAGTTAGGATCAGATCCAAGCTCTGGGTCTGTGGATCTTATATGAATATAAAAAGCATAGATTATATAGTAAAGAAACAATGCTCTTGTAAACACAAATGGAAATCTCTATGAATCTCATCTTGGTTACACACAAGGGGGGTGTATTCTCCACTGAAGTCTAATGGGATGTGCATCGAGGGGAGAATAATATGCACCATTGCCTTGTTCACTAACAGGTGAAGGGTAATATAGATGAAATTGGAGAACTAATGGGCAAGGCAGCTGCCATTAGCATATACAAGGCAATTCTACATTTTGCAGCAGAGTAAAGGCAAAGTAGTGGCATAAACCAAGCAAAGATTAAGTCTAAGACCTGCTGTTGATGTGATGAAAACAACTTGACATTTGAGTCTTTCAAGTGCTGGTTTATCACATGAGTGGCTCAAATGATTACTTTCTCTGTAGATTCTAACAATGAGAGAACCTGAAGGATCTGCACACTAAGTCAGGTACAGTGCAAAAGAGACATTAAACTGTATGAAATTGGAGATACGGTGTGAAGTTGTCATTGTTTTGCATATTTTTAGCAAATGACTGAAGAAAGCCACCTGCCTAAAGGAGTAAGAGTATCTGTTTTTGCCAAAAGAGAGATCAATCAATCTTTAAAATCCAAATGAAGTCAAGTTTTATGTCAATGACTTTTTGCCACTGTGAGTTCCAAAGACTGACAGTGCATACAGGCACACTTCCTTTTCTTCCAGTTCAGATATTCAAGGAAAAATTGCTCTTAAATGTGTCAATTCAAATACATACCATATGATGTTTTAAATGTGTTTCTGAAACTTTTTAATATTGTGAATGGATCTTTGATATCTGCCACCTGGAGAAACAGATTTTCATCTATGTTCTCTTTTGAAAACCCCTGCTGGTCAAAGGTAATTTTACTCCAAAATGGAAACACCTCAAAATATATTTGTGGCAATGTTAAGAAAATATTATATACTGCTCCAAATTTGAAACAAACGTATAAAAGACCGGTTTTATTACTTCTAGTGAATAACTCCAGAAGACAGAAAGCCCTTAATCTAATTCTAATTGGTTCACAACATAGCTGTGGAAAGTCAGAGGTCTTTCCTTTGGTTATTAGAATAACAGAATAATGCCTGTATAGATATTTTAATATTCACTGATTTCAACTAAATGCTGTGAAATCTTTTCTCTCACAAGAGATATACACATAATCATCTCTTTTATATTTGTCTTCTAATAATTCATTGTATTTTCTACAGATCTTTTTTTTAGAGGTAACAAAAAATTTTCTTGGCTGGACTAAAATGTTTATTGCGGTCAGTATATTATGTCATCGTAGTAGTACTCATTCTCTATGGGAGTGGATGACAGCTGCACACATGATTTACAATGTATGACAAAGCCTGCGTAATACATAATCATAATAAATACAATTCCTTGAAATCAAACAATCAATGTAACAGAAGGTATATAGGTCTCTAAGACTTTGAATTTTTTTACTATAGGAAATTGATTCTATAACTGCACCTCTGCATGCATTGTGAGCATGATAATAAAGTGAATTCTTTTATACAGTGTTTCTAACAAAAAATTATTGATTTAAACTCAATTTTATTGAAGTAGTTCTTACCATTTAAATTCTTTTCATTTAAATATAAAGGATATTAAAAAAATAAGGCAATCTCAATCCTGATTTAAACAACATGAATTTCATTAATTTTTTTAGCAATACAACCAGCTTTGGAAAGCCATTGGTGCCTAAGCAGTAGTAAACATATCCTTGAAACAAAAACTAACTAAAATTGTTGCATTTTCTTTTAATATTTTTATTACTTTTTCTGTTATTAACTTGTTATCTAGAAAAAAAATCTGCAAAGTTATATGGGATTGTTTTCATTAATTGGGATTATTGACATTTTAGGCAGTGAAAGATATATCACCTTAGATTTAAGTTAACAACAAGGACAGTAATCTATATTCTACACTCTTGTTAATAGCCAGAAATATTACTGGGAAATAAGGCTGTACAAGAATTGTTTTGCTGTATAATGCAGAGCTGGAAGAGATTGGAGATAAAAAAAATCAGTGTTCCAGGATAACGTTTCAGAGGCAATAAAACTCCCAAACTATATTTCATTTTTTTCTAAGCATTGTGACAGTCCAGTTATTACTGTGTCTTTGGAGGACAACATATTCATAGGTGTGAGAATCTGTTCTTTTGCCCTCTATTTATATAGAGCACTTTCTTCATAGAAACTAAAAAAGGTAGGCATAGTATTTGCTGATTCGCACTTCAGAAAAGAAGGAATAGTAGATCTTTTAGTTCTGTTTGATTTTGATTCCTTGTTTGCAGTAGCTGTCTTAGTACTAATACTCATACTAGTAAGCCTGCTGTGCCTAAAGGCAGATTCAACTTCACAAAGCAGTAACAGATTTCTATCACCAAACTTCATGAAGACTGTATTGAAGAAGATCCTCTTTAACTTTGGTGAAGGTTTTTCTAATATTGCTTGGTTGACACCACTGCTAAACTGGCTGTAATATACAAATTTCCCACTATTTCCATGCTTTTTTATTGGTAGTGGAAATAGTGGGCCCAGCCAGGATGAGCAGAGTAGAATCACTGATGGTGGGGCACTGAGAAGGCACAGCTGGTGGGGACTGCTCAAGCAGGTCCTTCAGCACTGGACAACCAAGGAAGTGGTGAGGAGTGATGCAGTGATTTTGCCTGGGCCAGATTTTTGAGAGGGGCTACAGGGGTTGCCCCCCTCAAAAGATCTGACAGAAGCTTCCCCTGTAGCTGATAGGGCCAATGCCAGTCAATTCGAAGATGGACTGGCCAATTAGTGATGGAGGTAATACCTTTGTGAAGGCAGAGGAGAAGAAGGTGTTACATAGTTGCTAAACTGCAGCAGCAACAGGGAGTGAGAATGTGAAAACACCTGCTGATACCAAGGTCAGTGGAGAAGGAGGGGGAGGAGGGAGCTTAGGGCCTGGAAGAAAGACTCCCCTGTGACCTGTGGTGCAGACCATGGTGAGGCAGCTGTGTTCCTGCAGTCCATAGAGGCCATCAGGGAGCAGAGATCCACTCACAGCCCATGGAGGACCCTACAGCAGAGCGGGTGGATACCTGAGGGAGGCTGTGACTCTGTGGGAAGCCCACCGTGGAACAAGTTCCTGGCAGGTCCTGGGAGCCCATGGGGAGAGAGGAGCACATGCTGGAGAGCAAGTTTGCTGTCAGGACTTGTGATCCTGTGAGGGACTCAGGCTGGAGCAGTCGGTAGCTGAAGGACTGTTCGCCCGGTGGATAGCCCACACTGGGGCAGGGTGTGAGAAGCTGGCCCCATGGGAGGCCCCAAGCCAGAGCAGTTTGTAACAAACTGTAGCCCACTGGGAGGACTTATGCTGAAGAAATCCATGAGGGACTGTCTCCTGTGGGAAGTGTGATGAGGCCTCCCCCTGAGAAGAAGCAGCGGAAAAGTCCATCTAATGAACTGACTGCAACTGTCATTCCCCATCCCCTGCACTGCTGGTGGAGTGGGAAGGAGAGTCCTGGGAAGAGGGAGGGGTGGGGGGAGGGGTTTTAAGATTCAATTTCATTTTTCATCTCCTTTATAGTTAATTAATAAATATTCTTATAGTTTATAAAAAAACCTTTTGCTTTTTCTCCGAATGTTGAGACAGTTTTGCCCGTGATTTTAAATGCTGAGTGATCTCCCTGTCCTTATCTCAACACACAAAACCACTCCTTATGTTTCTCTCTCCCCTGTCCAGTTTAGGAAGGGGAGCAATATTATGACTTCGTGGGCACCTGGCACCCAACCAGCGCAAAACCACCACAGGTGGCGTGTGGTGCAAGATCTGCTTCTAGGGCAGAAGTATTTTCTCTCAGCCATTGGACAAGGTGCTCACCTCTCAGCACAAAAGTAGTTTTCATTCCATATTGTTCTGTTACAAAAATGAAAATACCTTTTTTGTCAAAGAAAATATGACAGTACATGTAAAGGTAATGCACATGTATTTATTAATAGAAATAGTGTTTTGAACTTACTTCCATTCTGTACAAAGGATTCCAGACTGAAAATTGTATCAAAATTCATTGTTTATTGTGCTTCTATTTCAGTGGCACTATGAACAAATTTAACCAGATGACCTCTATTTTCTGTGAATTTTTTTTGTTTCTTGTCACTCCTGATGTCTTGCATGTATGCATGGCAGCATATATCCTGTCTTGGCAGAAAAGTATCCATAGATAAATTAGACCATAGATTCTCAGAATTTGTTATTAAAGAAGCACAAATCTTTAACAAAGATAAACACAATGCACTCGTTATAGTGAAAATAGACATTAAGATGTTGTAATTTAAAATAAGTAATTTTTAAAATACCTTCAAGACAACACTGAAAGAATTTTACAAACCAGCTTGAGTTCTTAATTGGCATTCATAAAGACAGCTTTTAGTGGGCAAACATTACTAAGAGACAGACACCTACAGTCACCATTGGATGGACAGATTTTTAACTTGCTATCATTAAGCTCAGTGCCTGGCTATCATGAGCATCCATGTCCCTTTCATTAAAACACAGATCCCTAATTCTGAAGTCAGTTCTGCTCCAGCACCATCCTTACTAGAACAGCCAGCGGTAGAAGTGCTCTAATTTGTACCTTCTTAACCAGAGAGGTTAGCCAGCACAGCACTGTGGCCACCCCCTGTGGAAGCCCTTCTAGCAACCCCACACAGAGTACCATGCATATTAAAATTGCTTCACAGAAAGACAACTTTCTCTTTTCTCTCACTACTTACTTAGTTTTCCCACAGAAGGCAAATTGTGATTCTAGTGAAGGAAGATACTTTACGAAATCACTTGTGTTATTCATAACTGATATATCTCAAGCAAATATGAAACAGATCTACCCATCAGTTCAAAATGTTTAAGTCACCTGCAGTTCATCTAGAGGAAGTTAGTTTGTTTTCCTGCATGATTATCTGTGTTCCTTGAAATATGACATCAATTCTTTTTTCTTTTATAATTTTCATAACTGTGTTAGTACACCTATTATATAAAATTGAACTTATGGAAATATTTGTCAGACATATTTAGAACTGTCTGTGTGCTGCCAGATCTTCTCCTCTGCAACCAGGGGGCTCACCCTTCACTGCCTTTTGCAGCTAGTAGTCATCCACACACAAAGAGCTGAATGAACTGCATTTAAGAATTTCACACATATGATTTGCTAAAATGCATCCTGTTTTCATTTGCTTAGTGCAAAGTTGAATCATTATGGTTTCTCAAATACATTGGATATTTGTGCTTCATATTTTCCAACATGAATTTCTGTTGAGAATTTTTGAACAGGTAGTGTGGAAACTCACGAAAACAAATCAGTGTATGAACCATATCAATCTGTGAAGTGGTGATACCAGACTGGAAGCAATATCTTGACATCAGCTTAAACTCTGTAAATAGAATTTAGCATATTTCCATCTGATGCGTTTTATTTCAAAAGACTGTTTGAAAATTTCTTGCACTTGATGTTCCCAAAAAAGTGTGCTTTAAAATAACAATTGAGACAGTAACAGAATACCTACTTTATCCAGATAGTCACATACAAAATACTAGTTTTACTATAAAATCATAGAATTATAGTATCATATAATCACTTAGGTTGGAAACCTTTAAGATCATTGAGTCCAACCATAAACCTCACAATGACAAGCTCACCACTAAACTATGACCCTAAATGCCACATCTACACGTATTTTAAATACCTTCAGGGATAGTGACTCTACCACTTCCCTGGGCAGGCCATTACAGTGCTTAACAACCCTTTTAGTGGAATTTTTTTTTCCTAATATCCAATATAAACCTCTCCTGATGCAACCTGAGACTGTCTCCTCTTATTCTGTCACTTGTTACTTGGGAAGAGAGACCAATACTCTTCTCACTGTAACCTCTTTTCGGGTAGTTGCAGACTGCAATACATCTCTCCCCAGCCTCCTCCAGGCTAAATAACCCCAGTTCTGTCAGCTGCTCCTCACAGGACTTGTCTATCTAGACACTTCACCGGTTTTGTTACTCTTCTCTGAACACACTCCAGTACCTCAATGTCTATCTTGTAGTGAGGGGCCGCAAACTGAACGTAGTATTTGAGGTGCAGCCTCACCAGTGCTGAGTACAGAGGGACAATCACTTCCCTGGCCCTGCTGGTCACACTATTTCTGATACAAGCCAGGATGCCATTGGCCTTCTTAGCCAGCTGATTACACTGCTGGCCCATGTTCAGCTGGCTATCGATTAACATCCCCAGGTCCTTTCCCACAGGACAGCTTTCCAGCCACACATCCCCAACCTTGTAGCATTGCATGAGATTGTTGCAGCCCAAGTGCAGGACCTAGCACTTGGTCTTGTTGAATATGAGCCCACTTGAACCAGACTGTCCAGGTCCCTCTGAAGAGCCTTCCTGCCCTCCAGCAGATCAACATTACTGCCCAACTATTTGTCATCTGCAAATTCACTGAGGGTGCACACAGTGCCCTCACCCACATCATCAATAAAGAGTTTAAACAGAACTAGCCCCAACACTGAGCCTGGGTAACACCACTGGTGACTGGCCACCAACTGGGCTTAACTCCATTCACCACCACTCTTTGTACTCAACTTCCAGCCAGTTTTTACTCATCCAAATCTATTTCTCCAGAAGGATGCTGTGAGAAATGGTGTCTAAAGCTTTACTAAAGTCCAGATAGACAACATCCAGAGCCTTTCCCTCATCCTGTAATGGGTCATCTTTTCCTAAAAGGATATAAGAGCAGTCAAGCAGAACCTGCCTTTCATAAACCCATGCTGGCTGGGCCCAATCACCTGGTTGTCCTATATGTGCCACATGATGGCACTCAAGATGATCTGATCTGTAACCCTCCCTGGCGCTGAGATCAGACTGATAGGCTTTTCTTACAGGTGGACATCATGTTTGCTACCTTCCAGTCCACTGAGACCCTCCGAGTTAGCCAGGACCTATGATAAATGATGGAAAGTGGCTTGGTGAGCACTTCCACCAGCTCCCTCAGGATCTCTGATTGGATCCCATCTAGCCCCTGGGATTATGGGGGCTTCATTCTGCTCCCTATCCCTGTCTGCCAGCTCAGGGGACTGAGTACTCAAAGAACAACTGGTCTTACTGATATAAGACTGATATAAAGAAGATATTAAGTACCTCAGCATTTTCCCCATCATTTGTCACTTATGTTTCCTGCCACGTCCAATAAAGGATGGAGAGATTCTCTTTAGTCCTCCTTTTGTTACTGATATAAAAACATTTCAGTTGTCTTTTACAGCAGTAGCCAGATTAAGTTGTACTTGGGCTTTGGCCCATCTAATTTTCTCTCTGCATTATTTCACAATCCTTTTGTAGTCCTCCTGAGTTTCCTGATGATTCTTCCAAATGTCATAATTTTTTTTTCCTCCTGATTTCCAGCCAAAGTTCTCTTCTTCCCTACTGTCTCCATTTTTGACACATGGGGACAGCCTCCTCCCGCGCCTTTAATAAGGTTCTGCTCCCCCTCTATTCTGCCCTGGCAAGGCCTCATCTGGAGTCCTGTGTCCAGTGCTGGACTTCCTAGATCAAAAGGGGCAGGGTACTGCTGGAGAGAGTCCAGCACAGGGCTACCAAGATGATGCTGGGACTAGAGCATCTTCCTTACGAGGAAAGACTGTGGGAACTGAGGCTGTTTAGTCTAAAGAAGAGGAGATTGAGGGGGGGATCTCATGAATATTTATAAGTACATAAACAGTGGATGTCAGGAGGTTTCGACATCCCTTTTTTCTATTGTATCTGGCAGCAGGACAAGGGGCAATGGGATGAAGCTGGAACACAAAAAGTTCAATTTAAACATAAGAAAAAACTAATGTACTGTGAGAGTGATGGAGCCCTGGCACAGACTGCCCAGGAAGGGTGTGGAGTCTCCTTCCTTGGAAGTCTTCAAGACATGCCTGGATGCATTCCTGATCTAGGTGGACCTGCTTCTGCAGGGTGGTTGGACTAGATGATCTCTAAAGGTCCCTTCCAACCCCTACCATTCTATGATTCTTCAATTCAATGAAAGATGTTCAGCCCTCTTGGACTCCTTTGTCCTCTCCTTGGTACTGGCTCCCAAGAAACTCTGTCAACCAGCCTCCTAAACAGGCCAAAATCTGCCCTCTGGAAGTCTGAGGTGGCCATTCTGCTGACTCCCCATCCTTCTGTGATGGCAAAGCCCCAGATGGCCTCCAATCATCACATCACTCACAAGTCCTTCCATGTTTGTAAATAACACATCCCCGGGGGCACTTTCTCTGATTGGCTCCCTCACCAACTGTGTGAAATTATCTTACACATACTCCAAGAATCTTTTGGACTGTTTCCTCTCTGCTGTATTTTTTTCCAGCAGACATACGATAAGCTGACATCCCCGACACGAGCAAGGGCTGGTGATTATGAGACTTCTCCCAGCTTCTTACACAATATTTTGTCTGCCTCTTCATCCAAGTTGGGTGGTCTATTACAGATTCTCACCACAACATCTGCCTTGTTGACCTTCCCTCTGATTCTTACCTATAAACAGCCAACCTTATCATCACCATCAAGTTCTAGACAGTCAAAACACTTCTGAACACACAGAGCTACCACACTGCCTCTCCTTCCTTGCCTATCTCTTCTGAAGACAGATAAAATGTATATAAAATAAATATGCACACACAAGGAGACACTGAACAGACACAAATAATGCATTATATTCTTTAGTTATGTTAAAATCATTCCACTATGAATTTTTGTGAGAGCCAAGAACAGACACTGAGAGACTGTTCTAAGGACATTAATATTCTTTCCAAAGTTTTTTCAAATTCTAGATATTCATTTTCCTTTCATCTTTGCCATTTCAATGTATGAGATGGAATAACCTTTAACAGTGGAATGAAAACTCCAAACTGTAAGATTTATAATCTCATTGAAGCCAATTCTGTAGGACTTTCTATAAAGTATTGTATATTCTTATTATTATTCAGTTATCTATATGAATGTGTTATGCAAATTAGTTACTTTTTATTCTTTTTTTTCCAGTACTTTAAGATTCCAGAATTTCTGTATCAAGAACTCGAAAACTGATAAAATCTAATTTTGGTCAGATAGTAAGAACACTTATCTGTAAAGATTATCTGCAGCTACATATTTTTTATAAACATTAAGTGATTCATTTTTATTTCCAAAGTATATAAAGGGCATGAGCTGCTTTCTGTTTTTTTCAAAAATTTGAGAATATTAAAAGTGTATATACCGAATGAAAAGCAATGAGAATTAAAATATCTGCATCATTGACAAAGCTATTTAAATGTTAAGATCAGAACTCAAGGTGAGAAACTAACTTTATCAAATCATATAATACAGTAAAGATCAGGTAACGTTCTATTTTTACATACATTTGCCTTAATTTCTGATTTAGTTAAATAGTTGAGAACAAATGTTTTCATACTGAAGAAGTTTTGAGTGGAATTGCTTTAAAATATTAAGATACTAGAAAAAGTTGTATCTTCATTATACAAAATTCATCTCATCAAAGCTTATTTGCACAATTTTAAAAGGACCCAGATGTCAGCACTTTGTTACTTTATTAATCCATTGGTAGGTAAAGTCAATATTTTCATTTTTTACATTAATTAGTAGGTTACTGATGTTCTCAAAGAAGCAGTTGATTGTAAATCATAACTAAAGTAGAATATAATGGAAAACAGGAAAAGGGGAAGAAAGAATAAGCAAATTCTATATATTCTGTAAATTATTAGACAATGTGTTTTTCTTCAATCGATGGAAATGTTAAACAATATTGTATAATGAATGACACTGCAAAATGTTAACAGCAATAACAGAATCAGAGAGATTAATGTTCTGAATGTGTGAAACCCTTAGGAAAGCTGATATATAGAAAAAGAGAAAACAGTTATCATAAATTAAAAATAAAGGAGAGAAACTTGAACAAGACTCAAAGGTCAATTTAAAGCATATTTTTAAGGAGCTCTTTAGCACATTTCTTATCCCACAAAAAAAAAATCATTCACTTATGGGTTCTTTTTATAATGTTTCACACATATTTCTGAATCCTAGTAGAAGCATCACAGTCTGGTTATGCTTCAATGAACACGGAAAATAATGTCAAGAGGGAAAAAAAAAAAGAGATGCTATGAGTGAAACAAAGCTCCAATGTAGTATTTACCAAGGTCCATAAGAAGGCAGATAATTCAGATATGGAAATTATTAAGCATGCTTATATGGAAGTACTTGGATATGGTGTATTACCTTCTCACTTCTATCTCACTGTTTTTTACAGTGTTATTGACATTCATACGGCGCTCGCTATGTTTTCAGCAAATTGTTGGTTGCATGGTAATGTTATGTTAGAAAAACATAAGAAGTTACTGCTTTCACTAAATAATGCCACTGCTTATTATGAAAGACCTGTTAAGTAGTGGGTTTGGCTTGTGCTCCTTCTCTTTTCTATAGTCATAGATGTCTGATCTTTTGAGACACATCAAGTTTTCTCACTATCCCTGCCCTCATCCTCCCAGGACTACATTTGGAACAACTACTTTTTTCCCCTGCAACTATTGTTCAGCAGTGCTGTTGAAAGCAATTAAATTGGTACTGAAGTGCCTGATGATTACAACTATCCTTACTTTCAGTAATACTTTTGAGTATTTTTTATCTTTTCTTCCCTTTTTCTAAGATGTTCTGCTGTAACTCTGACCAGCCTAAGAGTGCTCAATAGAATGAAAAGGTCAGCTGCAGCTGTCTCTTTATGTCCAACAATCTTAGGACCACACAGTCTTACTCTTTCTTTTTTTTTCTCCTCGCATTCATCAGAAAATATTTTTTTCTGTGAAAAAATTCACACCAGCTAAAAAAAAATTTGAAATGGAATCTGGCATTTTTAAGCTTACATAAATGTGCTAAGACCAAGAGCATATATCAGTGGTTTAGCATAGCCTAAGTTATTCAAGGTTGAGATAGCAAGTATTTTAGTCAGATGAATAGGAATCCTAACAAGAGGCTGTCTTGGCAAAGCTCATAAACTCTACCATCCTTACTCTCTTGTTATTGCCATGAAATCTGACAATGACTTTTGTTTAAATATCCTGCTAAATCAAAAGCTTTGTAGAGTAGAGAATGACTAAGTTATGCACTTCCATCCCTTGCTACGTGGCATACTCTTAGCAGTGTGATGACAAAGTTCCCAATAGCATTTGTGGAGAAGAAAACACACCTTGAGGTTCCAAAATTCCATCTGTCTGAAGGATTCTCATAAATAATGCAGTGTTTTTGAAAGAACAATTTAAACAGTTTTCTTAAATTTCCTTAATCTTGGGTGTCGTTCTTCTCTATACGCCTTGATCATCATAATGAGCACATCACATTTCTCACTTTACATCCTACATGTCAGGATATGTGCATTAGGTCTCCTTTTGTTGTCCAGAGGGTCATTGCTGAAGGACAGTAGGCTTTCAGACTGAAGGAAAAAAGTGTAATTTTAATTTTAGGTATTGGTTCCGTTTCAGGGTTCTCAACCATGACTGTATCCTTTTATGGGAGTGACATGCACACATCAAAGATAATAGGTACTTAAATATCTGTTTTGATTGGCTGAATTTCTTTAAATAATTTATATACAACTGTAATCACAATATTTCTTGTCTGATGAGCTTATATGCTTGATTCAATGATGAGGAAAAAAACCAATAGGCTAAGTTGTTGATAGTAACTCCCAGGGAAAATATTCTGTACTAAAGGATTGCTACTGTAAGTATTGAAAATCTTGAAATGTTACAAAAATTGAAATTATAAAACCACTGAAGGAAAGTATTGCATGTAATCACCATAGTCTTTTTCTCACAGCTTGACTCTATGACAGTTTGATGGGTTTATTGCAGTTGGCATGGATTGCTTTGGCTGAACTAAATGGCAGCTATCTCACATGCCCTTGATTGTGTTCAGATTAATCAGAGGCTTTTGAAGTGATGGCTTTTGTGTGGTTTTGAAGAATGATGCATTTTAAAAACTGATATATCAAGACTTTTTAAAATAAAGGTATAGCAGCAAGACCCATCTTGCCTCAATGAAATCCTACTGGGAACTATCTACTTTTCTCTTCAGTAATACAGGGGCAAAGATTAGGTTACTACTTTGTTATGACATTATGAGTCTTTTCTGTTTCAAAAAAAAAAGTGTATACATTTCTTAAAAGGAATATGCATTTAGATTTCAGTCTCTGTCATGCTTGAATATTTTTTCCTTCTCTGAAATCTCTCTAATTTGCAAAAATCTTAACTTAAAGCTGACCTAATCTCTCTGCTCATGTCATTAGAATAATTCCAAACCTCTGAAGTTAAGTCAACATGCAGTGTCCATTCTAGTACTGCAAAACACTTCACTGGCTTATCTGAGTCCATCCTTTCTGCTACCGAGGAGAATTCGTTACATCTTCCCTCACTAGAGGTCAGATCAAAATTGATTTTGTTGTTTACTTCTCAGTATTAGGGCTGACAATGGTAAAAATTAAACTGCCAGACAGAAAAAGGGCAAGACAGAATAAGTAGTGAGCAACTTTCAATGGCAATTATTTCTTGGTTACAGAGCCATTTTCTTAAAGATAATGGAGAAAACAGGAAAAGTGCTTAAGGGTTCAAAGATGGTAATTATTTTTTTCTTTCCCACCATCCAGAGATTTGACTTCTTTTACCTTCCCTTTCACCTTCTTCTAGATTTTTTTCCAGCTCCCAATGAATCCTCTCTAAAATCTACCAAAACTACTGAGGGGCTCTGTGCTATGCCTTTCTCATGTTTGAAATGAAACTAGAAAGATTCTTCTGTATTGTAGATTGGAGATCATCATTACAACCCTCCTTGCCTCAGTTGAGACTGAACTTTAAAGATGTGTGTTCATGTACAATTGAGTGAACCTGAATCCCTTCAGGAGGATTTGGCATCAACCTACAGTGCAGGAACTGTATCCATAGTGAAATTTGTATTGCTGTGACAGCAGTAAGGCTTAGCTAGAAATAGTGGTATGACCTACTACAGTAATATCAGATGTCTTCCTGTTAAAGGGGGAAAAAAATCAAATTCTGTTTTTTATAACAAATGCGATGCTTGTGTAAATTACAGTAAGGGTAACACAGTAAGATTTATAAGCATGCAATGAATTAAAATAAGGGTCATATCCTGTTCTCCAGCATGACTTCAATTTGCATCAATTACATTTCTTAGATTCTCAAGGGTTTTCTTTTTGTCTTGAGTTTTTGCCTCAATTGGCATATTATTTTCCCTTCCTTTCCCTTCCCTTCCCTTCCCTTCCCTTCCCTTCCCTTCCCTTCCCTTCCCTTCCCTTCCCTTCCCTTCCCTTCCCTTCCCTTCCCTTCCCTCCTCTCCTCTCCTCTCCTCTCCTCTCCTCTCCTCTCCTCTCCTCTCCTCTCCTCTCCTCTCCTCTCCTCTCCTTTTTCTTTTCCTAATAATAAACCCTGAGATTTCAATGTCATCAGATGACATCAGGCACAAAGGTCCTGGGCACAACCTTTCAGTACCTATGTCTGGAACTAGTTATATTTCCTTGGTTTAGTCCTCATTTAGATTTTAAGAACTGTCGCTATGCAGAATATAAGAAACAAAACTCAAAGAAGAAATGCAACCATAAGATAAGTTGTTTTCTCATGGATGAAGAAATACATACAGGCTTGTGTAATGTCTCTTCTAAAGACTTGAAAGAATACATCTTAATATATATTTGAATATTGTCAGGAGTAAAGAAGACTTAGTTTACAAGCAAAAGAAACAGTCTAATGTTGAATTATGGATGATACATGGTTGCTTTTACAGAATTCTTTTTCATTGTACATTTTTGTAATGTTTTTGGCATCTGATTTGAAATCTTCCAATCTAATAGATCATCATTGCCTTCAATAAGCTGATTTACATGGCAGTGTATCTCAGTGTAGGAGACATAGTTTCTTTCAGTTCTTCCTGTTGAGTGATTGGGCCATTGCCATCAGGCAGTGAACTGCAGGACTACTATTATACCTTCAAGCTCATAAGTTGTTTTCTTAAAAGTATGTTCTTTCAAAAATAAATTTCAACCAGATCTGCAGCATTTGTACACTTTTACTGGTATATATTTTTCATATGAATATACTAATTCAGCTATCACTCTTTATAAGTTTAGTAACATATTCTGAGTGGTACTTAAACATTTAAAAATTTCACCTGAACTCCTCCAATCTGCCCATAATGTTGCTTTTGTCAGTAGTTTCTTTTGGTTTTCCCTTTCCATCAGCTTTCTTCTGTGTGTGATTCACTGGCTTTTCACTTGTTTATATTTATGTTTATTCTCCTTATATTTTGACATTAAAGTTCAGTCAACTTCCAATTATCTGAGTACCAGATTGACCATATCAAAAGACACAAAGTTATTTCCTTGCAATTGGTTCAGAATCAACACAGCTTATTAAGTCCAAATACAGCATCACGAGGACATAAATACATTGCTCACAAGATCAGCACAGGTGGATTTGAGTCTAAGAGCAAGGTACAGAGACTTCCAAATCTGCTTGGGTGTTGCCATGTTTGTAAGACTCAATACAGTTCTGTTCCTGATGAATCTTGGCTCGTTTGAACCTTTGATTGCCTTGTCGCCAACATTCTCACTATTTTCTATATTTTTCTATCATTCATCTTATTATAGCCTTCATTACTGAAAACTACTTTCCTTTCTCTTCTAATTTTTTGCTGTTCTTTATCATATGCATTTGTTTTCTATCTATCCATGTTCATGTTGCATTTGTATTCTGTCCAAATTTCTCTTACACATCTTTCTCATTTTTCAAACTTTTATCAGGATGGTTTTACCAACATTTCCTTTTGTGATATTTAAGGTCCTTAATATGATGTCTTTGACTAATAAGACTGTAAGTGTTATGACTAGAACTTAGTCACTTGTAAAGCACATTCTGACTTCCAACATTTTATATTTAAAAAAATATATTCTGTATCTACTGTCCTGTCTCTCCTGAAGGAAGGAAAGATTATAATAGTAAAATGAAAACAGATCAGGCATTCTCCATAGATTTATACCTACTCCTGAAACTTACATTGTACGTAAAAAACTATTTCGTGTTCTCCTGTTGTGTATTTTGTTCTTCTGTGTACTCTTTGGCTTTATTTGGAACCAAATACCAAATCGCTTCTAATGCAGATCAACACTTTCAAGCTGAAATTCTGGCCCACTATCTTCAGTTTACTTTCTTTTCAGTTTGAAAATGCTGACATTATAGTTAAATATCTTTTTCTGATTGTGTATGGGGATTAAATTCACGTATAAACATATTTGGGCTTGTCATACTGGACTGACTTACCAAACTGTCTGTAATTTCACCTTTGCTTAAAAGCGTAAATTAGCTCAGTAGTTTCATTTCAAGTAAAAGTAGTGTGATTTTTACATTCAGTAAAATAAATTGAGATGCACAGTACCAAGATGATGAAGGGAGTAGAGCTTCTCCCTTATAATGAAAGATTGAGGGAGCTGGGGCTCTTCAGCTTGGAGAAGAGGAGAGGTGACCTCATTAATGTTCACAAATATGTAAAGGACGGGTGTCAGGGGGATGGAGCCAGGCTTTTCTCAATGATGTCCAATGATAGGACAAGGGGCAATAGGTATAAGCTGGAACACAAGAGGTTCCAAAGAAATACAAGGAACAATTTCTTCACTGTGAGGGTGACAGAGCCCTGGAACAGGCTGCCCAGATGAGTTGTTGAGTTTCCTTCTCTGGGGACATTCAAAGCCCAGCTAGACGAGTTCCTGTCTGACCTACTCTAAGTGACTTGCTCTGGCAGGGGAGTTGGACTAGATGATTATTTGAGGTCATTTCAAACTCTTAAGATTCTGTGATTCTATGGGACCTAGTGAACAGTTGGTGTGATGCTTTACTATGATCATTCATTCTTCATGAAGTCGCCAAAGAAGACAATATACAGACACAAGACATATATTCCAACTATGTATCATCTGAATGCAAAGTCCTAGTTAGGTTTCTAGGAATTGAATTGTACACAGTGTAATGACTTTTTGTTTACTTCATTGCTGGACATATTTACAGTTGTTAATGGCTTAATTTCACATATTTAGATTTCAGCTTAATCATTAGTGTTATGATTATTACAGTAGCTATGGTAAAAATGTGGCCCTGGAATAGCATAGAAAAACTGCTCTCAGGATGGTCAAAGTCAGTTGCATCTTATAACCAAAACAATCGGTTCCAGGTTGCCTGTTACAAGTTTAAAGATGCTATCTTCAGACACATTCTGTATATTTTATAGCGAGTTGAAATTGACAAGTTTAATAGTCTATTGATATGGTTATTTGATGAAGAAAAGTGATGTTGCCCTTACTGTATTTTAGTTCGTCACCTGCAACCATCATGGTCACATTACTGAAATGGTAAAAGGAATAACAAGATCTGAATATCTTCTGGTTTAATGCTGCAATATAGTACAAAAGCATGATCAAATGAACAAATTTGGGTTATCTGTATGGCACACAGCTCTAGAAACAAGACAGATCACCTCTAGTTTACCAGTTTGAAAACTTGAACAGGGACTGAGAATTATTATGTGATGATTTTTGTGCAGTGAACTGGTTGATTCACTTCCTAATTGACAGGTTGTTATATTCACAAAAGCTAATGCCACAATTGGCACTCTGGTTTGCACTGTTGGTAGAAATAGTGAGCACTGAATGGAGTGTACAGACTGTGCGCCTGTCTTACTATCACAAATAGTAGTTCAATGGCAGCAATTATATACGCTGGTGGGAAATTGAGCTAGCTTTATTCTAATGTGAACAATGCAAAGCCCGGGATTTGAAGGCTGACTATTTGGTGTCTTTCACAGGCCCTGAATGAGTTGCAAAAAAGAAAAAAATCTATTACAAGTATGATTTGTTATACTTAATCACCATATGTTTGAGTCTACTGATTTAAATATGCTCAGAGTTCTCAAAAGGATAATATTTTTATCTACCTATATGATATTTAGAGACTTCCTGGCAGTCAAGAGAGCTTCCAAGTAGAAAATAATATAGCATATATTTATTGTAATTTCATACATTAATATTTAAAATAAAAGACCTACTACTTGTGCCATTCTCTCTACATAAACTGCAGCTATAGCAAAACATCTTGTAAACTAAAATGTGACCCAAATTTGGGAATCTCCCCTTTATTAAGGAGAGGATTATATCACCGTATCAGTAGGCTTATATAGTATTATTACAGAGTAAATAACCAAAGCAGATACATAGGAGTGTAATTTTACATATGTTAGCAATTCTTTTCATTGGTGGACCCTGACAATGTTGATCAAAGACAGAGAGACAGAGAAATAGAGAAAGACAGAAAGATAGAAAAACAGAGAAAGAGGAAAAGAGAGAGAGAGAAAGAAAGAAAGAAAGAAAGAAAGAAAGAAAGAAAGAAAGAAAGAGAAAGAAAGAAAGAAAGAAAGAAAGAAAGAAAGAAAGAGAAAAGAGAGAACTAGATTATCTCTAGTTTATCCAGCCTCATTTTTATAAACAAGTCCAAATCAGATTAAAGAATTTAAAAAGTAAATAAAGTCATAATTCATAAATACTGAGGCTTACAATGCTGTTCCAGTTTGAGCACAGATTCTTAATATTCCCTGAAGACTGGAGACATAAACACATACACAAACACACCATTGTGGTGGCTTCAACAGTGCTTCTGGAGCGTCCACACTCTTTCTGAGTAAAACAGCTAAGCCAAACCACATTCTAAACCCCCATGATTGTCACTTCACTTTTCTTTCCAGTGGGTTGTAAGGGAGGAAAAGGACAACAATGACCACATCAGGTTCCTACTAACTCACTGCTCTCACTACTCTCCTTTACTAAGCGGGGACAAATAGGATTGTCCAGGGTAAAACAGTTAATACTTTACATGCCAGAATTACTCCGATTTCTTCTGTCCCCATATCATCCCATGCAATCAACCATGCATCATCCTGGAACCCCCATATCATTTCAGCTCCTCTATTTCTAGTAACAGTAGATCAATCCACATAAACCAGCTTCATCCCACTTTTATTTTCCAGTTGCTACATTACAGTCTCAGTGTCAGCTCTCTCATTTTTATGTATTTATTTATTTGATGAGAGGAATAGAGACTATGCTGTTTTTCACAGATCTAGAGGGAGTTTCTTTTCATTCGAATATCATTAACTAAGGTGCCAATTTCTGATGTAGCCTCTTCTGAAAATGTTGGCATCTTTCTTACACTTGTATTATTGCACAGTATGATAGGAAGGTTATCCCAGAGGATGAACAGCTGAATACTAGCATCAGAGAGGAATGCTACAGAAAAGGGATACTTTTCATCAATTCGTAGTTGTTTGATGCAAAATGTAGGAGAGAAGAAAAGTGTGTAATTGTAGTTCGCTGATATCTAGGCAGAAAACAGACTTTTTAAAAAAGAAAGAAAAAAAAAAGACATTTCCATTTGTGAAAGGAATTGGATTAGCTAAAAATAGGAATCAGACAAGTTTTTTAAAAAATAGCCTTATTGTCGCTGAGTAAATTAATAGCTATCTGACATTTCTGATATGTAGTTTGAGGAGCATGAATGCTGCCTACAGTTAGACTATAAAAAATTGGTTTGTTTTGACTGGTAGACAGGTCAGAGCTGAACAAAGCAAACACTGAGCTTATATAATATCTGTATTAAACTACTACCACACTTTTTTGATATATAACTTGTTAAGATATTTTATCTGGATTCATGCTTAAAAGTGTAGGCTGCACATCATATATCTCATTTTGGCAAATCCAACAGTGTAGAAAAACATTTTTACCTCAATTATCGGGATGAGAAGTTTCTTTTGAGCTGGGGCCTTTGTCTCTTTAACAGGGATATGGCTGTAATGTTTTACGTCTCCATCAACTTCCCCGAAGTTACAAACTACTTGCTGAGTTGTACTATAAAACTTTAATACACTAAATCTCCAGTGAGGTACCTCTAGGATGTTCAGAAGAAAGAATATCCATATAAATTCGGGACCATTGCCTCCAGGTAGCACTTTGGATTTTCAGCTTTAAGAGCAATCAAACAATATCCCATGGCAATGACCCTGCATTCTCCCAGTCAGTCCACCTTTTCACATCAGTGGGTTCCCCAGGATGATGGAGTTTCTGTCTTACAGTTTTGCCTATGCTACATTTTGAAATAATAAATAAATCTCAAGAAATGCAACATACACCATTGTTTGCATTGTAAACACGTGAACCTAATTGCTGTTGAATTAATTGTGCCTTTTGATTTATTAACAATATTATTATGCATAAGTAGTAGCAATTTATTTATAAAACTTTATTACTACAAAAAGCCTACACCATCCAATAATTCGTATTTTAACAAACAAAAGAACTTATCTGTGCCACCTTTCCATTTTACACATACAGACTTTTTCTGCAGATTTTTTTAGAGGTTCAGTAAGAAAGGCATTTATGCTAGTGAGACCAGAGTTTGGTCCTATACAACCCTCAAGTGCAAAATAACAACGTAAAATAGTTACATCTTCGTATCCTGAGTTGAAAGCAGTTGGAAAACAAAACAAAAAAAATTATACTCATCAAGGAAAATGTTGACTACTTAAAACAGAAAAGTGAAAAGTTACCATACAGTACCCTCTAGGAGAAAAAAATATTTTTGCCTGTGATCTGACAAGATTTTCAAACTTGTCTTTTCAGTTCTTAATTTTAGTGTACTTAAATACATCCAATCTTATGCTACCACTAAATTACATAAAACCTTGTAGCATTACACTGAATGACAACATAAATTTTAATATTTCATTAGGAAAATTCTGCTAAAAGAAAAATTAATGTGATATTAACTATAGATTTCCCTGTGAATGTTCACAAATGTGACAACTTTTCCAATCAGTGCATTTGATAGCAGCCACATTAAACCTAAGTTGTTTTTGCATGTAGCTGACCTTGAGAAAATATAACATCACAGAGCATGTTCTGAATTTGAAAGTTTTCATGTTTTGTGTTCGTAACTTCTCTATTTGTAACTCCCAAGGATTATAAAACTTAGATCATGTTACATATGACCTGTTTTTCAGTGCAACCTACAAGACTGTCATAACTATTGAATTCAATACCAGGTATTAGTTCCATATGTCTAATATTTTTACCTCTTCTGGTTTAAGTTCGTAAACCATAATCTCATGTGTAATTTAAATCAGTCTTTTCTGGAAGTTCATAAATATGTATTGGATGCAAGGGATAGAACAGAACTCACTCCCAAGATGCTGTTCGGGCTAAGTGGAATCTCCTTAGGAACCGCTTCAAAGATCAATTCCTCTTGTCCATAAAAAATAAGTTTAAATTGTCTTCTGTGAGCCTGCTGTTAGCAATTGTACTATTACATTATGTATGATTCTTTGACTGCTCATTGCTTCAACAAACTGCACAGTGCTCCATTAGTGATTTTCAATTTCATGCTAAGCTTTGCAATTTATTAGTGTTGTTTAGGCTAATGTACTATTATTTTGCATATTTTATATCATATTTCATTTGCTATTCATATGACCTAACAGTTAAGTATTGGGGATCAATAAGCCTTCTAAATGTTTTCATATTCGCCTTAGGAAAAAGGGGGAAATCATGCAGGCAGCCCAATACATAGTTGACTAGGACTAAGTTAAATTTTTTAGCAGTTTTCTGGTTTTTGTCCAGTTTGTCTGCATATTTGACCACAGGTTTCCAAACACTGACATAATAGCCAGATGCACTTATTCATGAAAATAATTTGGTTTAGTAATGATTCTCTAATTGTAGATACCTGGACCATGCTCATTTGGATTCTTTGCCAGTGTGCTATCTCTTTGTATATAAATACCAAGATTAAATTCAGCTTAAATACCACCTACTCCCAAGAAGCAGGTGCAGTTCCAAAATTATTTTGATTTTCATTTTGTCCTTCCGAGAACAGTACATTATTTCAGAAAGTCAAATATTTAGTATTAGTCTGAAGAAAATGCAGTCCGTTTCCCTCCAAAGGTTCTATAAATATAAAACTTTAGTGAGTTCCATTGCTGTATGTGATAGAAAAGGACAAAATACTCAACAAGCACCAATTCCAATTTTCAAATTAATTGACTTCACACTTTTTGCAATCTCTTTTCTTAAAACATAGAGAAAGCAGCAGTGCTACAAAAATAGCTTTTTGAGATATTAATAAAGTGTTTTGAAGTGTTTGTGGAAAATATATGTGTAGACATATGTCAGAATTACTAAAACATTCATGCAAGCACGGAACAAAATGCCAAGTATCCTACAGGTACATTGTAAACAGAGAGTAGGACTGAAGTTTTGAATGCTGCTAAGGATGTGGATGGAAGCATTAATGACTGCTCAATAAAGACTATAGTAGAATAAGTATCTGAGAGAGTTATAAAGCATTTGTATGCTGTTTTCTGTTTGAAGGTTTGTCTTTTCATACAAAAATTAGCATATGTAAGTTTCTGTAACACAGAAACAAGCACAAGAAAAGTTTGAAAAGGCAAAATAGGTATTAGTCAATAAGCACTGGATAATTTCTCAAGGCTGTACTACTTTCTATGGTTTGGGTATGTTATCTCAGCTGCTAAAAATTCATCAAAGGATTTCTATTCATATTCATAAAAGAAAAAAAAATAAAGTCTTGCTTCAACTAGAACCTTTGCATTTGCTCCATGATTTGCTCCATCAGCATAAAGTGTATGTCATTTTTTGATAACATTTTTTAAATCTTGCAAAAATGATGGAATATTTTAATGATAAAATTCTCTACATCTAGAATAGAAATAAAAAATATTTACCTTCAACCTAAGCAAACAGATTTCTAAAATCAGTTCTGTTCAATGACCTCCAGAAGTCATGTTATGAGGGAAAACTGCAATTGGTCTGAGGGAAAACTGCAATTGGTCTGAAGGTCTAGAATTTGCAGGATTAAGACCTAGTCACTCTTCGGAATCACAGATGTCTTCCTGTCCCCAGCTGTGCACGACCAACACAGCCAAACAGCCCCAAACTGCAAAATCACAAGTATCAAAGAAATCTTCATGTTGCTGATAGGAAATAAGGCCTTTTCCTCATAATTGAGTCAACAGACTGGAACATCTTTCATATGAGGAAAGGCTGTGGGAACTGGGACTGTTTAGTCTGGAGAAGAGGAGACTGAGGGGTGATATTATTAACATTTATAAATATCCAAAGGGTGAGTGTCAGGAGGTTGGGACATTCCTTTTTTCTATAGTATCTAGCAACAGGACAAGGGGTAATGGGATGAAGTGGGAACACAAAAAGTTCCACTTAAATATAAGAAAAAACTATTTCACTGTGAGAGTGATGGAGCAGTGGCACAGGCTGCCCAGAGGGGTTGTGGAGTCTCCTTCCTTGGAGGTCTTCAAGACCCGCCTGAATATGTTCCTATGCAACCTGATCAAGGTGAACCTGCTTCTGCAGGGGAGGTTGGACTAGATGATCTCTAAAGGTCCCTTCCAACCCCTATGATTCTATGATATATCCACAAAGTATTTGTGGTTTGGCATGTCATCATAGCCAAATTGTATCGCACCTAATTGTCTTTGATCAGCCATGTGTACACACATACACACAAAGCTACAGATATATGAGCTCACTATCTTCAAAGCTGTAATTTGAACGAGCATTAGTTGTTTATAAGCATATTAACAGTAGACTTGCCATTTCCATATGCTTTCCATACCTGTATGTGGGACTCAAATATGTATATGATGACATCAGTAGTAAAATCTCTGACTACTTTCCATTTTTCCTTGTTTTCCCTGTTTAGACAGTCAGTCAGAGCTTCCTGGCATGCCAATGGCTTTTCTCTGTCAGCATATGGAGAAGATAGAGCTCCTTTCTACATTCCCCTCTGACAGACACAGACCTCATTTTACCCATCTGGATTTGCTGTGATTCCTCATAAATACCCAGCATATTTCCTTCCCAGGGCCAACGCAGGGAGAGTAGTCATGTATGGTCAAGTGCCAAAATTTCCTCAATATATCTAATAAAACCAAAAGATTCCTTCATAAGGGCATTTTTTTCATGGTGTTGTCTAAACAGGAGATAGTCTGAAGCACAGAGATTAAATTCCTATTTAAAAAAGGAAATATTTTGTCAAAATCTGTGAAAAGCAATAAGAGCTGCAGCTTTGTCAGAGTCCAGAAAGGGTTACACATGGTACAGCTATCACAATAAATGTATTTGCAGTAAATTCTTGGTCTAGACAGTGCATAGTTAAACTATGTAAATATTTGGAGATTTGTACAGATCTGCAGTGATTAAAGATCTTCTTTAAAGGATTATTTTTGGATTTTGCTTTCTCTTTTGCTGACAGATATACATGTATGTATAGCAGTGGGTCAAGCAGATATAGACTATTAAGAATGAAAAAGTAAAGCAGGCTTCTGTGCTGAGAGATAAATGATTGTGGTTCACAGCACTAACAATCTCTGCTGATGCAGCTGGTAGAGATTGTAAACCCCATGATGAAAATATCTCCATATCCATATTATGATGCTCTAAAGCACTGCAGGCACAGATGGCAGAACTTGTAAGTTCTCTCAGAAACATAGTTATGGTTCACAACATTTTCAGATTCTTCTGAAAGAGCAAGTATAGCTTGTAAGCCCCGAGGAGAAGTTGATGGCACTTACAAACTATGCCAGTTTAAGTGGCAGACCTCGTAGACATTGGGAGAAAAAATAACTGTGATTCATAATGCCTGTTGGAGAAGTGCTAGGGTTTGCAAGCTCCAATGACGCAGTCAGCAAAGCAGAGTTTTGTCATGTTTTTTTATGAATAGCATCTGAAAAAAAACTCCACCATGCAGTAAAGTTCCTTTAATTTCTGGTTAGGCATATCTGGTAGATAAAAAACTAAATCAGTCTTCCTAGAACTTCACCTGTAAGTCCTAGGTAATCTCATTAGTTTTTCTTGTACCTTTAATTACACATTCAGTACAAAACTATACAGGAAAGATTTATTATGTTATGTAAAATGACATGTTATACAAGATGTAAATGTAAGAGCAGCACTCTGTAATTAAGTGTTCTCATCTAAATACCTTGTTTCAGGAGAAACACAGGGATATTTGAGGACCTCTGGAAAAAGAATGTTTATATCAAAGGCCATTCATTTCTTTGAAAATTTGTTCAGAAGACATTTTTGACTTCATTGTAGATTGAATAGGATCTGTAATGAGATGACCTATAAATTTAAGCATCTTTAATTTTTTTTTTCTTCTCATAGTCATTTCATCTTTGGTAACAGTTCTATAATAATTTCTTTTTTACTTATTGAGGTAATATTTTGATGTGAACAGATATTTAAAACTGTAGTGATCAAGATAAGTAATGGAGTCACCAGTAATTGCTGGTTTGAAGAGCAAGTTCAGAAGACTATTGAAGGCAGAAATGAGCAAAAATTGGAAAAACAGGGGAAAGACTTTGAGACATGCAGTATTGCTCTACCAAACAGACTTTACTACTTGAGTGTTACCCAAGAGCAGATGCCTACCAGTTGGAAGCACTGAGGCAAGAACTGTTGTATTTGATATGAGAAGAGTCACATTGATAATTTGGTGTTCCTGAGTATCTAGAGAGATGTCGAAATTAAGTAGCCATGACTTAACAAGTGCAAGATTGTTGTTTGCCATGGTAAAAGAAAAATATGTCTATTTTAATGACAGAATTTGCAATATCTACATAACACATTGTGTGTGGTTGTATTGTTATTTATAATATACATACATGCCCCTGTGGACGAGTGTTACAGAACATTGTCCTTCAAGTAACAGAGGTGCAGAAGCAGACATTGTTAATTTTTTTCTGGTTTTCTTTTGTGTTTGAAGAACAACTTCTGAGTGATCCAAATCCGTTATTGTAGCTAAAAATAGATGGAAAACAATAAAACCAGTTTAAAACACATTTTCTAAAAGTTAAACAAACAGAATGGTAACTTGCCATAATTATTTAACATTGAAAAATAAAAACAAAAACATATACCCTAAATAAACAAACCAAAACAATATATAAATAGATAAATGTAATTTAAATTTTTAAAATATATTCTCTGGATGTTGAAAAGAGAAAAGCAGACAAAAGTAGGCCATAAGTAATATTGTCAAGTGTTGCCACAATACCGAAAGGATCATTTAACAGTTCAAAATTAACTTCTAAACTTTAAATCGCATCTTGTTGTCAGCAAATTGGAAAGTTTGCAAGATGAATGTGACAAAATTACTAGCATGTGGGAAAAAAAATTCAGATTTCTAAGAGATGTTATTTTCTGTTTCAGATGGAATGTCATTTTTCTGTTTTCTCAGCACTGACCCAAACTTCATGATTATTACATAGTTTATATGTTGTCAGAAAAATATTGTGAAATTTTTATCATTCCCTCTTCAATTTTGCTAACTTAGTTAAAAAACTTTAAGTGATAATATGACAGAATGTTTGATAAATACAACCTTCCATTTTGACATTCTCGGAATAGTACTCTGTCCATGCTCACAAATGCAGATGTATAGAGTCTATGCTGGTATTCATTTGGATTAATGATAAAGTAAAAATAAATAAAACAAGAAAGACAATAGGATAACTTTCTTTTCCCTCGTTCCAAGTAGAAATCCATTCTTAGAAAAAATTTTTAAAAAGGAGGGATTGGACTAGATGATCTCTAAAGGTCCCTTACAATCCCTACCATTCTATGATCCTATGAAATGTGTTCAGAGGACTAGTATTGGATTTTTGTACAATATATCCAAAACCAAATCTGAGGTAGATTTCTTAGTCCCTTTCTGTGTGACTACAAAGCTCAAATGCAGCACAGAACATACTGAAATAATGTTGAAAGGAATTAACTAGGAGAGAGATTAATCTCTGTTGTTATTTTGACTAGTACTATGTAACCCAGATGAACTGATAGGAGACAAAATGCGTTAGTAGCATTTAAATATACTACTTGTCCTACGCATGTACTACATTTTTTTTGCTGTCAGATAAATATGGACTTTCATTCATTCTCTGAAAGATACTTTTATCTTTTATACTTTAATTTCTGCTCTCCAATTAAATTTCTTCATATATTGTTCTCATATAAATCTCTAATATTATTAAGAGCTAGAGAAAAATAAAAAGATGCTTGAATTCCCCTCTCCTTAGTAAAATATCTTGACATATTGTTTTCATATGAATGTGCCATTTTATTCAGAGCCAATGAAAAAAATCTGGTATTATTTCCCTGGACACTGTTCAGGATTTCATGAAAATGTGAGTTGAGATGCTACATAATACTTCTCAAGTATAGTTCAAATATTAATTATTTCTGCAAAAGCCACATGAGTAAATAAAAAGTCATATTGAGTAAATATTATTTTCTTGTTCTCACATATGTGGAAATTGAGGTGCAACAAGGTTAAATGGCATATATAATGCCTAGTCAAAATACATAAATCAAATTGTTCCAACATATTTCCAAACATTCCTTTGATGCCCCAGAGGAAGTATTTGTAAATGGAAATGCCTGTTGTTACTGAGTCCTCTTCCTATGATAGTCACTATCCTTAACTCTATAAGATCTCCAGGGGAAAAGATTAATCAGATTTCATTTATGCTACAGAAAAATGTACTTTACATACTTCTGGAAAGCATTGTGGTCTTTCTTTAATGTGTTTAAAAATTAAAAAATATTTTTAAAAGCCACTTAAAAAGTGAAGCCAAATTCAGACTAACGGAATATTGTGTCATCCTTGAAAGTGATGTATTCTCTATTCTTCCAGGCCTTACTGTATGACATTACACAGATATTGTCTGAATTTTCTCTGAATCATTATTAATTTTTTTCTAGAAGATTAATCAAACCAGTTGATAGATGTAGAAGATTATTTCTGCAGCTTTGCATGGCTTTTAACAAGAAACAAACTTCCAAACCTGAAACATTAAGAAAGCACTTTCAATTGTTTTGGTTCTATATACAAATGTTGTTTGTCTCCACATTTTATTAGCACTTGAGTTTTCTCACAAGCTTCTGATAATTCAATCTTTATCTTGGGAGAAAATTGGACTTCTAGGAATTTTAAATGCATTTTGTTAGCTAGTATGATATAATTTTATTACAGTGAAACAAAGTTACAGAAAGGGGTTTTTTTTGTTTTTATGTTGGGGTTTCAATTAAGCAATGATACTGTTTTTTAAAATTAAGTGTTTGGACACTATTTTGAAATACCTTGCCTTAAGTCTTCTGATAAGTAAAACCACATGTGAAATGAGCAAACAGAAAATTTTTAAAGATTAACTTAAAGAAAAGTTGAACATTTTATTTGAGTAATACAGCATTGTGATTAAGGTTGTGTGGAAATTTATTTTATGTATCACTGAAAAATGCACCCAGAATATATAAGATTGATTTTAATCTGATCTTTTTCAATCTTCTGCACCAAGAGTAGCTGATCTGTGCATAGAAGTCTTTATCTCAGAAAACTGAACCTTCCAAATAAAGTTCTCCTATTATTTATCTATTCTTGTTGCTTTTCTCTTTCAATCTTTTTTTTTTTCTCTATTTTTCACCTTACCCAAGGGCTCACATCAAGTTCTTCCTGTTCATCTGATATGTGTGACATTATTGGGATCTTAAATTTTTGTTCAAGTGACAGTGCTGAAGTTCAAAACTTTTCAGTCTCTTAGAGGGTCAACACGCTGGTATGTAAAACCAGTGCATAGACAATTGAGTGGTTTTGGTTTGTTTTAAGTAGGTCTCTAATCTCTGCAGATAATGAGTGTGCATTTGTCAAAGAAATTTGTTTCCAGACTAAATCACAAGATGTTAGACAAGAATTTTGTTCTGTCATGAAGAAGAGAAAGACATTTATTAAGCCTTTATTAAATCATAAGCTTGTTTACTTTAAAAGTCAGCAGTAAATGTCTGGTTCATTTCCAAGCAGTACAAAATTGTAGTCAGAACAACTTTAATCATTTCCTTTTTTTTTTAAGATTGTGTTGGTTTTTTTTTTATCAATGACCTCATCCAAAAGGGGGCTTGGCAACCTAAAGGCCAACTGAAACAAGTAAATAACAGATTATAAGGATAGTTGTATGAAACAAACACTCCCCAAAGGAGAGGCAAGTTGCTGTCGACACTTGAGACCTTTTGTTTACACAGGTTGAGCTCAACTTTAGATCTCAACTATTTTAAATGGAGCTTTTTGAAGGCTTTCTAAAATCTTTTTTAAAAAATAAAAATAAAAAAGACACACTGGAACTCCTGGTGTTGAAATACTGTAGAATCAGTGACAAACACTTCATCAGTGGCAGCACTACTCATTGCAGCTCCTCCAGTTTAAAAAAAAAAAAATAGAATAGAATAGAATAGAATAGAATAGAATAGACTATTTCTGTTAGAAAGGATCTACAACAATTGTCTTGTCCAACTGCTGGCCACTTCAGGCATATATGAAGTACATTCATTTGTGGGATTTTTTTCATAAAAAATGCCCCCTACTTTCCTCAATAAAAAATCCAGCTAAGATTGATGCTGCTCTTAACATTGCTGGACAGCTCAGTGTCCTTAGCACAGAGGGCTATTTATTATAGCAGTTTGGAAATTTCTTATTAATTGCTAGGAGAGCTCACCTTTGTTTTCTTGTTAAACTCTGTAACACTTCCCTCTCTGGGAAATGTGTTTGACCCCTCCTGCCCCTGTCACCCTGAGTGTACAGTACATTACTGCCAGAAGGCCTTTCAAATGACAAATCCCCAAAGTGCATGAGATTGGTTCACTCTTTCAACTGCTGGGAAGTTTCCTGGATCTTCCACAGAATCTTAGTATGTAGGAATTCTGCACAAAATTATGATAAAAAGCATTATTTTATGCAGTTAAATTATATTGCTGGAATAGAGTTTTCACAGGCTATCTGTATGCACCCCTGTACAGTCACCCTCTACAGCACCCCTGGTCAGCCTCAGTGGGCAGCATGCTAGCTCTGCCTCCCTGTATCAGTGGGGTTCCCCACTTACTTCTCCTGAAGTAGCCATGAACTGGAAGTTGGTTCTGCACAACTTTTTATCTTAGAGCTATCAAGTCTCTTCTTACTTTGTCATCTCCCTTCCAAATAACCAGTTCCCTTTTCTTATGATCCAGGCTACCTAAGACATTTGTATAAGTGAACTAGGAAGATATAATTGAATTTATAAAACAATAAAAAGACCCAACAACAGGATAGGATGTATTGTGGATCTGTTTATATGGATGTATCGGACATTTATTTTCCATTACTGCAAGGAATTTTCAAAATAAACTTGTAAATATTTGTTTAAAATCTTTAAGCTTTTCAGTAAAACTTTGAAAAGTTTTGGTCTTGTCTTAGTCAGAAAAGAGTAAAAAAAACCCGCTGTCTAGCGTCTGTCTATTTTTCCATTGCTTTCAGGCCAGATGAAGTGTTCATGTCTCTGTAATTTGCATTTTATGCCAAAGTTTGTGGAATGATGTGTTGGAATTGAGCCCACAAAATGTTATATATTTTGTGGAGAAAGGACAGCACAGAAACTACAGATCAAAGGAAAATGTTCTTCCCTATCTTAAATATGAACCTGCCACTTGGAAATGGAAAATGGGAAAAAAAAAAAAAAAAGGAGAATTCTGGGGATGAGCTTAGCTATGTCATGTTACTGTTACAACATTTTTAATGCTTTGTTCAGGTCAGCAGAAAGCCCTCCTATTGCAAAAGACCTTCCTGAAAGCCAAATGTCATAAAAATTCTGTGGAAAACAAAGACAGGTGTTCAGTCCATCTGCTTTAGGTATCTAATTTAAGGTGTATGTGTAAGTTAGGCTAACAAAGCTCTCTCCGCAGTCAGTGGGGAGAGTGATGCTGCTCTAGGAGCTGATTCAAGTGCTCAGGCTCTGCACTGTACAGTGGCACAGCCTGTCTCTTTCCACTGACTGCCTGCAGAACTTGGCTCTCAATTTAGAAACCTAAACTTAAATGCATAAATTAGATGTTGCGAACACTGAAAAGACCACTTTGTGTCTTATTTCATGTCCGTGTTTATATCCATATCCATATATATGTTTTAGCCTTGTACTTATGCCTGACATAAAGATATCTGTGGCAATTTAGAGTTCATTTTGTCATTAATATTTAATGTATAGAAAAGACATGTCAATATAGAATATTTTTCAAATACTATGTGCTTTTATACAGTGTCTTTCTACTGTGCTAACAAAATAAGAAGCAAATCAAAAATCACTGAGCTACAATTGATATTTAATAACACAGAAAGAAGCAATACACATATTTTAAAGGGTCTAGTAGAGTTAATATGAGTTTCTTTGACAGATTGCTTTACCCAGCAAGTTATTTTGTTCCAGAGCATACTGGCAAATTATGCTGAACCATCTGATAAGAAAATTTTTGTTTAAATGTTCCAAGGATAAAATCATCACCTTTTTTTAGGGAATTTTTTTTGTTAAAAGACTGTGTTACAGTCCTGGCTGGTTTTTATTTGCTTAGATTATTGTATTGATTGTTTTACTGTTGGAAATATTTTTAAATTTTCTTAGAAATATATTTTAAATAGACAGTTTGTGCTTCTGTTTCTCAGTTACTCAGGCTGTGACATCAGGGACACTACTTTCATAAATTACTGATGATATGATGATTATGGAAACGGTCATTGACTGATCATCAGTCACAATTTATTTTAAATCACTGTCCACAGTTTGCAGCATGAATCAAAGTTTTATCAAAAGCTCTTTGATATGGCATAACTCTTCCTAGAAAACTTCTTCTGAATATCATTACAGCCTTGTTGGACATCATCTGCTGTGCATGAATGGAAACATTGAAAGATCACATGGCCTCAGGCAGTCCAGGGTATCTAGAAGATCACTGGGCTACCACATACTCACAGGAAAACTGTTGGCAAAATGTGTTAATTTAAGAATCAGCGAATGTGCCAAGTGCAGGGTCCTCTTCTGGACACAGATACTCTCTTTTTCATTTTTCTTATCCAGTTGGCAGTAAATGATAGCCAATGAATCTAATTTGCTATTAAATTGCAAGTAATTTGTTGCAAAATCATGACATAATGGTCTTTTCTATCTCTCAACTTCTGTGGCAGGAAACAGAATTTGTAACTTGTGGAGACAATGTGGTATTTCACTATTTCTTTCCAACACAAGCAATAATTGTAGTCATTTTAGGTAAGTGAAGCCCAAGTAAATGACTCCCAGAGGTATTATTGTTTACTATTTTTCTAATTTCTAGTTCCTTACCATTTGCAAAGGATTATCTACATATGAAACAACGAATAAATGTTATGTACAGATTTTCTTTTAAATGGAGGGGGGTGGGGGGCGGGATGAGGGACTTAAGGCTTAAGGTTTCATTTTCTTCTTATTTACACTTGAATTCAGCTGCTCTGGACTTTCTCCAGCTGATCTTCAGAATTAGCTTTTGATAAAAATATTTTTTTTTAACTTAAGGAAAACAATACTGTCTCACTTTAACAGGTGTCAAAATTCCTTTCACTTTATAAATTTGTAGTAATAAAAAGGTACAAAAGATAGCCAGAAAATGCAAGAGAGACAAAGTAGTTACTTTGCTAGGAACTTTTCCAGCTGCACAGCAAGACATGACATCTTTCCTATATCTTTACCATAAGATAGATATGGCAAACAACAGATGGGCAAAAGAAAGAACTAATTAAGATAAAACATATATATAATGGATTCAAGCAGCAAAGAAATTTTTTAATTGTCATAATTCCAATAGTGGAAGTAATAGTTTTCCTGACTGTCAGTCTTTTCTCAAATGATTTCCTAGTCAGTTTAAACCATTTTCATATGCTTTGTGTTTACTATAAATGAAAAGTAAAAAATAGTAAAACGTTTAACATATTTAAATTTTACTCAGTAATACTGGTTACTTTAAACTTATTGCAAATAAAGAAAACTAAATTTTCTTTGTCACTATTTTTTAATTATAAAGGAGAAAGAATAAAGTGTGTACAATTTTCTTAGAGCAAAAAGCTACAAGGAGCTTATCCATCCTCTTTCCCCACAAAATATTGGTATTTTGCCTTAAGTAATGATTTCTCTTTTCATACATAGCTTCAGTGTTGGTCTGTGTAACTAAGATTTTTACACAGAATTCTGACTACCTTACTTAAATTAATTTGTCTTCAAATTTCCCTAAATATGAATAAAGTACAAATTTTATTTGAAATATCTTGTTTGAAAACCTTCTGAGGGTGTAGCTCTTTTATGAAAAGCTCAATAAAGTCTTTCTGTGTAGTAAGAGGGTTAGAAAATAAGAATAGATGAAGGAAGAAAGTTAGATTCTGTTCTTTTTGTATAGTATGACTTTTTCTGGAACCGTCCATTGGCTCCATGATCTTTCTTATACCTGATAGTGGTGAAGAAAAGCAGCAAGAGAGTTCAATACAGCATTTAGCAATACAAACAATCATAAGCTCATTACATTTGGCTCAGAAAATCTCTAGTCATCAAAAAATTATACATACTCATTTCCAAGTTTTGTTTCTGTGGAGGTTTCTGAGAACATGTGTGAACAGACTATAGAGTGAAACCTGTTTGGTTTTGGGTGGGGTTTTTTGTTACCTGAAACTCAAATATGTGTCTCATTTTCTATAGAAAAACACAAAATACCAGTACACTTAGGAAAAACTCATTTGTTGCAGAAAGATTTACTAAGACAAGTTGAAATCAGGGAAGAGAAAAGTTATATCAATTAGAAAGGAAGATGATTTAGAGTTACATAAAATACTTATTCATTTCAAGGAATAGTTGGACTTTTGCTAAACTTTAATAATGAGGTTCTCAGCATGGTTCATTTTCATTTGATAGAAAATGTTTCTCACTTCTGGATGAAGACCTAGCTATTCTGAGCTATGCAGCTATTCTTCTTGAATGAGATTACTGAAACTCATTATATCAGAACCTTAGTGTATAGTCATAAACAGATACAGAAGATATTTGAGCACTTTCTCCATTGCATCTGTGCACATAAAGCCCATGCTTATGTCCTTTATTGGCTTTCAGCAAGCTTCTGATGCCCGTTTGAGGCTTTGATCTTCAAGGTAATCTTCAAAGCAAATAATGGATGGATTCTTAGCTAAATTATGAGAATTAATTTTTATACATATATACCCCATTCTTGTTTCTCTCCTGTAAAACAAAACAGGTTATTAAATCTCAAGTCAAAATAAAGGGTCTACAATCATGGGGATCTATCTATAGAATAGAACAAAAACCTAGGTAACAGTGGATGAGTCTAGAGCTTTATTAACATCTTCTTTGAAAAGACATTTCCATCATAAACACAGCTGTGATATCATAACAGCTCTTTTCACCTAATAAATCCCTGCCAAAAAGAAAAGAAAGCAAAATATGAAGTCTTTAAGAGTCTGGAGGAAATTCTGGAGGCTCTTTGCAATCCACTAGGAACTTTGTTGTCACTATACATTTCATGTAGAAGGAACTAAAATATTTCAGTAAGGGTAGTAGCCTTTGAAAGAAATAATTTACTGATTTTACCACTAATATAGTATCAGTCACAATAAATATTGCCTGAGATTGAAATTATAACCCATTCTTTTTCAAAGAAAGAGTAAAATGATAATTAGATATTATGAAAAGCATGTCCTTTACAAAGTAAGCAATAACAGGGTTTTTTCCCAAAGCACGTAGTGTATATAATCATAGGTTTGGATGCATCCCTTTAAATTTGCATATGGCTTTCTCAGAGCTGATAATGTCTTATTTACTGCCATTAAAAAAGAAAGGTAAGAAAAGAAAGAAGAAGAAAAAAGGAAAACAAAGCAGAAAGTCCTTTACCACAGGAGGAGGAGACAAGAAATTGACTACTGACACAGTATTTCTGGCTTCATAGCATATCTAGCAAAAGAAACAACCTTGCAGTCATCTTGTAAATATGACTACTGTGACTCAAAAATAGAATTTTAGGAGAGAAGATTCCACAGAAGTGGGTGGCTTACTGAAAGGGTTTTGCTTTCCCCTTCTATGCTGTTGATTATCTAGTCAAGTGCAACCCAAACTTTGTTTAGTCAAAATTCTGTCCCCTATGATCTAATGCACGTATCTTACATGAGAGTTGTGTGGTGAATGTGCATTTTGTCACATAATGAGAAATGAAATGAAAGATGGTTATGGAAAACATATGGCCCTCTCACTGACTGTGGTTAGAAGACCTCAGAAAGGAGGATGCCCCAGAATGGGCTGTAGAGCAGACTGTTCTGGCTTGTCAAACGGAGTATACAAACAGCACAAGCACTGCTCTCTTACAAAGCTTGTTACAGTATTTTGAGTAAGTCAAAGAGATGAAAAATGAACATTACTTAAGTCTTTCTAGAGAACTTTTGTTGACCTGAATGAAATGTGAATCAGGTCTTGAAAAATTAATTTCACCTGGAAATAAACAGTGGTTTCCTACATTCTGGCCAGTCTCCATCAAGCTACTCAGAAGTGAAGCAGTTGTACTTTATCAGTATGCTCAGTCTGGTATTCTGACTAGACTCGGGAAAAACTTTTCAGCAATGCAGTCCAGAGGTAATCACAGATCAATGATTCAAGACTATACAGAGACTTTTAAGCATGATATCATAAAGAAGAAAAAAGAAAAGTATTCTTATTCTTGCAAACCAAGTGTGCAAAAGCAGTGAAAATTAAAGAAGACCATGAGATTATAGTCTCCTTTGAGGTCCTCTATATTAATGCTTTTGTTGACATCAGGATACGTGTTTTTTAATTAAATGTCCTGATCAGTCCCACCTGCTGTTCAGATTTGGTTCACATTCAGTACCTGTTCAGAATGTCTGAAATGGATTAAAACTAAACAGGAAATGCACCAAAGTGCACTGGAGGCACCCTTACTTTAACCGAAATTTTGTCCATGGAACAGTATACTGTTAGTCCTGAAAATTGCCTCTTTCATGGAATGCCTAATGCAAACATCAGGACCTGATCACCAACAGTTTAACTTTGCAGTTTTCCTTCTGTTGGGCTGCATAACCACATAACCTTTGACAGCAGCTGAAGCAATGTCTCCTTAATACGTATGGTAGTTGATTTCCTTGGCAACTATGAAGTGCCTCCTACATGAGTGAACAAAACATCTCTTTCCCTGGATCAAGTTTCTGCCATTACAGAGTCCAAACCAAACATCATGAGAGACGTCTAGAAAAGAAGAGTGTATGAGTCAAGCAAAGCACAGAATGTTCAACACGAGTAGGAAGCATAATATTCTCTATCCAAGATAAAAAATCATTTTGTAAAATTGGGTAATTGAGTAAATGGGTAACATGTTTGATCCCATCTGCTATAAGCATGGCACCATGAGGTAGGATCTCAGTAGAATCTCTTTCTTTTTCTTTAGTCCAGATGTTTTCACCAGTACTGTGGTTCTGCTGCCACCTGTGAGTCCTGAAGCTATCACAGAAATGAATCATCTGAACAGGGTAACAATGTCTGAGCAGTTATCACAATGGGAGTGAAAATCTTCCACTGACTTTGACAGCTTTGCAGTGTCACTTACATTGCTTCTCTGACAATATAAATAGAAAAACTGAAGCAATATAAGAAATTAAATAAAAAAGGATGGCTGAAGTGATGAACATATACCCAGAAATACAAAAAGTAGTGTGTGCAAGTTATAACATATACTACATATCATAGTGATATCCAACAAAAGTAGAAGAGATATTAAATGTTAAGCTATAACCATTTATTCTTAGTACATATATTTAGATTTTTATAATATATAGATGTACTGTGTTTTTCTCATACAAATTCTAGCAAGTTAATTCTAACATTCCAAACCAGTGAACAGCTAAATAGGTAGCTAGAGATACAAGTGGCTTTAAGAATATTACAGATATTTACAAACCTTTATATTTGTCAGAGAATTTGATTTGGTAAAAAAAATAAGAAATTACACAATTGAAAAGGTGGTACAGTATACCTGCCTTAAACTCCATGAGATGATTCTCAAATGAGACATTTGTGTGTGTTTATGTGTGAAAAAGAAAACATTCACCAGAAGCCATGCTGTCATATACTGTCCTTGATGGTCATGACTTGTTACATAGGTATTTTCAAGTACTTTCATGGATTTACAGTTGGGAAAGCTATCTGAATTTCAGCTGATTGTTTATGAGCAACTATTCATGACCAGCATTTGGACTAACCCTGTCAGCCACTTAGCTACATGATTAGCAACAGTAACAGCCAGTCTCAAATTTCAGGAGTAATAAACAGCAACTCAAACTCCCACACAGAAAATTGGGAAAATTAAAATAGTCTTTCTGTTGCTCAGTCAGCTAATTTTCTCTCCTTGCAAATATGAATTGGACAGCTTAGCCGAGTGTACTTATTGAAAGGAGAAACAGAAAGAACAGCGGGGAAACACTGCAACATACAATATCTAATTACTCCATCCCCACCATGGAACCATAACTATTTACTCTTATGTTTGGTTTCTTGGTGAAGCAAGTGCTATGCCAGCTGGCTGTTTCCTACCTCCTGCAGTAAAACCACACTCACAGTTTGCAGTTCTCAAGTTTCATGGCTTGGTCCTCTATCCAACTGAGTAGCAAGACCTTATCCAAGATGCTGATGATCCTGCTAGCCACAACGTTTTATCTTGCTGATAGGTTCTGTTAATTCCTTGTCACTCTTAAAAAAAAGCATAAGGATCAACACACATTCCCTACTGTTCACTCACATGGGAACATCTGAACAGACTCTCTCGTCCATCCTTTTCACCATGACTTCTGCCTTCCACCTTCCAAGATTGCAAACAGCTACTCACAGGCACACTAAGGTTTCATTTTACATTCTGTTACAAGACACTTGCAAGATGAAAATAGCTGGTTTTATTGCTCTGCCTAATAAATATGATGGTTGAAATACTCTGTTCAGTTCATATTAAAATATTAAAGCAACTTAAGATATATATGTCAAACTTTATGGTTATACTGCTCATTAAAACATATTTCCAGTCTATAGAACCAAGCAATAATCCATGTTTACTGCTCAAATATGAATATTAAACCATGAAAAAATAATTAGCCTTAAATCTTAATAACATGAAACAAATCCCTCATATTTTGAAAGAAGGAAAATATCTACCAAATTCCAACAGCAAATGCTTTCTCTTTCACAAAATATTCAAAACAAATCTAGCAGCATATTCAGAGGACATCCAGATCAAAAGGAAGCAATATTTGCCATCACTTGATGTTGTTAGCCTAGCCTTTCCTGGTTGCATACCATTTTAAAAATTGCAGACTCATGCAGACTTTTTTTTTTTTCTTTTAAAAGGGTGCATAAATGCATAATTAGCAGCATACTTTGCTCAACACGTGAGGCTTGAATGACTGTCTCTAGTATAAGGAAAGTGACTTTCCAAAACAAAAAATTCTCCATGTGACTATTAAACTACGGTCTGCTAGTTTCAACTCCCTATTTAAAAGGTAATGTCTGTGATTGATT
Organism: Colius striatus; assembly: GCF_028858725.1. Taxonomy (NCBI): domain Eukaryota; kingdom Metazoa; phylum Chordata; class Aves; order Coliiformes; family Coliidae; genus Colius; species Colius striatus. Next base: position 63,466,002 of record NC_084761.1, read on the forward strand.
TGGGCAGGATGCCACTGCTTAATTTACTTTGGCTTGAGGAGTTTTTTCACCTTTCTTCTGGCTGCTCTGGCAAAAGAAATTATTTAACACAGCAGTTACTTATTTGGAAGGGAAAGATAAACTGAGTTCTCAAGAATGCATCTTTAGTCCATTTTAGAAAGTGTTACATGACTATACCTCATATCTTCAGCCACTGATAAACAGGCAATTCAATTGGAAATACAACTGAGGGATTTGCAGTAGCGGGAGGTCTATAAAATGTATAAGATTGTAAATGAATATTGAGATAATTTGGTTTATGAGATGATAACTGTATTCATTTAGCTTGTTAGTATTTTAGTATTTTATCAGGTTTCTAAGTTTTTACAAGATTTTAGTATTTCAATGTATAATTCATAATATAATTATTTCTATCATGCAGCAATGCTTTCTAGGTCTTTTTATCAGAAAATTTCCGTTGGACTTTTACAAAGGAACATTTTTGTTTTCACATAATTTTCGGGTTGTTCTGCTAGACATTATGTATGTATGAGTGTCTGTTTTTCAGCTGACTTGAGAGATTTAAATAATGACCGGGGATTTGTGTACCTATAACTTAGTCTATAAAATAATATATACACTTACATACAAACAAAACATATTTTTAACAGTGTCATTTAGTATTCATTCACCCTTAATTGAATACTTCAGGTTTTTTAAAACTAATGAACAACCCATTCAAAAGACTGTGAGATAAAGCACCCACTAAATATATCACAAATATCATTGTTGCAATTTGTGATTGCCAGATTTGAATTTGCCAGTGCAAAAACAACTTGACAATGTACCATATTCTTTTCAGGATAGATTGTAAACAAAACCTTACTAATACTATTGTGATCATATATGTCAAATAAAACCTTTTCCACCCTCTAAGAATAATAGTTTAATAGTCTTTTGAGCCATATAATTTTGTCCAGAGCTATTAGTAGCACTTTATGTCATATAGTCATCAAATGCATTTCTATGAAAGAGAAAAGAATAAATATTTCATGGCTACAGCTTTTGAAGAACACTCTGTCTTTCAATCTTGGGCCAGTCTTTCAACATATGTGCCAATCAGAAGTCTTTAGCAGATGCAAAATGCATCTCGTCTCCTTGTCAGTGAAGAATGTAAAGATCACAGGATGTATCTGAAATATTCATCACATAGGCAAAAACCTGAGCATTGTAAGGAATTGCTGAGCCCTATAATCATGACTTTCCCATTTGTTCTTACCACCTCATCATTGGCCCTAAAATAGTGAAGAGTGTGGCTAGTCACAACATTTTGGTTTTATAATATACCTAGACAATCAGTGATAGTATTTAACATCATTTAACTTTACACTACTTATCTTATTACTCCCTTCACTTTGTACATGATATTGAAATACCTCTGAGTGAAGTCATGCCTATAACATTTTCTAGTTATAAGCTTTTAAAGTTATTTCCACTCATAATTAATTTTGGCTAAATAACTATCTACTTCCAATGTGCCTCTGGAAGAATATTGCTGATATCTACTTTATTCTGGTCTTCATTCATGGGCTAAAGTAGGTTTGCTTCAAACTGTTAGAGTGGGTCTTATATTGTCTCTTCCCCTTATTCTAGCTCTTAGATAAATCTAAGGCTGATATAATCAACCATAACTCCAGTGAAGTTGCATTCCAGTCAAATCAAATCTGCTTTTGGCCTATTACCACATGAGAGCGCTTATGTGCACCATGCTCTTTGAATGAACTTTTGACCTTCTGTTGCAGTCTGGGCTGGCCACTTCAACACTGGGCATTGCTGGAAGCTATTAAATCCTGTGTTGTTTTATCTCAGTTAAATGTAGTTAAGTGAAAGGACATTGTTTTAAGTGGCTACTGTGTCAATGGAACTTTGTGAAGCACTGGCTTGCAGCATTTAAGCTCTAAAACTGTGCTCTAAAAAGTTGGGAAAACTGAAGCTTTAGAGAGAATTAAATCTTTGATTAAATGCATTCATTTTTTCAAAAAGAAAAAGGTTGAATTCTCTTTCTGTACTCCAAGTTCTACACTTTAAATGGTATTTTTAATATCTTTTTTTTAAGACTATTCACATTCTTTTGAATATGAAAATTCTTCATAGAGGTGAAAGCAATGCATTTTTAACAAAAACATCATTCATTCCATTATATTAGCAATTTTTGATTAATAATACAATGATATAGAAACATGGAAAATTGGAACTAAATGTAGGAAGAATGATGAAACATATTTATTTACTGGAAACTACCCAAGAAAAATGAGACATTGAGATCATGGATTTGGGAAAATTATGTACATGTGGAAAATGTGACAAATTCAAATTTTTAAATCTACATTTTCCTAAATGCAGATTTATCAACTGAAGACAGTAAAGCTTCTCACATTTTTCTAGTGCCTAAAAGCAAGAAACCATGGAGGTACAAAAGTATTTCATGAGCATGGAAAAGATATGTCTTAACCGTGTTCTGTGCCACATCTGTCTGCAGGTAACATTAGATACCTGATCGTCTCTAAACGTTTAGGGAACACTAGTTATTATTTCATCTATCATCAATGATTCTAACATTCTATGGTTCTATGATTCTATAATTTCATTTAATTGAGAATTGGAAGAATCGGAATTGATTTTAAATGACTCTACAGTGATGCATATGAGAAGAAGAAAATACATTAGCGTCTTGAAATAAATTAATTTTGACAGCTGGGAAAGAAAGAACTTTAAAAACAGTAAGAAGTAATAATTCCCTGGGAAGATATGGTACAGAAAGAGTGAGATACAGAGACTGGTTATGAGGAGCCTTGGCATGATCAGAAAGGTACCAACAGCTTTCTTAAGTATCTAAATTATATGTATCTAAGAAGGCAAAATCTGGGTGTAGAGAAGCCTAGGATCTAGGTAAGATGTTGATCTGCAGCAGATTTTGCTGATAACAGAATTTATAAATTTCAGCTGGAGTTTAAAGAAACTATGTAAGAAGGCGTGCTTGGATAGAGAAATTTCTCCAAGGACCTTGGAAGAAGAAGATTTTCCTATGGGTCAAGAGTCAATTTCTGTTGTGGCAGGAGAAAACGAGGTGTGTGGATGGGTTGGAGATGATGTAAAAATTACCCTGAGAGAAGGAACTGAAGCATATCTGTAACTCATTACATACCCTACCTCAATGCCTTCAGTTGGTCCATGCAGTGCATTCCCCCTACCTGCACAAGCCTTCCCCCTTGCTGCATTCAAAAGCCTCTCTTAAATCCCTCAGCTGCCAGCACATATCAGAAGCAGTATATTCCTGTGCCACTTCATCTCATTGGGCATAACGCCCAACCCGCTGAAGCAACACTGTGCTAACTTCCAGCAATTTATGCTTTTACTGCTTTCCTGCTATGATAATTTTCCCCCATGATATTTGAAAACCTGTAACAGCCATTTGTGACTGTAACCCTAATATGTCATCAAACAAAAAAAAACCCAAACCTGTGCTCAGTTAGCTGAAGCTACATGGCTACATGGTGTAACTCATTTATTGGAAATGTGTTAATAGCCATGTTGAATTTAAATGAGACAAATAGCTTTGCTAATATCTAGTTGTCTAATATCTAAAACTCTTTTTAAAGACCGCTTCTGTTGAACCCAGTGAATAAGAGATTGGTATTTGTTTATTAGAAAGCAAAAAGAACTATTCGTGATGCTCTTTTCCTTGATGGGAAACAGGAAAAACATTTAAAGATAACTGAACATTGCCTACCATACATGAATTAAATTTTGTGCTTATAAAAAAAGGCTCAGATGATCCCTTTATTGTTCCATCACTGGTCTATGAATGCCTGAGTGCACAATTTACTAATAAAAGTGAACAATGGTAAACTGATTCTGTATTTTCCTTATTGATTTAACAAGGAGTGACACTAATCAGCAGTTCCTTAAATCTTTTCACACCAGAAAAAATAACAATTTTCTTTCTGTTTTGGTTTGAGAAAAGTGCTTCCTGATCACCACAGGTAGCCCTTGATCTCTGGCATCTAAGATTCCAGTCACTGTACTGTCAGTTGTTTTTAGCTCAGCTGCCTAATGAAATGAGATTCATCTGTATGCATTCTGTTTGTCCATTCATCTGTCAGTCTAGCCTCAAAGTAGAAAACGGGCCCATGTGCTTGTGAGTGTACACACATGGGAGTACTTCAGTGAGCCTAATACAAACTTGCATTTTACCTTACTAATGGTAGCTTCCCTGTATGGACATTTTAATTTTTGCAAATGAAATGTTCTGAGGGGGAAAAAAAAGAAAAAAAAAAAAAAAGTATGTAAGGAATAGTACAGTTGACCTAAAATGCAATTTTAGCCACTCCACTTAATGTGTCCATTTACTTGTTTAAAAAAATTGACATTTCTTTAGGACAGCTAACATAAAGGCCTACTATTAGGTCTGTGCAGACTGAATTTTTCTTCTTCCAAATTCATACTCCTGTCAGCTTTTCTATACACATTGAATTAGACACAATTATACTGTCTGAGCAAAATCATCTTTTCTTCAGCTACCATAGGAGCATTGCAACTTTTTATATATCTAGTATAATTACTTGGAAATGTATTGTGAAATATTTTCTTTCCATGTCTATTGGAAGAAGGAAGCCATTTAGATTTGTTTGGACTCCATGAATGGAAAACTAAAAAATGCTTTTCCAGTTTTCTAATTCCTTAAAATTCCCAGTGTTTCTCTGTAAATTACTCAAACCATATTCTGCATCTTTTGTTAGCAATCACAGAAAGATAAAGTAAAAAGAGACATCAGGAGGTCATCTAGCCCACCCCTGTTTTCCAAAACAGAATCGGCCATATCTGTCATTTTTAATAGATACCTTCATAGTTGACCTTCAATACTGCAAACTCCATACTCTTCCTGCACAGTCTGTTCTTAATTCTTTCCAATAGAACTCCTTACTGTAATTTCAGTGCATTATCTCTATTTGTATTCATCAAATGAGATGAAGAATAGAGTTTCTTTACTCCTGTTTGCAACAGCCTTTTGTATTTATATAACTCTTCTTCAGCCCCTTCTCCCACCCCTGCTTTTTAGGAGGAGCTAAAGAATCACAATCTTCAATTTTTTTCTCATAGAGCATATTTTCTAAATCAATCTTTGTATTCTGAAATAATTCCAAACAGATCCCTTTTCTTGGTGTACGATACACAAAATGGAGCAAAAAATCTTGCTTGAGTGGTCACTGGTTCTCAAAAGAACATGAACAAAATTCCAGCTATCTTGTCCACTTGCCTTTTTCAGAGAGTAAGGTTGTCAGCATATGCATTGCTAATTCATCGCTTTCCACTTTAGCCCTGAGATCCTTTTCTGAATAATTACTACTGAATTAATTGATCCCCTTCCATACTTGTGCAGTTGGGTATACCTGCCTGTCTATAATACTTTTCACCTGTCCCTACTGCAAAGTCATCCTTTCTTTTCCCAACTATTCTTCAATCTTTAAGACACATTACTGAATGTTAATCCTCCTCTCCAAGATATTTACAGTCTCTCCAGATTTGTGGTATCTGCAAATTTAATAAGTGCACCTTCTTTTCCATTATTGAACAGTGTTAGACTTAGGAAAGAGAGATTAAAACTAAGTAGATGAGACTATTCTTCTTTTCCCTTTTAAAAAATAGCAATCCATTTACTCTTTTTTCAGTCCTCTAGCGTCTAGGCTGTCCTCCATAATTTTTCAAACACCACTAAGCCAGCTGAGTCTATTTTAATCAGCTCAGTCCCCTAAGATGAATGAAGTTTATCAGCACAGATGATCTGAGCATATCTCTGCTATTTAAGCACTATGTAACCTTTCCTCTTCCTATTACAGAATGAAATCTTATCCCTTAGTGCTGGTATTACTTGTGTCTGTTTGCAGTTGATCTTTTTGTGAAAGTTAATGCATATTAAATTAAATAAGATATTAAATTGTTTTAACTGTATTATGAGTGTATAGACTACACCCTTCAATGTGTAGCAAATCAACATGTAATTTTTTTCCTTTATATAAATGTAAATTCTTAATACATAATTTGCCAGGCTAAGAAAGAGCTGTCAATCTATAAACAAACATAGATCAGGAAGAGATCTTCTGTGTTACCAATTCCAGGCAGCTACAAACAATGGCATCTTATAGTCACTTCACATAGTCATCCAAGTGGTATCTGAAAGTTATTAGATTATTTGCTCCCACTCCTCTTGTTGAAAGGTTGTTTCAAAGTCTGATGACTCTGATACTCAGAACCTTCTCCTAAGTTTCAGTCAAAATTATCTCCTGACTACAGCATACTGGTGACTCATTACTGCCTCGTGTTTGATTCATTCATCCAGAATTTCCTTTTCTGAGGCTGCCAGATTATAAAAGAAATTTTTGTTCTAGCACCTAAGTAAAATTTATCTGAGGACTTTTGTTTTAAAGGCACTTTCCTCCGCAATATTAAAACTGGACATTCAACAGCCTCTGTACTTAACTTTTAACAGTAGATCAATTATTAATCAACAAAATATTATAACATTTTGAACTAACTTGATTTTTTTTGTGTGGAATTCAGAAATATTGATCTCCTTTATACAGTCTTTTGTGAGACAAATTCCTAGCTGGCTTTCACCAGTGGTATACTCCTTAAAGTCATGACTTATACTCATTTTTAATCCTACCTCAAGAGTATGCTGGCCCAAAAAATACAGTTACTTCTATTGTAGGTTGTTCAGAACTAGTTTATCAACATAAGAGTTCATACTCTGGAGAGACACTGGAAATTAAGAAGGGGACTGAAAAGAAGTCCACTACTAACAGAGTACTTTGCAATTGTATCAGAACTTAATAGTATCACAAATTAATAGACTTCAGCACCTCAGTAAAGAATAGAAGAGACCTCTTTTACAAAAATATTCCAGAAAGTATGCTCCACTCACAGACAATGAAGTCCAAATGGGCACTCAGAACTTAAAGCCCCATACAGTCTTGCAGCAAAGAAATGGCTAAATGGTACCATTATCTGCAGTAAAATTAAATTGGCCTATGTTACCAATTTGTAGACCGCTGGGATGAAACAGTATTATTTGCTCTAATATTTTGTTTCAACAAAGAAGTGATTTGCAAAATAGTACTCTTTCCCAGGACACGATTTGCAACAAATTGAAATGCAGTAACATATGTGCAAGTAGAGAAATAACAATCCTCTCACAGGATCTTTTTCTGAGATATTGTGAGAACTGTGCAATTATACACATACTAAATGTTCATTTACTTCCAGATTCCCAGGTCTTTCTACCCTGCAGCTCTTCTGTGGCTTAGGAAGGCGTCCCTTCAGCCTCCCTCCCCAGCTCTGTTCAGGTACACTAGTCTGCAGTGGAGGGGTAGATTACTGCCTAGAACTGGGGATCGATGCCTGCTGCGGGGATAGCAAAGAGCCAGGTAGGGTTGTAAGAGGTCCTGGGTCCAGGAGATGTCTTTGGTGACATTTCTTTCCTGTTTCAGAGCTGGCAAGTTATCTTACCTTCTGAGGAGGGAATGCCAAAACTGGGCTATCTTTTTCTGTTTGTGCAGCAGAAAAGCAAAAGAAATGAAATTACAGCTGACTCTTAAGATTGTGGGGTTGCATCCTTTACTATATTTCAGGTCATCATATCTAGAAGTGGAACCATAAATTTAACTGAATTAATTCCAGAGAAAGGCAAAATTAAAATATTAATTTGAAAAGCTAGAGGCTGTTCCTACTTCTCATTTTTTATGTCAGACAGTGTAGAATTCCATTCAGCTTCATGTGCACAGTGCCAATAAAAATTCAAGTGATAATCTGTAAAAGCCACTAGCTATAAAAGAAACATTGTGCATGAATGAACAATGTTTATTAAAATGTAGTAACTTAGCCAAGTCAAAACAGATCTACAACACAGGATGTTGGGATCGTTTCTAACTTATGCACCAAATTATGGTTTCTTTTCATAGAATCATAGAATGGTTGGGATTGGAAGGGACCTTTAGAGAAGTAGGTTCACCTAGATCAGGTCGCATAGGAACATATCCAGGCGGGTCTTGAAGACCTCCAAGGAAGGAGACTCCACAACCCCTCTGGGCAGCCTGTGCCAGTGCTCCCTCACCCTCACAGTGAAATAGTTTTTTCTTATATTTAAGTGGAACTTTTTGTGTTCCAGCTTCATCCTGACTGATTCGGGCCAATTGTCCTGGCCATACTATCTCCCAGCTTCTTGTGCCCACATGGACCTTTCTCCTGCTCCTTCTCCCCCCACCCCAGTCCACTCACTGGCAGGGCAAGGTGTAAAGCAGAAACATCTCAACATTCTCTTCAGCATAAACCCAAAATATAGCCCTGTAGCAGCTACTAGGAAGAAAATTAACTGTGGCCCAGTCAAAACCAGACGATCACAGCTCCTAAGTCTATTTTTCAAGCTTTGCATGTGATAAACCATATATTCATTACCCCTGTTATTCTGCTCTGATGATCCAGGTAAAGCAGTAAGTGTTTCATGACAATTTTAACTGAAAATTTTATGACAATTGACATGACAGATTCATGGCAATTTTAGCATTCTTCATCCTTCAATTTTTGAGTTCATGACTTCTTGAGTTTAATACTGTTAATACAAGAACCGAAAACCTCATAAAGAAAGGTCTTCTTCCTATAACCCTGAAAGGAAGCTATCACAAGAATCAATGTCCTTGGACAATTTCCGATTTAAAAAACAAACAAACAAACAAATCAGCATGAAAACTTTAGTTGAAAGAACATCTGTTCTCAAGGACTTCCTCAGTCATGCTGTTTCCCTTGCGAGGTAAGCTGGTATATTCTGACTCCCTAGATTGTGGGACTGCAACATTAGGAAAAATCTTTGTGGTGGGCATCTGTTCAGTTGTAGTTCGTACAATTGAAAGATAATCTAAACTCTAGTTACGAGCTCATCACCTAACTATTCCTTTATAGTTTAACCAGGAATTAATTAATTTAATGTAGTTGCAAGTGCCTTTTTTTGTTATTATAGCTTGCTCCAAGCAATTCTGGCCATGAGGTGTTGCTAAATGAGAAGTATTTACTGTTTGGCAAACAATTAAGTTGATTTTATTCAGATTTGTCGTAGGGAGTTAAAACCAGTATGTTTTTCAAACTGTAGTGATTACCACAGTTCATTCAGCAAGTGTGAGGTACTTATGATTCAACGAAAGCACAAAATATTATTAATTAAACAGATTTTTCAAATGCCAGGAAAATTTTAGTGGGTTTAAAATCTTCATGATGTCAACCTAACTGAGGAAAAAAAATGTTGATGCAAAACAGAATTAAACTGCACTCCAATTGCCTGTTACAGTATGCTGCAGGCGTTCCTTACAGCTTTTCCTTCCTATAGTTTTAATTTAGGCATACCCTTCCCATGAAGGTCTGAGAGCAATGAAGTTACAAGTAAAAGAAAAATTAAGTCCCTTCTTTTGATTGGTAAAATTATGTCAACACAACATGAAAATGAATTAGTAAGTAGTCAAAAATGCTCTGTGTTTATTACTTTATTAAAACACCTATTTTTCATAGTTGGTATCTTTTGTTAAGTTAGGAATATGTACAGCAGATTAATTAACCCAACTAAGGTTCATATGTTATACATACCAATTTGATAAGCTGAGTTTCACAGGTTTTAAATTAACATATGTTCTAAACAGTGTGTTTTAATGTGTACAGTCTACTGTGACAACCCATATGCAGCCTCTATGTCAAAAAAATGCAAAGTAAACCATATTAGCATTCATATTGTCCTAGTAAGTTTATTACTTTCAATTCTTGCTTCATTCATCAAGACACTCCTGTTCAGTTGCATTGCAGGGGCCTTTTTGTTTTGGTTTCATATTTGACACTTGTCAGGAACTGACTTATGCTGAATGTGTTTTTCAATGACAGAGAGATCATTCCCTTGAGCCAACACAAATGAAATCCAAAAACTAGAAATATGTGGAAGAACTATCCAAAAGTACTTTGACTAGTCAGCATGCTGAATATTCTTCAAATACCTTACTGCACATTTTCTTACAGACTACTGCAATAAACCAGTCTGGAATGGTTTGTTTAGTCTGTAGTTTTTATGCTGCCTAACAATAGCAGTGCATGAAGTTCTATATTATTTCATGTTGTAGGCATAATGTAACATGACACATCCTAATGTTAAAGGCATGCAGTAATAACAAGCTACTGCAATACAGACAGGGAAACCTCCTACATGGATATAATCTGACAGATGCAAGCTTACTCTGCCCAGCCTAAAACTGACGGGACATGAGCCAACTATAGTCAGGAAACCACACAAATGTGTCAGTATGGAGATTTCAGCAGCAGTACAGCGGCTGCAAATCAGAACCAGCTTTTGTCCAACAGGACTGGGGTGAAGCAAACCCAACTTAACTTTTTAGCATATTTCTTTCATTACTGTGCCTATATCTAGTTATTTTCATCACTTACATGCAATCCGTGTTTTTTGTTCACATTTATCTATTTCCTTCTTCCATGATTTAAATCAGATACTTGATGAAAAAAATTATCCAAAACTTCATAGTGTTTTCACTGCACCTTTATATTTTAAAGTCTATTAAGCTTTGTAAATTAGTTACTGTAAAATAAATGAAAAACGGTGAACTTCCTTCCAGCATCATCATAATGTTAGCTTCTTCTTTTCATCATCTATGGCACAGTAAGGAATCAAGAAAGTGAGTAAAATGCCATGTGGCATCCTCCATAAATACATTCAGAAATAGTCACAATAAAAAATACCACTTTCAAATTTACAGTGTGACCAAAACTGTAACCACTTCACCATGCATGCTTTTTCTTACTTTTTTTTTTAATAACATAAATAAGAGAATTTGGAAATATTTGTATTTAATTCCTTGCAATAAATGCTGTACAGGCTAACTTACTACCCTTTTATAAATAATGCTAGTGAATATGATTTCTTAAAGTCCCATCCTGTTAATCTGTAAGATACATGAATTTCACTTGCAGTGAAACATCATGTTATCAATTCTTGTTGGCTGTTTACTACTTTTAATTCCTTTCATTTCACTCTCACAACTATTTCAAAGACGAGATCAAACCAATATATCCTTGTGGCCCTAATACTTTTTCCTCTATCCCTCCTTCATTCCTTTACCTATATCAAAGTCTCTCTCTTATCCTTTAAAAACATCAGTTGTCCCAGTAATTTCAGGTACTGCTGCCATCTAACACTACTTAGATCCAGCTGTATCTTTTCCTCTCCACACATAATAATAAAGGTCTCAGCAAAATCAAAGTAAAAGCTCAGCTACTTTTGTCAGGCTCTTCTGTCTCACACAAATGTCTTTCTGACTCTTCCCTTTCCACTTTTACCTGTCACTGCCTCACTCAATGGTCTGTTCTTTACCCTTCTTTCACAGGATCCAAGGATTGTACCTTTTACCCCTATTATTTGGCCCACTCTGTTATACTGCTAGACATACAGAAACCTCTCTCTTCCATTCATTTAGCTTTGGCTAATCTACGTTTCTCTGCCCTTTTTCTATCGTCTTTAAGATGCCAAAAGCCCAACTCTTTCTATCCAGTCATTGATTCTCTGCCTCCAGTGATGTAAACACCACTCTAATATACTTCCCACTCACTCAGGTTTATAATCTGACTCTCAATTGTAATACTGCACTCACTTTGTGATAAGAGTCCTGAACCGTTTCCAGTTTTTTCAGGGACAAATTGTCCCATTAATGGACAGATGATAAATAAGCAAGAGAGTTACATAGTATTGTGGTTTTGCCCAGCCAGCAATGAAGCATTCATGACAGTTTCTTGCTCGCTGCCCCTCATCCACCCCCACCCTCGTTAGGATGGTGGAGGCCCCATTGAGATGGAAGGAAAAAAGATAATCAAGGATATTGGGGATTGAGACAAGGGCAGGGAGGATTTGCTGCCAATTGCTGTACCAGACAAAACAGACTCTGGTACTCAGAGAGGAAAGTAAGGAAAGTTTATTCTACTACCTACAAGAAACAGAACAGAACAAAAAGCAAAAATAGAACAAGATTATAAGAAAAGTACAACCAGCCTTTAAGATCTCCCTTCCCCACCCCTCCTTTCTTCCCAGGCCCAGCTCACTGCTCCAGATATCTCTACCTCCTCCCCCCTCAAAGGAACGGGGGAGGGGCAGGGAATGGGGAGTGTGGTCAGTCTCTCCCAGATGGTCTCTGCCACTTCTCTCTTCTCAGAGGAGGACAACTCCTTGCATTTTTCCCTTGCTCCAATACGTCCCTCCCATGGGACATAGTCCTGAATGAACTTCTCTGGTGTGAGTTCTTCCCAACAGGTACAGCTTCTGCAAATACAGGGTCCCTCCCACAGGACATGTCCTCCTTTAGTCATAATCACTGCCCCTTGGCACAGGGTCTTTTACGAAGTGCAAACAAATATCTGCTTCACCATTCCTCTCCACAGGATGCAGGAGAGTCTCTGCTCAAGCACATCTCCTACTCTCTTCCCTCATTGAGCTTGGGGTCCACATGGTCACTTCTCTTCCAACTCCTTGCACCAGCACCAGCCGGAAAAGAAGGAAGGACAGAACAAGAAGGAACAGGGAAAACCCTATTTTTCCAGCTTCTTCTTCTTCAAAAGTGATCATGGAGACACCTAATTGGTTCAGCCCCAGAAGTGGGTCTGACTCAGAGCTGGGGAGAGTTTCAAGTGACTTCTCACAGCAGCCATCTTTACAGCCCCTTTTGATCCATGTCTTTTTCCTCATTTTAACTACAGACTGCAAGCCAAATAAGTGAATAGTCTCTGTATTCTTTTTCCTCCTCTGTGAAAGTATATAAGGAATTCCAGTTTCTGATACTCTTCCACTCATTTCACAGAAAATCTAGAAGCCAGTTTTTGATATCCAGTTCACTGATGTATAATTAAATTAATTGTGTTAAAGCAAATTGAATTTAAGTGCAGCAAACAGCAGGATAAGAGAAGAACTATGCTCATAGAAGTTCTTTCTGCAGAACTGGAGATTCTGTAACCAAAACTCTTTGCAGAAAATTCTTTGCAAAATTTAGGTTGCAGGTAGAGACAAGTTGGATTCAGCAACAGTATATAGCATGCTTGAATTTATATATTCTTTAATGATGTATATTCATTTTTTACCTACTCAGCTGTTTTAGAATAGCTTTTTTTTTTTTTACTAAAGGTTTGCTTTCTTTTCTTAATGTGTTGTTATATATTTATAGGTCCATATTTTTAGATTAGCAAGTCAGTTGAACTAAAATGCTAATTATGTTAAGACACAGCAGCATCATGTGTATAATAGAGAGGTAATTGATTTTTTTTCACACATAGGAAATTATCAGGGCAATAAAATATCAGTAGACTAACCACATTTCTTAGAAATCAAAAGGAAAATAAAAATCAATAGCATCTGTTCTGATTGTGGCTTAAAGAGACAATTTAGCAAATTTCTAAAAGGTTGTGTTACCTAGATTCCCCAAAATCAAGCTCTGATTTCACCAGAAAAATTATCCATTATTAGACGTCAAGATAAATCTATCAAAAGGTGTAACAAACAAATAACTTATTTGATGAGTGGCATTATCCTATTTCTGACAGGAGGCATGAGCAAATAGCCAAGAGTTTATCGCGTTTACAAAGAAGAAGATGGTATGGAAGTAGATTTTTTTCTTCTTCTTTTAAGATGACCTCTTTAATCTGAAGCTGCAGCAGTGTATTTGATTTTTTTTGTAAATGGTAGGTTTTACTGGAATACGCTAAAGCATTTTACCAAGTTATCTTCCCTACATCAGTGATACGAAACTAGAAGACTGGAGATTCTTTTCCCCAACAACACATGTCAGTGTTTGCAGTCACAAATAGACAGTGGTATCATTCTATTTGTCCTTCCCCTGCAAAGCATGTATGTACATTAAACAAACTGCATACTTTGTCTTTGTTCTAAATATTTTTATATATATATACTAAAGGTGTAATTCAGTTTAAATCTACAAGATGGTATCACATCAAGTAAGACAAAGTCTCAGAAGTAACAGCTAAATAAAGATTTAGATAGTTTTTAAGATTTCTGTTGCTTACATTCACTGTGAAGTACTCTGGCAGTATTTTATACAGACAGATTCAAAAATATTTTATTATTTGTTTAATATTTCTCCCGAGATTTTGTTTCTCTGGAAGTAAAAGGGGCTCAACACCCTCCTCTCAAAACAAAGCTTTTTTGCCACCAATTGCATTGTGTTTATCATAGAACAATTTTCTCATTCTATACTTGTGATTTGTGTGCCTTGACTTGTCCTAGTAAAAGCCTATTAATATATTTTGTTGTTAAATCATTATGGTCCTGATGCTTATTTTGGACCACACTCTTGTCTTTCTCATATCTTGGCTTTAATTGAGAGTTATTCAGGAGTACAATCAGCAGGATTTTCTGTCCCTATTTATGGCTGGAGAACCAGATCAAGCCTGGGATTCGGGGCTTTAAAAGACTCCCACTGTAATTGTAGCATACCTGTAGTTCTTCTTTTCAAACTGCAAAATGAGTGTTGTTCTGATAGTCTCTGATATTCAAGGCGTTCTTTGTAGCCAAGATACAAAACTGAGTGGCCTTCAGAAAGTGTGTCTTCTCCTGCTACATATCCTTTGCAGAATTTTGATCATTTTTGTTAAGCATTCAGTCTCACTGCCTCATTCTGTTTGTATAGACCTTAGTGTCCTGCGGCAAGAGAGAGCACATATGAAATGTTACATTTCTATAAAATGATATTTAAGGACCCTTCTAAGATCTGCCAGTGGAGACAGGCAAAGTAAAAACAGGAGCCAGAAAAGTAGAAACATTATTTCTGTGTTTCTCCAGGAGTATCTGCGAAAAACTTTTTACAGAAGAGCACAACTTCTAGGATCTCTGTGATCAATGCTGAATTTGTAAAAGCTAACAGGTTTCTTATAAAATCATTCAGGAGTCTATACTGTTGGTATATGAGTTAGATTGCATTATATTTGAGGAATCAGTAGTAAGAGATACAGATATTGTGGGTCAATGTGTGCTAGTGATTCAGGTGATGGTTTCAGCGAAAGATCAGCTTTTGCTGAGAGGAGCTACTATTGAATTTGAGAAGACGTAGCTTTGTTGTGTATTGATCACTGCACTGAAACTAAGAATAACACAACTTCCAGAAAATTTCAAATAATGTGAATAGTAAACATTTGCTCTGTCTGGAACTCTCAGTTCTCAACTGATGATGGTTTTCTGCAAGAATGTACTGACTATCAGTATCTGACATAGGAAAATAGTAATTTCTGACCGTATTCTTCTGGATGATGTAGGTGGTCCAATATCAACATCACTGAAACAAATTCCAGTCTACTGAAACTAGCAAAAAGGATGGTATTTTCACTTACTAACTATGCTCTTTCACTCCCTCTCTTTCTCTTGTTGGCTCATTCACAGAAAGATCAAATTTTCAGTGTTACCATCTTGACACATTCTGTAAGAATTTATATGTAATTGTTGAATCCTTCACATGTTCATAAGAAACATATTTTAGGAGATGAATATACCTACAGCAGGGTTGCTTAAGGAAACTGAGTGCAATTTGTTGTAAAAGGGCCTGCGTTTGTTGCCCCCATTCTATTTGCTTAGAAGTAACTCTTGTGTTCTGAAATGTAGTAAAGGAATTGCATTGCATGATATATACCTGCCATGTAGTTATCTCACAAAACTAACTAAGATAATAAGTTACAGAGCACCATAGACTTTAAGAGATTGGATTAGTAAATAATAAAAGTGAATTTCTCATTCACTTCCAAAAGACAGTAGATTACTTATGTAACAGATATTATGGAGACATTTATACAGTACCTATAATGTTATATATATATATGTTACTATATATAATACTACATAATGTCTGATGGGTTAGTGTTGAATGCCTTATGCTTGAACTTTAAACACTTAAAAGGATAATTTGAGTCCTTATGCAATCTTTTATAGATCTTTTTGCTTCTCTGTCTCCCATCTTTCCAAAGTCTTTGTATTTCTCTGTGATTTTGGGGGGTTTTTTACCCACTCTTGATTACATTGTATGCCACAAGGGTTTCAGATGATTCCTTATGCACTTAACATTTCAAACAGTGTTTTATTTTACAGAGAGAAAAGTGATGGAAAATACAAAAATATATAAATACCATTAATATATTTGTTCTGTTTATTCTATTCTCTTTATCTATTCAACAAGTAGAATGCATATCAAAGTTGATTTCAGTACAATCTCTAAGTAGTATCTTCTAAATTATTTTAGGGAAAAGCCCTATTTTTTTCTCCTAGGAATAAGTATTGGCTAATTACACTATCTCTATATGTAATTCTTATCAGGAATACAGGATGTCTTCCAGATAGATAGTACTTCTTTTTTTGTGTAACTGAATAACTAACAGACACAGACACACATGCACATATACCATCTTTTTACAAAAGAAACAAACAAACAAAAAAAAAAGCAAAATTTTTAAAGGGGCATAGTTAGCCTTAAATTCTGTTGCTATCTGGATAGTCTGACAAGAGATGAGACAGTGCCTATCTATTTTATATTAAAAGGGAAGAGGTGAAAATAACTCTGCACCCAGTTCCATCAGTTACCTGAAGATGAATAAGCCGAGAGACTGAGAATCCCCTCCTGCAGTGCTATTCCATTTATAACAATGGTAGATTTCTTTTCATTGAAACAATAACAGGTTTTAGATAGTCTACAGAGGTGTGACTTTGTTTGTTGACATCCTTTTATACTCAGTGAGGAATATTCATGTCTGAAGGTATGCATCTCTGATTATTGTGTGAATGTGGTTATCTGTGTCACAGATACTTACAGAAGCCAGGCAGTAATCCCAAGGGAGTGCCATTGTTTTTATTTAATTAACATTTTTTATTTAGTTTTGTAACCAACTTTTTGCCCATAAGGACTTTGTGCCTTCTCAAAGAAAAACAATTTTGCATTATTTATACATGTGAATGAAGCCCCTGGCTCTGAAGTCCTTTGTATGAGAATGGCTTTCTGTACCCACATGCCCAGATTTATCCCACAGTTTCTGGATTCTGTCCAGAAATATTCTCCATTCATGAAGGTGCTGAAAATACTTTTTAATAGTACCCATCATGGATTTGGTATCATTTCTATTTTAGTAGTCTGCAATTTCCAGTATAAAGAATATCATGCACATGCACATGCATACAGTGACATAAAGGAACTGCATACTGTATCCAGACCTTGCAGACCTCATAGATTGTAAATTAAATAACTTAATATTTGAATTTTAGACTGGGCAATATTTTCTTTGGTTAGGACAGCAGTTTTCTGATTAATGTTTTTAATTTTAAGCAATGTCTAATATACACAATAATAAAAGTGACAGTTCAGCTTATAATGAGTTAAGGATGTTTCTGAGAATACACAAGAGGTTTTTAAGAGACTTCCAAAGTTTATGTTTACAGAACAGAAGCCCACAAATTAACCCAAATACATTTTTCTCATCTTTTACTGTCTTCACGTATCTCTAGCTTTAGTAATCTCAACATTGCATTTATGAATAGTACTTGCACCTTCAAGGTTGTACTCCAGTTAAAATAGTAAAGTAACATTAAAAGAGTAAAATAATATTTGCAATTGACTGCAGTGATAACTAGGAGGAAAGTAACACTTACAGGAGTAGTAATGGTACCATTTCATTAAAGTTAATAACAAAAATAGTATCCAATGAAAGAATCAAAGCAACCCATACATACACACCAATCTTTTTCTAACTCCCACAACTCCACTGTGTGTCAGCAGTGCTGCCGACATGCACAGAATCCAAAGGTCCCCATGGGGACCTAGTTTACACCTTCCTCTCTTGACCCTCTTCTCTGGCACCGGCGAAGAAGCAGGGCTGCCTTTCACCTTTTTGCAGTAATCCTTAACTGATGTGGAGGATCTCTCTTGTGTGAGATGGAACATGGCATTGTCCTCAGGTGTTCATCCCAGCCTCTGTGTCTGTCCAATTCCAAGAGAGCAAGATGAATCTCCTGCAGTACAAAGAAGTGTCTTAAAACCACTTGTCCAATAAAATTGTTCTGTTTAATACTGTTAGGTTTACAAACCCAGCTTTTCAGATGTTAGTCCTTCCTCAGCAGAGTTCACAGACAATGTCAAGAAACAATAGCTTGTGCCAGTGGAGATTGTACCTTGTGAAAGTAAATGTATTAAATGTAGGGCAGACAGCAGCCTCGATCCCCATGCAGAGGTAAACATAAATAAACACCCACTGTGTTTTTTCTATTTTCCCTGGCTGACCTCCACTGTGGTAGCTGAGCTTTCCTCTTGTGATATTGGCCAGGTTATATAAAAAAGATGTGCCTCCTAGCTGAAATGATGAAACATAAAGTCTATTCTCAGGCAGTAGAAGCCTGATGGATGTGAAACAGCTGGCGGTCTGTGGCTGGGCTCCAAAAGGAAGTCTGAGAGACACAATTGGTGCTATGGTTAAAAGTAAAAGATGGATACATTTTCCTGCATTAGACTGAGGTATAGAAATCTGCACAATGCAAATTTGCTGATACAGATACTTTGAAGAAACAGATATAGAGAAAATTTATTGAATTGGCACACTAGGATATTTCTTGGTAAATAAAACTGGCATTTAACATACAAAAGGGATAATATAAATTTTTAAAATATTATAATTTTGGCGTTTGAGGTAGCCTCTGTTGTAAATAACTGAGGTATGCAGATCTTGCCGGGGGAGGGGGGGAACAACTAAAACAAAAAACACCACCAAAAAAAAACCTACAACAACAAATCAAAGTTACCAGGAAGAAAACGAGGAGTGGAGAGTGAGATATTTGATATGAAGAGGATAGAAAGTAGAATGCTGTGATGCAGCCAAGAAGTGATGCGAGAGAATGTTTTCTATGAGTGATCATGCTCCATCTTCTTGAAAGGATACAAGTAAAGTCTTTTTCTTCTGTCTTGCTGTCTGAATTCATGAGACATTCCGGAGTGGGTTTTTTTTGAGAAACTTTATCTTCCATCAATCAGATTAAAAGTAGCCAAGTTCAAAAGCTCTCAGGTGCAGACTACAAGTATTTAGATGATACGGTCCTGTACATGTATTTCAGGAATTATCTGATGTATGGTTTATATATGCTTTATACAACACAGGAAATTAAAATCCAAAGAAGGAAGGAAATTCAATGTATACATAGAAAATTTTCCCTACGTTTCCTGTGTTTCCTTCCTTCAGACTTTGCTAGGGGAAAAAAAAAAAAAAAAGTCAGAATGAATGGTCATATCCACATTACACCGATTCCCTTTTAAATTAGGAAAAATATCTATTATTTTATAATGCTGATATATAATGCTGGGCAGTTAGAACACCGATTGGAACTGATTTTAAACATTATTTTCCATGGTAGACCAGGAATAACAAAAACAACTGCAAGACAAGGTGGATGTAGTGGGACTACCGTTTTCATTGAGAAGTGAGGCTCTGCTGCCCGCGGCTTTCATCCGAGCGGAGCCGTAGTCGCTTAGCGCCGCGGAGTTTGCTGCCGTTCGCCGTGGGCGAGACGGAAAGGGACGGGACGGGCGGCGCGGGCGCTCCTGCAAGGTCACAGCATAGCGGGGCCTCGGGCGGCCGAGGGGGCAGGGGCGGGCTGTCGGCAGGCGCGGCACAGCCACGGGGACCGAGGCCCGAGGCCGGGCGTCTCGGGTGGTCGCAGAGGTGGTCGGAGCTGTCCCGCGGCAGCCTCTGTGAGCCCCTGGCCGTGCAGGGTCCCAGGTTTGACAACTACCCCGCAGCCGCACCCCGGGGAGGCAGGGAATGACCCTCTGGGTGTTAAAATCGGGCGTTTTCCCATCGGAGCGAGAGAGGAACCGCGCGGCCCCACACCTGGGCTCCCTCCTGCCTCCGAAGCTTTTTGTACGTGTTACTTTGCCTCCTTGCGTTTTTCTGCTGAACTGATAGATGCTTGCTTGCATTTTCAAATACCAGACTACCTTTTTCCACCCAAAATTCATGTAACTGGTGGCTTTTTATAGATAGGATTGCTTCAAGAGCTGGGAAAATTTTTGAAACTGTGTTACTTTGCCCAACATTTCTACCCAAGGTTACTGATGATGTAGAAGAGAGCTGTAGGAATATTTGTTCAGTGTTTGAAGCATAGAGCTGGGCACGTTAGCTAAGGAGATGAGACTTGCTCTGCTACAGAAGCGTATAGAGGTATCTGGTCTGAAATGTTTCCTTTAGCTGTAGGCTCCTCTCAACAGTCCATCCATCACACAACACAGTCAGTTAGGGGAGTTAATGTCCTCACATGTCTCAGGAAGACTGAACAGAGGACGATCCTTAAAGCCCTTCAAGCGTTTCCAGAGGGAAATGCTAATAGGTATTTATGCAGAAACATATAATGTGAAGTAGAGCTGAAAATAAGCATGTTTTATCAAAAGAGTCATAATAATGATTTGCATGTGTAAAAATTGCAGCTAGTTTAAAAACAGAAGAACAGATTGAACTTTGATTGTTGTGAACACAGAACACATTCTCATTTATATTGTTTGATTGAAAATCATTATTACTTTGCATATAATTGCCATAATTTATCACACTGTTAAAATTTGCCAATAATATGGTACTATTTGTCTACAGTTCCACTTTAATTGCAAATAATTAATTATTCACTTTGCTCAGTTGCTAATTGCCATTAACATTTAAATATAAATATAAAAATACCACTTCAAAGAGAACAGAAAAATAATTTGTTAAACTTCTTGGATCAACTATAATTGTTGTTTCTTAGAGTGAGGGATTGGTAAAAGTATTAAAACAGTAGATCCTGTCTTTGTAAATTATGAGAGAGGAACTCCTGTGCTCAGTTTCTATGCACTTGAGTGTACTAGCTAAATTATACACCGTGACTTATTATGATATATAAGATTATAGGAGGAATGAACAAAAAAGATGGTTTAAAATATCAATAAACATATTCTTACCTCTTTAAAAATACAATCTTCATTGTCCTGAGGCTGAAGGAGGGAAGGCCGCAACCTTGACACAGCAGCACCTGCTAATGAGAAACTGTTTTGCAGCACTGTCGGATCCGTGGGTTTGCCCTTCGTGATGAAGGAGTCTTGTGTAGTTGTAGAGAAAACAAAAACACTTAATACTTTCTTAGTGCATCAGCATGAAGAAATAAGACTTTGCATGATTTAGCACAAAATTACATGTTTAAAGGCAATTTATAACACCATGCTTACAAAGAACTAAATAATAGTCTAAGCAGAAGGAAGTCATAGCATCAAAATATAAATAATTTTCCCGAAATCAACTGTCTCTAGAAGTGTTTCCTAATCAGGTAGTTACTATAATCCAGCATATACCTGTTACCCTTGGTGCATATGTATATGTAAATGTATGTATATGTACATTTCTAGACCTGCAGCCTGGAATAAACTTGAGAGTCTATCCACTTTAGATTTAGTAAACTGTATAACAGTGATTAGTTTCCATTACTAGCATGTCTCAGGTATCACTAAGAAGGGCTGTTGCAAGAGATCTAGTTGACAAAGTTGGGGGGTTTGATTAGTTTAAAAATACAAAAAAAACCCACCCATGTGTATGTATCTTACAATAATTGTTTTGAGAGCAATACTAATTGGAGAAAATAGTTTAATGGACTTATAAATGGATAAGAACAAATGTACCTCAAAGATGATTGCAGCTCGCTTAGGATTCAAAATGTCATCCCATTTTCATTCTTAGTATGAATTGAGATTGTATTGTACAGTACATAAATGATTTGCCTCGGCTTTTTAAAAGGCAGAATGTATTAATATTTTAAACTGAAGTAATTGCTTCTTGTTCAGCAATGGGTTTCATTTATGAGTGTTTATCCCTAGCAAATGGAAAGTATGGTTAATCTAAGTTAAAAATGGATTCTTTAAATAGCTCTAATTACATTCTGTTTATATTTGTATGTTTTAGACACTTAAGATTTAATCGGTAGCAGTTCTAACAAACCATAATGTTTATTAGCTGGTTTTAAGTTATTGCTATGGATGGTAGTTCAATGAGAAAATAAATGATGATTTGTCTACTATAATGTATGGTAAATAAAAGATGGATCAACACGGAAAAGAGAAATTATGTATTATGTCATTTGATTTTTATATTGAAACACACATAGACTTAAAAAAAAAAAAAGGAATGGAATGACTCCCATTTCTCGTTTCACTTATACCAATTCTTTGTAATTTTGCATGTTTGCTTCTTTGAACGAAAACTTTGGCCTGCTATTGTTCTTTTAACTTTGTTTTGGATCAATCATAACAATTTGTTAATAGATACTGGTCCTCTTAATAGCTGTTAACTATACCTTCCCAAGCCATATCTTGCAAACTCGATTTTAAGCAGCAACCGAAATTACTATTAGCAAATGTACAGTATAGAAGAGGTCAGGTACAAAATTGTTACTGAAGCCTCTATTTTATTATCTTGCATAATCACCATGCAAGTGAGGAGAGGAGTTCTTAGACAGCTAGATTTTTTTTTTTTTACGTGAACTGTTGACATAGAGAGACATGGCACAAGTATATAGTAGAATAAAATGGTAATCTTAAATTCTACTTTAACTAGACCTGTCTAGATAATGTATAAGGACTGGATGAAAACTAATTACCTTAGTTTGAATAATATATGATATTTAATGAGATAACTTTTTAAAAAAATAAGCTATCAAAATATTTTTTAAATCAAATGGTTTAAAGTGCAGTACTACAATATATTAAATGTTGAAAAGTTAGGGAAAAAAAAGTCTAATCTCTTTTAACTAAAAAATAATAAATCAAAAATTAAATGGTTTATATTAGTGTTATATTTTTCTAGACATTCAGAGTAGAGTTCTAATGTTCAGGGTAACACTGCAACTAAAACCTGGTTACTTAAACACATGGAGGCAGATTCCCTCGTTGGCTTTGCAATGTTTCTGGAAACAGGTTAGAAAGAGGCTATTTCAGTACATGTTATCTGGCAGTGCTCCAAAAAGTTGGATGTTTCAGGATTATCTGCCAAGAAATGTCTGATGTGCTGTGTGTGATCCTGGGAAGATGGGGATCAGCAGTCAGGGTGTGCCAGCTCTGGATCAGCAGAATTCTTCTTCCATAAGGGGAGTTGTCAGCAGAGTTGTATTTGCCTTTTTTTAATATGTTTTTATGCCTTTTTTGATATACCTGACTGCTATCAATGTAAAAATGGGCAGTGGTACAATATATTTGTTTAATGTCTTTGATTTTCTGGGCACAGAAAGTCTTGCAGTCAAATTATGCACTTGTGTATTTCCATGTGCTTCTCTGCCATCTCCTCAATAACTTTGAAACATGAGTGCTTAAACTAAATTTAACAGGGGCTAGAGGTCTCAAAAATAATTGTGTTCTTACAAGCTCCAGGAAGAGAGAACATATATAACCTCTGAGTGCCCTGTTAGACAGAAAACAGGCAACAGGAGATTAAGCCCAGTTAGACACTGGAGAATCCATTTGGGCGAAAAAAGGCATTGGGAAACTTCTAACTGCAGGAAAACCTTCAGAGTTTCAACCTTCTTAAACAGCTGAATGAACCACCAGTAATGGTTATGTTGAAAAGTTTAGGGGTTTTCTGGGGCTTTGGATTTACTATGTTGTGAACATTTAGAGGAAAATAATAACTCTGATTTGGTTAAAAAAAAATAGAGATTAATTCTAAGCTATTCACTGGTGATATTGAAAAGATTCTTTGAAATACACAATTTCTGAAGTCTGTAAAATTATTCTGCTTCTATAGCAGTTACACTGTGTACTCAGATATTAAACAGAATAGCTCTTTTTCTCCTTATTAAGCTTATTTGAGCTGAAAAAAACACCAAGATTTAATGAAATGTAATTTTGCATTAGTTTATTAAAGCTGAATCTCTTAAAATATGTGATTTCCCTTTGTGGTTCAGATAATCTCCTTTTCTTATCTGATCTAGAGTTGTTCAAGACCTTATGGAGATTTTCAAGTTACTAGTTGAATATAAAATTAATTTATACAAATCTATTTCACTTTAATTTCCCTGAATAAAATGATAAAGTTGTGATTGTAAAGGAAAGGATTTGCTTTTGTGTATGGGAATAGTTTTGATTTTCTTACTGAAAGCTGACTGTGGCAGGGAATTGTCTGCTCTTGAAAGTGCTGTCAGAAGGTTAAATAATGTAGTTTTAGATATTTAGGTCTTGATCATTCCCTCTTATAGAGAAGGTAAATAAAAGACAGTACTATTGAGATTATTAGATTGTGTCCTCTTCCCATGAAGAGGGAAAGATTTTTACTTACAATGAAGAGGAAAGTTCAGACAGGATTCCTTTCAGAGATAACAATGATTACACAGTTGGAAGACCTCAGCTTTGCTCCTGTAAATAAATATTCATGGAAGAGTAGAACATTGTATATGCTTCTTAAATTTAGTTTTCAATCTGGTTGCCAGATATTTAAAGTAGATATCAGCATCTCCCAAATGTGAAAGGCTCAACTTTGCTCTAACCTGAATTTAGGGATTTCTTCCTCCTTTAGACTTCTGACTTTTTTCCATTACAGGGAAAGTTAAAAATTCTCCCATTTAAGGAAAGACATGGAATGTGAAGGGTTTGGCGCACAGAAAGCATCACCTGCTGCTCAGAGAGATCCTGGCTAATACATTGCTTGAGAGTAATCCAGTCTTCTGGAAAAGTATTTCAATACATCTGCCTTATTTGTATGCTATTCCAGAAATGTCGATTAATGGCTGCTACTGAAAGCAGAATGTTGGGCCAAGTCAAGCATTGGTCCAACATATTACATTTGATTTTATATTATATTTCATTGTGAGTATCTCACTTTTTCCATTCACGATGGAACTTTCTATTTTGTATAAATACTTGATATCATAATAAAAAGAAAAAACTGATTGTCTTAATGAGTGTAGTACCCAAGATGTTTGGTTTCATTTAAGGAGAAAGAGGACTTGC
Organism: Colius striatus; assembly: GCF_028858725.1. Classification (NCBI taxonomy): domain Eukaryota; kingdom Metazoa; phylum Chordata; class Aves; order Coliiformes; family Coliidae; genus Colius; species Colius striatus. The sequence continues at coordinate 63,491,108 of NC_084761.1, forward strand.
TAGATGGTTACACCAATCATCGGCCTATTTTACATCTTTGACAATCAGTTCTATTCTTTGAAATTTGCTAGTTGATGTTGGGTCAGGTTCCCTAGTAAAGATGATAGTTGTTTTTTCCAACATAGCCAAAATACAGTTCACAAAGTCTTAGAAGAAGCATAAAAATCACTTGGGTTCTGCTTTCATTTGTGCTAAAAAAATTATAAAGGATTGATTAAGATTAAAGGTCTTAACTCTAGGAAAAAAATCTATGGGAAGAAGGAAACTTCTTGAATCCTCTGAAAATATTGTAGAGGAGTGCCATTGCATGTGTGGAGACTTGCTAGCGCCCTCATGAAAAAATGGAGAGGTGACATTTTGCAACTGTCACATATGCCAGCTTAATTTCTGTAAAAATCCTAAATATGTAAAGTAACAGGCCAAAACTAAACTAACAGTTATCACATTTGTAATATTCATCTGTCTCTATGTATTTATATCTAATCCATATTGAATTTCATCTAGACAAGGACATTTTTTAAAACTATGATTGCATTGTTCCTCATTACATTTACTTTTTAAAACAAATTCTCTGTACCCAGGGTCATATTTTTAAGTCTGTCCTCCATGCTGTTGCCCCTAATGATCGATGTCCATGGATCCTGTATTGACTCACGTGATGACACTTTACCATACTCGTGTGTTTCTTCAACCCACTTTGGAAGTTACATTACCTCACTATAGATTTGCCCAGAAGATCAAATAGATTTAAATTTATTCATATGCCCTATGAATCTGGTGATGTTTTCCTCTTTTGTTTTGCAAACATGACATTTGCTTTCCAGTCCCCTAGCTTGAATAGATTTTTCAGTTTGAGAAAAGCAGAGGAAAACACGACAGTGCCCCTTACAACTTCTTTCTGGTGTTTCTTTTTTGTTGTTATTCTTTTCATTTACCCTGTGTTACAGAGTCAATTCTTTCATCACTGAGATTAGAAATTACTAAAAATTCATTTTGACTGAACAGTCTCTGCTATGCCACAATTATTTGCCTTTTAAAACAGTTAATTGCATATACTTAGCATTCCTGCATTTATCAAATTCTAGGTGAAAAATTTTACAAGACAAAGACTTATTTTCAGCATTTTAGAAAGCTTTTCAGATAGTACGTCGATAACATCTCAGCAGGTGAAGGTCCCATATGATTCTACCATTCAAAAGAACTTCTTTCATATGTGATTAATTCCAAGGCCCATTTAATCCACCACATTATGGTGGTCAATTTGGGGCATCTGTGCTGATGAAAATGACTTTTGATTGTACCTAAATGGCTTTTACATGCAGTACTCCATGCCGGTTTACTTTCCAGTTCAAAGTGAGATAAAATAGAGTCCATTTTCTGGAGAGGGCTTTTTTTTTCCTGACAGCTAATCAGCATTTATATGTTTTATATTGAATTAGCTGTTTTGTAATCTCTGATTACAATATGCCTAGATACTTCTAGGTATTTCACTTTTAAAAAATTAGAGCAATGGCATTTTTAATTTGTTTATCATCACTTTTTCTATGGTACATATTAATATGTATCTTTGCATTAATAAAGAAGTAATCCATCATGTGCATATTGACTCAAATAAGAATGTTCATGTGCAGAAAAACAGATTCTCTGGCCAGAAAATTTCGCAGATGGACTGCCATAAGAAAGTATTCTTTAAAGCCAATGTGTGTTAGAGACTTTACATTGTTCCTCACTCTCTACACTCTTGAAATTTACCTCTCAAACTGATTTTCAATGTGCCAGCCATCTGTGTGTGAACTGAATTGTTACCTTAGCAAAAAGCTAGACTGTAAAATGATTCTGTTAGGATTAAGCCCTGGATGACTACCTGATAGAACGATGCAGTCTGTCTTAACTGAGAGATTCAGCTGATATCACTCAAAAAAAAAGGAAGGAGGAAGGAGAGTCAAACTTCATTTCCAGGCTTTAGATATATGGTAGTAATTCTCACACTCTTCCCCCAGAAGATTCTTACAGTCTCTCAGGCTTCTAAACAAATTGTAATTCTGGTTACCACACTATGTAAGAATTGGAAAAAGAGAAGAAAGAAAGGAGAGTTTGAATATATCTTTTGTAAAATGTAGTTGAGGAATCAGTAGTGTTACGTTATTCTGTATTTAATATTTTGGACATTAAAATTAAAAGTATTGCAAATTAATTAAAATTAATTTGTATCTTTAATTGCTCCGGAAACTCTAAGATGAATTTAAAGACTAACATTTTACAAGGTAGTGACATCTGGAAAGTGTGAAAACAATCATGTGTAAAAATTTAGGTTTTGGGGAAAAGGTGGAAGAAGTGCATGCTCTGAGAGGTCTATTGGGATTTTTTAGCCGCTAATAGTGGGTTCAGAGTCTATAATTAAAAGTTAGAATTCAGTGTCAAGTATAGTTAATAGCACTTCAAGAAGAAGAATGCATCCAGCAGGTCAAGGGAGATTCTTCTCCCCCTCTGCTCTGCCCTGGTGAGGCCTCATCTGGAGTACTGTGTCCAATTCTGGGCTCCTCAGCTCTAGAAGGACAGAGAACTTCTGGAGAGAGTCCAGCACAGGGCCACCAAGACGATCGGGGGACTGGAGTATCTTTCATACAAGGAAAGGCTGCAGGAACTGGGACTGGTTAGTCTAGAAAAGAGGAGACCAAGAGGAGATCTTATTAACATTTACAAATATCTAAATATCTAAGTGTCAGGAGGTTGGGACATCCCTTTTTTCTATAGTAGCTAGTAACAGGACAAGGGGTAATGGGATGAAGCTGGAACACAAAAAGTTCCACTTAAAGATAAGAAAAATTCTATTTCACTGTGAGGGTGAGGGAGCAGTGGCACAGGCTGCCCAGAGGGGTTGTGGAGTCTCCTTCCTTGGAGACCTTCAAGACCCGCCTGGACATGTTCCTATGCGACCTGATCTAGGTGAACATGCTTCTGTAGGGATGTTGGACTAGATGATCTCTATAGGTCCCTTCCAACCTCTACCATTCTATGATTCCATGAATATTTATTGTACACACTACATTGTCCTATAGTAATTTAAAACATATCATGAGACTTCAATATCTAGATTGCGAGTGTTGATAATTAAATTAATATCTGTGAATTTAATTTTTATTTGCATTTATATGAAAATAGATTCTATCTGGGCTCTCTTTTTACTGCTAATTTTGTTTTTCAAACTCTGAAACTAATCTCCAAATGTTATCAAGATTGAAGTTAAAACAGTACTAAGTCCAACAACCATAGCCTTTACAGTATCACTTATATTTGCCATATTCACTAACAGAGATAACAAGGCAAATGTGATACACATCTCCATTACCATTCAGATTTCTACTGTTTTGAAAAACAATATTACTTTCAAAAAATCCATGCAAAAACTCTTGCTGAAAAGATCACCACTTACCAACCATACTGTACAGTCAATCATTCAAAAAATTTTTTAAAAAAAGGTAAAAAAAGTGAAGACAAAGAAATACATGCATTAAGTACCAAAAAAAAAAAAAAAAAAGAAAATATTTTTTCCCTAAGAAATTACAAACATCACATATAACCTACCATTTTGTACTGTGGAATGTTTTAGCAAACTATATTTTTTGCAGTGAAACCACAACCAGCTGGAAAGTACTGTAAAACACTGTTTTCTGTTCTTTTTTTTTAAACACAGAATCACAGACTCTTAAGGGTTGGAAAGGACCTTGAAAGTCCAATCCCCTGCCAGAGCAGGACCACCTACAGTAGGTCACATGGGAACTCATCCAGGTGGGTTTTGAATGTCCCCAGAGAAGGAGACTCAACAACCCATCTGGCAGCCTGTTCCAGTGCTCCATCACCCTCACAGTGAAGACATTCTTCCTTGTATTTCTTTGGAACCTCTCATGTTCCAGCTTGTACTCGTTGCCCCTTGTCCTATCCTTGGACATCATTGAGAAGAGCCTGACTCCATGCTACTGACACACACCCTTTACATATTTGTAAATACTTATAAAATAATAGAATCACAGAATCATAGAATGGTAGGTGTTGGAAGGGACCTTTAGAGATCATCTAGTCCAACCCTCCTGCTAAAGCAGGTCCGCCTAGATCAGGTCACACAGGAACACGTTCAGGTGGGATTGAAGACCTCAAAGGAAGGAGACTCCACACCCTCCCTGAGCAGCCTGTGCCAGGGCTCCCTCACCATCACAGTAAAAGTTTTAACTTATGTTTAAATGGAACTTTTTGTGTTCCAGCTTCTTTCCATTGCCCCTAGTCCTGTAACTAGATACAACAGAAAAAAAGTGATGCCCCAATCTCCTGACATCCACCTTTAGATACTTGTAAATACTAATGAGATCCTCCCACAGACTCCTCTTCTCTAGACTAAACAGCCCCAGTTCCCCCAGCCTTTCTTCAGAAGGAAGATGCTCCAGCCCCCTGATCATCTTGATGGCCCTGTGCTGGACTCTCTCCAGTACTTCCCTGTCCCTCTTGAGCTAAGGAGCCCAGAACTGAACATTACTCCAGATGAGGCCTCAGCAGGGCAGAGCAGAGGGGGAGCAGAACCTCCCTCGACATGCTGACTACACTCTTCTTGATGCATCCCAGGATGCCATTGGCCTTCTTGGCCACAAGAGCACATTGCTGGCTCACCCCTCAGTCTCCTCTTCTCTGAGCTAAAGAGCTCCAGCTCCCTCAGCCTTTCATCATCAGGGAGATGCTCCACTCCATCATCTTGGTGGCCCTGCACTGAACTGTCTCCAGAAGCTCCCTGTCCTTCTTGGACTGAAGGGCCCAAAACTGAACACAATGTTCCAACTGCAGCATCACGAGGGCAGAGTAGAGGGGGAGGAGAACCTCTCTCAACCTGCTAAGCACAGCCCTTCTAATACACCCCGGGATATCATTGGCCTTCTTGGCCATGAGGCTACATTGCTGACTCATTGTCATCCTACCATGACCCCCAGGTCCCTTTCCCCTACACTACTCTCTAACAGTTCATTCCCCAACCTGTACTGGTACTTGGAGTTGTTCTTTCCCTGATGCAACACTCTACACTCGCCCTTGTTGAATTTTATCAGATTTCTCACTGCCCAAGTCCCTAGCCTGTCCAGGTCTTGTTGAATGGCAGCACAGCCTTCTGGTGTGTCACTCACTCCTCGCAGTTTAGTATTATCAGCAAACTTGCTGACAGTGCCCTCTGTTCCCTCATCAAGGTTGTTAAGGAATAGATTGAACAGTATTTGTCCCAGCACCTGCCCCTGAGGGACTCCACAAGATACAGGCCTCCAACTCCGCCCCATTGATCACAACTCTCAGCTTTCTTCCCTTCAACCAGTTAACAATCCGCCTCACCACCTGATCATTCAGCCCACATATTCTGTTTTACTGCGAGAATACTGTGGGAAATGGTGTCAAATGCTTTATTGAAATCAATATATACCACATCCACTGCACCACCACCATCTATCCACCTGATTACATCATCAGGTTGATCAAACATGACTTCCCTTTGGTAAAACCATTTTGACTGCTCCTAATGACCCTCTTGTCCTTTAAATGCCTGAGACAGTATCCAAGAAAAGGTGTTCCATCACCAAGAATTTGTCACAACGTGCAGCTTTCTTTTACTTCTCACCATACTTTTGTTTCAGTCTCAGCATTTCATAATCAAAATTGTTTCACCTTGCAGTTTATTGTGGTCAATCTTATAACTTAGATCAGGAAAGTCCTCTGCTTCCAAATCATCTCAGTTAATTACTAGGCTGCTTGAATGAGTAGGAGACAGGAGAACATGACTGTAGTTTTTTTGACATTTTGGAATCCACGTGAAAAGTCTAATAGAACACTATATTAAGAAATTTCCAGGGGCAACCAGGGCCTCCCTTTGAATTTCTTTGAATCTTTAATCACATTCTTTCTAGACTATACTTCTTGGAGAGTTGTCTTGGCTGAAAGTTTAGACAGGCTCTTAGGATGATCTTTCAACAAGCTGATAGACCCTGTATACTAGCTTGAGCTTATTAATTTTATTTTAAGCCATGTATGGAAGTATGCTATCTTTCCTAAGAAATTCAGTGATTTGGTTAAAAGTTGATATCAAAACTGTACCATGGAGGTTTTTTTGTGTTTTTTTTTAAAGATTTGAGCAATGTGGTTTTTTATGTATCTAAAAACCAAAAGGAACATCTCTTTGTTCATCTCTTGAATATTTGAACCCATCATCTAGTTAAACTTGTGCTTAACCAAACAATTTGTCTAGCTAAAGTATTTTTGCAGGCACAGTTTGCAATATATATTTCCTTTCAGTTTGTTTTACTGTCTACTGGATAGTTTGCAATCCCTGTCTTTTTGTCTTTTCTCTTTTTAAATTCCAGCACATTTCTCATAGTCTTTTCATCTCTAACGTTTTTTAGTCACCTTATTTCCTTTTATTATAATTAAACTAAGTTGAGTAATTTGGCCCAACAGTTGTCCCTTATAATTGCAAAGGTAGTAACATACGTTATCTTACTCCATCTCTTAATACAGTCCTATATTGATTCCTGTGTTATCTGAAGCTAAACTGGATTCACGCCTCCTGAAAGCCTGAAGATTAGATGAGAGGTACCCAGACCTGTATCTTTCTGTTTCTATCCTCTAATGATAAATTCTTCACCAAGACTGGGGATTTGATGCCCCAGCTAGTGTGAAGGTCTTCTGGCTATCTCTTTTCTGCAATCCTTCATCTCAAACGAACAGTTTGCTTTCTTAACCCCTCCTCTTCAAGACTTTTCCTTTAGGATGATGCTAGCCATATCTCTGTCTCAGAGTAGCTGCTAAAACTCCCCTGTTCCAGCTCCTGGATATTAACTTAGATTTTTGACCATTTATTATGATCTGTTTTAGACATTTAGACACATGGCACGATCTACCTTCATCATCCAAAACACATTAGTTGTTCAGATGTTGAATGCATCTCACAGAAAAGTTGGGTTTAAACAGTAGACTAAATAGTATTCTTTCTGCACAGTGATATTTGCTTCAGTTTTTTACTAAAGGCACTATAGATGACTCAGTGCAGGTAGACAGGTAGACTAGTCCATTTCAACATGGATTTTTAAAAATATAATATATAATTTATTATAAGATAAATATCAAACTTGCATTTAAAAAATTAAAATTCATACGTCTATTTCACTAATATAACCATGGGAGATGTGGAAACAATTACAATTTTCTTTATTCTCTAACCATGCATTTGAAAAAAATAGAAGTATCTGTATTCTTACAGATATACATTATGGAACCAATTGCAGCTGTTTGCCTGAATAGTTTTGATTTCACACAAATAGATGAACACTGTATCAGTCCTAATTTTGTATGATCTGAAAACAGTGAAAAGTTGGATGAAGTTATGATTCTGAATCATCCTTTGCATACTCAGAATGAATTTTATTTTCTTATGGTGATTTGGTCTTGAGTCAAGGAAATTCACTTATTTTATTGCCAACTAACTTAACCTTTTAATTACTAATTCAAGTACCAAGAAAGAAAGTTAGTTAGTTAGGGGAAACACCTTGCCTTCACTCCAGACACTTTTCTTTCTCCCTTCCTCATCTCCAATGCCTCTCACAACATGTGGCACTCAATCCCTGCGACAGGTGGTCCCAGAGGCTGCTGTGTAGCAGCTCCTTCTCTTTGATGCTCTTTGTTTCTTACTCCTTTCACCTGCTTCCATGAGCTGCAGACTTTTGCAAGCCATACGCATGCTCCAGTGGAGGATCTTCTGTCTTTAGAGGTTCATGTCATCCGGGATCATCTTCCATGTGTCTTTCCTTGCTTGGGTGCCTCCTGTTCGTAGAAGTTATCATCTTTTCTTAAACCTATTTTCACAAGGTGCCATATGCTTACTAATGGGATCCGGCTTTGGTAGGTCAGTTTTCTCCATGACAATGCTGGCAGCAACAAGTGATGCATGAGTACAGCATCACTGGCCTTCCTCCCACACATTCAGATTCCCACTAGCAAAGCTCAGCTCTCTGTTCCCAGCACAGTGTTTTAGCCTCACTGTTAAAATGTTGGAATTGTTTATTCCATTGTGGTCATAGTTTTTGGAAGAGCAGAACAAGGCTTGTGGTTAGAAAGTAATTAGATATCTGATCTTTAGAAAGACTGTTTTTTATTAATACACTTCTGCAGTTTTAAGACTTCAATAATTTGTGCTTCCAAATCCAAATCTTCGTCTCTCACAAGATAAAACAAATAAGACTTTTAATTTTCATTATTCCTTACCTAATTGACTAGCATCGTGTATCAAGCATATTAAAAATTTGTTGTTGGTTATTTATTTCTGCTTCTGGGTGGATTAACAAATGTGGAAAATTCTTCACTTGTATTACTGCTGCAGGATGGAGAAAGCAAAGTTTGTGGCAACCACTGTTTAATGGTGCTTCCACACATCACTCATTGTTTAAATAAAATAGACAAATTTTGTGCTTAAATATCACATTCTACTCTTTTCCCCAAGCGAAGAGTTTACTTATGAAACTTGCCATCAGGCTTTTGTTTTGTGAATGACGCAAAGCTGCAGATTTTGGAAGGAGTTGGGGGGGAAGGAGGAGGCAAGGAACAGTAAAGGCTTTTTTAATGCTTCTTTTATTCTGCAAAAGATATGCCCTTGTGGATGATTTCCTATTGGGCTAGCTGTTTATATAATGACTTTAACTACAGTTGCCACCAGGCCAAGCTGCAACTCTTACATTTCTACATCCTCAGACTAATATGTTCTCCTGCTGATCTTTGAAGGATATGCTAGAGCAATATAATAACTCTAGAGATTGGACAGTGAGACAGGCAGACTTTATCAATGTTACCAATTTTATCAATTTTCAAATATGCAATTCAAATTTTTCCCTGTTAGGTGATCAATACAAACATCAATTACACCACAAAAGCCTAGGTAATTGTTTAGATTAGCAATGTGAGTATGTTCCTCTTCACCCAATCTAAGGGAGGCTGTGCAGGAACATGTGCTTTGTTTGGGGAAGAATAGTGGCCTCGTGCTTCTGGCAGTCACCTTAATTCTCTGAAGGAGATTGGTATGACAGGCAGTATATACAAGCATAGGCTGCCACTTCATCCGTACCCATAAACAAGGCTGTTGCAAGGCCAGTCAAGTCTCCACGACTTCCCCAATCTGTAGAATCATGTAGAAAACAAATATGTACTTCATATTTATAGCAGTTTAGCTTTAACATACAGCTGATATGCCTTGTTAAAGACATGAGAAAGTACTGTGTTAAAGAATTTACTCCTTAACTCATGAAGTTCATAGTATATCTTCCTTCTTTCCTCTGTTTACACTGTAAAAGCATGTACATACTCTGTGAATGTGTGGTGTTTTAGCCCAATATCTACCCAGTCATAAAATAACTCACCCTCCTAAATTGGACAGGAGAGAGAGAGAAATATAAAGAACAGCTTGCGAGTTGAGATAAGGACCGAGAGATCACTCGGCAATTAGTGTAATGGGCAAAACAGACTCAACTTAGGAAGAAAAGAGTTTGATTTATTAAAGAAATAATAAGAGCAGGGAGATGAGAAATAAAACTGTCTTAAAAACACCTCCCTCCACTCCTCCACTTCCCCCGACTCCCTTTCCTTCCCCCCCAGCAGCACAGGGGATGAGAGATGGGGGTTGCAGTCAGTTCATTACAGATGGACTTTGCCACTGCTTCTTCTCAGGGAGAGGCCTCCTCACACTTCCCACTGCTACAGTGTGGGATTTCTCATGAACTTCTCCAGTGTAGGTCCTTCCCATGGGCTGCAGCTCCTCATAAACTGCTCCAACATGGAGCCTCCCATGGGGGCAGCTCCTCACACACTGCCCCAGCGTCAGTCATCCACCAGGAGAACAGTCCTTCAGGGACAGACTGCTCCAGCCTGGGTCCCTCACAGGATCACGAGTCCTGACAGCAAAACTGCTCTGGCATGGGGGCACCTCCTCCACGAACTCCCAGGTCCTGCCAGGAACTTACTCCAGGATGAACTTCTTACAGAGTCACAGCCTCCTTCAGGCATCCACCCGCTCCAGCATGGGGCCCTCCACGGGCTGCGAGTAGATCTCTGCTTCCCAGTGGTCCTCCGTGGACTGCAGAGGGACAACCTGCTTCACCATGATACTCATCACATATCACTGGGGAGCCTTTTCAGTGCCTAAGCACTCTCCTCTCCCTCCTTCTCCACTGACCTTGGTGTCTGCAGAGATGTTTTCACCTTCTCCCTCCCTGTTGCTGCTGCAGTTTAGCAACTGCGCAACAACTTCTTCTCCTTCTCAAATATGTTATTCACAGAGGCGTTACCTCCATCACTAATTGGCCAGGCCTGGGTCAGGTGCAGGGTCCAGCTTAAAACTGACTGGCCCTAATCCTGTCAGCTACAGGAGAAGCTTCTGGCAACTCTTTTTGTTTAAAGAAGCCACCTCTGTAGCCCCCCTGCTACCAAAAAATCTGGCCCAAGTAAAAAAACTACAGAATGATACATATGCTGCTGTCTGCAAAAAGCCAGACATATAAACATTTGACAATGTTTATAGTGTAGCCTTCATATAGATGATACACTTTCCAGGAGATTTTTTGTTTTGCTCTTGTTTCTGCCATATTGCACAAAATATAGATATTATTTTATACAAAGTGTTTAAAATCCAAAGGGTCTGGATTGTGAGTGTGACGGAGCCCTGGCACAGGCTGCCCAGAGGGGTTCTGGAGTCTCCTTCCTTGAAGGTCTTCAAGACCCACCTGGACATGTTCTTATGCAACCTGATCTAGGTGAACGTGCTTTTGCAGGGGGTTTGGACTAGATGATCTCTAAAGGTCCCTTCCAACCCCTACCATTCTATGATTCTATGATTCTATGACTACAAACAGTATAACATCCAAGTTAATATTCTGTGCATTTAGCATGCATTCTATTCTATAAAACTACTTTTGCAAGATGCTGGATCAAATATTGCAGAATTAATTGTGGTCAGACACCAATTATGTGTATGTCATTCATTTTAAAATGTATATAATATATACAAAACACAACCAAATAAGATTACTTTTTTAAATCCCTGTATCTGAATGCTTAATAAAACTTATTTTCTTTGTTGTTCAGATAGGTGGAAAAATGTCAATGTAATGAGTTAAATGTCATAATATATCACCAGGTTTGTAACTCTTATTAGTGCGAAATACTGTAAACTAAAACAATGATGAACCATTTCTAATATCCAAATAATTCAAGCATATCTACTTCATACTACTGTGTTGCCATAAAACATTGGTCTGGAAAAACTGAACTCTAAAGCCACTGAGTCCAGTGGTGCTTTTGATGTTTTTCATGAAAAGTAATAGATTAAACTTGTTTTAACTCTGTGCATTAATCTTTCCTTTTTGTTAGTTCCTTCATAGATTCAGATCTCAATTGAAATTGCAACTTGTCATAAGATTGTGTTGAGTTTTTAAAATTTTTTTATCAAGCATTTTTGTTTGAGAGGGAATTATATTAACAGTGTATTTAATTATATTTTTTACTTATGTTTGACATTTTCAAGGAAAGTAAAAGATTAATATTCTTTGGGAAACACTAAAAAACACCATTGAACTTTGATTCATTGAGTTTTCTAGGTGATATTTTACCACTGTAAGGTGCACACTTCGCTAAAAAGGAAGTCAGAGTTTATTCCTATGGGGAAAACACAAAATAGAAACCAGGTCATTCCTCAGTGAAATCCTGTCACACATCCTTTCTTGACTTATGGATCTTGTGATTGTTCCAGTTCTCCCTAAGTAGCATGAGCAGCAATTTTTTTTTTTTTTTTGTTCACTCCAAGGGAAATAAATATAAGAAGGGAAAATCAAGTAATTCAAAAGTAAAATAGGTAAATAAAAAATTGCTTGTTTGGGTTCAGTTTTTTAATCTATATTTTAATTTAAACTAATTACTAGTGAAAATTTGATTAAAGTAGATTTTAACTTTTTTTGTTTACTTTTCATTTCCACTGAGTTTTTACAATTGTCTCCTAGTGTGGGAATCTATGAGTCAAGTACTAGTATTTCCCAGTCATTTTGGTGAGGAGGGTATGGTGGGAGGCACAACTCCATTCATACTATGTGATAAAATTAAATACTGCAGTCTCAGAGTGGCCAAAAAGCATTTAAAAAAAAATACTTAACGGAATTTGTATTATACACTGCTTTGGTTTTCTGGTTTAAATTAGTTGTAAAAGCTATAAAAACTGAAAAATACAGGACTAAGGCTTTGCCCAGTATAGCCCAGTGTTCACAGTGTAAGGAAGAAATAGTCTGGAGGGGTGAATAATGTAGGAGAAAGTTTGGGGATAGAAAACTGGTGTCATAGTCAAATGGAAAGGAGAGCTGTGTCAGCCATAAAACTGTTTGAAAACATAGGACTAACCTCTGAACTGAGCTCAACGTGTTATCACCAGGTAATTATCAAGTCTGCTGCTACGTTCTCCTTTCACTTCCAGCAATACTGTCCTGCCAGGCCAATGTGTTGTCTTTCCACTGCTCGTTTAAAGCATCTGTTTTTCTTGAAGGAAGTTTGTGTTGTTTGTCTCTTATCAAACCCATAAAGTGTTGCTTTTCACTCTCTCTCGCTCTTCCACAAGGAGGATATAGCCTTCTTCTTTCAGAAGGAGAATTAATGAAGAAATGCATGAATGACAGTAGAGGGTGTGTTATGTTTTTTATGTTTCTAGAACACCCTCATATATATGCTGTACTTTAGTGGTCCTCCCCAGCCTCAATGTATATCCTGAGTTGTATATCCTTTTTTCAGAACACCTGTAGGGTTTGGAGATGGGAAATTATAGGTGTAAAGTAACCAAGCCAGGCAACACAGTCAGTGCAATTAGAAATGTTTTAGAGCAGAAAGAAAATCATGAGGAAAAATGTCATCTCTTAAAGAAACAAAACTTATTCCTGCTATTCATGCTACCTGCAAAGATGAATTCTAAGTATTTGGGATATGAGGAAGTGAACCTCTCTGCCACTGAAAGCAATACAATAGAAGTAGAAAACTTTTAATTATCACATACATTCTTGCAGTGTTTAATTTGTTAAGGTCAACAAAAACCTGAAAAAAAAAATGTACATCGATAACTTTTGGAGGAGAGCAAGGTAATCCACTTTATCACTGAATTATTTACTACACACAGTTATTAGGCATAAAGGAGCAAGCCTGGCAGGATAAACAAGAACCATTTTAGCACTAGAAAGAAGAAATACACATAGTTGGAGCCATTAGTTCCTGCTCATCATGCTCATCAAAAGACTGAGGGCAGCCATCTTCATCATGATGATTAGAAAAGATAGCATTGTAAAGGCATACAGCCTTGAAGTCCTTAAGAACCTAGCTGGCCATTCTTACAAGCTTGCTGGGAAACTGAAGACAGGTCTTGGTGGATGAATTAGAATTGTGCTTTACCGACATATTTCTATTCTGCAGCAGTTTTTAGAATCACAGTTCTACTTAAATCTTCCTGTGAGAACATGAAGTAAGCTTATTCTTCATTATCATTTTTATTGTAAATAATTATTATTCTAAAGCTAACTCTGACTGACCAATATTGTCTGTAAAAGTAGAGATTATAAACCAATTAATTCGGTCAGACTATACTATTAATTTGGTTATACTCAAATTCTGCAGCAGATGCTAATTCTAGTATGTCGGATGACATTCATAACTTCAGGCACCCAGTCAGTTTTAGCATTCCAGCCACAGGTCAGTTATATAGCAGTGAGCGGGCAGCAAGATGATAGAACAGGATTCCAGTTGTAGAAAACCAAACATATCATTTAACTCTGAGCCTATCATGCCACATTACGAAAAGGTAGTAAGCTCTTTTGCTCCTTGTAAGCCTATGGGTTCATTGCAGATGTACTTGTGCTGGCAGGGTTATTTGGAGAGCAGTCTTTACACTGCTTGAACTTCCAAACACATTAAGAGTCAGTGAGGAATATAGAGTGATATCACTGAAAACAGCCTACTGTCTCTTCTGGTCCTGTACTGGAGTTAATTACAGAATTATAGAATGATAGGGGTTGGATCACACTCTGAGGAGACTGGTTTATTGCAAACACTGAGATTATGTGAATCATTTGAAACTTTTTGCATTCTAGTCACATTCACATCTTCATTTTGGCAACTGTTCTTTTATTTAAGGGTGATTAGACTGAAAGCCTATCACAGATGGACACTGGGGAACAGAAGTGACATAAACTTCTTTCTGGACTCCTACTTTGACCCTTTCCAAAAAAACATTTCAGGAGATCCAGTTAGAATAAGAAATATGATACTTGATACAATTTATAGGATAAAGTTCTTTGATTCAAAAAGGAGGTTCAATATGCATTACTTTTTAATCCGAACAAGGAATATATTGCCCATCCTGGGCCTCTGATTTCTTAAACATTCAGCTTCCATGATCTTCTCACTGGATTTTTCAGAGCAGCATTTAATCTACAAAGCATGGTATCTGGTTGCACTACTCTTTGCTACTATAGAATTGTGCCCCTCTGTCTTTCTATAGTACTGGAGACACTTGGTTGACCCACTGCTCCTCAGAGGAATAAAAAGAAAACAAAATCTATTAAATTAGTTAAAATCAATTTCCATCTACATAAGTCTTTGATTTGTCAACCATAGAAACATGGTTGAACTCCACCTGTCAAGAGCTTGCCTTCTTCCATGGAAACTTCCAACATAAAATGTCATCAACAAATTTCATATTAACAAGAGCTGCACTGCAAACCTATCTCCTACTTCAAGGGCTCATGCACAGAGGTGAGGAGGATACTGTCAGAGAGGCCATTGAAGTTGTGAAAACGGTGCCTGTATACTAAGTAGATTGATTTGGCATAATGGCTGTTAACTAAAAGTGATAGGTTTTCGCTCTGGAAAGACAAAACATTTTTAATCTGATAGATTTAGACAATCAACCTGAAGAAAGATGTGGGACGTCCTATCACAGCTGTTTCCTCTGTCATTGTCATTTCTAGCAGTTTCATAGTGTTTGTCAGCTGTGTCTCTCCTGATGCCGTAAGAAGTTGGATAGCAGGAAATATCTGCACAGCTGTATGGCATATTTTCAGTGTTGACATGTTTGGATTCTCAGAAGAGCTCCAGGTCCTTTAGCGCTTGTGCTGAAAGTTGATTCTTTGTTCTACTATTGGGGAAATATCACATTTCTAAATATGTTCAGCAAAGCCTGTAGCTATAGTTTGATGTGTATTTGATAGCATCTTAGGAACTGAAAGATAAATGCTCTTTATTCCTGCTCTTTTGTATATTTAATATTAACATTGTGGGAAAAGATTTTACAACAAGTAGAACAAATTGCTTAAAATGACACCACCACTTCTGAGCAGTCTTTTGTGCCTTTATACTAACTTAATGAATTGTCTAACAATAGAATACATTTTCACAATCACTCAGAAGATTTTAACAGTGTATGACCAGAAGGTCAACAGTAAGAGAGAGCAGAGCAGACTGCAAAGCAATTTAGTGCTTTTTATAACTGCCAACCGTTTTCTGTGTATACACTTTAAATCTAAGTCAAGTTGCAAATGAATTGATTCTGGTGATCTTGACTTAGTGTTATAAAGCTGTATGTATATTTCATAATTACTGAACGTTTTGGCACAGTTATGCAAAGTAGTTATGTCTAGGTGAAGAAAGCTGATATTTGCACAAGCACTGAGGAAGTTTCTTAATGTCTGTGATTGTTTTACTTTACTTATCAACTTCTAAGCTATCAGCATTCCTCAATGTGATTATTGTTCACGAACAACTTGGAAAAGAACCTGTGAATATCTGTTGGTGACATTTTAAAAATATGTTGGTTCATTAGACTCCTTTGTTTAACTGGTGTTTTATACTCCAGCTTCTTTTTATAGTGAGGATGGCTGTGCAGAGTACCACCTGTTGTTCCCTGTTCTGTGAAAGGTTTCCAAGCTTCTTGTTAGTTTTAACACCTTTCCTGTGAATATCTTTCCAACAGAGTAATCCAGCCAAAGGGATACAAAGGCCTCACCAGGAGGAAGATATGACAGAGCACCAAGTTCTAGCTATGTATATATAAGCAATTACCCTTAGCTGCTCAATAGTTCAAAATAATTGGATCAACAGTGTGTTTTCTTTAAGAGCAGAATAACTCTTACTGCTTGGTTCCTGCTCTAAGCAAGGCACAAGTCTTGTATGGAGATACTGATTTTTGGGCAAAAACATGTACTTTTATTTCAATGTATAAAGGTTCTGAACTCTCCCTCCAAACTTTAAGTTGACTTGTAAATAGATTTAAATTGCAAAAATTAATAGCTTCAAGAAATTTCTGATTATGTGCTGAATGCTTTCAAGTAACTCAGGTAGGAAGAATGTTGAGTTATATTTAATTTTTTTTAACATATGGATTAGACAGCACATCATAAGTGCATTAAAATATATATGTTTAGAGTAGGAATAATTTATTCTCTTTGGATAAGAATTAAATATGGGTTTATTAAAATTATTGTCAACTGGTTTTATGACATCATTAATAAGCACTAAGAATAGTAAATAATCATGGGTTTAGACAAAAATTTGCAATCTGGTGTATAACAACTATATGCTATAGTATTCCCTTGAACACTGCCTTTTTTTATCTTCAAGAGTAAACCATAGAAGATCTTGGATCCAAATCTCTGAATTCTTTTCTTCCATTGTGTTCATATGATACATTTTTAGAAAAGCTTATTTAATTCCCTTTTTTGGAATCACTTTCTACTTGTATCTAGTGATATGTTAGAATAGAGACTTTTTAACAGTATTTGAAATTATTAAATTTGTATTTCTGTCATTGTTTTGGTTTTTTTAAAATCAACAGCAGTAAGAATCAAAGCTAATGCTTTTGATCAGAATTTCGATACTTGCTTTTATTCCTCCAATCTACATTACCCATTTTGGTAACTAGGAACACTGTTAATACTGGTTGGTCTCAGTGATATTTTGCCAGCAACTGGCATTATCTCAAAGACTTTGAATTCAAGCTTCAGAGGGATTAAGGGTAAGAACTTGTTTTTGCAACATAGCCATAAAATTTATGCCAAAGTGAGTCAAGCTGTAATGTTTCAGTGTACATTACTTCATATTGCCTTCTCTTTTATCTTAAAAGAAGAATTATCCTCTCCAAAATAATTTCAAAACACACAGCTGAGCCCACACAAAGTACCACTGCTAATTTTGAACCGTGCAGTTCTCATTTTTGCATGTCTCATCTATCAATCAAACTAAAGTTCTTTAATTTTAGGCGCCTTTGTGTTGTACAGACCAAAGGAAGAATACAATGTCTGAAACAACACAGTGAATATCTAGATACTTCAGTTGTGATCTGTATGAAATCATCTGAATGTTCTTTTTTGTGATTCTATGATCATTCTTTTTTTCTTAAGAGTTAAATTCTAATTAGCCACCTTTCTGCTTATTTTCCCAAATCTTATTCTGATGCTGCAAACAGACTATCTCTATTCACAGGATGCTTATGATGTATTCTTTACTTCTTTTCTTTTTTAATTAGTTGTTACAGCATGGTATTGCCATAATAAGGTAAAAATACAGCAGAGTATCCCCAGTTTTTTTAGATATAAGAGTCTCATTCTGTAACTAAAATTATTAACTTTTCTTTTCTATGCTATTTTAAGAATTGCATATAAAGAATTACTTATTCAAGCTTAAAAAAAAATAAAAGCACTAATCCATAATGTATGTCTGTTACTTTTTCTTAAATATCAGTCTCTTCAATATCACTATGAGTAAATGTTTAGTTTTTTCTCAGTGGCAGGCTCAGTATTTTTGGATGATTAGATAATAACTTGTTTGTGGTTTTGTTAATTTGTGAGCTTAGTGGAAGTGAAGGTGAACAGACAAATCACTGCACTAAGATTTCAGTATAAATCCTTTTCTGAGGAGGAGAGCTGGCAGAACTGGTTCCTAGCTGTCTGATATTTTGCCATTTGAATCAGAACAGAGTGTGTATAAAATGCTGATAACAGTAAAAGCGACTATTAGAGTTGATAGGCTTTTGTATTTATTTACACATATGTAATTAAACAATGTGCAGCACAGAGGAGAATTAAGTCCAGTAACCTTACCAGAAAAATTAGTTTATACTGCAGTAACTATTTTTAAGTAATGCAAGAATAATTGAAAGTATGTGATAAAATATGAGAAAGCAAAGTTCCTATTTGCCTTAAATAGCCTTTAGCAAATTGTTATAAGTGTAAAGGATTCAACAGAAACAAATAATTAAAAGTTAATGGAACTTAGATTTGATAAATCATGCCATTAAAAGCAGAGGCCTTAAAAGAACATAACTAACTAAATAATTCTTAAGGAAAACATAAAGAAGCTGTATCTGTCATGTTCATGGTAACAGTTTCATAGTGGTAAGGCTTGTATGAAGCAGGGTACTACGATTTTGGGTTACAAGCTTCTGGTTTAGATGGCTGTATCAGGAACCTTGAGAGGATTCACTGAAAGGTGAAAGCTGATTTTGCTATCCCTATTTGATCAGCTAGTCAGCCGTGACTTAATTTAGTTCTGAGCCTCATCCCTTTATTAGCTTGTTTTGGACCTGATGGGTCTGTCTAGAATTCTTGTTTGACACATTCAGTCTGAGGAAGTTGCTCATTGGTGCCTTCTTTTTCGTCATTGATGTGTCCATGAAACACAATTTCATTCCTTCTCTTTTCTCCAATTTTTTTTACCCTCAAAATCTGGGCAAAGAATCTGAGATAAAACTGTAAATGCCAATGCATTTTTCCCTACTTCCCTGTATGAAGTTGTTAGAATACTATAAGCATTAAAACATGTATTAGCCACAGGTGACAGAACAAACATAGATATCAGGAAAACATTCAGAAGAAAAACACAGAAATTAACCTATACAGGCACAACTAATTTTTATAAAGTAGACATTAACTCTTTTGGTGCCATCTTATAATATTTACTCATGGAGTGACACAGGGGTCTGGGGCAGTTTCAAGTCCTAAGTGATCATACAGTATAACTTCTACACAACAGTGCTTTTGTATGTCATGATTCTGCTGTCCTAAAACTAGTGTTAGATGACACCAAGCTGGGTGGAAGTGTCAATGTGCTGGAGGGCAGGGAAACTTTACAGAGATCTAAATAGGCTGGATCACTGAGCCAAGGTCAGTGCCATGAGTTTCAATAAGGCCAAGTGCCGGGTCCTGCACTTGGGCCACAACAACCCCCAGCAGTGCTATAGGCTTGGGGAGGAGGGGCTGGAAAGCTGCCAGGCAGAGAGGGACCTGGGAGTGTTGGTTGACTGACAGACGGCTGGACGTGAGCCAGCAGTGTGCCCAGGTGGCCAAGAAGGCCAATGGCATCCTGGCCTATATGAGGAACAGTGTTGTCAGCAGGAGTAGGGAGGTGATAATTCCCCTGTACTTTGTGCTGGTGAGGCCACACCTTGAATACTGTGTCCAGTTTTGGGCCCCTCTCTACAAGGATATTGAGTTGCTGGAGAGGATCCAGAGGCAAGCTACCAAGCTACTAAAGGATTTGGAGCATGTCTTATATGAGGAGCGGCTGAGGGATCTGGTGCTGTTTAGCCTGAAGAAGGCTCAGGGGAGACCTTATCACTCTCTACAACTACCTGAAAGGAAGTTGTAGAGAGGTGGATGTCGGTTTGTTCTCTCTAGTAACAAGCAATAGAACAAGAGGAAATGGCCTCAAGTTGCACCAGGAGAGGTTCAGGCTGGATATGAGGAGGAATTTCTTTACTGAAAGGATTGTCAGGCACTGGAACAGGCTGCCCAGGGAGGAGGTGGAGTCACCATCTCTGGAGGTGTTTAAGAGATGGTTGGATATTGTACTTAAGGAAATGGTCTAGTGGTTGATAGGGCTGGGACAAAGGCTGGACTTGATAATCTTAAAGATCTCTTCCAGCTGAAATGATTCTATGTTTCTAGGAGCAAGAAAAGGTAACATGAAGTGCTTCTGGAACTCACTACCCCTTACAGAACACAAATGCATGGCATATCTTCTATTTGATGTAGACCATCCTGGGAAAAACAGAAGACTAACAAGCCTGTAAACGTGGCATGATTATTCTCCACAGACCTGCTCATGGGTCATTTGTAGTTGGTAACCATTTACCAGTGGTCACAAGGAAACCTATATCAAAAGCTGAAACTGATTCCAGACTATCCTGTGCCTGAGTTAGATTCCTGGATGCATTTTCCCCCCAGTGATTATTACTGCTCTTATGTTAGTTCTGCCTCATTTGAATGTAGCAAATAGAAAGTTAAGTAATAAGTTAGGAAAGAAATTTAGCTCAATCTCATCCTCAGTGTTAAGTTCTGTTACTTTTTTTTTTAGTGCTACAAAAACATTTATTTTTTTCTTTTGCTTTTAAAATGTTCACCATTTTCCCGAGAATATGCATAGTTTATTGCTCATTAGAAGGTGAGATTAAAAGTCTTTTCTGCAGAATTTGCCTTGCTCAGAGTTCATAAAAAACATGGCTATAAATGTACAGCCTTTCAGCAGATACTTATTCTTTTTACAGATTTATTTTTATTTCAGTTATTAGTGCAGGTTTTGGTCTATTAAAAAAGTAACTTACAAATCTGAAAGATTCATAGTGGGAGCAGGTGCAGGGTATATCAGGAATAATGGAAAAAGCTGTGAGTGGAAGAGGGGAACCTCGGGTTTTTAAAACTGCTTGATGTAAAACAGATATGTCATATTTTATGCTTTAAGTCATTTTCCAGAAGTTGTGTTTTCTTTTTACTGTGACTGTTGAGTAAATTTTCTGGAGAGAAAAGGCTGAGGTTACAGGTGAGTAAAACTAAATTTGAGGGGTTAAATATTAAAGTTATGCCTTGATCCAGCTTCTTAGGAAAATGAGAGGAGTTGTGATACTGGAGCATAAATATACACTAGGTCACCACAGCTCTTATCTGTGTATTATTATGCTCAGTATAAATTGATACTTCAACAGATAGAAATATAGAAGGCTGTATTGTCATATACATGTGTATTGCTTCTCTCAGAAGCAGGTTTTTTTCTTCTAGTTGCCCACAGATAATACATCTCTTTCTCATAGAATAGTAAAAACCAGAAAGCCATAGCCAACAGCAGGTTGGTTGCATTTCCCTTTTACAACAACTTGCATAGATTACCAGTTCTCTGAAAATATCTGTAGAGTTTTAGAAATTTCTGATATTTAGTAATATTATGTAGATTTAGCAGACATTTCTGTGAAACAGCTTTTTTATACACCATTGTTGCAAACTGAAGATAAGCTGCAAAGTTGATTCCAGACTATCACTTATTTAGAAATGTTTTGAACCTTCACAAAAGCTAAAACAAAGAATAATCAATTTCATCCTGGTTTTTTTTTTTTGTCTCAATTAATAAATTAATTTCAGCATTCCTAGCATTTCCCTTCATTATTGGGGAAATAGCATGTTTGTGAAGTTGAGTGCAAGTGCTGAAATTCAAAAACAGTCCACATATCTCCCAGGAATATTATAAAGTGAAGTTTCAGCAATACTGAAAAGAGTAAACATAAATTTAAAAAAATAAGAAAAAAATACAGTGACCCTTAAAGAACTAAAGATACAAATACAGTAATAAAGACACTAGAGACTTGATTCAAAATATGTTATAATCCTACCTGTTCTAATGTTTTCCTGTGTAGTTGTAGGCAAATCTTTTTGTTCATATTTCCATTAACCTTCAAAAATCAGCAATACTGATTATTGCTTTGTTTTTTTTGCTTCCTTAAACATGCTTACCAGAGGAATTGGAGAAAAAAAATAATTTTTCCATAGTTTCCTAGCTTTTCCTACACTAGCTTTTCTTTGCTTTCCAACTGTAGAAGTCAAATATAGATTCTGCAGATCTACTAACTGCAGGAAAAGAAGTCTGACTCCCTCTTTCCAGGAGTCCAGTTTGACAACAATTTTAATCACTTTATAACCCACAGTGTGCCATTAGTTGGGGAATGAAACATAGATCTGAATTAAATAAAATGCCACTCATAGCCAGGAGTCCTTTGGAGCTGTTACCATTACAATAAGTTATTTTTATTACTGCATGAAAGTATTGATTTATGAGCACACAATAAATCCAAAGAATAGGCACGTTTATAACACAGTAGAGAGAAGTATGAGGCAAAAGAGAAATATTAATACCTTCACATTGTGTTTTTTAGAATAGGTGATGTTTTTAATGAATAAAAGAAAATATATATTATAAAAGTGCAATGACAGATATAGTAACCAGTAGTAAGACAGTAGCATCATATTAAAACTCCTACAAAACAGATTGCGTTTCAAAATAGGCCAAATATCCTTTCTCCTTCAGGCAACTTCAGAGCAATCACCTGAACAGCATAGTTCCACTCTTACACCTTGGTGCAATGTCAACACAGGATTTTGTCAGAACTATGCAGCAGCCTGCTTCCTAATTGGCATTTATCAATATTAAGCCTATGTTTCTAGCCATATTCTAAATAGATATTTGATTTTATGGACCGTGGAAGTTTTGACAACCATATATCCGTTACCAATCAGATGCCGACAAATACTGAGCATGCAGATTGCTTTTTTCCTGTATGTAGCAAACCTTTTATTAAAGATGCATTGACACTACTGGTCCCATTTTATATATCAGAAAACTGAAACATGAAACACATAAGTTATTAAAAGAATTGCCAGTAGGATACAGCTGTTCTGTATGGTTACTTGTTAGCAGAGTGTGCTACTTGACTTCTACCAGATTTTTGTGGTGATGATTATTGTATAAAACCCTGACCTAGCACATGCATTAGATAATTCATCATTTCAAGGTGGAAATATAGATTTTTCTATCCCATTCTTTTTCCACTGTTCTGACTTTCATACACACACGTCCCACTCACCCCCTTCAAATGTCTTCTGGGTTGTTCCATATTTGACCAGAAATAGGTGAACTTCCAAATACTCTTCATCATCTGTTAAAAATTCAGAAATAAGTACACTGATGTTCTATTTTGTATTTATGTCACTGAAATTAAAAAATGGAAATGTCTTTTATCATCAAAAAATGAAAAGTAGTTGTTTAGGCATCATGAAACATGTAATTTTCATTAAAGGCATTTAAAAATTTTTCAATATCAACAAAATTATTTTTAAAAGTTTAAAATAAATCAAAGTTCCAAGCTATACTTTAATGTTCTGAGAACACAAACATAAGACCTTCAAATTCTTCAGATCTCAGAGGGACAAAAAAAAAAAAAAATACTTTGGGAAATTTTTCACTGTTGACATCTACTAGTTTTAGAAGCAGCAATTTGGTTCCAGTGCTGAGCTTTTAGCCTAGTTCTCGTTGCAACTTTGGTAAAAGCCTCTGCCAAATACCACAAGGTTTTAAGTGCTACTTAAGCCTTTGAAGGTTTTAGTGGGTCTTAAGTAATGCCATAGTCCTCATGCTGGCACACAGCCCAGGATGAAATTCACTTCTGATGGCAACAGCTGTGTATCTATCAGGTTTCTGACTCTGTGAGGAGGGCAGCATAGGGTGCCGCAGTCCCCAGACAGCTGCCAGAAGTGGGGGAAACAGAGCTGCTCCACTGGTATAAAGGCTACCAAGTAACTGGCGCCAGCTGGGGTTTTTTGTCCTTCAACATTTGACCCTTCTCAGTCTGCTCCAAAGCTTTCTGGAAGTTTTAGGTGTTTTGAAACGCATACTTGTACAGGTGGCAGCTCTAGAAGCCCAAATACTGCTTCTTTTATTCCTCTATTAGCTGTAATTTGCCATGTAAATGTGACAGCTAGTGGTTAAAATATTATGGGAGAAAAACTTTGAAAGTAAAAAATTGTAAATATTGAAATTCTTTGAATGTTGAAAAATCAAGAAATTACATCTACAAGGCAATAAACAAACATTCAAACCACATATTGAACTTTTATGCTTCATAGAAGATACACGACAGTTGTGGTTTTTTTATTACTGTTATTATGGATGTTAAAATTTTTGAAGATTCGTTCCTGTTCTTTAACAGGCTTTTCAAGAATGGGCAATGAGCAAAGCTTGGAATTTTTTTTCTTCCTAGAGAGTTTAAAAACAATAACATAAATTAACATAATGGTTTTGAATGTTTCTCATAAGTTTATTTTTGTTGCCTTCTATTGAATAATATTTTCTTTGCTAATTTTCTCATGTAGAGACTGAGTGGCTGAATCATTACTTAGCTGAGAATAGGCATAGTAAAGTACATTAGCTCTTTCTGATCAGTACACCTTTAGGACTTTTCTCAGCCATTCAGACTCCCCTGCACTGGCAATGTAACCTAACACCCCAGAGTTGTAAGGAAGAGGGAGGTAGCAGCGCTATTCTATATCTGTCTGTCTTGCTGCACAATTAGCAGAAGTTGCAGTATCTCCTACATGCTGTTCTCTAGACTTTGTCTTTAAATGCCTTTAACCTTCGAGACCCCCATGGGTCTGGCATCTGTGAGATCTGTGACAGGTAACTTGAGAGTATAGAGAACAAAGTGTGGCCAATTTTTCCACCATGCAGTTGTAACTAGTCTGTTTACAAAACAGCAGAAGAACTTCTTTAATGTAGTAATCTCCAGTTCAAATAAGAGTCAAACCTTTCTTGTAAATTGATTAAATGAAAAAAACAGGGAGAGAAGGGTACAAAAGTAGCAATTATACTTTAAGTCAGACTTATAGGGAGATTTAGTTGGTTTGGTATCAATACATCTTTTTTTGTCTATTGATCAACATCTACTTGGATCAAGATACCTTCCTGAAAAACTGCTCTAGTTTCTTCTCTGTCTGAAAAATAAAGACATAGATATATTGCAGTGAATATCTCTATATAAGGAACTTTTCTCTGCATTCCACTGGCTCACTCTGTATATCCTGGAAATCAAAAACTCAATGAAGTGTGTTAAGAATAGAATAGTCCCCCACTGCTTTAAGGCACCTCAAGACTTAGTCATTCCTGAACTCCTCTTTCTTCCCTGTTACAGAGTTTCAGACAGACCTTTAAGGTCAACTGACCCACATTTTTTTATTTAGCTCCTTTTCTATCGTGTTTTATGGTTTTATCACTGTGACATTTTGACTGCAAGTAAAATACTCCTTGTGACTACTCTACATCTCTTCACTCTCCCCCGCTTCATGTTTCTGTGATCCTCACAAAGTGTCTTGGGCTCCCTTTAATCCTTTCTCACTTTTCTGAATTCTATTTAGATCTTCTGCCAATTCCCTTGTGCCATTCCCATTCTGTAAGCTCCCTTAGAGAACATTTTCTCTCTTGCTCTCGTGTTCTCCTTCCTCCTTGCCCTTTTCTGTCTTTTGCATGTAAAGTACATCAGATTGTCTATATGCATTTTTTTTTCCTGCTAAACACCATCAAATACACAAAACCGCATTACTGAGGAAGATCATTTAACTTTTATGAATTCAAGGAGCAATGTTTGCAGCCTAGACCTGAATTTATTGGCTTTTACTGTGGAGGTTCCAAATACGAGATTTTATTCTCCTCTCATTTACACCTATTTTAATGTAATACCATTTGACTCGAGAACTTATTTTGAATTACAGCAATATAATTGAGAGGTCAAAAAATTGGATCTATCTCTCTCCAATTCAATGTAATGAAAGACAGGCTATTCCTAGGGAGAAGTTAAATTAAAAAAATGTTGCAGCTTGGGAATACATTTCTCTAATTTTTTTTCTAAAAACTATTTACAGGGATGTTGGCTGTTTACACATTTCTTTCTTTTGTCTTTTCTGTTAACATAAATCCTGGATGTATTATGAGAAATTTTGAAGGGTGGGGATAGCATATATTAATTTTCTTGAGAACATTTTCTGTGGGCAGATAAGAGAAAGTGAACTGCGAGCCATGCATTTGATTATAATCTAATTAATTTATTTAGATTGCAAAAGAAAATTCATATGTCATCTTTACATACAACTTCTTTCTTTCTGATATTTCTGACCATGTTAATTCTACATAGAAACTGAAAGTAAAAAAAACCCAAAAGATCTTAAAATGCAAAAGAGGTTTCCACAGTGGATGTAATGAAAGCAACTTTGTACTGTAGGTATTTGGATTTTGTTTTCCAAGACAAAACTTGATGCTGATTAATATAGATTTTAATTCACATTTCATTTTCTGATTATAGTAAACTGTGAAATCTATTTGTTTCAGAAATATATAAATGCTTAAATTCTATTATCAGTGTCCCTTGTGACATATGCAAACAACAAATGCAGTGTACCTTACTAGAATCAGTGGAGACTTAGCTCTGGAATTTACAGCCAAATATTTTTTTATGCAATTTATAATATAAAATTATTTAATCTAAATTACCTAATAGAACCAATAGACGCTTCTCTGAATGACTTTTGGGTAGAAAAGGAGATGGTTGATAAAAGTTCTTGATAAATAGTAAATACATATATAGCCATTACATGAAAAATATGCTATTGAAATGCAAGCAGAGAGCTCAAGAAGCAAACGGAAAATGGAATAGAGAAGAGACAAAGTGAAGGAAATGCTCTTGGAGATGGGGAAGAAGATAAAACAAGCATTCCTTATGAATGTGTTGCCATGCGCAAGATTGTGAAAAGCTATTGCTAGGTCTTCATAATAAATGTAAATGATAACTAAATAAAATTCAGGGTCTGAATTTTTTAGTTCTGATTCTTGTTCCACTTCTATTTCTCCTTTTCAGTTCTTTGTAGTGTTAGAGGAGGGAGTTAGCTCATAAAAATGGCTGAAAATGTCTCATTGTAAGTACAGTTTAAGTACTTTTAATCTAATTTTCCAATTATCTAACTTTGTACACATTTGAACAACACAATTTTTTTTTCTGATTTTGTCCCATTCCTCCTGGTCTTGTCCAGTACTATATTTTCTCTTGTGCAGCCTTACTATAGTTTTACCATGTTCTAGAGTGTCATCTCACACTCAGAAAAGGTCATCAAAGATTAATGCACATTACAATCATGTGATTCATTCGTACTGCATATTATCTCCATATTTTGCAAATCTATATTTTAAGAAAAACCCAACATGCAGTTTTCTTTCTAGTGCTGAAGAGAATTGTGAGACCAAACACTTCAAATACAGACATATGTGATAATATTGTAGACCTATAATTTTAGTGCATGCTTTCTTGTTTTCCAAGGGACTGAAATTCAAAACAGTTTTAAAAAAGAATTTTTTTCTTACTTTTCCAAATTACACACAGGTAACCATGTGACCTAAGAAATAAAACGTCCAGAATATCTTTAAATTTACAAATTTGTTTTTTATTTTACATATGATAACATTTTTTTCACTGTTTTTCCCATGTGCTGAAAATGTTATTATGAGAGACATTTAAAAAATCATAAATAGTTTTAAAAACAGGAAAATCAAGAGTCTGTTCTTATGCTTGCTAACATTAGTTTTTCTTTGACCTTTCATACAACCTTCATTTTTTCTCTAATGGAAGTTGGATGTTCTATTCAACAGCCCTTGCTGTTTGTTCCTCATTATGTCACTTCAATGACATGTTATGTTATTCCTTGGGTGGCTAAAAATTGCACTCACTTAAAAAAAGGCTTCTTCTCCCTATTAATATAGAAAGGAAGGATACAGAAGAAAGCAAAAGAGGAGAGGCTTAATAATAAGAAGCCTACTCCACTTCTGGCAAATTTGATTATTCTTGTTTTGAGAAATCAGACTGTTCAAATGAAATTTCTGCTCAAATAATGTAAGAACACTTGAAGCAAACTGAAAGCTGTTCCGTATATGCTGAGAAAATATAGTCTTATCCTATGTTAATGTTCACTTTGCTATTATGAGGACATCTATCATAACTACTGAAGCAGTTTAGGAATAGGAAATATATATCGTTCTGCAGGAATCTGTCTTCTTATGGGATGTCTTCAGGTAAAACTATGTTTGGGCATGGATTAACAAGCAAAAGTAACTGGTGTCCTGGAAATATTCAGAATGAAACACTTTAAATGCAACTGGAACTATCACCTAGCTAAATAAATCATAAATAAAGAAATTAAAATTCTTACTGAAAACAGCCATACTCCTTTTCTTTTAGAGTCACTTTAAAATGGAGTATTCCTAGAACTGGGTTTTTTACAGTATCAAGCATTCTGTTTCATGGAAATCCTAGAACCCACTGCTGTAAGAGATACTACAGCTGTGAGGTGCAATTGTTTTATATTGATATATATCTCTAAAATGATCAACCAAAGGTCATGAAAAATGCAGAATATTTGACATATTCACAAAGTATTTTTGTCAACTTATATGTTACTAATGTCATAATAGGCTGTAAATATGTTTTTAAAATTAAAAATCGTTTAGATTTTGTATGGTTTTCAAATTAAAACATAACAACCTTTAGATACTTTTGGCTTTCAAATGTTCTCAAGTTTTCTGGTTTACTGTTTTTTGGTGGCTTTTATTTAACAAAAGCAACAGATGTCCATTGTTTAGTTGTCTAAAAATTAACTGTGACAATCCCACCTAATTTTGCAACAAGGAGCAAATTACAAAGACAATAACTTCATTTTTTGTAAGACTTCTAACTTGATTTACACGATTCAGAGATAGCAAAGTGAAAGTGAAGATAGCAACAGCTGCATTTGACTCCACTATATCCTTGGAACTAACACCGAAATCTCAGTCCACAGTTACTTAAAACCCTCTGCTACAACATTTTCTGTGTTTCCTTTTTTCTTTTTTTCTTTTTTTTTTTCTTTTGTAGCCCATTGTGTTGTTTATGACTTGAACAGTTCTAACAACAGGGTAAGACTTCCAAATAGCCTGAGAGTTTTTTGATGTACATTCTTATGCTATTCAATAGTTTATTGTGTATGTAACACTGCTACTAATTTAAATAGGCACGAAAACAGACAGAAAAGCAATAATAGATGTATTGTCCTATTAGTGTGACTGGAACAATTACTACTTCACAAATATTGAAACTAGCACTGATTGAGATAGATGAATTTCTCATAACTTAATAATGCAGATCACACTAGCAGCAAAGACCTAGAACTGTCGGTAGTAGAGGAATGTGGATTTTAGTACAGAAATGTAAAGTTGATAACATTTTTTTTACTCTGCATTGCATGAAATTATATTGTTGATATTTTTTTGTTTTATCTTTATTATTTCTTCTACTATTTTATCTATTCTTAAATCTTTGGGCCAAGTTATTCCAGTAGACAATCTTGTTCAGTTAAAGTTGTGAATGGTTTTGTAGTTGAGTATCAAAATGATTTCAGGGTTTTATTTTGCTAATTCCATATTCCCAGATGTCATAGTAGTAATGTGAATTGGTATAATTTAGTTATTCAACTCCTTTAAATTCCGTTTTCTTATTAAACAGAGAGATTGTGTTTCATATTGAAAAACTGAGCAGTAACTGTTTCTTTTAAAAAATATTTATTATATTCTGATACGTGTAAAACGTGAGACAGAAATTGGGTTTATATGCATCCATATAAGGCTTATGAATATGAACAAGTTTTGAGAAGGCAAAATCATTGTCTTTATAATTTATTCCTCTTAGCTGATAAAATGCCTTATTTTGAACATAGTGTAAATGACCCTGTAAGTCCAAACTTCTACCAAGAAGCTTCATTAAAGTCCATAAATTACTACAACTGTCAGAGATGGCATTAAGTGTTCAATAAAAGTAGACTTAACACAATTAATAGCAATTAAAATTATACTTTTATGATGTCAGCCACCAGCACTGTAAAGACATAATTGCCTGTAAGGATTTTTCTACCATATTTATCCTCTAAAACTGTCCAATTTATGTGAAAAATGCCAAAAACACATCCCAAATGGGTACTATTATCTTCTTGGATTTTTAAAAGTGATCTGTCTTTATCCAGCCGGTGCACATTAAGCTAATTTACTTTAATTAGTTTTTTCCTCATTGTCTTAATAAGCATGTTGATAAGGTTTTATTGGAGAGAGGGAAGGGGAATGTTGGTTATTGTTGGGTTTTGTCTTTTCCTTACTACAGATGTTAAACTTTACCCATTGAATATGTTCTAAGAGATTCCTACCTGGAATCCCGTACTTGGGTTTTCCCTGTTCACATTCTCTCTCAACTCAAGTTGTCAATTACAAACTTACCAAATGATAGGAGCTTTAGTATTTTTAGTAGTATAAAGCAACTGTGCTTTGCTTAATTAACTGGTGATTAAACAAGACAGACATTTTTCACTCTCCTGTAAAAAGGAAATTTGCTTTGGACATAATGAGTTCACTAACTAATTCCTAGAACAGTAACTTACGTCTCTAACATCCATACAAAAGAATATCCATGAAAAAAATTGCCAGAATTTTCAAGTGATATGAAGAAAATATAAAGATGTAATCAACAGCTTACTGTCTGACTAAGATCTAGGCTCAGCCTCTAACTTAAATAACTGATGTGAAGTGCTTACACCTCTCTATGTAACTCTTTGTAGTTGATAGCAAGAGGTAAGCTCTTAATCTAGATCTTTGGAATTGACTTTGGAGACAAATAAATCACTCTATTGACTGTGTAATTGAGTTTCTGGTCTTTCATCACTGAGCTACCTGAAATCTTGATGAGTAAAGTTTAACAAATGATCTTCTCTCTGTATTGTCCTCTGAAATATCCTGTATTGATTGATTAAATAAAATTTGTAAAAGTATGTTCGATGTTTTGACAATATTTCTACAGGTCTCTTTTTAAATTGTCTTAATACACTTTCTTTATACAAAATGTGAGATGGCAAAATATTACCATGGTTTTATCAGATTAGACAGTGATTTGCTCCATACCTTTCCAAATACATTTGAGATTCAGTATGAACATTTTGCAATAGACAAAAGACAAATTGATATGTAATTTATGTTACTGGATGGATAGTTCCATTTTAAACCAGCATCGCCACACAGTCTGAGAATCAATAACCCATAAAGATACACAATGCTCAGAATTGGATTACATAGAAATTTATGAGAATGACTACTGTTTTGAAACTCAGCAATAGCCACACGTGTATTTTAAAGACATATAGATGTAGAGTTTTAAAAATGTTTATGATTTTTTAGAAATGAAAACTCGTTTTTCACCAAAACCCTTCGGGAAAACACTGGATTTAATTATGAATAAGTATTAAACAATGCAGAATCAGCCCCTAATTCAAATGATTCATTTAAGAATCAGAAACTTCAACTTCATTTTGGACACTATTAAAATAACTTGAGCTCACTTCCCATTCTTAAGTATTTCATTGAATCTCAAAAATACCAGAAAATTATATCCTGCTGCATAACTAATAGACCGCTTTAAAAATAGCTAATAAGGACTTTATATTTAAACTATGAAATTATTTTACTCTCATGGAGTGAATTATGTTTAAAGCAATTAGAAATAATTCTTGTAAACTAAAGTATTTGTATGAAGCACGTGTAAAATACTACCAAATTTTTCTTTTTTAAATTATTTGAATTGTGCATTCGTGACTTTATGCTACAACACATTAACTTAATTATTCATAATTCATCCAGAATATATTCCTTCATCACATCTGTACCTTCTGCTTGACAGAAGAAGTTTCCTAGCTGTAGGTTCCCAGACTGCTGAATTACAAACTTAGCCCACAGGTGACTTTTCAGGAGATGGTTCTGCTTAGAACTTCACTAGGCAAATTTGTTCTTTTCTTGCAGCAAAAAGTTACTTATATTGAGAAGATCTAATAACTTGTTGATTAGCAAAACAAAATATGAATGCTGAATCAGAGACACATTTCATTCTGCTATATTAATAACAAAAAACAATACTATAACTGTTAGTGTTCATGGATGAAGTCCTTTCTTACAACTGAAAATGTGAGACATTTAATTGAAAGTGAAACAAGCTTATAAATAAAATTAGAATAAGTAAGGATAAAATGATCCTATGCACTGTGCATGTGTAGTTGTATTTCTGTGTATATGTAAATATGGTTTCATTGCACTATAAAATTATGAGATAAACCTCTACAATAAGTAATTTTTTTTTAAATCTAGTCATAGGACACATTTCAGCATAACTATTCCTCAGTAATGACAACCAAGGGGAAAAAAAAAGAATAGGGAAAAAAAAAACGTAAGTGTAAAAGTAACACGGTTCTTGAAAAATTCTGTTAGAATCTGAGATGGTAACAGAGTATTGTGAACAAATGTATGATTCTTTCCTGTAGAAGGTAAGGTAAAGGCCTGAATTTGTCCATATTATAAGTGATATAAAGCCAGACAAGCAAAGTAGGCATTAGATTTTTTTTTTTTAACATATGTTTAGAACTTTATTAAATCTTTACTTTTAAATGTAATTTTTAAAGGCATACTGTCTTATGGGAAGACTTGATGTTATTTCTCACAAACTTCCCTGAAAATTTAACGCATTATAATCCTGAGATCTAGCCATTTGCATCTTGTTCATGTTTCATGCTAACATCCATGGCTTAATCTTTTTCTGATCTAAAAACTAAACTCCAGGCATAACACTATTGGAGGAAGGAGCTGAGCTTCCATCACTAAATTTAAGTGTTGTTTGATTCAGACTCTTGATATACTGAATTTGAGAGAACGTCTCTTAAAATACACAGTCAGTAGAGGTTGCATAGGTAAGAGTATAAGAACAGATCAAGTGTGTACAGCCAATTATGCAAAATAAATCAGACTACTAGAGAGCAGCATCTGAGCACCCCATAGACGTTCTCACAAAAAGTTTTGTCTAAAACCCATGTTACATGCAAATTACACACTGATTTTGTATTGCCTGCCACTCAATGATGTGATTTCTAACTTATTTAGACTTCTTTTGCATTAAGTGTTTATCTAATGAAATTACTTATTGTAATAGAATTGACAATTAAAAGTGATGACATTCAAAGATACATTAGCAGGAGAAAATAACTCTGGGGATTTCCTTATGAAGTCAAAAACATTCCAAGGGAAATGGTATAAGGAGACATAAGTTTTCAAGATGGTAATTTTTTTTCTATGTGACATTCAGACCTATCGCTGAAAGATCAACTTTTTATGTATTTATAAGATCTACCCTGTCTGTAGTCTTTTAGTATTGTAAAACATTTTCTTTCTGTGATGGAAAGATATCAATAACCTATTTTCTGTGGCTTATGGAGCTGATGTTAATCAAGAAAGGTTTCAGAAATCAAGAAAAGCCACCAGTGTGTATATAGTCAGAGTATGCTTAAAAATTACTTTAGTATTTCAAAGTGTCTGACTCCACACATGCATTTTTTTCCTGTAACTATGACTGAAGTCTAGTAGAACCTAACAAATCTTTCTCAAACAAGAATGCTGATTATATGAGCAAAGATATACTGGGACATTGTTGACATCAGAGATGGTTATTTTGCACTTTATTACTGGGAAATCTGGATTATCCACACAATATAAGAAGTTTCAGGATAAAACACAGAACTGAAAGAATGAGTCTAAGAGACTGAGAATTTATTAGACTTTACTGTTTCATTAGCATTAATATTGCTATATCAGGGTGTATGTTTGTCTCAAAATCCACGGATACAACAGATTCTTCTGAATTGTTTCCAGATACTTAGAGCTTTCCATCCAGTTCCTAACAGATGTACTTTTTTATATAATCTTGCATTATCTATTTTTAAATTTAATCCCATTTCTATTACATCAGTCTTCAAGGTCATCCATTGTTTTCTGTATAACAGTCTTCATCTGTATTGGAGCACCTACATTGTGTCATCAATAAATTTCATCAACGTGCTGTGATTTTTTTTCTGCCAAGACAGCTAACAAAAATCTTAAATCACACAACAGAAAAATCATACAATGGAAAGATCAGACTCTGAGAAACTTCTCCATGTCTATCTTTCATCACTTCCAGCAGGTACCTCTCCTTCAGACAACATCTTATCTATCTAACCTCTCATATCTTGAGCTCAGTTAATGTGGCATTCCATCAGTTTACTAATAGTGATGGATGAGAGCTACTGTATTTCCTATTTCCAGAAAGAAAACAGGCATTTTATGAAGGAGGGGACCCAGGTTAGTCTAGTAAGATTTACTTTTGATATATAAGATACAAACAATTTGAGTCAATCAAGCAGGAGACATCTAAAGAAAGACTACAGGGAGCATTCCTGGGCAATTCTTCTCTTTGTACAACCTCACACCACTTGGTAGCCAGTGACTTGAAATCTTGTTATGTCAGAGGTCAGATTTGGGTTGTTATATTTAACAGGTATCACGAATCCACTAGGCTTTTTAAATTATTCACGCTTTTGAGCTGTAATATCTTGTGACAGTGGCTTACTCAACTTAATTGTGGGGTTTTTTTCTTAGAAAGTTTTTGTGTTTGTTTGCTAGGACTTCTCTCATGATCGTTGAACTGAAAGATTCCCTGTCCTAATGTCATAGTAAAGAGAATTCCCTATATACCATTATGTAGGCCTTTACTGTATCTTTCTTCAATCACCTCTTTTTTAAGCTGAAGTACTCTCATCCATTCCACTGTTTTCCAAATCCCTCCAAATTCTTCCTGCCTTTTCTGCATCTTTCCTAGGTCTGATGCATGGTTTTTTTGTGATGCAATAATCAAAAATTTGTGTTCAACATGAATATATAGTGTATGGTTTTACAGTATTTTTTAAAGTTTCCTGCTGTGATTTTTTTCCCCTAATAATTTCTGATATTCTAATGCTGGTTTTTTTACTAAGGTTGGAAGCTGTTGCTTTTAGAGAACTAGTCACAATGACTCCTCAGGTTCTTCTTCTAAGTAGAATTTAGAATCCAGTATTTTGAATGTTTAGAAAGGGATATTTATTCCCCCACAGAATGTGTTGTATTTATTGGCACCAATTCACTCATTCAGTTTCTGTGTACCATTCACAGCTGTTCTTTCAAACAAATAGCTCTCCCTGGTGAGGCAGGCCATCAGGTAACTGTTGAATTATGTGTTACCAGATAAATCCTCAAAACTTTTGTTAATAAAGGAATTCACAATACAGTAGTGATACACCTTTTAAAGTACTCTACCAATGGTGAGTTGAGACACAGAAAATTACACTGATGTAAAATTGCAGCCTTTACACTGCAATGCTATGCCACTGCCATGGAACAAGTAATCTTTATTTGTTTGATCTTTGATAGGAAGAGAGAGAATACCTTTCAAAATGATCATGATAAGGAAGGACAAATAGACTTGGAGCCTGCATAGTCACATATAATTTTTCGAGATTGGTATGTAGCTGAGTGAAAACTTGCATATAAAATAAACCCCAAAGGGTACTAAAATAACATCATATTCATTTCTATCCTTCAATTTATCTTCACTTTTTAGTAATATCTTCCTAAATGTGGTGGAGCATGCATGTTTTTCTGTTGGTTTTAAATTTTGTGGAGTTGTGATATTTGCAGGACGTCTCAGCTACATAATATTACACACCAGCTAACCAGCTAATCTAACCAGCATCTAACCAGCTAATTCAGGATAGTAGAAAAACTCATTCATATGAGTGTAGAAGCAAATTGGTAACATATATAAAGCTAAGCTAACTTGCAGCACAAAAAATGAAATGCCATGTCGTTTATGCCATGGCACAATAGTTTTATTGACTTCTGAAGATATCGAAAAATTATATTGAATCATACAGATATCAAGCTCTATTTCTTTGTCCCCTTGTACTTGGTTCTGGTGAGGCTACATCTCAAATACTGTGTCTAGTTCTGAGCCTCTCTACAAGAAAGATGTACAGATGCTGGAGCATGTCCAAAGACAGGAAACAAAGCTGGTGAAGGGTCAGGAGGAAGTCTTATGAGAAGCAGCTGAGGGAGCAGAGGATGTTTAGCTTGGAGGCTGAGAGGAGATATGATCACTTTCTACAGCTTTCTGAAGGGGAATTGTAGGGCGGTGGGTGTCGATCACTCTTCTCCAGTAACGAGTGATAGAATATGAGGAAATGGATTTAAATTGCGCCAGGGAAGGTTTAGATTGGAGATTAGGAAGAACTTTTTCACCAAGAGGGTTATTAAGCATTGGAATGGGCTGCCCAAGGAGGTGATGGAGTCACCATCGCTAGAGATATTCAAAAGTTATGTAGATGAAGTACTGAGGGATATGGTTTAGTTTAGTGATGGGCTTGACAGTGCGAGGTGACTGTAATGATTCTACTCTATGATTCTTCTAATGTTCTCATTTCAAATCATCATAGAATCATAGAATGGTAGGGGTTAGAAGGGACCTCTCAAAGTCATCTAGTCCAACTCCTCTGCTCAACCAGGTCCACCTATATCAGATCAGGTCACTCAGGAATACGTTCAGGAGAATTTTGAAAACCTCCAGAGAAGGGGACTCCACAACCTCCATGAGCAGCTTGTTCCAGTGCTCTTTCACCCTTACAGTAAAAAAGCTTTTCCTTAAGTTTGAGTTGGACTTTTTGTGTTCCAGCTTTTATCCATTACCCCTTGTCCTATCAATGGACACTACAGAAAAAATGTTGCCTCATCCTCTTGACATACATATTTTAAATACTTGTAGGTATTAATGAGGTCCTGCCTCAGTTTTCTCTTCTTCAGGCTGAATAGTACCAGATCCCGCAGCCTTTCCTCATAAGAAAGATACTCCAGTACCTTGATCATCTTGGTGGCCCTGTGCTGGACTCTCTCCAGAAGTTCCCCGTCCCTCTTGAGCTGGGGAGCCCAGAACTGAGCACGATACTCCAGATGAGGCCTCATAAGGCAGAGTAGAAGAAGAGGACTACCTCTCTCCATCTGCTGGTCACACTCTTCTTGATGCATCCCAGGATGCCATTGGCCTTCTTGGCCACAAGGGCACATTGCTAGCTCATGTTTATTTTTCAACCACCACTCCCAGGTCTCTCTCCACAGAGCTGCTCTCCCTCAGGTCAGTCCCCAGCCTGTACTGATGCATGGGGTTGTTCCTCCACAGATCCAGGACTCTGCACTTGTCCTTGTTGAACCTCATGAGGTTCCTCTCTGCCCAATTCTCAAGTCAGTCAAGATCCCACTGAATGGCAGCACAGCCTTCTGGTAAATCAGCCAGTCCTCCCAGTTTAGTGTCATCAGCCAACTTGCTGAGGGTACACTCTGTCCCCTCATCCAGGTCATCGATGAAGATGTTGAGTAAGACTAACCCCAGAACCGATCCCTGGGGAACTCCACTGGCCACAGGCCTCCAACTTTACTCAGCTCTGTCTGTCACCACCCTCTGGGCTCTGTCATTCAGCCAGTTCTTGATCCACCTCACTGTCCACTCATCCAACCCACAGCTTTCCTTTGAGGATGTTATGGGAGATGGTGTCATAAACTTCTCTGAAGTCAAGGTAGATGACATCCACTCGTCTCCCCTCATCTCACACCATCTTTTAATTTTAATAAGACTAAAAAATAAAGATCAGAAAAATATACAAGTGGAAATTATCTACCCTTAGTTAGGAGAACCTCTGTCTTATCTGTAGGAAGAGAAATACAAGCTATGGAAGATCTTTCATTGGGACTTCACTGTGTCCACTATAACTAGTTGAGTGATGCTGAAAGAATTAGCTTTGATTTATTACAGAGATTGCTTCATTGACTGTAATTGTTTTGTTAGCAATATACATTCTGTCTACTTTAGTGCACATACTCTTGTATTAGGTTTCTAATTCTGCAACATGTGCATAACAATGAGACCTTCCCTAAAAACCCTTTGAAATATTATTAATATTTTCCTACATTCCAGTTGAACTTGTTGATTTTTTGTTGATTATTTGAGTCTATATTGACAACAGTTAATCAGATTTTTTTAAAAATTTCTTCATGAATTTCTTAAGCCACAGACAGATATTAATTCGATATAGTCTATAAGACAACTTTATCAGAATATACATATTTTCCACTGACACAAACACTGTATTTTGGTCATCTTTTCTATTGGTATTTTACTTGTAATAATATGTATATCTCTAATATAGAAAGAAAAGTATATATTTGCTACTAGAGAAATAGAAATTCTGCCAGCAAAAATCATAATTCAAAAGCAGAGCATTAGTACTTCAGGGGAAACAATGAAAGCTGCTCTTTGGTGCTCCTGTCACTGCAAACTGCAGGAAGAAGGTAAAGATTCCAGTCTACCTAATGTGGCAGTTACTGTTGATTTTTACACATAACATTGTTTTCTGATTAATCACATGCATGCATGACTTTCTTCCCGTTTGCTGTAATTATTGTAGATCATCTTCATGATTTGCAGCTTGCAACGTAATATATCATGATAGTTGAAGCAATATGTTTTGGTTATAATTGGTTGCCCACTATTGATATGGGTAATGGATCTCTCCTGTGATATACAAACAGTAACTAGATGCACAGCATGCAGGTGAGTTAAGTACCCATACTACCCAGGAATCAGCAGGTATTCTTCATGACTTAGTCTCCAGACATATTTTTTCTGGAAGCTCAGCATATCTCTAATTGCAATTATATTTTGTGTCCATCTTGTCTCAGATCTTAGAAAAAGAGTTTCTGTGTATAAATATTTAAGTATGAAAGTAAAAGGCAATGCCAAGCACTTTTCTGCAGAGTTAGAGAAATATAACTGGCGTAGATCTTTTCACAGAATTCTCATTTATATTAGTAGAGTTAGTCTCAAGTAAAATTCACATTCCAAAGAGGAAAATCAAAACTGGAAACTGGGAGCTACATTTTGACGTGGCAAGTCTTCATATTACACATTTAGTTCAGTGTAATCAATAGCATTAATAAATCAGTGGATTGACTGAATTCTGAAAGGATTGTAGCTCTCACACAATAAATTGATTTTTGTGCTCTCCATGTGAACACAGCAACACTGTAGTTAAGTGCACAGTTGGTGTAATATTGACTTTTTTTCCTGATATTTAGTCACTGTGTGTTCAAGGTTGTCAAGGGCAATTATATCTCATTGGTGCCTATCAATAACCATATTTGTCTAGAGCACTGTCTTTTACCAAAACACTTTTTGTATTTTAAGGCCTACCCTTTTTAATGTATTCTGTTCAAAACTTCTAAAATATGTTGGGGAGAAAATTTATATTCTCTCAAAGAACTATTAAAGAATTTGATTAAAAGAACCTGTATATATACTTGAGGCAAATTTTTGCAGATCAGTATAAGCTTTTTAAATATTTCACTTGGCTTCTTTCAGTAAATCCAGTTATAGGTGTTGAAGAGCAAGCCATCAGAATCTTTAAAGGCTTAGTTCCTCTTCTCATCCTTACTGTTTGCACCTTTCTAAAAAGACTTCAAAAATAAAAAGAAATGCAAAGAATATTGTATCCAAAACCACACATAGATTTAGCCAAGGGTAATTATCTTTACTTTTAGTGGAGAAGGTTTCATTTGACTTTGCTCATTTCAAAACTAACTTAAACTCAGATATTACTTTAGTGACATCCATTGCAAGAAATCTTTGAAAAGAATAAGCTGCATTCTGTTCAATTAATTTTTATTTATTTGAGGTTTTTATGCTGCCTCTGAAATATATATGACAAAGCAGTCTCCAATTAATTTTCTGGTCTGATTACAACTTACCTAATTCAAACCTAATGACCCCCCAGATTCTATGATAACTTGCAGAGCCAGTGGAAATACATGACACAATGCAAATTAAATGATTTGAAGAAAAAATGCAGTTTGCTACAATTTATCATTACAATAGAATTAGATAAGTAGATATCACACAGATAATACATAGATAAAAGAGATAAGTGAGGCAACTTGGAATTTTGGAGAGGAAGGGGTTTAACATTTTAGAATAGCATTCAAGAACCTGAATTAAATCTTATGTTTTCAAGAGTCTGGTTTAAACATGGGAACTGGTGAAATCTCTGTACCATCCTCAGTGACATTGGTAGCTGGAATGAGGGGAGCAAAAAATACTTTAAAATATTGCATGCTTCAACTGGGATCAGAGTTGCTAAGGTCTTGCTATTGCAAAACATTCATTTTCAGCATCTTGTTTCCTGGCTCTTGTTGATGAGACATAATTTGATCTCCAAACTGATTTCAATAGTAATTGATTAATCAGTGAAGAAATAGTGTTACTTTAAAAGCCAAACTCCATTTAATTAACAATAATTTGATGTTTTTAAACAGTACAGATATGAACACTATCCTTCTTTGACAACTGGATTTCAAACAAGTTAGGTTTCTCCCAGAACTGCCAAAACGTATCCTGCTTTCATTCAGTGAAAACTATTGTAAAAAGCTTCCTATCATACCACTCTGCACATCAACTGTTCTCAGCTTCGTGTGAATGTTCATCATGATATAAATGTACAGAGTCAAGGGAGGGGCAGAAAAGTAGTCTATGCATACAATAATAAAAATGATGCAATTTAATCTAAAGAAAATGTAAAGATGTTTTTTTCTATTCTTAAAATTGTCATCATACACACAGAATTATTTTTTGACTTTTCAAGAATATATATTGATACTTTTGTATGTACAACCTTGCTAAATAGTATGTATTTTTCATTACACCATCAGCAGCAAAACTCATAGTGTTCAATGTAAACAGAGAAAATGTTTTTCTGCTTAAGGAATAAATCCAACTTGAAAAGATAAGGCCTGTTGTTGGTTTATACTCATTCAAACCTTTGTTGAAAAGTTAATAAAAGTGCAGAAATTAATGTAGTCTTGTTCACAACAATTTAGGCAACAGAATATTCCAATCACTTTTAAACTCTGTTGTCTTTACCCTTGTTTTTCTTGCATGTTTTACACTACTGGAAAAATCTGGTAGATATTTCATAGTGAAAATGTCATCTATTTTTCTGTTTGTTTTTTATAATGGATTTGTGTGGGATGAAGTGTTGTGAAGTTGAAAATGTTACATGGTATGGGTAAACACGTAATTGAAGAAAGAAGTCTTTTGTTCACAAAAAACAGTATTTATAGCATGAAATTCATACTTAAAAATAGTTCTGGCAATGCCAGGTTTGAAATGAAAAAGGGTGCACAGTGCTCTAATTATTACATATATTTTAAACATATGTTCTACATTATATCACAGAGATCTGTTCTTTAATGTTACTTTTTGCTGTGTTGCTTTTTCTATTATATCAATTATTTTAAGCACTTTTGACAAGTAACTGGCATCTTTATAGATATGAGGTCGCATCGCAGCAGGTTTTATTAGTAATATTGTGAACATGAAAATTGTATATTAAAAATCTGTTCTATTGAAAATTATATTATAAACTAATGCACTAAAATAAACTAAACAACCTTTGGGGGAAAAAAAAACTAAAAAACAAACAATCAACACAAAGCAGTCACTCATGACCTGAAGTACATAGTTTCTAAGAAATTACATTTTAAGATCAAAACGTTGCATATTTCAAGGCTGTTTTTCAAAACTGTTGAAATTTACCATCAGGTACTCTAGGGGAAGCACATCACTATTAATAAACAAATTAACAGCATGTTGAGGTTCTGTAGGTATATTCCTGTTGCAATTAAGTAAAAATACATGCTTGTGTAGAAAGAGGTAAATCCTTGTTACTAATATACAGTTATGTTATTGGGTTTTGCCGGAACAGGGTTAGAAAATATGTGTATAGAGTGTGCTAGTTTTATCACACAAGCAACAATATAACAATGTAGTTATATTTAATCAAAGATGTACAAAACTATAGATTTGTACAAATTTATACACATGCATAACTAATTATACATTACATTATTTTATGTAAATTTGTTCTATACAAATTATATATATTATTATAGTTCTATACATACATGTAAAACTATAGTTATGTATACAATGTGTCCTCATGGCCAAGAAGGCCAATGGTGTCTTGAGATGCATCAAGAAGAGTGTGGCCAGCAGGTCGAGGGAGGTTCTCCTCCCCCTCTACTCTGCCCTGGTGAGGCCTCGTCTTGAGCCCTGTGTCCAGTTCTGGGCTCCTCAGCTCAAGAGGGACAGAGAACTTCTGGAGAGAGTCCAGCATAGGGCCATCAAGATGATCAGGGAACTGGCACATCTTCCTTATGAGGAAAGGCTGCAGGAATTGGGGCTGTTTAGTCTAGAGGAGAGGAGAATGAAGTGGGGGGGGGTCTCATTAATATTTACAAATATCTAAATGGTGGATGTCAGGAGGTTGGGACATCCCTTTTTTTCTATGATACCTAGCAACAGGACAAGGGGTAATGGGATGAAGCTGGAACACAAAAAAGTTCCACTTAAGTATAAGAAAAACCTATTTCACTGTGAAGGTGACAGAGCAGTGGAATAGGCTGCCCAGGGAAGATGTGGAGTCTCTTTCCTTGGAGATCTTCAAGACTCACCTGGACATGTTCCTGTGGGACATGTTCCTGTGTGACCTGCTCTAGGTGCAAGGGGGTTGGACTAGATGATCTCTAAAGGTCCTTTCCATCCCTATGATTCTATGATAGAATGATATGATTCTATGTGCATACATATATATTTGTGTATATATATAACATTCTTATTTTTACATTAATTGTACCCAAGTGGATTTATCTGGAAATTCACCCAAGAAATCTGTTCTCACTGTGCTTTTCAGTTTTAAATTGATACCTACATCAGAGCTTCTATTCTCATTATAAATACTGTGGTCTCTGGTTCCTCGCATGGCTGGGATCATGGTAGCAGACTACTATATATTGCACTCATTCATACTGAATGAGTCTAGTGCATTATTTATTCTCCATAGAACTGCAACTCTTGGCTGTTTCTAATTTGTTATCAAAAAGTTTGGATCAATCATGTCAATGATTCAACTCAATATACTAGTAAATAAAAATACCCTACATGATCTTTGGCTCAGGACTCTTTCCTGCAGTGTCTAGAGATGTGGCTCAAATATAATTTACGAAAGAACACTATTCACATAAGTAACCAAGATGCTTGTTTGAGATGATGGCAAATGTCTAGCCCTATCCATTCTGTTTCATATCTTCTCCTGAAATCCTGTGTGGAGGTCTTATTTTGTGAGAAGGTACTTACCTGCTTAGTTTCTGTGCCATAAATTGTTGTTTGTTTGTTTACAACATCAACTCTATCTTACACTAGGTCCTTCTCAGTTTATAAACACTTCAGTCATTGTTACTTAAGGTTTTCAAGAGTCCATATAAGCAAAGGTGGTGGGAGAATGATTGCATGAAATAACTCACTACCCATTTTTACCATCTCAACATATAACTGAGTGGGAGATGAAGTTTCAATTCAGTGTCCTGTAACTGGGAAATATTTTTCTGGTGTGCAAGGTATTCTTCCCCAATTCAAATCAATATATGGTTTCTCACAGAAGCTAACATAGCAATATAATCACTCAAGTTCGAAGTTAACAGACTTTTGAAGTTGATATTCAAAGAAATAAGATGTGCTGGATCATATCAGTGTTTTATCTGTCAGGCAGCAGGAAAGTTTTATAAGCTTTTTTGAGTC
Organism: Colius striatus; assembly: GCF_028858725.1. NCBI lineage: Eukaryota > Metazoa > Chordata > Aves > Coliiformes > Coliidae > Colius > Colius striatus. The sequence goes on from NC_084761.1 coordinate 63,534,675, forward strand.
ACTTTTACGTAAAATAGCATTAATGTTTTACTATCTTTTCTATTTTGCATTTTCACCATCAGATGAAAGATTCCGTTTCAGTACATATAATAAATATTCCACTGACTTTGTGTGGGTGGTAAGCAAGAATTGCTGTCCTGGTTTAGGCCCATCAGGGGACAAAAAGCCACGATTAGCCTCAAGTACCAAAGACCTGAGAATTGCCAAGGGATTGCTTAATTGCCACTTATTGTCCCGGGCAAAACAGACAGAAGCCGAGGCTACTCGGCTTGGGAAAGAAAACAGAAAACAATTTAATCCAACACCAACTAATACATAACCATAAAACCCCAAAACATAAGGAACAGAAAACAAGACAGACTGGTACAATGATGAAGAGCACAACCAACACTTTAAGACCACCCTCTTCTCATCCCTCCTCTCTTCACGGGCTCAGAGTCCCTATCCAGATGTCTTTATCTCCTTTCCTGCTGAAAGGCTCAGGGGGCCAGGAAATGGGGGTTTCAGTCAGTCTATCCCCGATGGCTTCTGCCATTTGCCTCTCTTCAGGACAGGCAGGCTCCATGCCGGTCCTCCCTGCTCCTCTGCAGGGTCCCTCACACAGTCGGCAGCCCTAAGCAGGCCTCTCAAACTTGTGTTCATCCCAAGGGCTGCAGCTCCTCTCCACCTCTCATGTGGGTCTGCTCTAGGGCGTGCAGGCTCTCCAGCACAGCCTGCGCCATGGCCACCTCCTCACACAGTCTCTCGCCCGTCCAGGTGCACTCACATGGAGCTGCTGGTAGCTCTCAGTCCTGCCATTGCCCTCCATGGGCAATGCCCTGCATTCTCTCCATGAGTTGCAGAGGAGTCTCCAGTCTGGCACTACTCCTTCCTTCCTCCTTCTCTGACTGTGGGGTCCATGTGGTCACCTGCATCTTGTACCGGTCTAACACCTCCTCCTGTCCTTAAATAGTGATGGCAGAGGCGCCAGATTGGCCTAGAAGGGCTGGAGGTGGATCTTAACCGAAGAGCCAGGGGAAAGTCCAAGAACTCTTTACCAGCTCTTCACTGCAACCCACTCCCCGTTACCAAGCAAAAATGGCTCCTTGCTAAACCATGACAATCACTATTTCTTGTGGATTCCTAGAAGCTGATTCGATTGTCTAACCGTATGTGTCTTGTCCCATAGGGATTAGGACCAATGGAAGACCTCCTGCCTCCTGGAAAGGCAGCTGAGGCCAGGGAATAGTATTGCTGCCCTGTTATCAGGACTAGGGACGTCATATATGACCTTCCATTGTCTTCCTCCAGAAGCTACTTAGGAAAAATTATATGACATTTTAAATTTCTTGTTGAAGATTTTCAGTTTAAACATACTGATAGCAATAACTTTCTTTTCTTACACAGCTGTGCCTTCCACAATGCTGCAATTCTTGCCCTAAGTCTATTGTGAGACTTTGTGCATGAACTGAACTATTACATTAGTAGTCTAATTTTTTAATTTTAAAATTCCTGATTGCAACCCCTCTGCTGAATAGTATATTTTCCATTAAAATCAGCAAACTAATTAATCAGACCGATTTTGATGAAACTGAAGAATTCCACATCTGAGTACCTCAGGAGGAGCTGATCAGGAGTGAGCTTTCTTTGCTATTTGCTGGGCTTTAACTGGCTGCTATTTTCAGTTTTCCCTCCCAAGTTTCTGAGGATAGCACTCTCTGATCATGCTCCAGTGAATGAAGATCAGAGCATCAAAGGGAGTTAAATATGCTGGCAGTGAGTGTGACCAACCTTTCAAGTGTGCAATACTAGGAATATATTCAGAAATATGAGTTAAGTGAATCAGGAAAGTTAGGCATCTAAGAAACGGAATCATGAAGGGAAGAATTTTGAGCATGGGGTCACCTAAATCTATAAATAGGAAATATTGAAGAGAGCAGAGTTATAAGTATTCCTACTTGTTCTTGAATTTAAGTATCTATTATTGACAGTTGTGAAGTCATCACTTAGAATTCATTACTCCACCCTCCAGAGGTGAAGGATTAAATTTCTGCAATTGTAATGCATATAGAAAACACATGAATGAAAGACTGTTGCCATAGATCTCTGAACATTAACATTTCAGGTTGGTCTTTAAGCTTTTTTCTGTCTGGGGTTCAGAATTTCTGAAGTAGACTATGTTAAGATCTGTGGTGCAGATAGTCTGATGCTTAGACACTCAGTAGGGAAATTAGGCATAAGACTGTTTATTTTGAATTTGATTTTATGCTTGCTTATAACAATCACAAAGGTTCTCAAATGCACCTTGACCACATATTGCTGAAGTTATATTTTTATATTTAAACTGCTTTCATGTTTATATTGACTGTACAGTTAATCTATGAATTCATTTTTATATATGTCTGCACATATGTATTAAAAAAAAAATTTTACAATCCAGGGCATAAACTTAGGGACACTGTTGTGTCTCAGTACCATGTGGGAGAGTTTGTATTGACTTTTGGTAGCTGGTTTTGTATTCACAGATTGCATAGGAAATGCTTTTCATGGTTCAGGTAGAACTTAGATACACAGATCCAATGTCTACCCATTTTTTTGGACTGTAGTACCAGTCAGTGTTGGGATCTAATATAGTATACACTCTTATTTCTTCAGAAGCTAAAAATAGGATGCTTCTCCTGTTTCTTAATCTTTGCTTGTCAGAATTTTTAATACAATATTCTTAGTCATTCTTAGAATGACTTTCCTGGTTATTGTGGGTTAACCCTGGTAGGCAGCAAAACCCCATGCAGCTACTTTCTCACTGCCTGTGAGATGAGAATCAAAAGGGTAAAACAAGACTCATAGGCTGAGAAAAAGACAGTATAATAGGTGAAACAGAAAGTGTGTGCATAAGCAAAGCAAAATAAAGCATTGATTCACTACTTGCAATCAGCATGTAGATTTCAGATCAGCTGTTTCCAGGAAAGCCGGGCTTCATCACATGTAACAGTTATTTGGGAAGTCAAACACCATAACTCTGAACAGCCTCTCCTTGCCCAGCTTTTATGGCTGAGCACAACCTCCTGTGGTGTGGAAAGTTCATTTGGTCAGTTGAGGTCAGCTGATGTCTCCCAAATTCTTGTATCCCCTCAACCCGCTCACAGGCAGGGCATGGTGAGAAGCGGGAAAGACCTTGACCTTGTGTAAGTACTACTCAGCAAGAGCTAAAACATCCCTGTGTTATCAACACTGCTTTGGTCACAAATCCAAAACATAGTCTCACACTAGCTACTATGAAGAAAATTAACTCAGCCAAAACAGGTACATTACCATTATATGGATCATATTGATACCCCTCCTTCTGCTTCTTTGATCAGTCAGTCTGACATCTACCTTTTAAAAAGTCCAGAAAATGCTTAGCTTTTACAGTTCACCTATTTTACTTGGAAAAAAAAAAAAATACTAGTGAAATGATCACGCTACATTTTTTTAAATGCTGAAAGCTGAGTGAAATACAAACATTTTTGTCATGGAAAAAAAGTATTTACACAAATATAGGAAGTGTACATTAGTTTCACATTTGGTCCATTATTGGACCATTGGTAAATTATTCTTATAACTTGCATTGTTAAAGGCTCAAAGAAAAATTCCGTAGGCTGTTTGTATTCTTGTTTGAAGAGGAATTTTAGAAAAAAAAATGTGCAGTACATGGCATATTTTCTTTTTTTTTCTTTCCTTTTGGCAGACAATACAATGTGAATAGAATTGGAATGTAAGAAAGATAAGAATGAAATATGATTTTCAGATACTAATGTTATTTGCAAGGACTTTATTCCATATATCAATTTAACTTATTAATGCAGCATCTTTATCTGTGAATTACTCTCAAATTCTTGATTATTAAAACAGAAAATCATTTTATAGTTAACTTCAGAACACTTATAAGGTTATATTACTTATGAAAAATACTGTCTGAAAATAGATCTTTTTATATACTCTAAGTGCCATTAGGTATTTTTCTTTAAAATATAATCATTATCTTTTCCATATGTTTTATATTTATAACTGTTAAATTACGCTTTGCAAAGCTATGGCAGGGGAATTTGCAATATATTTGCTGGTACATGTATCAACAAAATTGCTAAGTTGCAATTGAAAATTCATATCAACTGTGCTAAAGCTACAAGACCTTTCTCTTAAAGTTTATACTAAATTCTCCAGACATGTGATCAGTTTTCTACAGTACCAGGAAAAAAGGAGTCTTTTCATGTGAAAGTGAATGAGGCTCAATGAACATGGATCTCTAAAATGTCATTTTTACATTTAATATTCAACATAAAATCAACACTTCCATATGGTTCAAACAAATAAAATTTCATTTTACAGTGTAGTGGTGTGTCAGTCCTGCAATAGCTTTAATAAATATTTTATTATGGATAATCTGCATCTCATTTAGACTTTAGGAAGGATACACAGTTTATGAACACATTTTATATCACAATGCAAATAGGAAAACCATGGTATGGGAAAAATTATCGTCTAATGTTTTGAATTTTAGTTACCATGGTATTTTATAATAATAGTTAATCATTAAAAAATGAAAATGTTGATGACCAAATTCTTCAAAATCTATTCTCATTGCAGATTCCTGGATCATCAGAGACCCACCAGCATAGCACCACATAGAAAGCTGAAGGTAAGATGGAACATGATAGAGCCTCAAGCTCTGGTGGGACCTGTATGTTGCATTGGTGCTTTGCAAGTGGTACACAGCTGTTTGACAGAATAGAGCAAACTACAAAATCACAGTAGGTCAGTATGCACTCAGTATATAATATTCCACTGACTTACTCATTATCAGTAATTTATACTACTGTATCTAATTTACTGTTGTTGAAATAACAGTGTAGACCAAAATACAAAATGAGATAAATTCACTTAGCGCTAACTTTAACAGATATAGGTATTTTGTTCAAGAAGGAAGACCTGGAGTAATAAATTCTCTACCCAGTTATCAGACTTATCAATAGAACATAGTTGGAATTAATAATGAAAATTTCAAGACAAACTATTAAATCTCTTGTGAGAATTCTCAAGTTTCCACAGGAAACTACTGTTACCTACATTTATCATATTGTGATGTTTTTTAATGTTGTCCCTTTTCAGAGTAATAATTTGCAAATGTCATTTGTAGCCATGACCTCAACTCAGATGATAGCATATAAAATATCAGAGCTGTGAAATGACACCTGTTTGTGCCCACTCAGAAATGTTTTTATTTAGTAATGATCTGTCTGTGATCAAAATTTAATCTCTCTGATCAGTACTTACATAGCAACTATACTGAATTGAGTAAGTACCTAGGTTTTGGGGTTTTTGCTTTGGTTTTAGCTCAGTGATTTTCCTCAATGGTAATGAAAGTCAAGTAATTTAAAGCTTGTGAACCTCACAAAAAGGGTTCGTTTAAAACCATATTCTGTATCTTGTGACACCAAATGGAAAGTGTGTTCTTCTGTATGACTACAAAAGGTTTTAGAACAGTGATCAGATACGTGTTCAGCTCATTAATGTTTGTACAGTATCCTGCCTTAAAAGAGCTACAGTTTCCTAGAGCAAGTCATTCAGAATTCGACTACACTCTTCAAGTTTAATAGGTTGAGCTCTTTGAGTTCCCCTACCTCCTCCTGATTGATGGTTTGTTTCTTCTTTTAATACAAAATTCAGTAAAATTTCCCACAGTGAAAAGGGTCTTTTTAATTATAAAACACCAGCATGTGGGAATGATTCAATTTACACATCAGAAAAGTTCAGTTACTTGCCCATAATTTATTTTTTGTGCTGATCATTTACAGACCACAGATTCTTCCCCTTCCACTCCCCCCCATCACACCCTCCATCCCAAATCTCACTTGGTCTCTTTCCATGTAAAATAATAACCTGGAAAAGGTTTTAGTTATTGTATCAGTCATCAAAACTAGAGTCTTTATTACCACTTTTTTTACCAGCTTTTATCCCTTTCTCATTTCGTAGCTATGTTTTCATATTTCATTTAAATTTCTTCTGTAAATGCCAGCAGTTTTTTCCTGGATCTGACAAAGGGACAGTGTAAATAAAGTGGAGTAGGGTATCTCAATCATGGAACTGTGGACATAAGAGATGTTACTTTAAAAAGATACTTGGAGTTCTACTGTGTGCACCACAACTGACCACTATGTCCTTCTTCATTAGCCTTCTGCACTTTTAATGTGTCTCCTGCAGGGGATAATAAAGGTCTATATTTAGCCTTTTTTTCCTTCTTTTTCCTTTTAAAAAAAATTGTAAGGATTAATTGATTAATACCTAAATAAAAGTCTGGAAGGAAAGTTAACATGTACTTCCTCTACGCAGTATTAGTCTACTTTATTTTCAAAACCTTAGGACTTGCAGTGGTAGGTATAGCAGCTTTTAATGACAAAGCTTTGTACATTCTGGATGTAATTCTTCCAGTAAAATTAAAAAAAAAAAGTTAATCTTGCTTAGTACTATGGGCATAAGAGAAAAAAAGAGTAAACAGGTCCAGAATACCATTTATACAGATGATGTTAAATACATTTACAGATGTGTTCTTCTTATTATTTTTATACTATTCAAAATGTGGTTTGTGTCTGAGAACTGTTAGATTGTATTATGTTAATTTTGGCATTAAAAAAGTACCTGTAGGGAATTGTAGGTATATATCATTTATTCTAGGTTATATACATAATGCTGGTATTCAGCTGAGTCCCTAACAATATTTATTGGTTGGTTATTTGTTGCAACACACAGATGAAGAGAAGGTCTATGTTACTGAAATAACACTGTTGCCACTTCTTTGCTTTTTTAGCATTTAATTTAGTTGGTATGCCACTTTGGAATGGATGTATGAATGCTACAGGTCAAAGTTGAATCAGGAGGTAGTTCTTAAAATTCTTTTCAGCTGCTTGATGGGTGCTCCTCCTTTACCCTGGACTAAGCATTTGAACTGAAATAGCCAACATGAATGTATGTTTTGTGGTGCCCTTATGACAGAGCAACTGAAAGGCTGTTTTTGAGGTATCTATTACCTGCTGCTATTTGTATATGCTTTTGTGTAGAAACACAAATGCATCCCTGAATGAGCTGAAACTAGTATGTATTTGTAAAACTAACCGATGTAAGATGTTACCTTCCATTGCCTAGTTAGCCATTACAGGCTAAAAGGAAGTTAGTAATTCTAGCAGTCTGATTTTACAAATTTAAATTTACGCAACTGCAGCTTTCACTAATTTACCTGTACCTTACTGTACTCAAATCCTTCTCAGTAAAGGAAACAATTCAGAGCACACAGGGACAGCAATAATCGAGACCACACAAGTAACAACTATCATCAAGATAATATAGTAACAGATCTTACTAATGTTCATACAGACATACTTCTTAGTACTAAGTAGACTCAATGTTTATTTGCTAAAGCTAATTTGTAAAATTCTTTATGATTTCTGAATAAGAATGGACCTTTACATCTTCCGACTGGCATGTTGTGTAAAGTAAATGCTCACATACATGATCTCATAAATACTCATATTCACATGGAAAATTCTTACATGAAACTAGCACCAGGTATATACAGTTATTCCGTGTTTTGCTTTGTTCTTTACTCTTTTAATGCAATCAGTTAACTGAACTCTGTTCTACACCAGTATATCTGAAGTCATGAATAGTCAATGTTTTCAAATGACCCCTAAGGCTGGCATGCTATTCAAACACTCCGTGTGCTGAAAGATGCCACCAATCAATCAGTACTCCTGCTGCTGGTGCAACAGGAGTTCTGTGATGATGCATCTGTTTTTTATTGTGTTTTTTTAGTATTCCCCATGACTTTCAGGTCTGTTTCATTTACGGAGTAAGCCGTGATAGGGTTGCTCTTATTAGGTCTGTGTTCCTAAAGCTGTCAACAGTTTGCAGCAGTGTAAATGCTCAGTAGATTTCAACTATAGCTATATATATAAAAAACAAAAAAGTATTGTCATGTGAAGAAGGTCTCTATTGCAAGCAGTTTATAAATACATTTCAATCCTTATTCTTCTAGAACATTATCTTATGACAATTTAGTACTGTAAAAATAAGCTAAAATCAATAACCCTGTACAAAACTTGTTAATTTTGGTGACTGATGAAAGTTTTTCCTCTTAATTTTTATCATTACATTTTTTATTGTTTATTTTCAACTTCTATGGCTTAAATGCTCGCATTTTTCTTCAATTTGCATATATGACAGTCAAATGGTGTTGTACACTGTGTTAAAGGTTGGTATTTAAGTAAAAGTTTCTATATTTAAAAGATGTCCTGATGGTACTATTTTGGGGCAGAAGTTATTATTGTCACAACTTTTTTCTTTCTTTTCTTTTTTCCTTTTTTCCTTCCTTCCATGAAAATGTACATAGGTGTGTTGAGTGTCAGTAAGACTACAATGTTCTCACCCTAGTACAAAGAACTTGTGGCTTCCATTGTGTTGTATATATTTTTTGACATCCATGGAATTTTTCATTTAGTAGTTGGGAAGTGCAGTGACTTAGTCTTCTCTGTTGCAACTTGACTCTGTCTATGCACTAAATCACAGAATCATAGAAACAGGGAATGGTAGGGGTTGGAAGGGACCTTTAGAGATATCTAGTCCAACCCCCCTGCAGAAGCAGGTTCACCTAGATCAGGTCACATAGGAACATGTCCAGGTGGGTCTTGAAGACCTCCAAGGAAGGAGACTCCAAAACCCCTCTGGGCAGCCTGTGCCACTGCTCCGTCACTCTCACGGTGAATTCTTATGTTTAAGTGGAACTTTTTGTGTTCCAGCTTCATCCCATTACCCCTTCTCCTGTTACTAGCTACGATAGAAAAAAGGGATGTCCCAACCTCCTGACACCCACCCTTTAGATATTTATAAATGTTAATAAGATCTCACCTCAATCTCCTCTTCTCCAGACTAAACAGCCCCAGTTCCCGCAGCCTTTCCTCATATGAAAGATGTTCCAGTCCCCTGATCATCTTGGTGGCCCTGCGCTGGACTCTCTCCAGTACTTCCCTGTCCCTCTTGAGCTGGGGAGCCCAGAACTGGACACAGGACTCCAGATGAGGCCTCATCAGGGCAGAGCAGAGGGGGAGAAGAACCTCCCTTGACCTGCTGGCCACACTCTTCTTGATGCATCCCAGGATGTCATTGGCCTTCTTGGCCACGAGGGCACATTGCTGGCTCATATTTAGCTTATTATCGATCAGGACTCCCAGGTCTCTCTCTGCAGAGCTGCTCTCCAGCAGGTCAACCCCCAGCCTGTACTGGTGGAGGGGATTGTTCCTTCCCAGATGCAGGACTCTGCACTTGTTGAACCTCATGAGGTTCCTCTCTGCCCAACTCTCAAGCTGGTCGAGATCCTCCTGAATGGCAGCACAGCCTTCTGGGGAATCAGACAGTCCTCCCAGTTTGGTGTCATCAGCAAACTTGCTGAGGGTACACTCTGTGCCCTCATCCAGGTCGTTGATGAAGATGTTGAACAAGACTGGCCCCAGAATCAGTCCTTGGGGAACTCCACTGGCCACAGGCCTCCAACTCAACTCTGTGCCATCGATCACTCATGTCACAACATTTCGAGCCTTTGCCTTGTTGATATAGTAATCAGAGCTGATTCCCAGCTGATAGTAGGCATACCTACCTGGTACTACACATAATTTTTTTTTCCTTTGCTTTGCTTTGTTTTTTTACTTATATGCCTCTCTATGATTACTATTTAATATTGGTTTAATTCCTTCACATTAGTATCAAGTCTTCATCAAGCTACCTATATTTATGAGCTATAGAGAGGCATAGAAATGAAAATATTGTTTCAAATTGTCTTCAATGGAATTAAAAGGTATCATATACCACCATTAAACTGTCATCTTCTCATGGCAATGAGTTAGTCATGCAGACTTGCATTGTTGAATGAGTGCTTTTGTATTTGTAAACACTTCTAACATCTTTACACAATAATGCACTGTTTGTCGTAATAGTTGTAAATCTGAGAAATTGTTTCTCAAAAAAAATCCCTTATCCATCAGTAGGCAGTGGCAAAGATGACTTTGAAGTCTTTTCTTCTATCAGAGATGAGGTCCTCAGCTGAAATCCTGAGCTGCAAATCAAGAGAGCCTGGGATTCCCAGGCCTGAATTCCTGGAATGAATTGCCTTTCTGTAAAGACTAATTCTCACTCTTTACATTCAAAGTCCCAGGAGAGGGTTATATCGTGCTAGTTCCTGTCTTTAGAAAATGGTTTCCTTGAAAGTGGAAAAGCTTCCATTTCTAGATCCCTCTCGAAAACGTCTCATTTCTGAGTGGTGGCCCCAAAGACCAGACACAGACTGGCATAAGGAGGAAGGGTCACTATCTAGCCCAGTGCTTTGTGTAAACAGTTCTCAAAGAATGGATTAGGGCCAGGACTCTCCTTTCATGAAAAAATTCCACAATTATCTGCTATGCTTGTCAAGGGAGGTTTCTCTATCTCTAACATTCTTAGTCATCAGGAAATTGGTGTGCTCCCAGTGTATACTCCTTGTTTAAAATCTCTTGAGATGTATTAATTTATGGATTCAACTTCTCAAACCAGTGAATATATTCAAGCTGTTAAATTCAGTCTGTTATCTTCACAATCAACATCATAATTTTAATCAGAAGTAGCCAGACCATTTTGATCAGTAATGATCTCAATTTTGTCATGCTATTAAGCAGTTCCTGAGCATATCTAACTTATCCTGTTTAATAGCAGGAAAAAGACATACCTTCTTTGTAAGAGATGGCCCTAGGTGGAAAGTAACTGCTAAAACACTTTCCTGTTTTGCCACATGAGCAAGATTAGCCCTTACTCTTGAGCCTCAGTGCAACCTGCTTGCATAGCCACAAGCAAGAGACTGTAGCTGTAGAGTTTGTGCTCTGTTTCATCTAGGCAGGGCTGACCTAATGCACACAAGTCATCACATGACTCAGTTTGAAGTGTTCTGGGAAATAAATGCATACATTGTAGGCATGGCGCTTAGGGACATGGTTTAGTGGTGGATTGGTAGTGTAAGGTTAACAATTGAACTTGTTGATCTTAAGGGTCTTTTCCAGCCTAAATGATTCTGTGATCCAACAATTTATTTTTTTTTTATTCTGAAAATATGAAAACTTACCTTTGCCCTTAGGAACCATTTCAATTGTTATTGGAAGGATATGAATTTGCTCATTTAGAGCATTTGCAGAAATAACAGACAAAATCATGGATTCCCTTTCAGAGTACAGTCCAATGGGGAAAACACTGTGCTTGTGTTACATTGTTACAATCCAGGAGTTTTAGTAATATCATTTGGGACCCTGTGACCTGATCTAGGTGGACCTGCTTTTGCAGGTTGGACTAGATGATCTCTAAAGGTCACTTCCAACCCCTACCATTCTATGATTCTATGACTCTTTACTGTTTGGCAAAACTTGCTTTTAGTTCGACAGCTTGCTGATATTAACAGAGATATTGTTCAGTCCCAGATCAGAGAGAAAGTATCTCAGGGGATAAATTCTAAAAGATCCTGTCATCACTACTCTGTAAAAAAAAGTATACTGACTTGATAGCAGAACAGTAATATTTTCCTTTCTATGTAGAAAACCAAGTTCTTTTCTTCAGGAAAAAAATATTAGCAATTAAATAGACTTTAGGTTTTGTGGGATATTATGAGTACAGCTGAACTAATTAACATGTGGGTGTTCTGAATAGGGTATTAGATGAAAAAGAGCAGGAACTTTTCCTTTAAATCTCTCTTTTTTGGTTTGTTTTTTTTTTTTTTTTTTCTATTTTGCCCATACTATTTATAACTTCATGCCAAAAAAGAAGGAAAAAAAAGATTTTGCTGGTTTCTTAAACAAAATGTTAAATACTGTTGACAGTTAATTTCACTTTTACAACATGGTAACAATATGCCTAAAATAGTCCCAATAATGCCAGTTGTCACAATAATTGTAGCCCTGTTATTTTAAGATGCTCAATTATTTTTGTGCCACTAAATTATTGTTTCAAAAAGCATTTTGTTATTTTCCTTCAAGAGGCTAAAAGCCCTTTCTTCTGGTTTGTCATGCCTTTTTTAACTATTTTTTTTAGGCTAATTTGCGATAAATTTTGTACTGTGATTTTGGTGTTTTTTTGTTTACTGTACTGAATCCATCTAACCTGAATAGCCTGATGGAGCTATGTCAGTGAGATTTTTTTGCTGAAAGAAAAAATAACTTGATTTTTTTTCCCAGCATTCTGCCTTTGTGTTTGAAAAGGGTAAAATCTGCATTTTTTTGTATAAAATAAGAATCAATATTTGAGATTTTGCTGTTTTGTGGTAGAGTTAAAGGAATGGGTGGAATTTCCTGAAACTAAGTTTTGATATCCAGATTAACTCTGATGAGATTTTGAAGAGGTTTGAGACATTTCCTTCAGTTAATAGTAATAGAAAGGGACATTTTAATTCACCCTACTCTTTTGGGTTGATGGCAAACTGGTCTCAAGTTCAATTGTCATCCAAATCCTTTTCTAAAGCCTCTGACAGATACCAAGAAGAGGCTCTGCACTGGCTCAGTATGCTTGAGGCTACTGTACAAATTACGTTGTTCACAAAACCCATTTTAACATTACAGTAAGACAAGCAGAAAGGTGAATGGAAGCTTTATGAATGTCAGTAAGATGGCCATTGAGCTGATTAAATTGTAATGGGAAAAAACAAGACAAGGACAGATCATTTGAATGACATATGTCATTTATATAAAAGTGGGGATCTTTAACAGAGTCTCATCAAGTTTTGGGAAAGTCACCAAAAACTGCAGCTCCAGCACATGCGAAGTTGAATGTGAGGCCTGAGGTGTAACATATACAGTCCATTTTCAATTTTTTTTTCAGTGAAACTTTGATCTGTATTATTTCACATCCTTTTTGTCAGCAATAATGTTAGCTATTCTGTTGGTTTGGGTTTTGGTTTTTTTTTTAAATAAAAGGTAAATGATTATCCTCCTCTATTCTACTCGCTACCTTGTTGACAAAGGCAGTTATGTATCTTATGTATGTAAGGCAAGCTGCCTTACACAAATATCTAAAAGACTGGCAATTGTACATGAGTCCAGGAACTCCAAGTGTGATTTTGGAGACTTCACAAATATTCCTGAGTACATATCTATCAAGTGAGGAAAAAATCTAATCTCAACTGTAAATTCTGAGAATTACATGTCATTTCCCTTTGAGCAATAAATGCTCTTTTGTCTATCTATATTTTATTATGTGTTTTTCACAATAATTTCTAACAATGCTCTGCTATGTCATTGAAATATCAAAATCTAATATGTCAGCTGGCAATAAATGGGAAAAAAAATAGAAATCCATAGAAAAGATTAGTGCTATCTAAAAGTGGTTTATGGGTCCTAGTGGGATTCCTCCTTTTTTAACAACAAAGTGCAGAGTGAAAGAATATGCACAGCTTACTTTGTCTTCTTATTTCTTTTGATCTGAAAGAACAATCAGATAAGGCTGATTTCTGAAGACAGTTCAGAATGAACAGATTTCAGTTGCCTCCAGTGATAACCATCATTGTCAACAGGAGGCATTCCAGGTACTGACACTAGAGCCTTAAATGTTCAGATGCTGAACATTTTATCTTTTATTTTAAAAACTACTGCTGGGAACTCTCTTTATAGAAGGCAATGGATGATGAGTATTTAGAAGAAGAATGAACCCTGAAGGAGAATAAAGCCCAAGCCTCAGAGACTGTCAGTGAACACCAGAAGGACAGAATAATTTAAGGTTAAGGTGGGAAATTTCATGCACATGGAAAACCTGAAGCTATGGAAAATGGAAGGATAGAACTCAGGAGCTGCAGGCTACAAAACCACATTTTAAAAAATTTAGAGGCCCTGGCCTAAATGGACATTTGTCCAGATTAGACAATCTATATGTACCCTGACAGAATTCAGCAAAACTGTTTTTTTCACAGGGAAGGCTCACAATTGAAATATGCTGAGGTGTTGATAATCAAAGTTGAGGTGTCTGGATTAAACCAGTGCACAGAAATGCTAATAGCTACCTTCTGTAAGCCATGTCATTTAACGAGTGTCATCAGTCCCTCTAACACTCAAGCTTGAGCTCTCAATTTTTGAAGAAAATATTGATTTTGGGCATAGTGTGACAAGTTGTTTTCTATGTGACTCACGTACATTGTACGAAGCTCACCAAACATGGCACAGTGCAATGCAGTATATTACAAAAACTGATTGTTTACAAATGTAAAGATAATATTTTTTTCTATAAGGGTATTTACACCCTGCATGCTGCATAATGCTCATGATTATTTTTTTAAGTTAGTTCTTAGCTACTTTTATGCTTATTTAAGTTTCTAATTGATAGCTTAACACACCTCAAAACCAGCATAAAAAGACGTCATTATCACTCATCAAGGATAACTAATTTTGAATGAGTAGATGAAAATAAATTTGTAATTGGAGGGTCTTTATGAGCTTATCACTGCCACCACAGTTTAATAGTGTGCTTACAAAATGCATGTAGTCTGCCCTATCTATTCTGCCTTCGGTTTGCTCTGTCTACCAAACTCACATACAGCATTCAAAAACATTGACTTCAGTTCCCCCACTGGTGTCACTGTTGCTTTCATGTTTTGAATACACTTATAATTTGGGCAGAGTTCATCAGTTTTGGAGAGTTTCCAAAGATTGTTACTAATAGAAACTCTGTTGCCATTAGTGTCCTTCTCACATAGAAGAGAAATATGGAAGTGTTAGGGATTTAGTTAAACCATGTTGACATTTGTGAGCACATGGGCAACACTTGTGTAAATCTAAAGTTCTCTTAGAATTAGTTGGTTTTTACTAGCATCTGACCAGACTTGAGTAGAAGGTGGTAAATCTTGCAATCCAGTGGAATTTTTCAGGGTGTTAATACAATGGATGCAGGTGCTGTTGAGTTGATGGCCAAGTCTATGATTGTAAATGTTTTGTGGGTTGCAAAGAAGAAAAATCAAAACACACATTTGAAAGTGAGAGACACTGAAGAATATAGCTAAAAGTCTCTTCTTCCTTCCTCTGTTACCTTGGTTTTTTTGGGTTTTTTTTTTGATCCTTTCACCAGTTTCACCTGGTGTGAGGACTACATGGTTTTTAGGACACATTCAGTAAGCCTCTTTAGATTGGCCATAACTACAGCCACTCTTGAGACCAGGCTAACCAGTTTCCTGAGTATATGGGAATGCCTTCTTTTCCTGCCCCTGAGTTTCCTTTATTGGTAAGTCACTGACAGTTCTGACCTGGAAGCAAAACACAACCCCATAACTTTCTCAAATATCCTTTAAAACTTGTTAAAGTCTTTCTAAAGGAAGATAAGTTCAAGTTAGGAAGCACCAAATGACTTCTGGACAGCTCCATGTGTGTGTGTCTGGCATTCATATTTTTTCCACCAATGAGCAGTATTATTGGTAATATGATGCTCCCTGAACACAGTTTTGCAGAAAGAGCTGTATATAATGTGAAATTAATATCTTTGCATGCTGCACAGAAAAAGTTGCAATGGTGCCAGATGTGGAATATGACTTCTCAGTTATATGTCCTGAATCAAATTTTTGAAAAAAAAAGGAATGTATCTGGTGAAAGAAACTTCAATAAATATCAATTTGACTTATTGTGTTTTACTAAACAGTTTCTAAATATATGTGCATGAAGGCAATTGAAAAAACAGTCTAGAAAATATGTACTGCAAATACCTGTAAACTTTAAGATTGACTCTAGAGTACAATGAGTTTCATGTGTGATGGTGAAACGTATTAAATGTAGAGACACTTAAACTCTAAGTCCAATGTGTCCTCTATCAATAAACATGATCAAAATTTAGCTAGTAGGACCCTTCAGAATTTTGATAAGATTTGTGTGCATTGAGCAGATAAGCATGACCATTGATCTGATGTGTTCTGCTGCCAGCAAACTTGCACCGTTAGTTAACAGGAGATTGAAACCATACTGTGACCTTATATAAAACTAAAGAGCTTGACCATACTTTTCAAGTATGTGGAGCAAAAACTTGATGCACAGCAAAAACATAATTTTCCCTTATGTTTGCCCCTAAAAATGCAAACATTCTCTTTACAATTTATGTAGCAAGTTTTTATCAATGATGCTGATCTGAAAGCTCACCTTGCTGATATTTTTTCCTGACTGAAGTAACCTGCACAGTGCTTTAATTTTTATGTAAAATTATACAGTGTTAACATATTCTGTAGCCCTTCTACAATAGAGCAGTATGAAACCCTTCTTTCCATGCCTTCCAAAGAAATCATTGGGGTTAAATGACAGAAATCTACCAGTGATTTTCCTGTCACAGACAACTGTAAATTGCAGCCTGTCTCCAGGATAGTGTTTAGACACATTCTGAGATTAATGGTTTTGCATAAACATTGGACTTCAAATGATTTTAAAATAATCTCCGTCAAGAAGATTCTTCTAGTTTGAGCACAACTGGAAGTGCTTTGCATTTTAGCTATATTTAAGCGAAACTTTGTTGGTATGAAACAGACCATATTTGATATGAAAAATGAAACTGTCTCTTATGTTGCAGACTATATTAAAATTTTTTCCTCCAGCCTAACTCTTTGTGACAGATTTCTTCTTTTTACGGTACTTCTTAACACATTCAAATAACAGACAGGAATGAGACATCTTATTTACATGATTAAGCAGGGTGCATCTTTTCTCTTAAATGAACATAATTTGCAAAGGAAGGCCTGTATCCTAAATTTAGGGAAAAATAAGTGAAGTATATGAATCATCTGGAAAAATATCTCGATTTGAGAATGTATTAACTTCTTCACCTTTCAGAACCTCAACTAGTAACTCGTGTGCTCTGCAGTGCATGAGATATTATGATTCAGGAACTCCAACTTAAGACAAAGGTAATAATGAGGTTTCTTTTTTGTTTAATGTGATAAAGACAAAATGTTTATCAGAATAATACAACAAATGCAGACATTCTTTTTCTGTGTGTTCTGTAGTCACTTGTTGGGGTTTTTTTTAAGAAATAGGCAAGAAAACAACTTTTTCATTATTACCAATCAGTATTCAGGTCTTCTGAATATTTACGGAGTTTGCATGGTTTCAGTGCAATATTAGACAGTCACTTGCCACAGCAGTGGTAGGGTGATGTGAGAACCAGTATAATGGGCAAAATGTTTGTATCTTTCTCATAAGTAACCTGTAGTTCAGTGCTGAGAGAGACAGTCAGTTATTACTAGTCATTGTACTGTTGACCAAATATATACCACCAGTCTGACAACTTGTAGCATACTTGTATTGCCTCGAGTAGGAATTTTCCTGCCAGATGGCACTGGATGTCTTCCTTGTTCACTTCTGTATTGGTGCAGTTATATGACCGTAGCTTCCTGAATTGCATCATGTGATTAAAGGAGAATTAAAAGGTCTTTTCAAGGAATAAAAAAAAAGGTAACTCTTTTCCAAATGACATGGAGATTTGTTCAAACATTTATAGAAACATCTTCATGATTTTTTAATTTCAGTGTTTAAGTTTTTACCTTGTTTATAATATTTATAACTGAAACATTGATTAAGATATACAGAAATCTGAGATTAAAATAGATGGATTTGAACAACAGGTCAGAAGCTTATTAACATACTGTACCAAATATTTAGTGGAGACTGTGCAGGGAGTTACAGGACTCCCATCATAAAATCCCACAGCAAACACATAATGTCTTCAGACAACCTGGCAGTGATTTGAACACTCCCTCTTTCTGCTCCATGGCCCGTAAATAAGGTACATACTGGGCACTATGGCTAGCAAAGACTTTACATTTCCAATTTGAAGGGCCAAGGTCTACCAGGAGAATGCATGAAAATTCCCATTTCTGGGAGCAAGCCAGCTGGAATTTTATTCAGAATGAGCACCAGCCTCAGTCTCGTAGTGACTGTTTAGCATATTGGGAAAATACTCTTCCCAATTACCAGGTGTGACAATTTCTTAGAGCCACAGACAGTTATGGACAGAGCTCCTGTAGCAGCATTATAGCTTCTGAAGCTCTAGGGTGAAGTTTAAATGATGTATCCATTTAATTTATACATCTCTATTCCCCTTTGACAGGTGAGTCCATATTTCTGGAGGAGACAGTTTTGTGTTAAGAGTGCATGATTGTCTCCTTTAGAGATTGCGTTCTTCACATAATGAGGCAAACTGCCATTGCATTCAGGCCCTGAAACTTGGATAGACAAGCGATTATATAAATTAAAAAACAAAACAAAACAAAGCAATCCAAAACACCACATAATATATTAGTGGCAAAATACTTCAGTTATAAGAGCTTAACTTGTTTGTGTCAATGCAGCTATGGAATGCATTTGGCACCATTATGTTTAGGTTTTTTAACAATCAGAGACAAGGTTTATAAAAAATATGAAACACAAATAAACATATGTAAAAAATAATTTTCTGAATGTGATTAGTGCCTGCCACTTGCAAATGTCAGCAGTTATTTTTAGTGGAGAGCATTTGTAAGATCTGACAGAGACCTCTTGAAATGTCAGGAGGGTAAGAGGAAGTGTAGCAGAAGCCAGATATGTATACAAATATGTTAGAAGATTGTAATAATAAGTCCATCATTTTTTGAAAGACAAGTTGGAGCTGTCTTGAAACAGACTTCATGGACCATGGTTGCTCTCTCGTGTCAGAGGTATTGTGTAGATATTACAAAATTACTTGAATTTTCGAAAGAACCTCAATTTCTTATAACCTGAAGAAAGAGCTGGTTTTCCATCTCCTTGTTCATAGACAGATTGGTATTGTTATACAGTATATTGCCCTCTGCTTTCAATAACTGTATGTTACATTTATGGAGTTTCTTTCTGGTAGATTTACCATCACGATTTCCCTCAAAGTATCTAAGAAGATCTATATCCTGTAGAGAAATATATATAAAAATACCCATTCAAACCCCACTGGAAGTTATAAAGGGGAGGGCAGGTTTTTTAACAGCACTATTCACAAGCTCAGGGATTGTGCTGTTCTCTGCTGTTATCATTTTGCTTGATACAGGAATAGCTATAGGCTTGCAAGGTATACTCTATTAGCAATATTTCTACAGTGAAAGATGAGACAGATTTTTACGCAGCATTATTTCAAGCCTATCCTTCACCTCATGCGTGGTTCTAATTTTCTCTGTTGTTTCTAGTAACTCTAATTATACATTTCTGCTTGCACATAATGAGGAAAGTTGTTGAGTGGTGATTGGTGCAAAACTGAATATCTCTTAGGATTGAGTAATTTAGTTTTCATTTGTGCAGGAATAGTATTTTCCTCTTCAATAAACATTATACCCATGGATTTCACATCATCCAAGCTGAAATGGGACATTTCCACTTAAGGTTATGTAGGGTTTGTTGTTTGACAGTTGCTGTTTTGTCCCAAAGAGCATTGCAACGTAAATCCTGTGTCCTCCACACTAATCAGTGCTGGCCTCTTTGTATCAGAGCTCTGCCCTTGGAAATCAGTATGAACCTCTGCAATTATTAAGGCCTCCTTGGGCAGACTCCAGACTTTGGGCTCAATAGGAACAAAAAGCCTCCCATTCCTTTCCTACTATCCTCTTGTCATTAATTGTTGAAAAGTAATGGGAGGTATACCTCTAGGAAATGAACTGCTTTAGAATCATTTTACAGATGTTACATACTTTATTGCTTTCTTGGTTTACAGGAAAGGTAATTTTCATCCTTTAAAAGTGATCAGGTGGAGATAAAATGGACCACCTGAGTACACAAGTGACAAGCTAATGGCCAAAAGCCATCTCTGAGTCCTCTTCTATTGCAGTGCATGTTCTGAGAACAAAAGTATAGAATTTATTGATAAGCCAGTTTATTTCTGTCTACAATAAAAATGAAATGATTTGCCCTAATTCAAAATGAAAAAGCAGATTAAGCAAGTAGTTTAATTGCATTAATGCATTTAACAATTAAAAATGTGATGCATTTTGACTGTTTCAAAACATTTTAAAAGTTATTTTTTCCAGAGATCTCTTAAAAATATATAGCAAGTACAAATTCTATTCCTTGCATAATCCTATGAAACAATAAATAAGGTCAAGAAGAAAGCTTAAGGGATACTGTCAAAGATTAACACATCTAAAATTTTACCTTATGTAAAAAAAGAAGTTATATGTTTACATATGCTCTGAACCTGAGAAACCTACCAAAATGAAAATTCCAATAAAAATGAAAGATTCTAGCTAGATAGCCAGCTCACATTAACAAAATTCCTTGGTTGCATTTGCAGGTGAATCTCCTTTATCTACTTACTTCCTTTGTATGCTAAATACGCCAATACTTAAATAGAACATTCTGAAGCATTTACAGAGTCAAACTCTCCATTGCTCTATTATAGTAATACAGCAAGCAGATAGTTAGAAGACTTGAATGTTCCCAATGAAAAGTTTATTATGAAAAGATGTGAAATTAAGTCAATGTTGTGAATTTATTTTAAAAGTCTAATGTATAATGTTTTCTTTCTTCATATAATTACTCTATGAGACTTCAGCTACTTAATACCTAAATCATTGGATAAATACTAGTTTTGGTTTAGAGCTGCATGATGCAATGAACTACAGAAAAAAGGGAAAAGAAAAACAAGACCAGATCTTTTTGTTGCATTTTAGTTATACATAAATAAATATATACATATCAGGAGTCAGTGCTGGGACCGGTACTGTTAATGACCTTGATAAGGGAACAGAGGACACTGTCAGCAAGTTTGCTGTTGATACTAAACTGAGGGGAGTGGCTGATACACCAGAAGCCTGTGCTGCCCTTCAATGAGACCTGGACAGGCTGGAGGGTTGGGTGGGGAGAAATCTGACGAAATTCAACAAGGGCAAGTGTAGGTCTTACATTTGGGAAAGAATAACCCCATGTACCAGTACAGGTTGGGAAATGAACTGTTAGAGAGTAGTGTAGGGGAAAGGAACCTGGCGTTAATGGTGGACAGCAGGATCAGCATGAGCCAGCAACATGCCCTCATGGCCAAGAAGGCCAATGGCATCCTGGGGTGTATTAGAAGGGCTGTGGTTAGTAGACTGAGAGAGGTTCTCCTTCCCCTCTACTCTGGCCTTATGAGACCACATGGAATCTGGAACATTTGGAATGTTCTAGGCCCCTCAGTTCAAGGACAGGAAGCTGCTGGAGAGAGTTCAGCACAGAGACACAAAGATGATGAAGGGAGTGGAGAATCTCCTTCTCTAGAGACATCCAAAACCCACCTGGACAAGTTCCTGTGTGACCTAGGAGGTCCTGCTCTGTCAGGAGCAGTTGGACTAGATGATCTTTCAAGGTCCCTTACAACCCTTAGGAGTCTGTGATTCTCTGATAAAATTATTTTTATTGTTGATGAAGCTAAGAATGAAAGAAGATGTGTCAGAAGGCATCTCCTTTTGTACTGATGTGAAAGAAAAATTGTTTACATTAAAAAAAATAAGCCTAGAACCTATAAAACTACTGAATATAAAAACTTTTTTTTACCAGAGGGCAAGATTTTTTTTTAAATGGAAATTATTATTCAGAAATTGACAAAGTCAAAGTACTGTTTCAAGATATAATATTAGAAGGCTAAACCAGGGCAGGATAAATTTAAAAATAAAATAGTAACCTGAGTTTAGGATCTAAATCCATATTTACCCCCTTTAAAAAGTAAAAAAATTAGACAATATAAAATATAGAGGAAGGATTTCTTACAGGCAAAACCTATTTTCCTCATCTTAATCCATAGAGAACCCAGAGAAATAGACTCAGGAAATTTTGAGTTGTTGTTACCAAGCAGATCTAGTTACCAAGCAGAATATACACGAGATTGGCACTTTTCAGAACATGTTGCCTTGGAAAATAAATCAGAAATCAATTAAGAGGGTCACAGGGAGTGAAATATGGGGCAAAATCTGATCAAGATATACTGGAACTTAAGAAATAATAGACAGAGAACGTCAAAATATAAAGAAAAAATATGTTGTACAAGGAAAAAACCCAGTAAGCAGAGTTTGTATGAAGGCAGATTTTTTTCTCAAAAAAAATGTGAGTCTAGCACACTGTTATTTGCCTACACATTTTGAGCAGTTCATAGGTCATGATTGCGAAATGCAGATATTTGCTAGTTACATGTCTGTGATGCGAATATGTAGTATTATAAAGAACTGAGAGACTTAAGGTTTTGAATCTCCTCTTTCTATATCCCATATGTCATTCCCGATTTTATTTGACCAAATAAGTTAGGAATTTATCTTAGAAATGCTTGAATCTGAAAAATATATAGAAAAGCCTTCCGAGAATTTTTATACATAAATTTGCAGAATTTTTATTGTGCCATTTTACAGATTAGTAGATTGGTTTTAGAGGCACTTGGCCCACACTGATCTTTGAACCTAAAAGAAAAAGAAGACTGCTGCTGTGTTTGTATCTCAGCATAGTGGATATTAAATGCGGACAAGCTGGATATTTTGTTTCTTCTCAGGGAGTTCAGACATTGGTAATATCTTGGTAACAAAACAATTAAATATGAATATAGTGCTACTTAGCTTGTCAAAAGGCAAGCAGCATCATTTGAATTCCCAAAAGAATCAGAACTGTGAAACTATCTGAAAGTGTACTTGTCCAGCTCACCTACTTATTGTGGCTACTCATTGTAGTCTTTAGTATAACTGTACTACTTCTGTTGATTTTGCAAAGCTAGATTTTTTTTTTTTATGTAATAGTCAGTAGTTTGGCTCCTTCTGAGATGTCAGATTCCTACTTTATTATAGCGAGAAACTGAAAGTCAATTTAAAGCTGAATTTATTGTGAACATTAAGAGCTGGAAAGGCTTTGGCTAATCACTGTAATGTCCCTAACAAATGGTAAATGAAAGCATGAGGAAATTGAGTTAATACAAGTTAAAAGTTCACATACTTACTGAATTATATTAAAAAACCTATAACCTAATTAAGTTATCTAAAACTACTCATTTCAGTCTGTCCTGTTATGCTAGTGAATGCATATAATGATATTTTCTTACACACATAGCAGTTGACAGGTTTAGCATGAGTCAGATAAAAAAACAATGAACAAAATCAAAGGATTAATTATTTACTAATGTACAATAATCTGAACAGTTGCACTTGATGATTAGAAGATTTTTCCATTGATTCTTGTTATTACCTTTCATATCTGTAACTTATAAATTCATTCTTGCCTGAACTAGAATAAATTAATACAATGTATCCATTTCTCCTCCTTTATGGAATTTTTGGGAGAGAAATGCTAAGGAAGCTAAAGTAGCACATAGTATGTATATGTTCATAGACAGGTATTTCAGGTATGCTGGTATCCCTTAAAATAGCAAAAGGTGTATTACTAGTTCATTACACTACTTCACAAAGATCTTTTTACATGCCTAGGTTTTATAGTAAGATATAACATTTAGGAACATATTTTCTGAGTACCTATGCTATCTCACAGGAGTAATCTTTCATAGAATCATAGACTCATAGAATGGTAGGGGTTGGAAGGGATCTTTAGAGATCTTCTAGTCCAACCCCCCTGCAAGAAGCAGGGTCACCTAGATCAGGTCACATTTTGTTTAAATTTAAAATTAAGGAATAAAAATGCTTCACAAGTATAACTGGCAAATTTCCTGCAATCACTCCTACAGATTCAAGGTTCATTGAAAATATTTGCTTAAAGAAACTCTGTGGTTTCAGCTTATGTCAGAGTAATTTTTATTTGAAAATAATAGGCAGATCTTTGAGTATGAAAAATTTCATTCGGGAATCAGATAATATGCATGCAGTAACAATATCATTTCAAGCCGTACATAATGCTGTTTCAAGAGAACTTCTGGGTACTGAACAGTAGAGAGGCTTTGGGTTTATGCATTTGCTGGCTTTGCTTCCTTGAAATGAAGAAAATCTCAAAGATACCTCTCAATCCTTTGGCTAAACACAAAGGACAGAACCACCAGGAATATCTTTTCCTGGGAAAAGTCAAATACAGTGGAGGAATCGTCTGTTACCTAATGCAAATGCTTAGGAAAGTTACTGATGCTGGTAGATGTCATGGTTTAGCTAGGAGCAGCTTCTGTTTTGTAGCGGGAACCAGGTTGCAGTGAAGACCCGGTAAAGAGATTTTGGACTCTAGCCCAGCTCCTGGGTTCAGACCCATTTCCGGCCTGGCTGGGCCAATCTGGTGCCTCTGCAATCACTACTTAAGGACAGGAATTGGACGTACTGGTAGGAGGTGTAAGAGTAATAGAAGATGGCCACACGGCTCTACAGTCAGAGAAGGAGGAAGGAAGGAGGAGCACTTAGACCAGAGACCCCTCTGCAAGCCGTGGTGGGAATGCAGGCTGTACCCCTGCAATCTATGGAGACCCATGGCAGGACCGAGAGTTACCAGCAGCTCCATGTGAGTGAGCCCGGACGGGCGAGGGACTGTGTGGGGAGGCAGCCATGGCGCCGGCCGTCCTGGAGAGCCTGCGTGCCGCAGAGCAGCCTCACACGAGAGGCAGAAAGGAGCTACAGCCTTTGGGATAAATGACCGTCGGAGAAGCCCGTGCAGGGCTGCCGTGAGTGTGAGGTACCCCATGGACTTGCAGGGAGGACTGATGCGGAGCCCGCCAGCCCAGAGGAGAGACAAACAGCAGAAGCTATCAGGGATAGACTGACTGAAACCCCCACTCCCTGCTCCCTTGGGCCGTTCAGGGAGGGAGGAGGTAAAAACACCGGGACCAGGGCTCTGAGCGTGGGGAGAGGGGAGGAGTGGGAAGAAGGTGGTCTTAAAGGGCTGGTCGGACTCTTCATTGTTGTACCACTCTGTGGTGTTTTATTTTGGTTATGTTTTGGGGTTTTTGCTTTAGTTGGTGTTGCATTAAATTATTTTGTTTTCTTCCCCAAACCGAGTAGCCTGGTCTGTTTTGTCCTGGACCTTAAGCGGCAATTAAGCTCTCCCTGCCCTTTGGCAATCCTTAAGTCTTCGGTACTTGAGGCTAATCGTGGTCTTTTGTTCCCTGATGGGCCTAAACCACGACAGTAGAAGAAAGAGTTTTCAGCTCTAGGAAGAAAGAAAAAAAAAAAAAAGATGTGACTGTAAAATCTCAAGAGGGCATTCTAACAACATTCAAAATTGGATGTATCTCATAGAAAGTTTCTTCTTTTATTTACATTGAGAATGCATTCTTCTCCCCAGACATTAGACAAAAAGTTGCTTTTTAGAAAGAAATATGGTACCACACACTTGTTTCTAGATGCATGACAGAAGAGAAAAACAAACACACAAATTAATACTGTTTTTCACACACTCAAATAATTACTTTATGAAATGAGAGGACCAGTCCACTTCTGTTTCTGTTTCC
The DNA here is from genome assembly GCF_028858725.1 of Colius striatus. Lineage (NCBI taxonomy): Eukaryota > Metazoa > Chordata > Aves > Coliiformes > Coliidae > Colius > Colius striatus. The sequence goes on from NC_084761.1 coordinate 63,560,085, forward strand.
ACTTCTTAGTTGTTTATTGTTGACATCAAGATTAGAGTCAAGAAATCGTGTCAGTCTGGCTTCTGTGAAAGGAGAGCTTCTAAGCTTGCTAGCAATCATTCTTAAGTTTCCTCCCTGATGATCAATTTAACATTAAGACTTATTGACAAAGAAATAAAAATCATTACCCTTTTTTTCACCCAAATATTTGATACTATAATATTTCTCCACTGAAGTTTCTTAGCTTTAAATGCTATCAAATGTAATATGTGTATTTTAAATAAATACATAGATGTAGTGAAGAACTGCTCATTTTGATGCTGATTTTCACACATACACGCCCACACACAGTGCTCCAAATAGACAAAAATAAACACTCTACACTTATAAATAGCATACTTTGGCATTTGTGGGTAGCTTGAAAGCAACTTTAGGGAAGCCTATGAAAAAAAGCAAAAGTTTACTTCTTGTGAATGCAGAAACACCTTAATTTAAAACTGAGACATTTGTATGTGTTTTCCCTCTCAAACAAGAGTGAATGCAAGATAAAAGTCTCTAGGAGCATAGACCAGTTTAGAAAGCCCATTAAAGTTTAATAAAATGACCAAATCGAGAGTAATTTCTATAGTGTGCTATAGAAACATGAAGAATTATTCCAGAGAATGGTCATTTTGGAGGGTATTTTCTTTCAATCTGAATGTGAGGTGGGGTTGTTTTTAACAAATGAGAAGAAGGAAAGAATTACATGTTATGGCTCTGAAGTGCTTTCTGAAATTCCAGCATCTGTAACAGGTAATCGAATTTCTTTCTCTTTAGTGGTTAACTGCTAGCCCTTGGTGATGAATGCTGTCTGTCTTACAGTCTCTACTACTATCTCTTCTATGTTCAGTCAATGATGAAAATTCCAGTGAAATTAATGCTGTTATACTGATATAAAACTGACTAATACAATGAAAGAACAATCTCTAATAAAAATTCCTATGTGACTGTCAAGTAAAAATAGTCAGTGCTTTGAAAAATATTTCACAAAATATATTTGTGGATATTTTAGTAGGATTTCCCAGTCTTTATCTTACTACTTTTTCCTTTAGATTATGTAAGTGTAGGTCAAAAATTCTTTCCCTTCACCCTCATGGGCACTTAGGCTATCTTAGCACTTTCACAATGTTGTGCAATTACTTTTCCTCCTGTGAATCACACATAATGCAGAAAAAAAATATTTTCTAATATATAAGTTATATTAAAGCAATAGGACATGGTGTGTCAGATTTCTTATGAGTAAATTCTAATAATGGCTTACATTAAAATGTGGGTATCTGTTTCTCTTAGCTTTGAATTTAAGAAGTATTACAGTATCTATAAGCATCTCCGATTGCTGCATCGGCATTCATCATGCTGAAATGATGTGCCATGCCTAAACAAGCTTTAACAATATAAAATTTTAAAGACACTACTGTAAACCCATTATTTAATTTTACTAAAGTAATGAAAAGCATATATTACTTCAGTTTACAAAACATCAAAAATGCTAATTCATATGAAGTGTTTATTTTCTGCACATATATTGTGTTGTTCTATGTGGTATTAAAAGCTGCTCCTCTTTTTACATTTTCAATTTTTCCTTTTATCTGTTTTGCAATAGGATTTTCTAAAATGTGTGGACTTGTAATTTTACCAAAGTTTCTCAACAAAAATCATCAACTTAGGCATTCTGATGTGAGAATATTGACTATTAACCATATTCTGCATGACTTAAGATTATTTGTTGTTAACAAGCAACAGTGAAAAAAGTAACAATTTAAATATGCAACATCTATGTGTGTTCAGATAAAAGATGGAATGAAAGTAAGAAAACTGAATAACAAAGGCCCAAATTGTTAGTAGGTAGATAGAAAATTTTAACATAACTAGAACAAAGTAAATAGAGATTAAAATTCTTTTTAATTGCTACATTCTAACAGAGGAAAACTCTTTCATCATGATTTATGAAAATCAAGTTATAGCAAACTATGAATTCTACTTATTAATTTTCTAACAGTCACATTTTTGCTATCCAAAATTAAACATTCAGTCTTGTCTTAATTTCTCTCAACAATGAAATTTTTCCTTGTAGAAAAACAATATCCTGGACTTGATGGTATAACACTGAGGAGTGAAATGAGTTCGATATGATAATTTCAGGTTGGTTTTGGTGGCTTTCCATCCATACATAATTTTCTTTCCACAATCACCATTCAATGTATCTCAGCAAATGGTTTCATTTAAAAAAAAAAAAAGTTTAATATTTTCCTTCTTTTTTTTATCTCCAGCACCTTTCCTCTAAAATCATTTCTATGCAGTTACTGTGGTTGAGAGGTAGCTCTTGGACTTATTCACTATTAATGTAATTACTAAGGTGTAAGAAATCCCTGAGTATCACTATCTTTTTTTAATTCATAGATATTGATGGAAAAATATTTTGGGTTTGTTTTTTCAGTGATTTTCTTTTTTTAAGAAAAATAAATATCTATTAGTTAAACATATAATTTATATGGATTTCCACTAGAAATTATATGATGAACTACTATTCCTGCTCTGGTAATTTCTGTGAGAACATTCAAGGGGTTTGGCTAGTAAATTCAATTACCTGGCTGTAGTGACAGGAATGCAGAGCATTGCATATGCAAAGGTCTACATGATTTATAAAAGTAAGATTTAAATCTGAGATGCTTATCCACATAGATTTTCCTAACAGATCAGCTCCTTTTAATGGGACTTCTTGTGGGACTCAGGACTGATTCTGCAGCATTTCTGTAACCAAACTCATAGTAAACAAACTGGAAGCTTTTTAAGCAAAGGACTACATTACTGATATCTAAATATCTTTTATTTTTTGTTTTAAACACATCAGTTGTTTTTAAAATAAACTTATTTTTCTTCTAGTAGATATCCAATGTTATCACTTTCAGACCATGAAGTCTGAAGAAACTGAAACAAAGTTCTTTGTTATCATATAAGGTCATGGTTAATAATTCAGAACAGGAAAATATTACATACTGTATTTGATTCTCAAAACAAACGCATATGCCTGTTAATCACTGGAGCTCTTTGTCCTGTGAGTTCTTAGCATGTACCATACCAGTATTCTACAGCTTAAGATGATATTAATATTAATGAAGAATGGAAGCTGAAATACAGTGACTTTCATTCTTTCCCCAGCCCCCTACAAGCTAAATCCATTAGTATAGATACATCAGCATTAATAAACAAGGAGGACAAAATAGCTCTCAATGCAGGGACAGTTTTGCATGACCTTTATTACAATAAGCTTGTACTTGGTCATTGTGATGTTCCAAGTTGACCTATGCAGAAATGTTAAATCTGATGTGACCATAGAGAAATATTACCAGTTTTCATGTGGAACCTCAGTGTTTTGAGCTCTGATCTTTAGGAGAAAGAAGTATTGAGATTTTCTGTTTGTACGTGGCTATACCAATTACAAAAGGGTTTAATCCAGGAATCTCAAGTGTAAATCCATAGAAAAGTAGTTCTCAGAGTCATTAGGGAAAAGATGTAGATTATTACTTTGTATTACAAATTAGTATTTTTAATTTGTTGTGCTATTCATAAAGACAGTACTGACTCACAATCCAACTTGTTTCTGGATATCCACTAGAAGAATTATTTTTAATTGTTAAGGCTCACCATAGTCCCAGCAGATTTCAGCATCTAAAGAATTACTCATCTCCCGTTCAAATTTATACTTCTAAACACTGAGAAATTACTTGAAAATTAAAAGCGCTAAAACCACTATAATCATGATGTGTCTGCTGAGAACATTGTTTTCATGAGTTTTTGGACCTGCAAAACTTTACGAACATTTTTTTTTCAGTCTGTGATTGGGAAAAAAAAAAGCCACACAAAGTATTATTGGGTTTATTGAGTTCTAAGATTACACAAATGAAGCTTTAAAAGTAGCTTCCACATCTAGCATTTTATAAAGCTTCTGTCTGTATACCATGTGGGCAGAGAGAAGAGTTGTGAATAATTATGAGTGTCCCTTAAAACTGACAAAAGTACATTTGCATTTTAGTGTATGTATAGTATAGCAGTAGAAATTACTATATTTACTGTATATTAATACTTCAAATAACAATTGGTACTCATAACTCACAATGTAATTAACTGTTGTAAAGGAAGGCTGTGAAAGAGGTAAGTAGTAATTGAAGTGAAGTTAAAGTAATTTTTTGTGCAAAGCTTCAGCTTTGTTCAGAGTATAGTGAGCAAAAGAGAATAGCTAAGTGTCATCTGCTGAACTGTTAGCCTAGCTTCTTTCCCCAAACTCTCTCAGTTTTGGGAAAGTCTTTTAGTTTTGTATAGTCTTTCCGTTCTGTACAACTACCCTAGCAATTTTAAATGCATACATTTCTCATTATACTATTCTGAGCATGTGCTTTTTGTCTACAGCCATCAGCAACATCACATTTATGCAGCCTGTGAGAGGTACTTAGGTCTTTGTTCAGCATAGTATCTTACACAGTCTTGGTTTATGGTTAGTTTTTGAAAACCCTGTGCTCCAGAAGACTGACAAGTTTCTCAGGAATTGCATTTCTAGTTTCATCCCAGTCTTGTGGGAGATCTTTTTTTTTCAATAGCTGAACCTTGTCTTTGGTTTCCACAATTGCTACAACCACTTCCTGTTCCCAGCATTAATAATCTTGGTAGATGTGGGGAAATACGGACATGGTCTTACTTCAGATTGCAGTGGATATGATCTTCCAGGGCACGGAGGGAATCTGGCTGTTTTTGTAACAATGAATCTGTCACTAGGCAATATAGCTGGGCTCTGAAGAAATTTTCTTCTGTGTGTTTTCTCTCTTGTAAATTATTAATTCTGCTTTTTAGATCCAATCTAGCTTCTCCTCAGGTTTTTGGGTTGGTTTTTTTTGGGTTGTTTTTTTTTTTTTTTTCCAATACTTCTGTTTACTTTAGTATCTGGACTCTAGCTAGCTGCTTTGGCTTACTGATGGAGACTGCTGTTAGGAAACTCATCATCTCACCAGGATACTTGACTGTTCCTGAAGCACCAAAACTAATGTAGGAGTAAGGGCAGTGCATGCCCTTCTCTGGGTTGAGTCAGTAAGAGCCGTGGTAAATATTTTTCAACTGAAAATGTTAGGATTTTTTTGTCTTTCAGTGCTAAAATGGATTTAGATTACAAAAGACAAATTCAGATCTAAAGGAAAGAAGTGAAACGTCATTAACATAGAAAAAGTTGTGTGTTATGTATTCCTTTTCATTCCATTCCAGTCTGCCAAAAACCTTAGGCATGCTTGTGAATATATAGCTCAAACCACCAAAAAAAAAAAAAAAAAGACCCTCACTTTGTTAATTTTAAGGCATTTCAAATTACAACCATTTTAACTTCAGAAATGCTACATCAAGAGAACTTATTGGTATTTCTCTTTGGACTCCTATCTGCAATTTACTCACTTTTATGACAGACAGAAAAATAATCAGCAAATCAGCTGATCACATCTAGATAGTATTTTGTGAGTCATGCTTCAGGAAGATGAGTGCAAAGATCCTTTCTGGATGCCTTGAAGGGTCATCATTCCTGAAATGCCTTGTAATATATACTTACCTCAAACATTGTCATATTCTGAGTGATAGTATTAGATATTTCCTTAGTAAATTTGAGGTCTGGAATGTTTTAATACTGACAAAGAGAGAAAAGGAGAGAAACTGGAAGTAGTTGAGGAATTAACATATATGAATTCTCTTATCATTTATTATTTCCATACAAAACTAAAAGCTAGAGCCCCTGCTTACCATCTATTTGTGCTTAACAAAGCTCTCAAGCTAAGAGAATGCACCAGCTAAAACTTAAAAATTCAATTATAAATAAGAGATTGGAGATTGCTATCAAACATGTTAATCAACTGGAATAAAGCCCTTGGCTCTCTTATTTGGAAATGGTTCCTACTGCCTGTGTCCAACCTCACAACTCCTTTGGAAGAAAGCCTTTCCCTTCCAGATAATAACTACTCATTTCTCTTTCTTTGAGTAATCCATATTCCTTAACACCTTCATGACACTCTGAAAACACTCTTGAAGCTGATTCTTTGGTGTTAAGGACTTAAGCATTATTTTACAATTAGCAATGTAATTATATAGAAGTACACTGTTACCTGACTAGTTTGCAGCCTTCATTAAGGGGAAAACACCAAATACATTATTAGGTTTTATATTTTTTTTTTCTCATCTCTATCCTAATTCCTCATTCTGCAAAACACGCATCCTTTTCTGCTCCGTGCATTATTTCTCTTAGCAATTACAGCAATTTAGTGTCTTTCAAGTAGAGAAAGCAAGTTGTCTTTTGAGCAATAGCACGCCACAGGTTATTTGAATTTGGACATTTCAATAATAGTACAGATGTCCCACCAAGATGAAGTATGTCACCTTGGTAACATGCTTAGTTTCCATCAGCCTTAGATCCTTTATTCATTCCTGAACCCAGTTTCAGCTGATTTTTTAATACAATCCACCATGGCACAAGGCCAGCTGTTTCTCCACTCATTTAAGTAAAATCCATATTTTTCCTCACACCTCAAATAATTTGTATTCTTGTCATATTTAAATCATACAGGGTCCACGGTGTCCAGATTTGAAAAGGATATGTACTTCCAGAATTATTGTCTTTTTTAAGTCCACATTTTCAATGGCATTTTCTGAAGGACCTGTGAAATCTAATAGGGGTTTTGTGGTTCCAGTATTTTTGTCATAGTGCCTGGTTGTCTAAAAATTTCTTCAATCTTTTCAATATTACAAGAAAAAGACATTGAAGAGGAATCAGAAAATATGTGTACTTTTAGCTGTCACTTTTGTTGTTTATTTTAAAAATGTATTAATTACATACAGGATACACTTTTAGAATATCATAGTTTGACCAGAGAGAGTTGTACGTTAATCAGAAATTTAAAGTCATGTCAGCATCAATAAGAAAGGGATCAAAACTTTTTAAAAAGAAAATGTGCAATTTTTAATCTAACCCCTGTTCTTTAAATAGATACTTTTCCAATCAATCTTTTTATGTAAAAACTTTAAGTTTCTTGGTAAAATTAGTGAAAGCATTTCTATTTTCACATAATTAACAGGAATACAAGAATAATTAAGACCAAAACATAACTTGGGGTATGAGTAGGGTTTCTGTATGTAAAAAGTCAGATGTCTGCATTAGTGAACATGTATCTAAAGTACAGGAATATGGTATCTCTTCACTTGGAAATTAAAACAGAGGACTGTGGCATTAAAGAGGTTTCATTAAAAGAAAGAATATAAGGGAACTTTTCTTATTTTATAATGATAAGGAGCAAATACAAAATCTCTTCAACTGGACTATAGCCCTTTCACAAAGCTACAAAAACGTGGGAGCTACTAAATCTGTGTTCTCTTGTTTAACTATGAGTATTATACTTTAAGAATATTGACAAAGTGTTTTGACTCTCCATTTGCAGTATTCTGAAGGGTAGGAAATACAAAAGTAATTGCTAAGAAAAACTGTACTGATAATTTTATGTAATAAGGAATATACACTGCTGACTACTAACCTCAGTCAAGAGTGATACTTTACTTGACAGTCATTTGCAATACAGTCCTATTCAGATGCCTATATTTTGTGTGAGAAAATGACTTGTGTTTTATACACTGTGCATGTCATTTCCTGATCCTGAGAGATAATACAGACTCTGAAATTTAAATCTCTTGCATATAACCTACTTATACACTAATGGTAATTTTTTTGCAAAAAAAAAATACTTAATAGTTAAAACAAAACAAAACAAAGAAGTAGTAATACCAGAAAGAGAAATATATCTGGTATTCTCAAGTATTAACAGGAGACAAAAATGAAAACAAGAGCATCTGGTTTTGGATGCCTAGATCTGGGCATGCTTTGATTTATGTCATGATTTACAACTTAGGCATTCACACAATAATGACTGATTCTTTGGTCTTTTTTATTTAAAAGATATATTTCTTAGTAATGTGCTAAAGGGATGTAGACCAGTATAATACAAAAAAACCCAGGAGAAGTGCATTGAATCAATGTTCTTATTTGCAACCTTAAAATCATTAGGGCATGAATAATTATCTTAAATAATTAGTTTACATTTACATAATTATAAAATCATCTTCTGTGGTTACTAAAGACTTGAAATTACAAAGCATCTCTATAAACAGGAAGAGAGTGATAATCCCATTTATCAAGAAAAACTCAAGCAAAACCAAAAAAAATCTTAATTTGTCTAGGGTTTGAGATATCTTCTGTAACTGAATCAAATTCTTTAAATTCTGAAACTTGTGTTAGAATTTCCTTCTCTGTTCCTTTAAAAAATATAGAAAAAATCAGGAAAAATGGGGAAGGACAGAGAGAGAGAAAACTATCTAAATCTTGCAGCATTGCTTTAGGAATGCTAATAGTCTGTCATTTAGGACTTGGTAAACAAATTTAAAGATTAAAAACCACTGGAAAAGATATGTCCTTTGTAAATATGTTTTTCCTTTCTATATTCAGACTCAGTTTTTGGGGTTTGTAATAGAAAATTCAATAGAAAGTATTGAATTATCTATTTAGCAGTGGACAATGACATTTTTTAAAAAGAGTATGAAATAAAGGCATTTTTTAAAGTCTATGTCCTTATCCAAAGTGGTAAAATTAGTCAAGTTGGGAGTTCTTTATAATCTGCAATTTTTAATTTTATTTCATTTTTCCCTTCATACCCTTTCACCCCACTCCCCCAGCCCCCCCCAAAGTTCTTCATGCTTTGGACTCTTTGAAACCTATGTAGTTTTTAAAAAACAAGCAACTTTCCCTCACTTCCTTATGGCTATCTCCTCTGGGCAAATCACCTAATAGTTCCAGATTTTTAAAATACTCATTTTAAAACTAAGCAGAATCATTAGACTGATATTTAACTATCATGCACAAGTTCTATGAGTTTCTTAGACTGATCTTTAAAAGTAACCACACTGCATGGATGTGAGGTTTGTGTGGCAGAGAAGCACTAGCAGGCTGTTTCCCTGTAGTCCTTTCTTCCAGGTGCTACCTGGCTTTTTTTTTTTTTTACAGTTTGGGCAAGTTGTTTACCTAGTTTGTGTTTTGGTTGCCTCTTTAGTAAAATAAAAATAGCAATATTCTGTCTGCTAAGCTGGGTTTTTAGGGTTTATTTTCTCAGACAACTTCTGAAATGGGCTTCACTATATTCATACCTAATAATGGTAATGGTAATAATCATAGGAAAGAGAATGTTATAAGTGAAGCTTATAGGTTTTATTTTATTTGTCTTGAATTACAAAGCATGTGAACAGTGTGCAGTATAACAGTGTGTAGTATTTCAACAACTGTTTCTACTGAACCTGTATTTATGATGACCTTTTTTGAAAAATAAGAAGCAGAAAGTAGACTTCATACATATGAATTACAACTCATTGTTAGCTCAGATTACTTCATTGTATATGGTAATCAGCATCACTTAGCCTTGGGTGTCCATCTTACACCTTTAAGGAAGTTTTCTAAGACACAAACTCTTTTGCTATTGCAAAACCTCTAGTAATTTCTATCTGAGAGACATGGTTACTTTAGTGGTGTTGGCTAAACATTTTCTTCCCCATTATTACAATGTTGGATAAGTGATGATAAAAAGTACTTGAAATTCATAGCAATTGGCCAAATTTGATTCCACTGAAACACATTCTGCTGTATTTTATGTTTAAATGCAAAATTATTTTAATGCAATAAAATTACTAAGCTTCAAAAAATAAAGTTTCTACTGTGTATACTGCCACAGCTTAAAACATAATAGCACAAATGTAACACATGTAAAAGATAAACCAAAGGAGTTGACAATATCCTGTGTGACTTATACTATGTACAGAGTAGCGGGATGGATGGATAAACAGACAGTTAGGTAGCTAGGTAGATATCAGGCATTATAAGGTATAGTTGTCTTGGAGCAAAGGAATGTAAAATAGGAAATTAAAGATGTGTTAATGAAGTAGCGAGATTGTATACATTTGACAGTTGTTCATTTTTCATTTGCATGGATGTGTAAATACACAGAATAATAGTACCTGACAAAGATCTAAGAGGAGGGTTAACATCCAATGTGAGATGAAGTGTTTAATGGATGAACTTAAAAGCAGATAACAATATAGCATCCCATGTATACTTTCGTAATTGCGTGCTCCTCCAGAGATAATGGATATCATTATCAGCGGCGCCTGTCCTAAGAAACTTGGCAAGGTTATGATTGTTTGTTACAGCTTTGGTTATATTAACATACACATTAATATTTATAAATATTTGATGTCATGTTAATTTTTCATATAAGATGATTTATGTAATGCTGCAGTGCCCTGTTAGAGGGCATTTGCAGTGTGCTTCAGAAGGGAAAAGAATTGATGTGTGTTCTTTAAGAGGACTTACTCATGTATTACAGTGCTTACAGTGACTTATTCTGGAGGAGTGATTTAAAGATAAATTATCTGAATTGCAGATACACTCCATTAACATAAAAAAATAAAATGAAGAAGAGATCACTCTAAAAATAATGAAATTAACTTTTTTTTCCTTTAATGTGACTTTTTTTTCCATTATTTAACTCCTTGGTTTGAACTACTTTCTAAGATCTGTTTTATGATATTGGGGAGGATTAGTGATTACTTTCATGGCCTTGTTGCAGAAATTTGGGGAGAATGCAGGGATAGTGTATCACAAAATGTAGAGAGTTTGAAAACATGGTTTAGTATTAATTGTTCATCCTTGCAAAAACAAATCTTAGAGACTATTTAGTAAAACAACAAAATCTGCATAACAGGACACCTTACTGCAGTACATTGCCTACTAAATCTTTGGGAAACGGACCAGGTCACCTTTTGTGCACTCTCATGGACTTGCAAGTTAAATGTACTTTAGTGTATCACATAATGTATGTGTTCATATGTATATTCTTCTGCATTATTAATGCAATCATTTTGCTTTTTCAAACTTGGATTGTGAAGCAAAGCTTAAAAGAACACAGAAACTTGTAGAAAAAAAAAAAGCAAACCAACCAAACAACAAAACAACCACACTAAATGATATATATTCTTTTTTGCTTTTTAGTTAACCAAGTATTTCAAGTCATTTGCAACTTTAGGAACCATTCTATAGTGATGTCTGATATCTTGCTTGCTGGTCTATAACATATGCTATCAATACAAAGCTATTTCATTCACAGGTTTTCATTTCAAATCCAGACTTCATACAAACATTGCTTTGAATTAGTCAAAGTCTCAGGTGTCTGAAATCTTGCACATTCCTGTAGTGCATCATCCAAGGAGCATTTGCAGGGTGCTGCCACATCCCTGAAACAAGCAGCATTAAGCATCTTCCTGACTGAGCCAGCAGAATTGAATTTTATATTCTACTCTGTGCTGAGCAGACCTCCAAGAATTGCTCAGCTGATTCTCCTTAAAAATTAACATCAGAATTTGGTAAAACTTCTAGTCCCAAGTTAGCAATACATTTTTGTAGGCTTCAGTGCAAAACTTTCATTTGTTATCCTCAAAAAAATTTGTAGCTTAATGGGTTTTTTTAAGGTTGTTGGAAAAATAGCTGAGTAACTCCATAAATACATATGGGGCTTGTTAGTGAATTCGAACTGCAAAGATTTCAGATGATAATGAACTATGACCAACCTTTGGTTTTGTGCTTCCTCCACAATGTGCAGTCACCATTTGTCTTAACATAAGAGATTTTACTTCTGTCTTTTGAATACTAGGTTGTGCAGCTAAAATATGTTTTTAAGGTAGCAGTGAGTCTAGTTTCTGATTCCGTCACAGATTTGCTGTATTATATAAAGCCAGTTATTTAGGAAGATATCTCTAACTTTCTGTCCTCTGTTACATATATTAGTTACACATCTGATTTAATCTGGTCATGTGAACAACTTCTATATGGACGTAGCAATCATAGGAAGCAGATCATTCCCTCTTAAGTGGCTAACACTGCTGGGATGTATTGCACATTTCTGTTCCTTGAGTGGACATTAGGTAAGAAAAATTCCAACTTCAGTATGAAAATACTTTTTGTAGTCATGAAAACGAACTTTTGAAAGCCAGGGTAGGCAAACAACCCCCTTAGCTTTGTCAGTATAAGAGACTGATTGCCTCTTTTGAGATACTAAAGCACCATCTCTCCCAAGCCTACTGAAGGATTTCCTGATGGAAAAACTTGATTCTCAGTCTCTGTCACCGGGCCACTTTCAAATCAAAGTACAAACATTGAGAAAAGGTTAATGGCATCGTGGTGTGTATTAGGTGTGGATAGTAGGTCGAGAGAGGTTCTCCTCCCCCTCTACTCTGCCCTCGTGGATGTGCATCTGGAATATTGTATCCAGTTCTGGGCCTCTCAGTTCAAGAAGGACGGAGCTGATGGAGAGAGTTCAGCGCAGGGACACCAAAATGATGGAGTGGAACATCTCTATATGATGAAAGGCTGTGGGAGCTGGGGCTCTTTAGCTTGGAGATGATTGAGAGGTGACCTCATTAATGTTTACAAATATGTGAAGGGCAGGTGTCAGAAGGATGGAGCCAGGCTGTTCTCCATGATGTCCAATGATAGGACAAGGGGCAATGAGTACAAGCTGGAACACAAGAGGTTCCAAAGAAACATGAAGGAACACTTCTCCGCTGTGAGGGTGATGGAGTGCTGGAACAGGCTACCCAGATGGGTTGTGGAGTCTCCTTCTCTGGGGACATTCAAAACCAACCTAGATGAGTTCCTGTGTGACCTACTCTAGGAGGTCCTGCTGTGACAGAGGAGTTGGACTAGACAATCTTTTGAGGTCCCTTTCAACCCTTAATATTCTTTGGTTCTGTGAAAAATAAAAATTAAATATTATTTCAGAACTCATAAATAAAAAATCCTAATCTTTCAAAAAGTGGATATGATAGATTAAACAGTTTATGGAGAAATAATTTGTTTCTAAGGTATGACCTATAGTTTTTCTTAATGGATGAAATACTATAAATCTTTTACTCCTGAAAAATGTATTTTTAACACAAATGTCACTGGTCATTTTAGTCACATGTCAGCTTCTAACATTTGGGAAGTGATTCCAGGTTAATTAATCTGGAACTAGCAATAAAGCTGAGTAACTCATGGCCATCAACTGATCGAAGCACAGCCTTTAAGGGCAGCATACAGGGCCATTTGCCTAGAAAAAGAAAGTAAAGCTTTTATCTGGATATAGGCATTTCAAAAAACCTCATCTTTATGGCTTCCAGATTGAATTGTTAAAATATATAATCTGTGAACCTTCCCTGGAAAATATTTTGCAACAAGTAGTGTCAAAGGAAAAGGTTATTATCAGTTTTCACAAGAGGAAGCCAATGCACTTTTTCATAGCACTCGGCACATGTCATGAATCCTTACTTTGCTATGAGTCTCTAGAATCTCTATAATATGGACTGTAATTACCCAAACATCTATCTTTGTTCCAGTAAAGTCTTTTGACTTTTGAAGTCAACTGATGGTATTTCACTTTAAATCATAGATGTGAATAAACAGTATCTCCTAATTTTGGGGCAGCTGATTTTAACACATCCCTTCTGCTTGTCTTCTGAAATACAAAAAAATCTTCAGAAACACATTTAGAATATTACATAGGCTTTTGCCTTCAGGAAAAATACTTTGATGAATTTGTCATTGGATTTGGTCAAGTAAATTTTGATTTTTTAAAAATAAAATAAAAATCTGGCAGCACTTTGACTCGGAATTGGACTAGATAATGTAGCAATGAGCATTGCATAAGAACTTATCTTGTAATTAAGAGTATTGGAGAAGGAAGCAAATAGGGATTTAAGATACTCTTTCTTAAATCTTCTTTTTAGTTTTCAGTACCAACTGAGAATTTCACCAGACATAACTGCCATGGAAGCGGAGGGCAAGGAGAAATTACACAGAATCTCAGGCCTGGAAATTGATTAGGTAGCTGTACAATATGGTAACTGAAACAATGGCAAACATTATTCGATCTTCTCTCTGGAAAATACCAGTATGGGCAGCAGATGCTGACAGTGAGAAGAAACAGCAAATTTTTACAAAATAAGACCACCTATTGTTTAATTAAAATATTGTCATAAATTTTATCATGTTTTTGTGGAGAGTAATTTTAAAAGGTAAATCTATGTTAGGCAAAATGTATGTTGACAGTATTATTAGGAGTGTATTTCACACAGAATGCAAGTGTAAGGCAAAATCAACAAAAATTCCCATCATTTTTGGGGGACCAGTAAAAGCAGTTGTTCTTAATAGCATATTTTATTTGTTAAATCTTAATCTTGTAATAGAAGGAATATACAAGGCCAGCACCTTATTGACTTTCATTATCCAAGTTTTGATAACATTAAACAATAAAAATACATCATATATAATGACAAGCACATTGAATCCAAGGGCAGAAATTCTAAGTAGTTCTTCAGTATTATTTATACCAAAGAGAAGTATTTGCTATATGATATGCTTGTATGGTTTGTAGCTTCTCAAGTTTGTAAGTGATAAGAACCTGCCTGAGGAGTGATCGTAACTATGCATTGGCAGTAAGAGGAGCCCAAGAATACTTTATATTTTAGCTACGAGAGAGCATGGAAAAAAGCATCCTATGTTGAGTTTAGCTTGAAGTAAAATAGTATAATTACAGTTAACAGACAATTTCAGGTTAAAAAAATTTACACGTCAAGAGAAGTGATTCAATGAGACTTCCTTTTTCATATATTTTTTTTTTCTTCTTTTCTGTTGTATTACTGGGCACTAAGTAAGGGATGTGAGGGATTCAGGTAAGAACACATGGTAGATTGTGCTGGAGCAAAGAAAGCAATAAAAGTAGTTATTGATAAGACACTATCAAAGTGTTTACTTTGTAAGAGAGAAGTTCACTAATTGATGGTATAGTCAGAATGGAGACGCCTTCCAGCAAAGTGTGGTCTGGAGCCTGTCCTTATAAAATAAAAGGTGGTGTAAAGTCCTACTCTATCCATGATATTATACTCCGACAGGCTAAATGTTGGTCACAGTACTGAAAGGAAGAGTATTGCTATAAAAAATAGCAACGGGTGATTTTAAATATTTATTTTAATAAAATATTCTAGTAAATATACTGCAAATGCTCAGTAGTCAGTACAAATCAAAGTAAAATATAAATACAAGTAAAATATTTAACATTTCATTATAAAATGGTAATATATACTATAAAAATACACAAACGCAAGTGATTAATGCATTGATGGAGAGGCATCTGGCTGTAAATGACATTTCTATACAACAGCAACAAAGAAAGGTGACTAATTCCTTCCCATCAACTTAGCAAACAATTTTTGAAGTAGGAAAAGCATTTAATGGAGCTTTCGTAAGGTAAGTTTAAAAATGTTTCTTTCTAAAGCTTAAATTTTTGATAGAGTTTTATTAAGTATTTTTTTAAAGCTGCTGCTAGAACATTGAGACTGTGTTAGTAACTAGTACAAAGTGAAATCAGTAAAACCATACTGTTTTATTCTAACGTAAGCATTTGAGATTCACAATTTACATTATTCTTCATGTAAGCAGGAGAGGCAGAATTTTAACAGCTTTTAACATAGTGTGAAAATTAGCCATCTTGTTGGTTATGACAAGGAATGTTTGCTGTTATCTCGTCAATGACATGGGCATAGATTACAATAACAAGAGCTTGGCATCACAAGTTACCACAGATAATCAAAGGAACCCCTGGAATGGAATTGCAAACCTTCCATTTCTCTTCCTTTGCAAAACAGGGCTCTAACTGTAACAGCAAAACATCAATCTGGCCATTTCAAACTGTTTCCTGTATTTGACGCAAACAAGGCAGGAGGATCAGGAAACTAAAAAATAATAGGAGATAGAAGGAGGTCAATGGTACATATTTTCTACAACTAGCTGCTAGCATTTTGAACAATTGGTAAGATACATTCATTATGGGTTTACAGGCTTGTGAGCGTTCTTGCTATTTTTCATACAGGTCTTCCTTCAGATACCTTCTCAATGACGCAGAAAATGTATTCTTCTACTTTCAAGTTTTTGCCAGTTGTAGGAACAGAGCTGAGTGTATTGCACTTGCCATCCATCTGAACATACAATATTTTCTCCTGAAAGTTTATGTTAATGTAGTGAGAGTTTGTAATTCCAGGATTACTTCATGACTTGAAAAAAGTAATTTATTTTATCATGTGATCAGTTAAGTTACAGAGTATCTTCTAGAAAAAGTATGATATTGTATTAGGCAAACTAAGCAGTCTCACATCTAGCAGCTCAGTACTAAATGTCTGGCACAGCTGAATGGGAAAATAGAATTAAAAGGTTTAAAAAACAACTAATTTTTAATATGATGTTCAAAAAGTGCAAAAAGTTTCTTTTCCTTTCATTGAGATGTATATTTAAAAATTAAACCAACTCCTGGTTTTGCAACATTCAGAGAAAATGAAGAAGAGAAAGATTTTAAGTCACTTTTGTGTAGTAACATGAAGGTTAAAATGTTCCTAGAAAATCCCCTCATTTTCTGGTTATTCTGAAGTAAAGAGACTAGAATGATGCCACAAGAGCTACTCAATGAGCCAAGATTAACCTAAATCGTGTCAGTGATGCTGGTACAGTGTAGAAACATCTTTTAATGCAAATCTTATCAGCTGACAACTGCTAGCAGTGTAGAAATACAGTGAATGGCTCTGGATAATGTCCCCTGCTGGGAAGGAAATGTCCTCTTTGGACGGTGAGGTTTCTGAAGATACTGTCTGAACTAAGTATTTCCTACTTTAAAATTGCAGGAATTTCATCCCACCCGTTCTATCTAGTTTCTGAAACGGCACTAGATGATGAGAGATGGAATTTTAAATAAAACAATTTGTCTTTTCCCACTGTAGTCTATATGCTAGTCCCAGCACAGTCATATTTTAGTGAGTCAATGCCACAGATCTCCTGTGGTCAATTAAAGCATAAAACTGAAGAGGAAGTATTGCAAGCACAAGTGCACTTTGAAAGGAATGTGAGATAGATAAAGCTATGGAAAAAAGTCCAGAACTTAAGTAAGGTGAATTTGGGTTTGACATGTTCAAACTGGAGAGGATGTACTTGTCAATTAAAGCATAAAACTGAAGAGGAAGTATTGCAAGCACAAGTGCACTTTGAAAGGAATGTGAGATAGATAAAGCTATGGAAAAAAGTCCAGAACTTAAGTAAGGTGAATTTGGGTTTGACATGTTCAAACTGGAGAGGATATACTTGGGGAGAACTAGTGAATGTCCTCAAGGAAGCTGACTAAGTGATCACTGATTTAATTTGTTGTCCAAACAGAAAAAATAAAGAAGGGGAAACCACTGTTTCAAGTAGAACTGAAGCAAAATAATGCAAAGGTTTAAAGTGACCAGGGAAGGAGAATGAGAAACAGTTTGATAATGCAAATATTTTTTGTTTTCATGGTTTTTTACTCAGAAGCTATAAGAAAGTAAATTGACATTAAAATTTGCAGAAATATATTCTGCAAGCAAGGAAGCAGCAAAATATAGGGTGCCTGTGAAATATTATTTTAGTAGTAGTGTTAGAGAGTTTAACTAAATGATTGCTTCCTGCACAAAGCTGCCCTCTTGTAGAAATGAATCACCAGTTTGTAGTGAATAGGCATTCTTTAGAATCATTTCTTCTTTAGTTGAAAAATATAAATATGTGTTTGTCATGGATTGCAAGGCAAAAGGTCATTTTGTGGTTAAGGAACGTTACATGTCACCTGAAGAACTAAGCAATCAGTTTGCCTTTACTACAGAATTTTTTATATGATTCTGGGCAAGTCTCTCAAGCCCAAATATTCACAGTTGGCTCTACTTCTCAGCTAGTTATTCTCTAGAAACATTTACAGTGCTACAGGGTTCAGTAGTCTCTGTCTTCAGCCTATTTGTGTATTCCAGATTAGGTATTCAAAATTTCTAGACTAGTCAGACAATTCCAACATTTTAATTCTGGCCCCCAAGGTTTGTTTTCCATGTAAAATACTAATAAGTCATGTCTACAGTACCACAGAATTGCCTGTGACAGAACTAATAATGTTTTTATTCAGTGCATCATTCTAGTGGCACATAGTGAGAAAGATCAGGCAAAATCTATTGATTGTAGGAGATAAAACTGCATAGTAATTAACTACCTTTCCTTTAAATAAGACTAGCCTCTACAAAAAGTATTTGATCATTAAAGGGAGTATCTTTATATCTAAAAGCAGGATACTGAGTTGCAGTTACAAGGGCAGCCTTGATTATTGGTGGCATTCACTGATTTTTAAGTGGTTGATATAGCAACCTCATTGCTCTTTGCATATCACTTCTCGCTTTAATGTGTAATAATAAGTATACCTGTTAACCTGTTATTTACATGAGGATTAACACATGCATACACATCTCTAACCCAAAGTATTACTTACACATATAGAAAACACAGAAAAATGAGGAATATTATCAGCATAGACATGAAACCTATTATCAAATTACCAAAGGAAGTGGTGTGTGAATTTGATTATTGCCAATGTTGTTACTTATTTGTATTGCCATGGCTTCAACAAGCACTCAGTCTGTGAGAGCTCTCAGACACAGTGCATTAGACATAGCATAAATGGAAAAAAGACTTTTCATGCTTCCAGAGTACTTCACTATGTAAGCATAAAACAAAAGAAACGAGGCAGTGCAGCTAATTGCAGTGCCAGGAGCATTAGTCAGTACAATCACAAATACCTTCCAAGATTTTTGAAGGTGCATGGGAAAAAAATCTCTAAGAAGTAGTTAGAAAACAAATGAGATAGCCAGCTTTGTTGTTCATACGAGGAATTTCTTCCAAGTGTGAGAGGAATTGGGGGGGGGGGGGGGGGGGGGGCAAAAAAAAGGCAAAAAAAACACCAGAGAGATGCATTTTGAACTTTAAGAGTTGGCAACAGCAACTGGTATCATATGCCTGACTGACATGGGTGTTGAGCTCTTGACAGTAAGAAAGTGATGACTGGCAGGATGGGAAAGAGCAATGAGAGAATCCTTAAAATGAAAATAAGTAGCTTAAGTTCAGTAGTAGAGAAGAGGCTGCCAGAGGAAGAAAGTGATATTGCCACAGTGCCTGAAATGGCCAAAGTGACAAGCAATAGAAATACAACATTTGCAGGAACATTTGAGGAAGTTATAAGCCACATAAAACTGAATCAATAGGTTTCTTCATCTATTCTGTTACTTTCTATGATAGAATCCTTTCTGACAGACATTACAAGTTTATTGTTCTGAGATTGTTTTGAGAACTATTTATTTTATAATAGAAAAATAGCTCTAGTTTTGCCAGCACATGAGCTATAGATTTCTGCTGCCGCTTCTTTATGATTTTCCATTTCTTTATGATTATTGTGAGAACTGAAAAGCTGTATTTTTACAATATGCATATTGAGGTTTTCTTCAAATACTGAATGCTTCAGAAAGAGGAAATCTAGCTGTGTGTTTTAGAAAGCTTCCAAAAATATTTATGTTGTAAAATGAAGCT
Source organism: Colius striatus (assembly GCF_028858725.1). Lineage (NCBI taxonomy): Eukaryota > Metazoa > Chordata > Aves > Coliiformes > Coliidae > Colius > Colius striatus. The sequence continues at coordinate 63,579,652 of NC_084761.1, forward strand.
AGTTAAAACTGTTTCCTTTTCCTTTTTGCCTTGTTGCAGTTCCTTTTCCCAAAATAGTGGGACAAATTTTCTCTGAGTCAGCAAATGTTAGAGTGGTAATAAGTGCTGAACAAGGATTTAGATTTTGTAAGATTCCACCCTTTTGTCTGAATTCAGAGACTTGATTTGATATCATCAACATAAGTGTTGAGTTTTCCGATGACTGTTTTAGCTTTTAAAAATCCTGCCATTATTTACCTTCTATCTAAAGACAGAGATGGGGGACAAAATGAAGGCCCCGTAATCACATGAGAAATGGTTAGTGACCTGCTAGACACACACAAGTCTATAGGGTGAGACGGAATCCATCCATACTGAGGATCATGAGAGACCTGGTGAAGTGCCCACCAACCCACTTTCCATCATTTATCAGCAGTCCTGGCTAAACTGAGGAGGTCCTAGTGGACTGGAAGGTAGCAAATGTGACGTCTGTCTACAAGAATGGCTGGAAGGAGGATCCGGGGAACTAGAACCCTGTCAGCCTGACCTCAGTGCAGGGGACAGTTATGGAGCAGATCGTCTTGAATGCCATTACATGATATATAAAGGACATCCAGATGATGAGGCTCAGCCAGTATGAGTTTATGAAGCGCAGATCCTGCTTGACTATCCTGATGTCTTTCTACCATATGACTCACTTATTGTAGTGAGGGAAAGGTTGTGGATGTAGTCTACCTGGACTTTAGTGAAGCCTTTGACACTGTTTCACACAACATTCTCCTGCAGAAATTGGCTATTTGTGACTTGGATGGATGTTCAGTGAGTAAAAGTGGCTGGGTGGCCAGGCCCAGAGTGATAGGGAATGGAGTTAAATCCAGTTGGTGGATGGTCACCAGTGGTGTTCCCCAGGGCTCAGTGTTGGGGCCAGCTCTCTAATCTTTTTATCAATGGTCTGGATGAGGGGATTGAGTGCACCCTAAGTGCATTTGCAAATGACACCAACTTGGACAGGCATATTGATCTGCTTGAGGGCAGAAAGGCTCTTCAGAGGGACCTGTACAGGCAGGATCAATGGGCCAAGGCCAATTGTATGACGTTCAACAAGGCCAAGTGCCAGGTCCTGCATTTAGGTCACAACAACTCCATGCAACACAACAGGCTTGGGGATGAGTGGCTGGAAAGTTGCCCACTGGAAAAGAACCTAGGGGTGTTCATCAATGGCTGACCAGCAACATGAGCCAGCAGTGTGCCCAAGTGGAAAGAAGGCCAATGGCATTCTGATTTGTATTGGAAATACTGTTACCAGCAGGACCAGGGGAGTGATTGTCCCTCTGTACTTGGCAATGCTGAAGCCACACTTTGTGTACTGTGTTCAGTTCTGGGCTCCTCACTGCAAGAAAGACATGGAGCGTGTCCAGGGATAGTCAATGAAGCTAGTGAAGAGTCTGGAGCACAAGTCTTCTGAGGAGCAGCTGAAAGAACTGGGGTTATTCAATCTGGAGGACACTGAGGCTGACATCTTATAGCTCTCTTCAACTACCTAAAACTCTTCTCCCATGTAACAAGCAACAGGACAACAGGAAATGGAAATGGCCTTAAGTTGCACTAGGGGAGTCTTATATTGTAGATTAGGAAAAATTTCTTCACTGAAATGATTGTCAAACATTGTAACAGGCCCAGAGAAGTGGCTAAGTCACGATCTCTGGAGATATTAAAGACAGCTAGGTGTAGTGCTTGGAGACATGATTTAGTGGTGGACATGGCAGTGATAGATTAACAGTTGGACTTGATGATCTTAAAGATCTTTTACGACCTAAACAATTCTATGATTGTGTGAAAGCTTTGATGGATACACTATTTCAGATCTAGTCTTGATCCACTGTAGTTCAGGAGAAATAATGTAAAATTAGACATGCTGCATCCAATTACACTAATGTGAAATCAGCAATGCAAATATCACACTGCTATAGTAGTAGCTGAGGATTTATTAAATCAAGATAATGAAAGCAAAAGTGATTTTGTTTTTCATCCTTCAGTCTATATTCTTTTACTATATTTAAATTCCCGGGCAAAAAATAAAACAAAACAATAACAGAAATGACTCATTCATCCAGCCACATCCAGTGGTGTTTCAACCTCACCTTAAATAATATGCACAGTATTTAACAGACAACTGAAAGAAAACCTCAGCAGAAGGTTGAATGCATATGATGAGAGGAACTACACCAATCCAAATTTATATCTGTGCCAAAACTGTCTCCGGTGTTGGTGGTTGTCCAATACTGAGGTGAGATGTGTAAAAGAGTACACAGTCCCACTCAAGCTGCTATGTTTCTGCATATGCATACAGAAGTCACATTGTTCTGAACACCAGAGGAATATTGTACAATCCAAATTTAGGTCGGTCTAAGTGACTGAAATAAATTCTCTTCAGAACTTTTATTTGAGGGCAGAATTATCTGATGGACAATTCTTTTTGTGTATAATTTTCACTGAAGACACTTGGAGCTTTCCACATTTAGTTTCTAGTGATTTAAGAACTCTATATATTCCATTCAATTTATTTCATTTAAAAATATCTTTGTATTTAATGTATAGTGAACTCTTCTCAAGATAGAAAGATAAACACATTTGAACAGAAAATATCTGAAAATCTAGAATGAGGATAATTTATATATCAGAATATAGCATAAATGTTGAGTTAGAAAACTGAATTCTGGTCTAGCAAAGTTGATACAAGGGCATCAATATTAGCATCTGTGGTAATGTTTCCAATTTTTCCGTCAGTATATATGAATCCTTATTTTTCTGCATTACTTCCTTGGATTCTCTAAATGGAACTCTCTCTAGAGAGGATTGGCTTTCTGCATTATATTTCTTGTAACTTTTTAAAAGATAGTGCTGATAGGTTGTGATGCAATTGACGTGCCTGCATCTTAACAGAAATCTTGATTATAGCTGCCATACTATGGCTAATCTGGCATCAGATGGAAGGATTAAAAAAAGATCCCTTCCTAGTAAACTACCAGAGTTACCATACTTTTTCATCTTCATATCTGGTATCTGAACAATGGCATGTTCGTTTGTAAAGAGGACCTGCTCTTTATCTGTGTCCTGGCTCCACAGAATAATAGATAAGAAGTACCCCTAAGTCTGGAGGAAAGAGAACATACAGTTTGCTTCCTGAGTAGGTCTCTTTTCTGGGTTCCTCCATCGTCAGATTGCTCTGCTTTTCATAAGCAATAAGAGGACTCCAAAGTCGTTAAAAGCATATAGGGCTTCACCTATGGTTATACCAACATACCTAGCATAGTACTATACTAACATGGGCAATTACCATTTTCAGATCATGCTCTTTTTTCATACAAGAATCTTGGTTTGAATGCCTAGCAGTATAACCCATTTTAATAACAACAACAAAACTTAAGAAAATCTTTCACTAAGAAGTTACATTCCATTGCTATGACAACACATGATAAACCCTACAAATGGGGTTCAAATAAGAAATAATGTTTAGGAACAGAGGTCTAAAAACAATGGGCCTTACATACACTGTTCCTCAATAATAGTACGCCATTTATATTGTTATAAGTGAGATATTCTGAGAGCATATGAGAAGCAAGTGCTATAAAAAATGGTTATTTTCTATGATTAACTGATATAATTTGAAAAAGGAAACAAGCTTTCAGATATGGATGTTCTTTCATCAGGATCTTCTTCAGGTATGATAGGAAAGTGTTTCCGTTAAAAAACAAGGTAGCATTTGACAGGAAAGGTGAATATATCTGTATTTATATTTTTTCATTTTATAAAGGAGGAAAGTTGTGGACCAGAAACTGGTATTTTTTTAATAATATGAAGTCCTATATTGTCTGTGTGTACACAGAGAGGTTGTAACCCCGTGGTAAATTGTGTGATGCACCTCTATTAGGCTCCCTAATCTAACTCTTCTGAGGCAACTTCTGTGATTCTCAACCTCTAAGCCACTTCAAAGAATTAATGTTTTAAAAAGTATCAAAGACACGCTAGGAAATAAAAAAAAAAAAAAGTTTTGTCCTCTGAATAGAGAACAGTACCTGTCCAGTAGTCCTAAAGAAAAGGAACTGGCAGAGTATGATACAGAGTAGGTAATATTTAGGCCAGGACAAGTACTTAATTTAGCATTTTCAGCCCCATGACATACCAGGGCCTTTGTACTATTAGAAAATGAAAAGGAGAGTTTGCCTCTGCCAGATAAATCTCAGTGCTTGTTTCTGATGCTTAATGTCCATGCTGCCATTCAGAAAACAAGAAAACCTCTTAGCAATGACCTAGAAAGCACGAGACTCCAACACAAAATAATCTTTACTCTCTCATGTAGAAGTTAATAAAACAAAGGAAAGGGGAAGAAGAAAAAAGAACATTTCCCCCACATTATAATTTTACCATGGAAGAAACATGAGATATGCATAAGCCCTTTAAAAGTAGAAGAGTACCAAGAATGGTTTAACAGTTTTCTGCCGAGTATACAGAATAGTCCAAATACAATAGCGGTTATAACAGAACTCCTTTGGAGCAATCTGCCTACTTCTGTCATGAGTTCACTGTTTTTAGTGTATATCAATAAAACCAATGAGCCACAACATCGTGCGCTTTCCTTTCTGGAAGACAAGGCACCAGCATGAGTTTTTAATATATGTGCATGTTCGTTATAAACAACACATACATTAGTGAAGATATTTCAGGATCTTGTAGTGCTGTTTTTCTGTGCTAGGGTAAAATGATTAGACCTAAAATTTCTAACTGTCAGAAAGACCATATCACCCAATTCTCCTGCAAATATCTTCAGCTACTATTTGTTTTTAGGCTGCTACAATTATGCCATATATGATTTGATTATTAGGGTTAGCAGAACCATGGCTAATGGAATCAGTATCATGGCTACAGCAAGCTTTGTGAATTCTCCCTGCCAGTTTTCTGCATAACTACACTTAATGTCACTCAAGCGGCACAGGGGTACTCTAACACTTAATTGTAAACCAGAGGGAAACTTTTAATGGACCTCTTCTTGAGATCTCGTGTTAAAAAAAGAAAAGTTCCCATGAGTGAAGTATAAGTTAGCTTTTCCAGGGGGAAAAAAGGAATGAATTACATTTCTCTTCTTGTCCTTTAAATGAATAGCATAGTTTGGGTGAAATTATCGGGCAATTGCATGCCTTTTATGCAGATAATGCTATTTGATGAAAGCGGTGTTTTGATCTGCTGAGGATAATACAGATCCAGGGTTGGATTCATTGGTGAGAGTAAAGCTGTCTTCTGTGATAACTTCATCTCAGCATGAGGTCAGACGGGGAAAACTGGGATGGGGGATTAAAAAATGACACAGTCGGAGCAGTATTCAGTTCCCTGCTGTGCTCCTGGCTGCACACTATAGCTTATGTTTCTGATCTGTTATGGTATTGTCTGCTTTTCTCTCCCAGAGCAGAAAGAGATTGCTTAAAACTTCTTTTTTCAGCTAGAGGGATTAGTTCAGTGCAGCTTTTTTAATTAAAGAAACTGTATCTTTTTCAATGTAATTTAAGGCTGTACAAGAAGGCCATCAGCATTCATAACTTAACACTATTACCTGCAACAAAGCCCAGCCATTCATTTTACATTCAGCACAAGAAATCACTATTAAGGATTTTTGGGGTTAAAAATTGATAATTGTACTTCCAATTGAAAGAATCACATTTAACCATTATCCCCTAAAAGTTTTTTTTCTGTGGATGAACTTCAGATAGATTTGCTCTTAGTTTGTCTGGGCTTTATTAATTAAATCCTCATGACATTAGGAGAGTGGGTAAAAAATATTCTGATACGTGGCAATAGACCTAAACATATTTTTAAATATTACAATACCTTCAAATATTAAAATGACATATATTGAAAAGGTCTCTGTAATAGCAGGAACTTCCTCTTTAGATCCACATTTATTTGCACTCAACAATTTTTCTAAAAATATAATTAGTACTTCTGTTAATTACTAATAATATGCAAATAATGGACACATGTTCATGATACTTAACAATGGTCAGTGTATATTCATGTATGTAGATGTGTGTTTATGCATGTATATGTGTGTGGATATATGTCAATATTCACGTACAGATATATACACACAGATAGATAACCATATATGTATTTTTCATCTCAGAAATTTTAATTTACAGCTCAATTTAAACAAGGTTAATGGCTAAAACCTTCAAATGTTTCAAATAAGGCCCATATGGTGATCACTTTACAAAGCATACAGGGATGGTGCTTAGGTTGCAACGTACACATTTCCAACTAAATTCCATGCCAGATCAATTAGAAACAGTTCTCCTGAGCAGACAGGAACAAACACAGATTGTTACCACTCTACTGCCTGAACTCTTGTCTTCCAGGAATGAAAGCAGTCATCTTGAATACAACATATTTTACTACCAACAGCCTAAGAATTTTTTTAAACCATCAGTATTTTAATAAAATCTCTGTTTAGTCACATCAGAGCAATTAACATCCAAAATATCAAATAAAGTAGCAGATTGTGGTCTCTCATTAGAGCTTTTAGTTAGAGAGGTATGTTTCTCAAGCTGCATTTATTAATGACATCTTCTATGAAGAGTACATAGCAGGGGAGAAGGAAAAAGGAAAGAAGTAGACAACAGAAAAGCACGTTTGGTTTCTTTTTTTCGCCATTCTATGTGCTTACCTTTTCTACAAGATTTCCTTTATTTAAACAGTGAAGTGATGGAATTTCTTATAATGACTTTGAAACTTATTTAAAACAAGGCCTCTTACTCCCTATAAAAATCATAAATTCTGAATAAATGTGGCTTTCTTGAAAAACCTTTGCATGCACATATAAGGTCTGTATATTAACTTCTGAATCACTCTAAATAATCTGCATTCCTCCTGTGAATGGAAAGAACAGATAGTTACCCTCATCCATAGTTTGCTGGGAAAGTGTTTTATCAGCAAGCACAAATCTTCAATTTTTCATGGCCTCGTGTAATAATTCACACTGATGGCAATAATGTAATTTTGTGATGGCTCCCACTTAAGGAGACAAGGTGATTAAAACGATTGTGTGCTTGATTTTAAGGCCACAAGTTTATCTTGGGCAGTAGTTCCTAATGCAGTCTTAACACCATATGAAAGGCATTTTCATATCCCAAATCGTATGCAAACTCCTTCAGGTTCTTTCCTAAGAACCCAATGAAGAGGGTCAGCAGTTGTGTGCAGCTGAAGTGCATCATTCTTGCCAGAGGTCAGCTTCCCATATAGCTTTGTTTTATGCAGTGGAACACAAACTAATGTAGTGGAAAAGCATGACCCCCATTTAAAGGTTGATTTGTATGATAATCAGTACATTTAGTGGCTTCAAAATGAGTGTGTGTAAGGCCCTATCTTGCTTTAATTAAGGTAATTAAGACATATTTCCCTCTGCAGACAGCCATTTAATTTTATGGCTTTGTCAGTGATCAGATTAGGATATTTGTTTTACAATTTTACCACAATTCGATACTAGGGGAAAGTGCCGTTCTCCATCTACTTCTGGCGCCAGAGAACACGAGTGTAAAAACTGGTGAGGCAGCACAGCTCTTGCCGTGGAATAGTGACATTTAGCTACACGTGTCGCCCGCATCTCTCGAGTTCTGTATTCGGCGCACCCCTACCCCACTCTCACAGTTGGGGCTCCCCCTCGACGGCGCAGCGGCGCAGCCTGGCTCCTTCGCCCCAGACTTTCCTGTTCCCTAAAAGTGCGAGAGTGGGAGCGGGGAGAACACACGGCTTTCGCCAGGGGTTACGGCCGCGTGTGATCACGGGCTCATCACCTTCTGACCCGGTCCGCGCTCCTTCCCGCCCGCCGCGGTTGGCTCTCGGCGCTGCGCCGCGCCGCGCCGCGAGCGGCGGGGTCTGCCCGGTCCCAGCCGCCGCCCCGCCCGGGCAGGCGGGGAGGGAAGTGCGGCAACTCCGCCGCGGTCTCGAAAGCCACCGCTGAAGCAACTGGCAACTCGATACCTCCCTGGGGTTCGCTCGGGAAGACTAGCCGTGAAGCCAACTCCGCGGAGAACAGATAGTCGCTGCCATGTTAGGATCAGCCAGCAAGATTGATGGAATAGTCGAAAGGAGTATTTATTCTTTGTTTGTTTGTTTGTTTTTAATTAGGATTGTGATTATGAGGTATCCTTCATAAGCAGGGTAACATTGGTAGTTGTTTCCATTACGTAAAGACAGTCCCTACCTAGGTGCACTAAACCGCATCTTGCCCCTTACCCCCAAGGAAAATGAGTGGTTAGCAGCAATTTCTTCCTCCATGAGCTATAGATCAAAGACCTTCGACAATACAGAGATTTTTAAATCTTTTATTTTAGACACACGAGTATCCTAGAAAGTGTGGAGTCCTGGGAGATGAAAGTGCTTATAAACCTGGAGAAATCCATGCTACTGTTTAAGTACGGAAGGACACATTAAAAGCAGTTTAAGAAGTTTGGCAAGAACGTGACAATGTCTTGAATTTGTCTCATCTTTTGGTGTTACTAGTAGATTAGTGCAGGAGCCGGCATGTCTTGCATCAGAGGACGTCCTGCTCTCTTCTCTCACTAACACCTGCCATACAAAAAGATTTACTGATAGTCACATTAAAAAAAAAAAAAAAAGGAAGTCTTAAGTCGATAAGGAATGCATATCCCTTTGTTCTTTCTCTACTAAAATAGGAAGCTTATTGGCAATCCAAAAGAGTAAGGGAGGGATGGACTGTGGTTTTAGAGAATTTAGTCACATTTAATAACTGACATTAGGAAGATGCCTTCCTACAGATCTCTAACACAAACGTGGCTGCGCACTTTTAAAATTAAACTCAGAAGGCTGAAATTTAATTAAACTTCGGTAAGACCAGTAACACTGCTTCAGTTAAGTTTGAGTTAAGAGCACCAAAACAACTTAATCTGAACTTCAAGTGTACATTAATAAGTAGACATTTGCTGTTTATCCAATGGGCTTTGCACAAGGAAGGGATTATATAATCTTTCTATTTATAATAGAGGAGTGTCTTTACTCTGTGTATTTAGGAGGTGGTAAAAAGTTCAAGCTAGTGCTTGACAAATGGATTTAGCTAAGGTATCACAAATGGCTGTAGTAGTAGTGTGACAATATATCACTTTATATGTCTGCATTTTCAAGATATAATTTAAAATTTTATGTTAGAAGTCTATAAGCCAAAAAGAAGAAAACCGTATGTAAAGATTTGCTTTTAGTTCAGCAGAACTGGTATTTTGTATCATATGCAACAGCTAATATAGCATTTAGTGTAAATTCAGGGCTAAGATTGATGCAACGTATCTAGCTATATGTGTTTTATAACAAAGAATTTTGTACAATTCACATTTCCACACTTCGGATGCTTTCTAAAACCTTTGCAGGCTGTTTTATTGGAAAGGCAGAGTCATGACGATTCCAGTGGTACCTGTGTCGTCTGGCCACTTACCTGCACAGAACTCTATCCAGAGGTCTCTGTGACTCCTACCTTTTAAAAATAAATTCCACCACTTCAGAGTCACCTCCAAAGTCAGTGTGGATTATTCATTTTAGTTCCATTGGTTTAGTTCTAGTTTCCAAATCTGTATTTACGAGTAGTTACTTAGTAACCTTAGATCTTTCCTGGGGATGCAGACAAGTTATTTCCGTTACAAAATGCCTGTTTTGTTTTCTGTATGTTCAATCTTATGAATTACACCCTGGCTGTCCACTTAAAAATGCTCCAAACATTTTTGGGTTTCTATTACACTTGCTGCACAACGCTGCTTTGTGACGCTGGCGATTTGTGTGCGTGTGTGTGCGCGCAGGATCTGCTGTAATTCTCAAATGCTGATCTCAGCACTGCCGAATCTGTTTAAATACCCAGGTACCTCGCCTTTCAGGGCGAGCCCAGCCAAGTGCAAACACAATGAAAAACAGAGGGGTAAACCCCCCCGCGTGTAAGGTAAAAGTGCTGGACGGACCATGGCAGTAGTCGTCAGTAACATCTTCAGTAATGTTTCTAGGATGAGGAGGTATAGCCAGTCACGTCGGGACAGAGGAATACAAGGGGTTTCCCTGGAAGCGTTTGAGAGAACATTCTTTCATTTTTTCATTGAGAGAAGCGCTTCTTTCATTACAGAATCGGAGATGTGATAGATAAATTTAAGTTTGGAAAATCAAAGTACTGCAGTGGGTAGTCAGCTAAACGTTCAAAGCTATTCATCTAACTTCCCCAAGTGTTTTGCATCTCGTGTATGAAACACCTTTGAGTTTAAAAAGAAAGGATAGAGGGGAAGAAAAAAAAAAGTGCAGTCCTAGATATAAATATCGGTAACATCTCAGTGTGTGAAAAGTTACAGCTACTACTTTGAGTCCAGAGGACGCTGATGAACCATGGAGAAAAATAAGCAGAAGCGCCTATTGTACGTCAGGGAGAAATAGCTCTAAAAGCAGATGTTGAAGCTGTAATCAGGTCACTCGGCACCGGCTCTCGCCTAACTCCCAAAACTGCCAGGGTGGGGGGGAGAGGCCGTCTAGCCGGGCTGCAGGTGTGAGGGGCTGGCTCCCGGCCGGGGCGCCACGCCGGTCCCGCTCGGCCTGCCCGGGCGCGGGGCTGCCGCCGGCCCCGCCGCCGCTGCCTACGCTACGATGCCGTGCCCGGCTGCTGGCAGCGGTCAAGGTGCCTGGGCGGGCTGGCCTCGGCGCCGGCTCTTCTTGGCACGGCGCTGCGCTGCACCGCCGGGACTCGCGCATTATTTCCCCAAAATCTTCCCCTTCTCTCACAAATATCAGTCGGTCCCCCCGGAAAAGAAAATACGGCGGAGGGAAAGCTTTCCGCCTCCGCCGGGAGGAGGGGATGCGTAATGAAGCCCTAAGTTCATTAGTGTTTGCAATCAGGAGCACGCAGACACCTTCATCAGGGCAGAAAGCTGCGAAGAGCCATTCATCAGCCTGAAGTGCTGCTCGCGAATGACCCCTAAATCACCGCCGCCGTCGTGGATGCACTGATTGGGCACAGCGTGGGAGCCGCGCCGCGCCGCGCCGCGCCACACCACACCACGGCACGGCACGGCACGGCACTCCACGCGAACCGGCGGGGAGTGGGGGAGGGCAGGGGACAACAGGCAGGGGCAATAGGCACCGCAGCCCGGTGGCTTCCCTCTGGCCCTGTCCTGTTCCATCCCGGGGTGGCGCGGCAGAGCAACTAAACCCTCGCCCGGGTCCCCCGCGCCACGGCGCAAGTAGGTGCTGGCGGTGGCAGCTCCTCCCCGTGCTCCTCCCCCGCCCGGCACGTTGCTGTGCGCGCACCTTCGCCTTCACCTCCCGCAAACAGAAGGGCCAAACTCCCAGCCCGCCCCGGCGGGGGAGGAGGCGGGGAAAATGAACTCCGCGGGGCGCGTAAGCCCCCGCGGCGGGGGGCGCGGGCAGTAACTCGTGGCCCTCCCCCCGCCCGGCCCCCGGACCTCCCCCAGCTCCCGCCCGCCCTCCGCTCCCGCCCGCCCGGCCTGACAAAGTGCCGGCGTGCGCCGCTCTTCCCCGCGCTGCTGCCGGGGCGCGGAGGCGGAGAGCCTTGCAGCGCGCCTGCCTGCGGTAAGTGTCGCGCTCCGCTCCCCGCGCCCGCGGGGGTGGCCGGCCGCCAGCGAGGGGCCGGGGCCGCTGCCCTACCCCCTGCCGAGGGAGGGCGAGCGCGCTGGAGGCCGCTGCGCAGAGGACGGCGGAGGGCTTCCGCGGTCCTCCCTCCCTTCTTCCCCTCCCCTCGGCGGTGACACTGCTGGCGGCGGGACTGTCGCCGGGCGGTGAATAGGAGCTCCGGGGCGCCGCGGGACCGGTGACTGTGGCCAGAGCGCGGCCCGAGGTAGGGCTCCGCAGGCGCGGGGCAGCTGGAGGGAAAGGGGCTGGGGCGCAACTTGATCTGGAAGCTCCGTGGGCGGACAATTGAGTGAGGCTGGGGGGCGGCGGCGGGGCGCCGGGTCTGTTAGCAGTGCTGCGAGGCCTCGGCGGCGCCGGGCACCGCCGGGGCAGGAGGGGTCCGCGGTCTCTTGCCCCGGGACGTAGCGCGGGGTCCCCCGGCGGGCGCGCGTGGCACGCGGATGAGCGCGTGCGCGCGCGCTCCCGGCCGCAGGAGGCGGCGGTAGGATTCGCCGCCACCACCACAGCGCTTCGGTGTTCTGCCAAGTCCGCTTCAGTCCGCTCGGAAGATGAGTGGAAGTACCCATACTTCTGCCCGGTGAGCGTGGCGGCATGGGCGGAGGTGCGAAAGCTGTTCGTAAGTTTATAGTGGGGGTTGAACTTCTTTGGCGGTACCTCGGAGCTGTGCGCGCGGGGCTCCCCCGCCCCGCGCTCGTCCTTTGGCAACGTGTTTGTCAAACGGTTGCAGGCGGTGACAGGCTCTACCAGGTGGTCTGGAAATAGTACCGGGGCTCTACTTGCTCTCCTGCCAAAAGGAGGGGGTTTTGTGAGGAAAACCATCGGGGATAGCATCTTTAATGATTAATTCAATAAATTACGGTGAAAATAGTGTTATTATGCAGCGAAAACACATGGTGACCAGGAGAAACTGTGTGCCAGTGTGGTTTGTGGAGAGAAGGCAGTGAAACTACGAACGTTTCTGGTATCTGGTGGATTTTTTCTTTACAAGGATGTAGGATGCAGGTCCGTTGTTCCTTGAGCTTCAAAGTTATGTATTGCTTTAAAGCAAAGTAACTTTAACAAGATTATTATCTTGAGACATCTTTATGTGCTCACAGTCTGTTAAAAGTTTTAATGGGAGCTGTTCTGTAAGGTATCACATAGTTCTGGGCTTATCTAAATTTTTACATTTAAAATACTTTTCTATAAGAAAATTTGAGCAGTTTTATTTTTGTACTTTTAAAATATCATGTCCTTTATGTTAAGTCTTTTTTTGATGTGTATTTGGTTTTATAAGGCTATTACCTGCTGCATTTCATATATACTTCTTCATGCAATGTACTTTGCATCATTCTGCGGAAGACATACAGTAATATTCTGTGGATGCTTACATCCTAAAATTCAGTTTAATCAAGAGTATACTGAAGCATAAACATTGCTCCATGGTCAGTTTTCTTACAAAAGAGTTAATTGTAAAACACTTTTTGAAGACACTTGCTGATGAAAAGTGCAACTGCTCTTTCCTTCTAAAGTAATCCTAGTGCTATTCAGATTAATGTGCTCATATCTAGAAGACTGGCTTAATATTGTATGTAAGGAAATACTTTTGTAAAGTGTACTTAGATGTCATGTAAGAATATGTCACTTAAATTTGTGGGAAATATAATAGATGGAGGAAAAAAAATATAATTCCTAGCTTTGCAACTGTGAACTCGTTGGCTTATTTTCTGTGGTCTGATAAATTAGGGGAGGAAATAAAGCCAACATTATTGAAATATTAGATGCATACATCAGATTAAGAAATGAAATGAGTTTACATGAATGAGCACTGAGATGAAAGATACTGTTTGGTAGAAGAAATACTTGACCATGCTAAGAAGCTTCTTTTGTTTGATATTTATTGGAGGGGAAAAAAAAATCTGAATAACATTCATAACCTGTTTAGCAAGTTAAGACTGGTACTTCAGTCAAATCTCATTGAGCCAGGAGTAATTATTTACTGTTCAAATGGAAAGGGGAAAAAGGGATTTGTTAATAGAAACTAGATTTAAAGTTATACGTCAATCCACAGTAGCTGCTTTTAAGCAGCAGCTATTTGATACAAGCCCCATAAAATATCAGACAATGAAATAATCATCAACCTGAAAGCATCTTTTTGTCATCTCCTAGCCCCAGCAATTAGTGGATTGTAGGTTTGTTTCAGTAAAATTCCAAGTACCTTTACCTCCCAACCTTGTGCAGACTGATGCCCATTTAGGTTGATACAAAAACTCTCACTTACTTGCATCAGTTTTGGATTAGGCCCAATAAAAACTGAGAGTGCTCAGCGGCTTGGAGGATCAGATGCTGTTTGTGAAGGGACATTGTGCTATAGACTTAAAAGAAAGCACCAGAGACTTACTCTAAGGCTTCAGGTCAGAAGTACTTTTAATTTTGTAGTGATACTGGATTTACTGTGCAGTAATGCTGCATTACTGTTACAGAAAACTCATCTGTCAGTGTGCAAAGGAAAATATAAAATCTTAAAATGTTTTTCCAATGTCTTACACATGTTGCACTTGTATAAGATACAGAGACAGATTTGAGCTGTGGTACTAGACATTAGAGATTTTAATCAGATTGAAGTATGTATATAATATTGTTTTTAAGAGTAACTTACTCTATAATCAGTTCTGCTAAGTGAATACATGCAAACTTGTTAGGTTTACTGTTTTAGTGAATATAGTGATAACATGACTTTAACTCCTGCAAGTTTTTGCAGTATCAACTGCACAAAAAAATTATCAGAAATAATTTTAATTTGTTATAATAAAGACTTTGGTTTGAAAATTAATTTTTATTCCCAGTCTAGCTGGTTAAATAAGTAAGTTCTTTCAAGATGCTTGCATGCGGTTTTTCTTCATAGGCTAGAAAATATCTAGTGATCTTAAAACAAAATCTTTCACTTTAAAATAGTGTAGTATTATTTGCAAAGAGCTTTAGCTTGAGGTAAAATATATCAGAACCTCAAAGTTAGGACAGGTATCCTGTCAGCTGAGCAATAAACCCCCTCCCAAACTCTAAACATTTCATTGTTTAGAGGTTACAGGGGCTTTAAAAAGTACTGTTGTAAAAAGGTGCAGCTTTAACAACCTTTCCTGAGTTCTAAAACTGATTAATTGCAATGTCTTATAAAACCTGATTTATTTCATACTTTTTTCATACCAAGCATTACCATTATGAAGCTCTTCTTATAATTGAGATTAATGTTTCTAAGCAAAGAAGTGGTTTGGAGGGCTGCATTCATTTTGAGTGCTGTTCTAATCAATTTTAGGTACAGCATTTCACAATGTATCAGTCTGCATCCAAACCTGCCTTATTATGTGGAATTAACGTGTTAGTGATTGATAGCAAGCCTGCTTCATCTCCAGAGGTGATTTGTTTCAAAACAAGTGCTAATGGCTTCCAAGAGTTTGAATACAGGGTCAGGCAACTCACAGGTGCCTCTTCTGTGGAATGACTGAAGCTGGACAGAGTCGTTAAGGAAAAAAAAATTGTGTTCTTTTATGACCACCACCCCCCAGCCCCCTAAAAACCCCCCATCTCTCCTAAAAACTCCCAAACGTCCAAAAACCTGAAATCCCTACAACTATATTGAATGGTGTTCATTTAAATTATGATTTTGCAGTCTGAAGTGACAGGTATTACGCACAGATAGTGTCTTTGTGCATTGCTATTTACTGTAACAATGCGTCTACTAGATTACTTTGAGGAATAGCTTTAGTGTTTGAAATAAAAACTTACAAGGCCAGTGTCAGATGACAAGGCGTACATCTACTTCATATTGCCTGCATAGGTAATGAAGGATGTGCTAATTCTTTTTGTCCTTTAAAAAGCAGCATGTGCGTGTTTTAATGTCTACTGAAATATTTGCACATTTCTTTTGTGCACTTTCTGGTCTCAGCTTTACCATGGTTTCATTCTCAACTAATAGTATGTGGTCACATGCTACTGCTGAGTGTGATAGATAAATATTTAAAGCTCGGGAAAAAATGATTTCTAGATAGTGAGAGAACAGTAAGTTAAAAAAGCCAAAGTTTATTTTCAGAAACCTCTGAAATGTAGTAAGTGCAATTCTAAGATTGATGTGTGTGTCGCTGTTATTATGATAGTAATTTCAGTCTAAATTTTAGTTATTTATATATTTCTTGCCAGACATGCTATTCGCTTTCAGTAGTTTTTTTAAGACTTTATATTGAAGTAACTACATGAGACTTTTAGTGTCAGTGTACATGTAAACAATATACAAGTTGCAGATGAAGCACTGCATAAAAATATTTCCAGCCTTATGCAGATCAGAAGCTAACAAAATTGTGAGATGTTTACAAATAGCAGGCTGTAGGTGCTCCAGACCACTGAGCTCTTTCTTTTGCTGTGGAAGAAATGTTGTCAGTACAGGTTCATTTTAATACTGTAACCGAAGTAGCTGCCACTGAACTAATACAAAGGGGTTAGTCTTTTAAGCATGTTATAAATTAGAGAGAATACAACACAAACTATATCTCAGATTGCTTTCTTAGAGATCTGTCCACATACTGCAAACTTTCATCCTATGATATATTTACTTTTGTTGTAAAATATTTTTTATGTGAGGATGATACCTGGGTGATACAAGATGGAGAAATAGTTTAAGCCTGGAACCGTTTTGTGCTGATATATGCAATGAGTCTTGTGAAGGAGTCTTGCAATGCTATTTTAATTTGGACTAAAATCCAACATATACGTTCAAGCCTAGCTGACCTAATTATTTTAAATTTTGCAACTAGTGTCTGTATAACAGATTGAGGTTGTTGATGTGTATGTTTGTATCTGAAAAAAAGTTACTTGTAAACATTGCTGCCTGGAAGTACAGAAAGCAAAACAGTAAACAAGAAATTGGAAAGTGCTGCACTAAAGTTAGCACTGATTAACTCTGCAAATCCACTAAAATGAGGAAATTACCTGGATTTCTCTGTAGTGCTGAGAGGCTGTGGTATCTCTTTGTATTATAAATCTTTTTTTCATCTATTAAGTGTGTGTTATAGGTTATGGTAGCAACTTTGATTTAGTTTTACAGTAGACTTTCATGTATGTAAACAAAATGTTCACGTATAGAAGAAAATAAACTAAGTTTTTAACATGAGAAAAAACACATTAAATTATTTTTGTTGAATTTCTTGTCTTTTTTTTTAAACACACCTCTGGTAAATGTTAAAAATGAGACTCCCTTTATGTGATAGCTGTGGATTATAATTATCTAATAGTAGAGTCTCTGTTTTTGATGGTTTTGTGTTGTTTTGTACTTTCCCCTGGCAAAATCCTAGAATAACTGCAGAAATTTTTAGTGAAAAACGGGTTTGTCAATTTGTTTATGCTTTAAAGAAATTTATTTTTAAAGGAAGGGCAATGTTTTTCTATAATTACAGTCTAAAATATGTATTCTATAAATATTTTAAATTCAAAACCTCTATATCTGTACTTTTGCATCTGAATTAGTATAAAATAGTTTATAAAAGGTCTTAAGATATTACAACTTTAATTTTTCCTATGTTAAAATAGAAAAATGTTCAGAAAAAGAGCAAATGTTATTGTAAAAGCTCTGTTCATATGGAACTTGGGATGTATTGTATTGAAGTCAGTAGTGCTGTTGCTGTTACTTTCCAACATTGTGTGGAATTTCTAATAGTATTTTTTGTCAGCAGTTAAACCAACATACAAAAGAGCTAATTTGTCTTATTTCCTTATTTGAGTCTTGACAGTTTTAGCGTCTTAAGAAAACTCCTATCAAGGGTAAAATTGGTGAAATACAGATTTAAAATATTTTTCTTGAAAGTAATTTTAATAAAAAGCTGTACGTTAGAATTCTTTGAAGGAGGAAAAATATAATCAGCAAATGATTTACCATAATACAAAAATAGTTTCCTAAATCATAGAAGTCCTTAATACACTTTGTTTGGCTGTTGGAGTGGGTGATTGTAGTGGCCGAAGAAAAACGTCATTGCTAATAAGTGTTACTTTAGATTAGCAAATGAAAGACTGCATCGTCCTTCAAAGGCCTCATCTCTATTCTCATTATAATTCTTTGAATGTTTTCTGACCCTTTTAAAAAAATCATACTGAAACTTTATGCTTTGAGTGACACATAAATAAACTGGCCAACACTTGTCTCAAGTTGTTTGTAATCGAATGGCAGGAGCAATAATGCATCTTTTAACACAAAAATATTAAATGCTACCTGTCACAACAAATTGTTCGTTTGTTTAAAAATCTTTTTTCCTTGATGGTGTAGTGCTTATGAAATTAATGAGCACTGAACAGCTTTATAAAAGTAAATAGTATCACAGTTGTCTAACAAAAATCCAAAGCCAGATTGTATTGCTGATATTTTTCCTCTTGGCTAAGTTACCATCTATACATTCAGAAAGCTTGAGTAGGTGGACTAGTTTTGTTTTTATGAATGGGAGCGTGAAGGTTTGTGAAGCTAGGACATGCCCAGCTAAAGCAAATTAGTATAGCTCTACTCACCTCAATGAAGAAATTGTCATTTACCTTGCAGATGACATAAATGTAGGGCTTATGCTCATGAAATACTTTAATTTTTTTTTTTTACTTTTTTGTGAACAGTGTGTTATAAAAACAGTTCCCTGTTATAAAATACATTGCTAATTTGAATAGACTTTGGTGCCTGAAAAATGCCATGACGTAGACGTTATTTTTGATTAAAAGGCAAAAAAGCTCATTCTGTTGGTGAACTTGGCAAAGCAGAAAATAATTCATGTTATTCAATCAATTTTTCTTAGAAAGACATTCATTATTCATGGTACTGAATATGTAAAGTACGTGAGGTCTCCCTAGTCCGCTTAAGAGAGATTCTTGATTTCAGTGTCAAAATGTTGAGTGGCATTGTCCAAACATGCATAACTGGAACCGAGGAAAGATTTGATATTCTAACAAATCAACTGGTTGAAATTTTGGTTACAAATTTTGAGCATCTGTATTGCTTTAGCAGCAAAGTCATTGGAAATCTTAACATTCAGGCAGCAGTTAGTAAACTGCTGTTTTTTCACCATTGTTCCCATTTCAGAAGGCAGAAATGTTATATTTTTAAAGTAATGGTGGAACTTGAGAAACTTTAGATCCCCAAAAATGATTGTCTGAGCTTAGACCAACCAAACAAAAACATAGTTGGGAATGATCTCTAAAGGTCCCTTCCAACCCCTACCATTCTATGATTCTATGAATGCTGGGGAGTTCTAGCTTGTGTTCTGGTAAGTCAGACTGATAGGTGTTAAGACTTTTGAGTTTGATTTCCTGTCATCCATGACTAGGTATAAAACTAAGACTTTTGGCAACAGTGAGCCTTTTAGAATTGTAGTTTCTCATTTTTGTTTTGGGCCTGATTTAAGAGATGACTTTGTGTATGAGACTGTAGATGGTAGGAAGGATTCTTTTTCCTACATTGTTTTGCTGCTTGCAATAGTAATATGCACGTGCCATTTTTAATTGTCTAATCTTCAAAAGCAATAATTTGATTTTGTTATAAATTGCTGGAAGATTAATTAAAAGCTTTCCTGCCAGCTTTTAAAAATAGATGTGTATGTGTGTACATGTGTTGACCGTTCAATACAGTTTGACTTAGTAAGCACTAGAGTACAAAATTATAGGAGGATTCCCCCTTGCCCTTTAGTTTCTGACAATTGCGGAAGTGTGCAAATTCAGCAGAGGACGATGTGTTGGAAAGTGTTGACAAAGCCCTGAAACACTAAGAGTCTGAGGTCCATAATGACATCTTAGTGAATGATGAGAGCAGAAATGCTTATCACCTTTCAGAAAGTTTCTCGGTCATTTATGTGTTATTAGACCATGAAATAAGCTCCACCTTGGAATGAAATACTCATATTTGTAGCCTGTTTTTATCTTTCACATACTTCTTGCAGTTGATAATAGGTGGTAATAAGTCTAAATGTGTGATAACCCAGAAATAAATCTATGAATGACTGCTCTACAGGAAACTTAAAAGTAATAAGTGATCAGAAAAGCTGGGGGCTTATTTCCTCTCCAGAGTGAAGAATATCTTAGAGTGAAAATGAAATATCAGCTCTCACTTAACATAAAACATTTCTAAATGTAATTATAATTATTTTAAGTGGCTTAAAAATGCATAGAAGCTTATATTATTATTTTGACAATTTTATGTTAATTGTGGAATGATACAAGGTTCATGAAACAAAATGCTAGCACTTCTAATGATATTTTTAAGAACAGTGCAGTCATTAAATTCAGTAAAATGAATACGTGGGCCTCATAAATAAATGCTGAATTATAATACAAAACCCACCATGCCCAAATTAATTTGTATGTTTAATCTGGTGAATTCCAGCTAGGCTGCATACAGTATGGACATGTATTTAATTTCTAAATTTAATATTAGCTGCATAAGTCAACTCTCTTGGTGCAGAATTAGTATTAGAAATTTAATATCTTCTACTGTTTTTTACATAGCATCTTGGTTTAAGAAAAATACTTTTAAGTCCCTTAGATATTTTAAACATTGCCATTGAAGAACAGGATGTGATGGTGATATTCCCCCCTACTCTCTCTATAATGTGTTATTAGGAGGTAGAATTCCTGAGGTCCAAAATAACAAATTCATTCATTCAAAATGGCAACACTTGTTCAAATTTGTTCAATAGTCTAGAGCAGAATGCTTTGTATTTAACTATTTGATGGAAACTTTTCTGTTGGTTGCTTTGCTATGATCATTAGTTTATCAGATTTTATTTATCCAAGAAGAGTTAAAATACCTATTTTTTTTGTTTGAAAAGCCTTAATTGTCAAGGAAATCAGAAAATGCAGGACTGTTTTATTTTTTTTAGCCCATGAATACCTCAGTTTTTGTGGTTTGGGTTTTTTTTTTGTTTGTGTGTGTGGATTTTTTTTTTTTTTCCCTTAAACTATTAATTATTCTGTTTTTACCATTTGAATTACAGAGCAGAGAGATTTTCCTGACCTCAGTGTCTGAATTCTTAAATGTGGGTTTAGGACAGAAAGAGGAAATTGTGTGATTTTGAAGTGTTTGTTGTTGAGTCTAATTCTGCAAATCTCTAAATAATCTGTTCAGTTGGTAGTTCCAGGGACTTCAGTGACATTATGTAGTGAATAGGCATTGTGCCTGTGATCAGTGGAATATGGGCTTAGGCTCATTGCTTTCAGATGATAGTCTATTTAAGATGAGAAGAGTTGGAGAATTATCACCATGTGTTTTCTTCTTTTTTAAAAACTTCTTTATATGGGATTACACACCCTGCCCATAACCTTTAGTGTAAGTCTGCCTTCACACTGCGTATTTTTTAGTAAATACCTGTCTAGAAATGACGCGATGAACCAGTTTATGGAGAGACCATAAAGCACTGAGCAGTCTGACTGCAGTCTGCTCCTCAGTCAACCTGTATTGCTAAATGTATTTAAGGCAATTTCCACCCCTCTACCCCCTACTCCCCCACCAGCATTTCCAAGAAGCAAGTGTGACTTTTGTTTCTGTGCTCTTTTGTGTGGTCCAGCATGCTTGTCCAAAAGTGAGAATGAGGAGGTTATGCCTATATTACCCTATTAAACACCACAATGTAACCTTTTCACGTGCTGGTGCACAATCATCTATATGACTGAACTCTTAAAGAGCACCCTTATAGCATTCTGATCTGTACCAATTCTTGGGCATGGTTCTGCAGTTAAGACTGGGGATGTGTTCTTGGGACTGTTCCCAACAAGTGTTTTGCTTCCAGCCTCTTGATGTAGAGGTAAAGACTTTTACTAGCACAGACCAGATTTAATTAGACTTACTTTAAGCAGGGTTTTGAATAAGATGACCTCCAAAAGTCCTTTCTAACCTAAATTGTTCTACTGTTCCACACCTGCTGACTACGTTCCTTGCAATTCTTCTTGGGGATGTCAAATTTACTAGTTGGGTATTACATTGGAGTTGAGTTTTGTCGATGTGAATTCCATTGAGTGCAATCACAAGAACAGCTCGATTAATGGGCTGAGAATTAAAATAATAGTGTTCCTGTTTTAATAAGTTTTAATGAACTGATGTTATTATTTTATAATCTGTTGTGGGGATAGAGTTTTTATCCACCCTGCTTGTGTAAGAGAGTTCCTATTAGCTGTTCAAGAGGATTTGTGCCAACGGGCAAATACAATGAGGACCTTCTGTATTAGATACTTCAAGGTATCTCTTGAAAAGAGCTATTTTACCTTTGGAAGTTGGCTCCTTTTTTTTTTTTTTTTTTTTTACTATAATCACTAAAAAGAACTGTAATTAAAAGCCTTTCTTTGGCGTTTATTTCAAACTCTGAAGTCATTGTTAGATGTAGTTAAATTGAAAGAAAAAACTTGCTTAATTGTAGTACATACACCTGCTAATTATTACACAATGATAACCTGACAAAATTTAAATCTACTGGTTTATATTGTGTCCAATAGCTGGGATTACTGTTTATGGGCAATATCATATATGGAACCCAGATTAATTTTTTTTTTGTTGGGATTTTTATTATGAGACTGGATTAAAGATGATATTAACTGACTTAATATGAGAATCTTAAAACTCTATCTTTTTTTTTATCAAATTATATTTTTTTTGAGGTTTGTTACAGAATGGACAAAAGTAATGAGTTGCAATGCTGGGGTTTTTAACATTGGCTAAATAATGATTTTTTAAAAAATGTTGGCTAACTCCCAACATTTTGGACCCGAAGAGTCTCTGCTTACATGTAGCACATAATACCTAAAAGGAAGATATATCACCAGATGTCGCATTGATGTAAAACCACTTACAATATATAGATTAGATTTTAAAGCATTTACTTAACTTGGAATTGAACAGCAATTAGGTACCTGAACTGGAAACAAAGTGGGCTTTAGTCCACTGAGCATAAGCAGTTCACTGAAACCTACAGGCAGGTGCTTTATGAAGCACTTTCTCTGCAGTGCTTCTGTTTCATACCCATTCAATGGAGGAAAGTAAATGAAACAGCCTACAAGGGATCTCATCTGCCTGAGGTTAGGCACCCACATGGGCTATCTTTGTGAAGGTCTTTAAGGCATGTCATGACCTTCTATCCATTGCTTTGAAAGTTGTACACTTACTGCAGTAGGGCTGCTTTGTGAGATGCCTAAAGCATAAGCTGAGTTTAGGGATCTAAGCTAAACAGACTGGGTTTCATACACACTGCCTTGCCTCAACCAAAATTGTATCAACAGCTATGAGAGTGTTGTAGAAGCAGTATGGATGTTAAGGGTTTCCTGAACTGAAACTAAAAGAATCCTTTTCCCTTTTGCTGCATTTGAAATGTTGTAACTGCAATCACAGCTGCAGTTAATTAAACTGTTGTTTCATTATCAATGTGTAGGTTGAATGTTGTCACCAGGTCTAAATAAGACCTTGGCTTCTATGTTAACATACATGAACTGCACATTAGAAACAAATGTTGCTACAAATATATACAAGTTTTCATACGTATTTTTTAAGCTGTGGCTTAGATTGATTTTGTTTCTGATGATATTTTGAATATTTTTTGCTGTATTTACTGCTATTTTGAATGTTTTTGCTAAATGCAATTCAAAGAGTTTAAAATCAGAAAATGTGCAAAATTTGGATTGAGTACATTTGACTGTTAAAATGCTTCTAGCTCATTGATATTTTCAAAAATGTAAGTAGACAATGACTGTAGATTTTTTCCTATAGCATTAACAACGTATTTAATTTAATATAATGTCCTACAAATCAAAAGCACTAGAGATTATGAAAGCATGGTCTTAATATTTCTTCTTCCTCCTTTAGTGTGCTATTTGTGTGACTGTTTCACTTAGCCCTGTTCTGTTTCTCCCTGATGGCTGAAAATGATTGTTAGATAACAGTTTCTGCTTCTAGAAGATGGGTTATATGATTTTTGTGTGACAAGCGGAGGAACTGCTTGTTCTTTCATCTCCTCTATGGTGGTTCATAACTGTTCTAAAAAACAGTAAGGCTTTGGTTTGATTAACACTCTAAAAGCTTTCATAAGCTACCAGTACTTTCTTTAAAAAATTGCTATCCTGCACCCCTTAGAGCCTATTCTCCACTCCATGGCCCTCTCCTTTGTATAAGCTCAGCTGTTTGCTTGGCCATATATTCATATATTCATATGAATTCAAAGCAGTGGTACAGTTGAAAAATTATAATTCAGTCTTTTTTATTTTTTTTTTAGGGTTTTTTTTTTTTAGTTTTTATTTGGTTGGTTTTTTTTTTTAGGTTTTATTTGTTTTTCACCAAATCGATAGTCAGCTCACTGACCCAGTTCAGCCAGCGGACACAGCGTAGTGGTAGGTACAGGGCAGGAATATAAGGAGGATAGTACTGCCTTCACAGTTTATTATTTTTAAAAAAGGGAATGGCACACTACCTACATTTTTCCTGACTTATTCAATTAGAAACACTTACAGTAGAGAAAAGGAGTTCCTAGAAATGGATTTGCAGCTTATGCTTTTCTTCCTTGTGAATTTCTTTGTTTCATACTCAGCATCACAATAGAAAACTTTTGAGACCAGGCTAACCTAGAGAAACCATAAATAAAAGAGAGGAAATTGAAATACAAGACTGACTCCAATAACTGTATGTGTGCATGCACACAGTAGGGTCACGTGTTGGGGTTTTTTTTGTTTCACATATATACTTTTTAATAGAAGGAAAATCAATGATACTAAGTTTCCCTTGCTCTCTAATCAAGTTGCAGTCATTCTCCAGGAGTTCAAACAACAGCAAAAGAGGTGTCACAGCAGTCAGCATTTATTTACAGGGGACATAAGGGGATTGATTTCTCTATGCTATGCATTTCTATATTCGAGGTATTTTCAAGTAGATGTCAGTATAGTGTCAATGCTATCAGTGCTCATGTTGGTGGTTTGTGCCTCCCAGAAGTTTTCAAGGAAAGAGTAGCTTGGAATTGATTGGTTTGTCTGAGAAACAGCCCTGAAAAAGAACCACATTTCATAATGCAGCTTTCCCAAAAGCCTTTGCTGATGGTTTAGAGCTTGGCTTCAGGGTTGCAAAGAGAGGAGATGCAGCTATTTATGAAGCTTTTGCATCTGACCATCTGTTTTTTCCTTCTAGTCACAGATATATAAGGATGTCACAGGGGTTCTCACACTTTAACCCTACCCTTTAGTACCAGATGATGTGACAGCAGGTAATTCTGCATCCTGTGATGGACTTATGGTTATGCTTTGTGCAGCCTTGTTGTTTAGAGGTGGCACAGTTAGAGTTCTGTTTATTTCCTGGAGAAGGTCATTATCACTTAGCTATATGTTATGACAGCTATGCTTTTGTTTTTCTTGTTGAAGTTCTTCTGCTTTCCAAGAAAAAACTTAAAAGTTCATTGAATCAGGAGAGGGCAAAGAAGTGGGGATGTGTCATTGCAGCCTGATGCTTAGGGCATGCATCTGAGAAGGGAAAAACTTACAGCTTCCTTGTATCTGCCAGAGTGTCTTTTCTTGTCATCCCTGCCACTGCTCTGGTGCTGCCGTGAGTACTGGTAAGCCATTTGGCTGACCCAGAATTTATCCATCTGAAAGACTTGGAATTTTTCTCCTCCTTGAAGTTAATTTTCCTTTTCTATTTTTTGGTGGGTTTTTTTTGCGTTAGTCTTTGCTAGCTCAATTTGTAAACTGTTTCTTGGTGCCACAGTACAGTTACTAGTGCTGGCATTCAAGAGGAAGGAATCAGTAGTCAAAAGCTGAGAATAAGAAATTGCTAAGAAGACTGGGAATGCACTTTTAAAAAGGATTATATGGGATTAAAGCGAGCATGTAACTACAATGTGAAGGCAAGTAGGTTAAAAAGCTAGGACAGGCACTTTGCCTGTAAGGCGTATTACCCACTTCCTAGCCAGAATCTGAGTTTAAGTGTGTATATACCTTTTTGGATCAGACTTTGTCTTTCTCTCTGGAGAAATGGTTGCCAGTTTGAGTTTTCGGTCAGACTGATCCTGAGTCACATGGAGCTGGTTTTGTACATGGTAAAAGGAAAAAAATATAAAATGAAAATAATGTGGCAAAGTTAACAGTTACAAAATTAAATATATTAGATTAAAAAAAACCCTTCTTTTCTCATGTTGTCTTTGGCATAGTGTTTCTAATGTTATTCAGTGCTTTATGGTTGCATGCATGTGTATCCTGGGCTCACCCTCTAAACATGTGTGTGCTTGTCCCCCCCCATAGTAAGAGTAAAGTGACTGCTATCATTGTAGATTGAAACCTGACTGTCATAACAAATGTTTGCCAATAGTATGGAAGATGGTTCATATTCTTTATAGACTTATTTTTGACTTGCCTATAATTTTGACTTGGTGCATTAATTTGTCTTACAATTTTCTGGAAGCAGCCACACATAATTCTGTACAGAGTGAAGACAGTGTGTCAAGCTATGGTTTTGAGTTGCTCTTCCTCAAATATTTCTGTGCTTTAAAAAACAAGACATTTTCACTTGATTCCTTTGGTTTGAAAATCACCCACCGCTGTCGTTTCCTAATTCCAGCATGATTAAATTTCCTTGCAAAGCTTTGTTGGCTGTATTAGAAGAAACAAGATGCTGACTAACCATGTTGTTAATATTTTTAGGTGACAGTCTCAGCAGCTCACACATTTTAGTACTAGGAGTTTCTTGCTGCCATCAGTGAAAACAGTGAATGTTTTTAAGTGCATGTGGTAGCACAGACATGGTCTTAAATTAAGTAGTCTCAGAAGTGTTCCTGTGAAGGTGCACAATGTGATGTTTGAACGTAGATTCATTGCTTTTTTCTTAATTGCATCTTACCCTATAAAGCTATGAACCAAAGACAAAGTAAAGTCATTGAGGTGAATTGTTTTTGTATCTAGTCACTGACTGAGAACATCCTTTTCCTGGAGTAAGAGAAATCTGTTGTTTTGGTGTAACAGAACTGTTATTAGGTAGCTGACTTCACAGATTTGTATAGATCACAGTTAAAATAAGTATGGAATTAAACTTTATCTCCCTCTATTACCTCAAAACTACAAAAATGTGCATTAATAACCTTGTGAATGTATTACTGTTTGTCTTAGAATCTGCTAGTAGTAAGAAATAATTAATTTTTACTTTAAATATAACATTTAAAAAATTTTTTTTCTGAATCACAAGCTTACTTTTATATTTACAGTTGCAACTTCAGGGAATTTTGGTGTCTCATAAATGACATAGTTATCAATGAAAGGAAACATTAGGAAGGTAAAAACACTGACAATATTTGAAACCTGAGCATGCTTCTCTATAAGGGAGCATCGGAAGAAAAGATAATGATTAAAGCAATGTGTTCCACCTGTGACCTAGTCTTGATTTACCAAGAAGAATGAAACTGTGTTGTCTAATAAAACAGTGATAATTCTGGAATTTTCCTTTTCTTCTTCTTGTGAACCCAGCCTGAGCAGATGTTGTTTTGGTATACATGATTATTGTTGAGTCCTAGTGGGTTTTTACCCTTTCTTACCTTTTTATAATATTAACCTGGTTTCAAACAGTGGCTGAGCTGTGGTGGAGTGAAAGGCTGGGTGGAGGTGATGGAGTTCCCTGTTGAGTGGTACTCCTCTGGAACTGGGGGAAAATTGTATGCAGTGCTCAGCCTCTTCAGGTCTGTAATCTGCATCTGTCACCTTCCTCTTCCACCTTTCTGTGTGGAAAGCCTAGGGATGGAGGATGCAGCTTACTAGAAGGGATTATTGTTCCATGAGGGTAAAATCTTTTGAGAATTCCTGATCAGGTGATGCATCCATTGTACGTTTTAGAACGTTCTCAGAGAAAACTGAGAGGAAAAGGGGTACTCATTCAGTGCTTAAAACATACAGTCTCCGAAGTCTCCTGTGCCTTGTGAGATTAAGGACAGCTTACTTCAACAGAGAGAATGTTTCATCCACCACCTTTCCTCTGATTTCAGTTAAGCAATGTCCTTGGAGCATCTTGAAAAAGTAAGATCAGAGAAGTAAGATTTTGAAGCTCTCTTTAGGAAGAGAATAATTTGCCCATGGTGAACTGTGAATCATGCACTGCAGCGTTGTGTATTGCTCTGGTCTATGGGTCACTGTTCAGAAGGCACTGGAATGAATGCATTGTGCTCCAGAAGAGAGTCAGAAAATTGAATTTCAGTTCTAAGAATTGTCCTTTCTCTTTCTTCTACTGTTAGCTGATCTTTAATGAATTGTGGTACAAGTCTGAGATGATTTGGTTTGATTTGTTCATTAGAATGGCCAGATTATTTTCAGTCTCTTTTGGCTTAACTTCTATAGGCTACTCTGACTCACTGTCAGTGTGATTTAAATCCTTGTTGTTTTCTCTGTTATTTCATTTCCATATGCACTTCTTATTTTGAAGTGATGTACAGAGCATCTGTCTGACTCTAGAGTTTTTAGTGCTTCGCATTGCTGAAATGTTTAATGTAACACTTATTTCTGGAAAACACGTGGTACCTAGTGATCCTGTTTAACTATTGTAGTTGTTTCTTATATTAGACTTTGAAGTGCCTAGAGGGACTTCGTGACCGGAGTCTCTTACTGCTGTTGCACAAAGAGTGTGTATGTGTGTTCAAGATGGAGGTAAAAGCTTGCTCAGTTGGCATGGGGTTCACATGCAATGGGCCACAGGAGAAGTCATGTCGTTTTGGTATTGATGCCAAGCAATTCTATGAGATGTTTCAGATTTTGCCAGATTTGAGGACCAGATGAATTCTGCCGACATCTGTATGATTCATAAAGATGCAGATCGGTTCTGCTGATCTTAGTGAAATAGAAGGAATTGAGGTGTTTGGCTAGTTGATTGTTTTAGTAACTCAAGCCTGAATGTGAGAGTATCTGGTAGCTGAAATTGGTATTGTACATATATGTAAGTATCAGACTATCGTTGTAGGATACTGTGTCCTCTAAACAACAAGGATGTTTTAGTTAAGCTGTCTAGTATGAAGGTAGACATATGCCAGTGAGGTCTGTGTCAGGGTAACAAGTGTACTTGAAGTAATATGTCTTCAAAAGCTGACCTAGTCTGAACAGCAGTGGTAGAGTGACCTTGCAAGTGTGCATCTGCTCTTAACTTTGATACATGGGTCATTTTATATGCTGTTTTCTTTGTAAATCAGGTTCCCCGTGCCTTCTGCAGAGTCTACATTTTTCTGTTTCAAAACGCTTTGTGTAAACATCATTTTTTACCTTAGATTGCAGAAATATATGAGATATAGGATTATATTGGATTTGAAAAGAAACAAATCTAGTCTTTGTAGATCACCAGCTTATTCTTTTGAGAATATTATGTCACTAAAAAAAACTCCGACCTATTCATATAGCATGCAAGTAACTATATAAACATATAAACATTTGCAAAGAAAACTAAAAATTTTATAGATAAATGTTCCACTGCTATACTGTCCTGTTTCTTCCTCCAAGTTGTAACTGTGCATTGCCATTTGGGGTGTGATATGTCAGATGTATGAAAAGCCTCAAATTTCAACTTAGGCAGATTAATTTTTTTTAATTGTAATAATTAAACTTCATGTAGCATTTTGCCACAGGACAACTTTCTCCCAATGGCAGGACACTGAACAGCTTGCATCTGTAGGAAAGTGGTGGCAAAATTGATGGAACAGTCTATTCCTGCTGATGTTCATTTCAGTGCCCCAGAATGTGGCTTTCAGGGTCTCTGCAGCGAGTGTACCCTGAATTGATGGGACAAAAGGAACAGCCTGAATCTTTGTGTGTCAGAGTGACAAAATGAAATCTTAAATGTCATTTATATTCGGAATTCAATGGGTTGGCAATGCCCATGGAGATTGAGGTTAGGGGGGAAGTTGTCTCATATTCCTCCCTATCATGCAAACCTTTGAAAGGGATTTGAAGTGTTCAATGGAAGTTAGAAGCAGCCAAACAGGAGAGCTTTTCTTGCAATAGCCCGAACTGAATTGAAAATTAAGAGAAAAAGGGAAGACATGAAAGTCTAATGAAAAAACATGTTGAATTTAAAATGTACCTCAGGAAATATTTAAGAGGAAAAAATGCTGTGCCATCTGCAGGGAGAAAATATCTCTGCTATTAGCAAGACCAATGAGCTCTCCATGTGATCTGCTGAAATGCTGAACTTTCTAGAGCAACCTAATTCATCATATAATTTTTGCAAGAGTTCACAGAATTCCTAGTAAGGTACTAAGATTCGTGTCGCTCATATGCAGGTTTTTCTTCTGCTTCCACAGCAATGGGACCTACCTCTGTTCCCGTTCAAGCTGGAGAGAAGACTCCCATTGATATGGACAATTTAGAATTGGGGAGTCTTCATAAAGGAGATTTCTTTTAAACAAGAGAAGACAAAGAAATTGTAACATTACTTATAAATATCTTCTTCTACTTACCTTAGTGTGAAAATGACATGAAATAGTCAGGTCAAGAATACATATAGAACAGGGCTTGAGACTTGTATATGTATTGGGTATACATAAACTGTATATGTGTAGAGTGTGTGAATGAGGCACAGTTTTGTTAATTTCTTTAGTCCATGTAAGATAATTTTACAAAGATGATGTCGTTCATTCAATTTATAGTCAAAGCTGGAGCTGTATTTACTCTTTTAGTCCCACTGAGATCACAAGAAAGTGGGTAGGTGTCTGTTGCAGCAAAGTGGAATGGCCAGCTTCATTCCTGACTAAACTGCTTGTTTTTTCCCTGCTGCTGCTAAGTTGTTGCTCTGTTCACCAGTCCTCTAACTGGACGACTAAAGTAGACAGCTTTGCAGGTGATTTGTGGCCTTTGACTTTTCTGACTTAGGTGAAGAAATCAGGAGCTAGAACTCCTATCTGCATGGGGCATTAGGTCATATCAATGACCCTTCCCAAAGGAGGACTACTCATAAGTATACACTTTGATTTACTCGTATGATATGTCACTTATGTAATAAGCACACAAGGAAAATGGAACATAAAAGGTGTTTCTGTGTGTGGGATTTTTTTTCTGAAGTTCATATTGTAAGATTGCTTAAAATTATAAAAAAATATTTCTGTAGCCAGTAAGCTTAATATGTTCCTCAAACTGTCTGATATTTAAAATATCAGTACGTTTTAAATTCCAACTCTCTCCCAGCATTTCTCTAGAGGAAAGCCAAATACAGCATCTTTGACCTTTTTGCTTATCAGTGAACTAATAAGGCATCTCTATTGTAGTAATAGTCTTTGACG
Source organism: Colius striatus (assembly GCF_028858725.1). Classification (NCBI taxonomy): domain Eukaryota; kingdom Metazoa; phylum Chordata; class Aves; order Coliiformes; family Coliidae; genus Colius; species Colius striatus. Next base: position 63,610,557 of record NC_084761.1, read on the forward strand.
TACCTTACCCTATGTCTTTCTACTAGAGCAGGTTTGTTCCATTGGGGGTTAAGAATATTTAATCCTTTAACACTGACATATACAACACATAGCCATGTCAGCTACAGCTGTTTCCAAACATCAGTAACAAAATTATAGAGGGTTTTGAAGCTTCTGTTGTGAAAATGAATACATTTGAGGATTCAACTTGCTGACAGTGTTTATGTAATTTAATCTTGCCATCTGGAAGAAAGTAAACATTTTTTAGGAAATTAAAGTTAAGGTAGCAAGCCCCCTGTGGTTTTTGGCTGCTGCAGATAACTTAAGTTGAACCAAGTTGATGAAAATCTTCAACAGGGAGGGGATCATGGTTATATTTAAAAGATTGTTATACAAGTGCATTGATGCATAAAATTGTTTCAGAATATCTGCTTTATTAACTTCTCTGCTTATTCAATAGTTAGATGCCTTTCTTCTGCTCAGACAAAACCAGTAAGTTTTTCAGTGAAATGAAGTGTATGCATGCAGAATGCACAGATGTAACTGAAGTGTTTACATTATTGCTTTTCTTCTCATATTGTTCTGTTCCTTTTTCTTATTCTTCCCTTTTTTTGTCATTCTATATGATGTTTCTGAAATATCTGTTCTCTTTTATTAATCCACTCTATTATTGCCTGAGTTATTTATTTCTGTGTCTTTTAGTTTAGTTTTCTACAGAAACAGAGTTTACACAATCCTACCATGCATGCATCAGTCCCACCATAGTAATTTTGAAACTGTTAGGCATTTCAAACAAACATGTGAGTCAGAAAAATATTCGAAAGGCATTGAGTTTCCATACTGTTTATGGATCCAGACGGATTGATAAAGGGGAGACACTTTAACAGTGCCATACTGTTAAGGTAGGGCATGAGCTGTATGGAAAGGGAAGAAAAGACTAGACATACCTGTGACAAACCAAAGTTAATTAACTGTTCATAAAATAACTTAAATGCTAACCACTTCCCCTCACTATTCCATTCTTTGTTTGTGCCATCTGATGAGCAGTTTTATATGATGGGAGGGAGGCAAGATATTTGTGATAATTCTTATGGCTTGAAACATTTATATGCATACAAGATATTTCTGGTAGGAAACAGATTCCAGAGGTATATGATTTGAGGAGATGGACAGTGACATCCATTTTATACTTGGAGACTGGATGCTTGAGAAATATGGATGGGATGGAATGGAAGTGAAGCACATGAAAACTTAGTTTTCCTTGAGTGTTTGAGCATTGTTATCTTTGTGAGAGATAGATACCGTTCCATTTTCTTTAATGAAATCTTAAATTCTCATGTAAGTTGTTACATTAAGAAAACCTCTAAATTGTCCAGCATTTTTTAAGAAATCTAGGATTTTGTTAAAAGGTCCACAAGAGCAAAGGGTATGGTAATGGTACCCTTGATTCCTAAGGGGAGGAGGCCAGGAAAAAATGTAGCAGAGGTATGAACTGAGCAGAAATTGCTTGATAATAGTAAAATGAGAACAACAATTTCCAGTATTATGTACAGGGTCTATAAAACTAGGAGAAAGCTATAGGCTGTTCCTGCTTAACTTTGGTGTCTAGTGATTTCAGCTGATTCTTTCAATGTCTCTTTTGTCTGCTGAGATCATATTCACCCTTCCTTCTTGATATCTAAATCCTCTTGCTTTGCTCTTCTCTGCTAGTAGCATTGATTTATTTACTTAGGTTTGTACAAGCATTCTGGTGTTCTGCTAAAATTAAAAATGCTGTTTCTGTAAAGGAGCTGGTCAAGTAGTGGGATTGTGAACTAAAACATCTAACTTCATATATTCAGTAGAAGTTGCCTGTCAGCTTCTTTAGAGATCTGAATAGGCTTTTAAAAAAAGATCTAGATCTAAGCCTTGATAATTGACCTTAAGCCCTAACTTGCTAATCTATTTCTGAAATGTAAACCTGATCCTTGTCATAAAACTGCAGTGAAGATCTACATGAAAATGAAGTAGGACGTTAATGGAGAATTTATCTTTTAGGTTTGCTTCTTAGCAGTATAAGCAACAATTTTAGGAATGCTTGTCTGATTTTTTTTTTTTTCTTTCCCCTTTCCCATATGACTTTCTAAAGCTGGCTAGTCAGTTTCCAAATCATGCCTTTCCAACTTTGTCAGTGTGACCTAGACATTTTGGCTGAAACAAATCCACAGATTGGTGAGTTCATAAACATTTATGACTGTGCCCTGTGTTAAATAAGGACTGTGCTTTATTTTCATGCAATAAAATTTAATTAGTTATAAGTCAGGTTTTGCTTTAGTTGTAATTAGTTTAGCATATAATTATTGTGTCTAATAGCAATCTGAAATCTGCAAGCATTTTGATCTTATTCCAAGTTAAAAAAACCCTAAACCTCTTAGATGTATTCAATCAGTAGCTATAATAGAATCTTATTAGTCAACCGTATTATGGACTGTGTAAATCTTTAAGTGACTGAAGCAATGTTTTCAATGTTGCTTTTTATGTGTTGAATTAAGAAGATATATAAAAATGTTTTGGACTTGGCTTTTTAGCTGATTAGGAAAAAATCAATGATTTGGGATTTCTTGGCAAACTTAGAATATTTGCTGATTTGGGTTTTTTTTACTTCAAAATTAATTTTGAAGCTCTAGCTTTCATAACATATAACTGGGATCTGTGTGTGTGGAAATAGTAATCCTTCAATTTTAATGAACGGATATATAGTAAATCTCATAATTTACACACAAATATCATTGCTTAATAAATGATTCGTGGGTATTTTTTGAACAATATCTTACGTCTTCTGTCTTTTGCTTGTGGCTGACTGAGATTTCTAATGAATTTGCCCTGCCAAGGAATCTTCTGCCAGCTTTGCCTATGGATTTCCTTATGGGAATGGCATTACAGCAAGAGATAAATGCAGAGCCTGCCATGTTGTTAGCTGCAGTGAAGTAATAGAGACTAGAAGCTCTGCTCCCACTTCCAGTCCAACCCAGCTATTTTTTTGCAGATATCATAACTAGTAGTGGTTTAAAATATTACTTTCTATATTATTAATATTAGGGTTGCTCCATAGAAGGGCTCGTCTTGTTCTGTGCTGATCAGCCTATAGGTCAGGAAATCTAATCAGAGCTTAGAGGATGCCACTTCTTAAGGTATTGAATAAATGTACAGAAAACAGCCTTGTAGTTGATGGATATTTGTCTTTTGGAAGCTTTATGATCTGATTGGGAGAGATAAATGACTTCACAGCTAGGAAAGAGATATTCAGATCTTGACATTTAAAAAGGAATATGTACTTTAGGCTTGGAAGGCATTGCCTCATTTTGAGGGAATGGAATTTTCAGGTCCTCTTCTGCTTTTGCAATTACTTGCCCTATAACAATCAAAATATTTAGATAATTGTGTTTAAATTTAGCAGGCGTATCATGTGAGTCAACTCGTCATTCACTTTTCTAGACTTTCTATTTTAGAAGAATTAATAGGGTACAATTCTTAATTCTGTTTCAGGGGTTTCTTTTCCGAGCAATCATATTGATATTATCTGGCATGTTTGTAAAGTATCTTACGAGAACAGTATATTTACTGTGTAGTATTGCATTCATAATTGTGTGTGTAAACACTTCTGTATGCAGGTATTATATGTAATTACAGAACTGAATACTGTACATATAAGTATGTGATTATATGCATAACACAGAATTAAAAGATGAAAAGATAGAATACAGTTGCCCACTTGTTAAGTACCCTTATACCAAGGCCTCAGTGAGTAATTATTGAAAATTCTGAAAAAAATAACAACTCAGTGATAATTTCTGGAATAGCAGTAGGGAAATAGAACTTTTCATAGTGGTTTGCATTTTTTTCCTCCCAAATGAAACTAACCAATAACAGAACAGGAAATAATCTTGCTTATAATAGAGTAGCATATTTTTTAATTTTTGTGTCCAGGCTTTAAAAGTCTTTAAAAAAGGTGATTCAATTCAGTGTGACAAATGAAGTGCGAATTCTATTTTGAAATAAATAAAAGGAAGAGTTTTCCTTTTGTTCCTTTAATCGTGTTTTGCCCAAATATAAGAATATTGTATTTAATACTAAAAAGTTTTAGAGGATCAAAGTTGCCAATCCATTGCAACCGATGTGCATTTTCTAGGCCACGGTCACTGACCTGATTAAGGGAGTCAGAAGGTTGTGAAAATCTAGAATAATAGAAAGTGTTCATATCTCATAAACCTGAATTTCAACTGGATGCTTGGAATTGGAAAATGGTAAATATGAGGATGAGTTATCTCCTCCCCAACTCAGAAGCAGTCTCAGAGGCTCGTTTAGCCAATTAGGGTGCTTTCTGTGAATTATTATTTATTGCACAGCTCCATAAAAAAAAAAAAAAAAAGAAGACATTGTGGTATTTTTCTCATGTGATAATCAGCGATAGAAACTCCACTTTGGAGTCAGCATGATCCTTATATTTTATGTAGTTAAAAAGGTAAAGCATCCTATACAGAGAAGAAATCATTAAATATCCATCTCAAGAAATCAGAATATAACTACCTCCATTTTTATTTGTGCTGGGGTAGCAGTGAGCAGCACCATAGGAAATAAAAGCAGTGTTTTGCTGGGTGTAGTGCAGTTGAGCTCAAGAGTAAAATAAAGAAGGGAAAATGTTTCATTTTTTAAAGATGTTTTCTAGAGCAAAGACCTAGCTATTCTCTTTTCTCTTGCCCCACCCTTGGAGGCAACACAGGGTCCTGGCCCTACTGTTTAATTTATTACTGAGCAAGAAGTCTTCAGGTTGATTATGTGTGGGATCTGTGTTTGGTAACCAAGCTAGAAATTTCTTACGTGGTCACTTGTTTAGATGTACAGGTTTTGTTTGTGACACTGCTTGCATTTTTATTGTTCTTTTCAGGATATAGTAAGTTGGAAAACATTTCAAGGTCTGAAAACAAACATGTGATTAAGGGATTATAGGAATATGTCAAGTTTTGGGGACACATGGTAGAGAAGTAGGCAAATTTCTGGAGAATGAAGGACAGAAAAGCAAAAAATGTATGAAGTGACTGGCTAAAGGAAGACGGATTGGGCACCAGGTGGCACCCTTTTCCCATACCGAGCTAATCGTCGATGGGTGGTAAATGCACCAGGTAGTTCTGATAGGCTTTCAAAAGGTTTGTCTTATTGACATTAACATTCTGTCCCACAGTAGCTTCTTACTTGTTCTTTCTTTGGTTTTGGAGTTGTTGGCTTTGGGTCAGCTATTTGGGATGCAGCAGATGCTGTCGTTGTTGCAGAGCTGCTAGGGTGCTGATTGGCTTGTTGGTCAGGAGCTACACGTATGTCCACTGGCAGCTTCCTCAGAGCTGTTAAGAGGGGAGAAGCAAACTGGCAGCCAAATGTTTGCATCGACTGTAGAATATGTAGGAGGAGTAAAGGGCTGAGAAGATGACAGCAAAATGATTGGGAGGAAGGAGGATTCAGGTATTTATCAAAAAGGGATAAATAACTGAAAATCAGTTCTATGGAAGGGAGGTAGTATAGTGAAGAATATAGGTGAGGACATGATAAGTTTGACAAGAAAATCGTGGAAAGAAGAATCAGTGAATGTTCTATCTGCTCTTACTTGAGGAGTTTCAAGAAAAACATGATTATATAGCAGTAGCTTTTCCAATTGATAGTCAAGTTCATGCTCTTCAGATTTGCATCTTCACGATTTGAATGGCACAGTTGCTTTTGACTCTCTTTTTTTGGAGAGGCTTAACTCTGCCAAGATAGAGACTGTAAATATTGTAGCTGCCAAGGCAAAATGCATTCTGAACATACAGTTAAAAGCATCTCTTTTTTCCAGGTAGTACTTCTTGCTGAATCTTGAAGTATGTAATATGTGTTGGTTCAGAAAGCATTTTGTGTCCTTAAGATAGAAAAGCATATTTTAGCATTTGATAACTAAAAAGAAACTTTTCCAAGACTGCTGACCCAGACACTTTAAGACAGGCTTGAATTTAGTTAGATTTCAATTCAGACTGCTTTTACTGACCTTCCCTCCCCCTCTCCCCTTGCATATTCCCTCGGTGGTCTTTCAAAAGCCAGGTGTCTGGGATTGTCTCCAGCCTGCTCTGAAAGCACCCCAGGCCTTGGATTAATATGTGAGAGCTGCCTTTTATTTAAGTCCATCCATTTACATAATGCCTGCTCAGTCAAACACCCTTGCAAAGTACCGCCAAATTGAACCAAAACCTTAGCAGGTCAGTAATGCACGGTCCTGTTTTTTACTGAATTTAACTTAAAAAATGTCACATCTTTTCACAATGAAAACTGAAGAATATTGCAAAGATGTTTTGGATTCCTGATTCACAGAGGAATTTTGAGACATCTTTGCTGGTCTTTGTGTAAAAGAACTGAAGAAGAACAGTATGTTAAAATGCACTCCTCCTTAAAGGGTGTGCGTAGAGATCTAATATCAGGGTATATCAGGGTGAAAGTTTGATTGTATATACATGGCATGACAGCACATTGCTACTGTTAAAGATACTTTCCATTATATATAGAACAGATTTACCTGGACTGCAGCAATGACATTCTGCTATACCAACTTCTTGCTCAGAAAGCATTGTTTCCACTAAATGAAACACTAATAAAAGTCTCATTCTCTAAAGACAGTTCTGAATTACCAGTATCTCAAAACCTCCACGTTTCTTATACTCTTTTGTTGCAAGCTTATAGAACTATAGGTTGAGGTCTTTTATTTTGTTTTCTTGTTTTGGCTTTTTTTGATAATCCTAGTTGTCATCTTTTATACCAATCTTGGCATTGCTTTTTTCATTACAGTCTTTCTCAATATTGTTGAAAGTGGGTTACAGGGACCTGGTTCAGTTAAGAAAGCAAAGAACAACTGCAGACATAGTGAGCCCTACTCAGAGTGTGCGTTCAAAATGTTCGTGCTGTGAAATTTGCAAACAGATGGTTATTATTAGCGATGGCTTTGATTAGAGGTGATATCCAAGTTCTGTGTGGTTAGCACTAGAGTAGTGAGTAAACAGAGTTTGGACTTTTCTGAAAATAAAAAGTCAGGTAAAAGAGCTGACTTATAGAACACTTAGTGATAGACTCTCTTGTCACGAGTTGCTTTGAATGATATGACAGTATGGCTATATTAGAAGGGCATTACTTTTGCAAAATTTCTGTCTCAGCAACATGAGAACACTATTTGCATCATCAATTGATTCCAGCTCCAGCACTTAGATATAATGTTGTTGGTACTTGCATAATATGGCAATGTTTGATTTCCCTAATGGGCAAACAATTGTTTTCTCTGGATATATTTCTTTCGACTGAAATACTGTATTAATGAATTGTTGATGTGAGATGGTTCTTGCTCTTAGTGTACCATGCTGCTGTTAATAGTCCTTCAATGACTTCAGAATGATAGTGGTTACGTTTTACTATAATTTCTAATTTATCTTATTGATGAATGTTATCTCACTTGAAAATTTAAACTTTATAGATCAATTTTTTATTTCCTTTCTCACCTCTAAAGGTTTGATTTTTTTTTTTCCCCCTAAAAAACAGAAACTTTTTCTATGATTTCGTTAGAATGTCAAGATTTTGTTTGTGCCCTACACATATGAATAAAGCAAAATTTCATAAGAACACACTATTTACTCTATTGCAAAATTCTGAAATATATAAGCAGCAAAGTTACTAAAAGTTTTTTAAAAGATGAGTTATATGCTCTTGCATATAACTGATTAGACCAGATCAACTGCTAAATCTAATGTGGGGAAGATATGAAATGAGTACCACACTGGGTCTTAATTCTCAATTAGAGTAAATAGTTAGGCTAAGAAGAAAAACACTACAAAGCTTAACATAGATTATGAAGAGATATAAACAGGAACTAAGTGTTGATAAGTACAGAAATGTGAAGGTTTTAGATATCAAAAGCTATACTTAAAAGTTCAGATAACAGTAACAAGGGAATAACAAATAAAAATAAGAGATTGTGCATTGGAACAAAAATTCAGTTTATATTTTGAAATAGAAATATTTGTTAGGTGGCAGGTTTGTAACTTGTTGATGGAATTATGACAGGACACCATGCTGCTTCCTGATTTACCTTGTTTGCTGTGGTGTATAGTAGAAAACAGAGGATTTTAAATCATTGACAGTATTCTTTAGACTGTTTTTATTGTTTTACCACACCATGATTTATTTGAAAGATAAATGCTAAAAAAATTGTTGTGCTCTTTGCTTGATGTTAATGTTACTGAAAGGAAGACCCTTTCAGTAGACAGCCTTCCTGCCTCTAAAATATTGTCCTGTAAACATAAAAAAAAGTCTGTATGACAATAAAACTTTGGAATCTTACTGTTTTCATTGTAGTTAGCAAATTAGGAGCAAGAAGTGATCCATTTAAGATTAAGTAATGAACTTATCAAGGAGATCAAGATTTAATGGTGATGCACCTCTTGTGTCCAAAGAGGCAGGAGGGATGATTTGCCTTTTGAAGCATAACCCTTGGCCTACACTTTAATGTCTGTCTGTATCACAGTGCTTTTAAGTAGTCAGAGGCCTAGAGTGCCCAAATAATTCCCTTTTGCCAGTAGCTTCCGAAGAATTGTTGAGAACAATTGGCATGAGCTGTGGTGGAAGCTTTCCAGTGCATGATGGTGATGGCTTTACACCAGCTTTGTCCAGGATCTCTAGCACAAATGGTCCATGGAGCTTTCCATTAAGTTCTGTAAGTATTTGAGATCCCCTTTTCGCTACCACCTGCCAATCACAAAGTCACCATCTGTTGGTATATGACCTGCAGTGTTTTACATAATACAGAGGCACTATATTACTCCTATAGTTTCTACTACCTTTTTCTTCTCTGTCTACACTGGATGAAAGCTTGTTTGACATCTCTTACTATGCAAATATTCTCTGCAAAAAAGCCATGAAATGCGAGTAACTGATACTATATCAACAGAAGGTGAGTACCGAGTAGAAGTTCAGTGCCATTTTAGAAAGTATAGAGTAACTTGATCCTTTTTTTTTTTAAAGCCAAATTTTAATGCTCTAAGTAATTTGGTTGTGTGACTACATTTTGTTGTTGATGAAACACATCACAATCCTGGCTTCAAAATGAAATTTAAAGAGATGACTTCCTTTTAATTTCATTTATTTCATCAATGCATGTTTTAATTAAAAAGATTTCTCAGCTTAACTAGTTGGAAAAAATTGCTGTAGAGTGGGTGAGAAAAGGTTGAGTTTGTGAAGATAGCCTGAGGGAACGGGCTCAGACAAAAGTTTGGCCATTATAACTGCATTTATTAGAGAGAAAAAGATAAACCGTTGTGACAAAAGGTAGGGAAAAAAGGATGAAAGTAGGGAAATGCTAGTAATAAATAGGCTGTAGATGTTTCAGGAGAGGATTGTGTTGCTTATCTGGCACAGATTCCTAGATACCTTTAGTCTGATTTTGGAGAGAGAAGTGCTGCTAAATTACTCACTGAAAACTCATCAGTCAGAATTTCATGAGAAAAACAGTTATGACTTAACTCAAACACATTTATTTATTTTAAGTATTTTATGGTTTGAAATTAACTGAAATAATAATATTTATCAGCAACCAGATTTGTTTACTAAACATGTAGTATTTGACAGAAATATCTTAAAGGTTCAGTCACTAATTACTTTTGATTATGTGGATTTTAAATTTTGATTTTTGGGCTTTTGTAAATAATGCAAAATGAATAATGGAAAAATGGAGTATAAAAGTGTATTATTTAGGATATGTTATGTTTGGATTTTTCTTTAAAGTATTGAAATTGAATACATACAAATGCAGTATGGAACTTGGAACATTTTAAACAGTTATATTTCAGCCTGAAAATAAATGATATTTCCATAGTAGATTTTCTTGTTAAAGGCAGGTTTTTTGATAATTTTAATCCAATACTCTTAACAATACAAAAGGGTATCTGTATTGACTTCTTATATGCCAAAAGTTGTCTTCTAAGTTAATTTATTATAGTATGTTGCCATTTCAATGGTATAAAAATTGTTTAGCAGAGTGTAACAATAGTTGATTCTTCCTTTGTACTGCACAAAACCTAGCAATAACAAGGGGATTTTTTTAATATGTATTAAGGCATGTAAACTTCCTCCCTCACATTTTTTTTTTTTTTTTTTTTTTTTAGTCTTTGAGTCATATTGTCAGTTTTGACATTTTCTCAAGGTTGCATATGGAGGAGATTTGTGATGTGTTTTGGATAAGAGAGGAAGGTTTCATGGTCTGTCCTGGAGATACAGACTGGCACCTTTTCAGTTCCTCAGTATCATGAGCAGTCTCAGCAATGTGACAGTGGAAGAAAATTATGCTTGGATTATCCTGACAATAGGTATTTTGAGATGAAGAAAACATATGGAATGTGCTAATGGAGAAGTCCTAGAAGTAACCAAGCTCAAGGAGACTTGGATTGTTATTGTTTTTCTTGGCTGGTGTTGACGCTGTGTAGCAATTCCTGAGGAATGGGTGAAGCTGGAAGTTATGGCTTCCAAGTAGAAACTTGATTTCAGACAGATTTTTAAAGGAGAAATATAAGAAAGCTTCCATTAGAGGTATGTGTGATAATTAAAATCTACAGTCTATTGTCAGTATGAGGGGTTTGTTTCTTTTTTTGAAAGCTGGCTTCACACATTATGCCATGAAGTATCAATGAAATATTGATGCAGATCACAAGAAAGTGGGAAACTGCCTTCAAGAGGTAGATTTTTGAAAATCAAAATTAAGTAGCACAAGCTCTTTAACTTTCTGTGGAAACAATTGGTTTATTTTTCTGTGACTTGCTTTGAATGGGCCAAGATTAGTAGTGGTAACAATCTCAGAATCAAAAACTGAACCTAATATATACATCATTGCAAAAAAATGCTGGTTATTTCTCTCTGGTGCATAAATCGCTGTATATAATAAGTTAAAGTCTTTTTTAGTTGTAGTAAAAGTGCAGATTGAGTTTAAAATATCTACAATTTTAAATATTTCAACAGTTTGTAGGAGGAATGTATTTGATATCTCCTGCTTTAGCCTTTGGTCCTTTAGAGTCTCACCTGTGCCATGACAACAGAGCTTGGGTATTTAACATTTGTGTAGGAGCAGGTGGAAGGAAGCAGAGAGTAACCAAATAAAGTATTAAATGAATGAAAAGTAATACGTTCTTCTTGGTTTGAAATAGGGAGTCTTAACTAACCATTATACCAGTATGGTTTATTTATTAGACTAATTTTTTGAGGGCTTTTTAAAGAGACTAAAATCCTATGAAATGTGTTGCTTATTGTTTGGTTGGTTGTGGGATTTGGTTTTTTTTGCAGGGGAGAGGGGAGTTGTTTTTGTGTGTGCATACTGGTATATTTTTCTGGACTAATAAGGTGAATTTACAATATTCCTTCAAGGTTGTTTTGGAACAAACAACTTTATTTTCATAATCTGTATAGTTCATTACTTTGTACAAAACATGCTACCATTTTTCACAGTATTTTTTCTTCCAAAAAAATCTTCTGACACTATCTCAGGATTTCCTGTAAAAAACATTTAATTTTGCTGGATTTAGCACTGCTATGCATTAGATAGACACTGTTGCTATGAGGTTTTTGTAGGTAGAGTTTTGCAATGCTAATGGTTAAATGTAACTAAGCTGGGCTTGCAGCTTTGGCTGTGCAGTATCTGGCCTTAGGAGGTTTTTATCAGTTTTCATTTCTTAAACACTTCTGTTCATTACATTTTGAGTAAGTTGAGTTAGTCATGTGGAATAAAACAGACTGCTGTGTGGACTTTTTTTTTGTCATTGAGATACAATCCTTGATATGTATTCTCTAAAAGCCTTTTTTATTTTCTTTTTTTTTCCCATGAAAGTGAATACTAAAAGGTTTAAGAGTGTAACCAGAGTGCATGCTACAATTATTTGTTTTATACACTAACTTCTCTTTCACTGATTTCATGAGCCACGTAGCATGTTCATATATAGATATATATGTATATGTATAAAATATATAAATTTTCATCTGTTAGTTGGAGGTTAATAAGACTTAAATTCACAGTACAGCAGAATAAACAGCAGTCTTTACAAACACTTGAGTGTTTGACCAGAAAGTGTTTTACATCCTTAACAGTGATCCATTGTGGAGAGGTTATCGTGAACCTCACCAGAGACACTGAATAATGCAGGTTCTTCTGACTTTCAGAACATAAGGTCAGAGTTTGACCAAAGTCCTCAGATAGCAAAAATACTTTCATTTTTACTGAGACAACAGAGGCCTCTTAGCCATTGTTGGGTAGTTAATATTTTCTGAGTGGTCTCCCAAAGACAAAGCACTTGTCGATTACAATTCCATTACTGCTCTTCCATGTGGTCTGACAATCCTGTGCCCTTCAAAAGGAGGAGAGCACTGAATTATACCACATGCTGTATGTATTCAGTCGTATTTCCTGACCAAATAAGTGGAAAAAAGTGATGTCAAAAATCTTAAAGCAAAATCCTTCCTTTTCAGGAAATTTCTTGCTTCCGATTACTGAGTTAATCTGAGTGAATCATGCAGCTCTGTAACTGTGTGTGCAATTCACAGTGCAAAATTTAATTGTTTAGAAGAAATACTATTTGCCTATGGCAAATGCACAAAAATATCTGCCTTTAAAACAGCAATGCTTTCAATATGTGCTCTGCAAGGAAAAAGGTTTCTTCGTGAGTTAAGATCCTGTCTGAGCTGTAAACCTTAGGGTAATTAGAGTAATCTGTCTCTAGCCTAAGATGATGTTACTATGTATTTAGCTAATGTGAGGTAGGAAACAAAGTTCGTGTTTCTTTGCAAAGGAGATAATATAAAAATAAAATGTGTTATTTAATTAAATAGGAGTACTATAGAACAATTCTGAAGATGAAATTCCAAGTATAGAGGTATCAAAAGGGCTGAGGAGAGTGAAGCAACTATTCAGAACTACTTTAAAATGCTTTCAAAGGAAAAATAGCAAACAAAAAAAATCTCTAAAATAGAATAATGATGATGGAAATGAACATTATTTCCAATTTTGTTTTCCTGATGACATAAACATACCCTAGGATGCACTGGGCAGCTTGTTCTCTATTTACATTAACCTAGTAACATACATTAGCCCTTTCAGGTAGATATGGGTAATGTTTTTATATGATATCAATTCTATTTAAGTATTTTGTATTTTGAAAAGTGGTGTGTGAAATTTCAAGGTATTGTTTTTCTGCATTTAGTATAATCTTGATTTTGAAGAACACAGGAAGGAATATTACATTTCAGCTTGCAAGCACTGTTTGCTAGTTATTTGGGTAAAATGAAGCACATTTCCCCTGAAATCAGTATTAATATCACAAATCAGATAGTTAGTATTTGTGTATTAAATTTGGTCTAGGAGACTATAAAGGTGTCGTAATTATGGACTTAGATTTTTTTTTTCATGCCTGCCACTGAATTAATAAAGATAACGTTTCACCTTGTTTTTCTCATTTATGGAATAGGAATAATCCCAGTCCTGGTCAAGTGCTCTGATGCTTATGGAAGATAAATCCACTCTGTGTGTGTTCTATGTTATAAGTAGCATTATTACTATAATATGGAGAACTTGTTCAGGAGAATGTGTTTGCAAAGATAATTTTTTTCTTTTAATTTTGGTTGCACATTCTTTATTCTGCTTCTTCGTATATAAATTTAAGGCTAAAATGTGTCTGGTTTCTCAGCGTAATATCTAATCAACAGAATGTCCTCTGCTGACTAATAGTGCAAAGTATATAGCACAGTTCCATAAATTGGAAAGGAATTAGTGGCTCAATGTTTTGAACATAACAGTGTTTTTAACACCTGAGTCTTTGCATTCAGAAATTTGCTGTCTTTCACTTGCTTCTTGTTGATAGTTTATTTTAGCGAGGGGAAATATGAATAACTTTCCAGTTTGATCCCAATCAGTATTAGCTTTCTAAAACAATATACTAAGCTTAAAACAATTTTGAATAAGTGTTTATGTGTGTGTTAGATAAGTACTTTGAGTTTTCTCCTTTTTCATACATTGTGAGAATAGATTTATTGGTGAGAATAAATATTCACCGACAAGCCAAAATGATATAAGATAAGCATTTTAAATAACTTCTTTCCCCATAAAGTAGAAGGTTTGACTTGTATAATTGAAAATAAAACCACAGCCAACAAAAAACAAAACCTCCAACAAACCAAAACACCCAAGAAAATAAAAAATCCCAAGCACATATGTTCTCACGTGGCCTTCTAGAAATTGATTACTGAAAACGTAGACCAAAATTGCTGAGGAATATCTTTATTCTGTCTGTCTTGCTTGGCTGCAATGTAGAGTAACCTGCATCCAAATTTAGGAGTAGATTTTAGAATTCTTATGTAGAAAAATCTAGTTCTTGATCTTGTAGTTAATAACTGATTTGGGCTGCTGCCCTTGTTTATGTAGAGTCTTTCCTCTATATAGAGCTCTGTGTTAAGGAGCTGTAGTTGTAAAACGGCTGAAGATGTGAGTAGGTCAACTACATGGAGTTATATTTCAGTCTTTGTCACAGTAATTTGTACAGGTCTGGATACTTGTTGGTAGAGGGAGAATAAACAATGACAAGTTGCAAATCAGAAAAGACTACAATCACAAAAAAAAAATCTTGGTGGCCCTGTGATGGACTCTCTGCAGAGAGACAAGTTCCTTGTCCCTCTTGAGCTGAGAAGCACAGAACTGGACACAGGACTCCAGATGAGGAATCACCAGGGTAGAGTAGAGGGGGAGAAGAACCTCCCTGGATCTTCTGGCCTTACTCTTCTTGATGCATCCCAGAATACCATTGGCCTTCTTGGCCATGAAGGCACATTACTGGCTCATGTTTAGTTTCTTATCAACCAGGATGCCCAGGTGTCTCTCTGCTGAGCTACTCTCCAGCAGGTCAGTCCCCAGCCTGTACTGGTGCAGGGGGTTGTTCTTTCCCAGGTGCAGGACTTTGTACTTGTCCTTGTTGAACCTGATGAGGTTCCTCTCTGCCCAACTCTCAGGCCATTTGAGATCCCACTGAATGGCAGCACAGCCTTCAGGGGAATCAGCCAGTCCTCCCAGTTTGGTGTCATCAGCCAACTTGCTGAGAATACACTCTGTTCCCTCATCCAGGTCGTTGATGAAGATGTTGAACAAGACTGGCCCGAGAACCGATCCCTGTGGAACTCCACTGGCCACAAGCCTCCAACTCAGTTCTGATCACCACCCTCTGGGCTCTGTCATTCAGTCAGTTCTTGATCCACCTCACTGTCCACTCATCCAACTCACACTATCTGAGCTTTCTGATGAGGATGTAATGGGAAACAATGTCAAAAGCCTTGCTGAATTCAGGGTAGATGACACCCACTGCTCTTCCCTCACCTAGCCAGACAGTTGTGCCCTCGTAGAAGGCTATCAGGTTGGTCGAACAGGATTTACCCTTGATGAAGCCATATTGACTCCTCCTGATAACGATAATTTTCCTCTGTATATTTATTGATAACATTCAGGATGAGTTGTTCCATCACCTTTCCAGGGTTGGAGGAGAGGGTGACCAGCCTGTAGTTTCCTGGTCATCCTTCATGCCCTTTTTGAAGACTGGAGTGACATTGGCCTTTCTCCAGTCCTCGGGCACCTTGCCTGTTTTCCATGAATGTTCAAAATTGGTGCAGAGTGGCATAGCAACCACATCACCCAATTCCCTCAGCACTCTAGGATGCATCCCATCAGTACTCATTGACTTATGAGCCTTAAGCTTGGCTAACAAGTCTTTAACCTCTTCCACCCAGGGAAAGTCCTCTGTTCTCCAGGCCATCCTACTCTCCTTGCTAGACTGGGCTTCCTAAGGGCTGACCTTGGCTGTAAAGACTGAAGCAAAGAAGGCATTCAATAGTTCAACCTTCTCTGCAACCTCTATCACCAGGGCACTCTCTATGTTCAGCAGTGGTCCCACATTCCCCATAATCTTCCTTTTGCTGCTGATGTACCTGAAAAACTCCTTCGTGTTTTCCTTTCCTTTATCATTAGCAAAAAAATTCTTTCTTTTCATTTCTCATAACTGAGAGTGCCTATGCAAGCGACATTTTTGTCATCCTGACTTGTAGGCTTGCTTTGTCAGTTTTGCTAAATTACAGATACTATTGATTACCTGTACTAGGTGTAGTATGATAAACGGCTTAGGCACCAGCATTCAAAGAAGTCTGAAATAGTCTAAATGACATTAATTTCTTCATAGCAGTATGTTCTTATTTCATCTGCTACATGGAGATCTGTATCCCACACAGTTATATGGTCTAAGTATTTAAAGGACTACCAGGTATGCTTCTGAGGGTGTCTGCAGGTGAATATGCATTACTTCAGCATAAACGTGGAAAAATCAACTGCAAACTTAGAATGGGAGCAAATAATGTGTTACCTGCTGTGATGTTCATGAATCAAAAGATAGTTTATGTTAATGATTTGTGTACTGGAAATGAGTATAGTGAGACTAGTGTTTTGTTTTGAAAGGTAAATAGAAGTTGCTGGAATACTGAGTTGTTTCCTTCATGAACAGGTCTGGACTGACAGGTTTAATTTTGTGGAAAGAGTAATTTGACATAAACCAAAGAAACTATTTTCAAACTGTAGCCTTTGCTAGACTGTTTGCTCCTCCTCGTGGAGGAGAATATTTATGTACTTTGAAAGATACATTGTCTGGTTATTTTGTATGTTAGTGAGAAGGAGCATACTCTTTCTCCTAGTTGATTCTACTTCAGTAATTGACTTTCCATTTTTCATAGAAATCTATTGCAAACTGAAAGAAAGTCTATGAGATATTGGCAACAATCAGGCAACTACATCTTTAACTTTACAGATAAGCTGTCATTAAGTGTCCAATTTGGTATCACGTTGGAAGAGAAGTGAGAGGAAACTTCTTAGAAGACTAAGAGTGCTGTTTAAGATGACATTTCCAGGTATAAAAATAGTTTGCTCTTTTCTGTGGATGCCTGGAACCAAATAATACTTGTTCTCATCCTTTACTGATGTTACATACATCTTACCCTTCATCTATTGAAATCATAGAAATGCCCCCCACTCTAGCTAGCAAACAGACATTTTTAATAGGTATGCTCACTGCCAGTAAACAAGTAATACTTTAGCTATTTGTTCAGTTACTTAACCACAATGAGAATGGATTTTAAAGGCATGTTTAGCTAGGGATATAGTTTTTTGACTGAGGCAAGGTGAGTCATACTTTTTTGCCAGTGAAGTATTTCCCCTAAGTTTCTCACAGTGAAAACATTTTATTGACTGAAGATGTGTTTTACTTGCTTCTGAAATATTGCAGTGCCGAGCCTTTATGTCCCAGGTTTAAAAGCAGGGGACTGGTCAGTGTATAAGGGTTATGATAATTCTCAGTTGGGAGAGGCAGAGGGGAGCAATAGCAGTAGAAGGAACTATTGATTTTTTTTTTTTTTAAAACATCTGAAGTACTTAATTTCTACAATAATACAAATAAAACGAATATACTGAAGTATAAATTTGATTAAGATTTCTTTTCAGAGAAAGAAATGCATAATACTTTTCTGAACTGTGGAATGTTACAATTTACTAGGCTGATAATATACCAGAAGGTTAATCGGTTGTCCTGTCCTTTTTTTTGTGGTTTTTTTTGGTGTTTTTTTTGGGGTAGGTTTTTTTGTTGTTGTTGTTTTGGGTTTTTTGGGGTTTGTTTGTTTGTTTGTTTTTTTCTCATGTGGCTGTTTCTGAGAACGATTGCTTCTAAGCTTTTCATCCCAATTTCTATCAACCATATTTCCACAATCAACAGCCCAAAGGAGTATAAAAAGCAGCTTCTGTTGTGAAATGCACTTCCTTTTCCACTTTAAAGTGATGATTACCCCTTTTAAAAACTTCCTTTTGATGTGACCAGACAAAGAGAGACTCACATAGCCCTTTGGGATTTGCCTGCAGTGAACCTTTTTCAAAAATTATGATCGTGGATGTCCAAGTGACAAGACTCTCAAGTTGTTAAAGTAGATTTAAATGAGAAGAAAGCAGGATGTCAAGTACACTTATTTGTTGCTGTAGTGTAGTGACTAGCAATACTGTGTACTAGTTACAACCCATGTCAACATAGTAACCACACAGGTATTAATTTATGGGATAGAAAACAAGACTAATGTCATACATCAATACAGTAGGACAAATATATCAACACCCTTATATCTGAATAGGCAATTTAATACAATGCATTTAATATATTAAGATTATCAAAAGTTATGTTTACTTCTGTTCAGGGAAGCAGAATTGACAAAGACTTTCATCAACAGGAACATTCTTTGTAATGCAGATATATGTATACCTTTTCCTTTATGGTCATGGCAATTTCTTGTCATATGAACCAAAAAGTCCCAAGTGAGGCTTTCCCATCGTGGTAGAACAAAAACTTAATAACTTGTTATTCAAAACCCTATGAAATAATGTATTTCTGTCTTCAGAAATTGGGTTCTTATGCATTTCCCTGGGAGAAGAAAAATGCACTCCAGTGATTGTTTCAATGTTTACACTGGGTTATAAAGGGAGTTTCAGAGATACTGTACTTATCAGCTGCACATGAACAGTTTGTGGTTTGAAGAGGGAGCCTGGGATGGAGAAATCCAACCTTCTGTATCCAATTTTACTCAGTGGAATATGGCATTAAACAACCCTATTGTATTCTTAAAATTTCATTTTATCTGTTGGAACACTAGACCATATGGTTTATCTAGAAAAGCTAATGGATAGTTGGTTTATCTAGAAAAGCTAATGGATAGTTTGTTCATCATTCTTTCCTCATTTTCTGCTTTATAAACCAGATAATGTGAGAAAACAGATTGTGATAATCAAAGGTAAATCTTAAAGTTGAGTGTGACCGTAAACTTATGTCTTCATTATTTTATTGGAATGCCAAAGTTGTGCCTTTTTGATTTAGGTTCTACATTTAAAGTAAAGTAAGAATGAACTGAGGACTAAAAGTCAGATGACTGTGAAATATTTAATTAGGGAAGGATGTGTATGTTCTATTTCACAAGAACTACTTGAAGAATTAAACATCCTCAGGAAGGAAATTCTTATTACTTTTAATGTGTGAACTATACTTGAGCTGCATTTTTCTGACATCAGCCATTCTTTTAAATTTTAAAGAATCTGTGGTGTATTTTTTTTTCCCCCTCTCCACTGTGGCCTACATTGATTTACTTTACTTCTTTTATACTTTTTTTTTTATACATTAGTTTACAAGTGGAAGATTTTCCTTAAGAGATATGTTTAGGGTATATTATAGCTAACCTATAAAAGTGCATAAGCTATGCAAATTTATATTCTGCCTGTGTATCACTAGATCTTTATGTAGCTTTTATCATTGCTGTTTATTTCAATTTGTTTAGGTACATGTTTTTAGCATGGAGTATTCCTTGCTTATGAGACTTACAGTTTTAAGTGGAACAGCCTCAAAAAGAATTGTCCTTTAATGATAAGATTGCAAAGTAAAAATGAATGAACAGAAAGAGTATGCCAGGACTATAATAATATTTGTAACATTCATTAAACTGCTTAAGTAATGTATTCAGACTGACTAGTATTTCTTAGCTTCTATATCACCCACTGTGTGTTCTGGTAAATTAAAGCTAGGAAACCTTTGTTGAAGTTATAATACTCAAACTGACATCTAATTCTCTCCGACAATAGGTACAAGCCTGCAAGCCTCTCTAATTCTTTCCAGTCTTTACATGTATTGATTCTTTTGTAAACTTGTTTCATCCAATCTATTACCAACAGCACTGGTTAAAAGTGTGAAGTTTGCTATGTTTGACCTAAGGCACGTTAAAAACAATAGCTATCTGGCATACAATCATGCATTGCAGGCTTGCTTTTAATCAGAAGGAAATTTGGGTCTGTAACTGCTTGACTGGTCTGATAGCCTCTTTTGCTTAGAAGGACTGACATGTTAATTCTTTGATCTGACTGGTTTGCATCTGAATTTAGTTCAGCTATCATTTGTATTCTAGGCTCTAAAAGTTTTATTACTTGAGTAGGCTTATGTAAGTAGTGTATTTTGATTCAGGTCTTCATTTTGTCTAGTCTTGGCTAATGGTTTACATATAGAGATATGTTTTGTTCAGGTAAGTACAGATGTAGTACTTTTTCTTCTCAAGGTATCAGGCTTTTTGCATCTTATTATTGAAAAGCTAACAAACACTTCATGCATAATCTCTGAATGGATAGAAAGAATAGTAAATGTTCATGAAATGAACATACTAAATTTCTATTATTTTGTGCATGTCTTATTACATATGTTTTACAGATGTAAATAATTGACAGTAAACAAACACATCAACTGTCAACTATGTTCTAACTATGTTGATCATCAGTTTCAGAGCTTTGAAGTTCAGTAAATAATTCATGATAGTTGTTAGTGTAAGGAAATCAAACTGTACTCCTGATCCTACTTGCTTTCTGTCCTTGTTCTTGAACAGAACTTGATTGGTAAGCAAACTGAATGATTAAGAATGTATGAATAACTGATGGGATTAATTAAACAGACTGATACTTTAGTGTTGAAAAAAAATTCTGAAATACATAATGAAAATATTTGATGTTTTAAAAATTTTTTATTAAAAAATAAATTGCCTAAAACAATCATGAAGGGACTTGTTTTTAATACAAATGGAACGTATTTTAAACCTTCCAACAAGGTGGCTGTTAGCCTAGTTAAATGTCTTGCTGAGACCTACTGTGTTCGCTGAGAATGAAAAAAGATACCAGAGTACAGAAATGAAGAAATATATTAATTTTGCCTTTAATGAAATGTTCCATAGGATACATGTTCCAATTCCTTTGTTTTCCGTTGTTTACCTGGAAAAGCAAGACATGGGAGAGGTTTTTAAACATTGGAGACTTTTTTTTTTTTTTCCAGGTTGTTCAGGGTAATTTTTGTTTCTGTGGTCTCATAAAAGTTCTTAAATACTCCAATAATATATTGTCAGTTTTCACCTATATTCTGACTTATCTAAAACTTAAAGCAGGAAAAATGATGTGACTTCAGGCAGAGATGTAAAAATTCTGTGTCATTCTGTAATTTCCGTGTACTGATTTGTAAGATCTCCATTTCAACACTCAAAACAGGGTGAAATCAGAACAAAGTGGTTTTAAATCATCCTCATTTTGGCCTAAAAAGGTGATGCAGAATAAAACCTCACATGTAGCATTTCCCATGCCAGATAGGGAACTATGATAAAAGTTCATGAGAATTTCTCTTTTAGATTTTGTTTGACAAATATTTTATATATATCTATAAATGCAGATGCATGATAATACTCAGGCTCAAGGTGACAGGACTGCCTAGGTATCTTTGGCCTTTCTAATTTGTCATACAGTGTAGTTTTGCATATGTGAAGCCCTAGGTTCTTGCTTTGTTTCTGTGGGATGAGAAGCAGGGAATATAAATAAGTAATGTGTTGTACAGCTGTAATTACAATGAGACATCACAGCGAAGCTTTAAAGGATATCTTCAGTGCAAGGCTGGATATATTGGGCACTAACAGGAGAGAGCAGGTATTCCGTGGTATAGAATCTTTGCGGTCTGAGGTGAAGGCTGTGAGGTGTTGTGAATTAGATATGAAAGCTACCAAGGATAGCAAGGATAGCTCTTGTTCTTGCCTTTCAGGAGGTGATTGTGTCTCAGTATTTCCTGTAAACCACTGTTGGTTCTCTTTAAATCACTATGGGTCCTGCCTTCTTTTGGCAAGTTTTCATTAAACTGGTATCTTCGTTGTCTCACTATTTTTTCTGGTGTGACAGATGACAAGAGGAGGAGTGTTTTGGGAGGTTTCTAACTTTGACAAATACAAAGATCATTTCACTTGACAATGACTTGACAATTCTCTCTATTGTGTAGTAACCTTCTACAAAAAAAATAGTTTGTTAGAATATTTCAGTGGAAAAAAAAAACAAAACACCATCTTTTATAGCTGAAAGTGTTAGCCCAAATATAGATGTTAGAGTGGACTGCTCAGTGTTGTTAGGCCGTGGCAAATTGTTTCCTTTAGGGATCTGTAAATGCTGTGGTGAGCAAGTATTCAGTCTTCACTTGGTAGCTCTCACTGCTTCTTAAAAAGTACTTTGGTTTGATTTTGTTCTAAAAGCTCTTCTTTTTCCTTTACTCCATATGGCTTCTACATGGCTTCTGCTCATTTTATCAATTTCTAACTACTACACTGTAAAAATAGTGATGGCAGTTGATAAAGCTAATGATATTTGCAGATAAGTACCCATATTCTTTCAGAAGATTTGAAATTGTTACAAGAATATAAGCAAAAACATTGCAATAAACTTGTGGCTACAATGTGACCTCGTACATGTTAATTTTTCAGTGAGTACTCAACTAAAGCATTGCTGGCTTTCATAGATCAACTTGAAGGATTACGGCTTGTTTTTTGTAGGGAATATGGAAAGTATTTATCAGCTACAATTCCTTGTTTGCAACAATACATCAATTTCATATCTTTCTTTGGTCACAGAGTGAAAATGCTGACAGCAGGGCTATGGTAGAATAGACCACATCCCTCATTGATTCTTTACTCTGTGTGACCTTGGTGCATCATGTGTGGTTTCCAAGTAATGATATTTTAACTGCTTTTATACTTCTCCATTTTGTTGTCTTGTGCAGCCTACAGATGCTTCAGAGGCTAAGTTCATGTGTTTCATGAGGTAGATGCAAAAATACTATAAAAGAAGAAGAAAAATCTCAGTCACTTTCGAGCAGCATATTCTTTTTAGTCAGATTTTTTGAACACTTTTAAGAATTACTTGAATTAGTGTTAAGATATAATCTATTTTTTGAAACATCTGGATTTCTTGTCAAGGAAGATGGAGCAGAAAAGGTAGGGGAAAAGGATGTCTTAAAGAAGGATAAAATTAATTTCCAACTAAAGGAAGCTGGTTAACAGTTATCTGTACAATGCCATTGTTCAGGCTAGAATATTGTTCAAATACAAACTTCAATTATCTGCAGAAGAAAGGAAGATCTTGAATAACTTTCAGTACAGAAAGATCTTAGTAGTAATCTTCATGACCACTAGTAACTCCTAAAAGGCAAGATATTCATGAATGCAATGTGTGGTCTCAGTATTGAAGTCTTTGGAGTTAAATTAATAAAACTTATGTACTTACCAGTGAATACCTTTCTGAAGTTAATGTTCAGTTTTAGGTCATTAGAAGCAGCAATTACTCCAAACTATCAAAAGCAGTATGCCTTAATAATAATAAAAAATAGTGCAAATCTACTTGAAGAAACAAGTAGCTCACCTTAAGAGATGAAAATTGGAACAAGTGTGTTCATATGTAACTTTCCTACAAGTATCAAACTTTGTATTTAATGTGTGTTATTTGCTAAATCACATCTGATTTCTGAGGTGAGAACTGGAGAGCTGAAAGCAAATATTCATAGTGAAAGCTGATAACAGCCTTAATTAAGCTGCTGTTATATTTTCATGATAAATTTAGAACTTTTCCGCAAGTCATCTGACTTTATGCACCATTTGCATCCAGGAGTGTTTGATTTAAATTAGTTTTTTTAAGAGACCTGCAGATGTCTCTGACAGCCTTAGCTGTCTCTGAAGAAGAGCCCAGGAGCTTTTTCTGCTGTGTTGCAATGTGGAGAAGGTGTATATTGACCTAATTCTGACCTCTCAGTATTTAGCTTTTCCTGGGTTTACATGCCCTGAGAAATACTTTTTTTTTTTTTTTTTTTACTTTAAGGACTATACTTTCTTGTTCCAATTCTTGAACTTCCCAATCCTTTCCTCCTACAGTAACAAGATTACAAGATGAGACATGCAAATAGGTGGATAATTGTCTTCACTAACACAGTAATGACAGCTATTTTACGGAGGCTGTTCCATACAGCTGAGTCACGGAATTTGCACATTGTGTTTTCTGTTTTGTGTTCAGAATGAGGGATGTCCACCTTCTAAGGACATCAGCCATATATTTGGGACATTCTTCTAAACTGAAATAAACATTTCCATGTATTTAGAGTTATATTGGGGAAGACTTTCAACACCAGTACTCTCAGAGTTTAAAAAAGACTAGTTTTTTCACATCATCCATGATACTATAATCTGCAAGCTCTTCAAAAGAAGCCCAAAGTCTTGATTTTTCTAGACTAAGTTGCAATAGTTGAAAGTAGGAAAAAAGTGATAGGTGATAATTAGCTGAATTTTTTCTTCATGATTGTTGCAGGGTTTTTCGTGGGATTTGTTTCTACATATGGATAGTTGCATGCAGGTGCAGTGATTTGACAGTCATTCTCTCCATTTACCTTATTCCCCTCTGATGCAGATTTCAGTGTGTTTATTTGTTTCATCTCCATGTTCTGCACAATATTTCTATTTCTGTTCTAAAAAAAAAAGAAAATGTGACTAAAAGGATAATTTCAAGCATATTTTTGAAAGCTTTGGTGGGTACAGTCCAAGATAACTGTATTCCTGCAGTGTTCACTGCAAGTAAACTGAAAGGCTTTGAGATAGCAACTCATTTGGTTTTGTTTTTATTTTTTAATAAGTTAACAGTATGCTATTGGATTATTTTGATGTATTTATTTTCTTTGTATCATAAAAATTCGAGATAAACTGGATTGTTAAATTTATGTAAATTACAAAAGCCATCTGCATGTTTGGCTGCAAGTACAGTATTGATATATTTTGTACCAAATAAATACAAAACATAGAAGAGCTGTGTTTTACCAGATTCTGAGAACTTGCATGAAGGCAAAAGGAGCTCTGAGTGAGACATGTGGAGGCTCTGATGTGTACAACCACCTAAAAACAGGCAAAAGAAATCAAATATGTTCTGCCGTGTTTCTACTGACTGTGTTTCTATGTGTTAACATCTTTTTTTCCTAGCTCTTGTCTGCTTTTTACTTTTTAATTTTTTTTTATCTTGGTATGCCACTGGATTACTCTTAAGGTAGCACATGCATGTTTGTTGCACTATGATGCTGCTGATTAGGCAGTGTTTCATAACTTCTGAAGTTTTAGATTTTCTTGGCAGTCATACCTTGGGTGGGGAGAAGCAGAAATTGATAGGAAATACTAGCCAATAAGTATAACTGTGAGGCACTTAAAGTCACAACAGTGATTCAGGTTACTCTTTGCGCAGTTGCTATTTTTAGGAAGCTGGTGAGTGAATAAAATACTGTTTGGTTTTGTATCTATTGATTATTAAGACTGTGGCCATTTGAATGGAATTTGTATCTAGAATAATGAATCTTTGCACTGATATCTCTGGATGGTATGTCTAGCAAATTAGCTAGTAATGTATATCACAGAAGTAGATAAAAAATACTTTTGCAAAAAAGAATGTTAAGAGTTTACACTGGTCTATAATTAATCTGTTATAAAGTCTCTTTGTAATCTGATCAGTTGCATTTTAAGGAGACTGAAAGAGACCAAAGGTGTAAAAGTTTCTCCATGCAGGTTTTTCTTGTTTTACCAAGGTAGTAAAATCTTTCTGGACAGGTAAATATTCTGTTTTAATAGTTCTGTATACTGACAGGTGTAGGAACTTCAAACAAGAAAATGCAGATCCAGAGCGCTCATGGTGCTTATGTTACCTGAAGAGATTCTCCCATTTGGGATTAGAAAGGTGATGGATGTTGGTAACCTCTACCGAGGAGTGGATATCAAAGCTTTACATTGTTACCTTGCTCCTTTCAGGTTACTACTGCCCTCTTTACTCCAGTGTTTGGCAAACATTTCACTGAAGTAGCTATATTTCCAAAGAGCTGCTGAGAACAGAAGCAGATGGAAGCTCAGACTTTTATCCATCTTACACTATTTACTTCTATATTTCTCTGGAAGCTGAAGTTAATTGATGTTAAGCTGTAACTTCCTACCTCCTGCTCTGTTTTTTTAAAATTTATTTTCTAATAGGAGAAAATAGAATCATAGAATCATAGAATGGTAGGGGTTGGAAGGGACTTTTAGAGATCATCTAGTCCAACCCCTCTGCAGAAGCAGGTTCTGTTCTTTGTGTTTTATGGTGAGTTGTTTTTTCCTAGTCAGGAGTATTTCAGAGTTGTAATGAGTGGTCTTTGACAACTGGTGGAAGATGAGGTACCAAAAGACTAAAGATTAACATAGACAAGTCTATTCTGTTTCTAGAAACACACATGTAAAAATTATGCTAGGAATATACCTAAAGTACAAGTTAGGATTGAAGGTTTGGGTGGGTTTTTTTGAGAGGAGGGAAGGAGACAACATCAATCCAACCTAACTTCCTCCTGTTTTGGAGTCTTTCAGTTTGTGGAAATTTCTATAGACTTTTGATGACTTTTTGTGTGAAATAACAGTAAACTACAACCTTTGCCTGCAGCAAAAACTATTCCAGTTGGATTCAGCACTGCTTGCCCTCTCTTGGGCACAGTCTTTGAAAAATACTATGATCATACAAGAGCCATGTGGATAGATTTAATTAATAAGAATTGTTAAGTATGGAGAAGAGAGCAGGGGAGAGAAACTATTAAAACAGTAATCAAATACTAATAAGGTCACTGCAAAATGTTTCAGGCACTGGGGATCAGGCTTATTTACTTCATTTTGTGTCACCTCTGCCTCAGTCTTGCACCGATACTGTTAAAGATAACACCATCTTTTCTGGTGAGAACAGCAAACAAGGAGCAAGGTAAGTAGTGGGTGTGTTGAGACAATGCCAAAGTAGATCCTGTTCCTGTGAAGCCTAAGATCCCCCTACCTTGGGTTCCCGGTTTTACCTCACATTTGAGAGACTGGTCTTCCCCCTCATACAATTTTGTGGAAAAGACAGTGAGTGAAAAGCAGGCAAACAGTTTTGATCTTACCAGCTCTGCTTTCTTGAGGACATTTATGCTTTCAACTAGCATAACACCTTACATTTGTGTTTCATACGGTTTGCAGTGCTCAACTGGTGGTGTTATACCAGAAGGCAACCTAAGAATTAGCTGAGCTGTTACTCAGCTTACATCGCTCTC
The DNA here is from genome assembly GCF_028858725.1 of Colius striatus. Lineage (NCBI taxonomy): Eukaryota > Metazoa > Chordata > Aves > Coliiformes > Coliidae > Colius > Colius striatus. The sequence continues at coordinate 63,637,616 of NC_084761.1, forward strand.
AAATTCCCAGTTAAAGAGTTTAATGCAGGACAAAGAAAACCAAGTGACTTATTTTGTGAAAGTTCACAGCATATTTCATTGTGAATGTTATGAACAGTGTGAATATCACCACTGGTATACATGAATGCTACTACATTTTGAGTAATTATTTTTAAACATTTTCCTTCGAACAAAAATCCTGGGCTGGAAGAGAGAGAGGGTGCATTCCTTGATTGACTGCCTGTTATCTAGTAAATGGTAAAGGTGGAGATTGATCCCATGGGACTGAAACTTCTGTATGCTGTTTAGAAATTCAGCTTTTTTCTCCTCTTGGATCTGATATGCAAAGAACTGTGAAGGCAAGAACGATATTGCACGTAAATTGCCTTACATTAATTTCAGTTCCAATTCTCCGTAGCACATGTAAGTGAAAATCTTGGAAATATGTTTGCTAAATCATGTGGTAAATGGTCTTGTTGATGACTGCAGAGACGCTCTGGGGATGGAGTTGTTAAGCACTTATTATGGGAATCCAACTGGGCAAATTAAGAGGAACCTGTGTGTGTGCTTGTTATTTTAGGACTTTTATGCTTGTCTTCTGAGAGACCTCATGTAGGACCTCATGATGTAAAAAGACTGGATGTCTTTTAGTCAGAAGTTGACTTCTGAAATCTCAGTTACTGACCTATCAACAATGAAAATACTCACCTCCAAGGGAAGGTTTAGAGTTATTATTCTTTAATGCTAAATAGCTGAATATTGCTGTTAATAATACATATAAAGTAGCTTTTTAGCATTCTGCTTAGTTGTATGTGGTATTTTCACGTATAACTGTGTCTTTTTGTACTTGTAAATTATGGGGGATATTTTATGTTTCATTGTAAGTAACTGCTGTGTGAGTTTCTTATTTGTTTGTAACACCATTGCAAGCATTTCTTTAATCCATAAGTGTTCAGATGCAGTGGGTGGAACTTCAGTCTGTACATGAGTGTTCCTTGGAAGTACTATTCCAAGTGCACAAAAGCATTGTGCGTGGTAGAATTTGCCATTATGATAAATTCTAGCATAGAAGAACCAATGCATGGTATTTTTTCCTGATTTAAGCTGTTACACATTAAGACCTACTTGTTTTTAAACAGGCTGCATATTTATTGCTATTGCTTATGTTGCTTGCAAGATAGCAATTGTTACTTGTCAAGATAGACGACTTTAAAGATTTATCAATATTTAATGCCCCTACAGAAATGTATACTTTTACATAAAAGTTCAACATTTCAATATGTATGGAACAGCTGAATTGTTTTTTTTCTTTTTTTTTTTTTTCCTAACTTCACTTAACTTTCTGTGAAATTATATTAGCTATCTGAAAACCTGTCATCTTTCTTTAATGCCTTTTTTTGCTGGGATCATAAGCATTTTCTGTAATCTTTGTGAGCAGTTTTACTGATAGATCCTGCTGAATCAGTTAAGGCTTCTGATGGCATGATTATTTTGCTAGTCGTTGTTATTCTAATAGTGGAACACCCCTTTGAAGAATAAAGAGGTCATCCATCTTTTGTAAGATTCATACATAAGCTTTATTACTATAGTAATAAAACTCATTTTTTGCTTGTTAACTGCAAAGGACTCCCACCACTGGAAAATGTAGATTAGCTTTAGAATAAGTACCTGACAGTATAAGTATACCATACTCACAAAGAGGGAATTTGTGTGTTGGTTTAATTTCTGGAATGCTGGAAAGTTTGAACAAAATCTTAAAAGTACCTGAAACACCAGTCTATTCTTCCTGTTTACCTCAGATTCCTTTGGTAAGGTTTATAAACTTGTTTTTTAAACTTATTATATATATATTTACGTCTGTTGTTCTAGGACACTGTTGTTAAACAGCATTTTCCTGCCATCCTTATTAGTTTATTTTTTAAGGCTCTGTATCTGCAATTTGCATAGCCAGTGCTTAGATGTCCTCTCCATAAACTAATCCTAACCGTATATATTCACTAGTACTCACTTTTCTTATTTTCATCTATGTATTTTCTTTGAAGTATTAATGAACATATCCAAAATAAGTTTATCTATGGTTATAGAATAATTTATTCCTGTAGAAGCTGATACCAATATTACGTTGAAGAAATTCATACCAGTTCATATCCCTCTTGTGAGGCTGTAAAACTATCAGCCTTAAATTGACTTAACAAGATGAAGAACAGTATTATTTCCAATTTGGGAAAAAAAATCATAAGCCTTTTAGCTTGTGTAATATTATGGCATGTGTCCTTACGACTGGCAAATCATATTAACTGTAAGCCTTGACAATACAGACAAAAGAAAAAAGATAACTGAAATTCTAAAGAGCTGGGTTTAGAACATGTCAATTTTTTTTCCTACGGTGTCAAGGACTTTGTGTTTGTATTTAGGGAAAAAGATGTGTGTCATTTTGGAGATGGCATGCTGCAACATGTTAGGAATGCCTAGTAACAGTAATACAGAACACCTTCCACTCCAAATGAATTTCAGTCTCCAGATTTTCAGGCTTTTGTTTGCAAAGGCAGCAAGAGAAAGGATAAATGAATGAGGTGGAGCAGAAAGAACTCCCTGTGTTGTGTATGAGGACATTAAAAAGTACTTTACTAATGAAGATTGTTCCAGAATTCATTATTGTTGATATTTTACATTGAGTTTCTGTTAGGCTTATCTTTAAAAAAATAAATAAAGGCAATTGAACATGCATCGAATGTGCATTGAATGCTAAACCAAATATAAGTCATTGGCTTTCTTCACTTACGAATGAAGAAAGTGACAGTGGTGGTGGTAACAAACATTCCTTTTAATGAAATCAAGTATGTTTGTACATAATCCCTAGCACTTTAATCTCTCTAGGTGGTACCCATCTCCTTAAAGCATTCCAAGAGCTATAAGTACCTAAAGATAAACGATTGTGTACACATTCATTTTTAACGTTTTGTTGTTTGACTATTTCCCTCTTTGATAGAAGCTGATTTGGCCAGAACCTGATGGCCTTATAAGTGGATCTTCTGTGAAGCTTTTTAAAGAATTGCTGAGGTCCTAATAAGTAATGGAAGAAAGGAGAGAGCTTTTAGTCCTGCAGACAACAGCTGCAGTGTATTTCAGAATATCATATAACAAATCACTGCAAGCTATTTTGTATAAATGATGAATCCAGGTAAAATACCATATGATGCTGCAGAGTATTTTAAAGAATTATTTTGATATCTTGAATATGCTTCAATATCACATGCAGATTTACTCAGTCTAATTGGGATTTCACAGTTGTACCATTGTAAAGAAGTAGTTCTGTGCAAGCTAAGTTCTGAGGAGGGGTAAGGAGTCAGACTATAGTATAATAGAAACTAGATGAGAATCAAGTTTTCCTGAAATGTGTAACAAACTTGATCATCTAGTGTGTTATTAGCAAAACAGTAGGTTTTATAGTGCTTCTGTAACTTGGATACTCTGGTTTGAAGACCAATTAAATTCCTGGGCAAGACCGAATGTCTTACTTTTTAAGTTTCCTTTTTAAAGAATTATTTGGAAGTATTTTAAAAACAAGCCTCAGTTATTGGAGGTTGCAGGAAAATATCGTGCTTTTGTGTCTTAAACTATAGGTGATCATTCCATTTGTTTCTGCATGAATAGATAAATTTCAGGGGTTTTTTTCCTAGCCTCCAATTACTAGTGTAAACCCAGGGGTTAAAAAACCTTCTATTTTCGCTTGGAAAGAGCAACTGCCTTGAAATTCAGCCAAGAAATTTGGCATTTAGGAGGTAATAAATACAGAAAAACTTAAAATCAGGAAGGCATGATACACCCAATGACTTTTATGTTTCAGGAAGGGGATGCTGATATAGGTGTGTTGTAGTTCTAAGGCTATCTACATGGCAGGTAATACTTGGCTTTTGTTTTCTTAACCGTTACTCGCATTTGTGATGTTGATGTTCTGTTGCTGTTTAAGCAGAAGTAAGGCAGGGTGCGGTGTTCTTTTGTGTTGTTGCTGGTACTTATATAAAACACATGCAAGGGTGGTTCAGAAAGCTGCTCAGAGCAAATATTAACCTTAAGTTCCTATTATTTCCTCCAGTACTGTGAGTACTTTCTGAAACAGTGCACCTTGCAATCATTAAAATGTCAGAGCAAAGGAGGGACTCTGTGGACAGGGTAACAGGGAAGGACAATACAAATAGTGACTTGGATTGATTTAAATTGTTACAAAATTTCATTAACTTCATTAGACTCTGGGTGCTTGGGATTCTCATCAGTGTGTGCCTGAAAGGATGCTGTGATGTGTCAGGTAAACTGATGTCTTCTGTGTATTGATTCTGTTTGATACTAGGATGTGGAAGACCTACAAATGTTGAACTGAAAACACCATGGGAAGTTAAACCCTCGGGTGATGAAGTGCAAAACTTTACTTGACATAAGCCTAATAATGATGTTAACGCTGGACTTTGTTTAAAGGGAGCATCCTTGGCAAAGGACTGTCTACTGGGTAGACAAACTATTTTCTCATATCTAAACTCGGAAGCAGTTAGTCATGTCTGAAGCAGTTTTGAAGACATTTGTGGATCTGATCTATCGACCATCATACAAAGAACTGGAAGTTGTAATGGGACCATTATTTCCCCAAGCATTTGAGGAAAATTCCAGGGAAAGGAGAAATCTGTGCAATCTGGTTTGAAGGAAGCCAAGAAATTCCCTCATGGAAAGAAAAAGCTATATTAAGAGAAATTTAGATATGCAGAGTAATTTTGACTTGAGCAGTTTGCTCTTATTGGAAACTAAGACAGGGAAATGAGTGTGCCTTTCCACTATTTTGTTTGCATGTGCATGTGTTTCTTTTAATATTAGCTGAAGTTTAACAAATTTTGGAATCACTGTGCTTTGGTTCCTTCATTTTCTTCGAGGTAGGACCTGTTAATCTAGAATGTCTTCAAGTTTTAAAGGGTTGCACACACAGTGAACAGTATTTCATGAGGTCAGGAGGCTTGATCATCTCCACTGCAGTATCTAATTTGGGAGAAGGACGAGGACATTTGCCAGCAACGCCAAGAAAAGGGACTGTGCCAAAGCCTCTTCAAAGTCTTAAGCTCCTGGAACCTGCAGTCATTTTTTACTAACTGTCAAAATAGTTTGCCTCCACTGGAAGACATTCCAGACAATTTTTGACTAGAAATCACCTTGTCAGGGTAGTATGCCAATACTTTCTTTTTTTAATTTGAAAACTCATTATTCATATCCTGAATGTGTATTTTGCAGTTCTAACAACTCTCTTTAATGTCTCCTGAAGGGATTCTCCAGTGTGTAATAAGGTAAATTGGGGAATAACTTCAGTTGTAAGGATATTCTTCCAGTTATGTAGTCCAACCTTTTGCTCAAAGCAAAGCTACATTCAAAGTGGAGTCAGGTAGCTCAGAGTCTTGTTAGGCCAAGCTCAGAAAATCCCCAAGGCTGGAGATTTCACAGCCTCTCTTGGCTAGCAGTTCCAGTGATTAACCATTCTCATTTTGAAGCTGCAGGAAGGAGTTTTCATTTTATTTTGCAGATATAGGATCCTGATTCTGATTTAGGTGTTCCGTTTTTTTTACCTCTGGGTAAGATACAGATTAATTTAACATACCAAGCCTGTTTGTTTTTATCTAGAGCTTTGAACTGATGCTTTCTAATACTCAAGTAACAGACATTCATTCACCTTTTAAATCAGTGTTAGGATTTCACTTATCGGTATCTGTTTTGATATTTTTGAGCTGTTATAGTGTGTTTTGTAACTCCTGAAACCTTGATTTCTGTTGCCTTATAGCATTGTTTACAAATTTTCTGTCTCTCAAATGAGTAAGATGAGTCCTGATTCTGTGCTAATGCTGAGATGAGGAGCTTGCACGTATCTCTGTGTATACCATTATTTTCTGCTGGCTTCAGAAGAAATAGTGTTGTGGTGTGTGCATCAACTTGCATAGCTTGAAAATGATAATATTCCAAAGAGAATAAAGGATCTGAAAGTAGTAGATAACTTAGTTAAAGCATGAAATTACTGTTATTTGTGTTCTTGGAGATTAAATAAAAGAGGGAAGGTGGAGGTTTTTTTTCCTTATGTAACCCTCCAGCTAATCAAGGGCTTATAAAATATTAAATAGGTGGTTGAAAAGATATCCATATGGTTTTATCACTTTTCATATCTGTGAAAATTACTTCTTTTTGTAGAATATGAACACTACTATCTTTTGAAGAAAAAAACCTCAACTGTAGTGTTAATGAAGTGCAAGGAACTGAAGCTGTCACTGTTGTAAATGATATTTTTAGGAAAAATAAGTTGGTGTTGGTTTACCTAATACCTCATAGCAAGTGTCTTCAAAAGTCTAAGGTGCTGTTTTTGTGAATTGGGATGATAACATTGAGAGATAAGGTGTTTATGTAGTCTGTCATGTATATCTTTTCCAAAATATATCAATGGATTCATATTTTGGGAGCATACTTAAAAGCAAAGCCAGCACATTTGGCACAGATGTGACACTTCTGTTACCTGAGTTTGTGGTGTTGGCGAATTATACTGGGCATTCCAAACACGTGCCAGAATAACCAATCCATGTACAAGGTTCTGCAAGTTTTGACCACTTGACTGAGAAACTGTTAAAAGAAATATTTTAAGAAACAATCTTACATATAGTTACAGAAATGTAGTACTGCATATAATACTAAGCTGTTGTCTTTACTGAAACTATTCTTAAAGCTTTTGAGACAATTGTTAGTGGTGTATTTTTCTAAGACTTTTTTTAAGATCCCTTAATACCTCCTCATACTAGAAGAAGAAATTCTTCAAGTCTTCCCCATAATACAAGCACAGAAGTTGGAGTGTGTTGTGATTTAGTGGATTGTTACAGCAGTTCTGTTCACCTGAGGTTAACTTGGTAGGTCACTGGGTCCTTATTGAAAGGGACAAAGCAAATAACAGCTATATACCTGATATGCTTATATTTCTCTGTCAGTCTCTGATCCTGTTAAAAGCCCCTTGAAATTAAGGCTCTTGAAGTGAATTTCCAAGCATGGACTGAGCTTCAGAAAATGTGAGCACAGCTCCTATTCTGTTTCTGTAAGAATCTATTGTCAAGAGACAGGGGTTAAGACCCTACTTGTATATATCGAAATAGGAATTAGGAATTTTGAATTTGAGTGCCTGGAGACACCTTTCTGATAAGTATCAGTGGCCATAAGTATTTGTAATAATCTGGCTGCTAGTCTCATTTATTTTTATTTTTGTCATGTAAGTAAGCATATATCTGTTTGAGTCAACATTATACAATAATAAAGTATTATTTATAGCAAAAAGTATGCATTGGAAATGCAACCAAAATCCTCAATTTCTGCACAAATTTGTCTCAAAACCAGACATTTCCTGAAAATATGAGTAGTTTTGCTGATCTTGTGTCCAAGTATCTTCTTTTTCATATTCATCTTCCTTATTTACTCATCCAAAACTAGAGAAGGTATTTTATTTTTGTGTTGCATATCCATTTGTTATGGGTTGTTAAAATGCTGCATAGTCATTTGCTATAGAGTTAAAAGTCTTGTCTGTCCATTTGTTATAAAGAGCTAAAATGTTGACTGCAGTTGTAAGAAATTGAACTTTACTTGGATTATTAACTTGTTTCCTTCTAATTGATCTCTCAAGTGAGAGAACTGTCATTTAAAAGTAGTGGGCTGCTGTAGCAAACTCTTGACTGTCGTGAAGTCATAGTAATAATAGAATTGCAAATATATATAATGATAACATCAGAAATGTGGGTGGGGAATTAATAGGTATGATTTGCTTTCTGGTTAAGCTGCCTCTTCTTTCTTAGAAAATAGTACTTTGATATTTATCACAGATACATATTGCCAAGTGGCAATTAAGTTACATTTTTCTCTTGAAGAAAAACTCATAAACTTATTGGAAATTCACTGGGCAGTGTGGGAGGGAAAAAGTGGAGATACAACTATATTTACTCTATCTCAACCCAACCTTCTTAATGCCTGCTTCTTAATCGTGATTTGAACTCTTGTTGGTGCTGTGGTTTCTCCCCAGCTCTAGCCCTGCATAGCAGCTGGCTCTGCAAGCTGCCTCCTGCTTTCCACATTTTTTTTCAGTTGCATACCTCAATTTCCTCATCTTCAGAATGTTCTCTGCTTTAACAGGGCAATAAATCAGTCCCTCGAGTATCCAGTATCTCAGTACTGTATCAGAATGCCCCTCCAGTGCAAATTCTGATTCAGTATTAATTCACTTTTCTGGTTTGATTTTGCAATTTTTATTTTGGATTGTATGCCACTTACCCATACCATTCTGACTTGGTGCAGAACTGGACATCATCTTGCTTGAACTTGCATAAGCTCCATGTAACACTTTTCAGCTAGTTAGATGGATGTGGTGGTTTTATGTCATGGGCCAATCCGCCAGATTAAATTAGTACTATTAGGTGATGGAGCAGTGTTCCACTCTGCTACTGCAGTTGTGGAATTGCTGCCTTGTTTAGCAGACATTTTTAGTTAGAGTGCCGATAGTTTGTCATGTTAACCATTGGCAGAAGTGGGTGTTACTACAGAGGGGAAAATGGTCAAGGCAGCACTTTCTCTGCATTCTTTTTACAGCCACCAGTAAAGGCTGTGAACTGAGTTAGACTTCTGAGTTAGATTTGGTGGAGATAGTGTTAGCAATTCTAAAGTGGTCAGAGGTTATGAATTCTGATTACAAATACCTAGATAGACTAGATAGAGAGATATTGTAAAGAACTAAACAAAATCTTTTTTCTGCAAAATTGTAGAACTAGTAACAAGTAAACTACAAGGTTATATAAGAAAGTAAAACTTTTCTGTTTCAATGGAATTTTCAACACTCTGAAAATATGTAACTTAACATAAAAATTAAGTATTCATTAATTTTTACATTGTGGGGGTTTTTTTATTTTTTTTCTAATGCTTCTATGAATTGACAGCATATCCACTGTATGTCTCTCCCAGAGGGAAACTGAGGTAGTCTAGAAGGTTGTTTGGTTTTTATTTTCTTTCCTCTAACTTATTTCACTCCTTGTGCTCAGGTCCAACTGAAAAATATTGCACAATCCTATACGGAAGTAATCTTCAGTTTCTGTGGAGAACTATATTCCTTTGTTCGTGTCATATACTGTATGACATAATTACAGAATTTATCCAAAAAAAAAAAAAGGAAGTGCCTTTTGCTTTTGGAGACTTCCTTTTATTTTTCACTGTCAGTGATGTAAAGATAGTGACATTAATAGTCAAGTTGGCTAGACTTACAGGATGCATCCTAGGAAACAAAACCTCTTCCAGACTGAAAACCACTTTAACATCACTGTTTCATTTCTATTATTCATGTACATCTTTTTATGACAACATTAATTGTTAAATTTCAGAAATGCAAAATGTATATGTAATAAGTTTAATTTAGATTTCAAAGTCAAGTACAATAGACGTACAAAGTTTAAGAAGATAAGAGATTGATGCTTGCAAACTATGGTGCTTGGAGACACAATCTTCTGTTGTCCTGTACATGCATCCTCTAGTATCAGTCATGAACTCTGTAGCAAATATATGATTATGGAATTTAAGATTGCATCGTAATGCATAAAAATAAAGGATTTTTTTGTTTATATATTAATATTTGGTTTTAATGGGAAATCTCACTTGGCATCGTGTGCATTTTATTGAATAATTTCTTAATTATCATCTTGCAGTATGGATAGTATAGTTTTAAAACTTTTAGTTCTTTAGCATTGCAACAGTCTGACATATAAACGTAAAGACTATTTCACAAATACCTGGAGAAGATCACTAGATTAGATTTAGGAGACAAACATGTCTGAGAGCCAATTGAGTTCACCCTTTATTTCAGGAGTTTCGGTGACTTCTGTTCCTTAAAGGGCTGTCAGCACCATATGCCAGAGTGTTGCCTCAAAGAATATCCTATTGTTGCGGGGATTTGAATGTTCACCCCAAAAAGCAACAAGGTGGTATAGGGATTTCTGTTTCCAGTAGCAGGGACTTCATGCTTCTGTTTTTTAAAACAATCTCTCTCTCTCTCTCTCTGTCTCTCTCTCTCTCTCTCTCTCTCTCCTTTTGCTTTGACTGTGTTTTCACACCATTTGACTGGTTATAATGTTGGTTTTGACCAGCTTGGTGTCAAAATGCCTGAGCTGAGGAAAGTACTTCTGTAGCTTGAGAGGCACAAAGTATCTGTTATATCTGGAAATGTTACCATTTTTAATTTACAGTGACACCTAGTTGGTCACCAAAACACCAGATGTTCCAATGGTATGTTGTCTAACTTTTTTATATCACTGCAGCAGCAGATTCTAGTCCTAAAGTCAACAGAGAATCATCTGTGTGAAAAAACAGGAGTCACATGCAGCCAAAGCGATGGCTTGTATGTCACTTAAACTATTATCTGTGGGTTTAGTATTTAGCTAGGGGGGAAAAGACTCTACTTGAGCAGAGTTTTCTCTGATAGATTTTTTTTTTTTTCTGTCATAAATTAAAAACATTGTAAGGAATAAGTGTATGAGCTCTAGGCAACTTGACTAACTATTGCTCTTGCTCTGATAGCGTAATAACTCCAGCAAGTTCTGTTAGCTTGTGAAAATCATCAACACCACTTTATGTGACTTTCACTTTTCTGTTTATTGAAAAATTACTAGAAATAAGATCTGTACCATTGTTTAAAAATCTTTTAGCAATACACATAAATGTTACCCTTTTCCCTCCACAGAGTTGCTTATGAATGTATTTGCTTTCTGATGGATAGTTTTGGTTGTAAATGTTTTTTTTTAAAAAAAAAAAAAAGTTATTCCTCCAACATAGACATTTTAGAATAAAGCTATTTCTATTGTACCTTTAAAGATGTAGTCTCAGAAATTTTAAGCTTTTCTAGGACTGTTTCTCATGTAAATTTATTAAAAGATGAGTATCAAAACTTCAGTACAATATGGTGCAGAAAAAAAATAATCTCAGAACTGAGATTTTTCATCTTTCTTTGTGGAAAATACGACTGTCAGAGCAAGAGCAGTGACTGTCCAGTAGCCCTTGTAGTTGACCTGTCCTTGGCAGCTGAGTCATTTACTGTCTCCTCTCTTCATATGGTTTCTTATCGGATCACATAGAGTACAGCCATGCTGAGCATTTTCCAGAACTAAGAGGACTGAACAAGAGACAGACTTAGATTGATGATTAGATTGATGGTAAACAGCACAGAAGGTTCAGGCCCCATGCTAACATGGAATCATTTGACAGATAGAAATATTTGCTTATAAATTGAAAGAGTAGGTAATAATAGTGTTTCTTTATGATTACATTACATGATATTTTATGATTAGACAGACTAATAGCTAGCAGATGGCAGAGTATACATTTTACTTGTTTACTAAAGATGATGGATGACAGTGATTGAAAACCATTTTTAGCATGTTACATTACTCTGAAATCTTGTAGTGGACAGACAAGTTACAGTATGAATCAACAAATTTTATATCTGCCCTAGGTTTTTGGGGACATAAATTATTCTGTTTCTTATTTTATTGGAGTTGTTTCTTCTTTCAAAGATATTTTTGTCTTGGAGGAAGGAGAAGAAAAAATGAAATCTACTTGGAAAAGCAGACTTTTAAAAGGGTCTATGTGTGCTTTACAGCCTATATATACAAATAATATCCATTTGTACGAAGAATAAATGGTGCAAGACTTTTTTCACTGTTCTGTTTCAATGTTTATCATATTACTCAGGCATTTTGATGAAGAGAGATATGCTCTGTCTTTTGTTTAGGCACCTCAGCACAAATCTACGTTGTTATATTTCATGCTACCAAGATAGTTAAAGCTGTCCAGTCACAATAGTAATTGCAGTGGTTTACATCCTTTTTTTTTAATTGGTATTGACTTACTCAAATTAGTATGTGTGGTTTATATGTATCTGCTGTTCAAATGTTGGTTTTTTGTTTGTTTGTTTTTTTTCTTTAGGTATTATGGCTTGAGAATAATAAACATGAATCCAATTGTTCCATGAGTAGTAGACCTAATAACTGTTGTCCTTTTTTTTTTTTTTCTTTTTTAATCTTCATTCCCTACATATCTTAGTCTCCAGTGCCAGATGTCCAGACCCCTGCCATGTCTCTAAAGTCTGACATTTCTTTCAGCCTCTGTCAATAGATTTTGGCTGACTTAGGAGTGATGTGCTTGTGGTTTTAACTGATAGTATCTAATTTTGGATTAGCTAGCTGATTTCCATCTCTCTAAGAGAAAAGGGACTACCTAAACTATGGTCACTTTTCCCTCAAAAGTCACTGGATTGGGTCTTATGGTTTTTTTTAAGATCTCTAACTTCTGTGAAATTCATATCTGAGACGTGTAGCTTTTTGCCAAATATGGTAGAACTTGGACAACATGGTGTAAAAGTTAAGATTTTTTTATTTAGTCTTCTCATAATGGCATTAGTTTACTGGAAAAATCAGGCTAAAACAACCAGATGGCACCAGGATGTCTTTTCTTAGAGAACCCAATAAGATCACGGATTTCTTTTTTTTTCCTTGTAAAAGAGGAAGGGAAATCATTGCAATAATTATTGTGAGTGGACAGCATAAAACATGACAAGATATTTTTTTCAGGTAAGAACACTCCTGCCTTTCAGCCAGAGGACACTCCATGATGTATACATCTTATTTCTGATAGAAATATTGAATCTGTTTAAAACTGTTCCTTAAATTCCCTTTATAAATTTACATATATGTTAAGACTTGAATGTGCATTAGTATTAGCAAGTTAAATTTTACATCATTTGTAGGTAGATCGACTGAATCTCTGTAATTCTACCCACTTACAACTCCCATCTCTCAAGGGGTTTTCAGCACTGCAAACTTAGTGGCCTTTCAGTGGGACAAAAGCCTGTGACACTATCTCAGCTTTAGTGTAAAAAGAAAAAAAATATATTCAGACAGTTTGTGGCAGCTTTAGTAAGCTTGTTTTCTATAGTCCCTATTCTCTATTTGAGTAGCCAAAAAAAAATAAGGTATATGTGTTAACAATTACTATCTTGTTTAGTTTCTTTATCTTTGACTCTAATCTTTATTTAGCATTCTGTATAAGACGCAAACTTCAGACCATTATGATAATGCAACTTTTTCCAGCTTCTATGTGTAAAAAACAGCTTTGGTAGTGATAACTAGCTCTGGTTGTAAAGAAGGGAATGTGAAGTAAGCAGTAGAAATATAGCTACTAAGAGCCAAAATTCTCAAAACACCTCTGATTTTTGTATGAGAGTTGTCAGGAGTAAATGATTGAGGCTGGCTATACAAGAAAAAGGCAGGAATAAGCAAGAAGAACACAGGCAATGCTCGTCTGCCCTCCTTACATTTTCATCGTCCCTTCCTTAGGAAAAAATGAACACTTCAGCAAAAAGCAACTGTTGCATCAGAAATAGTTTTCAGGTCTGAATGGATCTGTAATTCACTATGTAATTGCTTGCTGGATTTGGATCATGAAGCCATCTTTATGAAGTGAACATCACAGTTTCATGAACACTGTATGTGTCCCTGTCTGCCTGTTGCGATCTCTACCTGCCTGCAAAAGAGTTAAGAGTGGCTGAGTGCAGATACAGGCAGGGAAGTGGACCCAAGTTAAAACTGATGTGGTGAAAAGGAGTATCTGACTCGGGTGAGCCCTGATAACAGGGTAACCACAAACTTTGGAATGAGACAAGGGCCAGGGATGCACAGACAGACCTGTGTAGAGGTGGTGGAGCACAGAGTTGCTGCTTTCAAGACTACTGTTAGTTTATACTTGCATAAAGTTTCATAAAAACAAAAACTAATCCTAATCCTCTTATAAAAATAAATATGCAGATTTCTGGATTAGATGACAGTGATTGACGTGCATGTGCTGTTAGTGTGCAAATCCCATAGTTTTGTCAGGATTATAGATGATAAACTACCCAATAGGTCTTAGTTAAAGAATATATAAAATGTACAATTGATTTGAGTTGTCTGTTGCCCAGATTTTTATGAGCTTTGTGTATTTGCAACATTCATTCTTAATTATGCTTGTAGTCTGAGGACTGCTAGATCTGCTTTGTAAAATTATATAACGAAATTTTAAATAGAGGTATTTTTAGAGTTTGTGCTTGTAGTAGTGTGTCTTAGTGCTGCAAAGCTACACAGTCCTGATTTCAAAGTCAGTCCTTTGTTAAAGCTGCTGGTTTGTATATGACTGTTTTGTGTTTTAATAGCTTTGTTGCTGAGAGGAAAAAGGACTTTGCATTTTATATATGTATCTAAATTATGCCTTTGTGGTTTCATTATGATACATTTGGTTCTATTTTTATCCTGTTTACATACATCATATAAGTCACTTCAAAACCCTTCTAACTTCCATTAACTGTCATCAATATTCACAAACAGGATATATATTCTCATTGAGTAACAAATACTTAAATTGTTCCTCAGAAATGTCTCAAATTATATATCTCAACATTTTTACCAATTAACTTTGTAAGGATATTGATGAAATTTCAAAATTGAACCTCTATTTTGGAAATTTAGTAAAAGTTAACCACAGATTGTCATAACTGATTTGCAATATATTTTATCAGTGAAGTGTGAAGGAATTTTAAGAAGTCTATGGAAACTTTTTATTTCATGTTTCAGGAATTTTAACTGTTGTTTTCACAGAACAATCTCCTTCCAGGTAGATCTATGTTCAACAGCTTTATGGACTGAGGGAAGTTCTTAGGGACAGTGGAAGGAACTGCTATTGTCTATATCTGATGTATCTTGTATATTTCCAGTCTGTTCCTTACAGGCAAGATCATACATCTTCCATTTACTTAAAAATAAATAATAATTAAAAAAAACCCAAACCACCCCCCTCTCCAGAATGAGTGACTGTATTAGTTCAGATGAGTTACACTGACCGCTAGAGCGGGAATTGGAAATGCATCCACTGTATCTCCTGTGTAAATTAGGTTTTTGATTGTTTTGATAGGAGATAATTACTTTAACACAACAGTTAATTTGTGTTTTGTGTTCCAGTGTAGAAGCTTCAGAAAAAGTGTGTTAGAGTATTTACAGCCGACTTGACTTGAGGCTTTTTTTTTTTTCAGCTTGAAGTACAGTACGTATTTTTGCAGTATGTTAATACAGCAATCAGTGCAAGGAATAGAGACTTGGTTTTAATCTTATTTTAGAATTTTCTAGCAATGATCATGTCTTTGCTATAAAATGTTACAAAATTGGAGAAACGTAATATTTAATGCATGACCTTCAGTATATAAAGTCAGAATATGTTAGCTGAAATCAGTGTTTCCAAGTAATGAAAAATACAATAAAGTCTATTTTCTGTCAATAGCCTTGTCGTGGTCTAACCCCAGCCATCAACTAAGCAGCAGACAGTCACTTGCCCCAGCAGGATGGGGAGGAAAGTCAAGGGAAAAAAGTAAAACTTGTGGATTGAGAGAAGAACAGTTTAATAACTAAAATGAGATAAAATATAGTAATGAAAAAGAATATAACAAAAGAAAAAAAGGGAGGAAAGAATGAAGAAAAAGTAACCACAAACACAAAAAATAAGTGATACAGAAGTCATTGCTCACCAACTGCTGACCATTGCCCAAGCCATGATTGGCTTTTATAGTATGGAATAGCCCTTTGGCTAGTTTGGGGCAGCCATCCAAACCATGCTCCTTCACAGCTTCTTGTGCACCTCCTCACTGTAAGGGCCTGGGAAACTGAAAAATCCTGCACTCTACATAAGCACTAATTAGCATCAACCAAAACATCAGTGTGTTACCAACATCCTTCTCCCACCAAATCCAAACCACAACACTATACCCGCTAGGTATAGGAAGAAAATTAACTCTGTCCCAGCTGAAACCAGAGGAAGCCTATAGACAAATCTGGTCAAAAGACTTACTTTTAACACCTCTTTATTGAGTATATTGATTTGGTATAGTATATGGATGATTAGAAACAACTATATTCTTACTTAATAATAAATCTTATAGTAATCTATTCTATAATAAACAGGCATTAGCTTTCAATAAAGTAGTGAATGAGTTAAAGATAGTACTTACAGTTCTGCCTCTAAAACAAGAAATCAATGTATTCACTGTTAGTTTGTCTGAATCAGTTCTTATGTTTTGGTGTTTGACATAAATTGAAATGGAAGAATTAAATTGTAACATAATGCTGTGTTGTTATGCCCCAGTCTCAAATTCTGCTTCTGCTCAGAGTGGTTTGAACAAACTCAGATCTCCACAGAATTGATGCTGCTTAGTTACTGAGAAGGTAACAAATAGCTGTGTGTTTTATCACACTTTGGTGCTGCAGAAGAAATGTAATCGCAAGAGAAGTATCTGAAGAGAATAAAACAAGCAAAGAGCTTCTGTGGCATCCATATGTTGTAGCCCTTTGAAGGGACTCTGTGTCCATGCCTTGCCATGTCCCACCAGGTGAGGGACTAGTGCTCTGGGGAACTGTTATGTGTGTAGTCAATGTGCTGAGGGTCAGCATCTGGCTAAGTGGCCTGCTTCACTGCTCTGCTGTTAGACAGCACCATATTTAAATTTAATCTTAAAATAGTGCCTTGTTCATCTTTAAGCACCTTTCTGTGACAGCATGGTTGTTGTTGATTTATATTTGAAAAGATGCTTTTAAGACTCAATGTGCTTTATCATTATTCATAACAGAAATATCAGAGATACTAATGTGGTCACTTTACAGAATCGTTTGTGGCCAGATCCTAACTGATAAGGAACGCATTTCCCACTTTATCATTATGAAAAATGTAGCCTTAGTGTTTCTTAAGACCTGAAGCCACTGACTGTGATGAGGCAGGCTGCTCTGCACAACCTGTCTTGGGTTTCTGGTAGTTCTTGGTGTTCGAGGGAGCTTGGTGACTCTTCCTTCTTACTGCTGCCTTCCAATATGCACAGTGATGGCAGGGACCCACTGACTAGGAACAGAGCACTTCAGCACTCAGAGAACACGCATGGCTTACCCTTAATATGCTTATCTTAAAATTGCTCTACTTGTGAATGAAAGTCTTAGTAATGGGTGTAATGGTATTTCATAAGCAGCAAGTTTAATCTTCATTTATTTGATTGCTGATGTTGCAGAGACCCTGAAACCCTCTGCTTCTTTTCCTGAGTACATTTATTGTCCTATAGATGTAGGTTTTGGTTACTGGCATGAAAGCTCTGTGCAAATGTCTGAGTGGAGCTGTATATTAAAATATATCATTATTCCTCTTGGTACTATAGCGTGATATATCTGAAGTAAAAGATTTTTAAAGGCACACATACATCTTCCTGAAAGACAGATTTTTGCAAATCTGTCTCCATTTACTCTCATTAGTATTAAGTCAGTACAATTGATAACAAATGTCAGACTGTAATATTTCTGGTGAAGCAGACCATCTGCCTGTTTTGTAATATGAACATTTATGCTTACAATCAGTATATTTCAACAACTCTGCCTGAAATGCCAGGTAGTAATGTCTGTTATTCGAGGTTTCTGAATATGTTGTGTATACTGGAACAATAATTAGTTCTATGCATTCTTGCAAATATAGTTATTAAAGAAGATTTCTTTCTGTGAATTGCTTGCCTTCCTTGAAAATAACATTATTCTCTTAGCTTCTGTTTTATTTCTGTGTTTATTTCTTACAAATGTATTATTTTTTCAAACTAGTTAGCCTCTCTGAGTAACTGAAATTTGTGAAGGCTGCCAGTCTACCAGCTAAAGTAATGTTGTGATACTTGAGCAGAATCATGTGACTGTCAACTTACCAGTTTGTTGTGACAGAAAGGTTTTGTTAAAAAAACCCAAACAACTAAACAAACTAAAAGACTACAAATATCTGTGAAATCCCTCAATAAGAGCTTTCCGTACTGCAGTGTAACTTGCTTTTCATCTGCAGCCAGCAATGGAAGGCAAAGGATTAGTTTATATTCCAGATAACTCAATTTAGTTATCCTTCCCATATTACTGGGATGGATGGAAAATGGTTGATACCGTTGTTGATAACAAACTAAAGATGGGCCAAAAATGTGCCCTCGTGGCCAAGAAGGCCAATGGCACTTTGGGATGCATCAAGAAGAGGGTGGCCAGCAGGTCAAAGGTGGTCCTCCTCTCCCTCTACTCTGCCCTGGTGATTCCTCATCTGGAGCCCTGTGTCCAGTTCTGGGCTCCCCAGCTCAAGGACAGGGAACTTCTGGAGTGAGTCCAGCCAGCACAGGGCCACCAAGATGATCAGGGGACTGGAGCATCTTCCTTATGAAGTAATGCTGTGGGAACTGGGCATGGGGATCTCATTAATACTTACAAATATCTAAATGGTGGATATCAGGAGGTTGAGGCATGCCTTTTTTCTGTTGTATCTAGTGACAGGACAAGGAGTAATGGGATGAAACTGGAACACAAAAAGTTCCATTTAGACATAAGAAAAAACTACTGTGAGAATGAGGGAGCCCTGACACAGGCTGCCCAGGGAGGTCGTGGAGAAAAGAGAAGATACTAGATCTAGTATGCCTAAAAGAAAACTGCAGAATTGTGTTAATATTGAAGCTGCATATATCATGTGAATGATTTTGTCACCAAAAAACACTGTAAGTAAATTCAGTGAAAAGATGCTAGATGTATTCTTTATTCGATTTTGCAGTAACCTTTTAAATTTGTATGTGAAAAGGTTAACACAATGCATGTGCATAGAGAAAATTTGCTGAATTTTCCTAGCAATACATAAACTGGTCCATGTATTTACTGAATTTCTTACAAGACGTAATCTATATCCATCGTGATTTGGGAATGAAACCTAAGGTACTTGAGCTATTCTCTTGGTTTTCCAAGATCAAGTAACTTGAAATAGTGTCAGACAAAAAGAAACTTTTGTTTTGTTGCAAGTTGGGGTTTTTTCATCATTGTGCTGCTGGCTTTCAAATACTGATAAAACTACTTGTCCCGCTTGTGGCATATCACATTATATATATCTTTAGCTAACTTTACTCTCTTTTCTGGTTTATTCAGTATTTTCAGAGCAATATGTTACATTCTCAGATTTCATGCATGGGTTGGAAACCTGCACTATTTAAAACTTGAAAATAAGCAATATTCATTCATACATTAATTTCTTTACTTAAACTACAGTATGTTATGTCTGAATACCTACATATGGAACTTGTAGGTATATATACAGTGTATGTATTTAAACATTTATTTACATATTGAATGACTATTTTTCCATAAATACTTAGCATGTGTTTCTCTTTACCAGTTGAAGCAGGATTGGAAATCTGTCCTGTAAAATATAAAAATCTGTATTTCCAATTTATCCACTGAGTCTTGGTCTGACAATGTTACACAGATGTCTTTTGTGTACTGAATGTTAACAATTTTTGTATGCTTCAAGTCATCAAGATTTTTAAGCAGAGGAGGTTTTTTACAGTGAGAAAAATCAATTGAACAAAAATTTGGCTTGAGAATACTTTAGTTCTTGATGCCATCAGGCTAAGCAGAAGGTCTAGTGACTCGTATACAGTTATAATCCTTCAATAAAATCAAGGTCTGCAAATTCTGCCAAGGTTCTTAGTGAGTAAATATTCAGCAGAATCTGTCATTTGATGTTGAAGAATGTAAAAGGCAGCAGACATGCAAAATTGCAGCTGGTTTTGAAGCTCTAGAGCTGCTTCACTAGAAATAAAATGTTTTAAATCATAACAATATATCATATGTATATCCTTGTAGAACACTTAACTGTAATCATATTAGTGTTATATTTTTATGTGCTCTGTAACAATGTGCATATGATACATCACTGTAATTTAAACATTTTAATCTTCATTTGTTCTTTTATCTTCCTAGTTTTTCTTCTTATTCCTGTTTTCCTAATCTCAATAATAAAAAGACAGCTTCTGGTATTCCATTTTCTTGTTTGTTTGGAAGAAAACATCTTGGCAAAAGGAGGCAAGAAATTTCAGGTTTACAGGCCTACTTGTTGGCCTCTGCTTAATTCATGTAAAAACCGCAAGGCTGGAGAGGACTGTCCCACTTTCACCTCCAGCCCATGTGAAGGACATACCAAACATACATATGCATCGTATGAGTTATATGAAGCTTAGAACCTAGATCTGTTCCCCAGGATTTTGATTTACATGTCTCTCATATTAAACCAATGTCTAGGTAGTTAAAAATGTTTTAAAAAATTCTGTTAGGTAAGGCTTTTTTCTTAATAAAATGGGTAATATTGTCTCATTGTTTTTAATAGGTTTGAGCAAGTTGACAATATCATTCTATTTTCTCAGTAACCATTTTATAGTATTGTATCATTATACCAACATATACATAGTATCCTTTTGTATCATGTTTCCTATGATGACACTTTGGTTTCTTCAAGTAGTAAATGTGTTCTGCTAAATCTTTTGAGCCAGTGGCATGCTCTCATGGCCAAGGCCAATGGCATTCTGGGATGCATCAAGAAGAGTGTGGCCAGCAGGTCGAGGGAGATTCTTCTGTCTCTACTCTGTCCTGTGAGGCCTCATCTGCAGCACTGTGTCCAGTTCTGTACTCCCCAGCTCAAGAGGGACAGGGAACTTAAGGAAAAAAGCCCAGTGGAAGGGTCACCAATGTGTAGGAGACTGGAGCATCTTTTGTATGAGGAAAGGCTGTGAGACCTGGGGCTGTTCAGCCTGTAGAAGAGAAGACTTAAGAGGTGGTCTTATCAATGCATATAAACGCCTAAAGGGTGGGTTTCAAGAGGACGGGATGAGTCTTTTTTCTGTAGTGCCCAGTGACAGGACAAGAGGTAATGGACAAAAGCTGGAACAGAAGAAGTTCCACTTAAACCTAAGGAAAAAGTTCTTTATGAGGGTAACAGAGCCCTGGCACAAGGTGCCCAGAGACGCTGTGGAGCCTCCTTCTCTGGAGGTTCTGAAAACCCAGCTGGATGCATTCCTGTGTGACGTGACTTAGATGAACCTGCTTTAGCAGTGGGGTAGGAATAGGTGATCTCTAGAGGTCCCTTCCAACCTCTACCATTCTGTGATTTTGTGATCTCTAGAGGTCCTTTCCAACCCCTGCTGTTCTGTGAGTTAGTTTGAGAGAAGCAAGGAGATAATCTACAAACTGTTTAGACTTAGAGAGAAGAAAGTTGGGTATAAACTGAGTTGCTAGTTAGTCAGACACTTACAGAGTCTTCATTTCTCATTTGTTCATGAAATGTACAGCACCAATTATAGCTGATATGTGCTGACAAGTGATATTTTCACTTTACAATTCCATCTCATTAGATAATTTAAATAGATGGATAAACGTACCCAATACCTGGAGTGAGCTTGCCTACCTGCTGCTTTGCTTTGTAAGACTTGGCTTAGATTGTTCAGTTAATAAAAGTTTAAAATGTCATATATAAAAAA
The DNA here is from genome assembly GCF_028858725.1 of Colius striatus. Taxonomy (NCBI): domain Eukaryota; kingdom Metazoa; phylum Chordata; class Aves; order Coliiformes; family Coliidae; genus Colius; species Colius striatus. The sequence continues at coordinate 63,659,043 of NC_084761.1, forward strand.
GATCTGCTATAAAATCCTCCAGCTAAGGCACATTTTTATCATGAATTGTTTGGTAGTGAAAAGAGAAGATACTTAGCGTTAGACCTTACTTAGAGTCTTTTCCAAAGTAGTTGTTAAGAAATTATATTTGAGATTGACCTAACTCTGGATAATGATGACTGCCTTGAGGAGCTCTGTGCAGTCTCTATGTGTGGGTATTATTTCTTTCATTTCTTCTACCACTACATTTCTACAAATTTCTCCTCCAACTACCTGCCCTACCCTTTTATTGTGGAGATTTTTCTACACATCTCTTAAAAAAAATAAAAGGTGATGTGTATTTATTCACTTATGTGACAAGACCCTTGCTCTCTCGAGTCCCTCTCACAAGGGTCACTTCTTGGCTTCCTGCTCTTTATTATATACCACGTAGAAACCATACTGCTAACTGACGGTTATGTGTTTGTGATTCGCAGATGTACATATTTCTTGACACCTTTAATGACTCTTCTCTGTTCTTTTTGCCTGCTTGTGTTGACTTTCCCTCTAAATACCTCACATGGATGTGTTTCTCCTGGGGACAAATCAACTGTTCTGCTTGTACGGTTTCTATATAGACATTCTGTGAATAACCCCGATATCACATGTGATCCTGAAGTTCTCAACTGATACCTCTCCTCTACCTGCAGATCTCATTTGCTATATATAACACTGACATTTTTTCAGTAACTTGTGGCCTGAACTTCCTCTCTTGATAGTTCCATTTCTGTCTATTCCTTCTTTGTCTCCATATTTTCTGCGTGTGAAAGAAACATTCATTCTTTTTGAGTGTCCAAAACTGGGCTGGCTTCCAGGTAATTTCAGGGATCGACATGAAAGCATTTTCTTTTACTCAGAACCTAAGTATTACATCTCATATATTTTGCTTTCAGTGTTTTCCTTTCATTTTATCGCATATCTTAGTTACATGAGTTGAGCATATTTTAATAGGAGCACTTGTCCTATATATTGCTTCAAGATAATTTTTAGTCTGCTACTATATCATGTTATTTGGATGTATCATTTTCTTAAAACTTAGTTTTGAAATTGCTTGGAGTTATTTTCATTTGTTAGATTTCAAAATGTAAATACACTTACTGTGAGTGATACATAATGTTGCATATGGTCCTTCAGTTTTTTGGAGAATAACAAGAAACAAACTCCCTCTTCAGTGATGGCTATTTCAGAGTATTCCTTCGTTACCAAGTCCAGTGCTGAGAACCTTGGCTTGTTGACTGGTTTAGGCAGTTCTTAGAAAATTGGCAGTTCTAGAGGTCTAGTGATTAAGAATAATGCATGTATTACTGCTTCTGCACTCCTCTAGATAAAGTTTCAAGATGTTTGGATGCACTTTGGGTAGGACATAAATGTCTGTTATTGTCCTATTTCACATAAGCACTTCTGAAGGTATAGAAGTTGTGCTGAAGCAGCCATGTTAGACTTGTGTGTGTGCGTGCTGCTCACTGGGCAGTGTGGGGAAACTACTCTGATGGTGACTACTCACAATTAAGTTTGCAACTGATTTTGTTTTGACTCTACGTCACTGTTTACTCCATTTGTTTTCACCCTTTATGTTTCTTTGCTCAGAATGATCTCTGAATTACTGTTACAGGTATCTTCCAGACAAATGACAAAATGGGAACATTTTGTAATCCGCTTTGATTTGTTCTGGCATCAACTGAAACTTTGTGGGATCCAGTCCACAAACTCTTCATGAATGCTTTGTGTACTGATTGGTATCTTTCAGTGCCTTGAATTTAAAATTCATTCCCAGCTTACATTTGCATTCAAAGAGTCAGTCTGCCTGACCAATTGTTTCTCCATTCTTATATATTTATATATATCTTGTGAAAACAAGACCTTTCCTCTGTGCAGCCAGTGGAAGCTAGAAGCTTTCAGGAGTGTGTGCCAGTTGTACAAGCAAGGTACAAGAGACAAGGGAATAACTCCTAAGCCATGGTGCTGCATGATACCCGTAGAGTTGAACAGCAACAACAGCTCTAACTCAGAACCGAGGTCTTACCTGTACTGACAGCATATCAACTCTCACATAGAGCTGTTACAATGCAGTAGCTCTTATTGTTGGGTTCCAGCCAAAGAATGTGTTGTTTTCTAAATGTAGGGTGTTAAAGCATTTTGGAGATTTTTGAAGTAGACAAATTGTTCATTAGCATGTTGTTGCTGGCTACAGCTGCAAAACTGAAAAGGAGGTGATCAGTTATGCAAGGGTCATAGTGTATTTGGAGGCTTGTGTTTTGTTCAGTCAAAATGTTTTAGCTTTAAGTGAGAACTAAGAAAAATCAACTCCTACCAAGCCATTGTTTATATGTGGCAAATTCTGTTAGACTTCACTAACTTAACAGAAAGTAGCTCTGAAAAATGTTATATTTTGGAGTTAATTCTGTACAAACCTTTACAGAGTGTTAGCAGATTTTCAAGTACGAGAGACAAATTTTCCCCATAAGCCTTACTTTGTGTATCTTACTTTGAAAGTTTTAAAATTTCCTTTTTTGTTGAAACATATTTCCACTTTAAAATTTTCTCTACCATATACCGTATTTTAATATTTTTTGAGTCCAGAGGTCTATAGGTTTTTTGTAAGGTGCAATTTAGTATCTCTTTAGTAGCCACAGTGCAGGCAGGTAATTACTAGAAGTTGTTGTTGGCATTGGTCTTCCAACTTACAGAGTGAATGTTCTCTTTTTACCCCTAGAAGTAGTTTGAATGTCTTTAACAGATTCTGCAAGGTTCTGACAAGAATTTTTTATTGTTTAGATACAAAGGCAAGAATAATAAGACATTCTTAAGAATTGTTTTGGAATAGGAGTTGGAGATCAAAAAGTTATGTCATAATATGAGTATGAAATTGGGATATTTGTGTCAACATAGGCATATGGTTATTATTTTCATTAAGCTTACTTAGAACAGTGACTTCTAATAGAAATAAAATTATAGGTTTCATTTATGATGTAAAATAGATAAGTTACTTATTGTAATATGGGATATTGATTTATGTATATTGACTTTATATTTTAAGGTAAGGGAAAAAAAATCATTTTATTCTCTTCTTACTACTTGTCTAGAATGGGATACTGTGCAGGTGAATACTGGTCTAGAAGAAGTGGATAGTAATTAGCTAAATATGTCCCTTATTGTTTTCTGGAAATTGATTTCTATTGCTCAATGACAGCCCTTTTTTGTTTCTGAACTAGGGGTTTTTTTCCTCCTTACTGCTACGTTTCTGATCTGTCCTTGCAGAAGCGTGGTGAATTGCTTCTGGAATTTGCCTTGATTTTCTTTCTGACATTTATCAACAGTAATCACTAAACTGCAGTGATTCTGCTTGTTTAATTTTAGAAACTGGATAATGTGTACTATGGTTCTAAAATGTATTCAGAGGTTAAATCAGTGATTCTTTCATAGCTTTATAACATGAAAGGTAAGGTATAAATACTACTTTAGTTTTTACTGTTTTCTAAGCATTGTAGCTTATTTAAATGTCTTGGGAATTCCTTACCATGCATGGTTATGTAATTTAATTCTTTTTAGATGGTTTTCTGCTTATTTATTTTAAGTTCTGGGTTACACTAAATTTAGTTCTGGTTTGATATTTGCTATTTCAAACTAGGTTGTGCAGACCTGTGAAAAGAGAAATAATGTTACGTATTTTTATTCTAGTAACTGTGTCTTTGGAGTATGTTCATTGTGGACAGTTGTTACACTGGGTATGTAACTGGGGTGGCAATTTATGAACATTACAGCTACCTGTGTGAAAGGCAGTTTGGCAGAAGCTAAATTTCTTGAATCCAGGCATTTCTGATACTGGAGGCAGTGACCAGATGCACTGCATTGTTCAGAACTACATATGGTGGAGACTAGTTTACAGTATGTGTGACTTAGTTATTGAAACCTGGGGAAGGCTTCAGGGAAGTCTGGGAAATGTCAGGCAAAGTATCATTTCTAGGACATCAATTGTAGCAGCGGGGATGATTCAATATTAGAGAGAGCTTTTATGTTAAAGCAACACTGGACACTGGAGTTTTATAATGCTTCTACCGCTGTCATATACATGTATCTGCTGGCCCACTTGCAGAGCAATCTGCTGCTTGTGGTGAATGAGAGTATGAACAGGTATTAGGCAGAACACAACTGTCTCCCATGAGGTATGATATTAAGAGTTTTGGGTGTAGAGTTGATGTTTCTAGTTTGCTGTCAGTTCTAGAGCTGTATCAGAAGTACAGCTTGGGAGAAAATAGAGTTTCAAACTTTATTCATCCCAGTCAATTTAGGATTTAAGGATGAACAGAGTAATTTTCACCTATGTTTGTGTCAATCCCTTTTGATGAGGGACAGCAAATGTGCTTTGGCCATTAGCAGTAAGGGACTTTTTTCCATGGGAAACTAGGAACTTCCAGCACTCTGATCTATTTATCCTGGAAGGCAAGCAGGTAAATATATAAAGCCATAAGAAAAGTGCTTACTTCTCACTGTCAGTGTGCCTGTGTGATGGTACATACACCAAACTCAAAGAGTTCCTGTATTAATTTCTAATGGGAACAATTAGTTCTCTGCAAAGTAAAAATGATGATATTTTTTTCATCTCAACAAAGAAGCTTTTCTCTACTGTCAAGAATATCCTGGCCCATTGTCACTGTCCTGCAGAAGGGTGATGATGTTGAGAGAACAAGTAGTCTGTGATACAGCTGCAGATGTGGCAGAAAAGGACTTGTCCCAGAATCACAGAATGGTAGAGGTTGGAAGGGACCGATAGAGATCACGTAGTCCATCTCCCCTGCTAAAGCAGGTCCACCTCAATCAGGTTGCACAGGAACACATCCAGGTGAGCTTTCAAAACCTCCAAAGCAGGAGACTCCACAGCTTCTCTGGGCAGCCTGTGCCAGAACTCCGTCACCCTCACAGGAAAGAAGTTTCTCCTCATGGTCAAGTGGAATTTCCTGTGTTCCAGCTTATACCCATTACTCCTTGCCCTGACACTGGGTATTATAGAAAAAAAGACTTACTCCATCTTCTTGACACTCACCCTTTCGGTATTTATAACCGTAGGTAAGATCACTCCTCAGTCTTCACCAGGCTAAATAGCTTCAGATCCCAGAGCCTCTCCTCATAAGAGAAATTCCAAGTCCCCTGATCAGCTTGGTGACCCTGCACTGGACTGTCTAGAATTTCTCTGTCCCTCTTGAGCTGGGGAGCTCAGAACTGGATGCAATACTCCAGATGTGGCCTCAAGCAAAGTAGTCTGTCTTTCTTTCTCTCCCTTTTCCTTCTCCATGCCTTTCACCTCTCTTGTACCCATCATTTGCATTTCTCATTGTGAAATGATGATCAAGAGCATTATCTGATATTATTTCAGGAAACAACTGCAAAGCCTACATGCAGGGCAGAGGCAGGCTGTTACAAGAACTGCCCCAGCCATAACCTCCAGACACAAAGAAGCAAATCCAAGACAGTTCTTTCTATTCTTATTCTTCATTTTTGCTCTTTGCGTAAGGTGGTTGCTCTGACAGTCAAGGTAGCGCATCATACACATCGTGGCCATGGCACAGGCTGCCTGGGGAGGTTGTGGAGTCTCCTTCTCTGAAGTTTTTTGAACTCTGCCTGGATGCATTCCTGTGTGACCTGATCTAGGTGAACCTTCTTGAACAGAGGGATTGGGCTAGATGATCTGTAGAGGTCCCTTCCAACTACCGTTCTGTGATTCTGTGGTAGTAGCTTCATCTTACTGTGAGATTTAGATGCAGTTGTGGATGCCAAGCTTCCCTGGCTGCTTGTGTTGCTCTTGCCTAGTGCCTGGTCTGTCCCTGGGAACATATTCTCCATCCTGCTGGTTTGTAGGTGGCACTTGCTGTCACTTTGTCATCAGTAGCATAAGCAGTCTTCTCAGCTCAAGAATCTGGTGTTGTCCTTCATTTTCCACTACATGGATGAAAAATATTCCTGCAGCCAGTAGCTATGTGTTGCATGTGTTTCCGTCTGCTGAAAGCTGCTGCTGTGAACAGTATTACTGTAGAAGTGTCCAGAGCTGTGCGCTGGATGATGCTCAGGGTTTGCCAGTCGTTACTTAGCTTTTAGCTAACAACACCTCAATGTTTCTCACGTTCACAAAGTTAGAAGTGTTAAATGGCTATGACATACTGGTGAAGACTGAAGGGTTGGCATCCACACCTGGGCATCTAGGATCTACAGGTGAGAGGGAAAAGCCTTCTCCAGCCTGGACAAAACAGTACTACAAGAGGATGCTAGTAATCTCAATATCTTTTATGTGTTCTCATGATCAAGATGAATGATTATGAAACATTGTGTGTTGATATAGAGAAGATTTATTTTAAATCTAGTTATTTTCCTGGAAAGCATAAAAGTGTTAATAAGTGTAAAGGAGCTTGGATGATATTTTTTTCCATAGTAATTCTAACAGTCAATAGGTAGTTTTTGCTTTTCTTTGCACTCACTTAGCACCATGCTTGGTATAAGTGCTTATGCAAGAGACTCACGCAGACCCTTCAGTAAACTTCATACAGAATATAGATGTAGCAAATACTTCTAGTGATGCAAACTTACGTATTAATAAAGAACAACAAATTGTTTTTATTAAACTAGTGGAAGAATCCATAAGGTTGTGAAATCTTAGGCTAGGTGAAAGACACTGCATATGTCTATGCATTCTTTGTCTGTAAGACAGACAATATAAGTATTGTTAAGTGCTGCAATGTAAGTATTTTGCATGATTGTTAATGCAAAGTAGACATCTCCGGAGAAGTGTTACTTCAGATGTGTGTTCATCTCAATATTCATGAGAAGAAGAAGCCAGAACTGACATTTTTCTTGCTAGTAAAAATCTACTTGGATCCCTAAATCTAGGAATTATTCTTTTCAAAGGGATGGAAAGCATATGTATCTCTCTTAAACCACAGTCTTCTGTTTGTCTGTTTCCATTGCCTTTCAGCTTGAAACATGTTTGCACAGGGATAATGAGATAGGCCAGGATTCAATCCTTTACTTGCCTTGTATTAAATTTCTCTTTTAAGCTTTTACATTTAATTGTAAAAGCTCTCTCCAGAGTACAAGATGCACATGGCATAATATTGTTAAATAAAGTAAACCCAAATGCAAATAGATGATGTTGAATTGAGTGCTTGATTATTTTCTTAATATATGTAAATTTTCTATTAGTACTAAAAATAATACAGTATTGGAAAAAATATCAGCCAGGGTAGATGGGGAGATAGAAGGCATCTGAGCAGAGAGTTAATCTTGCCTCAAACAGTTCTCAACACAGCATTTTCTGCTTTAGATGTATTAATTAATACAGTGAATTCATCAAAATATCTTAATTAGAGCTATGGTTATGATTGTTTCTTTAAAGTTAGGCTTTGATAAGAATCCCAGCACTTAGAAATTGCATTTTTTTGAACTCTTACACCATTCTTAAAATCAAGATTGATTTGATCTGCCAGCATATGACCTTTACAAATCACAACAGTACTTTATCACTTGATCCTTTTTCTGAAGAAAAACTAGTTAGATCACACAGCTACCATCTATATTATCTTGGAATCGGTTCATTTCTTGTAAAATTATCTACTTTCTGGGAGTTACAGTAAACAAAAATGTATTGAATTGTTGTGAACATAAGATTTGACAATTATACAATATTTGAAACAGAACACAAGTAGATGTGAAGAGTCAGCTGTTACGAAGAAGTCATAAGTAGTAGACTTTATTTTAGAAATACGGAGATGCAAATATTTTTTTTCAGTAGATATGACAGTTATTTTTATTCTGTATGTCTGAAGTAATGAGGAGTACACAACTGAAAGCCAGCAACATTGTTAGATAAAAAAAGCTTTTCAAGCTAACAGAATACTTTCTATGTGTGCAAAAATTTGCTTACTTCTTTTAGTTGGTGGGATTTTTTTTATTATTTCCCAAGTCTTTGTTGCTTTTTCTGACTTCATCCAGAAAAAATGAGTGTTTTGTAACTGCCATTAATAGTGCTAATATGTAAACATGATATATTATTTGATATATAATTAATTCAGGTCTGTACTCTGTCTTTTTCAAGTATATACTACGTAAAGTAAAAATCTCAGGTAACATACTGTTTGTTCACGTGTTTTCCTCATAAGGATGACCTCAAGATACCAGTTATGCAGCAGTACCTCCATAAATGCTGACTCTTAATGAACAAGTGGTTGCAACTACTTTATTGGTAATATTTTTTGTTTCACTGAGTTCTTCCGTCAGAAATGAATTTTAAAAAATACATGGATTTCATATTTATGCGTTTTTATGAATAAAAATTATTTTCCACCAGAAGGAAGCAATTTCAAGTGGAGAAATTGTTTTCCCCTTTTTTTTTCTGTTGAATGGTGGAGACATGAGAATTAATAAAATCCCTGCAGTATTCTTTGAGCTCTTACAGAAAATATGATATTAAAACCAGCACTCTCAGTCAGCAAGATAAACTCCCCATGGACCACTGGGTTCGAGCATGCTCTATGGTGTATTCTGTGCTTCATACCCTTTCTCTTTCCAGTCAGGCATAGAGGTAGCTTAAGAGAGTGGAGCCAAACTAACTCACCACCACCAAAAGAGGCCCTCTGAGCTGTACTCTGGTGTTCAGCACTGTGAGCTGCTTCAGCTCACTGACCTTGTACAAACCTACTTCTTTGACTTGAGGAGCATCTACATTGCAGGGAGGGGAGGGCAAACGAGAGTTTTCTGTAGGTTTCCTTGAGCAATAAAATATTATTATGATTTTTTTTTTTAACTCCATGCAAGAGAAAACAAAGGTGATCAGAATCTACTTATACAGAAGTTAAATTATGAAATTGCCTATTTTTCAACTGTTTTTTCCTGCCACCTTCTTGTTACTTGCATGTCTTACAATTCTCTGTAGGAAAGAACCTTATTCTAAGTGAACACGTGAACTTCTGTGATTCCTCTTCTGGAAACCAGCAGGGTTTTCTCTTCACATACTACCTCTGTGGACTCATGAAAAACGAACCCTGAAAAATCAATTGACTGATTTTTCTCACTGTAATATATATTTCTAATATATGACTACTAGATAAAGCTCTGTAAGTATGTAGGTGGTTACAAGGGGAGCAGACACCAGTTTCGGCAGTGGTCTCTGAGTAGTTTGAATTAAGAAATGCTGCAGCATTGTGCTGCTGGGATATCCTCTAAAAAGGTGTAAGAATTGCTGTACTAGTCAGACTAAGCATTTAGCTTGTTCAATATCCCATTTCCTTCTATGTGTATCTGTGAAAAGGTATCAAGAAACCTCTATTTCTTGAGTTATAAGAAACACTGAATAGTCATATCTTCAGTCCCAGTTAATTTTTTTTGTCTTGCTCTTTAGCAAAAGTCTCTGTGGGAGGGAAAAAAAAGAAAAATCATTAAAATTGTTCTAATAGTTGGTGTCTGTGCTTATGACTTCCTAATATTCTGAAATCATTTTCAGTTTAGAGGGGTTAGAAGACAACATCTATAAAAATCCTGCAATTATTTTACTGTTCCTGTTTGTGATCCTTGGGGGTTTTTGGTTTGGTTTTGTTTTGTTTTTCCCAAGGAGTATCAGTCTTGCTGTATGTAGGGAGAAAGTAGATTTTTCAAAGATAGTATTATAATCTTAGAAGATCTTCTAATATAAACATTGTAAAACATTTGCTGTTTTCCTAAGCACGACATTTTCAATGAAGGAAAAAAGTTTTACATCATTTCAGTTGCAACAATACACAGCGCAAACTCTATTCTCAAGCTGGTAGAAGGTCTCAAAACTTGCTTTTTACCCCCAGTATAACACACAATAGCTACCCATGGTGTTACCCTTTTCAGATTAGGATCAAAATGGGATCATTCTGATCGTTTGCCTTGCAGGGAAAGTTTGTAGATCACTAATGACAACGCACACATACTTGTAAAACTGAACAAGCTTGATATGAGAAGTAGCGAGTGATAATGAATTCAACAGTTCTGTAAAACCCTTCTACAAAAGACACCTCCTTAATGAGTCTACTGGGTTCTGTGTCCCTAATGTATGCCTGAAATCCATCTCATCTTTGCCTGAATTAAATTCAATCAACGGTGAAACCTAAAGTGTACATGGAGTGGTAAGAGCTGTAGGAAGAGAGGATGCTTGCAGCCCCTTTGCTGTAAGCTTGGCTTTGGGGATTTTGGATTGTAGCAAACATTGGCCTGCTGTGGAGGATAGGAGGGAAACTCGCAGCTTCCTCCAGTAACTGCTGCTGGCTCCTGCTGGGAGAAAAATCAGTAGAGAAGGTGTATAAATTGATAAAGAGGCTAGACTGGGAGAGACAGGCTTATTTTGGCAGATAAAGGTAAATTTTTATGTATTTAAATAGTTTGCATTTCCCAAGAGAGCGCTTGAAGCCATAGTTTACACGTTATTTCTTTTACTGAAGCTTGTGATTTGTGATTGTTTTCTCTGTTTGAAACATGGGTTTCAAAGCATTATGTGCCAGTGGAGCTTCACTGACAAGTATTTTTTACGCTAAATAAGCTTGCTATTATGTGTTCTTTATGTAATTGTTTGTAACATAACTTCTAAAAAAGAGAGAATTTGTCATATCTTAATCTATATTGTCTTTTAGGTTTGCTTTGTTGTTGTGAAAAAGTGTATTTGGAAAACTCTTGAGAGGCACCATATGAACCTTAACAGCTAGATATGAAAATATTAGGGGCTTTGTATTAGATTATTAAGATGTTTTCATACAGTGTTGTTGAAGATTAATTTTTTTGTATACAGTGCACAGCTGCGTGTGTATTGTACATGATTATGGGAGTCAATTAAATAGCCATGAAAGAAACAGCTAGGGTAATTATAGATAGTTTCCATATAGTATGCTACAAACAATGTTGGTTTTGCTTTTTTTTTTCCTCAAACTCACCATGAATCAGTCAAAGGTGTCTTGTCAAAGCTTACTTAAAACTGGAATACTGGGATGGAAATCATTAACAACCAAACCAATTTTTTCACAGCAATGGGCTAACTCATATACATAAATATGTGACCTTGAAAACCATATGTGAAATTTTGTTCCAGACATTACACTTCTTGCTGTAGTAAGATTAGGCATATATGTAAGTCTTTGAAGGTTTAAGAGCTAATGGCTGGGTATGCATTCCAAAACCCCATTTGTTACCGTTTTTCATTTGATGCATGTTTCCTTCTGAGCCTGGACCATAGTGCCCTGTTCCTCTCTACTCCCTTCTCCAATAAAAACTGCGGAACAACAACTGCTACCACTAAATTTTCATGATCATAGTAAAAAGGGACAAGCATTTAATTTGTTGAATTTCTTCCATTTTTCCTCACACAATTCAAAGCGTGAACATACCAGGAAGAGACAATGGGAAACAAATAGCAACTTAAATACAAATATTTTTTAAGATATCTATTGACAATGCATTCACTGAACTTAAAAACTTTAAAACAATTAACAACATACATCTTGTGTGTAGGTGTTTTCTGTCATTCGTTGAGTATTTTCAAGTGATTTCAAAATTTAGGAATGAACCATAAACTGAGACGCTGTACTCGGTTTGATTTGTTACTGACAATTGTGCATATTTCCTAGATCTTTCTTTCAAAAATACAACAATTGAGATGTGAAAACCTGAAAGCTATCAAAATTGGTAGTGTCTTACGTTAATGTTTCTGTTGCATATGCTTCCTATGTTTTAACAATAAATTGGAAATACTTAATTGGTTTTGTGTTTCCTTAGTGTAGTTTGCATTGGTGTTTGCTGGTATGAGGGGTATAACACAGTACTTGAATTGCACATGGCCGTCATTACAGCAAGTGGTATTTCTCATTTAAAGCTGAAGGTAAATTCTTAGTCCTTCATTTTCATGCCTTCCTTTTTCAAGATGGTATGTACTGAAGATTACTGGTGGTAACCAAATCCAGCAAAGAAAAAAAAAAAAAAATGTTTGTGAGCACTGGTTATTGCTGTTCATCACCGCAGCAGAGAAGGACAGGGCTCTGAGCTGGACAGTAAAACCTGCTGGTAGAAACTTATTTAAATTCATTGGATTGAATGAATTGCTGCTTCTACTCTGCTGCTCAGTTTCCAGAACTTCTGGAGAGAGTCCAGCGCAGGGCCACCAAGATGATCAGGGGATTGGAATATCTTCTGTATGAGGAAAGGCTGTGGGAACTGAGGCTGTTTAGTCTGCAAAAGAGGAGACTGAGGGTTGACCACATTAATATTTATAAGTATATAAATAGTGGATGTCAGGAGGCTGGGACATCCTTTTTTATCTAGTGACAAGACAAGAGGTAATGGAAAGAAGCTGGAACACAAAAAGTTCCATTTAAACATAAGGAAAAACTATTTCACTGTGAGGGTGAGGGAGCCCTGGCACAGGCTGCCCAGGGAGGGTGTGGAGTCTCCTTCCTTGGAGGGCTTCAAGACCCACCTGGATGTGTTCCTGTGTGACATGATCTAGGTGGACCTGCTTTAGCAGGGGGGTTGGACTAGATGATCTCTAAAGGTCCTTTCCAACCCCTACTGTTTTATGATTCTATGATTCTCTTGAGCTGGGGAGCCCAATACTGGACACAGTACTTCAAATGAGGCCTCATAGGGCAGAGTAGAGGGGTAGAAAAATCTCCCTCAACCTGCTGGCTACACTCTTCTTGATGTGTCAGAGGATCCTATTGGCCTTCTTGGCCATGAGGGCACGTTGCTGGCTCATGTTTGGTTTATTATCCACCAGGACTCACGTGTCTCTCTCTGCAGAGCTGCTCTCCAACAGGTCAATCCCCAGCCTGTACAGGTACATGAAGTTGTTCCTCCCAAGATGCAGGACTCTGCACTTGTCCTTGTTGAACTTCTTGAGGTTCTTTTTGCCCATTATCCAATCCACAGATGGGTCTTTTGGTGCCTCTTAACAGTGAGTCATCCACAATGAGCACCTGTTGCTTTTTTTTTACAGTGCTCACTGCCTGCTGCTGGTGGAGCAGCTGGTGGTGAACTGTTTGCTGAGTTTTCCCCTTCTGAACCTTGCTTGTCTATGTCCCTCATCATTAGTGCCTCATACTTATTTGTAATTGGAACTCTGGAAGGCAGGTTTTGAAGGGGAGCCCTGTTTTGGGTTTTTTTTGTTGTTGTTACCAGGATCCAAGGCATTTCAGTTTCACTGGAGGTTTGTACCTGGTTGTGGAACCATCTGTCAATCTCTACTTCTGCTCCTCTAATACTACGCAGTCTACTAATGGTTTCCTGCAGCACTTTCACCTGATGCTGCAGCTCTTGAACTTGAAGGCACCTATGACATATACTTACCTCAGCAGCAGATGCGCCTAAACACCCCCTGTAATCCACCTGCACTGAAGCATCCTTGCTGACCAGCTCTATCTGGTTCTGAGTGAAGAATGTTTGGCAGGATGGTTACTCTCCTTGGGACAGAGTGCTCTTGTTCTTTTTGCTGAAGTCTGAGAGAGGAGTTCATTGGTCTCAATAATGAAAACATGGAGGAGTCCTTCAACAAAACCAGGGAGACTGAATTTGACATTTTGTGATATATCTAAAGTTATTTGGTGAGAAGGAAGGAAACGCAAAAAATGTCAGATAACAAACCATAACCTGATAGACCTTATTTAAACACTATGTATTGGGGAAAAGGATGGTTTGTTCCCTGCAGAGACAGTTTGGGCTTTGTTTTTTTTCAGTGTTTTCTATTTGTTTGAGAGGGGAAGTGTTGTAATCTTGCAAACTCCCTTAGGTGATCATCTTCCTTTACCATGAAGTTGATTTCAACCAGAAGAGGAAAAGAATTAAATATATGGCTACAAATACTTGGATCCTATGCTCTGCTATATTAGTCGACAGGTTTTTTTACTATCGAAGAATGCTCTCACTTTCTTCATGGTCAGACACAAACTTCTGGTTCAGTGCAGCAGCCTTCAATTGGGTACGTGTTAGAGTTCAATAAAATTTCAAGTTAAAAAAGAAAGAATCATCTTCATTTGGAAAATGAAGCATTAACTATAATATAGATTCTTTGCCTATATATTTTAAAAAAGGCTTCTTGATCTAAAAAAGGTTATAATTTTAAATGAAGGGAGGAGAAAATGCAAGTAAAGAGTAATTGGTCCCTTAAATACTAAATATTGCAGAAATCTGTCTTGCTTCGACAGATACCATTTTCAAATAAAACTGCATATTGTATGGGTATATATTGATGGCCTTCCACTCTACTTCTTAATCACAGGATTAAAGAGGAAGTGGCAGTGAATTTACACACTTTTCAAAAAGGCGTGAAGGGAAATATTCTCAAGTGTTAGTCTTTGGAAAACAGGTGATTATACTGCTCGTATTTATTTTTAATAAGTGTTTTTTCAAGTACCACTGTTTCTGTGCATCAGGACCAGATTGCCTGATTTGTAGTATGTATGCTGACATCTGTCTACTTTATAATTAAACATAGGCATACTGTACATCTGAAATAGCTATAGCAAACATGAGTGCTGGTACTGTTGTGTATAACTGCTGAAAGCTGTCATTCCTTTGTGCTCCTATTATTTTTATACTCTAAGCTAAACAGACTGACTGCTGCTAAGAAGCTGTCAGGGGTTGCATGTCAAACACTAGGTATATCATGTGATTGGACCAGTACTGGGATGGAAAAGTCAGTGGATAGAAGGGGAATAAAAGTGACCTTTTTCTCTCAATGTTGTCTTTACACTGAAAGAAACAGATGAGTTTCTGAATTATTCACAGTACCCAAAGCCTATAATCGTTAGCAATGGTAGCAGCAGCAGAATATAGAGACAGGGTTGAGGGTTTTTTTGTTAAAATGCCTGATTCTGAAGCTCATCAAAGGATTCATTTCACAAAACTGTCTCTGGGAATTTGAGTATTTAAGGTCTGCAGGAGTGAGAGCATTTTCTTCCAAAGGATCAAGAAAGAGAATACTTTCTTCTTACTTTTGTAAGGATGTGTTGAAATAAAAGTTAATATTAATCACAGGTCTTATGCAGTAATGGAATAAAGAAGCTCCATGTAAAGGGTTTGCTGTTTCAGCAAGTCACCTCTGTGAGTTGATTACGTTAGATGTTTTAACCCATAATATAATTACTAGATACATAAATTGTCAATCTATCTAAACAAATAAACTGATTTCCATCGTAATAAAATGTACTTCAAACAAAGATAGGCAGTAAGATTGTTTTGATTATAACTGGTGGTGATGGAAGGTAAGGCTTTTCTTAATGTCATGTAGAGTTTTGCCTACTTAAAATAAGGACTGCTTATAGTTTCCTTGAAGTAGTCAGATTTGAATAAAAAAATTTAATACTCTATTCTCTAATGTTTGTCAGGGTTTGACTTCTGAAAGCTATTGATGCTTATTATGAATTTGGAAAGTGAGCACTTGGATGCAGTGTGTGATAATTATGCCACGATTTAGCATGCATGTCCTTACTGTCCTATGACAAACACTGTCAGTGAGACACTATCACCCAAATGAGAGCTTTTGTGGTAACATCCATTATTGTCATTACTCTAGTATGTGTCACTAAAGACTTTGTATTTGGAGAGAATAAGGAAAAAAACAGTGGAAACTGGCAGGAGATAGTGATCTACAGCTCTCAGAGACCCAAGGTTTTTTAAAATCTTCCAAAGCTCTTACAGTTATCTAGTTGCTTTTAAAAGCTATTCCCGGTGGATTGGAAGATGTGCTGTGTTGATACACTCTGAATCTTAAAATAAAAGGACATATGTCATAGGATAAAAAGCTAAGAATTTCTTAGTAGTCCAGTTAATGTTTTAACAATCAGCACGTAGTAATGTAGAAAAACCTTGATAATATATATATAAAATTATTAAAACTTCCAAGTGCCTACATTTTTTTGGTGTTATGCTCACCGTTCCAGTGAGCATAACACTGTTCTGAGTTTTGACGGTGGTAACAAAATGGTAAGTGGGGGGAGATGTTTCCAAGAAGTCACCTGCCCTCCATTGCAGGGAACATGGCATTTGTGGTGGAGCTCTTCCTTCTTGATCTTGGTCCACTTGGGGCCATTTTTATATGTTTTATTGTAGCCTGCTTTAATCTTGTCAGTTGCTCGCTCACAATTTGAAAGGTGCCCCAAAGCCTTTCTGAGCCTCACATAAAGACATGAAGGGCTCAGACCCTTTATGGAGGAACAGAACTCAGTACCATGGGGCGTGACACTTTCCCCTTGGCATTTTCAGCAACAGACCAGACAATAATTGCTGCACCACCTGGCAACTGTTAAAACCAGCTGTGGTGGTTTAGCCAGCTGTCCACTAAGACATAAAATCACTCCCCTTCCTAAACTGGACAGGAGAGAAAAATATAATGAGCAGCTTGTGAGTCAAGATAAGGATGGAGAGATCACTCAGCAATTAGCATCACAGGCAAAACAGCTCAACTTGGGGAGAAAAAGATTTGATTTATTAAAGGAACAATAAGAACAGGGAGATGAGAAATAAAACTGAATCTTAAAATACCTCCCCCCATCCCTCCCTCTTCCCAGGACTCCCCTTCCTTCCTTTCTCCTTAGCAGCACAGGGGATTGGGGTCGTGGCCAGTTAATTACAGATGGACTTTGCCACTCCTTCTCAGGGGCAGGCCTCCTCACACTTCCCACTGCTACACTGTGGGGTCCCTCCCACAGGAGATAGTTCCTCACCAACTTCTCCAATGTGGGTCCTTCCCATGGGCTACAGTTCCTCACAAACTGCTCCAGCATGGGGCCTCTCAGGAGGGTAGCTCCTCACACCCAACATGAGTCATCCACTGGGAGAATGGTCCTTCAGGGACAGACTGCTCCAGCCTGAGTCTCTCACAGGATCACAAGTCCTGACAGCAAACCTGCTCTGGCATGGGCTCTTTTCTCCCCACAGACTCCCAGGTCCTGCCAGGATCTTGCTCCAGACCGGTTCCCATGGAGTCACAGCCTCCTTCAGGCATCCACTTACTCCGACATGGGGTCGTCCATGGGGTGCAAGTGAGTCTCTGCTCCCTGGTGGCCTCCATGGATGGCAGGGGCACAGCTGCCTCACCATGGTCCTCACCACATGTCATAGGGGAGTCTTTCTTTAGGGCCTAAGCACTCTCCACCCCTTTCTTCTCTACCGATCTTGGTGTCTGTGGAGATGTTTTCACATTCTCAGTCCCTGTTGCTGCTGCCATTTAGCAGCTGCGCAGCAATTTTTTCTCCTTCTCAAATATGTTATTGACAGAGGCATTACCTCCATCACTAATTTGCCAGGCCTGGGTCAGCTGTGGGGTCCGTCTTAGAATTGACTGGCATTAGTCCTATCAACTACAGGGGAACCTTCTGGCAGCTCTTGGTTTAAAGCTACTCCTGTAGCTCCTCCTGCTACCAAAAAACCTGGCCCAGGCAAAACAACTACACCAGCTTAGGTCAAGACAACCCCAGACAGCTTCTGAGACTATGTACTGTCAGATCAGTGCAGAGCCTGTGGCCTTTCACCAGCATTGGCAAGAATCATATTTACTGGCTACTTTGTATATAGAAATATAATTTAATTAAAGCTTTCTGAAATCAAGAGCATCTGGCTCACATTTCCTGTCTGAGGAAACTGTCGGTCAACATTACCAAATGCACTCCAAACAGACTGACTGAAGTAATAGCTGCAGGTCAGAAACTTGTTATTTAAACCTGTCTAAAAGGATCTTTTCTCTTTTGTTTTACCATTATTTAAAAAAAAAAAAAAAGTAGATACAAGCAGTGTAGAAAATGCTGTGCTGCCTAAGGAGAAGTCTTCTCATTTTCGCTAAACCCTATCAAACTCTTCCTCCTTGTTACTCTCCTGGCTTGGTAACACTCTGATGTACCACACCGAGGTGCAGTTTCAGCAGAGATGTGAGATGATCCTGTATGCATTCAGGCCTGTTTGGTTGTGGAGACCTGGAGAACAGGTTTACTTTTTTAAAAAAGAAATTTTAAACTGAATTTCTTGTAAGGATCTGCCAAATCCTGTTGACTTCCTCTTCAGTCAACAGGGAGAACACAGAATCTCTCAGAAGACTCCCAAGTCTTTTTTTTCCTGTCATTTTATGAAAACACAGAGTAGAATTTTGTCACCAGGATTCTGGCAAACAGTCCTTCACGAATCTGAATAATGTGTCATTTGTTGAAGCCAGCCTGCTTTATGATTTTATGGATAAAGCATTCAGAAATTGAGACTGACAGATTGCTTTCTAAGAAATCTATATTGTGTCCTATCACGAGCATGGCATGCACACTGAACAGGTATGCTTGAGCCTCAGGACGACATCTTAGTGAGGTTAGATACTATTTCATTAGTTCCTTATATTTCAGCTGTTACTGAATCTCCAATTCAACAATTCTGCAGGACAGTCAGTGCTGTTTAAATCAGTCATGTACCAACCAGTGTTTTTGTTGTTGCATTGTTGTGAAGGGTAACTAAATGCTTAAACAGGAGGTGGAATATGCAGCCTCACAGCAATGTTTTTGACTTACTGATAGACAGTATTTTTCCTCTCTGAGGGCAGCAGCTCCTGAAAAATCTGGCACCTCTGCCAAAACCTGCTGTTTTTTTCCTTCAAGTACTGAGGAACGTTACCCTGTGAGGATAACAGATAAGGCAATACAGATCAATACATAGCTAACAATATAAGAATAACCTTAATAAAGAATGAGGAAAAGGCTTGGGTATTTAATGCCACCTTTGCCCCAGACTTTAACAATAAGACTAGTTGTTCTTGTGATACCCACAAGAGCTGTAAGATGGGGAAAGGGAGCAGAATGAAGCCCCAGTAATCCTAGGGGAATTGACTGATGAACTGATACACCACTTGGGCAAACATGAGTCTGTGGGGCTGGATAGGATCTACTGAACAATAATGAGGGAGCTATTTTGAAGAATTTTGGTGAATGGAGTTAAATCCAGTTGGTGGCCAGTCACCAGTGGTGTTGCCCAGGGCTCAGTGTTGGGCATAGTTCTGGTTAATACCTTAATCAGTGATCTGAATGAGGGGATCGAGTGCACTCTCAGTAAGTTCACAGATGACACCAAGTTGGGAGGCAGTGTTGATCTGCTTATCTTGGTTTGGTCACTTGTGTCATAAAGAACCATTATTGGGAAGAGATTAATTATAAGCATAAAAGTGATATGGAATGTACAATTGTTGAAGGAGTAGGAGTGTCAAATCAGTGACATAAATTTCCTAACCTGACTTAAGTTAGCTACATGGTAGTTTTTATTTTAGACAAAAGAAGATGACTTTTAATAAATGTCTCCCCACATGTCCTTCACAGATGTTTATGTTTATATAAATGTATGCAAATATGTAACATACATTTTTAAGTATATATGTATTTATATGCATACATACACATTTCACTCTCTTTGTAATGTTCAATTAAGTTTTTTAAGCATTAGAGAAGCAATATCTTTGTATCAATTAAGATCTGATGGTTGTGTCCCTAGTCAGGCAGGCCAAAGAGCTATAAAATTTCTCATCACCTTCCCAATTCATTTTTTACCTGCTTTGATCTAGTCTCCATTACTATGTTTCAAACTCTCTGTGCAAGTCTGTCTTTTTCTGTTACAGCTGTGTTTGGTGTGTTCAGAGTTACCTGAGTTGTTTTGGTTTGGATTTTCATAGAATCATGGAATGGTAGGGGTTGGAAGGGACCTTTAGAGACCATCTAGTCCAACCGTCCTGCTAAAGCAGATCCACTGGGCAGCCTGTGCCAGTGCTCACCCTCACAGTAAAATAATTAATAAGATCCCCTCTCAGTCTCCTCTTTTTTAGACTAAACAGCCCCAGTTCCCGCAGCCTTTCCTCATATGAAAGATGCTCCAGTCACCTGATCATCTTGGTGGCCCTACACTGACCTCTCTCTGTCCCTCTTGAGCTAGGGACCTCGGAAGTGGACACAATACTCCTCATGAGGCCTCACCAGGGCAGACCACATTCTTCTTGATGCATCCCAGGATGCTATTGGCTTTCTTGGCACGAGGGCACATTGCTGACTCATGGTTGGTTTATTGTCACGCAGGACTCCCAGGTCTCTCTCTGCAGAACTGCTCCCCAGCAGGTCAATCCCCAGCCTGTACTGGTTAATGGGGTTGGTCTGCCCGAGATGCAGGATCTGCACTTATCCTCATGAGGTTCCTCTCTGCCCAGCTCTCAAGCAGGTCTCAAACCTACTGGGTTGGTTTGTTTGTTTGTTTGCACTGTTTGCTATCTGTGTATGAGAATTATTTGATTACATATACTTAAATTCAGTTATATAGAGAGATCCTAACTGATGTCAAGAGTTAGTAAGATTTCCCCGGCAATGAGCCAGCAATGTGCCCTCGTGGCCAAGAAGGCCAGTGGCATCCTGGGATGCATCAAGAAGAGTGTGGCCAGCAGGGCAAGGGAGGTTCTTCTTCCCCTCTACTCTGCCCTGGTGAGACCTTATCTGGAGTCCTGTGTCCAGTTCTGGGCTCCTCAGCTCAAGAGAGACAGGGAAGTGCTGGAGAGAGTCCAGCACAGGGCCACCAAGATGATCAGGGGAATGGAACATCTTTCATTCAAGGAAAGGCTGCGGCAACTGGGGCTGTTTAGTCTGGAGAAGAGGAGACTGAGGGGAGATCTTACTAACATTTACAAATACCTAAAGAGTGAGTGTCAGGAGATTGGGATATCTCTGTTTTCTATAGTAGCTAGCAACAGGACAAGGGGTAATGGGATGAACCTGGAACACAAAAGTTCCACTTAAATACAAGAAAAAACTATTTCACTGTGAGGGTGATGGAGCAGTGGAACAGACTGCCCAGGGAGGTTGTGGAGTCTCCTTCCTTGGAGATCTTCAAGACCCGCCTGGACACGTTCCTATGCGACCTGATCTAGGTGAACCTGCTTCTGCAGAGGGGTTGGACTAGATGATCTCTATAGGTCCCTTCCAACCCCTACTATTCAAAAAAAAAAAAAATTCCTTTATCCCTCCTTTTTCCTTTTTTATATGAAAGATAAACTTATAAATAGTGGTGGTAAATCTTTTTCTTTCTGACACCTGTTTCTTAGAAACCCCAGTTAACTGACAGGCAGAAATCACTAATCCTGCCCAACAGCTTTGTGCAGCACAAGGCTATCTGTGCATGGATTGAAGGTGTGGAGTAGCCCATTCATTATTCCCAGCTGAATGAGACACCCCCACCCCTGTTCCCCCCCCAAAAGATGAGTATGTCTAGAGATTGTAGCTGATCTGTGTGAACCCATTCATTCATCCTTCTGGGTGTGCTCATCCTTTCACCTGGATGCGTTAAGTGCCTATGATATTCATCAGACTGGCTCCAGTCTCAGGGCTTATCTACATCAGTGGTTTTAAAAGTGCACTCTTCTGTCAGCATTGCTGCATCTGCACAATAAATTTTGCTAGCTTAAGCTGTGGCTTCTAGTAAATTCAACTATGCTAGCAAAACTTTTCAGTACCATTTTGATTTTTCAGTACTGTCTGGTTTGGGCTTTTTTAAGCATGTTCCTCATCTGTGCAGATACAGAGAGAAGATTTTGATGCCACCAAGTTCAGGTACAGTTACCAGGCATTTTCTGCCTTTTCTGATGCCTACATTTCTTCAGTTCCAGCCCACCCCTGGCCCACCCCTCAGATCAGAATTTTCCTAAATTTAAATGCTTCTGGAGGTAGCTAATACAATTGAAGGAACTTCTGACTTCCTACTATGCTTCCTTTCACATCCTTCACTTTAGGATGGAATTAAGCCCCTTTACTCCACTGTGTAGTTCAAGAAACCTCCCAGATCCTGCCTTGCCATACGTCTCATACCCTCCTCATATTCCTACAAAAAATATCTGAAGTATCAAGACGGTTCAGCAGAAGGTTAAACTTCGAAAAGCCTCTACTGGAATGACATTTGTGTCTTTGACTACAGAAGAAGAAAATCACAATTAATTTCATATTGAGTATAAGGCCATGAAAATAATTAATTATCAATGCTTCTACTCTATATTTTGTATTAAAATTTACTTGGAAATATTTGAAACAGGATGCAAATTAAACTACCTGCTCATCCACCCAGGTGGTCCATATGGACGTTTCTGAGGCATCTTGACTGTCACTGTGGGAAAGATTCTCTTCCTTGTTCTGCTTGTGCTTTCCTTGTACTGTAAATGAGATGAAGCTTGTAGTGTTCCTGGCTTTCAGTCTTGCACCTGTGCTTACTAAACTTACTTGGTAAGAAGTACAATTACACATAGTTTAGTTTTGGCATAACTGAAATGCAGAGCTTTTCTGCACACTCATATAAGATCAAAAAAGGATTTAGTTGATAATTGTTAAATATTTTCATTATTCAGTTACATTTAATTATCCATATGTTTGGAGTCCAACTTTCCATTTTTTTTATTAAGAGACATTTTTAAAGGATAGAAATTGCCCATCCTTTAAAGGTCATGTTCAGATCTGTTACTGAAGTGAGTTATTAATTTAGTTAGAAGGATTTTTAATCAGTGATTGTACTAAGAAATTCCGAGTATTATCTTAAGTGAGAATTTAAAGGATTTAAATTAGAATCTTATGCTTCTTTTGCAAAATTGAGATTTCTGTCGATGACACATTTTTTTTACAAGCTGGGACTGATTTCTCTCAGATGGGAGCACAGTGGACCAGGTGCTATCATTGGGCTCTGCTGGCAGCAGCTCTGCTGCATCCCTGAGGTAGAAATTTGGTGGCATGTGGGAACACAACTGGCTGCCTTACCTACAGGTAACACACCAGTGAAGAGGAGGTCAGCAGGAGGTAGTTCTTTCTTCTACCTCCCCAGCTTCCTAAAGGAGTCTTTGCATTATTAAAGGTTGTTTGTTCTTCAAGTACTGTTACTAGAGAAGCTCTTGGGTGGTAGTCAGGTAGGGCCATGCCCAGAGAGAAGCACAGTCCTTTGAGTAAAATTGTTAAGTACTGTGGGAAGTTTTGTTGCATATAGTTAGCCAAATAATTTATTTTAAAATGCATTATTCATTTGTTTACCCTAATCAGATTCTTAGTTCTGTTGAAATTGGGGACAAAACCTGGGAGAGTGGAATGGGGTGATTAAAGGACAAAGTTTTCGTATGACCTGTAAGGTAAGGCTAAAAATCTGATACTGTGAAAAGGATGGTTTTGAAAGAGAGAAGAGGAATTGCAGAAAGGAAGCAATCCAACAGGGAAAACAACCTCCAGTCTTTACTGTCTGCTGATGTTGGATAGTGCTGAAGAAGAGACAATTAGAGATTGTGACAAGAGGACACAGCTTGTGCAGAAAGGGAAGCAAGAACCTGGGGACTGTAGAGAAAGGCATGACAGCTGATAAAATCTGAAAAGATGGGATAGTTAAATACAGTAGTAGGGACTGCAAATGTAAACTTAATCAAGTTAAATGGTGCTTTGCTACATGCTATGTAGACTTTAGCTAATAATTTTTCACATTGCTGCATTAGTAAATGAATGTTGTGACAGTATGGCTATATAGTACTCTTCATGTATCTGTGGGGATTTTTTGTCATGTTTGGGATTCTTGTTTGTGCCTGTGTGTTTTTGTTTTGTTGGTATTTTGAGAAAGAAAGTGGGGGGGGGGGCAAAGGGTAAGTTTGAACAAAACAGAGTTCTTGAGCATAACAGAATTGGCAGCATGTCTTAAACATCTTGCTAGTCACTCTCTGTTGAGGTGAGTAACTAAATAATTTTCCAGGTTTCCAGACTGCAACAGTATCCTAATTATAATGTGACTTGGACTGAAAAATCTGGTTACACATCAGATCATTGTGGGGAAAAAAAACCAAACCCATCTTGTGAACATCTCTTGTTTCTGTTTCCAGCTTTCACTATGAGAAGCTGTATGCATGTCAACACCAAGGCTTGATGGTGCATGTGCGACCACAGCAACAGCTTCAGCACCTACCTTTCACTACTCTTTCTTCCCTTTCCTCTATGTACTCAATGACATCATCACTGCAGTTTCCTCAGGTCCTTCTCTCAATTCCAGACACCTTCACAATATGAAACACATCTTACTCAAATCCCCCAGATTAGAGGCAGACACTTCCTCTGACTGTTCCTGCAAACTGTTCCTTCCAAGGAGGAACAGAAATTGTCAGTATAACCCTGTACTGAGCTCCTTCGTAGATGCTGTTTATGTTCACCAAAGCAGTGATGTTATGTTTTTTTCTGCAGGGCCTGCTTGGCAACTTAATAGCCAGCACAGCCGCAGGCTGTATGCATGCATAGCCAGCTTACAACTATTTTCAGTTTTCTCTTCAGAAGGTTTGCAGCCATGCTGTGTAGAGGGCTTCCAGCAAGCAGAAATAGCTGTAGCTCTATCATGAATGCTGCTCTACGGTATTAGTACCCTGTCGGGAGAATCACATCCACAGAAGTACTCCCTTCACTCCCATTGCTGCAGAGAGTGCATCATCTCTTTCTGCCCATTTGAGGGAAGGCACGAGGTGTTCTTCCCACTCCACCATCACAGCACTCCCCCTCCCACCCAGTTTCAATTCTAACTGATGGTAGCAAAATTGTTACAGAAACGGCAAACTTTCTGACTAACCAGGACTCTGCAGAACTCATTATCTTGCTAGTTTTCCCATCTCTGATTGCAAGAAACTTTTATAATGAACCTAGAGTACATTTATTTGTTGTTTATTCTCTCTCTAATTAAGTAGAGATTTTTAGATAGACTATGTAAAGTGACTTTTTGTTAATATTACATTCTGAAGTGATGATAGCTCCAAGTGGTCTGTTCTCCTGACAGATGTAAAAAAGTGCTTGAAAAGTAGACAACATTTTTTTACTGGTCTTCTTTTTTCATCTTCTTTTTTTTTTTTCTCCTTCTTTTTCATTTGTAATTTAAGTCTAAAACATAGGGTTAATTAGTGGTTTAAGGAGGCTTTTTTAAATTTTAGTTTATGAACTGCCTGTCTGACGACATGCAATCTGTTTCTTACTCCCTCTTAAGAATGCTGACTTCCGATGCATTCTCTCTAGTTTCTGTGCTGGAAGACAGACTTTTAATATTAAGAAGTGAATTTCTAGATATGATGACCTGAAAAGTCCATGTATTAAGAGTCATCAGTTTGACTAATGGCACG
The DNA here is from genome assembly GCF_028858725.1 of Colius striatus. NCBI lineage: Eukaryota > Metazoa > Chordata > Aves > Coliiformes > Coliidae > Colius > Colius striatus. Next base: position 63,684,208 of record NC_084761.1, read on the forward strand.
CCATGGCTACAGATCATCCTAAGCACCTCTTCAAAGTGTCATTTTTCCAGCTCAGTTGATTTCTGACATATCTCACTTTATCAGCCATTGAAGTGGAAATTTCATCACTCTTTTATGCCTTTTGAATTTTTCTTAGTATTTGTTTGTAATAGGTTTTATGGGTGATTAGTTGTGTGAATTGAGAGTATTTTTGGTGGACAGATTTTCTTAATTTCTGTGTACTGTACTTAGGTTTTTTAATCTACTTGTTACATGAATCAGGCTGAACGTGCTTTGTTGTTTTGCTTAGAGACATGCGAGTACTGGTGCAAACTGTAACTAATATTTACATTAGTAAACATACAGATTAAAAGGAAATTACAAATAAAATAGCAACACTTGCAGTAATGTATCTATTCAGCAGCTGTTGTCAATGCTGAGAAAATGAACCATCTTGACTTGCAGCCCATAAAAACCCCTACTCTTATTTCAGACAGAAATTCAGTCCTCTTTCTTCTCCCTAAAGTCTTAAGATTTCTTTACTGCCTGTATTTATGTTGTAGTGTACCATGAACGGAAATTTGTTCCCAATCTAAGCAAGCATTCAGACTGTGCTTGTATTAAGGAATCAGTGTGGAAGGACAAAGATTCAGTGATTCTTAATTCATAATAATGGTAATTAGTAATAAAAATAATAGTTATTCAATAAAAGCAATAATGCAGGGTTTTGAATGCAGCCCGGAATACTGCCATTTATAGGAATGCCTAAATTATTCGATTTAAGTGTTGGGAGAGAAAATTGCAATATTTAATATGTAACTTTCTTCCCTGGTGCAGTTTTGCTGGCTGTGGGGAAGGAAGAAGGGCTCTGCTCTGAGCAGTGTTCTGCATTCTTTACTGTTCCTTCTCCTTATGAGACTTGAGTAGGAGAGATCTTATTTGGCCTCTTTACTAATGTTCTTCTGTAACAAAAACATGTACAAGTTTTATCCTCTCATTTTTAATTGAGCTTTTCTATTCCAGCACTGTTTATATTAAAATAATGACTCTTGTTATTCTCATACGTGGTTCAATTTTTGCTTCATATGTTTTGAGATGTCTAAAATGGATCTAGACATTGAAATGCCATATAATACACACTATAGTAGATCTATAAGTTAACCGCAGCAGTGATATAATCTTCTGTATACAATTACTTATTCATTGAGGTAACAAACATATTTTGTTTCTTATCTTTTTACTACTTTGTACCGATGTAAGTTTTTAGGTATCAAAAGGTAATAAAATATTGAGGTATGTTCAGACTTCTTAATCAATCACCTGTGTGTTCACTGAACCAGGTTTAATGCTGGAAGAAGGTTCTCTGAGTGAGAGATGGGGGAGGGAGCACAGTGTATGTGTTGCAGGATTGCTGTCCTGTTGCCAAACTGTAATAACCCTTTGGGGAACTCAGAGTTGAAGCTGCTGAATTAAATGCAATAATTTTCCATAACAATTTAAAAGACCTGCAGGTATGCTAAAGTTGTAGCTAGATGTTTTAGATAACACTCTGTAGCATGACCCTAAAGCCTTGTTTACATCTTGGCAATTAAAATATGTGCTACATTTTATGTCTGTTGTACTTTACCTATATTGCAGTATTGGGCTTTAGCATTGAGTCTTTTTTATTGTAAAAATAGTAACTGGGGTTTTTTTTCCCTTTTTGCCATAGTGACTTTATTTCACATTGCAATAGTTGACTAAGAGTAACTATGGAAAGGCTGTCCTGGGGAAATTTAAGTACAGTGTAAGAATTCTACAGCTTCATCGGTCAGCTTTGTATCTGAGACTTCAGTCTCGGATACAAAGCTCCCTTGACACTTGTTTGTGGATACACCTTGTGCTCTGTTTTGTTGTTTACACTTTGTTTCTCTACAACACTTTGAGTAAAAGGAAGAATTTGGATAATTTACTTGTTTTAGTTGTTATTTGTAAGTATCTTATCTGACATGGCAATTAAATATTGTGCTAAATGTGCTAATGATTTCAGAGGTCTTCAAAGTAACTTGGCATAGAAGGGAAGGAGCTCAGTGGTCCCAATGACCTGGTCATGTGCAAGAAACGCTTCTCTGATTCTCCTGCTTCCCTTCTAAATGAAGTTAAAAGAAATGTATAAGTATTAGTTTAAAACCAGGCATCTCCCCTTTATGGTTTTGAACTGTTTTTAAAATTTGGAGTGACTCTAGGAAAGTGTGGTTTGACTGAGACTGCAGTCAGCTCAGCTATGTACACAAGCGGGATGGGCATGACTGTATAAGAGCTGACATGTCCGTCTGGTGATTAGCATACACTCTCCTGTTTAATTCAGCCAGGAGCCTGTAACATTGGACAGATCACTGAGAAGGTCATGGGAGATGCCAATGCTCAGTGACACAGATGAGCATCCTCAGCATTTACACTTAGAAAAGCATTAGACAGAAACTTGAGGTAGTAGCATGCTCCAGCAAAGTCTTTTTCCATTTTCTTCAATGTATGTAGACCTTTTCATGGTAGCATTGTAATAGAACATGTAACAGTATTTAGCATGGCTGTTTTGACATCCTTTTGTGAGTAGATGAGTTAGTAGTTCAATAGCTTTGTAAATATTGCTCTATGAAAATTCTTTCATTTAATTGGAGCGAAGCTATTTGATGGACCATAAATATTGACATATGGGCAAAAATTACTTGCAGATGAAGGCAAGTGTTTTTGTAACATGTCACAAAATAAATTTAATTTTTATTTGGTTTAAAATTTTATTCCTCTTTTTTTTGTCAAAAAACCCATTCATGCATCAAATTAGTTGCTGTCTTCCCTTGAGTACATATTGTACTCATTACCAATATTTCATCCGAGCTTCTTCTAAGGCATACTAAAAGAAAGCTAGTCAGTGCATTGGGGTAACACTCCCTGGGATTCAGCTTTTATGTTATAGGAAACAGAGGAGAAGAAAAAAAAATGAAATATGTTCACATTTTTGCAGTAGTGGTTCATTTAAATCTGAACATTTGAGTGGGAGGACTTGTTAATATTTTAACTACAGTGATCTTTATTGGAAAGAAGCTGAACAGCTGCAGTAACTGACAGTTTGGGCTTTTTCCTTAAAATGTTTTTCTCAATAATTGAAAATATTTCTCTAAAGTTGAGGTGGGGGCTGTTTTTTTAATAGGAGGATAGCGGGGCCGGGGGTATTCATGATGGAACAAGTAAGTTCTGCACAGTCCTCAAGCTGTAAAACATCCCACCACAGTAGTAAGACTTAAGATTCCAATCTTGTCAAGCCATCCGCATTGTTTGACTTGTCATTTCTCGCTTACTGTTTAGATGTTAACACTGATATCTTTTTCTCTATTCTGTAAATATGTAAATATATTTGTGTTCTTTCTTTCTGTTTGTGTTCTGATCTTGGTAGAGAACATCTATTTATAGGCAGATCTTTAATATAGCTTTTATTCTGTCTGCTTTTAGATATGTGTATTAATTCACTCATGAAATAATTTCAAAGGCATGAGCCTGAGGATATTAAGTATTTCCTAAAACTTGCTGAGGGATACTATTAATTTTTTAAATTAAAGATTAATGTAGGTAAACAGGTGTTTTGTATAATGCCAGATTCAGAAAGATCAGCTTCTTTAATCTTACAGGATTTGTGTTCCTCTGTGACCTGCAGACCTGCTTTATCAGGGAGTTTGGACTAGTTGATCTCTAAAGGTCCCTTCCAGCCCCTACCATTCTATGATTCTAGGATTTTTAATTTTTTTTTCAATGCTCAAAAAATAATCCATTGATTTCTGTTATTGTGGCAATATAATCACACTTAAAGTGTCTCCGTTATGTGATGCTATTAAATAGCTTGTATTTTTTTACCTCTTCATTCTTTGCCCAGTGAGGCAATAGATAAACCAGACAATGGCCTTTTGAAGTTTTATTGAATTCATTGATGTCTGTGGGAAGTACTTCCTTATGCTATAGCATAGATTAAATCTTTTTTTAGGATTGTAGCTTGACATAGTATTGTGAAAAGAAGAGTTTGGTTGGTTTGGGATTTTTTTGCATTATAAACAAGCCAGGAAACTAGGGAGAAAAAAAAATCAAAATTATTTCTTCTTTAATGATGAATAGTGTATGTCATTTTTCCCATGGCACAATTTAGAGACATTAGGAATTAGTAGTCCTTTAAAGTCTTGAAACACTTAGATGAAAGGGTAGATATGCTTCCACATCAAGACTTTATGCTGCAAAAGAATACCTCTGTGTGTCTGTTAATAATGATTTTTTAAATCACAATTCAGTACAGTCTTAATAAAGCACAAAGTTCACAAAACATCTAGAAAATTGTTTTTACTTGAAGAGAACTTGCATGTATTAGTAAATCAAATATTTAAAACTGTTTCATATAAATTAAAAAGGCTTCTAAAAAGTCTTAAATGTAATAAACTAATCAGTTATAAAACTTTGCTTTTTCTGATCATGTACAAATACTTCAGTTTGTTTTTAACTACTAAACATTTGAAAATACAAAATAATATAGAAGATAATTTGCTTAAGAGGAAGGCTTTGTAACCGCGCCTTTTACTCTAAATTGAGATTCATATGAGTTAAGAAGTGCAAGAGCTTTTCATAGAATTTCAAAACAAAATACTGAAAGACTGGCTGCCATTCACAAACTTGAATTATGATTCTGTAGTATGCTAAATATTCTCTAAAAAAAAAACTTTTCAGGAGTGACAACTAATTAGTTTGTTTGATATTAAATGTTTAAAATTAAATTGACTAAGAGTTCTAAAGCAACTTTGCTGAACAATGCAAATGGAGTTGGCTATTGCTTCTACATCACAAAGGAATTGAATGATAGTACTTTGTAAAATAGCATTTATGGTATTCAATGACTTTAAATTGAGGAGAGCACTCAGGAAAAAGATCTTCTTGAGATAAAGAGAGAACCCTTATCTGTCAAGATATTAAACAAGAAATATCAATGCTTCAGTTAAAAGGTGCAGTTGCAAGGCATTAAAATCATAGAATCATAGAATGGTAGGGGTTGGAAGGCACCTTTAGAGGTCACCTAGTCCAACCCCCCTGCAGAAGCAGGTTCACCTAGATCAGGTCGCACAGGAACCTGTCCAGGCTAACTGTTCTTCATTTAGATGTTTTGTCTGCTGTTTAAAGATAAAAAATATATTCTTTATTTTATTTGGCACTTTTCTTTAAAGAAATAAGCAAAATTTCCAAGCTATTTCTTACTCTGTCAGAAATATAGATGTTTTGGTTAAGTATGCAGGACCCAAGAGAGAAAACTGAGATGCCTTGTTTTGAAAACTAGGTGGAATGAAATGGTAAAGAAAAATAAATAGTGACAGAAATAAGACTCTTACTGTAATATTCCTTAAATTTGAGGGAGGGAAAACGTATTTTTAACTGTCATTTACAAATCAAATGGTTACTTGCATTCTAGCACAAGTTATATAGAATATTTTACCCTGGAAAAGTCTTCCTGCATATCACCTGTAATGCTTTCGTAGCTTGCTGTGAAATTATGTATGTTCTTGATGAGAACAGTTTTCTTAAAATAGAATTGATGACAAACAGTTGTAGAAGTCTGTATATAAAAAACAAATGTTGAAACCAGAAGTTTCTGGCAAACAGAAAGAAGTTAGACTTGTCATGAAAGCATTCATCCTTTTCAGAAAAAAAAAACAAAAAAACAAAAAAACAACTTACTACAGATTTTGGTTGAGTAACACATTCTTAAGCCTGAAAAGCTGTGGTTTTTTCCATCCAGTTCTCAGTCCACTTTTGATCTTCTAATTTGTTGTATAAAATTGAGTAGTATTGTGTCATCGTTCACAATTTTTGTCAGAGTAGCTCATGCATGAAACACTGAGAAGCCTTGCAAGTTACAAAAGTGCATCTCACCCATTGTTGATCAGATCTTTCTTTCTCTTCCAAGACAGTTAGGAAGCAATCACAGCAGTTAGAGAATGTTGTAACAGATAAGCAGTTGTCTTTCTAATTTTGTTATAGGTGAATTGTAAGCTGAATGTAGAGAAGACTTCCAAATAAGCTGGACTGATGTGCGCAGTAAAGGAATGAAGTATGGATGTGAAGGAACGTAGGCCGTATTGCTCCCTGACAAAGAGCAGACGGGACAAGGAACGGCGCTATACAAATTCTTCTGCAGAAAATGAGGAGTGCAGAGTGCCTACACAGAAGTCTTACAGCTCCAGTGAAACCTTGAAAGCTTTTGATCATGATTCCTCTAGGTTGCTGTATGGAAACCGGGTAAAAGACTTGGTCCACAGAGAAGCAGATGAGTATACCAGACAAGGTAGGCAAGATGTTTTAACTCAAGACTATATAATTAATTTAGTACCAAATAACAAAGGATTCTTGCTGCAGGAAGAGAATGTTATTATACCAGCTTTGTCAGGCTTAGTAGTACTCTACACACAAAGTACACTTTGTTTTACAAAGATGGGGAAGTATTGTGTACCATCTTTGAAATAAGTTTCCTGTGCATCATATATTGCATCATATATCATATATATAACTGCCCATGTTGGGCAATGGATCAGTGATAACATTGCAGATTCAAATATGAAGTATTCAGGCCTTACAGTATAAAAACTAGGCCCTCAGCACAAACTAAACTCATTAACAGATTGCCCAAAAGTTTGCCACTCCAATATACCTAAAGTGAACATAGCTTAAAAATTAATAAAAATAAACAAATGCAACTGTTCCAAAAAGGCCAAACCATATGAACAGATTTGGGGAAACAGTCTATGTGGATGAGCATACAAATACTGTATTAGCTCAGTGTCTTTATCTCCTAGCTCACAAGGGCAGTAACAGAGTGGTGACAGTAAGGTAAATTAATTCACAGTTAATGCATTGAGATTTGTTGGGGGATATCTATGTGTAGATAAGTTTGTTGGGAGATATTTTTTTTTATTAGTACATATCTATGGTATTTAACCAGGTGCTAACAGGTTGCTAGATCTTACTATTGAATTTCTGAGTAAAGGACTGGAGAGACATCTATGGAGATACCTAAGACCTGACTGAATGTTGTCCTGGACAACTTGATGTAGCTGACCATACCTGAGCAGAAGGTTAGGACAAGGTAATCTCAAGAGGTCCCTTTGGAACCTCGTAGATTCTGGAAAATTGCACTTGGCTTCAGTTAGCGTTAAGCATTTATACATCATTTTTGGATTCAAAACTGTAGTCTCTGGAATTGACATTTCTACATTTCCACAACTAAATTAATTAACAGAAGGAGAGAAAAAAAAAAAAAAAGGTTACGAGATGTGTGGAGGATTGTAGCCCAGCTATCTAAAAGGATAAAGCTAGGCCAAGAACTGTGTGAACCTACGCCTCTCTTCTGCATAAAGCTATCTTCTCTTCTATGAGGAAACAAGAATAGATTTAGGAGTAAAGAAAGCTTTCTCCTTGTGAGGAAATCCTTAGTTTTAATTTTAGAAATGTTTAAAAAATATTTTCCCCATTGGTGTTTTTTCTTTGTTCAAAGTAGAGTAACTTTACATTAGAATTAGAGCTGGACAGATGGTATTGACTTTTTTGCCTACGAATGTTTGCAGGGGAAATGAAAATATTTCTCTTAGGCTCCTGTCGCTGAGACTTGCTGCTACTGTCATGTGCCTGCCTTCTGCTGTGCATTTTTTATTTCTGTGATATGTTGAAACTTCAGATTCTCACTACTTTCTAGTTTTTAAGTCATTATATGCCTTGATCTCATTACTTTAATGAGGTAAAATAAGAGGAACTTTTCTAGGACCTGTACTGTAGTGATTTTATTAGTACTACTGACAAAATTCTATCAAAATAGGCACCATTTATTTAACGAATTAATAAACTATCGCTTGGATAGAGTACTAGTCTTTTTAAATAGCATTAACGAAATGGAAGAAGTTAAGTATTCTGGCATATCACACATGGTGGTCCACTAGGGCTTAGGTTTTTTATCTTCTTCATTGTCTTTAGTGAAGCACATAAAATGTACTCAATACTTATTGCCCAATATGCAACAAATTACACATCTATTGGCCTAAAATGGCAGTCTGGGATGTGTAGTCTTGTCTTCACCTTTCGGTAGTCTCAGCACTGTCATCTGTATCTTTGATTTTCCTCATGGTCCTTTCAATTCTTTTTGTATAGCTTATTGACTTCCTCTAATGCATGCTGGTTTAGTACCTTTGGGGACTACCTGCAGGTTTGATAGGGTCAGGTTTTTTAGGACTTGTTTTGCAGTCTTAGATAGAGTATTACTTTGATTCATCTTTGAGAGAATTTGCTGCTTTTGGCGTTGGAAGCATTTTGTGGAAAAGGTGTTCAAGGTCATTCCAAAGATGTTTAAATAATATAATAAACTCTTCCCTGTATTTATTTCTTTCTCCTTTATTTAGAAATAGTGCAGATATGTGGCGTTGTTGACAGCCTAATTACATTCTAGCCTGCTAAATCAACAGAAAATAAATCTATAAGCAAAAAAAAGGGCAAGCTTTAATAAATACTTTTAATTGGAATTTAATTTTTAAAATTAATCATGGTCAATATTTCATTTTTTTCCCAGACTGAAAAATATCAAATTTCCAATGTCCACTGGAAGGCCACTAGAGAAGTTACATAAATTCCTTAAGTCTTAAAAGTGGCACAATTTTTCAAAGTCTGTGTGGTTTATAGGTGATATGTAGGGATAAAGCCCTTCAAACCTGTCTGCTAATGAATCAAAATTTTCTCACCTCTTCTTCCTGAATTGTCCCAGCACACATCTTTGTGGCCCCTGCTTTCCAAAATCCCATGGTAGGAATTCAGAAAGGGAAGTAGGTGCCCTGTTCAGTGGTAGCTTTATCCCAGGTACTGTAAAGAGGAGATTCTCTAATTGTTGGTTCCAGTCCTCATCTGCTGAATTTCTGTTGCTTGAGATTTATTTTTGGAAACAGAATCAAGAGCCTAAAAATGCAGATGTTTGTCATTGTGAATCTAAAAACAACATTTGATTTCAGTAAAGCATTTGACAGTAAATTGTGATCAATGGGGCAGGGTCTAGTTGGAGACCTGTATCTTTTGGAGTCCCTCAGGGATTGGTACTGGGAACAGTACTATCAATCAGTTCAATCTATTCATTTATGACTCCTACAAGGGAACAGAGGGCACTGGCAGCAAGTTTGCTGATGATACTAAACTGGCGGGACTGGCTGACACACTAGAAGGCTGTGCTGCCATTCAACGAGACCTGGACAGGCTGGAGGGTTGGGTGGGAAGAAATCTAATGAAATGCAACAAGGGCAAGTGTAGAGTCTTACATCAGGGAAAGAATAACCCCATGTACCAGTACGGTTTGGGGAATGAAGCCTTAGAGAGCAGTGTAGGGGAAAGGGACCTGGGAGTCATGTTGAACAGCAGAATGACAACGACCTAGCAATGTTGCCTCATGGCCAAGAAGGCCGATGGCATCCTGGGGTGTATTAGAAGGGCTGTGGACAGTAGGGCAAGAGAGGTTCTCCTCCCCCTCTACTCTGCCCTCATGAGACCACAGCTGGAATATTGTATCCAGTTCTGGACCCCTTAGTTCAAGTAGGACAGGGAGCTGCTGGAAAGAGTTCGGCACAAGGTCACCAATATGATGAAGTGAAGCATCTCCCTTATGATGAAAGGCTGAGGGAGCTGGGGCTCTTCAGCTTGCAGAAGAGGAGACTGAGGGGTGATCTCAGTAGTGTTTATAAATATGTGAAGGGCACAAATATGTCAAGATCAGGAGGATGGAGCCCGGCTCTTCTCCATGATGTCCAATGATGGGACAAGAGTCATCAGGTAAAAGCTGGAACATAAGAGGTTCCAAAGAAACACAAGGAAAAACGTCTTCACTGTGAGGATGACAGAGCACTGATACAGGCCGCTCAGATGGGTTGTGGAGTCTCCTTCTCTGGAGACATTCAAAGCCCACCTGGCTGAATTCCTGTGTGCACGACTCTAGGTGGTCCTGTTCTGTCAGCTAGGTTGGACTAGAGGATCTTTAGAAGTGCCTTCCAACCCTTAAGATTCTGTGTGATTTAAAACAGATAGTAAAATATTTGAACACAACATTATTATATAACTGGGATTACCTTGTTAATTTTGAATCCCAGTTGACAAGACTGGAAAAGTAGGTATGCTTGTTTAGGAAATTGTAACTTTGTCTAGGTTGCTTTCAGTTAATATCAACAAGAGATAAGACTTATTTAAATCTCCTTCCCTTCTTCTCAAACCCCTTCATCTGTTACAAAACTGGTTTTGTTTTTAAACTCCTTTGATGAGGATTATTTAGCCTACTATTTTTAGAACTTCTCATTTATTTATTTTCACTTTGTTGTTGATTCCTACATAAGATTCAAATTTACTGGTAAACATGTGAATAATTAAACTCAGCACCCAGCCATGAAACAATGAGCTTTTTTCTTTACATGTATTTTTAAGATAGATAATCTTGTACTACATGTTTGAGAAGATGCCTAATGCCATCGTTGACAACAGATGAAGCACCGTGAAAGGCTATTTACTTTTCAAGGTGTGATGATACAATGATATGTTTGCTATTTGTGTACTGGGGAGGAAGACGACACCGGTTTTCTTACACCTTGAATATCCAGCTATAATGAGCAGCCTGTTTTAAACAGACAACTTCCCCATTTGAATTCAGCAACCTAAATGCTTATATTTTGGTATACGCCCAAGTATCTGGCTGAATTCAGGATTAAAGCTGACTGTATAAAGTTTAATTTCTCTGTAAAACAGAAATTCCTGTGTTTACAAAATGAAACTACCGTGTGAAGTCGTATCTAGTACATAGGAGACTGCTATGCAAAAATATCTGAAAGTGTGACATGACTATGGAGTGGGAGGGAATTGCGGAAATGTAGAATATATTTTAAAATTTGCATCTTGAAAAGATAATTGGAATTATTGCAATAATATAATAATAATTACTATTATAACTAATAATATGATTATGAAAATAATTTGAAGGAGATGATGAATCAAATGAGACTCAGAAGAACTGAAAAAAAATTTCATTAAATTAGTAAGAAAAATACAGTAAGGCAAAAAATGTATTTTATTTACCCTCAGATACACGGCAAAGGGAAGAGAGGAATATGCGATACCTCTTAGTCATTGTTCCGTTTCAAAGAGTTTTGTTGTTGCAGGACAGTATAGTGATCCACGTCAGAGAATATCATGTCAATCGAGTTTCTGCACAGGAGCAGGAGGCTGACCCACAAGCACATGTGACAGGCTGCACTGCAGATTTGCGAGTGCTCCTGTTTTTATACACAGTAGTGACAGCACTGTTTGCGAACTGTGTGAACTGAAAAGCTGAGCTGCACAATACCTTTTGCTAATAGAAGATCCAATGAGGTAGTATAGATTTTGTTAAATTTTTGCTTTTTGAAAGCTTAAGTCAACTATGGTTTTGTCTCCAGGTGAAGTTATTTGGTCTTTATAGCTGGCAATTAGAATATCTTCATCAATCAGAACAATTCATTGTCAACCAAGCCTCAATATCAATTTCTTTTCATACTACCCCTTTAAGTTTTGCAGGAGATAGTAGTTGAATGCATGGGTTTGTATCTTTACTTTTCTGGAATACTTAAGTGCCTAAATTAGATTACAAGCCCTAATAACTCCTTGTAGCTGCAAAAAGACAGGATGAACCTTACAAACAAGCAAAGAAAAATAATTTCTTTCCTTCACAATATTCTGGATCACTGATACCAGATTGCTAAAAAGCAAAGCCAGGTACCGGATGTTACAGTGTAGCTGTTGTTCAACTGCCACTCCTGTGACAATTAGATTTAGGTGCTAAAAAAATCTTACCATTCAGCAAAAGAGGGACCTGAAATATATGCTTTGACAATTTTATTTTATTATTTAAGATATTAAACACTGTCAGGGATACCTTTTTAAGACTTCACAAATCTGAAACATTGATTGCAACTTCTATCCTAATGTGATATGTCCCAAAGTCTATTGCTTTTAAAAACTAGCTGCTCAAAATGAGTTATTTGGATAGCAAAATGTTTAATACTTTTAGTCACCATAAATGTCAACTGTAGGATTAAAGGATTTGAATGGTCATGTTTTTAAACCTAAAGCTTGAGTACTTCAAATTTACCCGTGTCAAGCAGTGGAAGGAAAGGTATTTGAGACCATTTGTGACCTTTCACTACTTATGCCTTATTGATGAGCTGATTTTTACTATTGAGAAGGCAAGTGATTCTCAATAGAACTGAAACAGTCTGCTTGGCAGATTATTTACAAGAAGCTATGAAATCATTTATAAGTGACTTTGTGATCTCCTGATGAGCAAATTAATCACCATTCAGTGACATGGTGAGTGCTGTCTCTCAAAATCTGAGGCATGTATTAGACTAAGTGCTTTATGTTACTGGCTGCAGTGCAAGATCTGTCCTGATTGTCATCATGAAGGATAGGTTTTTGCTAGACTAAAACATGGCCACCTGCAGTATCTGCCTGATTTGAGTAGGTAACTTCTGTAAGCAGCATACAGTGTTATTATGTTCTGGATAATTTTTGGCCTTGAGCTAAGCATATAACCTTCTGCCAGAGGTGTGGGCTTTTCTCCTTCTAATACAGGAATAATAACACCATCTCACAGACGTGTTGGGAAGATTAATTAGTTTATGTTTGCAAAATACTTTGAAGATGAAAAGCACTCTAAGTGCTAAGTAATATTATCATCTTTCATTGCTAAACTAGTTAATTCTTAAAGCAACAATAAGAATTTAATTGGTTTTCAGGTTCCAGGTGATAAGGATCTGTTGACTTTTAAAGTTATTCTATTAGCTACAAAGTAGTATTAAGAAAAGCATTTCACTTTTATTTGATTAGGAGTATATTTAGCTCACGCTCAGTGATACGCATACTTGCTCTAAGGTATTCACCTAGTTGAAATTGGCCCCTTGTGGGTCATGGTCTGGAGACAAAGGGCAATTGTCATTCTCTAAGGAAAAATCAACCTTGGTTATTGACAGTAGATTGCTTTAGTACGCATTTCTGCTCAGCTTTGGTAAAAACTTGACTTTTCTTTGACTAGTCCAGTTGTGAAATAAGAGAATAAGTGCTTGATCATAATGATTAAGGATTTATAAGGTGAGCAAGGAGCCTTCACAAGGACTTTCCTCATGGAAAGGAGGATACTATGGAGGGTCTGTAATTGCTCTTACGTCATTGTGTAGCTTGTTTACTGAGACATTTGTGCTGCTCCTGTTCATAATAAAAAATAAACTGGGGACTTGGAAATAAATAGATCACATGCATGGGTATGAAAGGTGACTTCAACGTATTACCGTCTATGGAGGGAATAAAGCTGGAAGAACATGCAGTTAGAGATTGAGTGAAGGAAGGAATGAAAGAGGCTAAAGACTTCTGACTGTCCCATCTACTGATTTAGTGCTTAGGCCTGAGAGTCAGGGCTGTAGGCCAAGCTATGAGTGATTGCTTATTCCATCACTGGCAAATAAATGCAGACAGCAAAGCAGAGATGTAAAATAGGAATAATTCCTCAGAAAGTTCTGTGATACTTTCTGAAATTAGTTTGTAAAACACAATTTGCTGGCTTGAGAGTGAGTACTCAGTGTTACTGAGCTTATTAAAGCCAAAAGAGGGAATGGAAGAGACAAGGGAACAAGTTTTCTATTTCTACAAGTGTTTCTACTTTTTTGCTTTGCAGTGCCATAAATGTCATAAATCCTTTCTTGTCTTCAGCATAATGGTCACTTTTCTAGAAATTCCAAATTAAGACCATGCTACACTACATTTATTATGGGGCTTTGTAGAATGGAAACCCTTTTGGAGGGGATGTGACCAGAAGTATGAGACAGAGTAAGAGGCTTTCATTTCTGCAGAAATCTTCGGGTTTGTACTCTCTGTCATTTCTTGCACTTACCTACAGCGATGATTTGAGCACTTCATTCTGTCCACACATTGCAGAGCTGATTTCCATGCATGTGGGATACTTGTTTATGAAATGTTACAAATAGAAATATGTGAGCTACATTGAAGAGCTCTATTGGGTGGTTTTCTTTATACCAGTTCAGACCCTATTGAACTAAGTTTTCTACCATGCTGTGAGACATATGTGGGTCTGTCCACTCACTTCTGGTGGCAGATATGCCTTTCAGAAATAGTGATAGAGTTTTCTTTCCGCCCTATGGAGAGGAATAGTGGTGAGCCTGAGCTCTATTTTGTGTACTTCTCTTCATGCTACTGCCTCTTTCCTCCTCACCTTCTTTCCCCATTTCAAGCCGTTTATCATGTCATTAGCATCGCACTAACCTTAATGTGGCAGTTCATACCTGTCAGGTCTGTGGTTAGGCTCTTTGCAGACTGGATATCCATCATCTCTACATTGCTTACCCTTGGGTCATATTTTCTTCACATCTATCAAATTTAGGCTGTATTCGTATTTTGTAATAAATGGATGCTGGGATTTTGATGATTTGGTCCCGGGATCTAAAGATTGAGATAGAGGCCTAAAATGTCATTTTGGTCGTGATCAAGACTTTGTGTTCCTTATTACTCAGGGAGTTTTATTTCTTTTTTAAATTCACAGCATCCTTTTTTTTTTCTTGCAACCCATTCTCTGTACAGCTCTGTTAATTTCTCTTGATTTAGTGTGTGTATTATGTAATCACAGTCATAAAACCAGATTTTTATATAAAATCTCCAAATTTGGAACCAGAATGTTTAAATTATTCATTCATTTATTGGAAGGTGATTGCTGATGCTGTAGCTTGAAGCTTGGAATTGTGGAATTGTGAAATTATCTTCAGCTGCTGACTTTAATCTTACTCTGTGGTAACTTCAGAAGGACTTGATGATGTCCTTTATCCTTACACTGGATTAAGAAGTGTGCTTATGTCTGTGGATTAGTACTGACAATCCCTTGCCAACCTCAAGTCTAACACGGAAAAAATAATGAGTCTCCCATGCTGCACAGAAGAATCTGCATGTCTGAACCATAATTTAGAAAAAGGAAGATGTGTTCTATTCACATTGATTCTGCTCTAGTTGTTAAAATAAAAACTTTCCCAGGCTAGCATGTCATTCAATGTAGTTATTATATGGTTTAATGATAATAAAATGCATGGCTGGTTTAAATATTAGGTTTGAAATACTTTACTTCCCATTAAAAATAATTGTGGGGTGATTTTTTTTTTCTAATTGACTAAGGTTTTGAGTCTCACATAAGGCTCTTCTACAAAGACTGACACAGTAAGCGCACTCAGAAAACTCACGGTATCTGGCACTAACTCTTTCAGAAGTCACTGAGACCATGACTAACTCCTCCCTATACACTTTGAAAGCCTATAAGGAATGTGAGAACCGTGCAGTTGATGTTCACTCAGAATAACAAGCACTTGAAAGTTATATGCATAGTTTGTAAGATTTGATAGAATTTAATGTTGTTTCTTATTAGGTAGTTTACTGGATATATTGGAGAAGCAACTGGCTTTCATATGAATCTTACAACTCTATTCTAAATCAGATAATGACAAGAAAAGGAAGTTAAGATGGAAAAGTGAATAGAGTAGAAAGGTCATGACAGAGAGATTAAGAGTCAACAAGGAAGAAGGTTGTGATGAGTGAAGAGAAAAACATAGGAATTAAAACCAGGAGGAAAACATGATAAAGTGGATTAGGACGGTTTAAATTTCAGAGATCACTTTCACAAAAAAAAAAAAAAAAAAAAAAAACGAAAAAACCCCCAACCAAATGAGTAAAACAGGCTGAAGCAGTAAAATAATACTACAGCAAATCAGAAAGAAAAAATGTTGTTATAGACAAAGCTCATTGCTTGTCAATCTCCACTGCAATTTCTTGCTTTCCTAGCAAACAGAACTCTGCAAGTTCAGCTTTGAACACTCCTTTTAGTAAATGTATTGTGAAGTTTGTGTGACAGAATGGATGGTATTATATCTATTACTTTTTTTTTTTTGTGTACTTGTGTTCTACCCACCTAACATTCTGTACTTCTCAAGACAGGATTTGTACATCTCTTATCATACTTTTGCAAAGCATCTGTTTTGCTATTTTCTTTTTCAAAATATTTTGCCTTTCATTTCCAGCAAATTTGTTATTCTACTGTACATTTACTTCCATTTCTGTGACCTTGCCTTACAAAGGACCTTTGTAAGCATGCCACACTGTATTTGCCCCCGTAAATGGAAAAAGTATTTTATTGAAGAAGTTACATATATTTTCTTAAGAAATCAGCTAGAATTGACACTTGAAAGTATATAATGTAGATTAGCACACAATTGAATTCTGTATTTTTCATTGTCCTGGTTTAGGTCCATCTAGAAACAAAGGACCACCATCAGCCGTAAGTACCAAGCGGCTTTGGAACACCCTAAGGAGAGGGAGGACTCAATTGCCAATTATGGTCCCAGGAAAAACAGGACTATTGCAGAATTACAGAATGGTAGGGGTTGGAAGTGACCTTTAGAGATCATGTAGTTCAACCCCCAGTTTCAACTTGGGTAAGAAAACAGAAATTAATTTAATCCACCAACAACAACCAAAACCATAAAAAATAAAAATCCATAATAAACAGAAAATTACACAGAGTGCTACAGTGATGAAAAGCACAATCATCCCTTTAAGACCACCTTTTCCCACCCCTCTTCTCTTCCCAGGCTCACAGCCCTGATCCCAGTGTCTTTACCTCTTCCCCTGCTGAACTGCTTAGTGGGGGCAGGGAATGAGGGTTTCAGTCAGTCTTTTCTGCAGCCCCCAGGCTCTCCAGCACGGCCTGCACCATGGCTGACTCCTCCCACAGTCTCTTGCCTGTCCGGGCACACTCACCCAGAGCTGCTGGTGGCTCTGAGCCCTGCCATTGCTCTCCATGGGTTACAGGTGCACAGCTGCATTCTCGCCACAGGTTGTAGAGGGGTCTCCGGTCCAGCGCTCCTCCTTCCTTCCTCCTTCTCTGACTGTCGGGTCTGCATGGTCATCTCCATCTTGTACCACTCCTCCACCTCCTCTTGCAGCTCAGATTTCTTTTAAATAGTGATGGTAGAGGCACCAGATTGCCCTGGCCAAGCTGGAGCTGGGTTCACTTCAGAGAAAGGGAATGTTTCAAGAACTACTTACTGGGACCAGCGCTGCAGCTCTATCCCTCTGTTTCCAACCAAAAAGCAGTTTCTCACAAACCCATGACATTCAGGAATTAGTAAAGCAAATGGGCCAGCCAGTTTGCACTTAACAGAGCTATTCCTTCATACCTGTCATGAGCTGTACAAGTAGGCAAGGTATTGTTGAATCAGGGCAGTAGTCTTGAGCTCTGGATTGTACAGAAATAATGAAGCATTTGATGAGGTGCAACTGTTGTCAGGCTTCCACTCTACAGAACGCGTTCAGAGGTATTAAGAACAAGCTCCAGGTAAGAATCACACAGAATCACAGAATCTTAAGGGTTGGAAGGCACCTCAAAAGATCATCTAGTTCAACTTCCCTGACAGAGAAGGACCACGTTACAGAGTAACTAATACAAGTGGGCTTTGAATGTCCCCAGAAAAGGAGACTCCACAACCCCGTTGGGCAGCCTGCTCCAGGGATCCGTCACCCTCACAGTGAAGAAATTCTTCCTTGTATTTCTTTGGAACCTCTTATGTTCCAGCTTATATGTATTGACTGTTGTCCTATCACTGGCCATCATTGAGAAGAGCCTGGCTCCATCCTCCTGACACCTGCCCTTTATGTATTTGTAAACATTACTGAGATCACTCACCCCTCAGTCTCCTCTTCTGCAAGCTGAAGAGCCCCAGCTCCCTCAGCCTTTCATCATAAGGGAGATGTTTCACTCCATCATATTGGTGACCCTGTGCTGAACTCTTTCCAGCAGCTCCCTGTCCTACTTGAACTGAGAGGCCCAGAACTGGATACAATAGTCCAGCTGTGGTCTCACGAGGGCAGAGTAGAGCAGGAGGAGAACCTCTCTCGACCTCCGGCCCACAGACCTTCTAATACACCCCAGGATGCCATTGGCCTTCTTGGCCACAAGGCCACAAGGCTGGCTCATGCTCATCCTTCTGTCCACCAAGACCGCCTGGTACCTTTCCCCTACACTACTCTCTAAGGCTTCATTCTCCAACCTGTACTGGTACATGGGGTTATTCTTTCCCAGGTGCAAGACTATATTTGCCCATGTTGCATTTCATTAGATTTCTCCCCTCCCAACCCTCCAGCTGGTCCAGGTCTCATTGAATGGTATCATAGCCTTCTAGTGTGTCAGCCAGTCCTGCCAGTTTAGTATCATCAGCAACTTGCTGCCAGTGCCCTCTGTTCCCTTGTAGGAGTCATAAATGAATAGATTGAACAGTACTGTTCCCAGTACCAATCCCTGAGGGACTCCAAAAGATACAGGTCTCCAACTAGACCCTTTCCCTCTGGTCACAACGCTCTACCTTCTTTCCTTCAACCAGTTAATAATCCACCTCACTACCTGATCATCCAGCCCACGCTTTCTCAGTTTTATTGACTCCACCTTCTCTGTGTCCTCTGTCACCAGGGCACCCATCTCATTCAACAGTGGGCCTGCATTACCTCTAATGTTAGTTTTGTTTGCAATGCATTTGAAGAAGCCCTTTGTGTTGTCCTTGACCTCCTTTGCAAGGTATAACTCCAATGAGGCTTTAGCTTTCCTAGTTGTCTCCTTATATCCTTTGATGACAGTCTTATATTCATCCCACATGGCCATCCCTTCCTTCCATGATCTATAGACTCTCTTCTTTCACTTGAGTTTGCCCAACAGTTCTCTGTTTAACCATGCAGGTCTCCTGGCTCCCTTTCTTGTTTTCCTACCAAAGTTGACCCTGCTGAAGTCCTGGGTTGTGATTCTGCTTGGTATTGTGTTCCTACCACACAAGATACTGAACACCAACTTGTGGTTGCTGTACTGAAGGCTTTTTAAATAGCTTTTGAACTTTCTCTGTAACCTCGTCAGTACCAACCTGCATTACCAACAGCTGGTAGTAGTCAGCTGGCTGCACCAGACCAGGGAGATTCCTGGCAACATTTCTAACGCGGACCCCAGGGAGGTAGCAGACTTCTCTGTGGGATGGATCCAGTCTCAAATAGCAATATCTAGCTTCAAATAGCAAAAACGCATCCACTATATAGTGTCTAAACATGAATACAAAAGGAAGTAAGTGTTTTTCCCATATCAATAGCAGAAAACAACATGGTCCTTACAGTAACACTTTGACATCAGTGTTGCTTACACAGTAAACTTATATGATAAGCATTGTAGAGGACATTTTTGTATGTAATAGTCTGTAAAGAGAAGATAAATAACTGAGAAAAATATTTTTCCTCATCTACTTTCTAAATAAATGAGACTTCTTTTAATTAAAAATCAAAACAAAACAAGATTAAGTAGGGAATGAGGGAATGTAATGGAGAAGATTGGTTCTCCTAAGGACCAACATCATTGTTTTGCATCTGTATAGCTTTAATTGTTTGACAATTTTTCTAAGTTTAGGATAAGTATTTTTGTCATGTAAATGCAGATCAACTATAGGGAAAATGTGCTTGATTTTTGAATGACACAAGGGTGTTAAGGCAGATAGAAAAAGGGAAGATACAAAGGAAAAATAGATTAGAAAGGGAACTGACAAGTAATGAAGGATGCAGTGAAATCAGACATGACATGAAACTTCATCAGAAACATAAGCAAGAGCCAAACTAAACAGAATTTTGAGTACGGTCTTGGGTGGCTTTGGTACCTCTGCCTTTTAGGTATTATGTCCATCCTGTTATGACTAAAACAAAGTTAGCAAGGGCACTCAAACTATAATTCCTCTGGTTTTAAAGGTAAAGGTGTGAGTGTATTTTTATACTGAGTAAGCATATGCTTTGGAGGCTTTTCAGGCTTCTTTTTTTATTTCCTGCTTTTCCAAAATAGTCTATTGTTGCTAAAACCTAACTTGTCCATTTATCAGTGGTCAATGAATTAGTAAGGACAGTGCTGATGTCTGGAGCAGTTGACAAATTCTCAGATAATTTTTGTTCATTTCTTCTATTTGCTTCTTTACCCTTTTCGTGGTTTTTAAGAGACTACCTTTGTGTATATAGCTCCAACTTAGAGCAAGGATTGATAATAGTAGTCCTCTTCAAACATCCATTTACGCAGATAATGTTTCCAACTTGAAACATAAGTTATTGTATATGTCTTTGAATAATGTCCCCATGATAGGGAAACAAATGAGGCACAAATGCAGCATTTTTTCCTTTAATTCCAGCTATTAACTTCTGATTTTCTAAAATATTATATAATTTCTGCATACATCACACTTGCTTATATGCAGTATTTGATTAAAGTAAAAAAACAAATAAATTTTCATTTCTAGACAATGTACCCTGTGTGATTTGCCAGAGAACTATATACATACACACACTTTTTCTTTTACAAATAGAATACTTATATATATAAAAACATATATTGAAATTATGTCGGTGTACCTTTTTTTGTTATGTTTTTAACTACTGTAGTTAAGGAGGAACACCAATTGTATGGATCATTGCTTACACAGAACATAGTTGCAACATAACAGGTAGATGTGTATAGTTACTGTTGGCAAATGCTGTATTTTTAACAGTAATTACTGCAAAAGATCCTGAAAGTTATTACATTCATTTTATTCTCATCTGCACAAACAGAATGTGTCAGCAGTCCTTACACTGCCTATAAATTGATATTCGTAGCCAAGAGATATGCAGTATCTAATGGTAGAGTGGTAGTAAACAGCATTGTAGTCAGTTTTTAAAACTTAACTTCGTGATACATCATCCTAAATAATCCAAACTCCAAAGGTGTTTCTAGAACAAATTTCCCTGAAATGTATTGTTTAATTTTTTTCTATTTAACACTTCATACTTCCTTAAAGGAAAGCAAAACAACCCATAAAGCATTATGCCTCTCTGTCTATTCTGTATCTACATTTTCTTCTAAGGAATTAGTTCATTACAATCGCCGAGTTGTTTTTAAGTCTTTATGAACTGTTGAGGCCCTTTATTGTCAGTGAGAGAAATTGCAAAAGTGCGCATAGTGTAAGAAACTGATGATTAAATCCTTCACATTGAAGTCATTCTGGAAAGGTTAATTAGAAGCTCTTAAGAACACAAAAAAGAGAACATCCCCTCTTCATATTGTTTTTAAATCCACTGAGTTACTACAACCTCCTTTTCAGTTTTTATTTTTATTTTGTAATAATTTGATTTGTAATTTCATTTTTCATTATCATTTTTATTATTTCATTCTGCTGCTCAGTAGATCTGTGTTCCAGCCATATTCAGTGTCCTCTATATCCTGGAGGACTTCCAGTTTTCATTGTTCAGGAATCTTAAAATGAGGTAAAATTTTTGTGTCATGTATTCATGATTTCCTTTGGGATATACCTACTCAAATACATATTTTTCCATGTCAACTTTTTGGTTTGGGTTTTGTATTTGGTGTTTTGTTTGGGTTTTTTTCATTTGTGTGGGCAACTTAAACAGTGTACAATCCTCTTAGTAAAGCTCTTAGGAGAGCTTTAATTCAGAAGATGATTTAGCCTGATGTTTCTAAAGCTGTTACAACATTTCTGGACTATTCTGTAAAACTTTTCAGTGTAGTGAAAAGCTCTGATGTATTGGATGTGGTGAAAGAGCAATATGCAAGCCTACCCCCCTTTTCTGTTTTGGCGGTGTGCCAAACTGTTTTGTGATGTGCCGTTTTGATTCTCTCACCTTTCATAAGTGGAGGAAAAAGAAGAAAATATTTCACATGGAGCTAGGCTGTTGTCAAATTAAAGTAAAAAATAAAATTAGTAATAGATGGTAGGTATTATGCTGTGTCTGACACCAGGTCTCTTAGAAAATGATCATGAAGAATGTTATTTCTCTTTAAAATAATAGTTTTCGTAAGAATGGCGGGAAAAAATGTATGGGGGGATAGTTATGGGGAATATTCTCAATCGATGTGTCACATGGGAGTGATTCTCTGAGTGCAAAGAGGTCGTTTTTGCAGTGAAGGGAGCTCAGAACTATGTGGTGCAGGCTGGCTGAGGAACTGCAGGTTGCAATGCTTGCTCGCTGCAGCTAGTCTAATTGTGGCTAAAGAGGCAGCATCTGTGTCTGTCTCTTCCTTCTTCACCTCCAGATCTCAGCGCTGTGAGGTTACAGGAACCCCACTCATAACACTTTGTAGCTCTGAAGTCAACAGCAGTTTTGTTACTGACTCCAGTAACCTTGTCTTTAGTCAAAATTACTTGTTTCATTTCCATTCGGTTCCCAAAATCTTGTCCTTAGAACCAATAAGATACTGCACATGCAACTCTTTAGCCGCTTTGTGTGTGTTTGGGTACACCTATACACACGTGCCCCTAGGCTTCTCCTGTACTTGATTCTGACTTTAGGCAACTGTTTGTAAATGTAGATTTGTATAATAATGTATCAAATGTAAAACCAGTGTTCTAGACTGTCACCCTTAGCATATATTTACCCAAATGCAAAACAATAAGCATTTTTAGATACTTTACTGCTTTCAGCTCCGACCCTATTACCACTGGGCGATTTGTTTGACCTGTTTGCTTCTCTGATTAGTCTCAACTCTCACAAAACCTGAAAATTCACATGGCATGACAGCTTAAAAAATTGATAAGATACTATCAGTGTGCATGGTAATCCTCTGTTCTTATACTCTTCACACTGTTCAGACATAGTCATAGATATGCTTACTCTCCAGTTGTATTTTAGTTCAGATATTTATTCATAGATGCATAAAAATACAGTTTGATTTGTACCTAATTTTAGTAACTGATTTCCATTATTTATGAAAGTCATTGTCAGAATTCATTTATGGTTCTTATGACTGCAGCAATAAAATAATTAACTGTCTCACTTAAAACAAGTCTATGGCCAGGGCATTAACTCTTAATATTTCAGGAATTATTTACACTTCTTTATTCACACTTCTGCAATTCTATAACTTTCTGATTGATAGAATTCTGTTCTTGTAGTATTATAAGCTTCAATTATCTTACTAATGTATTTTTTTTGTTAAATGACTGGTTTTGGAGAAATTAGAATGCCTGTCAGATTCAAAAAATGAATGTGTATTCTAATTTGTTCCCAGAGTTATGAAATAACTGTGAACTAGGGTAGAAAAGCATTATAGGTATAGACGTGCAAATGAGCTTGCCAAGTGTCTATATATCATAAACTGTCTTAAATCTATGGACATAAAAGTAGGATGAAGACACAGCCATTAAAAAGGCAGTCATTTTTGAGTGTCGCATAATTTAGACTCTTTAAGTTATTGAAGTGTCACAAGTTTATTGCACCTAATTTATTAATACAATCATTTGGAATTCACTTATGTCTCTTGCTCTACCTCAAAACAGGGGCTAAAAGTCTATTTAAAATGCACAGACTCTGCTTCATCAGTAAAACCTTAAGTGTTTCTCAAAGTAGAGAGACACAAAAAATAACTTTACAGTAGTCCTTGCAAGTAATGGGTGACCATGTTCCTGTTTGTTTATATTTGTGTATTAAAGTAATACAGAGAGATACAAAGAAGACCAAGTGAGTTTAATTCCCATTTAGTTTTCCATTGCCACATTAGCTGATGTCTATATAGGGGAAATAGTCTTTTGCTTTGGCCTCTAATGAGGACAATAACAACAGCAAAAAAAGATAATAATGAGAAATACCTCGTTACTGCTTTCACACTGAGAAATGAAAAAAGTTTGTAATTTATTTTTAATCCTTTAATGTGCTGAATTGGCTTCTCTTAGTTTGCAGAACTTTCTGTTATATTTCTTTCCTACTCAGGAAACTGACTGTTTAAGCAGTTGACAAAACTAAAGTGTAGTATGAATGAAAAGGGGCACTGCAGAGAGCTGGAGACAAAAGAATCCACTTGATTGTAATACATGTGGAGTTTTGATGAAACACCTTGTTTGATACCTGAGATAATTATACACATAAAGAGTTTTTACTTTTAGGTTCCTTAAAAAAAAATTCTCACCTTTTGTTATCTTTTTTTCCTCTAATCAGGACAGAATTTTACCCTAAGGCAGTTAGGAGTTTGCGAACCAACAACCCGTCGAGGACTGGCATTTTGTGCGGAAATGGGGCTCCCCCACAGAGGTTACTCTATCAGTGCAGGGTCAGATGCTGATACTGAAAATGAAGGAGTGATGTCTCCAGAGCATGCCATGAGACTTTGGGGCAGGGGGGTCAAATCAGGGCGCAGTTCCTGTCTATCGAGCCGTTCCAACTCAGCCCTCACTCTGACTGATACCGAACATGAAAACAAGTCCGACAGTGAAAATGGTAAGTTCTTACACATATGCCCATATATAAATGAATGCTTTATTTGTTGTTTTGGTTGACACTCGATAATTTTAAATCATTACAGGAATGGCCTTGAATTATTTACTTTTTTTTCAGTACTCTTCCCAGAAAAGTCAATATTCAGTATCAGCCCTAACTAATGCACACTTTGAGTGTGACATTTTAGCTGTAATTCTGAAAGAATTTAATCACAAAAAAGATTAGCTCTGTTTTATCTCAGGCCATGCCACCTGTTATCCTTTGGGGAACAGCTAAGTAAGTGGTGATAAAGTTGATCCCCAAGGCCAGTATGCAATCAAAGGTTTCATTGTAAACCTGTCTTCAAGACATCTTGGAGAAGTTGCAGAATCTTAGAAGGGATGAATGAACGCAAAGAATAGCTTATTAACAGGGCTCATGTGATTGGAAAACAAATTTGATTATGCTTTAAACTTCCAAGTTGATGAGAGCGATTGGAATTGTGGCGAAGAGGGACATGTGGCCTTTGATGTTCCTGGGGGACTGGATTACTGTGCAATTAAAATCTGAAAAAAAAAATCGGAACGGCAGCTTTGTAGGATGTGGGGTATAACCACTGTATGTTAAAGCTTAGTGTTTAAATGAAAAGAGGTTAATACAATTGACTGATTTCTTTTTAAAGCTTTTCAAAATTCTTTTTACCTCCACTTGAGGTTACGAGCAGAACATTATGTGGTATTAAATGCACAAATCTTAGAAAACATCTTTAACTTCTTTTTATTTGCAGAAGATTTTCAGCTTTACTCGAATGAAAATGATTGTTCTGTTGACTTCGTGAATTTCTATTGAATGGATTAAAAGGAATAATAAAGAAAAATGAGTAAAAGTTAAAATTAGTGATAGCTATTGCCTGCATGTCTACGCAACATTTTATTAGTTTATTAAACTTGTCAACTGTACAAAAGTCAGAGCAATTTTATTTCTATCCTCGGACAATAACTGTAACATGTCGTAGAAAACAGCAATGTAGATGTATATGTATGGTAATACTTTTAAAAAAGAAACAAACTTCTATTTTAAACTACAATGAGTAATTTTTAGTCCTACCTATTTATTATTTTAACTTCAATTTGAGAATACAAAATCTGTATTTTGGTATTATTCATAGGTGTTGCCCTTCCTCTGGTGTCTGGTTCTAAGTGAAGTCCTTTTTGTGCTGGACTGAATGTTTTGTGGTAGGAGACAGGTATCAGTGTTGATAGGTGACTCATCTTATGCTTGGAACACTTGCCTTGAGTTGGAAGCTAGTTTTAAAGGAGGAGGGAAGGAGTACTCACCTATCTCCTTTTGGCAGTGGAGTTTGTAGGATGACTCTAGATATTTCAGATTTAAAGCAATCTAGAATAAATTGTTGAGCAGTCCAGTGATTCTTCTTTTGAAAGGTCTATACCAAAACAGATTCCTTTCAGTCTTTTGTAAAACCCTAAATTAATGATCTCAAAAATGCATACTCATATATACATGCATGCACGCACACATGCACACAATTTCCTTACAGAGTTATATCTTTACGTTACCAAAGAGGTCAGTTACTGCTTCAGAATTACAATAGGTTTGGTGTACTTTTTTATAAACTTTATAAATACATTTTTTCAAAAAACAAAATATCTTATTATAATATGCCAAAACTTTCTCTGTGAGCTTGAAGTTAGAGTTTTAGTTTCTTTTCTCATGTGTGAGATGTCTGTGAATATGTTAGAAAAGTCTTATTCTGCACTGGTTAAAATTATGCAAGGAACGTCTGATGTTTGATACAACTTCAAAGAAGAGTTTAGTCACTAAAAAGGATTAGAGTTGATTTATTTATTGATAGGAAGGCCAGCAGTCCAACTTAAGAAGGTACTGGGACTGCTGTGAGGCTAATGAAATTGTGATGGCTCAAAAGTCCCCTAGGGTTATGAACTCTATATAACTTGGACCGTGTCATGGATTGCTGTTTCAGTGGAGATGTTATAGAAGTGTTCAAAAGCTTAATCTTCTTTGGTATCTTTCTCTGAGTTTGTGTTTCCACTTACCATGGAAGATTTGGCTGAGAAATGATTTTATACACATAGTTGGAACTCAGTATGTTAAATGCTTGCAGTAGAATAGAAAATACAATTTAAAGCTAAGGAGGTTGTATTGTCCTGGCAGGCACAGGGTTTCTAATCAGAAGACCAAACTGCATGTGCGAGTTTTGTTAATTTATAGCCTGAAGTTAATAGCTGTGCCAGTATACTGTTAAAATCTGACAAATCTGATATGGCTTTTAAACCAAAGTTAAGAGTTACGGCGAGTCCTCTGTACTGTGTCCCTCTGCTGTGTGTGAAAGCTTCCTGACCGATTTTTGATGGTGTTTTACAAGTTAATGCATTTCCATGCAGTATGTTTACCTCTAAGATAAATAAGGAGCAACAGGTTACAATGAGCAAAACATAACACCAGATCATACTTCCTTACCTAAGGACTCAGTTCTTAAGCACTAAAACTGTTCACCCAGTAAAATTTTTCACTGTTTAAATAGCCTATTACCATAAGCTGACCTTTTTGGAGGTAATGGGACTATTCGTGATGATTACAACTGTGACTTATCCTGTAGGTTTATGAACCATATTTGTTGAATGTACTTGGGCTTTCTTTCTTGCCAGTTAGGCAAGAAAAGAAGCTTATTGTCAAAGTACAATTTCCTTTCCTTCCTTATAACCATTTTATTCGCACTTCTGAAATATTTGTGGAGCATGTATCCCTCAGGAAGGCAAAACTCAAAGTTATGTTGCATAATTACAATGATTAAGTGTAAATAGTTTGTTGAATATATAAACTTATATTTGTTGAGGTCTCAATATTGTTTCTAAGGTCCTATAACAGCAACTTAAAATTTTGAGTAATATCAGCAGGGTTAGAAGTTTGCTTGAACAAGTAACATTGTACATGATAAAGTTGCAAAATTTTGAATATACTAATAACATTCATTCATAATACCAGCAGATTTTTTTTTTCATAAGAAAGCATCAGAACTGTATATCAAGCACAGGTTTATCGATGTATTCTCACATCAAACTTTTAGGTTACTCCTTGGTAAGTCATTCTGAAGAGAAATACTTTTCTGTGAGCTCATTCAAGTTCTGTATATGACTCTTGGCATCGTATTCTGAGAGATTTGTTATGTCAACCTCCCTGAAGGAACACCTGCATCTACTAATCTGGGCAACCTACTAGTGTCACATACAGTATGGTGTATCAATTGGAGCATGCATGTGCTTCTTCAGTCTTTCTTCTCCCTTCTCATTGCAGGTTATGTCATAAATGCTGCATCAAGCAGTCTATGTTAGTAGTTGTTCTAGGACCTGTGGCTTTGAAATAAAAGTGTCTCATCTTTTATATGCTAGCCGATATCTTTATGTTGTTAAGCTGTTCTAAGATTACTAAAGTTTGTATTTTAAACTTGATAAATATTCCAGCAGCGTATGAGCTAGAACTTGTAGTTAGACTTCAAATGGGCCTTTTGCATAAAGAGTCAATATATTTTAAGGTATCTTAGAATTCAGTCAATTCTTCAAATTATTTTTAAATCCATTAAACTGCAATCTTTAACTTCACGAGACATCAAAAAGCTAATAAGCAAAACATGAAAGTTAATTGAGCAAGTTATTCCTAAAGTCCAACTCCTTATAGGATCATTTATTTATTTACTTGTTGTGAAGTTATATAACCAGTTTTGTATGCAATTTTTGAGCCAGCCTGAAACTCAGACTGTGAAAATGATTGTGACTAGAAAGTCCCTCACTCCTTTATAACTTAAGCAAGTCCATGTCACTTTTTACCCCTTTGAAAGCAGTATTGACAGTGCTTCTGAAAAAAAGTGTTGAGCACTCCAGGTAGATGTGTGCCAGATTGTTTACTCTGTCCATAGCCACAGAGACTAGCTTGGAGTACAGAAAATAGTTCTGATGTCGATAGAATGTGTTCTGATTTAGTGAAAGTTTTGCACTGATGGGGTTTTTGTCAGAAGACCAGAGGAGATCAGGATGTAGCAAAATAAAAAGAGGAAAGGGAGAGAGATATATGAGATCATGGCCTCAGGCAGTTCTGAATTGGTTAGATAAATGATTTGAAACTTGGACCCATTTTTCACAGATACAGAAAAGCAGATCTTGTTGGTAGAATGGTCATTGCTGAGGATTTCTGTAAAGAGAAAATATCAGTTTATCAGCTGCATGAGCACCAGCTTGCTTCCTCTCCAACTTCAGACTGTTTCTGAAGATAGCATTTTTATGAACATAATACTCTCTTGTCCTTCCAGAATGGTGAATTTACTGGCATTCAGATCTCTGAAAACCAAGAAATAATTGGTAAGATACTTGTCAAGACAATTTCAATCTCTCTAACCCAGTACATCTATAACATATACTTGAACTCTGTATTCTTAAATAATGCACATCCTTCAGGAAATGGTGTTACACATTTTCACCTGTTTAACATCCTTCTTTATGCTAAGGCAAAACTTGACTTAGATAAACTCTGCTAAATAGGACTGCTTGGTACCTGCTAGCCAAATGCTGAGCTTACTGATGAAAACTAGCTATATAGCTGATGAATTAATATTCATCTTACTGCCATACCACCATTTACAGCTTCTTCACTCTTTCCCACAGTATTCCATCTAGCAATTATCTACGCCTCATTAAGCATGCCAATATCTCTTAAATCCTGCTTTGCTGCTAAGAAATTTCACGACCAGGAAATCAGTCTGTTTTATTGTTGACAGAATTCAGCTCTGAAATAATATTTAATGTCTACACAGTCATGGAATATTCTTTGGTTATGGACATATGGAACAGAAATCCATGCACAAAAGTAGTCATCCCTGGTTTTCTGCAATATTATCACAGGTTTTCTGTAGTTATGCTAGTTTTCAGATTCTGTTATGATTGTAGTTCTATGGATCTATTTCAAAAGATCTTCTTAGTGTTCACTGTTAAGGCAATTGAAAATCATATTGATAATTACCATTCTATGATCTATGATTCTATGAATTCCTTTGGCTACTGGTAGAGGGAACAGCTGAGCTTTTCTTTTCAGTTACTTTTTCCAGTAACCATTTGGGATCTCCTGGACTTCAGAGTTTTGAGTGTCATGGACCTTGCTCTTGAGGAAAGGCGTGAAATTCCAAAGGGCCATCTTAATGATGATTTCACGATGGGAATCTGGTACAGAATGTCATGCCAGATGATGCAGCTCTCTGGAAATGCTTAATCAAATCTTCTAATGTACAGGAACTGTAGGCTTAACAATAGCTGACTACAATGAAATTAGGATTGGAGTCTGCAATGAAAAACAAATGTAAGAAGAAAATTTCATGGACTTCACCCTTGGCTTTTAAGCTTATAAATCCTTCCAATGTTAAGGAGTGGTGAAGGAGATGTTTAAAGGCTAACTGTCATAGCTCAAGATTTCTCCAAAGATCCAAATTTCAAGAAAGAACCATGCAGAAAATGGAAGGAAAGTCAAATTTCTGAGGAGGATCTTAAAAAAATGCAGTTGGGAATGTCTGGGCATACAAATAAAACTGAGGCATAGTCTGCAAAAAAGTGAAGGAGCTGTACACAAATATGAACACTAAGAGAAAGGAAAAGAGGGAGTTGATTTATTATGTAACAGTGAAGGAAGATTGGTAATATATTGCTGATGTTTTCTTCTGGTTGTTTTTGTTTCAGCATTTGCTACCTGAGTAACTGATCACAGAGCTAACATTTATACAATTAAACAAAGGATTAGAGGTTACGTAGAAAATTTATCCTGCATGTATTGTCTACAGCCTTTGAGCTTTTTATGATTCATGCCTGAGAAGTCATTGATAATGAATATGATTCTGGAAGGCAAAAACAAACACACAAGACAACTTCAGAAGGAGCAAAGAAGAGGAAGAACCTGCCTAAGCAGTTAGACAAGAAACACTCTAGGAAAACAAAGTAAAAGGTTTATGCTTTATAAGAGTGACCATGTGCTTGTACTAAATGAATCTTGTCAAGCTATAATTTCCTTCTGTGATAGTGTAAACTACTTCTTCATAACAAAAAGTGTAGGTGCTAATAGCAATGGGTGTTTTAATATTAGTAACACTGCCTCACCCTTGACAATACTCATAAATAGAGACGGCTGAGGTTCATTATCACAAGATAAATATATGACTTCTTTGAAAAATCTTTAAAGAATGATTATCAGGTATTTCATGAACTGCAAAGTTGAATCATATAGTACTCTGCATAGTGTGTCAAGATTTTCTTAATGATTTGGATAATGCAAGTAGAACTCTGTAACCTGGAAAGAATCACATACACTTTGTAGGATCAAATGAAAGCTGGACAAACAGTTCCATGTGAAAATAAAATAATTCAATAAATACAAATCCAAAAACGTGCATTTAAGTGACAGTAGTAAAAATTCACAAATGCGAGAGAGAAAAGTGGCTGAATCACAGTCCTTTAGAAAATCACAGAATAGTTGAGCTTAGAAGGGACTTTTTGAGGTCATATGGTTCAACCATCTGCTTAGAGCTGGACTAACATTAATTTAGATGAGATTGCTCAAGGCTTTGTTCAGTTGAGTTCTGAAAAATTACAAGAAGAGAGATTCCGCATCATCTCAGAGCAACTGTTCTGGTGTTTAACCAGCTTCACTGTGATTTGTTTGGGGTTTTTTTCCTCCTATACATCAGATCAGAATTTCCTTTTCTGCAATTGTAACTAGTGATTTGGGCAGTGGAAGAGCAAAATTAGGTTTCCACCTTTTGCCTTTTCCAAGTTCACTCATTTTCTCCTCAGGTTATATGCTTCAGCACTCCAGTCCTCGTAGTCAATCTCCACTGAATTCATTCCAGTTTGTCAATGCAGTATGAGTACTGGCAGGGCCCAAACGGAATATTGTATTGTAGATGTGGTCTTCAAATGCTGAATAAAAAGGACTAATCACTTTCCAGGGTATGATGGCTCTGTTCTTCTGAATGCAACCTGGTATGTGCTTAGGCCTTAGGCACGCTGCCGAACTGTCCACATTGACTCCCCATGTTCTTTACTACAAAGCTGCTTCCCAGTGGACTCCCAGCTAGTACTGTTAGATGAAGTTATTCTGCCTTTAGAATTCATGAGCCATTTTCAGCTACTTTTTACATCCTGTTGAGATCCCTCTGAAAAGCAATTCAGCCCTGCAGTGCATTGATCACTCTCACTGACTTGGTGTTGTCCACAAACTTGCTGAGGGCACATTCCTTCCTATTAATTCTCAATATGTTAAATGTAGTAGAGACAAAAAACCACCATCAGCCTCAGTATTAGCCCTTGAGGAACGACATTAATATTGGACAACAATTGTTCTTTGCGCTAAAAAACACTTTTTTCAACCACTTCGTGCAACCAGTTTTCTACAAGCTACACTTTGTAGCTCACCCATCCAATCCATCTCTCTCCAGCTTGGCTACCACAATACTATGGGAGACCGTGTTGAAAGCCTTGGTAAAATCAAGGAAAACAACATCCCCTGCTCTCCCTTTGTCTGCTGAGACAATTTATCTGCTCATAGAAATCAGTCAAGGTTGTTTGGGTGTGACTTGCCTTTGTATATACATGTTAGCTGTTCTCATTAATTTTCTTTTCCTGGAGCCCCATCCAGGCATATGAAGTATAACTCCAGCAATATTCCATAATCTTCCCTGGGAGACTGGAGTGAGGCTAACTGCCTCTAGTTCTTAGTATCTAGAAGATAACATGACCTTTATCTTCTAAAAAGTCATCAGGAACCTTCCTCCATTGTCATAACCTTTCAAGGAATGATAGAGTGGCCTTTCAACGACATTAGTCAGCTCTACCAGCACATAGGACACCTCCTGTCTGTTCCCCAGGACTTGTGTGTGCTCAGCTTCTGTAAGTGGTGTCTAACAGCTTATTCTTTCAGTGCCATGGTAAGGCTTCTCAAGTGTTCTTGGACTTTGGCTTCCCTATCCCCTGTCCTGCAGGTCTAGGAAATGTTCCTCCTGGCTAGCCATTGGCTGAAGGTCATAGTGGTTATTTGTCAGCAATGTTTTCTGTTGTATGTGAGGGTTTCTTGCACAAACTTATAAATGTGTCTTTGTATACAGTGCTGGTGAAATAATCCTACTATGGCACTCAGCAGTGCAAAGACAGAAATACTCTGCAACTGTTTTTGCGTCTGCAGTTTGAGGAAAATGCCAGCCAGCTGGAGGCCTAGAAGAAGGTTAACAGCAATGATCCAAAGTTTAAATACATAACACCAGAAGAGATTGTGAGAATTGAGACTGGTACAGCTAGTATGTTCTGTCTAGATATTGGTGCTGTTGTAAAAGCCATATATGGAAACAAAGCAAATAGCAAAAAGTAGAAGTTAGCTCAGACAATGGTGTTGGGCATAACTTGGTGAAAGAGATTGTTGGAGACCATGCAAATATTATGTTACGTGATGTCAGTCCTTATTTAGGGGAGAGGATGGACAAGAAAATCTTTGCTTCCCTTCTGGTTTTGTTTTCTTTGAGTTAATTTTGTTATTCAACCCCAAAATTAATGAGCAGGAAGAGTGTTGAGAAAATGAAGGCTATAAAAATGTTGCTCTGCAATTTACTATAATATTAATATTTATATCTTGTTTTTTCTTCTAATCAAAAATGGTCAACTTTCTATGGATTTTCCCCCCCCCCCCCATTTTAAGTTTGATACAGAAACACTGCTTTTCACTCCTTCTAAACAAAATGTGATTTCTGGATGTGCTTGCAGAAGGAAATTTTAAAGAAAAAGTCTCTTTTTTCATTTAAGTTGTGTTTTAATTGTGAGTTTGCCATGAAAGCAAAGCATGCATTGCACATCTATAAAGTGATGATCTCTGCTCTTTTGATTTGGAATGTGGTTTTGATGTCCTTGAAAAATCACAGTGGTAGCAGTAAATTGTTTTAATTAATGAATTAGAGAGCAACAGATTTGCTGAATCAGGTTTATTGACATAATTATCACTGGGGAAAAAAAAAAGAGGAAAAATATGTCAGAGCTGTGAGATTATTTCGTTTATTGTCATTTGAAAGCAAGTTTCTCAGGCACCACTTAATTTCTTGTGGATATGGGAGGTGTGTGTGTGTACATGCATACATACACACACACACACACACACACACACACACACATATACAGATATGCTTACATTTATGTGTTCATTAGATAAAACCAAATTAATGGTAGAAGTAAAGTCTAAATAATACCCAAGTACACTTATTAATATTCAGTTGTTTTAAGGGTGTTTTTTAAGCTTCATCTAAGTTTGATTTGAAATAAGATTTTAATTGCAGTTACTTCTATAATTAAACATATCATATTGAGAAATAATCTAGTAATGATTTCAACTTTAAAGTAAATGTCTGCTGTGCAGTAAAAGTTATAGGTGACAGCCTTTGTTTTCTGGTCAAACAACAGAAAATTTTGTCAAGGTGATGGCTTTGAGGTTTTTTTGGTTTTACAAAAAGCTTCAAAGACTTTTGGAATAGACAGTTCTTTATAACTAATGGTTGTAAAACCTACATAAAGAGTTATTTTGATGTACTCTGGATAAAAAGGTATATTTCTTTGATGAGAATTCAGGTTGAAATTAAGCTTCAAATCAAATTCAAACATTAATGTTTTTTAGCATTATTGAAACAACATGTGGATTGAACTGGTCAGAAGTTTCTTTGGTCTGTATAATGTACTGCCTGTCTACTGGCAAATTGTAAGCTTTTTTTTTTCTCAAAAAAAGGGAAGAAAATGAGGTCTCAAACCTCAGGAAAATAAATTCTTGTTAAGAAGTTATGAGTTTGATTTTTATCCCACTCCCATTCATTTAAGGTATTATGTTTACTCATCTATTATTTTGACTTGGATGTTGTAGAGAAGGAGAACTATGGTTTGGCACCCTGAAATCAAGGAAAATAATACTATTTTTTTCACTTCACATCAGAAACCTTTCAGTGGAAGGGCCTTTGACATATGCTGCAATCGTGGGTTAGTCCAGATTTTTATATAGTACATGGGAATTTTCAAAATACTTACGAATATCTTATTTTTATTTAAACATTTAAAAAACTAAAAATTCACAATTGTGAATTCACAGCATCAAATTATCAAAGATGAGGGTAAATAATGTAGGTTAATTATGGATTAGAATATGAATATACAAGCGGATAATAGGCATATGTCTCATATCCTCTATAAGAACATCCATAATAGATAACAGTTTTCTTTTGTTTGAACGTTCTGTGCAGCTTCTTTGCCAGGTCTGTGCTGCTGCTGGCAAATCCTTCCCTGGGGCACTGTCGCTGCTGACTAGGTACATCTGAGACAAAATGTGAGCGTTTCCACCTCTGGTGGAGTATTCACAGCAGAAAAATAAGCAAATGACCTGGGAAACCCTGGTTCCAGATTGCAGGTCATGACAGAGTAAAGATTGACAACAGTCAGGTTTCTCTGGTTGACTACATTAAGATTGCTTTTTGTCCTTTGTGGTGAAATAGATACATAAATGTGTGTATATGGCTATGTATGCATATGTAAAACTATCTTTAGAAGACCGTTTATTAAACATTTTATTTTCACAGCATACATATTAATTTTGCATATTAAACATACAGAGTTGAAGGTTGGTTTGTTGTTCTTCAAATGGCCTAGAAACCTTAAAGCATTACCATAGTGGATCCCTGCTGGATGAGCATAGGCAAAGTTATTCTGGAGTTAAATGCTCTGCCGCCAGCTTGCTCTATGCTGGATAAAGAGAATGACTTTTTTTTTTTTCTGCCTCTCATTTTCTGGAGTTTTATAAAAGTAATACTTCTATAAACTGTTTTATAGTTACAAATAAAATGTTGTGTAATTGCTAGTTACTATGCTAATGGAGTCTCAGTCTGCACGTGTGGCACACAGTCTAAAGAATTTGAGTTGCTTTCTCTCTATAGACAACTTGAATTTCTTTTTGTAGTGGATTTCACTGACCCAAACTGTATTGGTCACTAGTGCCATTGTGGAAGAATAGCAGAAGTGAGAAGACTAAGATGCTTTTTGGCAAAAGTTAGTTCTCGGAGAAGGTTTTAGAGTAGCCTTGTCTTCCTGCTCTTGAAGATGGTTATTAAATATATCAAGATAGTTTATAGTCTTTGTAGTTGAGTATTCAAAGTTTCCAAGATAGCTAGATCAAAATTACTTTGAAAGGAATGGCCTCTTACCGTCACTATTTGGTTAAATGGATAGTATCCAGTGTCCTTCCATGTAGAGTTAACCAGAATTGTTCAAGCTGCTAAGTTCTTTGTTGCGTGATTGCTCTATGTTCTGTAAGGAGACTTACTTAAAATTGCTCAAAAAGCAGCACTCAGTGGGAATTCTGCTTCTGCAGAGAACATATGATGTCTTTTTCATTAACTGTCTTTGCTGCTTGTTTGCTTTCAGTGGAGTTCTAGGAGACAGTTATATTGGTTTGCAAACTCAATATTGCTGGGACCTGGCTGCTTATGGCAATTGAGATGAGATTAGATGCTTTTGTTAACAGGCCCCAGACTTGAAATTTATAGGAACTAGGCACCATCTGCTCTCAATTAAAGGTCCTGAGCTCTGAAATTAATTCTTTCCATTGGTCCATTAGACTCAATCTTTTGACTTGAAGTCATGATAAGGTTATATTAGCCTCTTGAGCCTTGGAAAAGTGAGGAGTTCATGCAGGGACAGTACTGGATATTCCTTTTAATCCTTGTGTCGATGTAGTTAGAAGGCAGAAAGTAATGATTGTTTCTCTGAGACTTTTTAGAAAGCGCCCTGTAGATTTAGAGCTCACATCCTCATGAGTTGTAATAGGACTTTTGCTCCTAAATCATGTAAGTGCTATTGAAAATCTTTCCCAGAAAATGAAATTTTTATGGAGAATGTTGACTAAATTCAAAGAAAGACTCAATATAGAAGTGGATTGAGTGTAGAAGTCCGTTGTTCCCAGAGTGACATTAGATAGATTAACTGTGTTTTGCCTCAGCTGTCTTTCATTGACTCCATCTGCAGCTGCAAAATGATGGAAGAACTTACCAGAAATCTTGGCCCTATATTTGTTCTACCAGTGCTTTTGCTAAATTTATATACCGTTTGTGGTATGTAGATGTTGCAGGAAATAAATGAATGGATGGATAAATTGGTTCATATTTTTGCAATTGTAACACACACACACACACATAGACATGCTTATTTCCTTTCTGTATCTGACTGAAAATTCAGGTTTACTCTGTGAAAATTCAGCAGGGAATACTGTGGAGTGGAGAGAACCTATAGCCAAAAGCTTTTTAGTTCTAAAACAGAAGTTCTAAGATGACAAATAACTATGCTGAATATTTAAATTTAAGTTCAATTCCTCATACACATGAAAATGTTTTGTAAAGGTTTCAAGGTCTGATATTTCCTCAGAAGATTTTTGTTTATACAGCACTAGTAATTGTTTTTGAGACAAAAAACTTTTGTTGTTTTTGAGTATTCGTGTCTTACAGCAAAATGCAGAATGTTTTGGGATTTGCTGGCCATTAGTCTATGAGTAGAAATAAGCAAAGAGAGAGTTCATATGCCTGTTTTTATTCCTATCTGACAATCCCCAAGACATAAAAAATGCAGCAGTGTTTGACTTCATACAGGGAGCAAACAAAGTCAAAGTGACTGCCTTCTCAGTCTGAAAGGAATAACTTGTGACTGCTCCACCGAAGTGTTGTTTGTTGGCGACCTGTCAGCCAAAGGTTAAACTTGGGAATTCAGTTTTCTTATTACTCTTTCTCAATATTTCCTTTAAGTTCACCTAACTCTCTCTCCAACTCATAAATTTCTTATTCACAGGGCAGTGAGGATACTTTCCTACTCCCAGTACTGTAAAGGCTTATCTTTTCAAGGCTGACTACAATGCCATTTCCTTCCGCCATCTTGATGCTGCTAAGGCAGCTTTATGTAGCTATGTCATTTGTCTGTTGTTTTTTAGGTTGCCAGAAGATGGCCATACCTACCAGCTGAGCCCTGTAACTACTGCCTGAAAAAGGCTGAAATATTTTTTCATGTCCACAGGGAAAACCTTAGCTACATTTTTTAAAAGATATATTCTTTTTTACCTTCCTTCCCCCCCCCCAATGTAACATATCATATAAAGCTATTGAGTGAACTTCCCTAGAAAATGCTATAGTGTCCACTTTACAAGCATTAATAACATTCTCCTTATCCAGAGACTCATCTTTGCACTTCTGGGAGTTAAGGAATTTATTTAAACAACTATAACAATATTGAAAACATGATAACAGAGTCCATGTACTTTTACTTACCAATTTTCTTTAAAAACCCCACAAATTCATTTCTTTCCTGTTTTCTTACAAGTTCTTTGCGGTATCAAATATATAGATTTTTATGAAAAAGTTAATCAGCTTACCTTTGTTCAGACTGGATTTTTTTTCCTCTGATCTGCTCTACACAATTGAATTTTTCATCCTCTTTTCTGAACTATTTCAATGTTATGAAAAAAGCATTAAAGAGAATTCTGATAAATTATTCTTGTAACAAAGTATCTACTGTAATGCAGTTCTGTTGAGACTGGAGAGTTAATTGAACTCGAAGATTTTGTTTTGTTTTCAATGAGAAATATATCTATGCTTTGTAAATACAGGAGGCAATGTCTCTTGGGGAACTGGATTACAAGGTTCTCTGCTCATTCTGGCCACCTCAGGAATCTGAAGCAACCATTCAGGTGACATAGTACTATTGATTATCTCAAAATCCAGTTTTGCTTGTGATTTAAAACATTTTAAAGTAAAGTTTTAATACAGTACACTAAAAGACATGGAAAAAAAAATCCTAGTTAGATGCAAAAAATAAATGCTTTCTGAATGTTATTTTTTTATCATACTCTGTGGTTTTAATTTTATGGAGCAATGGTTCTTCTCCGCAGAACCTATTAAAAAAATAGACAGTGTAATACATTTTTAGGCAAAATGTGTGATTATCCTGTTTTGCCTTAAGAAACAAACAACTAATTGAAAAAAAAAATGTAAAAGACCACCAAACCCCCAAAGAGAAAACAAAAAAAATCCACAACCTTTTCTTCTCTTGTGGTCTTACTTTATTTTTCCTTTTTAAATCAACCCTGACCTAACATTTTATGAGTTGTTTTTGTGTCTGTATTACCTCAGGCTGTGCTCTCATCAGACTTCACAAGCTAAGTGGACTTGGGTTTTGGATAGTCTGTGGAAATAATCAAAGAAAATGTACCGTACTCCTGGATGTGATGATAATGGTTCATTATGTCCAGTAAATTTAGTACTGAATCAGTGCTGAGTATTCTGCTGTGAATTCAGGTTAGACTCAGTGTCCTGATCACTTGTAATTACTAAAGCGCAACTGTTAGCTCAGCTAAACTCCAATCCGAGTGACTTTCATTCTGCTTACCATTTTCTTCTGAACTTTGCATGTGGGAAGCCTTCAAAGCATTTGCTTTGAAGTCAGAGATTCTGCAATGAAATCCTGATTTAGTCACTAATTTATTGTCTCTGCATTTGCACGTTACTTCATCTTTCTGATTTTGTTTTGCTACTTATAAATGGGTGTATTTTTTATCAAACTTTCTAGCTCTTCCTGTTTTACCTTCTACTAAGTGATATGAAAATGTTTAGTATATTTTATATATATGTACATATATATATGTATACATGTGTATAAATATAGAAAATAAAAATACATTTACAGTAACATAAAAAAAAGGCCTGTCTTCTATAAATTCAGAAGGGCTTCTGAATCCTGCAAGTAATCTCACTAAATTTTATTCCCTTAAAGAAGGTGAAATCAAAAACCCTAGACAATCTCTGGAAATTTCAGATGACATCACAGTAAAATTACTGCACAAATTTGTAAGCAGCTTTAAATGCTTGCCTTTGCATAGTCTGAGTAAATGAAAGTAGTTTTGTATGTTCTTAGAGTGTATGTCAAATTACTATTACTGAAAAAGTGTTCTTTATCTACTCATACAAGAATAAAAAAGCAGAGAAGATGTTACTGCCCTTTCTTTGGTTATTGCCGCCTCCTATTATAGAAGAGTACAGCTGAGCTAGTGTTCTTGTCCAGGCATTGGCTAAATTGCTGTGAACTTCTTGAATTGATTCTTTTGATTTTTTTTATTATATCAGTACTCTTAGATCAAGTACTGACATTTTTCACATTCCTCTATAATACCATTTTTATGTTTTCCCTTATCTCCTGTTCAGGGCTCTTCAACCTGAAGCTTCAAATTCTATCCATTCAGTACGAGATTAA
Source organism: Colius striatus (assembly GCF_028858725.1). Classification (NCBI taxonomy): domain Eukaryota; kingdom Metazoa; phylum Chordata; class Aves; order Coliiformes; family Coliidae; genus Colius; species Colius striatus. The sequence goes on from NC_084761.1 coordinate 63,723,957, forward strand.
TTTTCTTTTTTTTAGAAAATGGACACAAGTATCTCTGGAGAGCTGCACATATTGCCATGTTCAGTGTGCTCGATGTTTTCCCTTAGAATGCACAAAGCATGAGAGAGAGGAGGTGAAATCAACTTTCTGGAACTACCTATACTGATCTCATCAGATCTAAGTGAAGCAATACCCTTTCCTCCACTCTTCTCTCATCCTACAAAAACCATGGGAACAGTTTGTCATCAGGTAGGGAAGTCAGACTCTGTTCTTGCACAAAATGAACATGCCACACTATAGGCAGCTGCTGATTCTTGGAAAAAGGGGCAGATGCTTGCACTTTTGTCATCATAGGTGGGTATGTTTAACCATGCAGAGGTATTTGATGCAGCTTTACTCCTTTCCTGCAGCATCTGAGGCAAAAGAAAATGCTCATTCCAAATTCCAGTGGTGGTAGAAAATCCAACATAGCTTGTATCTTACCAGCCATATAGGACTGGGATATCTGAAGCAGCAGCTAGCACTGGAGCGTCTACCATCACTTGTGCCAGTTGTGTGTATCACTGCTGCTCATTCATGTTTGTTCTCTCTCCAAGATTAGTTTTTCTGCAATAAATAAATCTCTGCCCTAAATTTGGAAGTTGATACTGGGGAGAGCAAAGCCAGAGCTGACAGCATAGGTAACAGTCATGTCTGGTCAGAGCATTGTTGTTTTCTGCTCTGTGTTCTGAGTGTTTTGACATCATGCTAAACATGGTGTCTGCCATGCTATATTTTCCGTGCAGTACTTTTCTTGTAACATCTTGTGCCATCAAACAAAATTCAAGAAAGTAATTTCTCATTCTGAGATGTATGATGACTTTAGCTTGTCAGGTATCTACATTTGAGGAGCATCAATAAATCTGTAAGTTTTTTGTTAGCTCTTCTCATTTCAGTGCACCCATTCTTCACATTCTTCTGGTGCTTTTTAACTTGCAAGTCATTTGACCACCTTCTGAGCCTGCAAGAAGTATTCCATTTGCAATTTCACTGCATGGCCTGTAACATATGACCAAAAAGATTTTCCAGACAACCAAGCATTGCAATACATATTTGTGGGGAAGTACGCTTGAGGAGGGACCAAATTCATATGCAGATTGGCTGACTTTGTCAGAAGTCTTGTAAAGCCTGCAGCATCAACTAGAATATCATGAAAGCTGTACTACATGAGCACTCACTATTCTAGATTATAGAGTGCATTGGAGCCATCACCCATCGGGCAATTATAAACAAACAAACAAAAAGGAGTGTAACTCTATGAAGGTAGTATGAGGATAGCTGAGACCTTAACTCATGTGCATACGTAATGCTGCTTTCAAGGCTTCACTGATAACATCTTCCAGGTACAACCTGAACAGACTGATTTTACAGATCAGACTTACTGTATGGAGCAAGATCCAGCTTGATGGCTGGATCCCATGAGAATGTGGAGAGTCTTTGTTCTTTTCCCTGTTGTGACTATTTCCATTAAATGTACTGGGTAGACTGAGTAATATGCAGATACAGGGGATATTATGTTGAGATGAGCTCAAATTACCTGATCATTCTTCCTGGTTTTGTAATTTGTCACTTTGTCCCACACAGCATTGTTCTGTATCTCATTTTTATGCCTCACTTCAGAGAGCAAGTCCTGAAAAACAACACACTTGAAAGCTAGAAGGATGTGATATTCATTCATTTCATCTCTGCCAGGAAACAGTCTGTCTCACAGAGAGATCTTATCACGTAAACTCTCTATTTTAATGTGTTCTGCAGTGATCTGGCATTTTCAAAGCAGTCAAGTGATGACTTAGGAGTGGCTGCTGAAGGGAGCTTTCATGAGCAGTGTGAGGGAGGGACCTACCCATGAAAGATTCATTTGCCATAGAAGAGAATACCAAATTCATAATTTTTACTTGATTGTGAACTGAGTTTACTGCCAGATACCTTTATTTTTTATTCATCCTAAACTCACTGCTGTGGGGTTTTTTTATGATTGCCAGAGGAATGTCCAAGCTTAGGTGGGACAAGGCTGCAGGGTTATTGTTTCAGCCAATTCAATTACCAGAGCTAGTATCTCAGTTGCCTTCTGTACAATCTTATGTCCTATGTACAGCGTATTCTTTTAGAACCAAGGTCTCATCTGATGCAGTCGTCAAGGCTGGTCTTGAATGTCAGTGGCTTGAGTATCAATAAGAGTTATTGTACCTTGCAGATTCAAGGAATCCTTTACAAAGCAGAAAGCACGAGGACTTCTTCCTTAAATTTGAAGGATTTTGTAAGTAAGATTCAGAATATTTGGATCCAAAGAGAGTTTCAGTAAGAGAGCCATTAGATGGGACCAAGTTTCACATCTTTGTTTGCGGTATTTGGTGATGAAACTCCAGTAGGTAGATTTCAAATACATCAGTTTAAAGCCTTTCTACTGAAGAATTTGCAACTAGAAGTCTATAGTAGGTAGTGGACTATTAAAAAGCTAAATAAATTGCTGGCTAAATAAGGGAAACGAAATTATTCAATAGTATCCACTACACATTGTCATAGCATAAGTTTATATCCAGCTACTCTTCTTTAGAGCATTTTGTGCAATATCTGTAACTTCAATAGCAAGAGCTAGACTATCCAATCTTACTGCAAACTAATCTGGAATATCTGCAGAAACTATATATACATACCTCCAAGTCCCTGGCTTTTCTTAAATGAAAATATTCACATATGTAAATGTGAGTAGGTGCATAAACCTATGCAAGGCTGTAGTCTATATGACTTTAACAATGTTTGCATGATAGCATACTTCATAGAAACACAAATATGATCTTAACATGTGGAGACTACCTAAAGAGTATTTAAAAATAGATACCTACACCTTGTTTTATCCAAAGATCTGTAATAGAAATCTTCTTGTCTTTCAGAACAATATTAATGTATCATGCTGTTGTATTTAAGGAATTTCAATTGAAAAGCTTTATAGAAAGCAGTTTAATATGTTTATGGATATATTTAAAAACTTAATATTGAAGAATACATCAAGGAGTAAAAAAGTTACTAAAGCACTCCCCTGTGCTGCGATTAATTTGTATATTATCAAGGTCTTTATTATGAATGCAGTTCCTAATGTAGGCCTGTAATAAACAGAGTGTAATTGAATTTTCAATATTTTGCCACCAGGGAGTAATTTTCTTACAAGACCTCTGCTCCATCTTCTGGCTAATTGTCAGCAGTTACTCAGTATTACTGCATTAATGTCACTGAACAGTGAAAACAGAAGCTACCTGCTTCAATTACATGTAAGGATGTGTAATTCCAACTCTTGTCTATTTACCTTTTTTAAGTTGTGTGCCATTATCACTTGTACCTTTATTAACAACATGAATTAAAAAAAAAAAAAAATACAGTCTTTGAGACAAAGCAAACTCATAAATTTGGCTTGATCTGTAAGGTTTCAATCAATTTAGGTATTCCATGTAGTAAAAGCAGAGCCATCGACAGCATTAGGATTTTCAGAGACACTAGTTAGAAGAGCATTTTATGTAACTCATGAGTGACTAAATACTTTGTTTTATTTCTTAGTAAATGGAGTCATAAATTTGGAAATTCAAGAATAATCTATTGCCTTTTACTTCCATTACATGTTGTATTACACTTGCAAACAAAAAAGGTGTAGTGAATAAACTGCAATTCAGTAAGAAAAAGTACAGGTGCGATTCTGAAGTAGCAATAATCAGTCCACACCTTCAAGATGGAAGAAGCACTTTCCTGGTGGAAATCCCACATAGGAAAGGAGCGAAGTACTGAAAAGGATTGTTCACAGAATGTAAATCAAGAAAGTAAACATTTTGTGAAGGGAAACAAACAAAAAAGTATCTGTTGAGATGTGAGCACAAGTGTCAGATGAAATAGCCATAAAGTAATTCCTTCAGTATCTCTCATCACTTGTAAGGCCTCACCTATAGTACCACCCTTCAGTGGAATTCACAAATCAATAAAGTTTTGAACTCAAGAACTTCAGAAAAAAACTAAACCAGAATTTGCTGAAATCTGAAAAGGAGAGTATGCTCTCTGAAGAAACAATATCCAAACTGGACTTCTTCTAAAGAAAGGAAAATGGTTGAAAGGCCGTGTATATTGTTGTCAGACATTGGAACAGGCTGCCCAGGGAGACAGTACAGTCATCATCCCTGGAGGTGTTTAAGAGATGAGTATATGTTGTACTTAGGGAAATGGTCTAGTGGTTACTAACACTAGGACAATGGCTGGACTCAATGATCTTAAAGGTCTCTTCCAGCCGAAGTGATCTACGATTCTATGATTTTCAGGTATGTACAAGACTGATGGTAAGGATCAGGGAATAACTTTGTGGGTCTTTCTATCAACAGGTCAAGGAATAATGTGCTAATTGTTGTGAGAGAGATTTTGTTTGGGCATTAAGATAGAAAAGCATTGGTTGAGATGTCTTGGGAAGGCTATGAAATCTATCTCACAGAGGTTTTAAGAACAGGTTAGTGTTGTATTAAGAACAGATCATTCTTCTCACTGTCTTGTTTATTCTTCTGAATTTGTGGTCCCTGCAGATTGCTATAAACAAGGTGTAAGAAAAGTTGCTGTTTGAAAGCTTAGAAAAACAAAATGTCTACTATCATCTACTTGCTTTGCTTGTCTTAAATAGTATTTAATAATAACTTGTATCTGTTAATTTTAACACATTTCCAAGCTGGACTGTTGAGAATTGTTTCAATAGTTGGTTTATTTTCTCAAACAGTTTGAGAATTTTCCAGGTTTCTTGACATCCAAGTGCTATATTTCAAATTCCAGCCCCAACTTCTATATTAGCATGAGGAAAAAAATAACCCCAATGAGCAAATGTTTTACAGGATTTTACTGGCAAATGTGAAAATACTATTATGTGTGTTTACAACCTAACAAATGCTCATCAGCCAACAGTTACCTAAATGAGTAACTTTCTCACTCTCCTTCCTTCCTTGGAGGGAGAAACAAAGAAATGTGAAGACAAAGAATGTGCTAGATCAGGAATTGCTACCTGTACTGCAATCATGCTCTCTTCACCCCAGCCCAATTTCTTTCTGGTATTTTTATATCTCAGTCTCCATTCAGAAAATCCCATACTGGGGCAGGGGCAATGAGGTGAGGAGGAGAGAATTAATTTGAAATGCTGATAAGTCATTTGGAGCTTTTGCAAAATGGTGCCAAACATTTGTGCTCATAGATGTAGAAGAGCTCAGCAGGGACGGAGTAGATTCGAGACTGAGGCAAGAGGAGTTTTAAGTCTGTACAGTCTTTGAGCAAAGAAACAAACTTGAGCATGCTTTTAAGATGAAGAAGTTGACAATTCTCTTTTTGATGAAAATTTGGAATAGTAACTTTGCATTCATTTTATTGGCAATATTATATGATGCTATAGTTCTTAGAAATGTATAAAAAAATTAACTTACATAAGACATCAATTCCGACTCCATAGCTGGATTGTAGCTAAAATACACTTTAAAATGTGTTCTGTGTAATTTTGAAGGTCAGAATAAAGATACAGTGGCCACAATCTATCTTCTTGTCATCCATTAAGAATTACTTGCACTTTTCTACTCAATATAGTCAATATAATTCTCTGTAAAACGTGGGCCTGAAATCCTGTGTACTACATGCTAATTGTACCTGAGCTCTTCCTCTAGCATAAAGAATCTGCATGTTTTTGACTCTTTCATGTTACTATGCAAAGGATATTTGCCCTGAAAAGGCATTATAATAACTCTGTGGCATTCACATGCCTCCTGGAAACCTTACAAGGAGTTCAAAGTGAGGAAATGCCTTCATTTCCCACTGGTCTCTTTTGGCACGAGCACTAGGGCTCTGCTTTTATCAGACCTGTCATGTCTCATGATTTCAGTGGGAGACCAATTCCCTCAGTAAGGTTTCTCTGCCATTGCTTATGTATCCCCTGTACAGGAAAGTAGTACTGAAACGTCTTGTGACACTGTAGTGCTTTGGCTAGTACATTTGGTGTGTAGAATCCTATAGCAGAGGCTCTAAAGCAAGTGAAAAGCCCTTGAAATGTTACGATCTCCTACTTTGGCTTCGCATTGTGATTCCTCTCCCGTTGTATGTTCCTGTAATGTGGCTTGTATGAGTCCTGGCATGTGTTTCATGAGTTATATCTTTTGGATTTTTAAATGTTATAAATTCCCTTCACGAATTTGCATTGTGACAGGCATAGTTTTTCTGTTTCATACCTTTTATCTGTGGGTTTTGAAGTGCTTCATACTTTTTTTTTTAAGATGTCACAATTCAGGAACATCTCTATGAAGCAGTTGATGGTATGGCCCTTCTTAAGATGCACAGCAGAAATGTAAAGACTACTACTAATTGGGGCTTAACCCAGATTTCTTTTTTGAGGATGTCAGTTAAGACATTTGTTATGGGGAATGTAAGTAGTTAGAAATGTTGTATTCTTCAGCTAAGGAGTTAAGATTTGCTTATCGAGTAGTACCTGGACAGGTAGAAGGCACATGCAAAGATAAACGGGAGGATTTTTACTCTCTGGTTTGTGGATGAAATTTGTTGACTCTATGTGGAATGGGAAACGGTTTTGTTTTTCAGCTGATATATATCCGATTATCACCAATAAAACTCTTTAATAAAATCAGTGAAAATTACTGCAAGGTTTTGAGGTATATTTCTACAAGTCCTCAGCAGAAGGATGGTTTTGGTAGCCAGTAGGTAGACAGTAATTGGACTGAAAATTGGACAGTGAAGTCATTTACGATGACAACACATAGAGCGAGAATTACTGCTTTGGTTGTGAGTGTACAGTATGTTTTTTGCAGAAGATGTAAATTAGAAGAAAAGTTTGCAAGTGGTCAGAAGCTTAAGCAACTCTCGTTTTGCCAGCCTCATGCACTTCCACAGAATGGAGGAGATGTAATATCACATCTTCTGGGAGCTCCTGAAAATTCTCAAACTATAACTATATCCTTGAAATGAATTTGCATGGCTCCTGTTGAAATAACAAGGACATGCAAATATCAGTTTGAGATTTAGATGCATGCGGTGTTTTTTGCTTTTCAGGTGGATAATGAGTCTCTTTTGGCCCATAGGGTGAGAATTGCAAGATATATAATGCAGAGAAGACAAGATCAAACTAGGAGTGAGGTGAAGGTAGGGGAATTAGCTGAGCTTCTGGGGCCCATGTTATATAATTTAGGTCTAGTGTGCATAAGGGACATGGCATAACCCTAGTGAAGACCTCAAAATGTAAAGTTCGGTAGTTAAGTGGATACTTTTTTTTTTTTTAACATCAGGTAAAGCTGTTACAAATTTAGCACACAATATGCACTTGATATCTAGTTTCCGAAACAGGAAGCGTCTCTCAAAAATTATCAGTAAAATGTGTAAAAACCTCTTCTATAACAAATAATCTTGCCTGTTAAAAGGATAAACTGCTCTTTACTTGGCATTGTAAGTCTGGAAAATGCAGGTATCACGTCTTCTTGATATATGTTATTGTATATTGTTACCAACAAACATACAACTAGATCTTGTGTGTTTCCTGATTCCCTTAAGAAATAGTGTTATTAAGGTGCTAGTGAAACCGCCTTGAAAATAAAAGCAGCGCTGAGTGTTTTCTCCTCTCGCTTCATTTTTTCTCTTGAGGAATATATTAGTGTAAGTAACCTGCATTTTTTGTTTTAAGCTTTCAGGTGTTGTCAGTAAAGGTGATCTGTGTTTGATACCACTTGTGGGTTTTTACATCACTTTCTCCTGCTCTTTCTAAGTACTGTGTCTAATTCTTTAACAGCATCTCTGCATTATCACTGCTTTCCTAGCTCCCTGAAATCTTGTTTATATTAGCATAGTCCCTCTGATAAGTGTTGCTATTTATTCTACTTAACTAATGCTTTCCAAATGCATCAAAGCAGATGGGTGAATTCTGTTTGACTTAAAAGGATTGGTATAGGTGGGATTCATCTCCCTGAAGGTTTCTGTTGTTTCTGTTCTCTTCAGCAGATCTTGTTCAAAAGCAATCACTTCCCCACCCCATTTTTTTGTGTTTTTTTTTTTTTAATATGAATATTCAGTGAACTGGGATCTTCATATGCTCCATCCCTACCAAAAACTAGACTAAAGATTTATTTGTCATTAGATTTATGTCAGCTGGGTTTTTGTTCTGGTTGTTGCAATGTTGTTTTTTGTTACTTCAAAGAAATCAGTGATTTTTATTATTTCATGTCTAGGAGTATTTTACAAGCGTAAGTTCTCTGTGGGCCAATTTCAACCTTATTTGTCAAATTTAGCACAGGAAGGATTTGTCTGAACAGAGTCAACATCTACATCCCTTTTATGATCAATGGAGGGGAACTCTACAATGTGGTTCAAGTACTTCGGGGCACAAGTAGATGCCCAGATTATATCTAGTGATTTGCTTCCAAGTGTGTGTGTCTTTGACTGCAGAGGAAGTTAAAAAGCATTATACCTGTGTTTAGTTGCACATTTGGACTACCAGAATCTTAAGTCAGTTTAAAAGAAGTAAGCCTCTTTTTTTTTTCTTTTTTTTTTCCCCCACTCTAGTGCAAACTGTCCTCTATTTTCATATGGACAAAAAGCTCCTCCACAGTTTGCATCAGAAATTTTCAGAAATTACACTTAGAGGAATTAAATAAGCCCATCATTAACACAGTGGAGAAAATCCAAACAAACTGATCACAGTCCTCCTCCCCACAGCTGTCACTATCAACAGCAAAACTAAGAAAGCTGTGGAGGAAAGAAAAGGTTCAGGTGGTACTGATACTGAAGAGAACACGAATATTTGGAGGCCGAAATTGTTAAAGTGTAATTGGTCTAAGACTGAAAATAGCAAAGAATGACGAAGGAAAATCACAGAGTCCAATGCAACTGTTCTTATAATTCATTGCTTCCTAAATGCTACATGTTTATTTTGGAAGGAGTATGTGTATTTGCCTTTTTTTCCTAGTTCACCCTATAAATTATGGGGGCCACAGATGTTGTGCACAGCACACAATATGGGAATAACACAGACAATCTATGCCACAGTCAAATGTGTGCATTTTTTACATCTCGAAGAATAGTCTAGAGCATGGTATCACACACCATTTTAGAGCTTAGAAATTAGGTTGGTGAATTCTTCAGCATTCGGGGATGTGGAGATAAAACATGTTAATGTGGCTTTGTGATGGTCTCAGCTTACTGATAGTATTTTTTGTATTCCTTGCAAAATTTGTAGTGTCTAGATTTAAAATTGGAAATATTAATTAGTGTCAAATAAACCATTTTAGATTAATAAGTTTATTTGAAACCTACCTGCAGAAAGTTTTAATTTTCCTGCAAAAGTTAGCTTTGCAGATAGACTCCTTACCTCTGAAAAAGTGCACAGAAAATTTAGATTACTATTTGGTATCAAATGGCCTCAAGTTCATGCTGCATTCACATGTACTGTACTTCAGGCAGGGATTACTTCAAAGACAGTCATTAGTATCAAGTCTCAAAACTTGCCATGGTTTGAAGTTGTGGTCCACTGTCTTCCATATATTATTTGTAACGTTGACAGTCATCATTCAAATACAATTAAATGTAATTTTATGAGTGATGGAATGGTTTTGTAGTAGTGTTCTGTAAAAAATGTAAGACCAGTAAACATACTAGAGATTTAACATCTGCATACAAAGTTGCTGAAGCAGTATGTCTGAAAGATTTGATCTCTACTGCTTAAAAAATGCAGAATACTAAACATTGTTAAAAATGTTACTGCAGTCATTTCCCTATAACAGGGGGATTTGGGGCTTGACATAGATCTTCTCCTGCACAAGTATATCGACTACCACTGGAATCATCAGGATGTGACACACTACTTTTTCCTCTGGTAATAATTGCAAAACATTGTAAGTCTGTGCATTGTGTCCAAGCTGAGAAAGAACAGGGCAGAGGAGGGGGGGATGCTAAACTTAGTTTAGTTTTCTGGGGTTTTTTTGGCTGTGGTATGGCCAACAACATCTCAGTGCTTCAGCTCTGAGAAGCAGTTCTTTCTGAAATGCCAATATTACAAACTTGTTTTCCTTGAAATAGGCAAGAATCACATGTGTTGCAAATACAATGTTAAGATTTGATTTTCACTCATTCCACTTTAAGTATGTTTTCTAGCTTGTTTGCATTTTTTTACCCTTTTTTCCCCAAGTCATTTCACAAACATACACTTCTTTCTGTGTCATGCACATTTTCTTAATAAAGACATTTTGTTTATCAAAACCATAAAGAGTCAGGTTCGTTTATCATGTTCTTCATGATAATAGGCTACCGGCTCTTCTAATAAAATGAAAGAATGTGTTTGGTGGTTCTACTGACAGAGTTAAGAAAAGGCTTCCACAGTTGATAAAAGTTTTATTTTTTTATAACAAGCCAAATTAATTTCTAGGCTTTCAATGTTCACTGAAAACCCCTGACTGCAATAATTTTAAAATAATCACTTTAGCAAATAATACCTGGTGTGCTGAAGTGTGAAAATATAAAATGCAATGAAGAGCCAAACAAATATATAGATGTACATGATAGTTCAGTAGAAAAAGTACTGATGTAATGCATGTGTGCCATTAGGAACAAATCACAAATATCAAGGTATTTTTGCAGATGCAGGGAGTTGTAGTTTAATTTTCTAACGGAAGGTGACTGCTTAAAGGTCGTTTCCCAAAGCATAAGTCAGATTCTTTGGGGATGTATCCTTTAGCTTCATCTAATGTTTCATTGACTGTATAAGCATTAAACTCAGCGAGAATGACAGGCTGTAGTAAGTGGATCCCAGGTGGGCCTTGGGATCTGCAGAGCCAGCTGTTCCCCTGCTCCGATAAGTCTTTCAGATTTGCAGATCCTTTTGCATCTGACATGGCATGCCAAGCCTTTGTACTGCCCAGTGCTGATGCTTTAAAGGACAATGGCTTAATAATTTATTAACTACTACATTTCCTCTGGGCTTTATCTGTGTGATGCTGTTGAGTCACTAAGAAATATAAATATGTTGAAGTTAACAGAGGCATAGTCTTAAAAAAAGCCAAAGCTTTTTCCTTTTTTTATGTGGGGTTTTTTGTTTGTTTGTTTGACTAAGGAGTCCACTGAAAATTTATTATTGACTTACTTTTTTATGAAAGGAAAATAAAAGTTCTGCCTTTAAAATCAGGGATAAAAGATGTGTTGAACTTAACATTATGTACTATTCAAAATAGTAATAATTAATAGTATAATGACAATGTATTTAAGTGTTCATGTACATTTTTGGCTACTACTGTTTTTTCAACCTACTGCCAATATCAGCCATTTCTAATCTTTGTCTCAGAATGCAGAGTGTTTACAGGTATCTGCTCTTTCCCTTCAAAGTCAGGAAATATATTCATGTCCCTCACTTGTGTCTTTGTAATGTGTTAGTGTAAGCTTCTGCTGTTAAATCTCTCTAAGGCTGCCTGCTCCACAGTTCCAGGAAAAGACGATGAAGAATCACAGAACCTTAGTTGGAAGGGACCTCAAAAGATCATCTAGTCCAACCCCCCTGCCAGATCAGGCCCACCTAGAGTAAGTCACAAAGAAACAGAAGTACTTCAGCATCTCTTGCCTAAGAGAAATCAAATTCTGTTTTCTGGTTGTCTGCATAAATACAATGAACAATGGCTAAAAATTAATCATTTTCACACTTGTTCTTTACTCTCTACTGTCCACTCCTGGAATGCAATCTTGTCCATGCGTACAGATTTATATCTATTTAAATATTAGTCTGTATTTTCTGTTACATATTTATGAGCAAATGTTATGCCTCAGAATTACAAAACTTCAGTATCAATATTTTCAATAGTATTAGTCATAAGCTGGAGTAGTGCAGTAGTGAATTTGGACCTCTGCAATATTTATTGCTCGAGTAGAAAAACCCTATACTGTTGTATTAAAAAAAACCCAAACAAAAGACACTAGTGCTTTTATTAAGATATTTAACGTTAAAACACTCAAAATAATGGTCATGACGGGTTTTCTTGGTAGAATAATACAATGGAGAGAAGACAGACTTCCTCTGATTTCTCTGTTTTATTTAAGACATATCAGCTTGCAGAAGTTACGGTATGTTTAAAATATTAATTGCTTCTAATACTAAAAATTAATATGAACAATATTAAGAAGAGAGGTTTTAAGTAAAAAAATACCCTTTTCTATTGACTTCAAATAAAAATTCTTCTATCTGGGACAGAGACATCGGAGACTGCCTTTAAATAGAGTTTCATTTCATTCTTTATTCATTTCTCGTGGGGAAAAAAAAAAAAAACATTGCCAGCTATAAACTTTTGTAATGTTTGATGGCCTCCTCTCATGACTCGACTTAAACTCCATGGAGGGACCAGCAGGTGTGGGGAAGCGAGAGGGCAACCCTCCTGTAGTAAAAACCAAAGAAATAGGCTTTTCTGGTTTGTGGAAATCAGTCAAAGAATATCTGAATACCTGTAAGTAAGTGGTAAATAGTGTGGTAGAATAAACTGATAGAAATTAATCCTGATATGATTGAGTTTTCCAACTCCAGCTAGAGCATTTGGCCTCTATCTGCATCACATTAGTTTGGGGATGATGCCATGCGGATTTTCACATGCTATGTTATTACTTTTATTTCTGTGAAATCACCAATGCTTCATTACTAAAAGCTGAGATAATGATTATATGGCACTTGCAGACTTTATGCTGGTTTGAGCACCAGGATATGATAACGTGAATTATTTTTCATCTGTTCAGCAGCATTTAGTCTCCATGGAGGCTAAGAGCACTGTGAAAGCTTTCCATATCAGAAAAAGAGTAGACCAAACCTGATAAATATCAACATCCAACAGAATGGTTTCCTAATGTAAAGAAGGATACATTATTTTCTTTAGATAAAGCAAGCGAACAGGCTTACAGTTGAGGGGCATTCAAGATTTCCCTGAATAGACTCTGCTTTCCGGTGGAGGTTTGAAGTGTAGCTCTAATATGAAAAGAGGCTTTATGGAAATGACTATTTTTGACTGAGCTATTGGGAGCCATCTATGTGTTTACAATTCTGTCTAGCAAGGAAAATGCTGATTTATACATCTGTAGATCTTGCAAAGTTAACATTGTTTTAGATTAGTGAATTGTGTCCTGGTGTGTCTTGGTCTTGCTTGTAAATTAACAAAATAGGTAACTTGAAGTACATCTCCAAAGTCCTCCCTTCATTGCTTTCCCAAAGATACACACAATGGTGTTTCACCAATGGAGCTGAAATGGAGTTCACCAGAAAGACTGATCTAACTGGGAGGAGTTTATAGCATTAACACTATAAAGAGAATTTATTTTTTGTAAAGTCAGCTAATCCAGCACAGAAGTTATTGAAGCACAATTAATAAAGAGTTTTGTGGTGCATCGGAACACAATTATTTCATCCTTTTTTTTTTTAACTCAGAGTGTGTCTCAGTGAGTTCTCACAATTTCCAAGATAACAGTTGGCTTTACAAACACCCAAATGAAAATACAAAATTGTAAAAGAGATCATTACTCATTAATATATATGCTCTTTGTGTTAAAAACTGAACTACCTCCCTTTTCTTTGTGAATGAAGCTGGCATTGGTTTTTAATAGACTTCTAACACTGTTAGAGCAAACATTACTTCAGATGAGACTGCGCCTAGAAGCATATGTCTTACTACTACGCATCTACAAAGCCAAATAGAAACTTGGTAACACAGTTGAAGAGCTCATACTTGTGAACTTGAAGTGATTTTTAACTTGAGACAAGTTTTTGTTTTGAGCCTTATAAAGAAAGCAGCAGCTACTAATATTCTCTTATTTGAACCATGGATGTACAGTAGAGACTGAACTACAAGGAGCTGCTGGCTGATCAGGGATTAGCTTTGCAAGGCAATAGTTGAATAAAGGTTGAAAATAGTAATTGATTGCTCTCAAATGTAGACACACTTAGAAAAAGAAAAGGGGAATTATGTTTATTTTACTGTCATACTAAACAAAAACATACTTCTGTGTTTACATATGCACTAAAAAGATTATCTTTGAAAAGCTCAAAATCTTAGTTGGAAGAACCAACTTCCTCACTTGGCTTGATAAGGGTCGTAAATCAATCTCACTTCAGTAGAAGACTTTCATTAATTTAGTAGACTTCAGATCATATTCCTACCTTGGTGTTGCTTAGCTGAGCTATGATATTAGAGATGTGATATTATTGAGAAAATTTGATAGAAGTGATACATTTCCTTAAGAAATATTTTTTTTCCCCAGTTCGTCATATCACCTACAGACAATTGATATCAATAGTGAAGCAGTTCTGCATTCCTTTAAAGGAAAATAATCCACTCCTGTAAGCATTAACTAATACGTTACGCCTGAATATGTCTACATATACTGTTCTCGTCTCTTGCAGGAGTGATCAATTTACACTGAACAACATCATTTAGTCCCTTCTTATTTGTGTTGCAGCATCACAATACTATAAACAAAAAAAGTCGTTCTTGTTTTGTCATTTTAATAACATTCAGTTCTGATTTAGGCATGCTTAATTCTGTTCATTTCTGATCCATTAATCTGTAACTCATGAAAAAAAAAAAAAATTCATCTTAATCAGTCAAGTGCTGCCACTTCTGTGCCACTCCTACAACCATATCCGTTTCAGATAAAAAATCTGATTAGTTCAATGCACAAGATGTACTATGAGAAGAAAAACACAGTTGTAAAATAAAAAATTTGGAAGCCTTGTTTAAAATATATTTTTAAAGAATTATTTCAGTTACTCTACTGAGATGGGGTAGATGCAGTACCTATGGTATTGCCTAAATACTAGGACTTTTGTAACCAGTATTTATGTTAAGATATCTCAGAATGCTTCCTTGATGAGACTGGTTGGATTTTTTGTCTTATACTGGCTAATAAATAGTAATGACACCTAAGCAGGGATGCCAATTTCCAGAGCACAAATAGGTAGCATGAAATAAAAGGACAGAAAAATATACTTGAAGTCAAGTACAACTAGATTTTTTTTCTCTCTGCTTTGGGAGATTTAGCAGGGAAATTGGCAGTTTTCATTGTCAGTTATTTTCTGTGTATCTCTCACCACAGTGTGTCATGGTATATTTGCTAATATATAAATGTAGGTAGGACTACCATGCCAATCCTAGCATGTACACTGGAAAATATATTTAGTTGTGATAGAGGGCATGAGCAAAAGATTTGGGTCTACTTACTTGATGGCCTCTAAAATCTTCATGGCCTTCAGGCCCAACATCCTCGGTATCACTGTGTCCTTATTATAGTGACTTTTTTTGGAAGGAAGGAAGGAAGGAAGCAGCAATAAATTTATCTTGAAAATTCAATTGCAAAATAACCTCCTAACAAGTCTTAAAATTACATCTATTTGGTAGTTTATTTGGTCTGATCCGATTTTCAGAGTATTTTATTTGTGTTTTGTTGATTAGTAAAAGCTGTATTTCTAGTCACCTTGCCACTATTGTTTAGAAATGCATTTGCGAAAATGGAATTGATTTTTCATTAAACAGACTTTATTTTCAGCTACAGATAATCCAAATTGACCCAGAATATTCTTAAAGCATATGCAGTGGATTGTCTAAATTCCTAAGCTGTCTTCTCAGATACTTTGCTAATGTGGCATTGATCAATCTACAGATCCCAAACTGCAGAGAAGTGATAGGAGTATTGGGTACAGGATGCACTACAGGCCAGAAAGATAAATTGTTTGGGTTGTCTTTTTGCAAGTTTAAGGTCACAATTCATTCATCTTGTTACTTTGCTGTATCCCTTTAGTGGCTTCAATTGCAGGATTAAATATTGAATGGTGGCAGATCATTCAATATATGGCTCTTCTACGTTGGCATTAGGAGGCTTTTCATGCTTAAAATGGAAAGAAGTGCACACAGAATGCCAAAGGTAGTCGTGCCGACGATCTATTCTGTAAGATTAATTCCACAACAACATTATCAGGCAATTCTTAACACATCGATTTATTCCTGATATGACACTTCTGAAACAAATGGATAAATGCTTGGCATATACTCAGCATCCTAGGAGGGAGAATGTGGAATTGAACCATCTACAGAAAAGATCCATATTTAAAATTAACCCACTAAAAGCTCAGTGAGGAAAATTTTAAACTCTTAGACTGAAATTCATGGCCCTTCATGCAAAACTGGTCCATAAAAGACACGAGCGAGGCAAGAGGGAAGATTTTTCCCCAGAGACCAGATCATAATCTGCAGATTGACCACATAGCTCATTTACAGTAATGATTGTGCCATTATACTTTGCAACTAGAGAAATGCTTAATGTTTCAATGCCTCTGGCTTCCCTTTGAAAGGCTCTTCTCTATACAACTGCAGGGCTGTGCCCCACAGCCCCCAGGAAGGGAAAAGATTCCTTGCAGACCTTTGCTTTACTGCTGTCCTCTTATAGTTAGTGAGTAAGCATAGGCTTTTCAAAGCTTTTGGTTTTCGGCACTGGTGAAAGGACCAAAAGAATTTTGCCTCTAATGATTGTCACTTGTACTAACTGTGTAAACAATTTCTGTGTTTTCAAAGCATATTATATACAAAATATGAAAAGCAGCTCAGCTGTTGAAGTAAATAGGTGCATTGGCAGGTTTTGTAACTAGCATTATGATGTAGTACAAAGCAGCTAAAGAAAGGAAATGAGCTGCTGTCGATTCTTAGCTTTAGTGCTGTTTAAGATAAGATTTCTAAATTGGCCTTGTATTTTGTACATTATGGAGTTTTTTTGTTAAATCCGTATGAAAGTTAAGAGAGCCTCTGGATTTCAAAAGCACATTATTAACTACAGCAAGTGAGAAATAGCTCCATAGGTGAAAATGTAGGTTTGCTTTTAATGATTGTGTTACATGAGTTAGAACAAAAGTGAGATCTAGTCTCAGTCCTACATCTGACTTGTGGATACTCTGTCATTAGGTGGAATTAAAAGCTTCAGGCTAGATGCCTACACTTCCTAATGGTGTATTAATTACACTACCTGTACAGATGTCTTACACTGATATGCACAAAAGGCTGAGCAATTTTGTGGCGTCACTCATGTAGCGAAGCAAATGCCAAAGAAGTTGCTGCAGAACCCATGCCCTGGGCTGTAGGACCTGTCTAGGCTTTCTTGTGAAATTAGAAGGAAATGTCCTCTGTGATGTGGTCTTTTGACATCCCCAAAAACTGACTACAGGTGATTAGGTTACTTATATGTACATGTACGTCTAATACATGTATGTATTAAACTTCCTCTCTTCCCAAAATGATTTGAACCCTGGTATCTTGTCTCACGAGGAACACTTGAGACTGCTGGAGCCTGGCAATCATCAGGGATATGGAGGAGTCTTGTATAAGTCCCACATCCAACTAGAATTTGCTTATGTAAGGAGTAACAATTCTAATAGAGAGGGCTGGCAGAGATCTGCCCAAAGATGTCCAGTGTGGCAATCTGTCAGAGCACAGTTCTTGAAAGTCAGAGATCTGGTTTTGAGTATTTCCTTTGGGAGAATTTGATTCTGAATCATTCCTGTAACATATGAAAAATGCCATTATATGGCCCACCTGTGCCATATACTGACATGATTCAGTCTGCCTGTGTCTGTAAGTGAAGCATACCCTGATGCTTTTCAAAACACAAGTTACTGACTTGTTAAAGTGATAAGCTTAGTATAATTAGCTGACTAAAGATATTAGGACAACATTGTTTCTAAGGTTTATTCTCAAACATTAATTTGGGTTGTGGTCTTAAGTATAAAAAATATACGTTAGACCTGGTTCTTAAATTAGTGCTTTTTACCATGTTGCACATACCTAAATATAAAGATGAGTGAATTCTGATTGCCTACCTGCCAAAATCTGGTTACTACATATATACAGCTATTGTTCATGTGCTAATGTTTGTAAATATTCCGGCTAGCTAACAAGACTGTTGCTTTCTTTGCTGTTTCTTTATCACTTTTAAAGTGGTTCTTTAAACTGACCATCTTAATATATTCAAGCTTTAAATACTTGGTGAATTGAGCTTCGAGGTTTTTGATAGTCAACATTTTTTTCACCTAATGCCAGTAAAACATTTTATGATATATAATACATTTTACAGTTTGCTTTAAACTACTAATGTGTTTGTTTATTTCTAGTGCCAGTATAATGAAAGCTTACTCAGCAATGATTTTTACTGGAGAATAGTGTGCATGCAGTGCTTTGTGTCTGGTCAATGTGTGTTTGAAAAAGTAACTTTTATGGGATGTGACTAGTTGTCAGTTATGAAAAACTGGCATCCTTGTTCCTCCCAATTTGGTGACAAGTGATTATATTCAAAGACTTAGATGAGTTCCTGTGTGATCTACTTCTGTGTGATCACCTAGAGTGGGATTGGACTAGATGATCTTTTGAGGTCCCTTCCAGCCCTTAGGATTCTGTGTGATTCTGTGTGTGTGATTTGTTACTAGAATCCCAAGTAGTTTTGAGCATAGAATTAATGTATATAAGTATGTTGTTAGGACTTTTTTTAGCCAAAATCTTTGCTGATACCAAAGGAATACTGTAATTCATTTGACTGTTGTTGACATCTAATACCACCAAAATCAACAGGCAACATGAGCAAAGGACCCTTTTGGGGGATCATGAATCTGTTCCAGTATTTGTGCTGTAGAGTCATTTTTTTACACTATCCATCTATCATCGTATAAGATTCCTTTCGATCTCCTGGTGAGTTACACATAAAAATCAACTGCAAAATATCTAGTAATTCAAATTCAAAACAAAAATTTGTCCTTTGTGTTTGAAATAATTTCTTGGAATATATTCTAATACAGTTAGATCCCACATGAGGACATTCTTAGGTAGCTACATGTGCTCCCTAAGTACCTACTTCTTTGTAACATAGATTGCAGGTAAATTGCTGCATAGGTGACGTGGTGTAGGCATCACAAATTATTGCTAAATTCCCTTTTTTTTGGTCAAAGTGTTTCCCCTGGACTTGAAGACGAAATAGCAATGATGTTAAATCAGCATTTTGCAGCCTTAAATCTGAAGAGTGATGAAATCACCAATTACATGAAAAGTTGACTGGAATGGTTTTCCTCGTTTTAGAAAGCCTCCTTTCACTTAATTGTTGATGCGTTTTTTAGTTGTAAAGTTATTTAATCTGCTCATTTCTTCTTTCTAGATTTTTTATTTTTTTAGCACTGTAAAATTAATAACCCAGTTACCACATAGTCACTAGTCTTATTTTTCAGTGTTTTAGTTTTGTCTGCTAGATTGGCATGAAATTCAAAGTGCAACTTTGGAGGTGAAAAGCAGCACTGGCCTGGAGATATGACTTCCGAGATATATATATATATATATATATATATAAATGTGAACCAACACTCCTCTGTTGATAAGCAATGTGTGTGACCCGTGACGGGCAGCTTGCTGTTCTGGTGGAGCGAAATATTACAGCTAGAGCATCCAGGCTTCTGCTTCACTGGACTTGGAATAGTTTAGTAAAGTACTCTCCCAGCTCCAAGGGTTTTAGTTTGGTTGGGTTTTTTTCAATGATGGGTTATAGATAAACTCATATGCAAGTTTATTGCAAGATTCCTCTGAGACCACTAGCTTTTTATGAATGGAAAGGTCATTTATAAATGTTCAACATCATTGTATTTTATTAGTTCTCCCACAGGACGAGATTGCTGTGTTTTCCATAAGAGACTGCAATCAGATTTTACAACCACACAGATTTAATGTTGTATGTATTACTTGAGTTTAGCTAACTCAAAACTCTGTAGTGAAAAATATGTTTGATTTCAGCTCATGGAGGTTGTCTTTATTCATACATTACAATCTTAAAACCAAAGCACAGATTTTACCAAGGCCAGAAGTCTTCAATTCTAAGTGATTGACGGAGGGCCAACCTTTACCTATCATGGGGGTTTCTATAATGCTAAAAATTTGCACTTTTCTCTGACACATCTGCTACTTCTTTGTCAGAGTGACTTTCAAGTCCACTATTTGTGGAGATCTGTTTGAACCATGGGGACATATTGGTGCTTGGTTTGCTTCATATTCGCATTTGCTGATCTTAGTTCCCAAATCTTATTCCTTTAGGCATAACACATCTTTCAGTCACTAAAACATCTAGTTTGTTATCATCTATTTTTAAAGCATTAATATTAACTAGAAAAATCTTTACTCAAGGAAAGTGCAGGACTCGAATGTGTGCAGCCATAAGTTGCATTCATTACTGCAACATAAAATGTCTATTACTAGATTGTTAAAGCAATAAAAACAGCTCTGTGATCTGATAGAGACATTCAGTGTCAGGCACTGAAATTCTTCAAGCATTTTTTCCCTGGCTTAAATCTCTGTAGACAACTTGCTTTTTATTAGTAAGGCTTGGTACCAAAGTACATGCCCCTATTTTGTTATCACTAAACCCAGAACTACCATGCTCAGTCTTGCACCAGGAGAAGAGACACCATCTCTAACTGCAGAGCTGTCTGTCAGCATTTAAAGGAGTATCAACAAAGTTTTGAAGCAGTTTTCCAAGATCTTGGGAAAAACATGGTGGTAGGAAGAGTTCCTCATCATAGAGTATTTTGCATATGGGAGAGGAAATAATCTTTCCATATTCCAAAACAGACAATCAGTGAGAACCCCAACTATACCTGAGTGTGGTTTGTGTGGAACACATTCTCTAGCATGCAAGTGTATCCATGACTAGTGCCATGTCTTGCATAACAAAGAATGGCTGGATTGCTTATAATGTGCAAGTTCTCACCTCAAGGCAATAATAAACTCGGAGTAGGAAGGTGAACTGCATGCATTGATGTGGGAATACCTAGCAGTTCAAACTCAGAAGATTCTATCCTGAGAAGTTTAGAAAAGATGGTTTCTCTTAAAAGTAGAAGATGTATTTGTCAGTGAGGTACAGCTGTGTTAAAATACCAACTTCTCTGTATCACAGTGGCCTATGAGGCTTTATCTTTTTAGATTCAGCTCAGTATTTAGTGTCAGTCACAGATGTTAGATAGCTCTATCATATTAGTATTTAAGGGATGCATAGGTAGGACTCTTCACAGGCTTTACCAGAATGATCTAATTGTTTTGCCTGTTTATAAATTGTGCCATACTGGTGGTTAAAATAACGTATTTTCAGATGTTGTTGAATGCAGTCTGTTGGCCAAAGAGAAGCAAGTCTGTTATTTCACAGTAGAGTCTGTTATTTCACAGGGTAGTACAGTAGTTCCTTATTCATTTGTTAGTGTTCCAAGACAATTTGATTTATTGCATCAAAGGGAGAGGATTATGGGTATATTTAATAGCTTCAAAAACATCAACTTTTTGTGTACGAAATCTAGTAGCTTTTTGCTCTGAGAAGCGTCTCAAATTTTTATGTTGAAGTTCTGCAAATACAAGAGGATAGACCAGATTTTTGCAAGTACTTGTGAAACATTATTTTGATACAACATTCTGAAGCTAAATAATTTTGAGGCATTGCTTGTGGGGAGTATTGGCAATGAGAATTCAATGAGATCAAAAGGCAACTGTCAGCTGGCAAAGAAAGCAGGATTATTCAAGGAAGTGTCAAAAGTGACAATATTTGATAGGGACAAACGTGTTTTCCTTTTACCCATGCATTTTTTCATAGTATGTTGCCATGTAGCAATAAACTAGAAACAGTTCGTGTTTCCCTTCAAATGCTGGAACTCCACCTTGCACAAACAGACACATGCCCATACTGTTTTTCCTAGTAAGTATCTAGAGTAGACAGGATATAAACCAGCCTTTTTGGAAAGTCCACAGAGTAACTATCCATATTCCCCTGAAAATAACATGATGTGCCTCCTAAATAAAGCTGGCATTCATGAGTAGGTGCATAATAAAATCCATGTATACAAGTGTGTATTCTCTGTTTAGGATAACTCTTATTGCTCTAGGTGGATGTTTCTGTCTCCTGTCTTGTTAAAATCCACGATTGTTCATACAGACAAGTATACAATAGGGTATTATATCACAAATGCATGTTTATTGCTCTCTGTAGTATTTATTCATGTGTGCTACATAGAGCTGAATATGAGAGCAAATGGGGAACAGCACTGCATGTCAAAGCTTAGTTCACAAATAAGTTGTTCTCTTCCATCATACTACTGAAATTTCAGTCTGTAATCTGGGGAGTTTGCTGGGGAAGTGAAGTTCTTCAGGGTGTAACTTTACATAGGAAGCAGATTGGATGTTAATGAAGCTTCAGGCATGTATCAACCAGGCAGTCATTGTCCAGTACTGCCTTACCACCATCTGTTTGTTCACTGGTGTGCTACAATAAGACAACAATAATCATGGTTCCTCCATAACACCCCCTTGTACTAGGTAAGGTCTGGTTTAGCTCTGTTTTTACAATTCAGTTTTCTGAAAGTCAAGTTGTAATAAAACCAGCCAAGGCTTTCTCCCATTGTTCAGCTGGTCCTACAGTGTTCCCCTCAGGATTGCTGAGTCCACTCAGCAGTCTGTGGTTTTCAGTTATGGGCGACAGATGACTTTTAAGGGACCTGGCGAAAGTAACCAAGAAAATTGAGCTTGATGAGATTAAATTTGCTATTCAGTGATCTGTAGGAAAATTCTTAAGGCTCTGTGAAATAAAAAAAAAAAGTTTATGGCTTTCTCCATCCTATATGAATTTATGACAGGCTGTATTGCTATTCACTAGACATTTTTTTGTTCTAAAATGAGTAGCACATGTTTGTGCGTCAGATGGATTAAGATGAGACATCATGTATATTAAACGCATTGTCTCCCTTGCCCTTTCTCAGTTACTGTTGTCTTATTCTTAAAATTATGAAGAACTGCTCAAACCATTTGTACAACTCCTGTGTATGTGTTATCATGTTTATGGAGTGTATCCTTTGCATGCTTCTAAAATAGTGACACAAACAGATTTTACAGGTACAGAAAACTATTAGTGGGCTTGCTTGGCAAGGTTTTGTAGTCAGAGGGGCTACAGCAGTGATTTCTGTGAGAACCTGCTAGAAGCTTCCCCTGTGTCTGACAGGGCCAATGCTGCTGGCTCCAAGTTGGACTCACTGCTGGCCAAGGCAGAGACAATTAGCAATGATGATAACACCTCTGTGGTTAATATATTTGAGAAGGAAAAAATTTACTGCACAGGTGGAAACTGTGGCAGAAGCAAGAACTGAGAATGTGAGAGCAACAACTCTGCAGACAGCAGGGTGAGTGAAGGAGGGGAGGAGATGCTCTAGGCTCCAGAGCAGAGATTCCCCTGCAGCCTGTGGTGCAGCCCATGGTGAGGCCCTGCCCCTGTGGGCATGGAGACCATGGTGAAGCAGAGATCCACCTGCAGCCTGGCGAAGACCCCACGCCAGAGCAGGTGGGTGCCTAAAGGAGGCCCATGCTGGAGCAAGTTCCTGGCAGGACCTGTGAATCCAGGGACAGAGAAGAACCCACACTAAATCAGGTTTGCTGTCAGGACTTGTGACCCCATGGAAGAACCACACTGGAGCAGTCTGTTCCTGAAGGACTGCTCCCATAGGAGGGATCCGCATTGGAGCAGGGGAAGTGTGAGGAGTCCTCCTGAGAGGAAGCAGCAGCAGAGACCATCTGTGATAACCATAACCCCCCATTCACTATCCTCCTATGCTACTGGAGGGGAGCAGATAGAGACCATCTGTGATGACCATAACCTCCCATTCACCATCCTCCTATGCTACTGGAGGGGAGCAAATAGAGACCTAGGAAGAAGGAAGGGGTATGAGGAGGTGTTTTAAGATTTAGTCTTGATTTCTCGTTACTCTTCTGTGTTTTCCTTGGTAATAAATTAAAATAATTTCTCCAAGTTGAGTCTGTTTTGCCTATGACAATAACTGCTGAGTGATCTCTCTGTCCTTATCTCAACCCACAAGCATTTTGTTATATTTTCTTTCCCCTGTCCAGTTGAGGAAGGGGAGTGACAGAGCAGCTTTGTTGAGCACTTGGCATCCAAGACAGGGTTAAACCACCACAAAGTGAAAGTAGTGGCATTTAGGAAGTGGGAATGTTTACCATTCACTGAGAAAGTCACTATGCAAAGGTGTTTATATAGTGGTATTAATCAGAATGGATTTCTTACCTCTGTGAGGGCCTGTATATAAAATTACACCAGCAGAGTTACTCATATTTGTGAGCATATTGAAATATATAAGCATAGTAAAATTGTATACTATTTTCTTTGGTTTTTATATTCACTAATCTGTATTTCCAATAAGGCAAAGAGACAGAAGTCAGATCTGGAGCCTAAGGAACTGATGCCTTCTTTTCTAGCATAAGGGAGAGAGCACTTCAGTTACCAGCTGAGCAAAATATTAATAGTGGCACACAGTTTGCTTTAATTTAACATTTGTGAAGTTTAGTTACTACAGACAGAGATTCAACTCTAGATGGCAATGGAAATAAACACTGATGAGATGCCACTGATCTGTATCAGTAGAAGGGTTACTTAGAATTAATTTCCATTAGTTGTTTTCCCAGTTTGTGTCTTCCAGCCATTCCCCATTCTTACAAAATGCAAGTATGTATTTTTGACAGCAAGGTTGGAGGAAGTGCAGCTTACAGCTTATAGCGGACAGAGTTTTAGCATTTTGCCTCAACAGTCTGGAAAATTATATTCCTTCCCAGAAGTCAGTAAGTGTAGCCAGAATGCAATTCTCCCACCTGCAGAAAGCTCTTCTGTTGTATTTTCCAACAGCTGGCAGTCTGTCGGCCTGAATTGTTATGGCCTCCTGCCTTCCTTTGTCACTTGGGCCTCATCTGCTTTGCTCAGAAAGCCTTCCCATTTGGTAACACTCAGTGTTTATAACTGTTTGCTCTCAGGGTCCTGCCAGCATTAGTCACCAAAGATTCTGGCCCACCATGCTGCTGCTTCTGCCATTTATATTTATGACTGAAGTTAACTGAGGGAATTACAAATTGGACTTGACACACCTGCTTATAACTCCTTAAAAATCTGAACAGAAATAGTCATTATGAGATTCTGTAAAGGACCAGGAGAGACATCTGAGAAGTTCTAAAGCATGATCCAAATGCCAGACCCCTTCACATCAGTTTAAATATAGTACAGTATCATGTTTAAAATGTTTTTCCCAAGCTGTGTGAACAAAGTTATATATTAAGTTAAATGAAAACTGATTTCACAGAATCTCAAGGGTTGGAAGGGACCTCAAAAGATCATCTAGTTCAACCTTCCTGCCAGAGCAGGACCACCTAGAGTAGGTGACACAGGAGCTCAGCCAGGTGGGTTTTAAAAGTCCCCAGAGAAGGAGACTCCACAACGCATCTGGCAGCCTGTTCCAGTGCTCCGTCACCCTCACGGTGAAGACATTCTTCCTTGTATTTCTTTGGAACTTCTTATGTTCCAGCTTGTACCCATTGCCCCTTGTCCTATCACTGAGAAGAGCCTGGCTCTATCCTCTTAACACCTGCCCTTTATGTATTTGTAAACATTAATGAAATCATCCCTCAGTCTCCTCCAAGCTGAAGAGCCCCAGCTCCCTCAGCCTTTCATGATAAGGGAGATGCTCCACTCCCTTAATCATCTTTGTGGCCTTGCGCTGAACTCTCCAGCAGCTCCCTGTCAGGCTTGAACTGAGGCACCCAGAACATTCCAGATGTGGTCTCACGAGGGCGGAGTAGAGCAGGAGGAGAACCTCTCTAGACATACTGCCCACAGCCCTTCTAATACACCCCAGGATGCCGTTGGCCTTCTTGGCCACAAGGGCACATTGTTGGCTCATGGTCATCCTGCTGCCCACCAGCACCCACAGGTCCCTTTCCACTACACTGCTCTCTAACCAGCCTGTACTGGCACATGGGGAAAAGAACTCACAAGTCTTTTAGGGTCTATTGCTCACTATCAGGAACAGTAGGTGTTTCTACATTATATGAGATACTATCTTTATTCCCTCCTCCAGTCAAGGGTTTTTTTTTTTCCCTAATTGACTTTTCATACATTCATTTTATTGTACTTGAAGATTAATATTTAAACTGCTTAACATGTTAATTGATTAGTAGAGGGTCAGACACTGCTACATGTTTTTATCATGTAATTTTATAGATCTATCTGCACCTAGTTAATCTTTTTTTCCCTCGTGAACCCAATCAAATTGCCTATATCTGAAGCTCCTGCAGTTCCTTAAAGGCACAGATTTCCAGTGGAGATCTATACTTTCATTATGGTTGATGATTCTGTCAATTTTATTTTTATATGGTGTAGTCCTCCAGCCCATCAGGGCTGAAGATGTGTGAAACAGAGCACAAGGGGAATATCTTTTGTTGGTCTTCTAGAAATTAAAGTCTCCAAGATCCAGTTTTTGTGTATTTGTCAACTGTGATACAGCTGCTGATTTGCTAAATTATCCCTTAATGAGCCTTAGGAGACTAGGGCACTGTGTACTACCAGACAAGAAACTTGGAACAAGAAATGATGTTTGGAGTGGACTGGTTTTCCATGATGCTCTAAGGGAAATTGTGGGCATCAAAAGCATGTTATGTCAATGCAGGGGACAAGCTGTAGGATGGCTGCAGTTGTTTGGATATGGGTGGATGC
The DNA here is from genome assembly GCF_028858725.1 of Colius striatus. Taxonomy (NCBI): domain Eukaryota; kingdom Metazoa; phylum Chordata; class Aves; order Coliiformes; family Coliidae; genus Colius; species Colius striatus. The sequence continues at coordinate 63,750,576 of NC_084761.1, forward strand.
CATTGTGGAGGCTTGCAGGAAGCTTTAGGGGGTCCTGGGCTTGGAAAGAAGGAGGTCAGGCCACTGCGACATGGGAGAAGGACACAAGAGTCATCCATGGAATGGGAACAATGTGTACAGTGGAGTAGCAAAAGTGGTGTTTTTTTCCCTTTAAAATCTTATTTATTTTTTTGTTAAATCGGGGTACCTTAGACTCAAGCCATCATGGTATTCCTTTTTCTAATACTGCTTTCTGACTGCCAGGAACAGCAGAAAATAAAAAATAGCATCTTATTTGTTTTATTTTCTTTCTGATTTTGAAGGAAGTGAACAAGAAGTGAAGAAAAATGTATTTTAATGTTTTAACTTCAAATTAATTTAGTGCTTTAATCAGACAAACTTACTTTTGAAACTGGGAAGGGTTGTTGTTTCACAACTTGGAAAAATTATTTCTCTCCAAATATCATCTGGCTGCTAATTCCGGGCATACACTTGGCAAATTGCAGAAAACCTGAGTTTAATTGCAAACCCCAATTTCCTTTACAAGAGCTCATCATGTTTTTCAGGCAGCAAGTCAACATGGAGGTATTTATGTTGCTACCTTTCCACTAAGCCCATTAGCTATCTTTGGTCATGGATTTGCTCTGTTCATATGTCACAGACAGAGCAAACAGGTTACTAATTGGAAGGTTAAAGGCGACTTGCTGAAATGAAACTACTTAAGCCAGACAATGTGAAAAGAGAAGGAAAGCAGGGAAGAGGAAAAGAAGTGAGAACAGCAACAGCTTTTTCTATAATGTGTGCAGTGAGGGTGAGGTTAGTCTGCATGCTCCCTGCTTATTTTGGTCCAGTTTGCCGTGTTTCAGCATGCCTGAAACATACCTATTCAGCATGGGTTATTTTTTTAAGTGTTTGTCTAAGATCAAACTTTTCCTTAAGTCTGATTTGTGAATTCATTGCTGTCATATTTGTAATGGGTAAATAAAATAAAGGTGGTGGTGTTTCAGAGAAACCAGTAAAGAGACAGGGCTTGTTTACACTGGGTAATGAAGAGCAAAAACGTCCCAGTTTGTACTGACCCCAGCTGTTAGACCTGCATGTTAAAAAGCAACACTCCGCAGTCTTGCCACAGAAGTCTGCCTGCATTAGCCAGGAGCTTTGCCCAGACTAATAGATCTTGTCAAGAGGTGTGGCACAGTGCTAACATGCTTTGATGTTTTGCAGCTCAGAGGTACTGGCATACTTGCCAGGTCAGGTATTTTAGCATCCATATGTAGATATCTATCCTTAGATGTGTAATTTAAAAAATGTTTTTGTAATAAATCGAAAGAAGGCATGTCCCTGTTTTACACCATTAGTTCCAAATACTTGAAAGTAAGATTTTTGTTAAGCACATTTGTTTTTAAACCTGCTCTGGATTCTGAAAACAAAGAGTAATCAAGAAATTCAAGAACTGAGATGCGAGTTGTGGATTCTTATTATCTTTTCATTACCATAATTACTTGAGTATTGGTTATATGATTATTATTGTTAACGTCCCACCAATTTTATGACAAAATGAGATTTGTTTTCCATATAGAAAATTAATAAAAGTGAACATATAAATACTAAGATAAAATGAGAATGACCCTTACAGTTTTTATCAAGTGATATAACATTTTGCTATTAGCACCCATATAGCTAGTGTATATCATATTTTTCCAGTCATTAAAATCATTACTAGTGAATAATGCTTTGTGAAAAAGCACTGTAAGACAATCTTTAGCCTTTCAACTAATTTCTTTCATATCATTTCATTCAATTTAAATCTGTTTGACATTGTTCAAGTTAACAAGTTGCACTCTTCTGTTCAGCACCCACTGGTGGCAACCCATAAATCAACGTCTCATCCAGAAGCATGAAAGACCTCATTAAATCTCTTCTTGTGTGAGTTAACAATCTCCAAATTAACCTTTCTTTAAAAATAAAATAAAATAAGATAGTAAAGGTCAGCCTTTTTGTACAACAAAGTTTGCTGACCACAGAGATTTTCAAGCCTGATGGCACATTTGACTGCACAGTTGTCTCATCATTTTGGCAGTGATGTGTTTGATGCCAGCGAGGAATGCTAAGACTCTTAACTGTCTGAAGTAACCCCTGCCACTCAGTGATTCTGTGTGTGTGTGAACATGTGGATTTTTACTGTTTTAAAGCAGGAAATGGCAAGTGGAAGAGAAAACGTCCTTATGTTCATTTTTTTTCTAATAGTAGTACATTATTGATGTGAGATGACTTTTGTTAACAACTTGAGGAGAGAAGTGCACATCTCATCTCTTCATTCACTTGCCAACACTTTGAATGGCAATGCAGTCTTGCATTCTGTATTTGATTTATTCTGTTAGAATTATCTTTATTTCACTAATCAGTAAATATAAATAAGTATATTTTGACACAATAGCTGCAGAAATACTACATAAGAAAGCCATGTCTTACTTGAATGTGGACTATTAATATTTTAAGGCAATTAATTAGACCTCTTAAGACAAAAACTAAGCCCATATGTGCTGGTAGTCATAATGATATTCAGAAATGTCTGAAGATGTAGGAAAAATTTTTTTTTAGCACATTACTTTTTCAGTATAGGGTATAGAAGCTAATGTACTTCCAACAGAAAGCACAAATATAATTCCCCTACATTATACATAAAATACAAATGACAAACATTTCCAAACTTTGCAAATGGTAATGTCTATAAATAAAAATACTTTAGTAACATCAAATAAAGGCAGAAGAAAAAGATAATAAAGCATTAAGAACAAAAATGAAGATGCTAAAGAGTACAAATAACATTTCAGTAACAACATTGTTACAGCAACATCTATACTTTTGAGTTTATCTTGTAGAGAACTAAAATCTGATTATTAAATATATCAAGTAACAAACAGTGCAGAGTGCAAATATTTGTAGCAAGGTGCAGGACAACTTATGTATTACATTGGTTAAAATTACTGCTGCACTGAACCAGATTCCTTTTTCTCTTTTTACACAATTTAAATAACAAATAATGTACTTTCATTGGAAGAATGGTCAAGATGGGTTCTTTCCCCTTTTGTCACCTAATAGAACATGTTAGAATTAGTTTCTGGATTTGGGGTTTGGTTCTGAAAACTCACTCGGTGTTGAACTTCATTGAGCTTCTATGACATAAAATCACACCAGGGGACAATGTGACTCATTCAGAATCTAACTATAATATCTGAGTGGAAAAAAAGTGTATTATCATGGGGACTCCAATGGAGAGATTCTATTCTGTGTGTCTTATGCTGTCAGTACTAAAATGACTCTGACATTTAAAAAATCATAGATAACTAAAATATTGGTGCAATAAATTCTTTATTAAACATCATACTGATGGCTAAAAAAGAAGGGGGAAAAAAGTCACAGTTAATGTTGGCTTAGGTTAGTGAACAGATTAATTTATGACTTTGTTAAATAGAGGAAAATGAAAACCAGGAAGTATTCTCTGTGTGAAAAACTATAGTGTAAAACCTCTCTCAGTAAATTAAGAACATTTTACAAACTCCACACCATGTTCCAATACAAAACCTGAAACAATTCTTTCAAATGTGTGCTGAAAGCTGCCTTAGAAAGGAAACAAAAAGCCCTGTTAAATCCGTTTGAGACGATGCATACCAAAAAGCAACTGGAGGAGAGCATAATTTGATGATAATGAGTATGTATCAGCTAAGAAATTCGGAAAACTGACAGGGCAAGAGGACAAATTAGGGAGAAGTCCATGGCCAGTAAGTGCGGTGGTGGTTTTTTTCTTCTTTCCGGTTGCAAGGCAGATGTTGGGCATCTTGTGGCCATCGAGGTGAAAAAGAATGAAAGGAATCCTAACAATGTTAACAAAATCCAGGCAAAAATAAAATTGCCAGACTATGGCAGAAAATGCTGAAGTATTCAATAAATACTTATCTTCTGTACTTGGAGGAAGAAGAGGCAAAGAGGACAGTTAGATCATGTGCTAAAGTATTTGCTTATTCTATGGAAATACTAAATTATAGCTATTAATACTCGATGTTTTAGTGCACTATGGTGAGATAACTTCATTCAGGAGTGCAAAAATATGTAGTAAAACAACAGGTAGACATAAAGCGGGTGAGTTAAGACTGAAGAGCACTTGCAGTTGTTGACTGTTGTGTTGACTTCTATGAAGTTGACTATCACTGGAAAACTTCTAAAGACATGACAGACAGTGCTGTTCTCTATGTTTTATAAATACTGACCATGTGTAATTTTACAAGACTGACTTTTTCTGTCAAATTAACTGTCTGAGTGATGCAGGAATCATTCATGTGAATTTTAATGTTAACATTTAATATTCAGTGGCATTTTAGGATCAAGACTGATTAACCACTGAAGCCATCTCTGTGGTTTTATGGAAGATTTTCAATTGCCAGAACTTTTTAATCGTGATCTTTAAAAAAAAAAAAAAATCAAGCTAAACAATAAGTGTAACTAATGGTCGTTCTGTGGCCAGTGTTCTGCATCCTTGTGGTGGTATCTGTGAGTCCACTTGTAGCCTGCAAGTCATGCAAGACCATAAACCTTGGCAGATTTATGCCATGTTACAATTGCATTCTTTATTTAAAAATCTGCATGAAGGAAGATACTAGGGAGCTTCTTCTAGAATGTCTATTTTATTTCCAGCAGCTGTCTGTAGGCTGTTCTTTTAGAGACATAGAATAATTGATATAAAGGGTTTTGAGATGGTAAGGAATGTGATACTTCAGACCATCTGCAAACTGGTGGACTTACAGTAAAAATGAAATGAATAAAAGAAAGACTAGGTACTCACTGTATTAATCTTTTTTCTCTATCATCTTTTTTTTTTTTTTTACCTGTAATAGAGCTCTAACCCTTAAATGTTCTCAGAGTTGAACAATTTTTCATGATCCATCTGTCTCAGGATTGTTTTAGTTCAGTTTAATATTTCTTTACATTCACTGTTGGGGGTTTTTTGAGCTATTTATGAGATTTAACTCCTATTCCAGACAGAGGTTAATAAATCATGATTTGAATAATTATAAAATTATTCCAGTTGAATAAATGAATATGACCTCATTAGAAAGAACTCTTTTTTCCTCAACAAATAGATGTTTGATACCAAATCTCTGCTTCAAAAGATTTTTTTAAAGAAGTTGAATTGAAGCATATTGTTTTCTTGATCTATTGATGTAATGTTTTTTCCCTTACTTTCTTACAATGAAAAATACAGTTTCTTTATAACGCTGAGACTTCATGCCATAGGTGAGGCAATCCAATATCCATATGCATCAGAAGGGGATGATCCCATCCCTCTTGACTCCAGAGAGGTGCTGTGGCCATCTCTTTTGCAGACTTAGCACTTAATTAGAGAGAGACAGAGCGTGTCAGATCACTGGGTGATGCAGGGGCACTGGTGGATGCTAGTATATGCTATGCCAGTACTGCTGTGATCCTCAGTCTTTCTTTGTATTTGGGCAGGCTTTCATCCAATTTCTTAATGATGTAGTTGAAGCTATGGAGCCCGCAGTGTTATTCCCTGCTCCTCTCCCCACCTCACCACCCCCTCTACCTCCAATTTCTTTGGATAGGTTCCTGAAGATTTAGTAGCTTGAACTTGCTCCCCTGCAGTCAGATGAACAATATGGTTGACACAACGCAGGAGGTAGGGTTTGGAGAAGGTGGATGTAACTGCAGCAACACTAAATATTTTAATGTCAATTTTAATGGATCTGCACCTAACCCTGAAAAAAAAAAAAACCATCACCAGCCAGCTGCAGCAACTCACCCTGCAGCTGCACAGGCTGATCTAACAAAAGAGGAGGAGGGAGGCAGGCAGGAATCCATGGCTTCAAGGGATGGGAAGTGGGACCTCCCCTTTTGGCAGCTTTAGACTGGCATAGCTCTATATATGAAACTGCTTAAGGTTTACTGAAGAATCTGTAAGTGTCTGATTCAGTTTTACATCATCTAATTTGTGCTTGCATGTATTTTCTCATCACTCATTGCAGTTCATATTTACATTACAAAATTATTTGCAAGGCAGAGAAAGGAAGAAATTAATTTAAAACCAAATTTTAAAAGTGCAAAAAGGAGTTTCCATAAATAATTAAAATATCTACTTCAAAGCTAAATGTAAATTTATTTCATATCCTGATAGTGTCCCCAAGACCCCTATATTCTCTCTTGTAGTATGCATAGCTAGTTGTACTGTTCTATCTTCTTATTTGACCCTCTTTCCCAAGAAAGCACAAGGCACAACAGGAATTCATTTGTCTATTCATTCTACCTGTATTTCCCCAGGCATCAGAACCTGGAGAGAAGGAGTAGGTCTTACCATTTTGATCTGGTGCTTGGATCCGGCAGGTAAGGGCAACTAAATGGGAAGGAGCAGGGCAGTTATTTCTGACAAAAGTTATTCCTACTTCCGAGTATCACTCATCTCTTTACTGACTCTTGTGTCTATTTAACCATTGTTCATATATTTCAGAATGACACCAATGTGACCAATGCATGGGTGCAGGAGTTGATCTGCTTTAGGTAAATTTGATGGTGTCCGGACAGATCTGAGGAAAAGTGGCTCACTCTATTAGTTTGTTTATTCTGGGTGCAGTTGGAATTTTCAAGTCACAGAAAGAGTGACTGACTTCAGCCTAGTCTAACTGTAGTGGGTCTGGGATGGTAGTGATTTTCCACAGCAGCTCCTGCAGTGCTGTGCTTACTGTTGATATCAATATTATGACTACCGCTTGCACAACATCAGGGCTGTCCCTCCAGCATTCCTTCCCCCACCTTCACCAATAGCTGTGAGTGGGCATGATCTTGGGAGGGACCACAGCCAGAACAGCTGACCCAGGCTGACCAAGGAGATATTCCATACCATGTGATGTCAGCTCAGTAATATAAACTGGGGGAGAGGAGCAGGAAGGGGAGGCGAGATTCATTTCTGGCCTTCCCAAAGCAACTGCTACGCGTACCGAAGCCCTGCTTCTCGGGAGGTGGCCGGACATCGCTGCTGATGGGAAGTAGAGAGTAACAGCTTTTCTTTTGCTTTGCTTCCCACGCGCGCGGCTTTGCTGCTTATTTATTAAACTGCTTTTATCTCAACCCACGAGACTCCCATCTTATTTTCTCCCCTTCCCTGGCTTGCTGAGGAGGTGGGGGATAAAGCGGTGTGGTGGGCACCTGGCATCCAGCCAGGCTCAAACTACCACACTAACCCACTAGCCTCATCTGGTATAATACAGCTTTCTGAACAGGTTATCCAGAAAATAATCTTTTATTAGGGAGGATGAAGAACATAGAGACTCAGTGGAAGCTTAGAGATCAGTGGAGACTCAGTTTTAACATTCTATTAAGAAAGCTTTTAATACCTAACTTTTAATGCTTAAGTTTGTAGCTTTCCAACTTTTTCTCCTTAGGCAGGTACTGGAACACCCATTTTAGAGATGAAATAACTGTACGTTAGCCATCTCATATACATTGATGAAATGTGAGTCAGTGCTACATCATTTGAAAGCAGCTGTGCGATTTGTGACATTGATAAAAGTTCCTTTGTCTCCTTCACTGTCCATTATAGGTTTGAGTGAGGAGGGATTACATGTTGGTAACTGTACTTTCAGGTGTCTGGAATTACAGGCCCAGGTTTAGAAATTAATGGTCAACATTATGTTAAACTAAGCATATTAAATTATAACAGAGAACAAATAGTGTATCAAATTAAAAAGAAACGTGGCCTTCTGTAAGCTCTATTCAAACAATTTTACTGGCTGAGTTTATGAAGTTTGCTCAGATATGCATCTTAAAAGATAACAGCCACTTACTCTCCAGAGTCCTACTAAAGAAATAATGCTAAAAATTATTTCTTCTTGGCTAGTTTTGTCAAGCCACACCAATTACCTACGCTTTACTTGAAAGCATCATTGCCTTATCCCTACATTTTGACACTGTGACAGGTTTTGTAGTTAGAAAACTTAATGTTCTAGCTCTGTGTTCCTAAGAATTAAATTATTTCATTTGTCTTAGGTCTGAAATTCAAAATTAATAAATACAAAATGAGTCGCTTCAAACTTAGTAATATAAAATATGATACAGACAGTGATGAATATTTGTCTCCAGCCTATAATAAGTAACAAATACATTAATAAAATTGGTCCAGGCACTATACAAAGGCTTGGGATGAGCTTGGACTCTCCTTATGTAGTCATGGAGTGTTTAGGAGGGAACTGAGGAATCTGAGCTCAGCAGTCAACTACTTTTAACATGTCCAATGTAACCGTATCATCTTGCTACTTTCTCTGGATCCTGTATTTACCAACTTCTGCCTGAGGCCTGAGCCACTATACCTACAGAAGTGTTTCTGCCCTTGCCATGAGGTGATACAACCCTATCACACACATCTTTTTCATGTGGGAGGACCTTTCTGCCAGTACTGAATTGCTTCTAGTAGATCTGCCATAGCAGAAAAGAAAAAGATTATGTAAGTCAGTGAGGAAAGGAATTGACGCAGTCTTCAAAGCATGCACAGTTTCCATTATATTTGTCTATGTATGGGTACCCTTGAGCTCTTGAAATGAATATATATACTTCTGTCTATATGTATATTTCTTTTTGTAGCTAAATGGTAAAGACAGTAGTAGTTTACAGTTAAACACATTTAGCTATGAGCATTCTTAGTGCCATAAGGTAAGAATTCTTCTGTAATGCTGTGCACCTGTATGTGCTTGTAAACCATTGGAGCTGAGTTAATTTATGCTGTGTTTCACTTAGCTGTTGATATGAGTTAAGTATACTTTGTTATTAGTTCTCTACATACGTCACTCTGTATACGCTTTTTCCCCACTTGCCATATTATTCACAGGAAATGTAGGTTTATCCATCAAGAAGTGCAATGTTACTCTTATATAATTATATAGAGAGAAATAAAATGAACATTCAGGTTACTGCAGTGAATATACTTAATTGAAATTACCACTTTTCACTGGCAACTTAGCAAAGCAAAAGGAGATAGATACAGGACAATCTAGAATATTCTCTAAGTTTATCTGCATGTAGGCTACTGGTTCATAACTAGATTTATTTTGCAGCTGTAGACACAAATACAGTAGTATTGTTAATGCATCCCATCTTTTAAAAATAACAAAACTTACAAATCACTTTTCATTTCTAGGATCACTTGAGCACCAGAAGAATGTGTGTAAAAGAAAGTGTGTAGGTAAACAAAGAATTTGGACTGCAATATGACTGAATTATCTCTTTTTTTTTTTTGGCTCTTGTGTGTGTGTGGGATGATCTTTGTTTGGCAAGGTGCTTTAAAAACAAGTGGCAATCTGGGGATGAGAAACAGTGATTCATCTAGGAGGCCTTTCCTCCTGTAGCTACAAAACATAATGAACTAAGAATGGGGAATTTGCATAAGCTGAGTTTGGAAAGGATCCCTGGAGCTCATCAGGTCCAACCTTCTGTTTAAAAGAGGGCCTTAGACTTGGATCATCTAGGACTATGTCTCAAGCAGAGACTGAAATAATTTGTACCAAGGGAAATCCCACCACTTATCTGGGCAACTTACTCAAATTTTAAATTGTTCTTATAGTGGGTTTTTTTGTTTTACTATCCAGACAGTATATCTATCCTCTGAAGCAGCTTGGACCCATTGCCTCGTGTCTTGTCACCATGCATCCTTGTGAAGAGACTACCTCAGTCTTCTTTTTGAGCACTGGGAATCTGTGATTAGCTCCCTCTGAGCTTTCTTTTCCCTAGGCTGCATAAATCCCTTTTTCCAACCTTTCTTCATGTGTCAAGTTCTCCAATATTTAAATCAATATTCATCAAGCCACCAAATTCTTGATGTTTTTCTACAATAGTCACCTAGGAAGTATTTTAAGAGGGCAATGTAAATGACTTTGTGAAACCCATCAGTTTAGTGCTACACAGCGTGTTATCATATACATTGTTTAAACCTGTGATTTATGCAGTCCTTGTGTATGTCCTAAATAGGCTACAAGATTGTATTTATTTTATCTAAAGACTCTGTTTTGGTGCAATGTTTAGCAGAGTTAAAGCATTTTAATTATGTATATGCTTTGTCTTTTGTATTTTGTATGGTGTGGGTAGTAGGGATTTTGAGGGGTAAGGGGGATAGCTGTTCGGCTTTTTAAAGAAAGAAAAAGGGAAAAACTATTCTTTTGCTCTCTTATGTTTCCCCTAATGCAAAACCACTGTTGTACTGACTACTGCTAAGCAGTGAGTGGTGGTTTTAAATAATCAACTGCATAATTGAACATGTTTTGAAGCACGAACACAGCATCAGTAGGGCTGTGTACTGAAGTTGAACTGCAATCCCAGAAGTAATATAGAAGATTTTTTTCAAGGAAATCCAACAAACAAAACTGTGCTATCATCTTAAGGCAATGACTGACGGCATTTGTATTACTTATATTTCCTAACCTCTGATGTTCTCTGACTCACATTAACCTCTTTCACAACGATCACAAATCTTAAGAGGATCTCCTATATCTATGTAATTTACTCTCTGTCAAACACATAAAACAAATCTCAGAAATACTTTCTGTTAGGGGAGAAAAGGAACTTGGAAATCTCTATCGTGGCTGGCCCTGCAGTTTGACTGTCTAAATCAGACAGATGTGAAAATCCTTGTTTCAACACCCATAACCATGGTTAGACTGATTCTTGGTGAAAGACTCAGAGAGTACGTCGTGGTTTTGTTGTGACTTGAGGTGGAGCTGGAGGAGAGGAAGAATGATTCTGGTTTTTAATTTTTTTAAAAATTCCATTAAGTAAGCCAGAGTGATATTAAGCACATTAACATGTGAAAACAAAATTAGCAGAAATTCTGGGCAGCAAAATTCTGGAAAAGTTTTAATCCTCTTAAGCACTTTCTTAATTTTTGCTCTTAATTGTAGCTTATCCTATTTCATTCATAGTTCTAGATCTCCCCTATATCTTCTTCGTAGTTCCTGGTTTATAACACAAATCTTTGCTTCTGAGTAGTCACTTTTTAACTTCCCATGTACTTAATTAGAAATATTTCTGCATGATGACTAACAATGCAGGTAGACATATTTGATCTATCTCCTCCTTCTGGTTTATGAGCTTATTTTTGTCCTTTTTGTTGTACAAGATTGTGACTGTCTTTGCCTTACAATGTAATTATTTTAACTGTGAGTTTTCAATTTCTGTTGACATTACAGAGTAGAATTTGACAGCTAAGAAGTAAGTCCTATTTAAGAGCATTTTGCCAGGAAGTACTTCCTGCAAAGAAAAATAGGAAACATGTAAGGTCCCATTTAAACCAAAAAAATGAAAGATAGTAACTCTTCAGCAGCAAATTTCCTAAACTTCCTGTTCAACACATAATCAAAACCTAGGAAAAAGTCATTTGGGATTACACTCATAACTTCATGCCAGACTGCTGCTCTTTTTCTTTGCATTTTCTCTATATTAGGAGAAAATCTGTGTAACCATGTGTTTATAGATTAAATGCTAGTTTTGGTAGTGGAGTAAAACATAGTCTTTCACCACTATGAGGAGATAGGTTAAATGCCTCCTTCGGGGAGTATGATCTGTGTAAAATTCAATGTTTAATCACAGTCCTACTTATACCACTTAGTTACAGTATCACCAGACCAATTACAGCAACATCGAAGCTTATCAGAAGTCTGGACTAAACAAAGTCCAGAGCTATTCACTTACCCTGGAAGTTGCAGTAACTCAAATTTGAGAGCTCTGAAAACAACCGCATTGCTACTGCTGTTACTGTAGCTGGGCTATGGACAAATGTAATTTGAGTCTCTGATGCTGTCAATCTGGCATCTTTCACAAGCATTGATTTTATTATATAAAAATTTAATCTGCCCACCCTATTTTACAGGGTAGTTACGTAGAAAATTATGCATTTTAAAATATGTATCATTGTTGTTACAAGGGAATCAGGGAAAATACTCCTAAAAAGTTGTTAACTCTGGGATCACAGACTTTTGAAAATACTTTTGAAAGCCAATGCACAGTGCCAAACTCTGGTATTGAAAAATTTTGGCTGAAATACTGGGACATATAGATAATGTGGTCCCAGAAAACTTGCCAAGGAAACTGCAGTCAGAAATGCAGGAAACTGTCCAAGATTAGGCCTCAAACGTGCTGCATTCATTACCAGCAGCTGTGCATATAAGAAGTGTTTCTTTATACCACACAGCCAAAACCACTGTGGCCTGTCACTGTCATTTTTATAGCAATATGCTGACTTTTTAAGAAACAGGAAAACATTTAGCTAAAACAGAAGTTGAAATGACTGACGGAAGATAATTTAAGGGAATTTTACTGGCTACTGAGTTTGCAACACAGAACTATGCCAAGTGCACATATATTTAAGATTTTACTTTATGTAACAAAATCCACTAAGAAAATAAAACAGTAGTGTTGATAATAGTTTAATGTTAACTGTAAGTCACAGATGCATACCTTAAAAGCCAGAAAGGAGAAAATGATATGACAGTAGTATTATTATTTTGAGCATTAGGATTTCCAGTTATTATGTCTTTTTTAAGATAAATTCAAATATGCCTCCATTAGGGGGAGTTACACATTCATCACTAAGTGCTTTTCTCTTGGATGTTTTCATTAACTTTTAAAATACCCTGTTACTACTAGTACTGCCTTGTTTCTCTGTAGTGGGACACATTTTGTAACTTGTTTATTCAGCATGCAAAATTTTGTAGCAAAGAAGGAGGTCCAAATTTTATCAAATTCTGAATACTTTAATGTAAAAACCCTATTACAGTAACAACAATATCAAATGTAGGATTTTCCAGAAGGAAATATAGATTGTAAGATACAGAAAAATCTGGAGCAAAAATCTTTCTCTCGTGCAGTTTTTCCTTTGGACAGCTTATCTTTTTCTTTCTTTTTTTCCCGCGTTTCTGCCTCAGGGTAGTTCAGAAAATCCATCAGTGTCTGTTTGTTTACTTTGGACCAGGAGAGTTTTAAATAGCAATGTGACCCTTGTGCTGGATGTTAGTATGAGTGTTATCAAAAAGGCAAAGAATACCAATGCACTTCAGCTGATAAATTCTTGTGCCAGGCTTTAGAGTATAATAGTTTTAGATGAGGTATTGAAACCATGTAGTTACATGCCTAAGCACTTTCTATCTAGCTAAGCTTCTGTGTAACGTGGACAGTGAAAGATCCCTTTCCTTTATTTAAAGAACTGAAAACCACAGCTAGTTGAATTCTCTGTGGAGTAAGTCAGTAAGTCCTCAGCACGTTTGTCATACGGTCACAACAGAAGCCACTGTGCCCTTGCATAGACTTTCAAGTACATTTCTCAGTGTCTGTGGTCCAGCCTCAGGAAGCACCGACTTCTGGGAAACTTCAGAAGAACTTCTGGAAGGCCACAAGAGTAGAAGAAAAAGATTTCAAACACTTAGAACCTAGGTTTCTGGTATACCACATTTGAGAGCTTGTCTCAAATGCCAGTATCAGTACTCTGCTCTTCAGGACAGAGCCCTCCTCCCCATATAGACATCTATCTATCTATCTATCTATCTATCTATCTGTCTATCTGTCTGTCTATTTATATGCATAGATATCATATTTGTAGAAAAAAATTATTTGGATCTCTAGGTGGAGGATATGGACATGTGATGGTAACTCGTTTACCAAAGTTGGGTTGATAGATTAAATGTGGAAAAGAGATCTTTCTTGTAATAAAATTAATATTTTTGCATACATTTTCCATACAATTTTAAGAACAAGCCGCTTTCCATATTTTTCTCTTCTACTAAGTACAGAGCAAATGCAGTATTTCAACTCTAATGAAGCATAAGAGTCCTCAGTGAATTGGAAGGAGGGAAGAGTAATCCCCAACTACAGGAACTTCCAGATTCTTGAGAAAGGGCTTCTTGCAGTGTAATAGGTGGCAGGGGAAAGCTAAAGCAAGTTGCATGCATGTCCGGAAAATGCTTCAGGAAACACTCCTCTAGAAAGCAGTGAACTCTCTGAGACATTGGTAAGGCTTTATCTGACTTTTTTTGCCAATATTAAACACAGCTTCTATAAATTTTATTATCTTCATGACATTTGCAATAAGATCTGCATTTTTACTGAATGTTTTTCTTACCTTTGAATCTTTCTCCAGCATCTCACCTCTGACCATCTCAAATGTTTGGCCTCAGAACCGATCCAGTCACACTGGCATTCTCAATTCTAAATGTGGCATTTGGTGGGTAGGAAGAAGAGACAGAGGGAAATCCATTCTTGTGACGTGTGCTGATTCATCAGCAAGCTGCAAACTTCTGTGTCATGCCACTGGCTTTTGTGCACCCTCAGTATATACATGCTATATTTAGTATCTTTATTTTCCCTGGGAAATACCTTTTACGCTTACTATTCTACCACTTGCTCACATTTTAAGGTCTATTACATGAGAGATTTCAGCTGGCCTTTGAGTTCCGTCTCTTGGCAGATAACACCAGAGCTTGCAAATCTGGCAGTGCTTATGGGAAGGTCTTTAGTGAAATCATTTGGATGATGGTATTAGGAAAGGATAGTGATAAAGTTGGCTGCTGTGAAAATCGCAACTGAATGACAGAGCCAGACTTCTGAAGCTGTTCAACACACGTGGATCCATGGCGGTCTGACATCTATGCAGTGGCCTTCCAAGCAGATAAATGGAGTACAGGGAAGTGGTAGTGGGAAGAAAGACTGTAGGGGCTATTACATGTGGTAAATTCCATGTAATGTACTGCATTTGGGAAATGTGCAATGGTTAGCTTTGCTTGAAGTAAATTGAGCCCAACTGGTGCTTGTAAGACCTGCAGCATAGACTCATAATTCTGTGTGTGAGCACTAGGTGAACACATTCACTAAAATGTAGTGAGCACACAAAAATCCTGAAGTGTGGATAAAATGAAGGAAGAAATATTTCTTCCCTTTCCTCCTATCTTAACTAAATGGTAACTTTAAATTCTTGATTGTGTCTACACTCTGTTTCTGAACATGCCACATCTGCTTGTATCAAGTAAAGTAACTTGCTCTTTGGCATATTGGCAAATAGTGTGTTGGGTTGAATGTGGAAAATGATCACCTGCTCTCAAGGAGAATTATATCAAATAAATCACTTCAAGGTGTGCCATAAATGCAAGTCTAAATGCATTACAGCACTTAGTCTTGTGCCTAATAACCTACCTATCTCCAGGCATTCATCATCTGCCTGAACATGAACCACAGGAAAGTTTGTTCGTGTAGGCAGTTCTGATTCTACATAAAGTGCACATAAACCCTATTCTTATGGTTTAAGAAGAACTCCCCCTAGAAAAGGCAATAAGATGTCTATTTAGCAGCAGCCTTTATTGCACTTTTTTAAACATAAAGTTACCATTTTTTAAAGCATTTATTTTATTTTAAACATATGATTGTTATAATCATTTTGCGTATAGACCACTTGCAGAGATACGGCTCACACCAGGTGTCAGAATAGTGTGAAATAATTTTTATGCCACCTTTCCAAGGCAATAAATGTCATATAAGCAAACACAAGTGCAGATATAGTACTTTTAGACGAACATTCTCAAACGGTATGTTAGAAATCTGTTTGACAGACTTACCCAAAGGATGACACTTTTTTCTGATCTTGCTAAGGCAGCAACTGTGTAAAAAGAAAATTTGCTCTGGTGGTTGTTTTTTTTTCACCAAAGAATTTTGATGCAAAGGGAAGGAGGAAAAGCTGTAATTAGGAGAAAAGAAATGGTTTCTTTCTATGGAGAAAAAACCCTAAATTTCTGACCAAAATGATACAGTGAGTTTTTGGTCATCTACCCTACAATAAAAAGAGAAAGTAGAAGGTGAACGACAGCAGCAGCTGAACCCACAGTCCTGGCCACATAGTTTCTGTCATGATCAGTATAATGCTTATTCCAAGAAATATGTGAAATATTTTTTCACGTATTAATATAATCACACGGATATTGACTTTTTTGTGTATGCCTCTGTTTTTTAAATACCTTTTTAAAGATGTCATTTTGGAGAATTACTTTGAACTTAAAAAAAAAACGAAAAACAAAAGGATCAGGAATGAATTTACACTTTTCTAGAGGTATGAGACTCCAGCTTCATTGTTAAGAAAAATAGAGTAGGTTTTCGAGAGTTTGTTCCTTTATACTGATAGGATTCTTCTGCTGGTCGTCTTCACTAATTCTTAGAGACTCACAATAAGGTAGTTTTTTTCACAAAAGGCAATTCTATTTGTCAGACCTTTATTTTACCCTAAATGTATTGTTTGAAATAGGCTACAGATACTTTCTTTGTTATGAAATGTCCTATATGTCAGGAGTTTACATAACAAGGTGACTTTCCTTCCAGTTACTTGTTTATGTCACTTTCATTTGCAGTAAATATCTTCTTCTTTTTGACAAAAGTATAAATTTTTAATTAAAAACAATAAAATCAGAGGGATTTAGAACTGTGTACCCAGGAATTAACCGTACACCAAAACTAAAGTAAGTTGGAAGCTGCTTATTTTGAAGACTAGACTCTCAGTCTCCAGTTTGGAGCATTAGCTGTGCAAGCAACTGCTTCTTTGCCTTTTCCAGATGAAAGCCAGTGAGTAGCAGCTGCCAATAGAGGTTACTGAAAAAATGAGAAAGCAATAAAATGAAATTAAGGCAGGAAGATGGCACAATTCTGTATGTTTTAGAATCTTTAATAGTTTTCTCATTAGTGTCCTATAGTGAGTTGATGTGTTGAAAGAGTCTTGCAAGTTACAAACACGATTCAAATACATGAGAGTTCAGTTTAAAGAAAGATATAAGGCTTAGATTATAGTTGGATTTTTCTTTCTTCAGTGAAAGGCTTAGGGGTTTTTTTCCTAAAATTCTATTGCCTTTTCCTTTAAAATTAGGTAAAATGACCTGAAAACATCAGAGCATTATTTTTAATTACATCATCTCACTACTGTTACTCGTATAGCAGTTATTCTGAAACAAATAGGATTAACCTTTTTTTTGATGTGGGAGGATATTACTTTAAAATGTTTCATTGCTATATTATCTAATCCCCTAAAACTCTCATGACAACGTCTTCCTGCTCATCATTAAGCAGTACTACAAGATAAGGGAAGCATGTATGTTTTATGTTTCCAAGAACTGTGTTAATCATTCAAAGCATGTGTGGCCTTCATCTCTGCTGTCTGCATGTGCGCACAGAAACGTATTAGTGAAAAAGTAACTAGAACTATGTAAGTACTGTGAAAAGCATCATGATCAATATTTACATCTTCAATAATTCTGATTTTGGAGAGCAAGATACTAAATTTGTATAATAACTGTAAAGTTGCATTTTCTCATACCTTTATTTATGATAGAAATTAATGTAGAGTAGGACGATTCTAAGCAGAGCATTGTACTGTTACCTAAAAATTTGCTGTTTCTTATACAAAAATATTTTGCATTTTTTACTTTGCCTGATATTGCATTGAGCTCCATGGGAAATTTGTCAAAGAGTAGAGGAATGTTATTTACTTCAATGTATTTATCTACAGCACTCAAAAATCACAGTACTAACCATACATTTAGGAAAAAAACCCCACGTATTATCCACTTACATTCAAGAAAAGTGTCATAATCCGATCATTTTTTGAAAGGACTATATTTTTGCTGTAACTCTTGCCCTACCCCAGTTTCATCTACTTGCTTACAATTTCCACTAGTATTTTTGCTGATATGAAAATTGAAAATTCTTAATACACTCTTGGAAGGTGTTATAAAAAATGAAGTTAGGCTTTATCTGTGTGATTGAAAAGGGGGAAAAAAAAGTTTATTGTTTTCAGATTTGAACACTGAATCTGTGAGCTCATCGTGGTCTTAGTCTGTTCTCATTTAAATCAGCATCATTACTGCATGAAAACGGCTCATCTTATTCTTGTGAGAAAAATATAGTCAATGTAGTGTACTATTTAAATGCTTAAGAACTGCAAGATGTTCTACATGTAAATATATTTGCACACATGTGCTTTCTCATGGGAACACATTAAACTACTAATCCTGTTGATATCAGATAATATTCTTAAAGACTTTTATTTCTAGACACGAATTTCCCTTTTTTAATGCACCTCTATCAGGAACTGGAAAGCTAAATTACAAATACTTTACTTGATTAAGTCTGTTTTGTAAAACAGTCATGAGAATGTCTGTTACTCTTATAAATGATACTTTACCTGACAAAAATCTTTCTCTTAGGCAGTGTTTAAATTTCATAGCTTAATACTCTGGTTTTTTTGTAGGGTTATGTGAAAAAAAACAGGTTCCAAAGTGATGTACTGATGCTTTGCAGTTTCAGCTTCTAGACAGATACTGCATTCATGCTTGTTTGTAATGCACATGCAGACAACATTGTTTCTTAAATACATCTAGCATTTCAGTAGAAGTTTCTGTCATACTAATTAAGTATTTATGATTGGATGTCTTAGCAGGGCACTTAGGCTTCTAATTTAAATAGGTGAATTAGTATTTGGCTAAAAAGGTGTTTGTTCCCTTTTAATGAAAGTCACTGGTCATCACTAATGTTGATAAATAACTGAAATTAGTATCTCGATGAGGCAAAGAAAGGTTCAGTGATTAGGATAGGCCTTGGAAGACTATCTGGCATCCTGGTTTCCCTCTCCCATGGAACTACTTTTGCGGTATTGATAACTCAGCTTTGTGTCTCGATTTTCCATGTTAAAGTGGGCATAATAAAGTTTTATACTTTGGCATGATGGTGCTCAGAGAACATAATATTAAGGACTGAATTGTTATGTGCTTCAAGGAGCACAACTACTTGTACCTGGACACTCTAGTCTAATGACTACCCAGAGTCACCTCCAGTATAGCCTCTGAGGGCCCTTCCAGGTGTCAGCTCGAAGTGATGGAATTACCAACATGTCAGCTCTCTGTAATACTGCCTATCCTTAACAATGAGTGAGTATGGCTGTTTGTTATCACTTTGAAATTCCTGAAAACTCAACACAAATTCAAACATAAAAATTAATCATTGTGAACAGGCTGCAATAGCCCTCCCTCCTCAACCAAATGCAAAGCAGACAGTTTGAAAGCTGAAACAAAGCTCTGCCTCCAGAAACTAACCATATTCACAGTTCTCCCCTGTTTTCATACACTCTCGAAAAATATGAACTATGCAACATGCTATGAAGCCATAAAATTTCAGCTCTTCTGGATCAGGGATGAGAAATCAGTTCCAAAAGCTCTGAGTTCCCACAAAGAACATCCTGTTAGCAGTTCTTTGCCCTTTTATACCAGCAAGGCCCCAGCTCAGTTGTTTTTACTGATCTAAATTGTGGCAATATCACAGAGTGAGAGAAAGAGAAATTCTTTCACATATGTCATGGCCAGCTGTGCGGTACCTTTCAGTCCTTTAAAAAAAGGGTAAGTTTTCAGGTGACCCTTCCAGTGACCTGAAAAGGCCACTGTGACTTGAGTTCAGCAGGGAATGTGTCTCCATTGCCCGTGAAATGTGGCTTCCAGTAAGGAGAGTAAAAGTGGCTACCGTAGTGATAAATGTACCTGCAGATAGCTACATGGATTAACACTGTTCTAATTTATTCTACATTAAGAAAAAGGACTATAATGAGTTATTAATAAAGACTAAAAATGAGTTCAAATCCAATGGTTAATGCTCTACATAATTTACTCTAATAATCCTTCTGACCAAATAATTAAGAAAAAAGTTCTTCCCACTTTTCTTCACTCTTTTCCTATGAATGAAACATAGATGCTATTCTTCTCCCCCAGCCTCGACCCCCAAGATTTTATTTGAGTTTTCTACTATTTGAGCATAAGCAATGTCAGCGTAAAGTGTGGCATCCATGCTGGAGTTTGCTTCACTCCCATTTGTCTACTCCATATAAATATTTTCCTAAGCAAACATCTATGTTTCAGATGTCTTTAGTGTTGCACCTAATAGATTTCATAAATCATTTGAGCTGGCATTAATGGGACAGTGGAATCACAGCACAGGCAGCATCAAAGCAAAGGAAAATTCCATTGCAGCAGTTTGAAAGTGGAGAAAAGAGGATCCCCTTCAGAGACATCCAGGTCTGTTCCTCAGTAGAGACATCAGGGACAGCCAGGTAAAAGCAGGTCAGTGCTGTTGCTGTTAACAGGCAGAATCTTACTGCAGTCCTCAGTGAACATACAGTGATACATGTTTGTACAAAAAATGGTACAGAATGTGTAGGTAGGTAGTGACAAGGTAGCATCCTTTTGGAATAGAGGGATTGTCAAAATACTTCTTGGCTTCCATAGTATCTGGGTCTTGGAGAATGCAATATCCTGCTTCCCGTTCAAGTCATGGCAGCATTCTGTGGAAGAGGTGTAATTACAGGTACTCTCTGAGGGCACTAGTTCTTAAAAGAGCTCTGCTTGGGCTTACTCCAAATATCCCACTCCTCTTTCTTTCAAGATCTCTAAGGCTTTAAGCGTTAATTAATTACCTATTTGGTAGATTTTCCAATAGTAGACACTGCTTATCCATAGGTACTCTGTTCAAGCAGTTTGGTCGAGGGAAGTGATTCTTCCCCTCTATTCTGCTCTTATGAGACCTCACCTTGAGTACTGCATCCAGCTCTGAAGCACTGCATCCAGCTCTGGGGCCCCCAACATAAGAAAGACATGAACCTGTTGGAGCTAGTCCAGGGGAGGGCCATGAAGATGGTCAGAGGAATGGAGCATCTTTCCCTATGAAGACAAGCTGAGAGTTTGAGTTGTTCAGCCCAGAGAAGAGAAGGCTCTGGGGAGACATTAGAGCAGCCTTCCAGTACCTAAAGGAGCCTACAAGAACCTTGGAGAGGGACTTTTTATGAGGGCATGCAGTGATAGGACAAGAGTTAATCACTTTAAACAGAAAGATGGGAGATTTAGATTAGATGTAAGTAAGAAGTTCTTCCCTGTGCAGGTGGTGAGGCACTGAAACAATCTGCGCTAAGAGGCTGTTGGATGCCTGAGGTTGGATGGGGTTTTGAGCAACCTGGTCTGGTGGAAGGTGTCCCTGTATATGGCAGGGGTCTTGGAACCAGATGATCTTTAAGGTTGCTTCCAACACAAACAATTCTGTGATCTAATACCCCATTTATTACAAGTAGACCTCTTGGAAGAGATGCAGAGAATATGAGTGTTGCTGTGGAATTGCTACAGACTTTCTTCCTTAATTGAGTTTATTGGTTTAAGGTTTCATCTCATACCTCTCATCTTGGCCAGGCTTGGAGCTATCACAGATGTGAGTCTGCCCCAAATTTGAACTGCAAAAAGCTTCCAATTTTCAGCAAAACACCCACCCCTCCCCCTGAAGAAAAGTGTAAGTCAGTGGTGACTGTATTACAGTTCCTCCTTTGTGCTAAGTCAAAGCACATGTCTGTTAACATATCTAACTCCAAGAGCTTCAGTTTAAGATGTAGTATTAGTGCTATTACTTTGGAGTTTTTTTCAGTATTTTTCCCCATTGCCAGCCAAGACTGCCCTCATCAGGACCTGGCTACTGAGCTCATTATTTCCCCCCCATTTCACAGAATTCTGTTTCAGCTTGTATAGTCTTTGTTTCTCTAGGAAGTTGCAAATGAGCACTAATTGTGTGAGCTTTTTGAATATTATTATATTATGAATAACACATCTAAAATATGTGCTTTTATTGCAGTCTTCTACATAACAGCGTTGAAACATATTCTGGAATGGTATTATCTTCCCTGGAAGTCTTGTGTAGTCATTAACAATATCTTGATCTGATTTTTGGCTGAACATGGCTTCTGTGTAGCTGCTGTCATAACTCGGCCTGTGTCGGCAACAGACCTGGTAATAGTGTGAAGAGAGTTGAAGTTAGTCCCTATTAGCAAAGATCGAAGGTGAAAAAAGAAAAAGCACGGTACGAGTTTTGTAGGAAATGTTGTATATCGCTGTGTATCACTGTACATTCTAAGCCAGCTCAGAAGGTTCTTTGTGTAGTGACGTTAGGAATGAAGTTGGAGATATTGTTCTTACAAATATTTTGAAGGAATTTCAGTTCCAAAAGGAGGTAATTAAAAAAAAATACAATTAAAAAATCTGCTTCTTTTTAGTACAAAGGCACAAGCTTCCGTTTGATGTCCAGCTGCAAATAGTGTTTTCTATTTTGACTGAGGACATCTGTATCTGCACATTTTGTAGGCATCTAGCTGTCCTGGCTCTCTACAGTATTTCAGAAATTAATTTGCAAGTGATGCAAATGCTGCATTTTGTGTCTATTATTTGATAGCTTTATCTGACAGCTATGACGCATAATGCAATGCACCTGATTCTTGTGTCCAGCCAGATCAAGCTGCAACTCCGAAGGCTCCGTGAGAAGTGGACTTGATTACAAATTGTCATGTGGAGTGTTTTGAAGTAAGCTGGGTTTACGATACTCATGCCGGTATAGATGTGAAGAAAAACTGTCTCCTGGGGTGGTAAGTGGAGGGGGAGGTGTTTCCGTTTCAACGAAAGCACAGGTGGTGCGGGGTGAGAGAGAGGACTGGTGGTACACGGCGTGCGCTGATAGAGGGGTTCAGGCCCTGGGTTAGCGCGGGGCTCCGGAGCCCGCCTGGGGAAGGCGGCTCTCCGGCGGGGCGACGGGAAGGAGGCGTGCGTGAGCCCACCCTCTGTTAATACCCGCTTCATCGCCTGTCCGCCGATGCCTCGCAGACTTCGGCGGCAATTCGTGCGGGAAGGAGTGAGTGCGGCGCAGAAAGTTTATTTTGCGTCACGGAAAATCTCCGCTCTGCGATAAAATCCCTGCGAGCCGCGCAGCCCCGCTACGGCCCCTCGCTTGCCTGCGAGCAGGAGACCGTGCCTGAGCCGAGCTCTGAGAACGGAGCCGCAGGCGCAGCTTCGCCCGCCGCTCTCTCCGGGAAGAATCCTTCTGCCCGTCCCCGGAGCTCCCGCCCTCCATCCGTAAGCGCTGGCGGCCGTTCCGCGGCGTCCCCGAAAGGGTGAGGCGGAGCCAGGCCCGGCCCCCGCTCCCCGCCGGGGAGTAAACACCGCCGCCTCAGCCTATGGCGGCGGGAGGCCGTGCGGGGCCGGGGGCGCGCGGCGCTCCGCCGGGCGGGCCGGCACAGACGGCGCCGGGCGGCGGAGCGGCGCGGAGCGGCGAGGTGGGCGCGAGGCGGGGCCGGGCCGGGGCTGGGGCTGGTGGTGGCGGCGGCGGCGACGCGGGCGAGGAGGTGGTGCTGCTATCTCCCCCACGCCGCCCCCGTGTCGGGTCGGGGGCCATCGCGGCGCTGGCGCGTTCGGTAGCTGGGGCATCCCCGCCAGTAGGCGCCGGCCGCTGCGACCGCGGGTCCGGCACGGGGAGCGTTGCTGAGCCGAGAGGTAACAGCTTCTCTCCTGTCTCTCTCCCTTGCTCCTCAAGGAGCCCGACCCGGTCTTTGGCTGGGATGCGGTAGAATAGATTTGCGAAATCGGAGGCGTAAGAAATGAGAAGTTTTTGCGTAATTTGCATTTGAGGTGTTGCATCTGGCCGCAGGGTGTAAGCCGGTGAGCTCCCTCGCCCCAATCTGTTCAGCTTGTGAAAGGGGAAAAGTATAAAGTACGTCTAATTATTACGCTTGCTAGAGGCTACGCTACCTGCTGTGCTGGGGGGTGTGGAGGTGTGGGAGAGGTTGTGCTAGTTGAGAAGTCTAGGAAGAAAAATGTAACTTTACGACAGTGCAAATTACGCGAATAAAAGTACGGAGGAAAAAAAAATCAGCGGGGGTTTATTTCTAAGGGATTATAAAATCATTCTTTTAAATCTTAGGGTAATCTTTGACATTTATGTGAGCACCTGAAAAAAAAAGAAGTCCAAACCCTAAAGCAGAGCTGTAGCATGGAAGTGCAGTGCTGCTGTAAGCAGCCACATTTCTGTCTGCTTCTCATTTAAAGTGCTAGCTCCTTCTTTTTTTGTATACCTAATAAATGATACGTATAGAATATACAACTGTGTCACGAAGTCATTCTGTATTCTTAAAGCCTAATATAATCAAATTCATTGCCTAAAGATGGTGTAGTTGAAGATTTGATCCTTTTCCACTGGAGTGGAAATACTTTCAGTAATTGAAAGCAGATTCACGTCTGGAGTAGTACAAGCCAAGGTTTTCATTTTTAAAATAAACCTTTTGTTCCCCAGCTTTAAATGTCTCAGTGAGCCATCCGGTAGACCTCTGTTAATTACTAGAGTAGACTTTAAGGAAGGATTTGGGGAAAAAAACCACTCAAAACCAAACCCGAGAAACGTATGTCAGCAGTTAAATTTAATTAAAATTATAATGTCTATTCCAGTGCATGAACATACAGTTGCGGCTTTTTTGCCCAGTAAGTTTTGGTTTTCGTGTTAATTCACGTGAATCTAATTGGAACTACTCATCTGTCTTTAGAGTGGTTTGTTTTGTTTTAAACCATCTCCACCTTACTTAGCCCATATGCCTTTTTCTAACAGTTTGTTGAACAAAAAATCTGAACTTTGAAGATTTGAGGGAATACCAAAATCTCCTTCAGTAAACAAACCTGACACTTTGCCGTGATAGCTCCTCTTTGTTAACTTTGTGCCTGTTTTCTGGCCATTACTGTCTAAAGCTTTAAGAAATCTTGCTTTCCCGTATTTTGGAGATGGGGAGAGAAACTTAGGATATTAACTACTAAACCCTCAAACAAAGACTGAGCTGCTGTCGATGTGTTTGTTACAAGCTTTGAAGGTAGAGAACAATGGAGGGAGAGGAAGACAAGCACCTTCTCTCCTAAGCTTTCTAATCCGGAGATGAAATTCACAAAAATGTGTGGAAAAGTTACTGGAGATGTCAAGAGTCTCCTCTCCGTTAGAAGGCATATTAATTGCTTAATAAACACAAGGATCTGTTTGCCTGGTGTGAAATTCAGGCTGCCATTAAGATAAGAATTTGTACATTTGCATAATGGCACTAAATAGGCCAGGTTTGTTTCCCTGAACTTCTCAGTGATATGCACATAGCCAATGTAGTTCACTTTTTCCCCCTTTTCTTAAGGCTATTAATGAGTCTTTCTTTTGCTATAAAACAGTCTTTCAAAGACTATTAATATATGCTTAGTAAGTTCAGGAAGAAGTATTGGAGTAAAAGCTGGGAAGGGGGAAGTGTTCAAACCGGAACAGAAAATAAAGCTTATAGTTGTTTTTCATCTGTCAGACTGGGGCTCAAAAATATCGAGCAGCTTAGTATCTACAAATGAGATGTTAGAAAATTTTTTGATTAGTCGCTCTGTAACTGTGTGGAGAATGATCTCCTATGTCATAGTATAGGACTTTTTTTTTTCCAAGGAGTTATTAAAACGTGATGTTATAGTTTACCAAGAAACCCAAACCAGCAGAACCTTTACAAAAACATTTAATGTTTAGATGGTTTTGGCTTACTTCTCATTTTTACTTTCTAACTTTTTTTGCAGTAGAATTGAAAACACGTGAAGTAACACATTTCATACAGTATGGGATACATCTTGTTTGCTGCTTCTCTTCAAGAGGAAAAAAAGATGGTAGCTGTCTAAAAAAAATGATAATTGATGCTATAAAAAAAGGTTAAATGTCACGTCAGGTATATATTTATTTTAAATATATTAAAGGTCCCAGAATGCTGCGAAGTATCTGTGTACGATGCAAACTGACCCAACTTAAAGAATTTGTCAAGGTCTCTTCTTGCATTTCTAATGTGCATCTATGAAGATTTAACCAAATTACTGAAATGATCTGATAAGCAATTATGAGATTACTTTGCAGTTTTTCTTTCTGTACCTTGTTTTGCATACCAGTTCACTTGTTGAACTAAAAAGGAAAGATAAAGGTCACAATATGTACGCATTGTGTATTGTAAGCATTGGAGTAGCAATAGCAGATAATACTGCACTGTGGTGTTTTCCAAATGAGGAAAAGCAGTAGCTTTCTTGTCTTTTCTGCAGGTCTACAAAGATCTTATTGCTGATGATTTCATTCTAAATATGGCTATATGCTTCAGTCTGTGTGGGTTTAAAAGACTTTCTCAAGAGGTAGTTATGGATTTATGCATTTCAGAATAACAAGAGGGCCTCTGTTGAGTGATGTGTAGAGAGATGATGCAGTGAGCTGGTGACTTCACTAATGGTTTGAAGATGTATATACATCCTTTAGGTTTGAACACTTGAACATTTTTATACAAAATAAGGAACTGAGATGAAAGAAAGTAACTGCACTAGTAAAATACTTCCGTATTTTTCTAACTGAAGTTAATCTTTTTACATCTTAGGGACAAGTGGAAAAAATGGCACTTGTGTTCCTTTAGAAAGCTTCACCTGTGTTAATCTCTTAGCAGAATATGTAGGTGGCTGTAATATTTGGAATGAACAGAAAAATAAGAAGTCACTCTCTTCTCCTGTGCAATTGCACTTAAAATTCTTAAAGTATTAGCTCACTGGGGGCAACAGAAAGGTGCATAGTCTTCTTTTGAGACTGGCTAGGACATCCGTTTATCCAAGCTTGAAATAATCGGTTCCTGTAGACTGCCATAAGGGTAGATGGTTCATGAAGCAAGTCCTTTAAATGTACTAAAGTGGTGGAGTTCTCATATCTGGAGACAGCATATCATCCTAGTGGGATCTACATGGAAAGTAAAAGACAGAGTTACAGTTTTGAGACTTGGCTCAGAGTGAAAGGCTTGTTTATGGCTTGTTATATACAGCAGAAAGAATTTTGCATAGCAATAGTATATGAATCATTGCAAACTTCAGACATTTGATTTGGTGATGACTGATGGTAGAAGCATTAGTCTTTGTATTGGGTAGCAGATGTTCTCTTTGCAGGAGGTTTAAATTCTGGTGCATTCAGGATTTGAGTCTGGATTAAGAAGTGTTACAGCAAAAGACTTAGCCAAATACCTGAATGCTTTGAAATCTGGACAGACTGCATCCACATTTCAAAGTGGTGGTGGCCTGACAAAATGAAAAAGGTAAATATTGTCATTTCTGAAGAGATGCATTGTGGTAAAAGTGTTTAAATACATGTAACAGATTTTCTGTAACAGATTTTCTGTATACTGTTTTCTGTGGCAAAGAAACAGCAATTTCTGCAGTAGCAGTAGACTCACGTGTCTAGAATCACGTCAACAGTGAGTTATGTGTTTTTGTCTTTCTGATACAACTTACTGTTCTGCCTCTTTCTGCTTCTTGCAGAGGATTCAGCTCTATACAACGTTTCTAAGATGCTGAAAACAAAAACAGATTTAGAGGAAAAAAAAGATTAATCTAAAATAAGATCTCTTGCATGCAACTAAAAATGAACATCCAGCTGCTTTGCCTGCTTTTTTGTTCTTTTTATCCTATCTCAGTTGTTATTAGTCCAAGTGCTATTGATGTAGGTTTGGTAGGTTTTTTTTCTTAGTATGAAAAAGAATTAGTGTCTGGAGATTGTTTTGGGATGCAAGAGTATCTATGAATAAAAATTAAAAAAGAAAGTAACTGCTATTATAGAATGGTATTATTTAGTTATTTTTAATTTAGTTCATTTAGTTATTTTTTCATTTTTGTGACTTGATCTAGGTGAATCTGCTTCTGCAGGGGGGGTTGGACTAGATCTCTAAAGGTCCCTTCCAACCCTACCATTCTATGATTCATCATTGTACCTCCAGCTTCCAAGTTGTCATAACTGCCACGCTAATTTTTAAACTACTGCAATTTGCATCTCTAGTATAGTTGCTGACACAAAGGAAAAATATGAAATGCTTTTATTAGAGCAACTCTTGGTTTAATACTGTAGACCTGCTTTTTCATAAAACATTGTTGTACCCATGTATGAAATATAGCCAGTTCCAAATCTGCAGAAATTCTAGAGTTGTTAATTTTTGCAGAACATTCTTCCCCTTTAGTCCAAAACTGCATTAAAGAAAAGACTGTTGTTCAGGGAGTTGTAAAAGGTAGCCTGGAAAGCCTTTTATATTCTTTCTTTTGCATAAAACAGAACTGCCTTGTGTAACAAAGTTAACTTTGTTAACCTTTTATAATTATTTAACCATTATTTCATTTTACCCCCTGCTTAAACATTATACATTAATGCGATAGACACCTGGCTGTGCTCTTAAAAGTTTATTTGTCTTTCAATCCCTGTGATAGTAGGGGGCAGTATATCTCCTTAATTATCTTTGTTCAGGGAAATGTTGAAAGGCCAGGGTAGTTAAACAAGGCCATTTGGATTTGCAGTAAGGTCGAAGTCAGATAGATACAAGGAAAGTGGTTAAATGCATTATCATCTTATTGAGCACATCATCAGTAAAGTGACCTTGATGGAGGTGGAAAAAGCCATTTGGCTATTTTATGACAGCCACCTCTCTGCTGGCTTTATCCCTGACAGAGAGGACTTCAAATAGCTTTTTCACAGTCTCCTCTTGTTGCTTTGAAATCTGATTTTTCTTAATTACAGATAATGAGTTAGAAGCTGAACTCTTAAATTAACTTTTCTAATAATGGCAAGTTTTAGTACTTAAGAGTTTTTCCTTCGACTTGGGAGATACAGAGGTATCTCTAAATAGAATATTAAAGTGGCCTTGTTGACTGTTATATACCTGCCTTTAAGGGTCTCTTATTTTTCTATTCATGCATGCTTTTATTCTCCGACTTCTTAAATTGCATTTAAGTTACTATGAGGACAGGGGAGACAGCATCCAGCCTTAGCAACAGGGACACTGTTTTAACATGTGTATCTTTGTTTTTACGAAGATACTCAAACCATGGGAGGCCTGTGGCTAAGCTGGAAACAAATAGTTTAGAAAATGTATAGCTAATGCTTGCATTCTTATGTCACACTTTGTAATGGTAGTCAGTACTGCTGCCTTAAAAGCTTGCAAAAGTAAAATTTCAGCTATTGCATGTTATGTATTTAATCAAAGTACTCTCAACTGCCTATCTTCTCCTCCCTCTCTTTCAGTTGTCTTTTCTCATTCAAAAATGGTTTCTTTCATACTGAATTGGAACGGTGTCATCTTAAATTTCCAGCTTTGACAAGACCTCAGTGCTGGTTGTACTTTTTATAGTGCTCTCTGTACAGGCATTGGCATTATTATTAAAGGAATTTTAAAACAAGTGTACAAAATACAAGGGAAGATGATACCAGGAAAACAGGGTCTAAATTTGAGCACCTTAAGATATAGGTTAATTGGCTGAAACTCACAGTAGAACATTAAACATTATTAGAGACTAGAGGGAATGATTTATAAGAAAAGATTAAAAGAATGAAGAAATTATATAGCATAGTCACATGACAGATCTACACCGATGAAAAAAGCATCTGCAAGATTTTTGAAGACCGTTTGAACTGAAGTGGTATATCTAGATGCAATAAAATGGAATTAAGGACCAGAAAAATAACAGCTTCGAATCAGGACACGTTTTGTAATGGTAGCATCCTGGAGATCGTGGAAAATATCTCAGCAGAATTGATGGAAGTCGCATTTTTGAAAGAACAAATATTACTTGTTTTATGTCAGAGTGGAATGTGGCTTTTTTTACCGTTTGTTTCTAAGTTCTCATGTTGCTATTTTGAAGGTAGATGCCTTTAACTTCCACTTTGCAACTTATCATCTCTTATTCTTCAACACCTAGGTGATCTTCCAAGAAGATAGTAGAATTCTTCCCATCACCATCTCTGTCATTGGAGCTGGGAGGCATCTTATAGTTGTGTCTCCTCACAACTTTTGTAGCAGTAACAAAGCTATCACTCCTAGGTACATGGTACTTCTCTGCTAGGATTTGACATTGCTAGCTGCCAGCTATGTTTTGGTGCAATCTTTAACCCTGGGTTGTAGAGTCAGGGTGTATATTCAGCATGAGGCATCATCCATGTAAAGAGATAACCTCCCTCTTCACTCATGCCAAGTTCCCATTGCCTTGTTGACCTGCTTGCCTGTATGATGAAAGTGCCCTTCACCTTTGTGGTATAGAGTTTTCTTACATTTTCTGCCTGTTTAATCACTCTTGCTTTCTCCTCAACAGTCGTCAGTCGTGTTTTGCCATAAAGCAGGAGGATTATCTGCGTGTGCGTGTGTTTCCATGTGCCCATCCAGAAGACAAGCCTTTTGAAGGAAGACATAGAGAGCTAGAGTTTGAAAATGTAATTCTACCTTCTTCCTCTGTCAAACTCACTTTTTCATCAGATAGCTTCAAGAAGGTCACTGCACAGATACATCTATCCATTGTCTTGTAATAATACTGAATCTTAAGATCTCTCCCATCAACCAAGAGACCAGCAGTGGGCTGATGGATCTTGTGCTGAAGAGGATCATACTGTTCCTTGACAAGTGTGCCAAAAGCACTGTCAATATTTGAGTCTTTATCATAGCCTAGAAGAACCTCAAAGACGTTTTCTTTTCCTCCCCTGTCTTCCTTTTCTCTTGCTCCTTCATTTACCATTTTGGTTTATGGAGCCGGGCACATGTTTTATTGCCAGGAGAGGTTCTTTTTGACAGCTGCCCTTTCTACAAAATATACAGTAAGGTTTGTGATATTAAATAGGCATCTTCAGAGCATTTCAAATAGTCTTATTCAGCAAACCCTGCTACTCCTCATTTGTGCAAGATCCCAGTATTTACTGCTCTCTTTTTTCCCCTGAGGTCAAGGAATCTCAGACTTCTCAGACAGTCGGTTCCTCTCTGGATGTAAACCCTTCTCCCCAGGTGATTTGATTTTTTTTTTTCTTTTTTCTTTTTTTTTTTTTTTGGTGGAATTTGGATAGTATTTCCAGTTACTCTTCAGCAGTTCTGGCAGCTTTTCACAGAAGACTTGTGTATTATTTATCAGTCCTCTTTTTCTCATTCCTGCCCTCCAGCTTTTACATTACCCCATCATCCTAGTTCTTTCTACCTAATCCTAATTTACTGCTGATCAGAGCCATGGCAGCAGAAATGGTTACAGAAGCTGAAAAAGAAAGAATAAAAATAAAAACCTACATCAGACAAAGTTATGTTTTTGCCTTTGAGGTAATTGGTTTTGCTTGCAGTGATCTCGGTGAAACCGGGCAGAGCTGAGCATTCTTCATCTGGCTTGTATACTGTCTGCCTTTGTTTCCTGTAGTGTGACTCTACTCCATAAAATAACAGGTAACAAATCGGTCTTTCTGAGAGTGTTGGGTTTCTCTCTGCAGCATAGAGCAGCACTTGTGCTAGAATCTGTTCTTTGATTGGTTTTTTTGCCTGTCTTTTTGCATACAATCTCATATGTGGGTGCAGTTTCCATGTGTGCTCTTGTGCTAAATGTGATCAGTTTTAAACTCCTATGCAATAAACTCCATGGGATTCTTTACTAAGAAATGCTAAAATGTACTTTGGGTCCTATTTTAGCAGACTCTGAATTACCATAGTTTCATGGAACTAGGTTTGTTTGGCATAGTCTGTATGGAAATTGTAACCTTTATTAACGTAATTTGCAGATTGAGCTGTGTTAGTCTGAAATGACATATGCATGTGTGTGTGTACAGTTACATTTTAGCCAAGGGAAGGGGTATCCTATGCTCATCTGGCTGATGTTCCACTTGTGTTCATGGTTATAACACAGTGATTCTAAACAGATTGCTGCCAGAAACTATTAAAAGGTGTCCTAGAATTCAGTAGGTAAAAGGCCTTGGATGTGCATAAATCCAAAAACCTGGCAAAGCAGTAATACTCAAGTATTGGGAAGTATCAGTTCTGCCTGTGTGCTGAGCACTGCTTGCTGCTGTAGGGTGGTGTATAGCTGCTGACTAGCAGCTGTAGTCACGAGGCATTTCTTCCTTTCTGAGGTTTACTAGATCCTGCAATGGGGTGGAAGAGTGAAAAAGGAGAAAAAGAGTACAACCAGCTGCCTGCCTTTTTCACTTTAGAGGATAAAATTAGGCTGTAGAGGAAAACACATGCGTAATTTTTGTCTGCATGAACAAAGGAGACAAAGTCTGTTTTCTCACTGTCATGGCACAAGCTTCGTTGTGATGTGCCTTCACCACACATGCCCTTCACCACAGAGTCACGGAATCTTGCCATCATTCATACAATACCTTGGGGTCAGTCCTTGATCTATACCCTTCCCTGGATTGCGTGGGTGTTATCTGGAGGAACACTGGTTGTCAGAGGCCAAAATTCCAACAGGAAAATCACTATCAATTACAAGTTATTGATGATTCTGTGCAAGTGCTTGCACTTAAGCTTGCAGTAAACTGCTCCTGTTGAGTTAGTACCGATGTAAGCATTGAGCCTGTCTCATAGTAGGGGTAAGAAGGAAAGAGCAAAACAAAGGCCCTTTGCAGCTGTCTACTCTAAACAAGTTGGTGTTTGACAGAAACCTTTAACACTTTCCAGCATAATAGTGCAAACTTTATGACAAATTCACCCAGTATGTCTGTCTTGGAATATTTTTCACGCTACCATCTGAGTTAGATCTGGATTTCTTTGTGGTTTTTCTCTCTCTGGCAATTTTGTATTGGGCTGTTGGGGGGAACTTCCTTTCAAAAAGCATGGCCCTGATAGATCTGGAGCAGATGTGTCACTCCTGCTCCTTTTTCTTGGTAGACAGCAGTTATCTCCACTTTATTAACTGTTGATTCCACGGATTCACTTGCAGCTCTAGGGACATCCAAATTATGCTTTTGTTTTCAGGTTTCTTTATCCTTAATTAAGAGCTGTATGACAACGAGGGTTTTTTTCCTATTTTCTTTTAAACCAATGAGAAAACTACACAACAATATGAAATGTCAATTCCCACATTTCCACATTTTTGAGATACCTTTAAGAAATGAAATGTGACCACTTATATGAGCTGCAATATTTTTAATTGTGTGAGTAAGCAGCAATGAGTTTTTTGCTGGGTGTATATGTATGCAATACAATTTTTTTTCAGTTTATAGAAACATAATCTTCCCTTACACACACAGTCCCTCACACACACACAACCCATCCTAGAAGTCATAAACCTTTGTGCCATTATGTGTCCTTGTTGCTGCTATCAAATTTTCAGTTGGTTGAAAAATGTATAAATACTCCCTTTTGGCTACCCATCTGAAGAACTTACAGAAATACACTAATCTCCTTTCTAAGTGAGTTACAACTCACCCTAAATAAATTGATTTAATATTACTCTGTGGCGGAGGAATGACTTAGCTAGCTTTTGTTTTAGGTGGAACTACATCTCCTTTTGCAAAGCCACCATTGCTCTGTTTGAAGAAATGTATTAACATAGAAGACAAATTTTTGTAAAATTGTGGACTCTGCCAGCTATTAATTAGTCACTTATGAGTCCTCCTGTCATTCAAATGCTGTTTGTAGTTCTGCAGACAGGCCTTCTACCTTTGCCGCTGATAACTCTGGTTAGCTCTTTTCTTCCTCATTAGGATTAAAATAGAGCAGAAAGAGAAAATACTTGTTTACTTTTTACAGCCAAACAGGTAATAGGCAATTCACTGTCATTGAGGCCAGCCTTTAAGATATGTCATGCTTTGAGGTGACACAAGGCAGATATACGTGTGTTTTTGCTGTTGACGTGTGTTCTGTCCAGACAGGTTGGCATTTTCACAGAAAGCTTCCATGGTAAAAGTCTCACTGACTTTGTGGAAGGATAGTTAGCTTATTGGCCTGATGAATTAGGAAAATGTACCAATAGCAAAAATAGCAAGAATAATGTACAATTTTCTCTGAAATATCTTGAGTTTTACAAATATCCATGATGTAATTAGTAAAGCAAGTCTCTGCGCTCTTCCACAGAATGAATGTACTTTCTTTATATGTAGTACAAGCTGATGCAGTCAGAGGGACGAAAGCTTCATCTATAATGATATGCATAGGAAATTGTAGGATTTAATATTGATGTTACAGACAGTGTTCATAGAATCAATGTAATTACATGTCTGTGGTATAAGCAAACCAGTATCAAATCAGTGCATATATATTTTGTGTGTGTTTTAACTGCATATACTTTTTTTCTGATTCTTGTAATTTTTTGAGTCATGCCAAAGAGAAGACCATAAAAGTGCTCTTAGTTTCCCGTAATTTTGGATATCCAAACTTAAAATCTCCACTATTGTGTGTCTACTAACAGGAAATCTGAAAGTCGTTCAGAACATTCTCATTAAGATAGGAGTCCTTATGTCATTCAGAATACATGTAGCATGCCAGTGAGCTTAATGAACTCACTTTCGAAGACAAAAAGTGATGGATGTTATTAAAACATATTATATATGTGTTCAAACTGAGACTACATTAGAATTATTTGAGGAATGTGTAATTAGACTTTGTCATATTGCTTGTGTATTAAGGGACAGCTCCACTTCCCTGGAATGTGAATTTTACTAAATTAAGAAATCTGTTCGAGGTCACAGATGAGATCTGAAATCTGAATGTGTGGAGTTTCTAGCTCCTATTGCAAAATTGTGACCAGTGCTCCCCAGAAGTATTCTAAGGTAGCATGAGCTAGTTAGCTGAGAACATTCATCTTCAGTGCACTAAGATGCCTCTGCAAAGACACGCCAGTGTCCCCAGTTCCACACTGCAGCATGGAGGCAGCCCAAGGCCAACACAGCTCTGGTATCTTCCAGGGTTGGAAACCACTAATCCAAACTGTTAAACCAAGATGTTCAATATTAAAATCTAGTATTTTTATCAATTGAACTATTATTAGCATTTGTTAAAATAGTTTAGGCTCTTAAAATTAGGAACCTGGAAGAAATCTGAAGCTTTTTCCCACCACCACCTTTTCAGAGGAAATTTGTATGAAAGCTGACCAGCATACCAGTTTTCAGACAGATGTGAATTAAAACTGCTAAGTTACAAATGCTTGAGAAACAGAGTGCATAGTGGAAATGACAGCTCCAGCACAGGACTGCCAGGAGCTGCTGTAATAACTTAATATTTAAAGTGCAATAAAATCAGAAATAAGCACCTTTACATTTTTGTGTTTCAGGAGGAGATTATGACTGAGACTCATTGCTTCTCTAGACAAATTTCCTGCAATTTTTACAGCTATGGCTCTAGCAGGTCTTCACATGCCTACAAGAGTAAATCAGTTTTTAAAGAGGTAGTGTATTTGAAATTAGCAATCAGCTTTTTGCTTTTTAAAAAGAAATATATTTATTACAAACATCTGTAAACTTTGAAGTGCTATCTACTGTAGATGTCGTGTTTGGTTTTTAATGTACCTAATACCTTACTTGGTCTTTCTCGGGTAGGAATCTCCTAAAATCATATGATAACAGAATGTCTATTTATTTAACGGTTATGGTGGTGTTAATCACACACCCCATTCAGATGGCCAGCATTTGAGCATTGTTATCCTTTTCATTCTATGAAAGCCTTGAGAAAGGGGAAAAAGGCATTTACTGGGAGAGTTGTTGCTGTTTTTCTGAAGCACTCCCTTCCATCTTTCATCCTTCATAATTGATGGCAAGCACTGAAATGTGTGGGTTTTTTTCTGCTGAACACCCTTGAAAAAAGGATTTGGAAAGCCATTTTGCAGGA
Organism: Colius striatus; assembly: GCF_028858725.1. Classification (NCBI taxonomy): domain Eukaryota; kingdom Metazoa; phylum Chordata; class Aves; order Coliiformes; family Coliidae; genus Colius; species Colius striatus. Next base: position 63,786,088 of record NC_084761.1, read on the forward strand.
AGCAGGATAATGGGGATATTTTAAACCCCTTCTTTCCCATAAAGGAAAGGGATGTTTCGAGTAATTTTGATTGTAATGCATGAATTACTACAGACACTGTAAAACAACTGAGTACAAGTTAATTTTATTGCATATTAACAGGTTGCAAGTCTGTATCAAATCACAAATAGTTACAATATTTGTGACAATAAACACAGTAAAAGCAATAGTCTTTGCCATCCCTTAGAGAATATTGAATGGTTTAACCCCAAGAGACTTAGAAATCCAAATATAATGAGTTATGCCTGATCTTGGTAAGGCACATTTCTCCTATGCATCCTGGTAAAATTTAAACAGAAGCTGAGTGATGGTTTTCATACTTGTCTGTGACTGACATTAAAACTTATCTTACATGTTGAGATATCAGAACTCACATCTATAGCCAATAAAATAAAAAAATATTTTGTAGTGTGAGTAGAAAATGGGTATATAAAATCATATTCGTTAATAATTAACAGATTTTAAATGTGTAGATGTCCATGGACAAGAAAAAATATTTTCCTTTCATTATTTCTAACAGGTGTTTTGTGTAATGCCAAAATTCCTGCATGAATAGGTATAAAAAATTGACTAGTCAGACTAGTCAGCTGAAATATTTTGAGCAGACAATATTTTTCTTTATGCTGTTAGAGCTGAGAGAGGAATTGCAGACACTGGATTCCTGAATATAGCATAAAAAACATTAAAATAGTTGAAGAATCTGTGGTTTAGTAGCCTGTGTAAATTTACATCAATACTGTGAAATGATGCATTTGTTAGTATGTGGAGTAACAGCACTTTGATTGCAAACTCAAAAGCTTGTAAATACCAAGAATACATTAAAACTGTGGCACCTGCTTTTTTTACTGTAAGAGATCCTAACCCGGAATCAAACAGTGGAACACTTCTTGTGACAGGTTATAAGTTTAGAATTATTGTGTATAACGTGTTAAGGATATAATGAAAAAAATACAAGCTGTTTGCCTTCTTTACTGGTAGACTAGAGCTCTCACAGAAACACACATTATGAACTTACTTTTGTCAGCAGACGTGTATCAGCAAGCCCTGCTGCCCATTCACAGTGGTAGAAGCATCTATTATTTCAGCAAAATAGTGTTTGCTTCCATAGTTTTAACATAGTTCTGCTTCTGCTGTTGCTGATCTAATTGTGTCTATGGTAGAATATTTACTGTTATAAATGTGTTTACTTAGAGGTGTCATTACTTTTCCCCCCCATTTTTATTAGGAAAGCTAGTCTCCCATCACATGCTTGCTCATCTGTTTCTTGCAGTTTTTATAACAAATAATAATAACTAAGTGGTAAATATTTTGTCAGCTACTTCACATTATTATTTTCCCTGAAAACTTTGTGGGGATATTTTAAGTCATTAAAAAAAGTAATCGACTATGCGAAGAAAATACTGACAAACATTGTCAATTGAACTAAATTGAACTAAATGTAGGAGTTTGCTCTAGGGGTGCTCCAGTGACTTAAAACGGGTGCTTACACAAAGATGAGCTTTTGCATGTTATGTTTTCTTCTGTTATATCTAGTCCCGAAAATCTTATCTCCACTCTGTCAGCAGTTCAAATTAAGTTTTGTCCCTAAAGCTTTTCAGTACAAAAAAGACTCGAAAACCCTCTGAGTTAAGTCCTGGTTTAACTCTGATTCGGCTGCCTGCCTGGGATTGTGTGAAGGGTTGTAGCACGTGGAGGAGAAGAATGAAAGTTGAAGTTCAGGTTTCTATACCATAATAAGGGCGAAGTATGTGATTTCCAAGTTTATCTAATGGTGATCTGTGGACACTGTGCTGCTGCTTTTTATGTAGGATATGCTGTTTGTGTGGGTGGCCAGCATAGCTGAGGGAGGCATTGATGACAAGCTCTTGTTTCAGATATACTTGGTGTAGGCATCACTTGTCTCTATTATGAAAACATGTTCTGGAAGGATTTATCTGTGTTTGATTTCTTTAAATCATGCTTTTTAAAAGAAACTGAATAAATCAAAATAGCTGGAACAAGGTGCTGTTTTAGAGTTAGTATAATTATTTGTAGCACAGTGAGCTGGCCTGTATTTATTTTACAAATATGCTTAAAATATGTTTAAAATTAGAAGAAAATAGCAATAACTCCTCAAGTTAAAACATCCTCAGTGCATGCAGTTTACATTTAACATCTTAATGAGCTATGCATTCATTAATTTAATACAAAAACACCATCTGTATAAAAAAGATCTAATGTAATAATTGCTGTTTTTCCCCCATATTGAACAAATTATTTATGATCTAGCATACAGCAGAAAGGAAAAAAACCTCCTCCCACCCTCCTTCCCCTACCTCTTGTGTCTGGGGTACAGTTTTACTTTATGCTGTCTCCTTACTGGTGTGGTACATGGGACAGGCTCCACTCTTTTTCAGGAAACAAAGTATATCCCTCAAACCGCCTTTTCAGTTCAATGCCCTGGTAGAAAACATACTGACTTTAGGACTTTAGGACAGATTTCCATATAGATCCTGTCTTGAGTCAAGTAAGAGAGAGAAAAAGCTGTGCTTATGGCTGTCCTTTGAGAGTTGTATGCATTGGCTGCAGCAAGAGCAGAACTGGTTGCAGGATTAACTTTAAAGAAGTTCCTCGCTACTTGATCCACAGCAGCTGCTGATGTGGTGTTTGGTGCGTGTGCTTTTACTGCTCTTCTGTTCAGTCCTGACCTTTCCTAATCCAAAGTCAGTATTGGCGTGGACAGTCAAGTTGGAAAAGAGCGATTTAGGAAATTAAAGGTAGCTTACTTGCTATCTTGAGGAACCAGGACCTTGTCATTTTGCACTGGAACCTATATGTTTATGCTTTGCACTTTCAAGTTGATGGGGGAGGAAGGATCAAGTCCTCTTCACATTTTAGATAATTATTAAGTAACTTATTGTAAGATTAAATTTTCATTCTTAAAGGAAAGCTATAAGCCTTGACACATTTAAATTTGTAATACTTTATGACTTCAAAATGCTTTCGGATTGCTTGTGAGCACCTCTAAAGAGATACTGTGGATGTTGTGGTTAATTATTAGAACTGCATATTAACACTGTAGTTGACTAGCTTTGTCTTCCTGAAACAATACAAAAAACAAACCCAAACATCTTTCATGAAGTCTGTAACTGTGAGGTAGATAAATCCTAAAGGAAAAGCATTTATTAAGAGCAAATCATAAATAATTGGCATGTATCTGAGTAGTTACAATTTCAGTATCCCAATTCCACAACTACTTTATTACTACTTCAGTTTTTGTTTCAAAATCTGACCAGGAACACAGAGTAACTGTCATAAAATACTGAGCTTTGTGAGTGATGTGCTAGAAAATTAGGATATCCAACTAAACTTTACTTGGTTCCCAAATAACTGCACTGCTACATAGATCTGAAAAAAAAAAGTCATGTTTACAGTGTCCTTGAGGATACAGTTTTTATGGTGTCTGTCTTTTAGCCACTCCTGCTTAACATCTGTGTCAGTGATTTGGATGAGGAGGTGGATTGCACCCTTAGTAAGTTTGCAGATGACACCAAGCTGGGTGGAAGTGTCGATCTGGTTGAGGGTTGGCAAGCTTTACAGAGACATCTATATAGACTGGTTGACTGGGCCAAGGCCAATGCCATGTGTTTCAGTAAGGCCAAGTGCCAGGTCCTGCCGTTGGGCCACAACAAACCCCAGCAGTGCTATAGGCTTGGGGAGGAGGGGCTGGAAAGCTGCCAGGCACAGAGGGACCTGGGAGTGTTGTTTGGCAGCTGGCTGAACGTGAGCCAGCAGTGTGCCCAGGTGGCCAAGAAGGCCAATGACATCCTGACCTGGATCAGGAACAGTGTTGTCAGCAGGAGGAGGGAGGGGATCATTCCCCTGTACTTAGCTTTGGTGGGGCCACACCTTGAATACTGTGTCCAGTTTTGGGCACCTCTCTACAAGGACATTGAGTTGCTGGAGATGATCCAGAGGCAAGCTACCAAGATAATAAAGGCTTTGGAGCATGTCTTATATGAGGAACTGCTGAGGGATCTGGGGCTGTTTAGCCGGGAGAAAAGAAGACTCGAGGGAGACCTTATCGCTCTCTGCAACTACCTGAAGGGAAGCTTCAGTGAGGTGGGGTCTGTCTGTTCTCCCTAGTAACAAGCAATAGAACAAGAGGAAATGGCCTCAAGTTGCATTAGAGGAGATCCAGGCTGGATATTAGGAGGAATTTCTTTACTGAAAGGGTTGTCATTGGAACCCTAGGGAGGTGGTGGAGTCACCGTCCCTGAAGGTGTTTGAGAGACAATTGGATGTTGCACTTAGGGAAAAAGTCTAGTGGTTGATAGGGTTGAGACAAAGGCTGGACTTGATGATCTTAAAGGTCTTTTCCAGCTGAAACGATTCTATGATTCCATGATTTACTTGTAACTGCTTCTTAAGCTTGTCACCCAGTTTCAGAGCAGCTCACCCTGTTGCTTTCGACAAACCTGCAGGCTACCCAAGGCATTACATTTATCAAGCGTTGCCTTATTATTTTGTCCTGCTAGTTGATGATTTTAGGCATGAAGTACAGTTCCTGCTTATATATAAATTTTTGGCAAATTTTACCTACCACTAGCAGTGTAAGAAGTGCAAACCACATGGTCTGTGGTTTGAAGACAAGAACTTGAAGACAAGTTCTTAATTCACCCAAATTTGAAGGAGCTCAGTTCTTGCTAGTTGAACAAAACGTATGAGGGACTCAGTTTTTCTGTTATACAGGAGCTCTCCATGTGAGTGTAATAGACAAGATTTTCAGAAATACCTGTTCTCAAGGGCAGGAGAGGATGGGACAGTAAAGTTATTCCCCCTATTACTACTGCAAATCTTGTGCTAGAATCACACTCTCAATCTGCCAAAAAAAAAAAAACAAAACAGGATAAAGCAAGTAGAGGAATGAAGGGCATAGTTTTCTGTTGGGTTAGCAAGTCAAATCAGCAATTTATGCAGATAGATGGGTAGTAAAGGGTCAGTGCTAGGAATGGCTGGGTGGAGCAAGGGGTCCAGTTGAGTGAGGTGTTCACTTTTCAGTGGCAGATCATGACAATAGCTCAACCTTAAATGATAACTTCAATTTTTGTTTGAAGCACTGATGACTAATACCTGTGATATTTTCAAAACCTGCATTGTATTCTGCATCTTGTTTAGCTTTCAGCTGAAGGCATTCATGGTTACAGAATGGCTTCAGTTACTGCAGTGTGATACCTGATTTTGTACCCCACCTCAATGTCTTCTTGTTTAAGGTTTTTTTCTTTGCACTTGGAATGTCTGTAGGGTACAGTTGTATTAGTTAAACATGTACATTGATGGTTGCAGTATCAGTGAAAGTGAAGGTTTCAGTGCTGACTTGCAGTGCATTTGCTATTTATTTACTTTCCAGGCTACCCGGTGGGATATGAGAGTGAACTTGTCCTGATCTTATTTGAGCCTCAGTATGCTTACTGTGCACATTTGTGCAATTGCTGTGAAGGAAAAAAAAAAAAAAAAAGATCACTACAATAGACTCATAAACTTGAGCAGCTGTAGGGTCTTTCTCTGCAGAAAAATAAAAAGAGTCTATCTCAGTCACCCTGCGCGCTTGCACTCTGTGTCTTGCTGCTACTGTGCTACTGTGCCATGACAGTTCAGGAGCACAGTCCTGCCTGAAAAACGTGCTGCACTACAATCTAGACTGCAGTCTCTCCTCCACCACTCAGTTTCTTCTGATTCTTACTTTCAGGGACTATTTACTCCTTAAAAATGCATCTCAGTGAACTGCACAAAGTGCATGCAGGAAAGGACTTCTAAATAACATATCTCCTTTAATAGATAGTCTTTAGAATACAGTGGGATGAGTTAAGCTTCTTGATTTTTCCGGAGATGAATGTTTGCCCAGTTCCTCTGTAGCATAAACCCCTAAGGAAAAAAGGTAGTCTGCAATCACTTCGGCAAAGCTATATGCCATGTAAATGTCATACAGTATCCACAGTTGGTTACTCACAGGTTATAAGGAAGCTGTTTTTTGATACAAGTGCACTATCATTTGCTTATTGTCCCTTGAAAAGAGTAATTGTATTGCTTGGTTTTGGGTACCATTTTTGTACTTCTGTTATTTGATGTTCATAATTTTGCATGTGTGTGGTAACAGGTAGTTTCTCATTTCTGTGAGATCATGAGGAAGTATTCTGAAAAAAATGAGAAATGAAAGGCCCAAACCTTTATTCTAAAATGAATAAATAAATAGATGCTTTGTTTTCAACATACAAGTCCCTTTGCCATTGACCCCTTGATATTTTTGTTATGGTGATTTTTAAAATCTCTTGAGTAAAGCCGGGCAATGATGGACAAAACCAGACAGTGAACCAACAAATAATTAATTGCTCCATTTTAATTTTTTTATTAGACAAAGAACTTATGTTGAGTCATCCCTGCTTTCTCCTGGCACTTCATTTCATGCCAGTCTGCAAGGGAGATGGAGAGAGAGCAAAATTCAGGGAAGAGATATCATCTAATCCTATATAGCTTCCCAGGGAGGACAGACTGGGCAGAAGGAATGCTTGCACTCCCAGTGCATTTTTTTATGGTAATGCAGCTTTACTATTTAACAACCAAATGGATATTGAAGAGAGAAGAGGAAGAGTGGAGGATGTCAGCTCAAGCCTACAGTGGCTATTTGAAGTAATACTTACCTGATGAACAGTATCTCTGAAAGGTCAATCTGCATTTCAGTTTTACTGATTTAAAAGCTGTCTTGAGAGGTCAGGTTCATTCATTGGTTTTGTTAAGAGGCGTGGTACAGGCTTTTTGGGAAGCAAATCCCTGCTGAAAAACCTCCTGATACCAGTGTTAAAGGAACACGCTCTTGGTGTGTGCACCTGTAGACCAATGAGTAGAGACAGCGCAATGCCCCTTGCACTGAGCCTATGCTAGTGGTGGTTCTGAAGCTTGCGTGAATTTTGAACAAGTGCATGAATGTCTCCATCTTGAAGTTCAGTTTTTTCAAAATAGACGATGCTCTAAGAAGTATGTTTCTTCCAATATTGTTGAGCTTCAGCTATTTAATTTTACTGACAGTAAAGGAGGGAGCGTGATATGGCAGCAAACTAAGTAGTTGTTATTTAGCAAACATATTAATAATACTGAGCAAAGCATTGAAATATCTGATGTGGATCACTCTTCTGCAAAGCACCAAGAAACACTGTATCTTTGGCGCAATATTTGTATTTCATTGCCTTTACTGATATTCAGATAAAGTGTAAAGAGTGTGCTGAACTGTTTTGCAAAATTAGATGGGAGATAAACACCAGCTTTAGTGTACGGAGAGGTACCTGTTTATTGGTAAGATTACTATCAGCAGATTAAATTTTACATTTTCCACAATACTCTTCATTTCCCAATTTTAATACAAAATGCTTTTAAAAAATTGATCTTTTAATGTAATTTGATTCAACTGAGGAGAGGCAGCTAAGTGAAGAGATTTTTTTTTTTATTTCAATTCAACATTTTGTTTACTGTTTCACTTCTTTGTATTTGACTGTTGGTTTGAAGTGAATCATTCACTCTGTTTCTCACTAGATGACAGAGCTGCACTTGGGAGATATTAACTTTTGCTCTTAATTCAGTGCAGGACAAACAAGGCAGCCACAAGTAAAAGTTAATTCTCAGAAAAGTAGGAGATATTTGTAAAGAGAGTAGATAATCCAGATAAATTGCAGGTTCAGAGTAACTGCTGCCTTTTACTTAATATTTGGTGAGAGTAGATTAGGAAACCAAGTTAAATCAAACAAGCCTGCTTTCATGTCTGAGGCTTTGTTCCAGGATAACAGCAAGCATGAAAACGCTGGTTGCCATTTCATGGGGTGTTTGTTGCTGGATCTGCGACCAGGCCCTTTAACTGGCATATGGAGAGTTTTTTGTCAGTATTCATAAATACTCCCAAATCATCTACAGGAGGCTTCTCGTAAGTGCCAATGCCCCTTTAAACTTATATGTGATAATTTTATTGTGCTTTTTCTAACCAAACCTGATGCAGTCTGAGAAGGAATCTTCCAAATTCTCCATGATAATGTCTTACAATGCTGCATGTGATTTCACTGCTGGTTCTCAGCTTTGCAGAAACAGAGATTGCTCTCCATTTTGAGGGGGATGCACTAGCTCCTTAAAATAGCCATCGTGGAAGGGATCACTGGACGTTGTGGCAGCCCAGAATAACAAAAACGAAAACTGGATCATAGAATGGTAGGGGTTGGAAGGGACCTTTAGAGATCATCTAGTCCAACACCCTGCAGAAGCAGGTTCACCTAGATCAGGTCGCATAGGAACATGTCCAGGCGGGTCTTGAAGACCTCCAAGGAAGGAGACTTCACAACCCCTCCAGAAGCTTTCATGAACCAAAGGTGACCTTGACCATATTGTACAAGGTGAAAGTTGTCTGCACAACCATTTCTTCAAGGCCCATTCCCATCTGCAAAATCTCCTTATGATAAGTTTTCCAAGCTTGAGATCCTGTAGACAGTGTCCGTAGCTCCCTCAAGCATCAAACAGCTTTGAATATTCTCTGTGTTCAGCCTGTTGTGGGTAGGACATTTTTCTGGGGGCAGTGTGCAGCACTGATACCTTGATGGGCCTATTTTTTATGTTATATGTCAAATACTGCTGTAGAGTTGCTACTACTGTGGCCCCAAATGGCGGTGAAGAATGCAGACGTTGGGCCCCACAGATGCTCAGTGGTGCAGGTTTGTGCAGCTTGTTTTCATAAGTAACCTTCATTATCTCACATACTCAGAAATTATTGTGTGTTTTAACCATGATAACATTCATCTGATTGTATTGCGAAGTTTAAACATGAAATACTCTATGTCATGACATAGATCCATGAAAGGAAAAAAGTGTGTCAATATTCGTGAAGGTCTTTTTGTCATTGTGGTGCAGGAGTGAAATGTCTTAGCACCCAGGCAAAGTAAACTGAGTAATTTCAGGAGCTCTTGTTTTTAAAAGCTCTACTTGTGTCATGTTTAATAGTAAAAAAAATTTTGTACTGCTTCATGGAGGGCTTATAGATGCAGTGGCAGAAGGATTATGACTGAAGGATGGGCTGATTTTTGAAAACCTTATGGTAACGGCATCATTTTACTTTTCCGTTATTGTTGCCCAAGGTTTGTCGTGTTTCTAGTGTTGCTATTAATGTCTTCTTAAATGTCAAATTCAAACTGCTGATGGTGATCATCTCATATCATATTGCTAAATATAGACACGCTGTTGAGAATGTCTGATGTAAATGTTATGCCAGACCCTCTACATATGCATATTAGAAGTCTTCTTATGCTAAATAGCTGCTATCAGATACATACTTAACTATTTTCCTAAGTAGTATATGAAACATATTGAGACTTTTTTTTCAACAGACTTCATACTACTGTTTTCTTTTAAATGATCTCTGATAGGGAAAATTTTGCTTCTGAATAATTGTGACACTAAATGCTGCCAAGTAATAAATTCCAAATATATCTTCACTGATGAACTGAAAGCTAATGTCATTTCCTTCTAAATGTTGCTCTGAGACATCTGTGTGCATGTGACTACCACCTAGCAACTATCACTCAAATGAAGAAAAACAAAAAATGCCTTAGGGACATTCTTAGTAAAACTACATAATGTATAAAAATAATAAGTTAGTCCTTGTAGTCTGGTAAATTCAATACAGTTTCAATTATTAATGATAAACGGCTCTTCATTTTCTTCTTACTGAGTCATTTTGGAAATGAAAAGACATTTTCAGGCAAGGCTATCCTAGTCCTTGAATTAGTTGTCCGGTTAATTTTATGTGAATAACTACCGTGTGCAGCTTAAGTTGTGATGTTCAGTTTTCTAATTCTTGGAAGCATGATGTGCAAAGTTTTCCTCTGATCTATATTGAATTTCGTGCATTTAAGCTATTTGAAGTGTACAGTGTTTGTAATTTGGATTGAAACATCAATTACATGCTGTTGGAGGTGTTCTTTAAACACTTTTCTTTGTAAGAAATCACCTGTAGCTTCACTGTGTAAATAAGATAGCAAACTGAAACATGAGTTAGTGTCTTGTTGCTACTAAAAGTGATTGCAAATGACTGTGGAGATTACATGCCAAGGGAATAGATTTCGCCTTTACAATGTTTTTGTGATGTTTCTAGTGGCCTTTAATATCTGCCATTATGCTTTTTTTCGTGCTTCAAAAGCAAGGTCTTGAAATTTTAGGTTATAAATATATTTATTATATTCACCAATATATGCAAAAAAAAAAAAAAGACGTCTGACTTCTGGCACTTGAATGCATAATTGCGGGATTTCAAAGTGCTTGTCTCTTGTTAGAACAGCAAACCTTTGGATATCAAATATGCAATTTTGAACAAATGAGGGATGCTATTTGCTTTTATTAAGCTGGGATTTGAGCATTTGGAGTAAGCATTGGGGGAGGCATTTCTTTTGAAATTGAAGTAATAGTCCTCATTTGTGATGTTAAAAATATTATTTTTGGCATTCTTTATAGGAATCTATGCCTAAAAGAAATACGCTTATTTTCCATATGTACTTACGAGTTGGGTATTTATTATTGTTTTCATTTTCATGAGTGTTTCTAGACAACAGCAAAACCAGAACTGAATGTGCTGCTCCCTAAATGTGCCATCATTGCTTTCTGGTGGAAAGGCCGACATATTGATTACAGAATACCAATGCATTGAAAGCTCTTAATTCTATTACCAGGTCATAAAGAAAATCAGTGTAATGTTTTTCAGGCAGGGAACTGCAAAATAAAGATAAATTAACTGGTTTAGCTGAACACACAAAAAAAGACAGAGATAATAAAGGTTGGAATTCAACCATTACCCCTTTTTTCATTTATTCAAGGAACACCTTTCCATGTTTTGTGCAGCTTTCTACTCTTGTCATTTTGTTTATTGATATATTCCAAATGCCAAATCCTGTAAAAGTACGCTGCTACATGCTAAAAAGCTTGCTCTTCCTATGGAAGATTAAAGTTTTGGTTGGTCAGTGTAGATTTACAAAAGCCACTATACTTCCATGTACAATAAACCTCGATGACACAAACAGAATTTTATAGATTTAGACATGTCTTAGATCTTTTAGACCTGCACCAATCCTCTTCATCACAAGAAATTTTAATTTTCTTGTATATTTTCCAGTGTCCTACCTTGAGGCATTTTGTACTGTTTCTCTAAATACGGTTACTGAGTGGCAATTGGGGAACCCTTAGGGAATATTGGCAAATCATTTTCATAAAGGATGCTCTTCAGCACAGAATGTCTGAAGCATTACTTTTTTTTCCTGGTGCATTGTGGGAAAATATGTCCTGCATTTAGTAAGGTAAAGCCTGTGAACTCCTCTTCATGCAGCAATAGTGGTCTTCTGCTGTAAAATTAAATTGAGAATTTGGTAAAATGTATTCTAATTCAGGTTTACAGTTCTAGTGCATTTTGTGTTCATGGCAAGTATGACTATTCTGTGTGTTTGGGATTAAGGACAGCTTTATGAATTCAGCATTATGGTTGTTGATCCTCATCTTGTTGCCTTGTGTTTCAGCACAAGAGTGTTTTGTCATGAAGAGTTGTTGCAAGTCAATAGGCTGGAGGAGATCAAGCTAGTATGGAGAATCTGGAAAATACAGAGAGGTGCAATTAGCAGAAAAGGAAAAACTATCTAAAGTGAATATATAGCAAGTAAAGATAGAAATAAGGGTGAGATTACAATGTATGTTAGAAAAACACATAAACTGGAGAATAAAATAAGCATGGCATTAAGAATAGGCTGCACACAGCACTGAGAAATAACACATGTAGAACCAAAGAGAAGGATGATTTATTAAGTCTTTTCTGTCTCTAACTTAGAGCTGTAGCTGTGAGATTCAATCGAATGTGAAACCTGTGCCATAGATTTAAGTGCAGTATGTGCTTCACTATGTCCTGAACTGTGAATGAGGAGTAGCTGGGAACATGATGGCCCTCTCTTGCATTGGATAGATAAATTAGGACATTCAGTAATTTCCTTATATAAACTTAATATTAAAATGTTGGTAATGAGTGGGGAGGAGTTAATCTAATGGTAACAATGACAGTGCATGCATGAAATTTAGGAGAACCCTTGCACTAGAGCATATGATGGATCGCAGTTGAGTATAGACATTATTTTCCTTTTCAATGTTTTTAAAAATGTATGGCTGCAGACCATGGCAAGCCTCCATTTTGTGATGTGAAATACAGTCAATGGCAGCTATCATGTACAGCAAGTAGGATGCCAAGAGGACCATCTCCATGCAACTTGGATGGATCCACAGGCATGAATGTCTGGAAATACAGTGTCTCATCTTTCAGAGCTTTCTCTCCCTTGCCAAGATTACACCTATGACAGCCCCACAGAGATATTTGTTGCTGCTCTTGATACTGTTAATATTAAATATTAAAATTAAGTATAAAATATTAATATTTTAGTAGTCACACAAGTCTCCACACATCTTTAGAGTCTCTTTGTACTAAGCACTTTTCAGCAATGTGGAGGCTCAGTCCTGTCCTGAAGAGCTTGTAACATAGAACAAAGGATATGTGAAAAATGAGGAAGGATGGTGAAATCATGTATCTGTATTACATGTTTTGACTTTAAATTAAAACACCAAATGTTCCTATTTTCTCTTCAACATAGCTGTTGGTTGGCTGATTTGGAAGGAAAAACTGCAAATAAATGTGGATTTGTGTTTCCTTGCCCTTTCTTCATAATTTTGCACATTTCTGTGATTCATAAAGGCTTGGAGCTTCTCTTCATTTTAAAGAGAAATTAATTTCAGATGCAATATTAAAAAATACTAAAGAGAGTGAAATTTATAGGTCACATTCCTGGCTGTTCCTGTCTTACATTTTTCCATCTAGAGAATATCCCAATGCTAGAAGAATGCTTTTTGTAGCTAAATTTTACTGTCTTTTGGTCAAACTGATGACAGTACAAATTGATTCCAGATACGGGATCCAGATTTATTGTAATTGTTTGAAAACAGATGCTGATTCAAGTTTCTGCATTTAACAACTAAAAATAAAACGCCATTGTCTGGAGGTCAAGTGTTAATTTGGATGACTTAAGGGCGTGGAGTAAAATGCTCCAAGGGGAGTCTCTGCTTTGCATTTGTGGCTGTGCTGTGCAGGAGAGGCAGCTGAGGAAAGGCACTGTCATGGTTTAGCAAGGAGCAGCTTTTTTTTGGGAGCAGAACAGGGGGAGCGGGTTGCAATGAAAACGCGGTAAAAAATTTTGCGATTCTGCCCCGGCTCCTGGGTTCACACGCACCTCGGCTGGGCCAATCTGGCGCCTCTGCGATCACTAGGGATGGGAATTTGCAGTGTTGGCAGGAGGAGTGATGCAAGATGGAGGTGACCACGCGGACGCTACAGTCAGAGAAGGAGAAAGGAAGGAGAAGCACTAGACCAGAGACCTCTCTGCAAGCCGTGGCGAGAATGCAAGCTGTGCCCCTGCAACCTATGGAGATCCGTGGCAGGACCGAGAGTTACCAGCAGCTCCATGTGAGTGCACCCGCACGGGTGAGGGACTGTGTGAGAGACGGCCATGGCCCAGGCCGTGCTGGAGAGCCTGCGTGCCGCAGAGCAGCCCCACACGAGAGGCAGAGAGGAGCTGCAGCCTTTGGAATAAATGCACGTCGGGGCAGCCCGTGCAGGTCTGCCGTGTGTGTGAGGTACCCCACGGACTTGCAGGGAGGACTGGTGTGGAGTCCACCTGTCCTGAGGAGGGACAAACGGCAGAAGCTATCAGGGATAGACTGACTGAAACCCACAGTCCCTGTCCCCCTGAACCATTCGGGGGGGACGAGGTAAAAACCCCGGGATCAGGGCTCTGAGCCCAGGAAGGGGGGAGGTGTGGGGAGAAAATGATCTTAAAGGGCTGGTCGGACTCTTCCTTGTTGTACCACTCTGTGTTGTTTTATTTTGGTTATGTTTTGGGGTTTAAGGTTATGTTTTAGTTGATGTTACATTAAATTATTTTCTGTTTTCTTCCCCAAGCCGAGTGGCCTGGTCTGTTTGGTCCTGAACCTTAAGCGGCAATTAAGCTCTCCCTGCCCTTGAGCAATTCTCAGCCTCTTCGGTACTTGAGGCTAATCGTGGTCTTTTGTTCCCTGATGGGCCTAAACCACGACAGGCACAAATGAGAGAACATTTTGACAGGATCTGCAGACAGCTTGGCTCTGGTGAGCTGGGGCTTTGGAGAGGAATGCTCTGTCCATCAGGGCAGTTGGGACATCAGTTGGGTTGTGGTTGCTTATGGTTACAGTGATTAGGAAGAAAATTTGGAGTTTAGGTAAGAGTATCTGAGGCCAGCCAGCTTTTTTTTCTGACTTCGTAGTAATTGCTGAGCAGAAGCAACTCTGGGAAGACACATTCTTTAATTTGTAATGACTTGTGAGGCTTACTACAGTCCCTAATACACAAAGCCAAGCAGTGCTCTTCGATGTTGATGGAGCTTCATCACAAAAGAACTGCATAGTTTATTCATGCAAAATATACACATAATAGAAATATACACTAACCCCAGTAAGAAAAATCATAGATTAGTAGGACATGGGCATTAGAAAGGCAGCAGAGACTTTGGCTTTCAGCAGAATTTCTCCGTACTGCAGAAGGACTACTTAGGTGTATAGAGATGAAGGGAACCTCCTGCCTGGACATCTAACACAGCTGCTGCTTAGAGGCAGGTCAACGATTCACTTCTTGCTTTTAGTGAGAAGAGGACTCAATCCATCCTTCCACCTTTTCTGTACACTCTGTTCAGTGTTCTGTTCATTTTCTCACAATGACCTTAACTTTCAGCACTGTGAAAGTTTCACGATTTCTTGAAGTGTTTCTGCTTTCTTTGAAGCCTATTTATGAAAAAGTGGTATTTGAAATAGTATCTTATTCCAGTTACTGATGATGTATATTTTCCACATATTAGTATTTCAAATGTTGTCTCTGGTTTTGAACTGTTTGAGATTTTCTAATGATCTAACCTTTTTTAAAACAGTCATCCTGTATATAGCAACTGCATAGTGACATCTCTGCATGAAATACTTGTCATCAATTTGTATTCTGTGTTCATGAATAAAGTCTTTCATGAAAACATTAGCAAGTGTTCAAGTGCTTTGTTTTGTGCTTCTAAACATTACACATTTTCTAATCTGTTTGTTTATGATTATATAAGAACGTGGCGTTTTTATGATGTTTTGCATCGACTTACATTATTGCAAAGCTTATAGTCTTGTGGTCTCTTTTTTACTACCACAGTTCTTCAGATAAATCAGTGGGAATAAGGTTTAAATGTGTGTGTTGACAAATAGGACCGCAATGTTTTCAAATTGATGTCTTCTCAAAGCTAAACAGAGGCATGACCACTCTTTTCAGCAAAGCAATGTGCTAGCCACACTTAGTTCATCATGGTGTCACTCTTCTACCTCACTTCTTTACTTCAGTTTCCATGACTGATGGTCAGCATTTTGTAGTTGTTTTTAAGAATGTGCACACTCCAACTTCTCTGTTTCTTTTTATTACTCCTGTTACTACAATGTTATACAGTTCCATGGTGTCTTTCCTCTTGTTCTTCTCTCTACGCAAGCTAGCATTCATTCCTGAACTCTTCAACATATGGCAGAGCTCACTGGAAGCCCATCACACTGTTGTAGCTGTTGAGATGCAAGGTGTAGATTTCCCAAAACATAATTTACATCTTGTGTTGCTGCCCCTTGCACTTTCTCTGGTGGAGTCTTCTGGCACCCCCTTCCACACTCCTGGCAATACCTGAACTTTGTGTTCAGGTCTTTTTTTAAATAGCTTGAACAGGGAACTATAAAACAATTCAAGTGAACTTTGTGCTCTTGACATTCGCTCAGTGACTAGCGCCCTAAGGGGTATCTTCTTGGAGCGTTTGTTTCCCTTTTCAGAATTAATCAGAGACATAAAGACTATTTTGTCTCAAGAACTACAACCACTGAAAAGCAACAAAGGATCAGCACAAATCACTACATTTCTTATGGCAAATAAAACTTGGCCATCTCATTAAGTATTTATGTATGCTCTCTTTTTTTTTCCTGCAACTGTCATATTTCTCGGAGGGGACACACAGTATCTTATCACCACATCCACTTGTCTTTATCTCTCTCTCTGAAACTGCAGTGGGAAGCTCATTCTTTTGTTAGTGAGTCAGACATAGTAGAACTGCTTTGAGTTTAATCATTTTACAGTGTTGCAGGAAAATACTCTGTGCGCCATTTAGAATCCATTTGCCTAAGAAAGCCTCTGTTGGCTTTCAGAATTCATAATTCTTTGCAACATCTGAATTTTTAAGGTTTTGTTTCCGATGTTTTGGTTTGGTGCTTTTTTAATTTTCGTTTGGTTGAGTTTGGGTTCTTTTGGGGTGTTTTTTTTTGTTTTTATGAGCCTTCTAGTCTGCATCGTTAATATGATTTAAACCTTAACATAATGGAGCATTTCCCCTTTGTGGTCTTACTTCCCTTCTGAATAAAGGATTTCAATAATGGGAGATTAATAATTTGGTTTTTTACGGTTTGGGGGTCTACTGCTTGTAGAGTCATGTTGCTCTTGGTGTTGAGTGTTGTTGCAGCCTAGACTGAGTGCGTTGCTCTCCTGCCATCTGGGTCACTGTGTATTCGAAGAATATAAAGCTTCAGTATATCCCAAAGAGTACTTTCTGAGCCAAAGGGAGAAGCAAAAGCACAGGTCTTGGAACATTGCTCCAAAAAGGAGCTAAATTTGTCTTCTGGCAACATCTATATGTGCTGAAGATTTTTTAATTTTTTTTTTAATAGCCTGTCCTCATGGCGTGAAATGTTGGCATTATGTTTTCTGTATTCTTTAACTGTTGGGGGTCTTGTGTTTTACACCCAGACAGCAACTGAGCACCATGCAGCTGCTTCCTCCCCTCCCTCAGTGGGATGGGGAGAAGAACTCGGGAAAAAAATCCCAACTTGTGAGTTGGGGTAAGAACAATTCAGTAACTAAAATACAATAATAACAATAATAATATAGAATAATAATTGTAATGAAAATTAATATATCAGAGAAATAAAACCCAAGGAAAAAAAACCACCCCAAAGCAAACTGAACCAAGTAATGTCCAGTGCAATTCGTCACCACCTGATGACTGATGCCCAAGCAGTGATTAGCCTCTCGCTGCCAATACAGTCATACTGGCATGTACTGTCATATATATAGCCATATGCTGTCATACTGGTCATGATATTCTATAGCATGGAATAGCTCTGTGGCTAGTTGGGAGGAAGCATGGCCAGGACAGCTGAACCCATGTTACTCTTGGGGGTCACAAATATATGTATTTGCGATGCTTTGTAGCTGTGTTTTAGAAAGCTTATAAAATAAGGGCTATAAAATAATGTAGGGCTCATTATGCAACCTTCTTACAGTGCAGACTGAAAATTAGTGAAGTTTTCTCATACTTCTGTAACTTTGATTTAAGCAGGAGGATTGCTGGGTGCTCACTTCTGTATGTTGATGTGAACATTTGTATTTCTATAACAATCTTTCCCAGGACTGTAATTCATCACCTGCTACAGGTTCTTTCCCAGCATTCTGACTTCTTATCCTATGCTTTTGAAACACTGTATTTTACTTTCTGATGTTCTACGCAATATTGGTATTGAACCTCTCTGCTAAGCTACAAGCACAAAATGTGACCATGTTTCTATCTAACATCTTTGTATTTCAAGCTACGGTCATGATGCGGTGCTGTTATTAAGTGATTTACTGTGCTTATAACTTCTGTAACATTGCTACTGGAATTTATTTTTCATTGTCTTCTCTCAAGTTCAGCAAAAATCTGACTCCTTTACTCACCAAAAAAAAAAAAAAAAGTTTTCATGTGTATGACTTTTTTTTTAACTTTCTATTTGAATTAATTTATTTTCTCATGGTGACTGATACCCTACTT
Organism: Colius striatus; assembly: GCF_028858725.1. Classification (NCBI taxonomy): domain Eukaryota; kingdom Metazoa; phylum Chordata; class Aves; order Coliiformes; family Coliidae; genus Colius; species Colius striatus. Next base: position 63,804,102 of record NC_084761.1, read on the forward strand.
TGCATGGAAAATTCAGTGAGCACCTTGTCTGAGAAATTCACACTACAGTGCAGGCAGATGAGACGATTTCTCTGAGTAAGCCAAAATGCATTGTATAGAGGAAAATCCTTGTCAGAGAAACTTGCAGAGGAAGTTATAATCTGAAATTGTGGAAGACAGTGGCTGTTTTCAGTTGTCAGCTGTTTTGGAAAGAAAGAAAAAAAAAAAAGTTGAGGCCAGAAAATAAAAGAAGCATCAGCAGTTATCAGAAATATTTGTGTGTGATTTCACTTTTTTCTCCTCTCGTTTCGTGGCTGTGAATGTTGACAGTGGCTATAATACAGAAATTTTACAGGAGTTTTTACGATACCCTTCACCGGTGCTGAAAATGTATTTCTAGAGTTGTTGTCTAGATCCACTGCAGTGCTTGAGTCATTAAATTCTCTAATCTGGCAGTAGGTGGGTGAAATTAAATTAATAGGACTTTAAAATATGCTTAAACTTGTGGCTAGGAGTGAATTAGGTCCTGTGTTCTGGGCACAGCAGACTTGAATGGCTCCTTTGAAGGAATCCTACCCTAGAGAGCTGAGCAACTTCATGCTCATTAAAAGTAAGAATCATAACTTGACCTTTGGCAGCATATTCTGTACGCGTTTTGACTGCGCTTTAGATGCGGCAAATAAATGCAGTGCTTCAGATGCTGCTGCCATTCATATGGAGTAATGAAAGAAAAACTTGTCTGCCTCTAGGTAGATGTTTTCACTCCCACTGTTGCTACAACTGTGCTGCAGCGGTGTAGAAAGGAGTGGCACTACTGAGGTCACTGGGACCTTAGGGACCATTGTTGTAAGTGCAAGTGAAACGTGCTCTGAACAAAGTGAGAGGACAGTAGCCTAGAAGCCTGTCTTTACCGTCCTAGCTGGCTACAGGCAGCTGTAATTATTTGTTAAAGTCTGCTGATGGCACAGCAGTTAGTGTCCTGTAACTGCTCAACTTCACAATTTGCTTCCTGCTCAAAGGTGAGAGAAGGGCTATTGAACAAGGAGTTGTAGGATTATCTGAGGTGTCAAGAGGAGCTGCTGCCTAGAGGGGATGACTGTTTGTTTTGTAATGTTGTTTTTATTTGAAAGCCCATTTTAGCAATCATTTCCTTATTATAGCTTCACAAAATATTTGAAACTGTATCTGCTTCTTGGGTGGAAAATGGCTATAAAGTAAGATATTTACCAAACCTTTGTGGCATTTTCCCCATGTCTTTTTGTCCTCTTTTCATCTTCCAAATGGGGTTTCTGGTAATTAAATAACAATAATGTGCCTGTTTTGTCAAAGCTCCTTAGCCACTGCAGTATTACAACTGGAAGAGAGTGTGGGAGTTTTCTAGCAATACATTGAATTTCTGGTCTGATAATTCTCAGTAACAAAAGTGTGATTTCAGTTGCTCAAATCTCAGCTGCCATATTTTCAGGTAATTACTGGAAAAAAAATAGCTTACTGTACAGGAAATGGCGACTAAATGTACCCTAATTTTCAAGAACAAGTGACATCTAGAGAATGCCTCGTATAATATGGGTATCTCTTGCTCTTACACAATGGTTAGGTAAGTTATATAACAGTCTTGGAGATATTATTTCATCTTCCTCAACAATTTGTGATAAAGTTGGAATGTATGATTGATTTTTCACTGTTATGTCTTTATTTCCTTCCCTTTCCTTTCTGCTTTTTTCTCTTTTTGATTCTGTTATGTCTATACAGTCATTCTAGATACAGAATTTACAGTATTTTGTAGTGTTTCTACACCATGTTGTGCACAATACTGTAAACACAGTAGCAAAAAGGGGAATGGAATTTTTAAGGAAGTGTTACGTTAAAACTTGCTGCAGATGTTAAACAGTAACATTGTCATGCACCTCTGATCTTGACAGATGCTTGGTCACAATTCTAGCCTGTCTGTAAAGATTTTTGTATCTTATATTTAAGAAATAAAATATGGAATTTACACATAACAGTGCATGTAGAATTGTTTTGTATATTTTAACACCATCAATACTTGTTAACGTGGACTTTAGTGCTTGCCAGTTTACAAATATTTTCTAATTCTGATGGGGATTAACTATATAATAATTTTTACATTCTTGCCAAGGCAGAAAAATAAAAGAGATTAATTCTGATTTTGGGAATGTGGCATGAGTCAGACCTAGATTCCTTTCCTGGTTCTTTTGTGGGTGGCTTCTTACTTTAGATACATTGTTTAGTCGTCCGTCCTCCCAAAGGCTTAAATAAGCAGCCCCAAGCCTTAGTTTCTCTCCTGTTACTGGCACGCCTTTCTATTGTTGGTGTCAGAGACATGCTCTGCGTTGTCACTTTAAAGTCTTACAGATTTTTTGAGCACTAAGTGCCATGGCTTCTATTAAGAGGAAAGGATTTCTTTTAGTAATTAAAAGGGGTCATGTTTCCTCTTCAGGTGCTGATTTGAATGAACAAGGAATTGTTCTGAACTCTGTGTTGTTGGCAAGTGAGGGTTGCAGTCAAACAAGCCCCACTGGCAACATCTGAGCCACGTAAGGGGTTTCTGCTGCCAGCTGCTTGTCGTGACCTTCTCACAATACGTGCCAGCTAACTGCCCAGGTTAGCTGTTCCCTGTCCAGACAGTCCCCATTTTCCCACGCATTTCTGAAAACATTTTTGGCTTGTTATTTTGACATCAGGGAGTTAGGAGACAAGTGCATGGTTGTGATGCTGATGGGTGATGTTCCTTCCTTCTTCTCTGGCAGTAACCTCTTCACCCCACTCAGATGAGATGGCCTTAGGCAGTCAGAGCTTTTTTACCACTTAAGAGCCTCAAGGGATTTTGGCCAGTCCTATTTGGGGGTAGCAAATGGCCTGGGAATATAATACATTCAGTAAGAATAAACCAAGACAATGCTAAGTTATTCAGTAGCAGAATTCAGGAAGATGTTGCAGCTCTACTGGTGAAAACTTGGACCTCTGTGAGTTCCAAGGTGTGTAAGGGAGAGGGTTTTATTCGGTACCATTCGTGCACCATGGCACAGAAATTTTCATTGTAAGTATAGACAAGTTTTCATAGTTCTTGCCTGCATCCTGGTCCTACCAGGTATATAGGTAGATGACTTAACTGTGATCTGTGTTACCTGAGGTATATACTTGTCAGCAGACTATGCTATGGCTCATTTTCTCCTTCATTAAAATTTGAAATATGTAGAATGCTTATCGGGGAGCAGAAATAATCTGCATAAATATTCTGAGTAGAAGTAAAGAAAAAACAGCTTATTTCAGGAAGAATATTCCCATTTCAAATCATGACAAAATAGAAGTCCTCAAAATTTTCATGATTGGTAATAAAAAAACCCCACCAAAACAATTTCACTCTAATTCACTGGAAACATTTCCCAAAGATAATTTTGAAATGCTTTGTTTAGACTTAAACTGTAGAAAATAACTTTTAATGCTGTTTAGATTACATTTGGTATCCATATATTTTAAATGGGCGAATAGGAACATTTCTGAGATACTTCAAGCTGATCCCAAAATGCTTTGGGAGTGCATAGCTTTTTAGTGTCTCCAGAAAGCTTTACAAGTGTCTCCTCCAGAATCAAGGAGCCTTTAAGTATAATGTTCAGGACTTCTAAAACCCTTTTGGAAAGAGTGGTTTGATGCAAAACTCCAAGATAGGAAAATTTCAGCACCACAGACAATTTTTTTTATATAGTTGCCTTTCAAAATACATGCTATTATCTACAGCTACAGAATTACAAAATACTGTTTCAGAATACGTGGGGTTGGGTTGATGGGCACACAAATAGATATATAGTCTGTAAAAATAAAAAAACATACTGTTAATGCTGTTCCATAAGTAAAACTGGATAGTTTTCTTCCTCTATCCACTTTGCTCCATCATTTTTTTTTCTCTGATATTGTACTCTAAATGCAATGGCATAAAATTATAGTAAAGGGAGCTGAAGTATGCCTGTTCTTAAAGCATGCAACATAGTTGTAGCATCCCTTCTCTCATCTTTCCTTTGGACTTCATCAAAGCAAAAAGCAATCCCTTCTTACCTGACTGTTGCAAATTACCTTTAACAAGGTGGTGTTACGTGAGAGGTGTACACTTGCATGTTTCCTTCAGAAACCACAACTAAAGAGGTGGAGAAAAAGATTGTGATCCGTTCTTTTCATATGCCTGTCAGAGTATCGCTCTTTGTAATACTTAAATCTGTGCTTAGAGAGGTAACAGACTGAGTTTCAAAGGCTGAATCAAAATTTCTTTTGGCTTGTGTTTGCATCTGTGTAGGGAATAATTTTTATACTTTGGAGGAGAATTATAAATGGGGGGAAACATTGCGCTGTTTCCTGTTGTGTACTAAAACAAGCATGTTTAAAAACAAAAGCATTTTCCATACTTTCAAATATAACACATTGGACTGTTTATTTAATTTCTATTTTACTGGAAGAAGAGGGGTGGGGAAAAGAGGAAATGTTATTTCTTTCTACCAAAGCTCCTCTCCGTTCTGAAGAGAGGGTACTGCTGCTATTTCACGTTCAAGTTTTTAGCAGAGCCCGTCAGTGTTTGTTATGAACTACTGAGGCTGTGCTAACAGTACTTTATCCAATATTGACGTCTGACAGGGTTACAAGGTATCTTGAGCCTCTGGCATATTGTTGCTTTGGGGAATGGTCCTAGCACAATAGCATCAGCCTTAATTGCCATCTACCTGAGCTCCTGAGGCTGAGTTGGGGCTGAAACTGGTCCAGACTGACTAATTTTTTTTTCTTTCCTGGCCACTTCCACAATATTGTTCAATATTGAAAACAATGATTTACAGATGAAAAACTGCAAAGTATGTTATTTCTCTAAAATGATTTGATTTAATACCTGGATATTCAAGCATGTTAAAGAAGAAGTTGGTTTTCAATTTAACAGGACATGTCTCTGCCTTTTCCACTCCAGGCTGTAGGCAGAGGTGATCAAGCTCAAGTAACTTAGCTAAATATTGTTAATCTTAGGTGAACCTTTGGTTTTGATTTTGATAACAGGTCTTCAAAATTGTCTTGGTAGAAGCTAGTGTGGTAACAAGGTTGCATTACAAAGGAAAAAAGGAGCAGATCTGTCTGGACCTATGTCTGTTCCTGTCTATGTGGCTAACTGCTTCGGGGATTTTAATGATAATTAAATGTTTCTAACAGTAGTTTTCTCACACATGTAAGTTTTATGATTTTTTTAAAAAATATTTTTCAGTCTATATACTGTACTTATTATTGTCAGAGAAAGTAAAGAAACCAATGAGCTTAATAGAAGCAAAGCCACTCTTACCAGAATGATTACAGACCAAGAGTACTGATTCAAATTTGGAAAAATTGCCACTGCTTTCAAAATACAAAATCCTTAAAATCCAGTGTACCTTTTTACAAGAGCAGTGGTTGAGAAATTTTCCCTAGTGCTGCAAATGCTTCTTAGTCCTTGCAAATCCAGATCTTTGGCAAGTTGTCGTGAGGAAATAAAGCTCCCAGTTTTAAAACAGGCAGGAGTGGTGAGCTTGGGGGAAGGGGTGACATGAGTGATTTTCCTTTTGTGTGGTTTAAATTGTTTTGTTTTGTATCGACACAAAAGAAAAAAATACATAAAACGTAAAAATGGCTATGGCTTTGTGTAACCCACTGAGCTAAGGGGAGTTCTGTACAAGTATACAGATCTGCCCACATGGAAGAAAATGTGGGATTGAGCCACAGTTAGAAGCCATATAGTATTAATTATGTTAAGAAAAAATAACATAGAAACAAACTACATTTAAATTAACTATTTTTCCTTTTACATTTTTGTTCACTGTATGTTTTTCATTTTCTTTGTGCTTCACATCCCCCAGGACTACTTTTTCCTTAAGTTAGAAAAAAACTGTTATCTAGTCTTGTAAACAAAGTTCTATTTACCATTTACAAGAAGATAATGTATGTGAGTACAAGATCTTTTATGATGTAATCTAAGGCTTCATAATGATCTGGATGAGGGGAGAGAGTGTACCCTCAGCAAGTTCGCTGATGACACCGAACTGGGAGGACTGGCACAGGCTGCCCAGAGGGGTTGTGGAGTCTCCTTCCTTGGAGATCTTCAAGACCCGCCTGGACATGTTCCTATGCAGGTGAACCTGCTTCTGCAGGGGAGTTGGAGTAGATGATCTCTAAAGGTCCCTTCCAACCCCTACCATTCTATGATTCTGTGATGAAGCAGGTAGCCTTCTGAGGGCAATATAGTTTTACGCTGATTATCTAATATTTTTATCCTGATTATTGTGTTAAGAAATTTTGTTAAAAATTGAACTACTGACTGGAATACGGGATGTGTTTATATAAAATGGAATCTCTGTCTGCAGAACAGAGGAAATATTGTTTTGCTTGTGACTAAGGCAGTACTACTTCCAAGGCTTTTTCTTTCCAGTTGTTTTCCTAGTTTTATGCCTGACTTTTATAGTTTGGAATGATAGTTTGTTTGGTTTTTTTTCCAGTTGGACTTTTAAAATAATAATTTGTTAAACATTTGAAGAACTTATGTTGGTTTCTGTTGAATGGACCATAACTGTTAAGACACAAAGTATTTTCAGACTACACTCTGCCTAACACAGTCAATCCAAACTAACGAGCCCTTGAAAGTAAACTGTCGTGTTCTGGCTTGCCAGACTAAGGGAGATGAATGAGCAGGAGCAGGCAGGCTTCATAGTCTGATAAAGAAAAAGAAAGTAATCCCTTTCTTCAAGCTTTACTTTTTTGTCTAGTCATATGGTAAACTAGGCTTACTGAAAGGCTTGTACTTCCTTTGCTTTCTGAAGTGAATAGGTGTCTGGCAAGTAAGTGTGTAGCTGGAAAAAAACCCAGCACTCCACTGATATTAATGGAGCCAAAAAAATGAGTGGCCTATCTTGTCAAATATACCAACTTCCAGAAGAATAATTAACATTCAGAAATAACAACAAGCATGCTGATTGAGTACTATACTTTTAACTTTTATTTTCTTTTAGTGTTTTTAGTGGATATCTGTATCTCCTGTAGTGTCTTCCCCTTTTGACAGTATGGTCAAGTAGTGTAGGAATATGTAGAGATGGGTTTTTTTTTTCAGGCACAGTCCCAATATAATAGTTCGTAGTCTAAAAAATGTCTTTCCTGTCCAACACATCCCAGACATGTATTTGTCAAACAGGAGGTTTGCATTTCAGTTCTGTATTTGAACTTAAATGCAGTTAAGATGGAATGCCTCAAAGAGGGCAAGAATGACGTATTTTGTCCCTATCTGATTGTGAACAGGAGGAATAAAAGCTTATTATCTAATCAGATGTATTTTTAGCAGGCTTCCATAATTGACATGGGACCCTCAATCTAAGTGCTTGTTTTAGAATGAAGATGAGATTGTGCTTTCATGTTCACTGGTTAGCTGGAGCACACAATACCCTCTCATTTAGGAGCTAGTGTCTAAACAAGGTCCAAGTTCTCTAATATTATCAGGAAATTACTTGCTTATTTAATAACTGCAGTAAATTAAATAGTTTCAATATTGGAGTTTTAGTGGTTTTGTGGATTTTTTTTTTAATTAGTTTGGTTTACTGTAGGATTTTTACTTTAATTTAGCTGTTTTTATTTATAAACAGTGGAACATGTATGTTTTGGTGCTACTTCTTCAGAAAGCGCTACTCTGAATAGGTACAAATATGTGTTTAATCCACAAAGAGTGTGGTGTGGAGATCCCCAAACCACTGCCCAAATCAGAAGATAATCAGAATCAAGGCTTAATAGCCTATGCTCAGTACTGTAGTGAGGTAGTTAAACTGACCCCAAGATGCAAGCTACTGCTTTGCACATTTAACTCTGTGTCAAATTGTAGAAATACACTGGCTCTCAGGGCTCTCAGTACAGCCCTCTGGACTGTAGAAATGATCAGAGAATAGTCCAGGCAACTGTAGCCTTACTGAGGGCATTTGCCTCCATTTTAATATTTAATTCAATTAGATGTAAATAACTGTGAAAAGCTTTCTTTACAATTGTGGTCGAAAATACCTTTTTTCATTGAGAATCTCAGCAATGTTCTGTGCCAAAATAAACATGTATTTGTTTTCTAAAGGATTAATCTTGTAAACCAGGAAAATGTCTGCTGTGGTGGCAGGGTGAAATAAATGAAGCCCATAGATGGGTGTGTTCATTGTGCATTCCTAATAAGAAGCTCCATCATCACTGTCAGACTTAATTAATGTAGTTTGAGAGGTGTCTTGCAGGTTAGTTTTGAATCAGTGTTCATCTGTCAGCTACTACAGTTGTCTGCTGCTTACTTGAGCTATGATACCTCTTAACCTTTTAATCAAAACCAGCCCAGGCAGAGTGATGAGAAGTGTACAGGGGGTGACAGTCACTCAGGAAACCCTCCCAAGTTGTAAGTCTTCTCTCGTGCTTCAGTAAAAAGTGAAACATCTGCTGCACTCCCTCATTGGTCTCTGAGACTTTGGAGAAAGACTCTGTTGGACTTTAAATACAGCAGTGAGTAAGACCTTAGCACTGGGAGTTGCTAGCACGCAGGGCTTTTTATTTTCCTAGTTTTCTTCTTTTATTGAAAATGTCACCAAATTCCACCACAGTTTTTACATAGAGTAGCACTTTCTTGAGCCACTGTTTTTACACAGATAACATGGTTGATAACTGGACGGTTGCATGTCCAGCGTGAGCAAAGATTGTCAGGCGTGTGTCTCCCATATGAATATTGCAGAATGTTCTACACAGGGCTTGTATCGTAGCTTCGCAACTCTACCCAGTAAGAGACTGGGCAAAAAAAATACAAGAAAATGTTGGCTACTTTTTCTGATAGCTGTGAATTTTCAAATGACAAATCATCTTCTTCTCTTAGAGATTTGATATCAAGTCATCATTTTTATTTAAGTTTTCAGTTAAGGAAAAAGAGTTGTGATACGGCTCTTAGGGCAAAAACACTTTCAGACAGATTTGTGTGCTTTGATCTAAAGTAATGCACCATGAGTAATAAAAGATTAAATGGCTACAAACTTTCATGTCAGATTTAGTAGTCATTAAGGTCTTTCAGGTATTCTGAAATTATTAATTCAGTTCTTGATTCATTAAAAATATCTATTTGTTTCATTTGCAGTTTCATTGGGACTTCAGAATTATTTTGTTAGTTGCTAAACTTCTGTGTCGTCTGTGTCATAGCTGCCATTCAGCATTTCTAAATACAACATTTTTTACAATGCACAGTTGCTCTTTTATTTAAAAGTTCTTTCACAAAAAAGAGTGCAATTGAAAAGTAGTTTTTAAATTAAAATTTACTTAAATTACTTAAAATTAAAATGTAAATTAAAATTTTAAAACCTACATCAAAAGTACCATATGTGCCACATAATTCCATGTGCCTGAGAGCAGACCCCCATTTTCCCTCATTCCCACAAACTGGCGTGACACGGTAATATGTAATTTTTCCTTTTTTTCCTGAAGATTCTGCAAATTACCTTTCTGTGGAAGTATCAAGGTGAAATTACTGAGGAGTGATATAACTGTTCACATTAGTCTAGCTTCAATTAATGTCTCAAGAAAGAATCTTTACCAGGAGTTCCTGTGAGTTTCTCTTTCGTTATATTCTGTAGCTGTTGAAGGGTAAATAAGTTAACTGAATATTCAATGTAATCAAATGGGTGTTTTATTCAGGTAATCATGCGATCAGTGCGGTCACATAGGTATTTCAGGAAATGTTGTGTTTATTATGAGAGAATCTCTAGAGTAAAGAGATAAAGAAATGTTTTTTGTTGTTGGCAAACTTGAATGTTTGGCACTGAAAAACAATGAGATGATACACAAAAGGACATTTTATCAAATACAGACATTTCTTAGTACATTGTTGTTTAGAAAACCAGAGTACCTCATGAGTGCTCTGAGCTGAAATATGAGACCTGAATTCAGAGCTAAAAATGACCGTATCTGCAGGAACGCAGATGAGTATCTAAGGCTTTCAAAGCTTAAATAACTAATCCAATTTTACTTCTGTGATTTAATATATTTTTGTAATGTAATGAACTGAACATTAGCTTGTAGCCGCAAGAAGAAAAATTCCTTTCTTCAGTGCTTTAAGTAAATTTTAATGAGGAAGAGCTAGTGAAGGTAAAGCAGAGTTTCCTACGTTCTAAGACATTGTGTTTAAAAGCCATTTCTCAAGCAGGTAATGTACAATAAGTAGAGCATGTCCATACATTTGGTATTTAAAAAAAAAAAAAAAAAAAGTTGGTGATTCAGCCACAATGGCTTGGTGATGGAAATAGTCACACATTTGTGAATAAAAAACACAGAGCAGAGCAACAGTTGTGTGATGTATTTAACTCTTGAAAGTTCAAAATTTTGTATTTGATTTGAATGTGTTTCTTGAAATTTCCAAAAACTCGTAGGAAGCTCATTTTTAGTGTCGCTGTTCCAAATTCCTTAATTGTTTTCAGTGCATTCTTCAAAGAAGCTTATCCATGGTATAATCCATGTCTATACATATGTGAGTATTCTGATTGATTTATGTGGTTACATATATAAAATATTCATACATTAATAGAAACTAAAAACAGCCTTTATTGAGTTAAGTTGTGAATGTGGACACCAGGCTGCAGAAATGATTGATGGTTTTCTTACCACATGTAATAGCCTAACAGCATTTCGCAAAACCTTTGTTCACACACTTAAAAATTACCAGAACATTTCCTTAAAGAGCAGATAGTATAATCTGAAACTGCTGCTTCAGTGTTTCAGAGATTTTCCTAAATGTTGGTTCAAAAAATAGGTCTGGAATTTTAAGGGATTTTTTTTGTGTGTAAATAGAAAAACATGGATTGCAGTTGCCTATAGACTGAAATATTTTCTTGGTTGGGGATTTGTTAACAAACACTTTCCAACATAGAAGTTGGAAGTAAGGTTAATTATAAAATATGATTGTATGTTTTTGTGGAAGTACCTGCAAGTATCTTGAGAAAGCTCCTAAGCCTATGCTGCAGCCTTGTCCTCTTAGGGTCCCTACCCCTTAAACCTTTATTGCAAAGTTACCACTATGGCTTCCTTCCTTTCTGCTTTGCTGGAGTGAACTCTGCACCTCATTCATGGTGTTGTACCTCACCTATGATGTGCCTACTGTATTTGCAGTTTTGTGTGGGTCAGGAGCATGGCCTTTCAGTAAATCTCCAGCCTTACCATACTTTGACTTGTCTCATGGAGTGTCACGTGGTGATGCCTGCTGGGTGGCACCAAGCTGGAAAACGTGCTCTGGAAGTGCTCTTCCCGTCCTCAGCTGCACATGTGCTCATGCCCACAGGACCATGCTGGGAATAGCCCAAAGCGAAACCCTTAAAATGCAAGTCACCTGACTCTCGGGTTCTTGGCAGCAGCTGCTCTGCACAGCAGATCTGCCTCTGCTTACATGCTTTGCTTTACAATGGCTAATGTAGCTGTGGCCTACAGGCCCTGATGTCCCTGGTTGCCTAGGATTGCCAGGGACCTGTTTGCCTAGGATTGCGGGGATCCTTTGCTGATCCCATCAGTACTAGAGACAGCACGTTTATGTTCCTGGGAACAAGAATTTGAGAGGGATCACTTTGAAATGTGTAGCAGTCATTCTTCCGAGAGGAGCATTCATGTTGTATGCTGTAATTAAGGACTATACTACTATTTTGCTGTGGGTAGCACCCTCCTGGTATTTTTTCCTACCCCTTCTTTTTGCCAGGCTTTCTTATCCTCAGGAGTGAAATTAATCATGGCCAACACACTCAATCCTGTATCATCCTGGTAATTTACTACAACTTCTCTGTTCCTTGTTCCCTTTTGATTGTCCTCTCCATGTAGTCATGTAGCTCATAACACAAGATAGATTGTATGGCATTCTCTGCTGGGGAAAATCAACACATAGAGCAGGCTCGCTGCCAAGATGCTCATAATTAAACTGTTGCCATGGACAGGATTACATCAATGTTTCTATCAATCATTTGCTGCAGTTCTGTGACTACCAGTACTTGGATTCTTTTAGGTTTTACTTTTTACCTTCCTTCTACTCACGTTAGTTTTCAACTGAACTGTTGCAGCACATAGAGAGATGTATAAATAACTGGAAAACAGGGAGAAACAGAGAGAAGCCATTTCCATCATTTCAACCCTGTGTTTGAAGACAATGTCTTCGTGAAGTGATTGCATTTATTCAGCTAATAGAAATGGCCAGAGGCATTCACTCCCATTCCAGAGTCACCATACTGTTGTGACTTAAGAGTCTGATGTGAAACTAGCATGATGTACGGCCAGAGTATTATCAGTTTGCATTAAAATGTTGCAAATGGAGTAGGCCAGCAGGTCTCAGAAAAACAGCAGCCAGGTGGTTGAACCTTTGGTTTTTATTTGTCCTCCATCCCTTCCGATCCACGTGCAGTAAGCTGTGAAGTGGATTAACGACAGTATAGCATGAAGTACACTGATGTATTGGAACGGAGCTTACTTGCCCAAATATGTCTCTGCTCCGCCTGCTATCATATCACTGCTGTGGTTATCCCCGGTTACAGTGATCTCCAGCAAGTAATTCCTTTTGGTGGCACTCAGAATGTTTGGTATTATAGCTAACTCGAGCATGCCGTGCGTTAAACGTAGAGAGGTCCAGGATTACAGTACAAATAAGGTAGTCTGAGGGGTAACAAATGATATCAAGTGCAGCTGAGATCACTGTAACGAGATAAACAGTGTGGTGTCACAAATTGCCTCCCAGTTGACAAAACAATCCATATTTTATAGATTGCCTTAAAAATTGAAGGATGGAGTCAATTATAACCAATTATGATGCTACATTTACTGGAGGAGTTTTCATATCCTTTGGGGAGGAATAAGGAAATGTTGAAGTCAGAAAAGGCTTTTGCATTTGCTTGCTTGTTTTATCTGAGCACAGTTTTCTCCTATTTAGTGAGGTGAAAACTACGTCTGGAAGCTGGGAACAAACTATCTCTAGGAAATTTTTTTTTTCTTTTTAGTTCTTTCCATTTTCTTCGTGTTGAGCATATAATTATGGTAGATAATGTGGCAAACAGAACAAGAAATTTAACAGCTCCTTTCAGTTATGTTTGAGTATAAAGGAATTATAAATGCAGCCTACTGATGGCAAAGCCTGGTTAAACCATGCACATTGACATCTTGAATCTGGCTTGCTGTTTTTTTCTTTTTCTTTCCTTTCCAAATAAAAGAACCTTTGCTTCACCTGGTAGATACTTTGTATGTTGAAATTTAAAGGTCAAAGTAAAGGAACGCGAGCGTGGAACAGTTTGCTGTGACCCAGAGTTGCTTTTTGGTGAATAGACATAAAAAGAGATACAAAAGCAGTGCACTGAAGATCGTCATACAGATACCCATATTCTGAAGAGATCTGTTAAGCATCTTGGTGGACGACACACAAGTGTTCATTTAATGGCATTGTACCCTGTCATTTAGATTAGCTCCCTCCTCCTATTTTGGTTCTCAGGTAGCATATCAGAGAGCTGCACACCCTGTCTGTCACATGTTGTAGGATGCTGAGGAATAAGTTCCCCTCGCTAGCAAAGCATGCTATTGGTAATTAATTAAAGATTCCAATATATAGATGGTGTATTCAGAGATGAAAGCTGACAGTAAACAAGTTGTTTGATAATGTTTCAAAGTGTTATCCTCCTGTGTTGAAGATTTCATTTCACTAGCTAGTTTCAGAGGGTGACCTAGTACATGTGCCAATGACAAAAGCTGCTTGTAACAATTCAGATCATGCTTTCTGCTTTATGAAATGGGATTGTAAAAATCCTCTCAAAAAATGACATCTGAAATAGCATTAAAACACAATTTCTCTTTGATAAGGTTTTAAGGCACTCATATGAAAAGTGACACTGCTTTGAGTGGCTCTGTGTCAGCATTATGCAATGTGTTGCACATAAGTGACATTAATCCACTAAGGATATGAGGGTCACTTATTTTTCTCATGAAGTCATTAAATACCTTTATTGATTTCTGTTCAATCAGTTGCATTCCACTGGAATGCAGCAATCTCTAAACATGCTAATAGTGCTGTTTCTAACAATGTTTATAGACCATAGCTTTAAGAACAGATATTACGTTCAAAATAAATTATCATGCCTAAGTGAAACACAAAGGAGCTTAGGGAAGCAATAATATTACGCTGTTTGCAAATTACCTCAACCTACTTTACTGCAAAAGATGATTTTGTTACACAGATGTTCTAAAATCAATAATTAGCTATCTTCAGTACATTAGTTGCTTTTCCTAATTGTACAGGATTAATTTATGTATTTGGACTGCTTCTGTTAAATAATGTTAAAGCATCTTCTAAAAATTGAATGTAAACCTGGAAACCCTGACATAATAAATGTAAAATTTGTAGTACTGGTTTTTATGCTGAAGACTGTTTAAACCTTGGATCATAACAAATGGTATACGTTGAACTGGTGGCTGTACTTACTTATATTACTACATTACTTTGTCATTTGAAGCAGTGTTGTCTATATGAAATGTCAATGATTCGAATGCTAGTAAGAATGTCTTTCTTCTTCATTTCTTCACGATCATGGAGGAGGAAGAACATAAGACTGTTAAACATAACAAGTATATTTTAGGCCTGTATGAATGATGTGCGCTAGACAAAAAAAAGTCATGTTCTGCCCTCACTACCTTGATGCCATCCTAATGACTTTATCTTGACAGTTAGCCTGAGCTTATTTCCTTACCTAACAGATAACTTCAATTGTATTTTCTATTTTTCCTACTTAGAAGGAAATGAGGCTTCAGATTAATTTAACATCTGATGGGAGAGTTGTGATAGTCCTGTTAATTTTGCAATAAACTGATATTGTAGTTGTTGCTTTTACCTCACCTATTATAGCTTTTTTCTCTTTGGATACAAACAGCTTATCAGGGTGGTTTGCCAGCTTTGCCTTGGGTGTAGTAAAGGCAGACAGGTACATTTAATCTCTGCAGCTAAAATCTGATGTTTTCACATCCAAATAGTGAATCGCATCCTGCTAAGGAATTACTGTTTATTTAGTGAGTTTCTTTTCTAGGACCCTTAAGGGGCTCTGACAGATCTTGTTGAATAGCATTGGTTTGCCTTGTCTCAGACACCAAATGATGCCAAGTAGTGGCAAGTTTATTGCATTGTCTTTGGAGAAGCTGTTGTTCACTCAGCGCTTTCTTCATAGGCCGCCTGCCTGATTACATTGAAGGAAACCTGAGCAAGGCTGTGTTATTAATGAATTATGACAAGCCTTTTGCCTATCAGGCAGAGAGATTCCTGCTATCTCCTTTTAAGACAAAAACTTAATGGAAGATACTCAGCTGGACAAGCTCTCTGATAATACTCCTTAAGTGCACATCCCAGGCTGATGCGAATATGCAGAGAGCCGTGAAGCTGCAAGTGGCAGCGTTTATAATACTGTCTTCCTTCATAATGCCTGAATAATTTTCCGGAGAGCGATCGCTGCAGCTGCTGTGAACATGGTTATTTGTTTATTTTTCACCTTGATCCTGGCAGATTGCTGATCTAGCTAATCTGCCGTGCATGCGGGGCTGGCGACAGGGAAGACACGGCGACGTTTCTCGGCTCGTAGCACTGCTGACACTCTCCTGAACATGACAGGATCGGCAGCCAGAGCCTGAGACGGGCTCCCGGAGCCCAACAGAGTTACATGGGCTGGCTCCTGGGGACGCTTTGCCAGGGAAGCTGGGCAATGCTGGCGGAGGACGGGAAGGAAACCATGAGGGAGCCAACTTAGGTTTTCTTAATGGATGTTTGTGATCGGGAAGGAGATGGCATGGGCTGTCGAGGTGAGTTATAGAGCATGTTCCGCGATCTCCCTCCGGTCGGGCAGCTCATTATGCTAAACAGTGCAGCTTTTAAAGCGCCGTAGCTCTGCCTTTATGTGCCTTGGCCTTCATTTGCTGAAATGTTTCGAGTTCACAGCGCTCAAGTAATTTTGGAAACAGGATGTAATTACAAAGGTTTCTTATGCTTACCAACAGCTTTTTTGAACCAGTGTAATTATCATTACTTGTGGATACTGTAAATTGAATATCCCCTCCCTAATTACATTAAACTCAAGGGTTGGTTGCCTAAACAGCCAAATAAGAAAAGTTCACTCTTTACTATAAATAGCAAAATTGTTCTTTTAGTTCTGCTGACCTTTAAAGTGAAGTGCTTTACGCAATGTTGTCAGGTGTACATTATAAAGATAGCTTGTAATTAGATCTGTAATGAGGAGCGCAGCTAGAATGGCTTTCTGAAAAACTTCATTTATTCAGCATTTTCTAACTGCATGACAGAATTAAAGTTTCATAGTGCGTCAGGACTTTTAAAGGGGCCGGCCACCACTTTGCACTTCACCTGCTCTACACTGGTAATTTGTAACTGCCCAGTGCTACTGCCAGTGCTCGAAGGCAGCTACCGCAGCTGCAGCAACAGCCTTGCCCTTTGAAAACAGCACAGGGCCAAGGGAGTGATTTATGTAGCGGTCCAAGGGTTTCTGTGATTTAATTAATGTTTCTTCTCTAACTTCAGGAGACAGATAATCACTTAATTTGGAGTGATCAGTAAAAATAGAGGGAAGAGGTGGTCGCCTGATTTCTGCTTGATTTTCTGTGATTAACAAAAGTAACCATAGTAGTGCTGAAATGTAAGTCATCTTGTCTTATAGAAGGATGCAGAGATCTAAGTCAGTGAGGTAATGTACCTCCCTTGGATTCAGTCTGCTGCCTGTCACAGCTTCAGTGTATTTCAGTGTATTGCTTTAAGGACACTGAAGGGACTTCGCTGAGAGGTTTGATTGACTTCCACTTAGTTGCAGTGACTGAAAATTTTAGTGCATTGCTACCAGCTTATACTTACTTTACTTTCTTCATTCCAGTTTAGTTAAAATCATGCTATTTATTCCCTGTAGAAGGTTTTTAGTTAGTTGGGACTACTTATTTTCCTGAAGCGCTTCCTGCTGAGTGTCCTTCATGACCTGTCATAAAAACGTGCTTGGACTGGTTGAATTGTAAAGTGTGTCTTCAAAAAAGAAAGGCACTTCATTTACAGTTCAGTGGTAGAGAATTACAGCTGTAGGAAAAGAACAGGAAAAAAAAATCCTCATTACATAATGGAGTACTATAATATCTGAATTGAAATAACTCCTAAGTATTTTTTCGTGAAATGTCAGGCTAGAACAAAGGCAAAAAATAACTTGCAACTTGCTGTATTTTAGAATACGTTATTAGTCCATCCACACTCTTCTGTAGCAACTCTTAGCTAACAGTTTAAACTAACGATGTATCCTGCTAGTTTTGTTTCTTATTGGAAAAAAAACCCTTATGTTTATATTTGGTACATTTATGAGTTTCATTTTCTGCCTTTCTGTATTTATTCTATTACATGTTAGGCAAAGTTACTGTATAGATTGTTCATACATGAATAGATGATGTTTTACACAAGTAACTAGAGAGTACACCATGTGTAGCCAGTATTGATAGACATATTCTGTATCTGATATTTAACAATCCAAATGAAAACCAGAACAGTCTCATGGCACATACAATTAGACAAAGATACAAGTAGTATCAGTCCATTAGCAGACAGACATATGCTTCCCAATAAAGACAAGAAGTAGACGTTTTAGTAGAGATGTGTAGAGATTAGCTAGAAAGCTGAAGGCCTAGACTTAATTTGGTTGTTCCCCATTACATAACCTCAGCAGTTAAAAACATTTGTGTGATGTTCAAGCACTGATGACTCTGATTCCAGCAGCACCTTGAGCAAGTTCACTGATAGGAAAGACAATGAGGAAAAGAAAGCTGTGAGAAGGGCAAGACTAAAGATTTTTGGATTAATTTATTTCTGCTTACCCTTTTGCAGGCACTTGTGCTTACCCTTAAGGCTGAAAATCTTTTGTGCCTTCAAAATGGCACTGCAAAATGATTTTTAGCTGACTATACTGCCAGACTGAAGGCAAGTCTTCAAACTTTTATTTTCATGGCTGTTTGAAATACTAGTAAAGCTTGTACATTTAACAGTACCAAAGCTTTTGGTACACATAGTAACGCTTTTTAATAGAGCTCATTGATTGTATGTGTGTAATTTGTCAACTGCGTCTCTTGAATGGTTTATGAGCAAGTATCTAGAATACACTGACTCCTGGAATTTTTGATACAGTTTCGGAGAAACTCTTTAGGAAGCTGAGTTGCTGATAGGGTTTAAAACTGCTGTCTTTATCACCCTATTTATAGGTTACTCTTCCATATTAAGCTTATTTCTGTTTTGCCTCCTGCCTTTGTAAAAGTAAACACAAAATATTCAGTAATAAAGCATGTTCCCTAAAATCCCCACTGTAAGCAGGAACAACATATGAACTGGGTGGCATTACAAAGTGGAATAATTGTGTTCTTTGTTTTGCTTCCTGTTCAGTTCCTAACAATACCTAATATTTGGGCTGCTTTCTTCTGGCATCTGAGCACTGAGCTGACATTTTGATGGCACTATTTATTGTAACCCCAAGGTCTCACTCTTGAGCAGTAATGTTCAGCTCACAGCCCATCACTGAACACGTGAAGTTAAGGTTATATTTTCCCATGTGCATCACTCTACACTTATCCACACTGAATTTAATTTACCGTTTCATTGTCTAGTCACTCAATTTCATAAGGTCCTGTGATTCTTCACTGCTTGCCCTCATCCTTACAGCCCTGAAGTTTACATCATCTGCAAACTTGATTGCTTCAGTGCTCAGCTACCTTTGCAGTTCAGTTACAGGTACAGAAAGAGGAGCAGGTCTCAGTGCGCATCCCTGTGTGTGGTACTCCACTGGTAGACTGCTTCCAGTACGCAAGCTTGACTGCTACCAATCTCTGGTTATGTCTTTTAATCAGTTGTGTTGCAGTGCAGGGACCTCTGTTTTGTCATAGGTGCTTAGTTTCTTTAAACGCCTTTGGTGAAGTACTTGTTAAAATGAGCTTTTTCTGAAGTCCACATAGGCTGCATTGCCTTGATTGCTGGTTTCACTTGTTTGTTTGAGCTGCTGAAAGAATTGGATTAATTTTTTAAGACAGGACTTTTCTGTAAGATAACTGAAATTTTACTCTTCTCAGATGTGTGCCCACTTAGTCTATTTGTTATTATAATTTCTATTAACTAGCATATAGACATCAAGCTTGCAGATTACTGTTTCCTGCAGCTTATCTGGAACCTGTATTAGAAGTTGGCGGCACGTTAGCCACATTGGAGACCTCGAGTAGCAGTGCACTGAGAGGGGTGACACATCGTCATTAGTAATTCAGCTATTCCAGCTTTGAATTTTCAGTCTCGGATGAATGCTGTCTGGTGCCAGCCGTTTGTTACTTCATATGAAAAAAAGACTGGACTTTTTTTGTTATGCACTTCTGTAATGCTCAGCACAACGGAGTTCCTTGTAGCCACCAACGTGTTAATAGTTGTAAGTTAAAATCAGATCAAGTATAGAAAACTGAGTTAAAAAAATGCAACTCTTCTACTATTATTTGCAAGTTTTACCAGTGTACTGTTCTGTTTTGTTTGATTTCGTATATTTTCATTCTCCTACTGATGTTTGACAGACTCATGCAAACAGCTGAAGAAAAGGCAAGATTTAATTTACAGAGAATGAGACTTAAAAATCCTGAAAGTATATAGAGTGGTTATTTCAGTTATATAAATCTTTGGAGTTATTTGAAACTACGGCACTCTAGAAAAAGTCAGATGGTAGCAGTGTTTTTAATTTGACAGTTTTCTTTTAATAAAAACACATATGGCCTCCATCAGTAATTATCAATCTTAAATTACACTAGTCAGATTTTAGCTTGTGGATAAAAAATGTGCACCACCACCGTGTCTTGTTTCTGAGAGAAGCTTTTGTGATGTTTTAATTTGGGGGAATATTTCTTTGGCATTCTTCATTACACAGCTCTCATTCAAAGCTGAGCATAGTTACAAGAGCTTTAAAAAATATGACTGAGGAAAAGTTTGAGGATCACAGTCTACCATTTCTTTGGACAAAGCTGTTTCTATGCATTATGTATTCAGGTTTGAGTGATTCAGAACTGGTATTTAGTCACACTGGGCTTAAATTTTGAATCCATCAGGTTTTTGAGCTCTTAACGCCCTGAAGTGGGATTCCCACCCCACAAGGCATGAGAACGTCACAGGTGAAATGCTTGACAGCAGATCCTTTTACTGCTTGAAAGCAAAAAGCAATAAGGCTCCTCGGGTGTCTGCAGAAGCGTAGCCACTATTTCACTGCAAAGCTCATCTGAAGAAAGCTTCCTCCCACCCAGGGTGGAGGCAGAGCAAAAGATTGTCTGTTCTTGTGTTTTTTATCTTAAGGAAATGGACTTTGTGGTCCTCTGTAGGGTCCCACGTGATGTAAAAACTGGCAGCTCTGATCCTCCAGCTTCACTTTGCTCTGTATTTCATGTCTTGTCAGCCCTCAGTGGGAGAAATGACTGATTCCCTTTTTCTTCTGCCATGGGCGTTCAGGGGTATAAGGTGTGATTCATCACAGATATGCCACTCAGTCCAGTACTCCATCATGCTCGTATCGGAGGCATGAGTAAAGAATTCCAATGTGACTGGGATTACAGCATTTTTCGTGTTATGCTAAGGACTTTGCCAATTACAGGAAGAAATGATTTCTGTATCAATGAAATTTTCTGGTTGTCAAGGTGAAAGTAGCAAAGGTGGACAGGGAGAAAAACAGGGCAAAAATGACCACATAATGAGGTAAAATGAATTACAAATTATACATGGAGCTAACATGATTTGCATTTAACTTCAGCTGTTTGTCAGGCAAAGATTAAATGTAAACTTACCTATAGTACTGAGCACTCTTTATATGCGGATTTTGATCATGATTTCATTCTGTTCTGTTCAGTTTGGTTTTTTTCAATTACTGTGGACAGACCAGACATCCCTCCCCACTCTATTCATAATTTTTAAAGGAATCTTCTGGGTTCCTTCAAAAAGATCTCTTTGGCAAAGTGTCTTGGGAGCATCAGAAACAGGGCAAGGAACAAGTCAGGTATCAGTGCTCCAATTTGCTTAGACATTGGCAAGATCCAGCAGTCAGGTTTGGTATTGAGGAAAAAAGTTTCTCACAGGTCTGAATGGCAAAACGCTTCAGGATATTCTGTCTTAGCTTGTGCATTCAGTGAGGATCACCTGCTGGGATTATATAGACACACTACACCCATGTTGAATCCAGTTCATTACAGGGACCTTGAGCATTGGTCTCCTGAGGACTGAATTGCTAACATCTGCATAATAGTAATTTGAAAACTGTAGGAAAGAAACTGCTTAAGAAGGGGATTTTTAAAGTTTATTTCAAGCATAAATATGGAAGAAGACATGCAAACTACTTTAAAGAAAAAAGGCAACATGAGAGTTCAAGTAAGGATGATAGGAGACATTATGTAGAAGATGATGTGGTCTCTGGAAGCTTTCTTAAGATATGCCAGGGACAGGCATGAGCTGTGCGTTTGTGCATACCAGCAGGTTATGACAGCTGAGTTACAAGTTCATATTGCCTTCTTAGTACCTACCATCTCCAATATAAGACTTGTACATCCACATATACACTTTTTCATGCATGTCTGGAGTATCTCTTAAGAAAACAATGTTGAACTTCAGATTTATTATCAGGCATGGTATTTTCTGGCTACAAAATAAGCATTTGTGCTTCCTTTTTAAGTAGATGAAAGCAATGAATATAACATTCTGTGATTCTGTAATAATAATAAGGGAGCATTGTAGGTGGAAGTATTGTTGGAATTGTACGAATAAGAGACCTGAAGATAATCTACAAAACTTGATATATTGACAGATCTCCTTTGGAGTGAGCAGCTGCGGATAAACCATGAGCTATGAAAAAATTATTTCATTGGGTGACTTTAAATCCAAGTATTTTGTGTAGGGAGTTTGTTGGAAGTGTTCTTTCAGTTTCTTTCTTGTAGTTCAGGGATGCACAGCTCACAGCCTGCATGCTAGATTTGGAGTCCACTGGTTAATTCAGTTAATGCCTGCTGCTTTTCAGCACCTGTCTGAAATTGTTTGGTGTTGGCCTTCTTCTATCAAGCTCCCACTTCTTCAATGCACAGCAACCTGTGTGGCCTGCAGCCAGTATGCTTTCTTCTCCAGAATCCAGAAAGGCTTTTGGTGAGGAGAGTAACCAAGGCAAAGCTGTGTGAATTATTCTTCCGTTGAGGTCTGCTCCCAGCTCCCCATTTTCCTGGCAGGAAGGGAGCAGTCAGGGACTCACTTGGACATAAACCCAGGGGTAATGTGCATACAGAATAACCATTGTGTTCGTGTTTAGTAAACTCAACTTCTCTGGAAAGGTTTGTGCCTTCTGCTTCAGCTGTACACTTGCAGTCCAGCTGATTCTCCCTGGCTCAACCCCATTTGGCCAGTTCTTCCAGCCTGCAGACAGTGCTGCTCTTGCCGTGGTACAGGGCAGAACACTGCTGCGAGAGTTGACATAACTTGATGGGCTTATTGCCAAATCATCTCACCATCAAGACTGAGAATAATTTCCAGATTTCACTAGTATAGACACTGCCTCCTTAAAAAATAGACTGGGAAGAACAACTAGCAGATTCCTCCTTTTTGCATGTTTATTTTAGATCTTAATAGACTTAAGTATTTCAGGACTCTGTAGTAAAATAAATGCCTGAGGGAGCCTAAAATGTTCACACGTAACTAGGGCTGGCAGGAGAACAAGAATTCAGCGTCATGAAAAATTTAGCAGGCTTGGCATTTGTCTTGATGAGGAACTAAACACAGTTCTTCAGAGATTACAGTGAAAGGAAGACAGGGAGAACACTATGGTTACTATGCTATTATCTGTGGGCGCTCACCTGGAAGGTGGAAGACCCAGACTTAATCCTCAGCCCTAAATCAAGTAAAACATTCAAGCATCTTTATCTGGTTACTTGCCCTCTCTGTTGGTTTCTCTTGCATTGACCAAAAGTTGGGTTAATCATCTGAGGTGCCTCACCAGTTACAGGTGGTTATAAAGGTAGTTCTGAGTCTCTTCTCATGTCAAGAGTCTGCAGTTCCTTTTGGCAAATGGTTAGGGGGTACTTCATAAAGAGGTCCCTAACAGTATCCACTTAGCCCTTTTTTAAATAATAAGAATCTGAATTTGCCTTTGTCAAAAGAAACAATGGCAATACCTGTATCACCTATGTATTTATGTTATTCTATGTCATATCACAAAAAGCTCTAAAAAATTCTAAGTATATTTTGGTACACCAGTGGTTTACATTAAATGGCATAGTTATTTAAATAGTACTACATTCAACACTCCCACATATCCTTGTCTTGATAATTTTTTAGTGGAAGTTCCCTTCCTTTTCTACGATAAATTTGTAACAGAAAGCATATGACATTTTTTAATTGCAGTCTGAGCGGAAGATAAAAAAGCTGTTGATTAGTAAGAAGGGTGTATGGAAATAAAAGGGCAAGAAGTACGACAGAAGAAGGGTAGATAGGTAAAGGTTTCCTTGGGTATGAAAGGGAAGACTGGGGCATAAGAATGCCTTATCTCTAGGAGGTCATTAATGCCGTGTTGTAGGTGCCACGGTCTTGACATCATGTATTTAGTACAGTTCTCAGAACTACATTACCTGACAGCTTTGCAGTTAATAACTTTTGCAGGTAGTAAGAGGTGTGCAAGATTAAAATATAGTATTTCGCAAAACAAAAAAGAGAGGAAATGTGTGTTTCTGTCCCCAGACTCCGATACTGGTAGGAGATGCCTGAAGCAAGAAGATAGTTTAGTGCGCTCTGTCCACCAACTTTCCATTCAACTAGGATGGCAGCCCTTCCTTCAAAACCTGGTTTATAGACAAATAGAAGGATTTTTTTCGTTATTGGGGGCTTTTTTATGGATAACAGCAGTGAAGACTAATTGGAGCTGGGAATGGGGAGAGGAAGAACTGGATGCATTTTACTCCAATAGATTCCATGAAAACAGACTGTAACCATAAAAATGTCAAATAAACCAGTTGTGTTGTATACTATTGTTTATAATGAATTGTTTTCTGCTTTTTCTGCTAATCAGGCATTTTCATAAATGTGTTTTCCTTCCAAATGGATATGTTGTTGTTCCCATGGAGCAGCTGCAGTAACATATTGTACTTGCATGTTAGAATTTTTTTTTCTTTCAAATGAAATGATGTATGATTCATTTATGCCTAAAACATAGTAAAACTTCTTATACCATCATTCATACCACATCTTCTGAAATAAATAGATCCAAAAAGACACTTGCAGAGAAAGTTGGAATCCTGAGAGTTTGCATGGGCTGATGAATGTTATGGGCTGATGTTGTATTTGAAAGAAATTTGTGTATGATTCTTAATATCACTGCCTGCTCACCTCAGCACACATATCTTAACAGCAGTGTGACAGAGGGGTTTGTATTAAACTGTATTGATTAACATCCTCCTCTGTTTGACAGGATCTGACTTTGAAGTATCCTCTGATTTGTTTTCTACTGGTGGATGTAAAAATTCTGACCAACGATTGACTTTGGAGGCCGTAACTGCTTCAGGAAACATGTAATGAATGATAACTGCTTCAGAAAACAGCATAATGAATAATTATTTGGGCTACTAGGATGCCTCAAAGATAAATACCTAATACAAACAACGCAAAGAGAAGAAAGCTTCTCAGATAACTGAGCAAGAGAGCTGTTTCTTTGTCTTTATCTCTTTGTGTAGATACCATGGCATTTTGAGTGTAGGAGACTAATTCAAGTAGCATGTAGTAACAGCAACAGTGTCAGAAAACTGCATGTGTATTAGACATAAACATGGCAAAATCCAAAAGGAATTAAATGTCTGTAAACCTGGTTTCAACTCAATGTTTCTCTTTTTTCTCTGCAATTATAAATTGCAGAGAAATTTATTTGATGTGATTATATGGTCTGGTCCTTTCAGGATGAATATGTTTAGCTTTTAAGTGTTCCTGTGTAATCTTTTCCTTACATAGTGCTGCATTATTGAGCATCATATAAAATTAGTTACTTCGTGCTGATATGAATGTGGACAAAATCAAGCCATTAGTTTGCTTTTTCAGGGACTGCTCTCATAATTGGTTGCATTACTTCTTTTTACAAAAGAAGTGTTGTGTGAATAAAAATGTAATCTTGGCCAAGAACCTTTTAAAAAAGTGTCTTTTTCAGAGTGAAAAAAACACAGTCGAATAATAAATTAGTTTGTGTCTTTTCTTATCAGTAAGTGTTTCGGTAGATGTTTTGGAGTGGATAATCTTGGAAACCATATGCAATAAAGTATATGGAGAATTTTAGTTTTACAGGACAGGGCTTCCAGATCAATACCTTTAAATGCTTTCTGTACAGTAATTGACTTTTATCTGTCAGGTTTTACAGGTACAAAGAGATGTATCTTGAACATATAATGCTTCAACATTAATAATTTTTCAGGAACTCAGAGGCTTATACAGCTTCTGCTGGCAATCCTACCATTTAGACGAAGGGCAGTTGTTTCAGAGTTTGCAAAGCACTTAGATGAGAATTTCCTTTCATCTCTTTTCAAAGAAGATAGATAACCCCTGTCTGTCGGCAGATTTGGATGGCCCAGTTGGCATTTCCCTTGTCCTTGGACAAAGGCCCAACGATTCTGGAAGCAGCTTGGTAAAAGGGAGTTTGTTACCTTTGGCTCCTGTCAGGCATAAACAAGTATTTTCTCTCTCTTGGAATTCTCTGTATATGTATTTTGACCCATTCTTTTGGGCATTTTTCATTTTCATTGAGATCAAACCTCTTAGAAGTAACCAGTGTGGTTTACTTTAGTTTGTTTTTTGCTATTCTGAAGAGGTCAAATTGGCAAAGAAATAGAGATTACGTTTTTACTGGTGGATTTTATAGCTAACATTTCATTAAACTTTTATTAGAACCTGTTTTGTTCATTAGCACGTAACTTCATGAAAAGCTCTTTTGAACTGAAATTTTCAATATTTTGTGAGGACAAAGGGAATTTTTTACCTCCATTCAGCATTTTCTGACCTACCTAAGGTAATGTGAGTGATTTGTGTATTTTTTTTTCTTTTTTAAGAAATGTTATGTCTATGTTCTTCTGAACTTGAATTGGTAACTAACCATGTTTGAAATTTATGGGTTTAAATTCTACACGTATCTAGAGCATATGTCCTGCTAAGTATAAACACAGATGAAATGTTACAAAATTAAAAGCTATCAAATAAGGGCTTTATATAACTAGTCAAAATACATTCTATTTTAGATCACAATAATTTCTTACAGTGATAGATTGACTAAAAATGTGCAACTTTGTAGTGCCTTAAAAATACTATCTGAATTTTCTCACTAGTTAAAACATTATTGTTTATATATTCGTGTAAAAATAAGGGATGTTGTGAGGGTTTTTGTTTAATGCTGAATTTCCAGAGACACCTCAATAATGAGCCCAGCTTTCTCTGAGTTCTCAGTACCCAACAGTTTTTATTGTTCTCGGTTTTCTAAATTATCCCTCAATGAGACTAGACTTTGTCAAAATGTGTCCACAAAGTGCCACCTCCGGCCTATTTCAACACTGCTGCCTGAGCAGCTTTGGTAGTGAGCTAACTTTGGTGATCATGCGGCGGGTTTTCATTTAAGCTTTCCAGCTTCCTGCCTGTGGTGGTCTATTTGTTTCTAAGGTAGAAACATTTTCTCCACATGGGCAAAGCTGATAAGTTCTGATCCAGCAGAGAAATAAATTACATACTAGATGTAATGAGACATCAATGTCCAGTAAATGTCCTGTTGCTTGTGAGAGTAGTACTGCCTGAGACAACAGTCGATAATTTTCTGGTAATTCTCTTAATTCCTTCCATCCCCAAAATTCCTTTGTTAAGGAGTCACATTTAATATGGCAGGTAAAAAGCCTCAATAAGGAACAAAAGTTGAAAGTGTACCAGGAGAGGTAGATACTTTTGAAAATGGAGCAACCAAGAGCTAACAAAAATACCTACTCAGTTGTGTTTCCTTCAAGCGTACAAACGCTGTTCACTGATTAGACTAATCTGATGTTTTGTTAACAAGACTGCTTTCTCCTTTCTCATTGCCAAACTTACTCTTTTGCAAGCATCATGTGGTTCTTTAGTTTTATGGGGAATTTTATTGGTTTATATCAGTAAATCACAGAGCGTAGTGGCACTGGTGGTGACATTGCTGGTTCTGCTGGTCCTTCTAGGGCCGTGCTGGGAGGTACACAGGGCTCACCTCAGGAAGTGTGCCAGTCTCTGGGACAGCTTTCCATCAGAAGCTGGTAAAGATGGCAACAGTCAGTTCGTCCTTCCTGCTCCTCCTACTTTACTATGACACAGTCCTGATCTTTTGAAACAGCTAATGGTCAAAGAAATGTAGCTAACAGGGATGTAAATGACTGCGCTAAAAGAACTTATTTGAATATTGAGAAGATACTTTTATAGATTAATTTTATTGAACACTCGGCAATTTGTTGGTCTTTATTAGCTTCTGTCAAAATATCTTTACATTGCCATGTTCCCTTCTAAGAAAACAAGTCATACTCTGTGATATGCAAGCATAGGCAATCCAGCATTGTTAAAAGCTTATCTGGATGCTGTGCTTCAAAGATATCGTTCCCTTTATAACAAGGCAGCAGCTACACTAGTATCAAGAGCAGGCAAAACTGGAATCCCTGCCAGTGCTTTGACTGCTTTCCTTGTGTTGGGCCGAGTAGAAGAAAATCAAATTTAGTTAATTAGTATTTATTTTTATTCCTCTTTAGACTGCTTCTTACCAAGGTGGGTGGAATGAGGGTGAGAAATTACCTGATTCTGAGAACTGAATGATTCATGAGTCATTCTCTGAAGGTTTATATTCTCTTTAATAAGCCTCTCCCCTTCTCTCTTCCCCCCCAAAAAAAACAAACCCTGAGCCCCAACTTCTTTTGTGCTCTTCAAGATGTGTTTGTTGTCTATTCCAAAAGGACATGCTCTGCACACCCTCACTCCCAGCCCAGTTTAGCCCAAAGCAACACTGAAAATACAAAGTATGTAGGCTACCACAGAATGATGCTTGAAGAATGATAAACCAGATGTGACATGGCTCAATCCATTTCACTTCTAATAATAAAAAGTCCACAGATAGCAAGAATAAAAAAAGCGTTTCTTCAAAGGTTACTTTTTTAGATGATTACTCTTTATGAATTGCCATCTGAAAGAATATCAACATCCAGAAAAATTAGTCTTTTACAAAGGTCAGGACTGAGGGTGGAAATTTGGTAAACTCTTCAGCCTCATCATTGAGTGACTATAAGACATACAGACTGAGAGCAGCTGTCCTCCGTACACCAATTATAGTGTATGCCAGCAGCTCTATTTTTGATGCTCGGTTCCATTTCTGGAAATGCAGAGAAAAGCCTCATCTTTGGATTTTGCTCCCTGGATTTTGCTTCTCTCTGTTATGGGTTTGTAGTTTAGGGGTTTTTAAGATGAAAATCCTGGCAGGTTTTTGAGAAGGAGCTGTGTTTTGTTTACAGCACTGTGTGATGCTGAATTACTTGTTTGGTTTGTGCATTAATTGGTAAATAGGGAGTAGAGAGAATAACTGCACATCCCCTCCACTCAATAAAGACCTCTCTTGCCCTCTCCCACCCCCACGTAGTAGACAGTGAAGCAGTAAGTCTTAGCAGATGAGCCCAGGAGTGAATGTCTGTGACTGAGGCAGAAGCTCTTAGCCACAAGTGCCGTTGGTGTTGCATCCATACATCCATACACAGCTGTGGGAACATGCCTGTGTGCAGAGAGAACATGAGCCTTTAATTTGGCTAGATTTGCACAGGAACCAGCTCAGTGACTGCAGCAGGAGGGGACGAGGTCTGTGGCTGAGCTGTGCAGGGTTCGTGTGGGGACAGTGGCAACCATACAGTCCTGAGTGCTATGTTCCCTCAGAGACCTCCTGGCTGCAGTGCCACAGCTGCTGTCTGCTTCCTGCTGAGTTGCTGGCAAATGGTAGTGGCTTGGCCAAAACTGTGTCAGAGCTGATGCCTCCATGCCTGGGTGTGGCTGTCATCACAAGACAGAGGAGCTTAAATCCCAGCAGGTGCTCCAAATGGAGAGGTGACATTTTCATGTGAGAATTTTTACATCTCAAGTGGAGATATGAGCTAATGGAAACATTTTACAATCCGGTGTTGATTTCATCAGCTTGCTTCTGTCCAAAACATGCCACCTGCACCCCCCACCACCCCCCCCCAAAAAAGAAAGAAATTAGATGTCTTTGTAAAAATATGGAGACCTGTCACTTAAAATTATTTTCTGAGTGGAATGAGGACTTTCAGTCTTCTGGAAATAGCTCTCTGTTCCCCTTCCAACATTTCATGTGCCAACTTTTAATTAATATTGGGGGAAATAAAGTGGAAAGTTGAATTGAGCAGAATAGCTCCTAAAAATAAAACCTTCTCATGGTTTAACTCTAGCTGGTAATTGAGAGCCACACAGCCATTCACTCAGTCTTCACTTGCTTGTGGGATAGGGAGGAGAACCAGAACAAAGTCGAACTCATGGTTTGAAATAAGAATAGCTTAATAATTGAAATAAGTATTATGATAGTTGTCAGGGAAAGAAAGATAACAAAACCAAAGAAAGACAAGTGGTGCACAGTGTGATTGATCACTGTCTGATGTCCAGCCGTCCTTGAGAAGTGGCTGGCTATTCCTTGCTAACTTGTTCCAGTTTATATACTGACAATGATATTCTATGGTATGGAACATCCCTTTGGCTAGTTTAGGGCAGCTGTCGTGGCCATGCTTCCACCCAACTTCTTGTGCACCTCCTCTCTGGCAAAGCACGGGAATCTGAAAAGTCCTTCACTTAGGAAAAGAGCTATATAGGAACAACTGAACATCATTGTGTTATGAACATTTTTCTCATACTAAATCCAAAAGAGAACCCTGTACCAGCTACTAGGAAGGAAACTAACTTTATCCCAGCCAAAACCAGGACAAACCTGAATGCTGGAGATACTTGAGTTTTTAGTTCAGCTCATGAACTTTCTGCCTAACTGAATAGACTTTCGCTTTGCACCCAGCTCTTATGTTATAAGGTAATTCCTTTTGAAAATAATAATATGAAAGATAGTGAGAGCAATGCACTGTGGTTAGGATAAAATGCCAGTTAAGGCTCAAATTCTGCAATTTCTTTACAGACAAAACTCCCATTTAAAGTGAAGATGAGCACTGCCTGAACTCAGGATTGAAGAAGGAGCCATTGTGATCATGCAGTCTGACCCCTGTAAGAACAGGGCACTCCTTTTCATTTAGCAATCTGCTGAGCAGCAGCTGTTAAATTTCCCAAACCACCAAAATGCCTCGGACACAAAGTGTTTGCTTCAGAAATGAGTGTCAGTTCTAATGCATAACCATTTTTCTTAAAAAATCTTTTTCAGAAGACAATTACAAGCTTTGTATTGCAGACTGTGGTTATTATACTACACTTCCAAGAAGAAGAAGAGGGGGAAAAAAAACAACAAAACAAAGAAATCACAATATTTCAGGCCAGCATTTCTCTTGCTTACTAATGGGTTACTTTTGTTTCAAATCAATGTCCTCTGATTATAGTCTTGTAAAGTTTCAGTTTTCACAGTCTACAGAAGTAGTTGCAACTTTGCAAGTTAAAATACACGTCAAGATAATACTCTTGTTTCGTTTAGAAGTAATAACTTTTCAAGGAGATCCGGGAAAGGTAGATGTCATTTGTATTTAAGGTTTGCATCTGAGATGTAGTCACAGTTCATCAGCACTCAGAGGGGTTTGAAACTTGGAAAATACACTTCCAAGTTTAGGGGTAAAAGGGTTATTATCTCTTATGTGTACAAACAAAGCAAAACAAAACCAGTGAAATGGAAAACCCACAGTAGATTGCAAGCAATGTTTCCATGCATTTGAAAGCATTTCTTTTTAAAAGAAATCTTGGCACATAGTTCTTCTCACTGGAATGTTTTTCACTATAGATGGATATATACACTTACAAAAATAAGACTGTATATGTGCATGTGTGTGTTTGAAAGACTGTCTATACATCTGTTTTGCTGGGGAGATCTTCATGGTGTAGCTACAATGGTTGACTCTGATATAAGTAGATAAAAAGAACCGTGTTGCTTATAAATAATCGTTCTTTGTGTGCTATGCCATAATGCTTTTCAGTAGTCCTATTTGCATGTAGAGTTTTAATTAAGAGATAACTGTCACTGCAGGTTAACTGCAGAAGGCTGCAGTACCCAACAGAGAGATAAATGCCAATGCCAAGTCACACAGGTTGGAGAGCATACAGGGAGTCCATAATAAAAAATGAGTTTACAATTAAAACTCACTTATTACTAACTTACTGTGTTACGTGCAGAGATTATGAGGTCCAAAATCCTGTTGCTTAGGGTTACATACCAGGTTTGGGGGTTTTTAGGGGGCTGTTCCAGAGTCAATCTACAGCCAATACATTGGAAATTGAAACTTTGGGATACAATCCATAAGCTTGCTAGGAGGGTATAGGTGCCCTATTAGACAGGAGTGTGTTACAGCTTTCAGCACACTGGGAAGTCCTGGAACAGATTGCAAAGATTCATCTCAGCTTGATTCACAAGGGCTGTAAGTGTCCTTCGGTCTGTTTGAAAGTGTTTTTGTTTCTAATTAATTTAGCCAGAAGATACTTTATTTCTGACCTTCACAAACCACTGCCTGTCTGATACCAGTTTTGAAAGATCCCATTAACTGTTTTATTTAAAAAAAAAAAAAAGGCAACCTGTCTTTTTCCTCTTGTGAAGAGCAAAGTACAAAATGGATATATATAGCTACTGTTAGTGAGCCATTATATATATAACATTTTTCCACAGTATGTGGTATGTTTTTCAGTTTATATGACATAATAATGGCATTTGAAATAATATGAAATCTTCATTTCCATGAAGTCACCACCAAAAATCCCATTAATTTAAGAAAGGAGCTACCTACCTTGCCATTTGTAATTTAATACCATTTTCTTACTGCCATTGAAGTCAGTAAGTACTCTTTACCACTAACTTCAAAATAAGACTCTCCCTCTCTGTCTTTGAGATGCAGATAGAGAAATTTTCTTCTTCAGTCTCAGTGACAAGGGCTGCCAAGTCTGTGAAAGGAAAAATGCACTGTTCTGCCATTGCTAAAGAGCCTAAACAGAGCTGTCTACTCTTGTATTGCTTTAAGCAGCCGTCAGGAGTTGTGTGTAAGAGTTAGCTGTAGGGTTTGTGCATGCTGATTGAGATGAAAATAATGGCCCTTCAGATTTTTATAGTGAAATTACTTTTGCAAAGTATGTAACTCGCAATACATTCTACAAATAGGGAAGTGACAGTGCCACGATTTAAGAACTAACCTAGACAGAAGAACAAAAGTTCAGCGTTAAATTCATGAAGCATCAACGACTTTCCTGAACTAAAATGTGATTTTAAGTTTGTGTAGATTTTTAATTATAAAATAAGATAAACAAGTTTTTCCTTCTTTCTCATTGATATCATATTGCCGGCAAAATGCATCTGTTTTAAGAGTTTGAATCTGTTGAGAAATTGTTATAACTGCATGTATTTTAGGACTCTTCAGAGACATTATGGGTGAACTGTTCCAGCCTGCTCCTGTCCCCCAACAGCAGGAGATATTACTACTACTTTTGCATCCCACTTTTCTCTTAAACACCGTGTTCCAAAAGTGTCCAATGCTATTCTCTCTAAAATACATCTTGCGAAAATGCAGTGTGTAATTTTTCTATGCACCCATTGGTGTTGAGGCCAAGTGTTTCTGTAGCATGTGATGACAGATAAGAACGCTAAGTAGCTGTGAGATCCGTTCTTCTTAATACAACATAAATAAGCTTAAATGCTGCTAATGGCTTTTTTTTTTTTTTTAAAGGAAGGGATGTAGGTGACCTCTACATGACTGTAAGTTGTGCATTGTGGCCAGGTGGAAGTGCTCTATAGGCTTTGAGGTTGAAAGGACAACTCTATCCTGTGCTGCTCCAGCCCTTCCCATGCTCTGCATGAGGCCCCCTTGCTTCCCTGCTCTCGTACCCATGGTCTTAGGCTGCAGCAGTTGCCAGAGACTCAGCCTTAGGCTTACTTAAGCCTCAATATACTTAATACAAAAAGTCTTAAGTCCCACACATCCCTCTGCCTCCCATTACTACTAGTCCATTGATGGCAGTCTTCCCCGTTGTTTATTTGCTATTTTTTATTGGTTGCAGTTATCGTCACAGAATGGTCCCTTTCAGCTTTTCCATCAGTGACATCAGGTCTGCTTCCAACTTTCATTTTATACAGTCTTTTAGATCAGCACTCATCTTCACAGAGAAGAGTACAATTTTTTTAACATAAGTATTTAATGTATCAGTTATTAGCTCAGGTTGTTTCTTCCTTAACGTTCTTCTTACAACCAATTTTCCTTGCATTTTACTTTCTTTGCAGACTCATATTTCCTTAGCAAATTTATTCACATCTCCACATGCTGCTACATGGAGTCTATTCCTGACAGAATTTGCCTGTATTTGCAGCAAATCTTTTTTGAATTCTTGTGTGAGAGAACTTTTTCAGAAGAATATAAAGATAATTGAAAGCCATGTATTTTTGATTATGAAAATGCCAACAAATTAAAGTGTGTTTATCATCATGACTAGGCTAAAAGATGAGATTTAAGTACTCTTAAGCCCAATATATTTTATCCTGAAAAACAGCTTACTGGCTTACATTAAAGTCACATAGTAAAACTAAGAACATTTGCATTTTTGAAGTATCAACAAGGAATTTAGAGCAGAATAACAGAAATTTTAGTAGCTGTATACCAAAAGAAGCACAACATGGAGAAAATCAATATTTGATTTTTTTGTGGTTTTCCCTAGAATGAAATATTCTTTGCAACATGATATGCCTCCAAACTGTATGAAAAAAGTATTATATTAAATATAATTAGCTTTTGTCATACTTAGTGATTTTTCTAACTTATAAATGTGCCTGTTAAGACTTCAATAAGAGATCCTAACAAATACTTTAAAATGTTTTTCACTCCATGTCAAAAAAAATTGAAAATTGGAGAAGTATATGCACATCCTGTATGATCCCTCCTTCTGTTTTTTTCCTAATGTGTAGCTTACACTATAAATAGCAGTATCTGTCTTTTCAGTTAGAATCAAAGAGGAGCTCACTGCAGAAGTCATACTTTGCCAGTGCTGCATGAAGTTGTACAGAAATATGTATCCCAGCTGGTTGGCCTAGGGTTCCTGTAAAGAATTGGCTCATGCTGTAACCAGCTCCTTTTTCTCTGCAGCCCATATAACTTTGTGACAAGAACGGCCTGTCTGCTAGAATTAGGCCTATTTCTAAAAATCATATCACCATGGTTGCTTAATTTCCTGGTGGTGTTACAGCTCGAATTACCTGATTTTTGCAGTAGCAAATCTATGGCCATCAACTGTAGTAGTGGGAGCTTTGCTGATGACCCTACACTTCCAACCCATGCCTGACACACAGTGTTTTCTGAATGGAGAAACTACGTAAGCCAGAGCACCCAAGTGATGCTCTTCCCAGATGGCTACTTGTCAGTGCAGTGCAGTGTCAGCTAGCCATGTAGCACTGAGACAACTAATAAAATCAGAATGAGGGAATTTACAAAATAATTAAGGGACCTTGGACGTGACACAATTTCAGGCAACAGGATGTTTTATTTATGACTACCATTAGTGTAACCAAGACTCTGTTGTGTATGAAAGTTAATGAGTGTAAGTTGAAGAGGAGAGAGGTAGCATATTGAGAACAATGTGGTGCAGAAGCTTCACAGGTATTACTGATTGGCTTCAGACACTCTACATCTGGAACATATTAATATGGCTCTCCTTTCTAGTCAGAAAAGTCCAAAGCAAGTAAAGGAGATTTGTTCCAAGCTAAAATAAATAAATAAATATCATGGAGCTAATTTCTATTTGAGGGGAAAAAACCAGTTAACTATTATTGTATTTTTTTAAAAAAGGCTATCTAAATTGATTTAGGTACATCATAAATAATGCATTAAATACTCCATCAAGAATTAGCCACAAATTCAAGTTACTGAAGCAAGCAATGTAAACGATCACAGTGTAGCAAGAAAATCTGGTGTCACTTTTGTCGTAAACATAAGAATGTGCCCACTTGCAGATTTCCAAGTTGAGTCCTCTAAAATGTCATTCTCCCATTCGTGTTACTTGAGTTACTTTCCTTCCAGAACCAAACCTGAGTAAAAATACATATTGTGCTGTTCACTAGAAAAAGAGGTAAATGACACATAAAAAAGAAGCAGTTTGTGGTGAGGCTGTCATGGGTTTATTTACAGAGAAACTAGTTGGTTAGGACTTAGCAACGTGTTTTGGAGATCTTCAAGAAACTATGTGATGGGATAAACTGAATATGAAAAAAAGAAAATCAGCATGATTTCTAGCCGATATCATACAGGGAAGATGGAGGGAAGGTAATTCAAGCCAATATGATTTATTGTATTAAACTTAAATATAACATTGAGAGGTGCTACACCTCTCCATAATAATTTTATTGCCAAGAACCGTAAAAACAATTCATTCCAAGATAAAAAAATACCCTATTTTCCTTTAATTTAAATTTAGATTCATAGTTATGAGTAGTATCCATACAGGTTAATCTGATTTTTTAAACATAAAATATATAATAAACCTGTTTAATTTTCTAGTACAATTTCCCACCTACAGGCAATGTAATACTTTATTCAGAAGTAGTCTAGCAGTCTTACAGCATGATCTGTGCTGCCTAAATATTATGAGGAACCAATATTTCACAAGGTAAATTAGGTAACTCTTTACTGCTTACTGAGTCTCATTATTAGACTCATAGGATCATATAATGATTTGGATTGGAGGAGAACTTAAAGATCATTTAGTTCCAACCCACTGCCATAGGCAAGGAAACTTTCCACTAGACCAGGTTTCTCAAAACCTCATCCAGCCTGGCCTTGAACACGTCCATTTTCTGGCGAAGGATTAAATGCATTGTTACATATCCTAAAGCTTTATTTAAATCTGTTACCCTCCATTATGCCTTTATGATACTTTCAAGATGTAGAAATTGGGTGTAGTTGTTGCTTATGCATGCATTACAACAACTTGGGCAGATGGACTCATGTTTGACAGGTGAAATGTTTTAATAGGTTTTAAATAGTATATGTATCTGTGAAACACAGCTAAACACTTAAATTCCTGTCAGAACAATTCATATGCAAGACATTTAGGACTCTGAGTTTCCCTCTGTGTGTGAGCTTGGAAAACTCTTCCTGTTTATTCACTTACTATTTTCTTCCGTAAGTAGATTTTAGACGGGAGTGTTCCACTGAAAGAAGCAACCCTGTATTTGGCCGTATTTTTCAGTCCTTTTTTTTTTTCGCTAAACACTTGAAAAAGTAGGAAACACTGTGTTTTCCCAGTGGTTGTACAACAAATATTTCATCTTGGTCTTTCAGCACCTGTTCCTCTGTCCTTCTGTGTTGCAGAGACATTGGAATTCCAAGTAGTGATAGATGCTGTCCATTGAAATAGCAAGTCATAGCATAGCACTGTTATGTTTTCTAAAGCACTTAAACCAATTTATTACAGGCAATTGTCACATTTTCTTTGTCTATCTCTTTTTATTGTTTGAAGTAGACTTTTGGTGATGCACAAAAAAAACCCAATTATTACTTGCTCGTGTGCTATCTTGACCCATATTTTAAATTTTTTTCTATTTTTTTATAGGTCCTCCCATGCCATCCTCCTCATCTAGTCCATCAGTTACTGAACATTTACACTCCCCTCCTCCATCACCCAATCTCCATGACAACCAGAGGTGGTTATTAAGTAATAATGCCAGCCAGCCAGTTCAGGACTCTGATACAGATGAGGACTATACTGCCAGCTCATATCTAGTACAGACCGGTACTGTTTCAGTGTCTGTCCCAGGTCATGGTAAGAAGAGGACACTTCGTCCATAGCTTGAATACCTTTTTATTTTCCATCCTCTTACAAAATTGCCTAATAAAAACTAAATATAGCAAAATTATCTTTTTTTTTTAAATTATTTTCCTCTAAATGTTGCAAATGATGTTTCTGCTTTACTGTAGGGTAAAGTAATTTCTAATATATAAAAACTCATTTAAGTTATTTTAAAATGCATTACTTATATGAAGCAATAGCCATTAATATTTATTATGTAATGTAATATGTAGCCTTTAGTTGTACTTTCTAAAGAGTAAGCTGAAGTTGGTTTAACTGTCATGGTGTTTGACTTCAGAATAATGAAAAAGTTATCTGTTACTAGCTCATCAAGTTGAGCAGGTTCCAGACATTTCTTTAGTTTCCCTGACACAGAAGAACAGAATTTATACATTACTGGATATGGCACTCTAGACTGAGGAGAGGGATCTAGACAAAGAAAGCTGTGTGGTTAGAGAAGGGAACAGTGACTCCTGAGAGATGTCATTTATCTATTTCTCGTAACCAACAGGAGCAACATGAACTTGAAACACCAGTGCCCACTTACACGTGCCCTAAGAAATCACATTTTTACTACTGCTTTTTTTTAATAGGCACAGAGTTCCATTTTTGTTGTATGAGTGAACAGATTTTCTTCGGGTAGGCAGACTGGAAGAATAATTTGTTAATTCACAGCCCTGCCCCAGCAGTTTTGTAAAGCTTGGAACAAGCTTCTTCATTTTCTAAGAACTATTTCTGGCCTTTGATTTTAAAGAACTTTCCTTCAGATGAACCACTAGAGGGAGTTTGGAGAAATATTTTTCTACAAATTGCACATCAGTTGATTGGACAGAACTGATTTGCAGAGCAAAAGATACTAGCTTTGAGCTTCTCTTCTGAGCTTTGATTGCAATTTTGGTGTTATGTTTAAAAGGCCAACCTGCTGAGAGAAACCGTGTATGTAAATTTGACAACCTCTTTTTTTTTTCTTCTGCTTTCATGTTAGGAGCTTGGGTTAAGATCTGTAAAATTAACAACGATAAGTTTCTTTCTGCATGTTCAACTTGCTCAATATTTAGTCTGTGAATAACTCCCAAATAAATAGTAATACATTGTGATATTCAGGGTATGTTGTGAAGATGTCTCTTTTCCTTTATGTCTAGGAAATTAAGTCTGTTACAAAATGTATACATTATCTAAAAGGTAGCCTAGTTTGATTCCATAAGTCAATACTTTTAGATTACTGTATCCACCAGCCCTTACGCTACACATGAAAAATACAAAAGCAAGAGAAGGCTCTTAAAAAGTTTCAATAGTTCTTACAACTCATAGTGTCTCAAGAAGGATTCATCTTTCCTCTAGGTTTTAGCATTTTGCTGCTTCTAATATTTTCAAATTTGCCTGCCTGAGTTTGCCAACCTTGAGGAAAATTCCATAGCCCCTTTCATCGCAGACTAGTCAAAATAGTTTCAGCTGGTCCCATGGCAAGTCAAGTCTTGGTCTTTCAGCAGGACAAAATAAGGGGGATTTTGGTAACAAAGAGGACAGAAGTTAACACTGTGGTGTAAGTTGAGAGAGTTGCCATTGGTAATACTTTTGCTAAGCCAAAAGGAAATGCAGCATACTAAGTACATGTTCCTTTTCCCGTCCCCTCTCCCTTCCGTCTGTGTTCCTATCTCCTTTATCTGCTCATGTCTGAGATTTGCCTCTTCATTGTCTATTTGCACTAGAAGTACTTGAAGTTTCTGCTTCCCACTGTCAAAGAATTAAATTAATGATTTATATACACTCATAATCTAGTAGTGCAGGCAGTATAAGACAATGATCTTTTTGGCTCTCCACAATACTAGACTTGTTTTTAGAAGTGCTTCAACTTGTCAACCACAGATACTGTATTTGTGATTGCCACAATTTAAGAAGTGTTTATTTGCTTTTCTGCTGGCCAAAGAGAAGACCGTAGGTGTGCTGATAGCAGCCTTCTATCCCTGCAGTCAGCTGCAGAATCAGGGTTTACGTTACTTAAAGATTCTTTCTACTCAGCACATATACGAATACTGCTTGGAACACCTACTTGACGTGGTTTCTCATATCTTAAACTGTTGGCCTATTGATGGGTAAAAAAAACCATTCTTTGTAAAACAGGCAAGAAGAGAATTCAATAACTAAGCTAGTATTGCTAAGTTAGCTACAACTTTCTTCTCGATGATTTACTTTGTTGTGTAGCCTTTTTATCTGTATGTAGATCTCTCCAAATCTACTCTAGAAAAAAAATATCATTTAATCATGGCCTTTGGCACAGTCTTATTTGAGTATTATATTTTTATTTTAGCTAAAATGATAAGTAGTACAGCGTATGTAGCACTTTCCCAGAAGGAAGGGTGGGGATTTATCACCAGTTGTCTTTTCTTTTGCATCTGGATTAATTAAATTTTCCATGCTATCTAATGTTAATGTGTATAAAATAACTCCACTGCCATATTCAGAATGATTTTGTCCAGTGTTTATATTGGCAGGGGGTTGGTGATCACTTGTGAAGCATTTAGGATTAAAAACGTACTGAATGAAAACAATTATATTATTGAATTCTTACCAGTTATATTGACTTTATGTGAATAGCAAGTTAAATTACCCCCTCTGTAGTCTATGCAAACATCTGTTTGTTTTCCTTCAGTGTGAGTTCATTTCATCAATATAGTTTATTTGATCAATTCCTTCAAAATGTAAAGGATCTGATTATGTATATAGAATTATATTAATTTAAGCCTTTGAGTTTGATTTGTTTGTTTTGTTAACCAATGGGAATTAACATTCATTTGAGGAACTGGCTAAAAGAGAAATGAGAATTACTAAAATCAGTTGTCAAGTGCTCACCAAATGAGAAGAAAAAGTCTTTGTGAAGGTACTACTAGTAGCTTTAAAAATTCAGATGAAGACAGGACTTCAGTGGACAGTTTGCTAGGAGCCATTTAATTTCAGTAAAAGCAGTGTGTTAATAGGTTGTGAAACTGAGGAGGAGGTAAGTTTTTGGACCACCAGTCATAACAGTATTCATAGTACATCGTACATTTACATAGTACGTCCAATTTATTCTACTTGATCCTCTTCTCCACAGTGCAACACAGTATACTGGCTCTGTTCCAGCAGACAAACTGTTTGTCTGCTCATTTCAGAACCTTTTACTAGTTTTATTGTTTTTTGAAAGAATAGTGAACTGAAATATAAGAAACAGGGGCATAGGAACATATCTGCAGGGGAGAGAAATGGTTATTTAAGAGAGAGGGATGGTGAACTAGGAGCTGGGAGAAGACAATTCTTGAATGTGACTGAGGTGGAAAGGATTTCTTTATGTAATACATTTTTCTTACAAACAACACAAGTCATGTAAAGTCTGTATTTAAGCATCTTGATAAGCTTTTTAATTTTTTTCCACCAAAAATTATGGATTAGTCAGAATTTGGCAGGGAATTGATTGAAATCAGTAGTAGCTTATCTTCCACACAGACATGTAGATATGGCATTTAAGGATCTGGTCTAATGGTGGACATAGCACTACTAGGTTAACAGTTGGACTCAATGATCTTAAAGTTCTTTTGCAACCTAAACGCTTCTGTTATTCTGTTTATTAGTGTGAGAAAGGCAGTGCTAAAGTCTTGTTAAGCAGAGATTATGAAGAAAAGATAAGTGTTCACTGTCAACACTACTAGTTGCTTACTGCTGGCAATAGAGATGAAAAATCTAGATTAGAAATTCAGATTTAAGGGCTTTTACCCTTTAAGTTGAAAATATTATGGCAGAATCATCAAATGCAAAATAAATGTATTTCACCGCAGCATTTCTACACAGTGTGTTTGAGCATTTAAGTTGTACAAGGTTCTCATATTGCTTAGCAG
Organism: Colius striatus; assembly: GCF_028858725.1. Taxonomy (NCBI): domain Eukaryota; kingdom Metazoa; phylum Chordata; class Aves; order Coliiformes; family Coliidae; genus Colius; species Colius striatus. The sequence continues at coordinate 63,845,049 of NC_084761.1, forward strand.
TTTGTGATGATAGTTCATCTGATGGGAAGATCTGAAAAAAAATTCAATGTAAAGTGGTTTTCAGTTGTTCTTAATCAAGAATGTGCCAAGTGATACACAATAAACAAGAATTTGATCCAGCCACATAGGAGTTGCAGGTTGATGGACTTTTCAATTGAAAATATCCAAGCTTTCCTGCAAGGAGAAAATAGTAAAAAAGTGAAATCTAGATTATAACTCTGAATTTCAATTTATGAAGGAGAAAAAATAATCTAATAAGGCTGGTTGAATAACTTATAAGAACACTTCATATTCAGAGGTCTCGTAGGATATCTCACTACAGACAACAAATGTTCAGTGGCATAATTCTCTTATAAACACAATTGAGGACTTCAGTTCATGATGACTCATTAGAATTTGATGGGAAGGGTATCTGTCAGACAGAAATGATTATTGTTTTATCATACCACAGTGTTGAGAAGCCAAAATCATAGCCTTCTGCTTTTGTATGAATACCTGAGAGAACACATACCAAATGGTCAAGCCTAGCAGCAGTAATGACCAGATGCAACACACGTGAAAGGTGTAGGTGTGAATTTTGTTAAGGGTTTGGCGTTTTTTTTTTTTACACTTCAGTTTTTACCTCCAACTACAATTTTTTATTTTGCTGTGTAGATATCTCAATTAATGTATGTCATGGTTCAGGCCCATCCAGGAACAAAAGACCACAATTAGACTTAAGTACCGCAGACTTAAGAAGTCACAAAGGACAGGGAGGGCTTAATGGCGGCTTATGATCTTGGACAATACAGACAAAGCTACTCAGCTTGGAGAAGAGAACAGAAAATAATTTAATCCACCACCAACCAAAACATAATTAACGGAAAACAACAAAGTGATACAACAATGAAGAACACAACCAGCCTTTTAAGACCACCTTCTCCACACCCCTCCCCTCTTCCCCGAGTTCAGAGCCCTGAGCCCGGTGTCTTTATCTCCTCTCCCCATGAATGGCTCAGGAGGACAGAGAATAGAAGTTTCAGTCAGTCTTTTCTCGATGGATCCTGCCGTTTGTCTCTCCTCAGGGCAGACAGGTTCCTTGCCAGTCTCCCCTGCTCCAGCACAGGGTACCTCACACACCCGGCAGCCCTGCACAGGCCACTCCAACGTGTGTTCATCCCGAGGGCTGCAGCTCCTCTCCTCCTCCTGTCTGTGTCTCTGGCCCGCGGGTTCTCCAGCACGGCCTGTGCCATGGCCACCTCCTCACACAGTCTCCTACCCGTCCAGGCACACTCACCCAGAGCTGCTGGTGGCTCTCAGTCCTGCCATTGCCCTCCATGGATTGCAAGGGTACAGCCTGCGTTCTTGCCACAGGTTGCAGAGGGATCTCCAGTCTGGCGTTCCTCCTTCCTTCTTCCTTCTCTGACTGTGAGGTCCACACGATCATGTCATCCTACTCACTTCAAATTCCCATCCTTAAATAGTGATGGCAGAGGCACCAGATTGGCCCAGTCAGGCTGGAGGTGGGTCCGAACCTCAGAGCTGGGGGAAAAGTCCGAGAACTCTTTACCAGGCCTGCACTGCAGCCTCCTGTTACGAAGCAAAAGCGTCTCCTCGCAAAACCATGGCAAGATGTGACCACTGTAACAAAGCAATCTGCCATTTCCTTTTCTGCCTTTCCCTTCTTAGCAGGTGCAAATAGAAGTGAAGTGTGAATGACTCTGTCCAGTGTACATGAAGGGATTTGTGTTAAATGTTAGTGGAAGACACAAGTGACTTTAAGGCATCTTTTCGTCCTTTGCAGCACCTGCTCTTCCCCCTGTGAGGGTGGGAAGAGGAGAATGTGATTTCTCCCTTGTAAGAATGCTAGAGAATATTGGAATTCTCCAATTCACGGGTTGGAGAACCTGTGGATATTGAAAAGACCCACTGCAAATTAAGTCAGTCCTAGCCAACGTCATGGGAAGTACCTCATGAAATTTTCAGACAGTCCTCCTTTAGTGCCAGATGAGCTCTTCCCAGCCCTTGTTCCATCCCTGTTTTACTATAGTTATTCCATAAGGGAAACTACATCTGCTGCTGAACTAGAACTTAGCAGCTAGACAGTCACCTACCATGTAATTAACAGCAGTGTGGTTCTAATTATTTGGGAATAAAAGGAGCCAGGAGGGGAAAGGGCGGGTGGGGTTGGAAGTGCCTGGGGGAAAAAGGAAATACAAACATGATGGTGGGAGAGCAAAAGCTTAAAAGCTGTTTAGCTTGAGGTGGTTTTTTGAGTTTTTTTTTTTTATCTTGGTGAAGTGTAAATTTGCTTCATTTTATCTCTGTCATTCTGCAAAGTGTCAGTTCATCCAAATTCCCTAGAAACACTGTGGGTATCCACACACCTTTTTTTTTTTTTCACTGTCATCTTACACATTATCTAATAAGATTTTTTTTTTTAACCTCTTACCTCATAGTTCATGATAAATTAAGTTTTGTGGTGGTTGTATCAGTACATACAGTTTGTCTTCAGGTCTCACACCAGTCCTAAGATGTGTTACTTGAAAAATGAATTCAGACCTGTTTGGTTTGAATTAGTCTGTGATAATAAATTAAGAATAATAGATCAAACTAGGAGGAATTGTGTTGAAGAACATCATGGGGATATATTATAATCTTGGTTTTATTTAACATCGTTATTAGTTATATGGGTGAAGGAATAAAAATGGCACTAATAAAATTTCCTAATAATACTAAATAGTTAGGAATCTGAGTGCCAACTGGGGACAAAATGTTAATAGAAAAGGACAGAGAATGATCATTAATTGTATGTCCAGAAACTAATAAAGTGGAACTAGAACTGAAAAATGTAAGCTGGTCGGAGATGCAAGGTATTGAGGAAAATCTGAGAAGTGGTGACACAGAATTTGAATCAGACATAAGTCTGCAACATAGTCTTAGAAGTACAGTTTGAGTTGGGTTTACAGATACATCAACAAAGAGGGAGTCATATACTCCATCAATGCAGTATAAGTTTTGAATTTGGACTTCTTGGTTTTTTCAAAGTACCTGTCAAATTCTCTTATTATGTTTAAAATTATTGGCATTTATTTTACTATTCAAATATATTTGCATGAAAACAGTTAGGAGATTAGAGATATTAACATATGGGAAGAGATAAGAGAATAAAACTTTGACTCGGTACATAGTCTAAACACTAATTAAGTGCTGACAAAGGGAAACCAGTAAACCAAGATGAAATGGAACATGTTGTATACCATGTTAGAGATACAATTAAAAAAAACCAGGATGAAAATAAAGGAAAGATAAGGCATATTAACAGGAAAAACTATCTAACGGTGAATTGGGTTAAGAATCGAAAATCATAGAATCGTTTTTGTTCGAAAAGACCTTTCAGGTCATCAAGTCCAACCAATAACTTAACACTGCCAAGCCCACTACTAAACCATGTCCCTCAAGCACCTTATCTATGCGTCTGTATACTATCTCAAGGGATGGTATCTCCTAGGCAGTCCATCCCAGTGTCTGACAAGCCTCTCAGTAAAAAAGTACTTCCTAATCTGCAGTCTAAACCTCCCCTGGCACAACTTGAGCACATTTCCTCATGTCATAGAATGTCCTATCACTTGTGACTTCGGACCAATCCCCACTTGACTACAACCTCCTTTCAGGTAGTTGTAGAGAGTGGTCATGTCTCCTCTCAGCCTCCTCTTCTCCAGGCTGAAGATCCCCAGTTCCCTTAGCCGCTCCTCATAGGACTTGTGCTGTAAATCCTTCACCAACTTTGTTGACTGTCTCTGAAAAAACTCCAGAACCTCAGTGGCTTTCTTGTAGTGAAGGGCCCAGAACTGAACGCAATATCTGAGTTGCTGAGTACAGGGGTACAATGACTTCCCTGGTCCTGCTGATCACACTGTTTCTGATACAAGCCATTCTGTAATTAAGCCAAAATGCCATTGGACACTTTGGCCAGCCAGGCAAGATTGATATCTAAGATACCTAAGTCTGTATCAAGAAAAGTGACAGAAACTGTCACTTTGTAACATGAAATCAAAATAAATAAAAATGAGAGTCATACTACTGAAAAGAAACCTATATTCACTTAGGAGAAGGTGTACTGAGGCAACTTCCTGTAGCTTTTCTAGTAATACCTGCATGAATTTCAAATCAGGTTTACATGAGTTTGTAGGTTACAACATTGTCATACTAAAGCTGTGGTAGGTGTGTTTCATTAGCAGCATGGGTGTTGCACTGCATTGTCTGTTTAAATATAACAGGAAACTACAGTTTGTCCTTTAGCCCAGAGTTCACTTTGAAATTGTGGACACCTTCCACAATAAATGACTTGCAAAACAGACACTTTGCCTTCTCACTTACTGGGCCATTTTATGTCCTACAGAATTACAAAACAAAGTTGCCTGTTCTCAGTGAAGACTGCCGATGTCTCCTGGGCATGTGCATATTCATGTAAATATTTCGTAAGCAAAAATGTTTGATACCCATAAATTCAGAATGCCCATGGTGCTGAGTAGAGGTATTTGACAAGCTTTCTGTAAATGTGGAATAAATTCATGCTATAAAAATACATGCTTGCTTTTTTTCTGAGGCAAGAAACTGTTGTATTTCAGCCACTGTGTAGCAGTGCTTACAGGCTTCCTTGGTAGCTACAGGGGTACTTAATCTCTTTACAGTAAAAAATCAGACAATGCAAGAAGGCCAGTAGCCTTTAGGTACAGATCGACAAATTTATGTGTTGCACATGCTTGAGGAAAATATAGTTGCTTTTAAAAACTTTAAAAATTGTGCTTTGCATACTAGCCAATTTATTTTTGATCCCTTTTTGATACTTGACCTCAATTTCATGAATCGATCTTTTTATCCTCTTCAGTTTTTAAGCCAAATTTCTGTCAACATTGTTCCCTTAATATACAAAAATGTACATTTGTTCAGTTTAATTAAGCATTCAGTCTGTTTGCCAAGAGCAAATTACAATTCCCCAATCTCACCCTCACCCCTCCAAAATCAAATTTTACAAAGTGGTGGGCAATTAGTTCTCATATCTGATTGTTGTAAGTCATGTTTTTCTTACAGATTGTTGTAGTTTTCGATCTCTGTTACTTAATAGAAGAGCCAAGACCAATTATTTCTCCTCAGATTCTGGCCTTTGTAGCCATCAAAGAACATTCTCCCCCACACCTCCTGTATCATTAGCTGCAAATCATCTTTCCAAAGATGATTTCGGCCTCTTCACAAATCAAAGGATTCAGAGTGATAAATTATCCATCTTATACTTGAATGCATGCCAGATGGGACAACCTGCCAACTGTGTATCATTCTGTGGATACAATCTGATGTAGAGACATTTCCTCTCCTCCTCCCTTCCCCGTAAAAAAGTCGTATTACAAAAAATCATGCAAGTTAAGAAAATCTGTGAAGATAAATTGATTCTGAAATGCAGTGCAATAGAAAAGCAGTATATAGTTTTATCAAAGGAAGAAAGCTGCATTCAAATGTCAGATCACTTAAACTGAACAAACATGTACCTGGCAGTATAGATGAACATGAGTGTCAAAAATGCATCCCTTCCCTGCTTGCCAGCTCTTACACACACATCGTTTCGTGTGACTAGCTTGATTGCAGAACAGACATTTCTGCTTGCAAGATAAGTAGCTTGATTTTAAATCCTGTCACAATTTGTTAACAGAAGAATCCTGAAGTTGTGATTGGAAATGGACATGTACTGTTCTCGTGAGGGAAAGTAGACTCTACCGAGTTTATGGCAGAAGTCAGTTTGCAGTATAGAGGTGAAAGAAGAAGGAAACATAGAGAGTTTATTTTCATTATAAATTACAGAGATGAGGACCTTATCCAGCTTAGGCTGACTTCTAGAGATAGAAATGGTGTGCAGGCACATAGCAAATAACTTGTTTGAGGTCAGGATCAGACCAAGTGTCTTGCATCATAGAATCGTTACAGTTGGAAAAAGCCTTTAAGATCATCAAGTCCAACCACTAACCTAACACTGTCATCACTACATTAAACTCTGATATTTACGGTTTTTCATTATTTTATTTCAGGGAAAAGTCCAATATTTTTAACTCTACCACAATACAAGGTTTTTATTAAAGCTTTATTTAAGAAGAGAGTGCTCAAGATCTTACACTTGCTCCCATTTCTTCATCACTTAGTGGCAACAGCCTGAACTTAGTTTTACAAGCTCTTATTGCTTCTGATGCTCACCAAGCCTTGATAGCTTTGAGAATACAAAAGTTCTTCAAGAAACATAAAAATGAGATGAAGGTTGTTAAAAGAGTTCTGATAAAATCTTTTTTCACCCCCCCTATTTTTTTTTTAAATCTTCTGGTTTCATCGTCTTTGGCTGTTTGTGCTGGAAGTTGTTTTTCTGAAAGTTATGGGATTTTCCAATCTGTGAAAGCTTGGTCAGTCATTTAATTTTTGTGTTTGTTTCAGTTGAATTAGAATTAGTTGTTCATGCTCATTGTAAGGAGTTGATGTTTTGGAGAGCACCGCATGTCTGCCAGCTCCTGTTGATTGTGGAAAACTTTCTTCCTTCAGATGGGCCTGAGTCTTTAGTTACTGTTGAAGAAAACTGTACAAATACATAAAGTGACTGATTTATTCCTTAATTCTGCTGAATGCTGATGATTACTAAGGCCTGATTCTGCACTTCTGAGGACAGACAGGTTGCTCTTGGATTAAATAGAAGTTGCCAGTGATGGTTAATACAGGAGTCAAGTCATTGTAATGCAACTGCAACACATGTTTTATTCTGTAGGATTGAAAAAGTCTCTACAGTAAAAAAGTAGAGCATTTAACAAAAATTAAAAATCTAATTTGTCTTCTTTTTGGCTTCCATTTTAACTCAGTTTTGGACAGCTGTAAGTTGGAGGATGATGTTTTAGTGCTTTAAACAATGATGCTTGCTGGAAATAAACAGGAGTCTCACAAATTCAGCTTGCAGATGCTTGTCTTGCACAGGGGAAATACTGAGGATTTTGTGCTTGAGTCATTAAGCAAAAAATGTATGGATATGCATTGGATGACTGAGAAAACAGAGCTTGTCTCAAAGTTGCTTTGAAAAATAAAAGGCTAAACATTTGGTGCCTTTAATTTAACATTCTTTATCTTTTTAAATATTATCGGTGATTTTAAAAGCTGAAAGCCTATGCTTAAAGCGTAATTTCTCTGTTCTTCTACCTCATACACAAAAGATTTCTCCATTTACTATCTTTCAGTATCTGACGTAGGATTGACATGAATTTCTTTGTCACTAAGCCATTAGGAGTTACACAGGAGCAATAACCCTCCTTTTTAAGGATGCAGAGATCTGACTAGAAGGCACATCAGTCTTTCTCTCTCATGCAAGGCCAAGGATTCCTATTGTCAGATGCAGTGGGCATGAAAGCAGCAATTTTACAGCACAAAAACTCCAATAACATTTACTGCGGTTGGCTGAGACTGCAATGCACACAGGCACTGCTCAGTCTTGGTTGCTTAAGCACCAGCTTCCCTTGGCTTTTTGCCAGCCTGCTTGCTCCAAAGAGACAAGTCCTTTAAGGGGAAAGAGTTTTCCTTGTAACTTGCTGTGGGGTAAACAGACCATTCAGGCATAGTTTATTGCATTACATACTTGACTATGCATTCTGGAATGTAGCAAAGTAATTGGTAGAATTATTTTATTTGTTAGAATTCATAGGTATGAGATACGTTCTCTGAGCCAGGAGGAAAAAAAAAAAGGCTTTTTCCTCTCTGCTAAGTTGCTGATCATTTCTTACAAAGGACTAAAAATATTCTCGCCATGGGAATTCTGTGTGTTTACCCTAGTATCCCTGCTATGGCTCCAGAAAAATGAATTAATTTGCCTTTTTATTGCTATTCCTCTCTTGAAGATAAATCCCATAACAGTTAGCAGCAAGTTACAGTGTCAAAGAACAGTTCTGTGTATGTAACAGGATATTTTCTTGTCATTAAAAAAACCCTCAATTTGGAAGTACTATAAGTGCAAAGTACTTGCAAATTAAAAGGAACTCAGTTATTCTAAATTCCTAAATCAGTCCAACTCATCCTTTTGTCAATAGGTACTTTTGCAATAATCAGGAGTAAACTTAACCCATCATTGCCAAAACCTGGAGACTCCACATGAAATATTCTCGTAAATATTATTTTATATATGTTTCTTAAAGCTTGAATTTAATACTGCAGTATCTATTCAAACAACATATAAAAGAATTTATTTGTAGAAAACTTCTGATAGCTGAATATATAGAAGACTGACTTGACTATTGCTATGACTTTGAATCTTAGTTCATTGAGAAAGCTTCAAAGAAATGTACAGCTTTCCCTTTATTTTGTTGCTGGTAGTTGATGTAAGTGGGCCTGTTGTTCTGTTCGTTCTTAAATCCAAAGACCACAAGGTCTTTTGTCACATATTCCCCTCTTTCTCCTCAGTGTTGTCCCATAGGGTGTTCAGGAAAGGTTTAAAATACAGTTTATGGTATTTCTTGAGTCTGTGGATTACTTTCTGGTAGCTTGTCTTCTGTTGAGCATTGAAAAGGCAATGATAGGGGTGACCTTGCATCCCTCTCTCTGTGTACACCAGCATTGAAAATGTTTCAGAAAGCAAGTGAAGCACTTCTAATGAATTGCGCTTTTGATTCTTTGAATCTGCACAGCAGCTCCATCAGATTTTTACAGCTGGACTCTTGCTGCAATTGCTACTGGGATGAGATGCACAACGTGGGGTTTTGAAGCTAAGTACTTACATTGTTTTACTGGCCAAAAGTTTATAGCATAGTGAGAGCAACAGACTTTATGAAATTCACACTTGTATATTATCATATTCTTCACCTCTTTCCAACCCGCTGCTAATTTGCCAACAGACACTCTAGATGGATATGTTAAAAACGGAAAAGCTGAAAGTTTCTTAAAGCCACAGTATATTACTAAAGAAGTTGCTTGTGATTGCGAACATTTGATCTGGTTTCCATTAATTAACTTCAAAGTAATTTTTGTTGGTGCTGAAGAAGTAGAAAGAAGTACATCATCATTTTTTAACCTTCTTGACATCTGAATATAAAACAATTCTGAGATTAAAAATACCCACTGATAGAAACAATGATTGGTCCCTCATAAACTTTATTTTTCAAGTCCTTTAGATTTCCAGGTGTGCATCATTTTTGTCATATTTACCTGGCTAATTCAAAGATAATACTTCCTTCTCAGGTCTTTATAATGCATTTTTCAAGAGATAACAGTATAAAGTTGTTACTTATGCCCTTTAATATATAGTTCTCAAAATTCACTGCAGTTTTTTTCTTCAGATGCCCTTCCTGATCTGTTTCCTCAAGGCCTTTAATCAGTGGCTCCTATATTTTTTCTGTTTGTTTAGAGTTTTGTATGAATAACTCAAAATAATTGGCATCAGAATGCTCCACAGCCTCATGTATGGATCTCTTCCTCACTCCAGTTGGATTATTTCTTGTTTAAATCTAGTCTCCCATTTACAAGTCTTTTTGTCTCTCCTAATTGTAGTGAAATCTGGCTACTGTGTGCCTAAGCCAGTAAACCTGAAGGCAGAAGGGACAATGGGTTAAATATTTTTAAAACTCCTTTCTACCTTCCAAAAAGCCCTCTAAAATAAACTGCTTTGCAAACCTTCTGGGACAGGAGGCCCTGAGGGACATTCCTGGGCAGGGTGGAGGAATCAGCCAGTGTGCTTGTATTGTGTTGAGCCTGAAAGGGAATTCTTCCCTCCCTTATTGCAGTTATTTACACTGTTAGCTAGACATTAAAATAGCTAGTGATGTAGAGAAAGACCAGTAGAATAATATCTGATTAAAACAGTACAGCCAGTCCAGTTTTATCCAGTTGCTTTTATCATTAGTAATACTCGGATCAAAATTTGTGTTAAATAAATTGATGTGGTAGTTCTTTCGATTCAATTGTGAACTTTGAGTGCAGCTTTGCTTCATTACTGTATAAAGATTATTTATGATCATGGCCACAACAGACTAGATAATTTTTTATTTTCCCTTTTGTGTGTGGAAAATTCCTCAGGAGGATTAAAATGCAAGCTAATAAAGTACCTAAAACTAAGCATTTTAACCACATAAATAAGCACCCTGAAGTACCACTTCTGTGCTAGGGAAGTTGGAGAAGCTTCCATATCCTTCATGCAACCTTTAGCAAAGTTGATGTTCTTGTATGATGTTCTGCCCCAGATTTAATCTGTTCTGTCATATGTGAAAGGAGCAAACAGTGACTAGGAACTTTTCACCTGGAATTTTAAACTAGCAGGTATTTAGGTATGTATTTTGAAGAGACGGATAGGATACTGCGTCCACTAAAAATTCAAGAAATTTGAAGGCCTAAAAAAAACCAAGATAATGATCAAAAGATTATTAGCTTTTTTAGTGTGTGTAGCTAGTAGTATTTTTTTCTGGCATTGATCCAGAAATAATAGAATGTGAATACTATATTGTCTATAATCAGTGCACTAACTTTGATGCTGATTAGTGACTTAGTTTACAAAAGTGCAAATAAAGACTTAAATCCTGGCAGAATTAGGTTGTCATTACTCTGTGCTTATATTTCTGATTCCTGGTACAGTACTTCCATGGTTACAACAGAACTTGAAGTATATTTTAAAAAATGTGAAAAATACATGACTCTGGTTACAAAGACTCGAACTTATTAATATTTACAAATATTTAACTGGTGGATGTCGGGAGGTTGAGACATCACTTTTTTCTGTTGTATCTAGTGACTGGACAAGGGTTAATGAGATGAAGCTGGAACACAAAAAGTTCCATTTAAGCATAAGAAAAAACTATTTTTCTGTGAGGGTGATGTAGCATTGGAACAGGCTGCCCAGGGAGGGTTTGGACTCTCCTTCCCTGGAGGTTTTCAAAACCTGCCTGAACACGTTCCTGTATGACCTGATCTAGGTGGACCTGCTTGAGCAGGACTAGATGATCTCAACCCCTACCATTCTATGATTCTATAAACAATTCAGTGACATCTGCAAAAGGCCTTTGGAAAAAGCTCTCAAGAGTTATGAAGTATGGAATGCAAACGTCAGGATTCAGTGCTCATTTGCTGCCTCACCAATGCTAGGTTCCTTGGGAGATGCTGAGTAGCAAGGGGAGAAAATAGTAGCAGGTCCAGTATTTCGACCACTCAAAAGTGTGTTCTTTGCTGACATAAGTATCAGACCGGTTTTTTTTCCATTATTTCTGCCTCCGAGAGCAAAGCTCTGCTACAGATTTGTAGGCTAATAATTCTACAACGGTGTGCTGTTTCCAAAGCGTCTAGTTTTGAATCCACAGAAGGTACTAGAAAATTAAGTTCTTTTTTCTTGGTGTATTCATTGTTTACCATAGTCTGTATGATGGTTTCTGTTGCTATATTACTGCTGTGGACTATCAGCAGGTATCATAAGCACATTTTCAGCATGTGGAAAAGTAAATGAATGAATAATGGAAACTGTTCATTCACCACCCCTTGTCAGTTTCTGGTGTTGTCAAATGTTCAGATCTCTTATGGAGAGGTAGGCATGAATGTCTTGTCCCCCTAGGAGCGTTTGCAACTGATTAGTGAACAGGTTTTTTATTATACCATCCCTCAACTTGGAAAAATAGACAAGGAGATGTTCTTTCTGGGCTCTTTCTGAGCCTAGCTGCTGGTAGACACCTTGCAGCAAAGCAGTAAGTGGAGATGAAAAAGTAGAAACCATCCTGGCCTTGTCTGCCTCTTACCTCCATCCCCAATGACTCATCCTTTTAATGCTCCTTAAGCAGTCAGAAGTGCTGAGGAATGCCAGATAATCAAATGTTCAATACAACAGACAAAAACGGGCACAAGCCTTTTGCTCCCTGAAGTCATCTGTATGCATAGGCATGATTTTATTGTCTTTTCCTTCCCATTCTTCAGAGAGATTTTGTTGGGTTTTTTTCCTCTTGTTTCATCTTAGATTTAATCCTTCTCATCCTTAAATGTGCTTTTTAATTTCCTCCTTTCCCTCCTTTTGCCCCTTCTTCTTTGAAGGCTTTCTTATTAAGTCATTTAACCTTTATTAGACCATACCATGCAACTCCGTCCCACTTCCTACTTTCTCTTTTATTCTTTTTTTCTCTTTTCTAATGGCATCTTTTCATAAGATTCTCTCCTTGTTCACGCTTCCCACCTCCCCTTCCTCATTCTCTTTGTTGTTCTCTCCATGGGACAGGTATGTCTCATGAAAAGGTGCTTTGTTCAGAATATATCTGCCTTGGGGCAGCTATTTAATGAAAAATCCAGCTTTCCATCCCATGCTCCTATCCCTCTGAAGCCCTGTGCAATAAATGCCAATTGCAGTTTTACATAATTAAAATAACTATGTCGTATTTCTTTTTTAATAGTAGTGCCTTCACATTAAAGGAATGGAATTCTGTGCAGTGTGTATGTTTTTTGGAGCAAAAAAAAAAAAAAAATTACGCTTCTAATCCATATTACAGCCCTCGTTATCCAGAACATTCTTTAAACCTTCGATTCTGTTCTGAGAATTTTCCAGCCATCTGTAGAAAGGTCAGCAAAAACACAAACATGAACACTTATAAGAAGTCTAGTTCCTTTATAATTGGGGATGAAAACTAACATCCTGCCTGCCTCTGATCCCTCTTAGGCTCTTGCGGCAGGAAAGCTGTTAGAAGGGATGAAAATTGATCAAAAAAAACCTGGCAGACTTTTTTCTCTTGATGACTGCTGTGGTTATTGGGGGAATTTGCCATTGCAGAGAGGACAATGGGAGATAAAGACACAGAAAAGTGTCAATCTCAGGTGGTTTTAACGGCACAGGATAATCTTAACCTTTTGGTTGCTGGGCTACTTGTCCTGCCCCAGGGAACTGAGATATTCCTGGGTACCTTAATATCCCTATAAGAGGATTAAAAGCAGAAGTGAAGGAGGTGTTGGTGCCAGTAATGGCACTAATTTCCTGAAACGTGACCACTTTTGCTATAGAGAGTAGCTGATTCCAGACTTCTCAGTGAGATGCTCCCACTTAACCTGAAATGCCAGAGTCTTAAAAGTGAGAGTTTGATATCAAGTGGCTCTTTACACTCACTGTGCGAAAGTTAACATCTGGATTTGTGCTTTTCCCCAACCATTTTCTCTATCTGTTTTAATTCCACTTCATACAGTTTTGTATTCCTGCTCATAATGCACAGTATTGTGCACATGGCTGCATTTTAAGTAGCTGAAACTAATGATTGGTATAGAACTGAATATGTTTTAGAAATAAGTATCTTAATTTTTTTTTCCCTCGGAATTTTGTTAATGTTATTAGATGGTATTTTAAAAGTCAGATTTTTAACAGACAAAAGTCAAGTTTGGAATTGCAGATTTCTCTGAAGATATTAATGATATAAATGAATTCATGAAAGCAATCTGAGGAACTGCATTCTCTGTGTTTTTTCATGCTCAGGTAGTCCCATTAGACAAAGTATTTTTGTTCAAGAGGTGACAGGCAGTCAGTATGTAGGACTCCAACAGCATCGCTGTATGTAAAAGACTGCTTTTTGTGTAAGTGGAAGGATCATAATATTAGAGTAGCATCAGGATATGATTGCAATGACGGTGACACGTTTGTGCCTGCATGCGCAATGAATGATCAATTGATGGACAAAGGATAAAAAGAGTTTAGATGTGCTGAGGAAAACAACATTTTATCTAGTGCATGAAAGCTTTTACCAAAAAAATGAGGGTGTGTAGATGCACAACACTGCCTTGGCAATTCTCAGATTGTGTGCAAGTAAGATCACACCTAAGAGTCTTTCTGGAGCGGAGAAACTATTTATCTCCTCAGAGAAAGCTCGATAGTTAATTTTGCCTGGCAGTTAACTCAATAGTTGTACTGCCTGCACCCTAACCAGTCATTCAGCAGACCCTTCAGTGGCCTGACGTTCCTTCCTATCAGTTCTGTGGTGCACAGTGCCCTCAGCCACATACCCTCCAATCACAAGTGGCAGCCCTGCAAAGCAGCCCTCTGGTTATGCTTTTGGTTTCCAAAGGGCTTAAGTGGCCAGAGGAAATTAGCTGACATTGTAACACAGAGCAGGTGAATGTCTGTGGCATAAGTCCTGGGATTTCTCCCGATGCTCTAGTAGTCTGGTGGGGACCAGTCTGCTTTAAAGGAAAGAATATATGGGCGACGTAGTTCTGAGGCACCCTGGAACACAGTCGGAAAAAAAAAAAAAAAAACAACAGAATTGCTCTTTGAAATGAATTGCAAAAACAGGGTAGCTGCTGCTTTTATGTCCTCCTGGCTCTCTTTGTCCTTCCTTTGGCAGTCTTTTTCTCTTTCTTCAAATGATCCTTCACCACTCTTTCTTCAGTGTTTTCTCTTGTATGCTAGTAGAAACATCTTTGACAAGTCTGAGTGGTTGTCTCTACACATTTGCCACCAGATGTTTGCACTTTTAAGGGATTTCACTGCCTAGAGGCTATTATTTCCTCAAGAAAAAAAAAATAGGGAAATATTTATTTAAAGCGCAGGGTAAATCACATCTATTGTTTTTTAATGTCCGTCGTATTTTAGAAACTTGTGAGAATTTTGCTCATGATTATATTATGAGTTAATCAACCTGGCAATTGCTCAGTCATATTTTTCAACTATCTTTTAAGCATGTCATTATTACATGTATAGTGCAATAAGATACTGAGTATCAAAATCACAAATTAACCAGGGTGTATTAAGATTTACAGACAATCACACAAATAAATAAATAAGTAAATAAAACAAAAAACCACACACAGAGTCGATTTCACATTTAGTATATATAATTCTTCGAATCTGTATACCCCTTTAGTTTTTTTTAATTATAGATATTTTGTTTCATTGTTTTCTTAACATGTAGAAAGGAGACCTATTGAGTCAATAGAAGAAACTACCTTGTAAAAAATACAAGGAAGCAATTTCCATTCACTAATAAAACACTCTGAACTGATTAATGAGACCAATATAATTTTGTATTTCAGAAGGAATAGCTTGAATTTTTTCCAAATTGTTCATATTTTATTGGCTGTTCATTTTCTATTACATTACTTTTCAGATTTATGGAGAGTATTTGTAATTATCATATCCCTCATTTGATGCAAAGAATGTATTTTATTGGACGGCTTTATGCATTTAGTGTTAACATTTTGTTTTTGTAGCTGAAGACCAATTTCCTAATTACACTTGTGCACATAGTTGGTTATTGAAGTTTTGGTTTTGTTGTTAGTGTTTTGATGTCTTTTTCCAAACTGCTCTGAATTTTGTATTTACATGTTAGGCAAGGGCAATGTAGGACTAAGTCTATGATTTTACGAGTTACAAGTCTAAACCAAGCTCTCATTACCTACTCTTGTAGTTTGAAGATTGTTACTTGTTTTTGCACTTTATTTCTGCAATTCAAATTTGAATAATAACTTTCTGGATTAATACCCAGGAGTTGTTAATACAGAAGCAAATGTTTGTGGAAACTTTTCCAAACTGTTGACTGAAATTTCCATTACCCCACTGTCCTGCTAAGAGAAAGAGTAGGAAAAGAGTGGTTTTCTGCCTGGGGCTTTTGTGCTTACATATCATGGAGATAGGAGCTGTATACAAATCTAACTTTTGTCTTTTATAGCTAGCACTTCAGGTTTTGTCTGAAACCAGTGATTTTAAAACATCATTGCAGGAGTCATTTTCCTCTTGCAAGTAATAAACATGCCACATCCTTAAAAGACAAAGTATGAGACATAGCTATAATTTCTCAGTTTTGGTGCCAAGTATAAGTGGTTTGATGAAAGCTTAGCACCCTTATCCCTAGGGAGATGTAAATTATTGCAGGCAACACCAGATACAGTAACTTCTTACTTGAGTTCTAATAAACAGCAAGGACATGTCACAAGTGTAATGGATATTCATAAAGCAATATTAAAATGCACTCCTGACACATACTTACATTTTTATTTGGTATGCATATGCATAAATACCTACAGTGCAAGGTATTCATATCCCAAGAGCTGTGACAGTGCCGGAAACAGAATATAATGTGAATTATTCTTTATTCTGTAAGAGTAGGTGCCTTTCCTAAAGCCACGAGCTCCTCGGAGCGTTCCTATGTAATCGCAAAAGAAGTCAGGGGTCAAGAAGGACCATCTTACTGTTGTTGCAGTGAGACTGAAGCTAGTAGCTTCAATATTGGTTCTGGAGGTTTACTTTTCAAATAAGTTTTTATTTACTCAGTAATGATTTTCATGTGTGCATATTTCCCTGTCCCCATCAAGAAAAGATAAGTAAATAAAGTAGAAGAATGAGGAATGTGGTAAGGTCAGTCCTTAATGAAATGGCCTTAAGCAGCTATTTGATAGACACTGAGGATACTTTCTGGAAGCAGAGAGAAACTACTCTGCCATTCCCTCTTGTTCTGTGTGCACATGTCACAAGTCAAAATGTGTCTCTTTATTCAGTGCAACTTGATTCTCATCTAGAAGAGACACACACAGAGATTGATTTTTATGACGAGTGTACCAGTAACGAAAATTCCTCTGGTTTTATCAGGAAGAGGAAACTATTAAAAAGTTAATTGAGACCTCTGGTGTTAGCAAAAGCCCTGGCAATGAAACACCTCAACTCTGATTCTAGAGGGGATAAATCTGTCATCTTTGCCTCTGTTCAGCAAAGATCTGTACCAAGTACAAAGCAACTTGGAGTATCTGGAGTGTTTATCTTCTAGTGGTTTTCACACATCCCATTGTACACAAACCTGATGAGCTGGCCAGCTGGATCCATGAAAACTGACACGACATTAGCTGTGTGTGTAACTGTTACAGAAAATGACACTGGCACAAGCAGCAGCACATCAGTCATCAAATTTCTTCCTTGGGATAGGACAAAGAAGAGCTAACACCATCTCTCACTTCAGTACATGTGTCAGTTATTTTGATGACCCAAAGAATTTTCATCCGTATTCTTGTAGCATGAGGAATATTCTGTAGTGCCCCCCCGACAGCCTACATTTGGGTGAGGAATGAATATAAGCATCTGTAAAGTGTGAATCATGCCTCTGGCACATGTGGTGTTTTTCTGCAACTTGATGTTTTAGAGACGTGATAAACAACAATCAACAGGCATTTACTTAGAGAAGCTAAAAAAGTCCTACTGGAAAGAAACAATACAGAGGATTTATGTCAGGTCTCTGAGCTTGAAGGAAGTATGGGGCCCAGGGGCATTCCAAGTTCTTTCCTTTTATATATTTTCCTACCAGTCTGATTCATCCCCCTGGTTATTGTCAGAACTAGTCAAAACCAGGACATGTTCATCCTTGCAGTTGTCTGTTGGCCAAGGGCAGACTTTTTGCATGCCAGCAACCACAGCCAGCTGGGTTCCAGATCAAGTATTTCTGTCGTCTTTCATTGGATGAGGGCGTAAGTTTCTTCTTGAGTCTAGACTTCCAACATGTTGAGGTCTGGCTGGTAGCTGGATGTCATGGCTTAACCTCAGCTGGCAACTGAGTACCACACAGCTGCTTACTCACTCTCCTCCCCAAAACAGAATGAGGAGAAGGGAATTGTAAGGGTAAGAGTGAGAAAACTCCTGGATTGGAATAAGAAAAGTTTAACAATTGAACTGAAATAATATAATATATTGTACTGAAAAGAAAAACAACAGAGAAAAACAAAACCCTAGAAAGACAAATTATGTAAATGGAAACAATTGCTCACCACCAACCAGCTGATGCCCAGTGAGTCCCTGAGCAGCAGACTCCAGCCAACCTTCCCCCTAGTTTATCATTTGATGCAATATCATATGGTCTGGAAAATCCCTTTGGTCAGTTGGGGTCAGCTGTTCTGCCTGTGTCCCCTCCTGGCTTCTTGTCCTGCACCAGTCCACTCACTGGCGGGGTGGTGCAAGAATCAAAAGGCTTTGATTCTGTATAACTGCTCAGCAAGAATGAGAACATCACTGTAAGGAATGCTGTGTTCAACATAAATCCAAAACAGAGCCCCATACTAACTACTGTGAAGAAAATTAACTTTACCCCTGCCAAAGCCAACACATTCTCCACCCTTTTTTCCCTACCATTTATGTCATACTCAGGTCGCATGCTTTCCTCATTAACCATTACCTCCCTCTTCCCATCCTTTGACATAGTACACAGAGATAATTCCTTTGGTCCATAGTCCACCCCCGTGCAATGTCTGTTAAAGGTCCACAGAATGTTCACTGAGTTCATTTAGACCATGACTTTGGGCTCCACCTGTTATTGTGGTCATTCAGGACAGGAGAAGGTGGTATGTTGTGTGGGGTTCTTAGGCACCAAAGCCAGCTCAGGTCTGGTCATGGCTGCACTTGCACTGCATTTTACAATGCTTCTTTTCCATTGGTTCGAGTAGCTCCTGATACAGTACTTTCCATAACATGCAACTCAAATTGTGAATTCTTTTCACCCAAGATTAAATCCCCTTGAGGTATACAAGTCTCATTGGACTACTCCAACCTTCTGCATTACCCAGGACCCATGAATAAGTTTATTCTTTGCCAAGGAAGGAATAACTCAGACTATTTTTTCCCTACAAGTTTGTTTTATTTAGTACAGGAATCTTATCTCCTTCCATAGTGCACAGGGGTTTTGATTGGGTAGGGCCAGATTGACTAGCAGATCCTCTAATGTTACCTAGTCAAGTGGCTTCTTCTAAATTTGCATCACAAAGCTTTAATGTCCCTGAACCTATGGCTTTCATTGTAGTTTTCAACAGTTCATTGTACCATTGAATTTTCCCAAGGACTGTTGTATGATAGGGGATGCGGTATACCCCCTTAGTGCCATGCTCTTTGGCCCAGGTGTCTGTGAGATTGTTTCAGAAATGAGTCCCATTGTCTGATTCAAGTCTTTCAGAGGTACTGTGTCACCATAGGAGTTGCTTTGAAGGCCCCAGATAGTGTTCTGGGCAGTGGCGTGAGTCACAAGGTGTTTCCAAACATCCAGTAGTTACGTCCACCGTTGTGAGCACATGGTGCTTGCCATCGTGAGTTTATGGTAGCGGGACATAATCAGTCTGCCAGGCTTCCTCATATTGATATTTGAGCCATTGCCCTCTATACAAAAAAGGCTTTAGCTACTTAACTTGCTGTGTTTGACATTCATGGATAACCTCTGTGATGGCACCAATAGTCAAGCAAAGCCCTCAATCACAAGCCCATTTGTATGTTGCATCCCTTCCTAGTTGTGCTGATTGTGTCATGGGCCCATCAACCTATAAATAGCTCACCCTTATGTTCCCAATCCAGATCTACCCTAGCCACTTCTAGCAGCCTTGTCTACCTATTCATTATTTCAATGTTTTTCAGTGACCCAACTCTTGCATATCTGGCATACATATCTGGCATACATGGCATACTTTTACAACCAGGTTCTCTAGCAGAGCAGCAATATCATAGAATTGTAGAATCATAGAATGGTAGGGGTTGGAAGGGACCTCTACAGATCACCTAGTCCAATCCCCCTGTCAAAGCAGATCCAGAAACGCGTCCAGGCAGATTTTGGAAACATCTGGAGAAGGAGACTCCACATCCTCCCTGGGTAACCTGTGCCAGGACTCCCTCACCTTCAAACTAAAGAAGTTTTTGCTCAGGTTTAAGTGGAACTTTTTCTGTTCCAGCATTTGTCCCTTACCCCTAGTCCTGTCACTGGACATTACAGAAAAAAGTGTCGCCCCATCCCCTTGACATCGACCTTTCAAATACTTGTAAGTATTAATGAGGTTCCCCCTCAGTCTCCTCTTCTCCGGGCTGAACAGCCCCAGTTCCTGCAGCCTTTCCTCATAAGGAAGATGCTCCAGTCCCCTCATAATCTTGGTAGCCCTGTGCTAGACTCTCTCCAGAAGTTCCCTGTCCTGTTGAGCTGGGGAGCCCATAGCTGGACACAGTACGCCAGATGAGGCCTCGTCCAGGGATGAGAGAGAGGGAGGAGAACCTCCCTCGACCTTCTGGCCACACTCTTCTTGATGCATCCTAGAATGATCCCTGTCCTTCTAGGCCATGAGGGCACATTTACAAAATCACAGAATCTTAAGGATGGGAAGGGACCTTGAGAGATTATCTAGTCCAACCCCCCTGCCAGAGCAGGACCTCCTAGAGAGGATCACACAGCAACTCGTCCAGGTGGGTTTTGAGTGTCTTCAGAGAAGGAGACTCAACAACCCATCTGGGCAACTCGTTCTGCTGCTCCGTCACCCATTGCTGACTCATGTTTGTTGTCAACCAGGACTCCCAGAGCTGCTCTCCAGCAGGTCAACCCCCAGTGTGTACTGGTGCATGAGGTTGTTCCTCCTGAAATTCAGGACTCTGCACTTACCCTTGCTGAACCTTACGAGGTTCCTCTCTGCTCATAGTTCAGCAGCCCACATGCACTGCACTACCAGTTGATCAGCTTCCATTGCTGTAGCTATCCCACAGAGCATTTGCCACCATCCATGAGTCAGTATAGAAGTAAAGCACTGGCAATTTTTGTTCTTGTTGTTCGGCGCTACCTAAAGCCAAGTGGATGGCTTTCATCTCTGCAAACTGGCTTGATTCCTCTTCAGCAAGTTCTGTGATTTGTCATGTAGGACTCCATACAATCAAAATCAGCAGATTCAGTAGATACTTTTGAAGATAAATTGTTTCTTGCCTTTTTGAGAAGTCCTGTACAGTTGGAACAGGTTCTGAATATAATCATTGAATGTAAAAATTCTTCAGATTCTCTACTTGTCTTAAAGATCTATAATATATGTAATGTGACACGAAGAAGTCTATACATACCAAATTCAGTGGAAGGTCTTCACCTGAGCTTTCCTGAGAGCTATACAATATTTTGGAATCTAAGCTGGAGGGTTGTGGTGTTACGGTAGAATATTGCAACGAAAGCATCTTGTTCTGTAACTGTTGCAGGAAACTCTAAAATAGTTCTTAGTCTCTGTTAAGTATCTCACTGTTACTCAGAAATTTTAAGTGTCTTTTTGAGGCTATCTACAAAGTCAGGGTTTTACTTTTAAGGACTCAAAAACTAAAAGAGCAATTTGATTAAATTGTTATTATATAAAGAAGGAAAACTTGGAACTGAAATGTACCTATTAAAAAATAAATATTCACACATACAGGGCTTTACACTGTTTTTGTTGCCAGTTTAGGCTACACAATTAATCAGTGCTTCTGTTATGTTGATAATCTGTCTGCTTGCTGTTGTAAATAACTTACACTTGCTGGTGGAGTTGCTGACAGCTATTTAGACTTTCAGCTTTCAGAAATGCTACTAATTGTCCATGTTTGCAGCTTCTAAAATCATTTGCTTCTGAAGTGGTTTTTGCAGCTAGTGTTCCTCAAAGTCTTCTGTGTTTATTTGTATATGTTTTCGTTAGATGTGTATTTCCAAAGTGTGAATCTTTCCAATAGAATTAATTCACCTGAGACTGTGAAGCAACCCAGTAGCTTTTGCTGAAAATGTTCTTTCTTTTCTTTGTGATGTTGGTTTGTCTTTGTGGAAAACAGAACATTATCCTTTAACATCGCATGTAACCTGTGAAGCCTCACATGCTGTGGAAGGATGAGCGTGTGAAATTTTCACACTTACTCCTGCATGGAGCCAGGGAAATTGGGCTACAGGAGGTTTTACAGGGAGCAGATGGGGTGGGTTCATATGCTCTTCCTCGCCCAGAGGCTCTCTCTGTGGGAAAGTGATGGAAACGTGACCCATATCAGAAAAGATCTGATATTCTGAATATCCCCTCGCATTCCCTGCTTTGACAGCAGCATGGAGTCACCCCTCAGCAGAACACAAAGCGTACCGTAAATTCTGTTAGAGAGCAGAGGACCTTTATTCACCTCTGTCGGTATCTGTTGAAGTTTCACCCGTAGAATATCTTTCATTTCAAGAGCAGCAAAGAGCTGTTGGGCACATAATTGATTCCTGCAGCCTCCTGTGCCTTGGCAGGTATCGTTAGCCAGCTTCAACAGCGAGACCGCTGGACGTACAGAGGTTCTCTCTTGCTTGTGATCACACTCTAAGCCACTGGCTCTGCCAGGAATAAAAAAGAGATTTCCTGACTTACTCTGCTGTGTTCTTACCATGAGACAATTCTCCCTCCTGAAATGTTTGTTTTTAGCCCCTAGTAGTAGTTATAAAAGCGTGTTAAATATCAGGCTCCTCAGCCCGAGACCATCTGTTTCCTTTGCAATCACATACCACCCACACACATGGGTTGCTTGTTACCACCACCGGGGTTACAGCAGAAGACAAAAAGAAAGGCATTTTCCCAGTTTAACCAGAAGATGGACCAGGGAAACGTGTTCTGGTGGAGGAGGCATGATTACGCTAGAAATTGAGGGGTGTTTCCCCACAAGTAGAAGCAGACTTCCGGGGACTGCAGTCATTGAGATCTCCTCTGGCTCTGTGTCTGTGTTAAGATCTTGGCCTCCTTTAACATGGCATAGCTTGCTTTATAAATCAACAGTGTTACGTGGTGAGCAAGCTGTCTTTGTAAGTGCTCTCCCACCATACCAAGGAATGCTTTTGCCAAATTTTGTTACTGGTGAAATAGCAGCTGTTAAGTATAAAGGGAGTTTACACACTTTCTGCACATTAAATCACTTGAAACTCAAATTCTCTTTATGTAGAAATTAGATTGCTATTAGGTTTCAGACCAATCCTTTTTTTAAGAACTAAATAACACTCAGAATTTGTAATTCTGCCAGAAGGACATAGAACTGTAATGAATCATTTTATTTAACCTTTGCTTACCCCAGAAGACGCAGCAATATCTTTTGCTGCTGCAGTTGCCTGGGAGGCAAGAGCATCTTGGAATTCAACTTGCATTTGCTAACAGTATATGGGAGATTTCATCACTTTGCTCTGCACCATGATGGTGATTTACTTTCTGTTCATTTGCGTATTTTTGCCATTGTTTCAAACATTTATTTTAGCTCTGCTCTTTTTGGATCTTTATATATGTACTATCTAGTTCGCTACTTAAATCAAAGAGTGTTGTCGTGAGCTGTGATTTCTCTACCTTTTATCTGTTCTGTCAGTGTCTATTTCAGAAATACAGCAGTGTTATTAAAAGGAAGAGCTTACTATGACGTGAATCAGCCATGTTTTTTAAGGAGCTTGGTTCAGGCAAGAAGCTGTAAAGTTTTACTAGACACTGTGAACAATCACCTGCTGGAAACAGCTTTGGAGCAGCAACACAACTAGGATATGATGAAAATATGTGCAGAAAAGGCATATCCTCCAATCGCCTAAGAAAATAGATACGGAATTTAAGAATCCTTTCTGAAAGGAAGACTGATTTTCACAATTTGATGTGGGTTTTTTTGTTTTACAAACATTTTTTACAATATTTCTGGAATTTCCCCCCAACTTATTTGTTTACAGTTAGAGGTAATTGTTTATTGTCACTAGTTATGGTACAGTGTGTTCAGATTACTCAGCATACTTCTGTCCTTCACAGCATTTGCAGAACAAATACTGAACATATACAAATGTCTTGTTAAATTACTCTGTGTGTCCATCTCTGAAATTATCATAGATCCACTTCAAATGCTATGCTAGATACAGGAGAGTTTTCTTGGCAAGTTACATGAACTGCTGCAGTCAGACTGAAAGGTACTTTTTGTTTCAACTCTTAGCAACTCCAAATTTATGTTTGATTTGGGGGTTAATGACTCTGTCTTCCTTCTGAAAAGGAAAGCAGCTGTTCTGCAAAGCCAGAACGTCTTTTAAGAAATCTTTCGCAATGGATTTGTTCTTTTGATTGATACCTAACTAGACTTGATTGTCATTAGAATAGAATAATATCTTACTAAAACCAGGAGAGTTGGGTTTTTTTTTAAAGCATAAGAAGGAAGAGTAAAATTCTAATTCACATGTAAGCCTAAAAAGCTTATTTAAAGTCATTAGAGAACAATAGTTCTTCAGTTTGCTCTTGTGGAAGCCTCCTTCTCTTATGTATTTCTCTTCCCGACACAATTAGGGGGAAAAAAGTATTTAAAAGCTATTTTGGAAGCTCGTTTTCCTATTATTTTTCTGTCTTTTATCATCTGCATATTCCTTTTACTTGATAACAGATAGATCAATTAATTGATCTGATGACAAAAATTCATCTGGTTACCTGCTGCGTTATTTCTCTCTTGCTCTAAGTCCCAAGCTGTAGCCTGTAAGAATTTTTACCTTCAACTCTGAAGGCCACGATTAAACTCCTTTTTTTAAAAGTCAAGGCTGTAGAGTAAAGCATCTCACTTCCATGTTTTCCATAAAATGTTGGTTATTATGATTTTATCATAAAATTGTATATGCTCTCTCATTTTTCTTAGAGTTTTTCTCTTAGCTGTTGACTTTTGCATCTCCTCTGTGTATTATTTCATTCAACCTCTTTTCTGTGCAATTCTATCATTTTTCCCCCCCGATTTTCTTTTCGTCTCACTGCCTCTGTTCCTTTTTCATTTCCTCCAGAGCAAAACATGAATCCCTCTTATCCGAGTCCTTCCAAATCTGATGAAACAAGCTCACGTATTTGTGCTTAGAAGTTTTATATTGTGTCTTCCCACAGATTTGTATCTTTCACAGATTTTATTACTATGGTCTTGTGTTCCGAGACAAGGCTAAGCATGCTGAAATTGGTCAAGAAATTAATTGTTTATAATGAACTAATTTGGAGGCCTTACACCCTAATTTTGAATTTTTAAATTTACAAAATGTTGAAGGAGGCATCCATTAACCATGATAAGTCCATGACAAAAAAATCAGATATTTTAATTAGTGAAGAATTTCCTCCTGGCTCTTGGAATTGAGGAAAGGTAGTGGCTTCTTCCTTCTTCATGAATGTCAGCCACATGTCAGTAAAAGTGAGGTTTAGAAAGTAGTAAAAGAGCCTTTAGATGCTATCTTATTTATTGGAAAGAAAGACAGTTTCTGCAGCATTGGTTGTGTCAGCTGTAACCATTATGTAATCATGGCTCGTGAGTGTATTTTTTCAGGTTAAAGGTTTTGAAAGGTTGGACCTTTTAACTTGTACAGTAGTAACTGTACTTTTAAAGTAAATAACTTTGGCAAATTGTTTTTCTTGGGAGTGTGAAGAAATAAAATCAGAAGACAAGGAAAAACACACAGTCATAGCTCACTTTGGATTAATGATCTTGGATAGGCACCAAAATTATTTAACACTTGAAAATGCTAGGAATCTATTAAGAAGTCATACATCAACCTTTGCAATCCATACTACGCTTCAGTTAACCATGTGGTATGGAATGAGTACATACATGAACATACTATCATTTTGTCTGAGTCAGGATTATAGAATTTACTCAGCTTACAGCTTTTTATAACATATTTATAAATCACAATTTTTGCAGTCAAAATTAAGTGACTATCTGGTATAAACATAAGGTACTGGATGAGCAAAGCAGGAAATGGGATACTCCACCTTGTTTCACCCGTGTTTTACAGGCTGTGTACTCAGAGACTTTTCAGATTAATTCAGTTCCCTGTCATCATTTTGGAAAGTCTGATTTATCCTCCCCCTACAAAGTCTTTCAGACAGACTTCTCCATTTGCCTTTCACGTTTTGTTTTCTTTCAATGGAATCCTGAATTCTCGAGTTAAAAAGCCTTCAATTTGTGAACCCATGATGTATTTCTGTACCAATTTCCATAAGTTACCAGCAAAGAAGATTATCTGAAGCTAGTGATAATTGCATAACTTTTTCCCTTCTGACTCCAAACAAGGAAGAAGGATGATCTCACTTACAAAGATGCAGAAAAGTCTATTCTAAATAGAACCAAGTGTGACTTTAATTGAGGCCTATGGGCTTGATGATCCCCAGCCCCAGGAAGTATTGCTCTGGGAGACTGCTGTATCCCAGAGGGAACAAAAAACCTGAACTTGCAGTCCTGCAAAACATCTGAATCACACTGTGGGGAAGCCAGGCTGGGAGCATACCACTAAAGGTTGCATTATTATATTTTGAGTCTCTGCATAATGTAAGCTGAATGTCATTTTTGTATCTCAAGTGAGCAAGCTTTTGTCATTTCTCACTGTGTGATTGCATCTTTACCCAGTTTGATCTCCAGGTAAATTGTTGGAAATAAGTCAATGACATTTTACCATTGGAAGATTTTGTTTGGTTTCCCAGACCTCAGGCCCTAAAAAGAGAATAGAAATAATGTCCATTAGTGTTCCTGCTAACTGCTGTTTGGATTAGCCTGGGGTGGAAGAACATAATATTCGTGTAACATGATAGCTGGATTGCAAGTACACTGTTGCTTCTAGCTCATTCCATGTGCATAGCTGCTGTCGTGTGTTTTATGTTATCTTTTTTTACTTCTTTTTCTTGTAAAGCAGGATCATGAGTATGTTACCCCAGCAGGTTAAATTTCAATTTACGTTAGAGAGTTTCTGTACTTTTTTCATCTGTCTTCTTAAATCCCCCTGGCGATAAAGAGGCCACTATTAGGAAGGCTTTTTGCCGAAGTAGTTCCACAATAGCTTTTTTCACTGAAGCTGAAATATTTATCTCTGTTTCAGCTTTCATAAGATGATTAAGTTATCCTCAACTCAGTCAAAAAACCTGCAGATTTTCAGTTTACTTTGTTACTTAAAATGTCTGCCTTGTGGATGACAGCATTGTCATCGTTTTTCCTTGATCTAGGTCAATTTGTTCTCCCAACCTGAGCTCTTTTGCCCCATACACTTTTGTCACTACTTTCTGTTAGCCAGTGGTAACATGGGCAAGAAGGCATGTATCACTATGTGGTATTTAAATTAAACAAATTTTGCCTGCCGTAATATTGGCCATGTGTTACGTATGTATTGAAGGGGTTAATGGAGCCGTTGCAGGCTGGAGATGGATATGTTGGAATGCTTTGAGAATCGATTCCAGCTAATGGAAAAAATGTTTTAAAAGTGAGCTGGTTCAGTTCCCACAGTGAACAACAGAGAGTGGGAACAACATTTAATAAACCTTTCAGAAGTAAATCCTCTGATTTTTCCTTTCACCACCGTCTGTGGAAGAAATGCCCGCTTTCTTCTCAATGGGCAGTATTTCTTCCTGCAGTGTATTTGCCTTACTCTACCAGGTATCAAGAGAAAGCTCTTTATGTCTTGGGCCAAAAAAAGTATTTGAAAAACATGTTCTTTTCATGTGTCCTCTAAGACTTAAGTTTTATTGACTTTGCACATTTTTGTTTAAACAGCAGGTTGACCAAAAGTAACCAGCCTTAAGATTCTGTCTCAACTGCCCCTAACTATCTGGTTTCCAGTAAATTAAAGAAGTTTTTACTGTATGCATCTTATTTTACAAAGATGGATGCTGCAAATGAAATCTCTGATGTGCTTTGATTATGAGGATTGTTGTATTTCTGATTTCTCTGTGTTTTACCTCAATTTTAAAAACTAAAGCTTTTATAACTTAATCTGGTACTTTTGAAAATAGTATGTGATTACATTTGTGGTTGCTGTTTGGGGTTTTTTTACTATATAGTTCCCATGCAGTGTTGAAGTACTTGCTGTAATATTTTTATATTGCTAATTAAGGTGATTATATACAGATTTTGTTCCGTCTTTTTGTTCTATTGATAAACCTCATTGAAAAAATCCAAGTTTTATTTTGCATTTGAGAATTGGCATGGTTTTAAATGCAGGACATACTTCTTGTGAACCATGAGCAGTCTTTATGAAACCTGAAGAAGATTTGTGAAAACAGCCTGTAATAAAAATCACACATGCTTCATAAAACACTACTTGATAGATATCACTTGCACCATTAAGAACTAAACGACAAAGGATGTAATTTCAGTTCTGGCATGCAATATTAATCGAAAGCCTTTAAAGCATCTTGCTGATGGGAACTGTGACAACATGACATTGAAGAATTGCAAACTAGAGACATCTATCTTAATCAGATTTTCAAAGTAAATGCCATAAAATAGAAAGTTATTTTATCTATCTTCACAGGGTCACATATCATATAGGGTATATAGCTTTTTAGCTTGTTTGTTCTAGAAATTCCAGAGACAAAACAAAAATCTGCCTTTGAAGGAAGTTTAAAGTTCAGTCTATACACTTTACAAAAGTTTTTGTGAAAAGGTTTTTAGTAACTAGTGGTTTCTGTTAGCTGCAGTAAGAATTCCGAAAATAATATGGAGAACTGAGTTATAAAACAGCACTGAACATGCACAGATATTAACAGTTGTTACGGGGAAATACTTTGCCTAATGGATGCAAAATGGAAAGACAAAGTTACACATGTACCTTTAAGCTGAAGTAATACTCCTGTAGACAGCACATCCAAACGACAGAACTGAAAGACATTGGTAGAAATGTTTTTTCTTCAGTTCCTAAAAGATTCTAACTTTTTCTGCATGACTGGTTTCTTTGTCTTCCAGCATATAATTAACTGATAAAGAACAGCTTCCTTATAGGGTATAGGAAATTATCAACATGTACTTTGTGGTTTAAAATACCAGTGATACCTGTTGGGGACTATCCTACTGCCCTCCAGGGAGGTGCAGCTACTTGTCTTGTCATCTGGTAGATCATAAACAATTACCACATGTGCACCATGAGACCATTTTGTGTTTCTCCACAATCAAATCAATCTTTCTTCCCTTTCACAGCAGAAATCTTTATTTCTCTTCAAAAATGATGTGGAAATTTAAAGAAAAATGGGTAATGTGACTAACAAAATTCAGGCTTTCTTTATCATTTCTTCTGAACTTGAGATGCATAAGCAAAGCAATATAATCTTTGAGAGCATATACTGCAGTTAAATTTACTGGTAGTTTCTCACTCCCGGGTAGCTTGACAGGTTGGCAGACCCTACAGGCAGTGTACTGATGAGGAGACAAACATTGGCCCACTTTGATCAAGCTACTTGTATGGCTTTTTCCCATTTTATATTGTAATAGTATACACACATAGAATGGTTATCTTGATCAAAGTGTCCTTGTCACTTCTTCACATTCTTGTCACCACTTACCTAGCACAGAAGCAGAGAGTGCTTCAAGAGGAAGTCAGCAGCAGTGGCTGCAGGTTAATTCTCTTTCCATCTGTGTCCATTGATTGTAATGCAAGCAGAAAAAGAAAGTGCAAGCTGACAACATATCAGAGTGAAAGGGCTATCCTGTGGTCTTAGGCACTGTGTCACCTAATTCCTTGGGTTGGATGTGTGGTTTGGTTCCTTAAAGCAGTTGGCAGGGCAGAGCCAGTTTGGACATGGATAAGATTAAACAAATACTTGGGATTAACCACAAAATGGGCACACATTAACAGATTGTCTTGGATAGCCACTATAGCTTGTAGTAAACGAACAGAAGAGAAACTGAGTCTTGCACACCTTGGCAGAAAAAGTGCACTGAAGCAGGGGTTCATTCAAAAGACAAATCTCTTTCATTACAAATGAACACTTAAGTGTGCAATTTTTCTCTAAACCCATAACCTTCTTTTTGGATTTATTAGTTAAATACAGCTTCTCATGAAAGATATTCCCACTCCACACTCTGGAGTGGTTTAACTTGCCTGGCTTGCCCGAAGCTCTGGCTATAGTGGAGGTAGCCTGTCTTACCTGCCCATGAGCAGGATCTTTAAAAAAAGAGCTCCTTTGGAAGCTCTAGGAATAATTGAGCCATTATACCCTTTCACTTCAATTTGCAGGGATGTTCCAGGTAAATCTCACTTCTGCTTACCATACTTTTGGAGGTAAATCCATGTGTCAATTATGTAAAGTGACAAGTCTACTGAAGTGGACCGGTTCATAGGGAAGTTAACTTTTGACTACTAGCAATCAAGGACTAGGGGACCAGGGACCTGGAAATGAGAGATTATCTTTTTGTTACAAGTTTTCTAAAACATTTGATCTACCGCATATATTGTGGATATTTACCATGGGAGAGACTCTTGTAAAGACAGAGGGGGGAAAAAAAAAGAGTTAACCTGACTAGAAGGAGTTAAGGCTTTCACAGAATTAGATATTGAATTACATTATGTTCACATTTGAAATGTTTATATCATAATGGAAGTCTTGGCTTTTGTGTTTGTCATGGAAACTCAAAGTTAACGTTAATTACACACTACTAAAAAGCCTAATCCTTATCAAATGGAAATCACCTCTTTTTCCTAGATGAGTAGCTAGCTGACAGGTCTTGATGATCTGTCTGTTGTTGAAAGGCTATCACAAAAAATGTGCAACAAATTACTTTTTTTTTTTCGTGATACTTGGTCTGCTTTTCTCCTTCTGAATTAACCCCTTTCCCCCAAATGGCAGTAGTTGTTGTAAATCTCTCTCTCCTTACTTTCTACTTTCATGTATGTGTTTTATTGTATTCTTTCATATGCTGTTCAAATTCTGTAATGATTAAATGATAAAATTAATAAAATGTAAATTACTTTTTGAAAAAGAGATGAGAAAAAGGTTTTGTGAAAGGCATATACAGAGTGCATATAATTTACCTCTTCAATTGAAATGGCTGCTTTGCTCCCCTGCGGTTCCCTAGGGTAAATAACCATTCAAATATGTTTTGAAAAAATCATGTCACTGTAGTAAGACAGCTTTCTACACGATTTCGTGTGACTTTTCCGAGTTCTGTACATATGTTTGCATGCATAATATCTGATGCTGATTTATGCAGCAAATGCCTCAAAAGTTTGGGGGTTTTTTGTTGCACGTGAACAACTTGAATGCACAGGCTGGTTGCTGGGCCAATTTACATTTGCTTCATAAGCTACAGAAATATTCTTTTTAAGATAGATGGGATTGTTCTACAGTCATTAAGGTCTAGACTAAACAAGAAAATAATAATTAAAACTTACCATTTTTAGACATAAGCCCACCTGTACTGATACCTGCTTATTTTTTGTGTAACCTAGACATTCTCATTTAGATTATATCAATTACGACAGCATTTAAAATCCAATTTAAAGCAAAGGGACTGCAGCTTTCTGAAGTAGCTTTTTAAGTTTTTCAGCATAACTGTGCTTTATCAGATTTAAATACTCCTTCTTCCTGATAAGTCGATAAATAAATTTCTGTTAAAGTGGTTTGTTGTGAGAGCCCTGGCCAATCTCAGGACTGCTGATCTTTTCACTAACCAAGGGAAGCACTGTCTCCCTCTAGGATTCCTGTTTTCCAACCAGCTGACTGGTAGGAAGGAGGAGTTACAGAGTCTTGATAATGGTCATTGTGGCATTTGCAGGAGTAATCTCCGCTGTTGCAGAGCACATGATGTATCTGTGTCATGAAACTCTCACTGTCTTTATGAATTCCTTAATTATGAGAAGCAAAAAACCAGTGTTTTCTGGCTGTGATGCTGATTTTTCAGGAGACTTGTGTGAATCACTTAACATATCTGCTTCAGTTTCCCTGCATGTGCAATGAGAATATTTTCATAGTGTCACAGGGATGTCGAGAGACTTGGTTACTACATAAGGCTTGATAGCTTTGTGGGAAAGTCACACAGTATTGAAAGCTCTTCTTTTGCTATAAACTCCTGAAAAGTGGAAAAAAAAGGAATCTGACTCCAGCTTAAGAACAACATTTGAAACATGACTGTTCTGATGATTGTATCTTCATCACAGATCAGTGGTCCAAGATTGAAGTTTCTGTTGGAAATTACTTGACAGTCAGAAGAGCTGTGGATTCAGGAAATCTGGCAAGTTGAAGAAAAGATCGAAAGAGCGGTTCTCAGTCATCTCTCATTCAGAACAACAATACAGGAATGAGGAAAATTAAAGGAATATAGATTTTAGCTCTATTGATTTATGGAAAATCTAATCTTATTAGGCTCAATTCTACCTTTAGCTCTTGCAAAATTAGAAGAGGAATAAATCATTGCAGATTTTTTAGGTATTTCTGATTCTGTGTAGGCTGTAGGTTCCCTGCCAATTGAGGTCACTTTCAAACACTTGAAAATGCTGCCTGTGGAGAGAGAGAAAGTGAGCTTTGGGAACATGTGATCATTATAAAATTGCGCTTGCAATGCTCTCCTAGCTCCCTTCTAGCTTGCACCTTACAGTTACAGGCACATCCTGCAACTCTTAATTTATTTTATATGTTACTCTATAGTTTCAGTAATGTTTGCATGATATATACCAGAATGGCTTTATAGTTTCAAAGTAAGTTTTGGGGGCAATAATCTAAATCCCAAATAGTGGCATGGTCCCCTACTCACACCTTCCTTTGTGCAAGAGGTGCAACCGTACTTTATCCCCTGCTTTGTTTTAGCAGAGGATGATGCAAGATCTGTAGTACTAAAAAGGGTGGAATAAAAGATTGGTTTTCAACTGAGTTTTTAAATGAGACATTGATGAAGGAGAGTGACGTTAGAGTAACATTTTAGCCAGGAGGAGCTGCAAAGGAGGACAGTGTTGCTGTTCAGCAAAGCTGGGCAGGTAGGAATGTCAAAACAGAAAATAACAAAGACAAAAAGTCTGGTCCTTAGGACAATTTTGATTAGGTAGTTTACCCGATTAAAAATACAAGTAAGGAAAATTATTTTGTTTCCCATGTGGCTTTTTCTGTTGTGTAATTAATAATGAACATATATATATACGTACATATATGAATATTTACAGACATTATATGTGCATACATCTGTTCATATTCACATGCTTCTTTATATTTAAAGTATAAGACCACAGTTAATTCTGCTTCAGCCAATAAATTGCTTGTAATCTAAATCAGCTAAAATTTTAAATAGACCTGAGAAAACTCTTTGTTAGTGTTAGTCTGTTAACTTTCCTTTAACTGACTTGTTGAAGTGTGACTGGAAGCCTTTGATAGTGATTGTAATCATATGCAATGACACACTTTGTGTCCATGGTAAAGACAAAGCTGATCAATTGTATCCTTCTTGGAAGGTAACTTTTCATTAATGTATTATGCATTTGGTATTAAACCTTATTGGCAATGTAAATGCTGTCATTATTTTAATGACAGATTCAGCATTGCTGTTGTTTCTCACAAAAGTCGTGTTGCCCATATAAGATAACTGGAAAGGAGAATGAGGTTCTTGGAAAGGAAATTATTCCAAAGGCTGGATTTTCTGGTTAAGCTTAGCACGTCTATTCCTAACATTCTCAAATTTTCTTAAGTTCACAACTTGAGAAATTACTCACTGTTATTTTTATAGTTGTCGCTTGTAAGTTATCGGAAACATCTGTTTCAACAGAAAGACTTTTCCGGTATTCTCTGTGCCGAGGTATTATTATTGGGTTTGTAACAATTTGCAGTTATAACCAGTTCCGAACAGGGAATTGCTTATGAAGATCAAACAACTTATTTAAAAACTATATGAAAGCATTTACACTGTGAGCAAAGTGCAGGCCCTGCATATTCTGCTCTGCTTAAGACTTGAATTTATGTTATTAAGTATGTTCTACTACATTCGTTTAGGAAGTAGATTGCAAATGAATTATATATTGTTACATTTTTATCTGTCATCAGTCATTGCTAAATCATGATAAATTAAGCGTCCTGAGGGTTTTTAAATTTTGTGTTCATTGTGTTGTATGGTAAGATTTGTCTTCTATTTATGACTTTACTTACTACTGATTTTGCAGAACATACTATTTGAACCTAACATTGATGGAGGTATTTGATTGTGAATTTTGCTGGTTTGAGGTTTTGGTTTTAAGCTTTATGTGTGTTGTGTGCTTTGATTAAGTCAAATAATATTTCCTTTTGTTTTGATGGTCTGACTCTCTGATTACCTGTGACTTACTCCAAACTGTAGTTATATTGCATAGTGTGAAATTGGAAAAGCTGTTCTGTGTGTGTTCTAATGGATGTGACGGTCATTAAGTATATGAGTCTTCTGACGTTGTAATCAGATGTGATTCAGTCTGTTAAATATCCATGAAGCAACATCTGCTTCACAGAGTGACCTTCTGCTAAAGAATACTTAGCATCTATTAGCAGATCATAGTGCAGATCTGCCTTATTTGAAATGCACTAAACTAGAGTAGTCTACTGCTGTTTAGCAGCTAGCTTGTAATAATTTATTGCAGTTAAATAAAGCTTAAAAAACTCCATTAAATAATTATAGGGATTATATGCATTTCGAAAACCTTTGTGTTCTACTGAAATTACCCATTTAATTTCAGGGTTCGTTTGTTAAAAAAAGCTGAAATCTAAAGGCACATTAGGGGATCTGTCAGATGCTATTTTCTGTAGGTGTTAATAAAACCAGATTAAAAAAAAAACTGAAACAAATTAAAACCAAAAGCGATTTTACCATCTGTTGTATATTAATTAGAACTTGGTGTATCAAGGGTAAACTTGCTCTTAGAGAATGTCACTGAATGTCTGCTAATAGAATAATATGCAAATATATTAGATGATAGGATTATATTGAATTTCTCATTCTGCTTTGGTTGTAGCAAATGCTGAGATGGTGTATAACGAACTTTAATTTTCTTTCTTCTTAGAACAACCTGCAAATAACCAAGGCCAGTCGACCCTGCAGCCTTTGCCACCTTCTCACAAGCAACATTCAGCACAGCATCACCCATCCATCACCTCACTTAACAGAAACTCACTGACAAATAGGAGGAATCAGAGTCCGGCCCCGCCGGCTGCTTTGCCCGCCGAGCTGCAAACCACACCTGAGTCAGTCCAGCTGCAGGACAGCTGGGTCCTTGGCAGTAATGCGCCACTGGAAAGCAGGTAATTACTTAGGTACTACAACAGGCTGTGGCACTTCTAAAGAAGACATTTAACTTGATGAAAGATGACCTGAAGCTAATACTTCCTCTCACTCAGCAAACTGAAAACTTTTCAGTACTAAAACTCTGTCCTCTCTGTAAAAATCCACAATGATGCTTTTTTCCCTTACAATGAATATTGCAGAGTAATGGGATGCAGAGAGCATATTAATTTTTCCAAAGAAGTATTTTCCTTCCTGTTCATAATCTATGACTTTTGACTGTTGGAAGAATTTTTTTGCCTTGCTTGCCAGATATGTTATGTGTCAAATACTTACTGCCATACAGTTCAAGTGTCAAGGACCTTTCAGTAGTGCGTTTTAACTGTTTCACTTGTGCCTTTGAGGAAATAACCATGTGAGGTTAGATGTTTATTAAAATGGCCTAGGATTTGGTAAGACAAAAGAACTCACTTAGTTCTGGTATAATAGTAAATTTGTCCTCATTCTTTTTTGTCTCTTGGAATTGATAGCTGGCTTTAGGAAGAAGTGACTAACATAAAGGGTGATGCTAGCTTCTTTAGATGCAGATTGACATATAATGCAGAATGATCTATAAAAAAATTATAGAACTCACTGCACAGAGCTGAATTTACCTACAGTGATTAATTAATACTCATGTAACACTCATCAGCACTAATTTTTTATTAACGAAAGCCATAATATTCCAATTTAGTCATCAAATGGAACATTTATAACTATATTGAACCTGACAGTAGTTCTTGGAAATGTTTTTGAAATGCCTTCTGTTCATTCTTTGAATCCATTTAAATTATGTTTTGTGGATCCAACTGATTTTGAGTAATTTAAAACATACACAACCTTAAGATTCTCCATTACATAGTTTTGTCCTCATAGATGTTTCAGGCAACCCTTCTGTCAGGCTGTTGGAAATAGCTGTTCTTTTTCTTACTTTTCTTGGACTCTCTCTGTGTTGCTTATGAGACAGACACTGTGGAACAGGATTCCACGGAAGGGATTTCACCATCATACTCAGACAATTCAGTACATTAAGATTTTTCTTACAGAACAAATAAGTTCTGGTGGGAATAAGATGTTTGACTTTTTCCAGACACTGATTAATCTTCACTAGATGGCTAATGTCTTTGGGGTATGCTTCTACTGCCATATATGTTTTTGTTGTGTTTATACAATTAGAATACCATTTCCAACCTGGGGTAAATATTCTTTTGCCAAGTCTTTTCATCTTTTAAAGGTTCCTCACAAAATCTATCTGTATTTTGGTTTTGAACACTTATGAGTGAGCTGAAATGTGAAAGTTTCACATAAAAACTGACAGAGCACTACTGTAGTTTCTCTAAGAGTCTCACCTGTCTGGAACTCTGGAGGTGAATAACCCATCTTATTTGTCATTGTTTTTTCCCTTTTTGGTTAAGGTTTGCCACTGAGTGTGATTCTTAGGTTCAGTTTCAGCTATATTAACAACTTCATGATAGGTCTCTTCATTCTTTTCTCAGCCTAAAAGAAAGTTGATTTGCTTTTTTGCAATATTTTAGCTTATGCTCGTAGTCAGGTTTGAGAGGAGAGGGGGGTTACACTTTTTTTGTGACTTAGGTGACACGTACTTAGAGGTACAGAATGTGTCAGCATATATACATAGCTGTCTTATTTCTGTAGTCTCATATTGGTGATGAGTAGCATAAAAATGACATAGAATTTGCTGTCAAATGTAGCAGCATGGTGAATAGGCTAAGTTTGTGTATTTGTGTACAGGTGAGAGGGATGTATTTGCAAAGCCTGAGAGAAGTTCCAGTGTCCATCACTTTGCAGTAGCAATGCAATTATGAAATACATATTTCATAATATTGGATTCAGTTGTATAATAGAATACTCTGCAATTTGGCTCTGTTTGTATAAAGTGTTCCTATTACTGGTTAACTCTGAGGTGACGGATCAATGACATACAACAGAAATTCCAATTTATGATTTTTTAAAAATATTAAAAGACTCTTTGTTTAAAGTTTTTTGAGGGCTTAAAGCTGTAACTTGGATGGCCTGGGTATATAATCTTTGATGTCATTTTTGAGTGACAATAAGGTCACTGAACAGTGTCACAAATTGTCTTTACTGAAACTCAGTAAAATTTACATTTTAAAAGTTAAAACAAGCAGTATGGTTAAAAAAATATTTCTTGCACATTTCCTGCAGACTGCAGGGCCTTTTCATTGGACATTTAATGATTTTTGCTATTGGACTTGTCCTCAACCTGTTGCAAATTAGAGTCAGCTGTAGAAGCAATAGATCTGCCGGAGGAGCCAGCACCATAAAACAATATTAATTGCTGAAGAAATAAAAAAAGCAGGACTGTATTGAATAACCTTCCATTTTGTTCTTTGAATTACTAGTTGGACAGCCAAAATCATGCAAATACATGAACACATCAGATGTCAGAATCTTATAAATTATTAAGTAATTAAATATTATTAGGGGTTT
The DNA here is from genome assembly GCF_028858725.1 of Colius striatus. Taxonomy (NCBI): domain Eukaryota; kingdom Metazoa; phylum Chordata; class Aves; order Coliiformes; family Coliidae; genus Colius; species Colius striatus. Next base: position 63,882,241 of record NC_084761.1, read on the forward strand.
TTTTAAATTATTGTTGGCATTTTTTTACCTACTAGTTTTAGTAATGAGTTCCTGAGCATCATTAGTTACGTTCTCATTGCTTTGCATTCTAGTAGAATCTAAAGTACTAATACTTAAAAATTCTTAGTTTTTTAAATGCGTTCTTTGTTAAGTATTTGAATGTGCAGAATTTTTCTAATGCACAGTTATGTTGTTAGAGATATGCAGAGGAAAGGTATGTTAGGACTTGTAAATTTGTTGATGAAAGTAAGATGCTGGCAGCTTTTAGTGCATTGCACAGGCAATATTTCATTAATTTTAGGCACTGAATGTCCAAGATAAATTTGTCAGCAAGGGAAAATATGCATTTCGAGGAATAAATCTCTGAGAATATTGTATAATGTTATTCACAATCTTAGCTAATGTGTCAATGAACTAAAGAAGAGCTTTGCTTTTTCTTACTTGATTTGCTGTATAAAATGCCTCATTTTTTGAAAGGTGCTGGAAACTAACACGTTTTTCATTGTCTATACTGATGCTGCTTAATTTTCTCTTAATCCTAACTTAGAGTAGGAACATTACTGTATTCAGTTACTTATCTGATATTTTTACCAGTAAGAAAGAGGGAATTGGTTGAATAAATACTTGACAGCTGGAAAATATTTCATCATTTTGAAGGATTTAATAAAAATACCAGAATACCTCAAAAGTGGTACAGACAAAACAATTCCTAGAAGGTGTTACTTAAAAGCATTCTGCAGGCTTCATCCAAACTTCATTTTAGAATGTGAATATTTTAGAAACTCCCAAAGTGTGAGGAACATACCCATATGTCTTTATTGGGGTGGACTGCCAAGGAAGCTAGTGCCTTCAGTATTGATTAAGGTGTGGAAAGGGTGTTGATAGTTTCCAGGGAAGTCTTAAATCAATTTGTGTAGAGGCTGATTGATTGTCTGCAAAAGCACGCTGTTGCTGGAGGTTAAAGTCTGCTCAAAGCTGATATTTTACACATTCCACCCACTGAAACATTGCCTAGTTTAATCAAATTCAAAATTGTTCCATTCTATAAGTCTCTCAGGTTTTCACACATGGATTTGATTAGACATTAGACATCACAAAATAATAAGAGTTTTCGATTCCTGGAGAAGTAAGGAGGGGAGGCCAGCAGAACTGCCACCTTGGACTTCCGGAGGGTAGACTGTTTAGGAGACTATGACAGAGTCCCTTTGGAGACAATCCTGAAGGGCAAAGGAGTCCAGAAAGGTTGAACATCATTCAAGAAGGAAATCTTAAAGGTGCAGGAGCAGGCTGTCCCCATATACTGAAAGACAAGCTGGCAGGGAAGAAGACCAGGCTGGCTGAACAGAGCTTTTTGGTTGGATCCAAGGAAAAAAAGGAGAATTTATGACCTTTGGAAGAAGGGGCAGGCAACTCAGGAGGACTACAGGGCGATTTTAAGATTATGCAGGGAGAGAATTAGATGGGCCAAAGGACAACTAGAACTTAATCTGGCTAATGCTGTAAAGGACAATCAAAAAATGCTTCTATACATACATCAGCAACAAAAGAGGGGGATAAGGAAAGTCTCCATCCTTTATTGGATGTGGCAGGAAAAATAAGTGGCAAAGGAGGAGGAAAAGGCCAAGGTACTTAATGCCTTCTTTGCATCGATCTTTAATGGTAAGACCAGTTGTTCTTGGGGTATCCTTTCCCCGAGATGGAGGATGGGGTCAGGGAGCAGAATGAAGCTCCTTTAGTGCCAAGGGAAAATTATGTGACCTATACCACTTAGACACACACAAGTCAGTGGGGCTGAATGGGATCCACCTAAGGGTGCTGAGGGAGCTGGCGGAAGTGCTCACCAAGCTACTCTCCATCAAGTAGTCCTGGCTCACTGGGGAGGTCCCAGTGGACTGGAGGTTGGCAAATGTGACACCCATCTACAAGAAGGGCCAGAAGGAGGATCCTAGGAATTACAGACCTGTCAGTCTGACCTCAATGCCAGGGAAGGTTCTGGAGCACATCATCTTGAGTGCCATCACAAAGCACATACAGGGCAACCAGGTGATCAGGCCTAGCCAGGGTGAGTTTATGACTAACCTATGACATGGTGACCCACTCAGAGGATGAGGGAAAGGCTGTGGATGGGCTCTTCCTGGACTTCAGTAAAGCCTTTAATACAGTCTCCCACAGCATCCTTCTGGAGAAAACAGCTGCCCATAGCTTGGATGGACCTAATCTGCAATGAGTGGAAAACTGTCTGGATGGCCAGGCCAAGAGAGTGATGGTGAATGGAGTTAAATTCAGTTGGTCACCAGTGGTGTTCTCCAGGTCTCACTGTCGGGGCCTGTTCTGTTTAATGTCTTTATCAATGGTTTGGATGAGGGGATCAAGTGCACACTCAATAACTTCACAGATAACACAAAGATGGGAGGGCGCACAGATCTGAGGGCAAGAAGGCTCTTCAGAGAGACTGGACAGGCTGGATCAATGGGCCAAGGTCAATTTTATGAGGTTTAACAAAGCCAAGTGCCCAGTCGTGCAACCCCATACAATGCACCAGGTCTGGGGATGTGTGGCTGGAGAGCTGCCCAGCAGAAAAGAACCTGAGCATGTTGATTGACAGGCACCTGAACATAAGCCAGCAGCGTGCGCAGGTGGCCAAGAGGGCCAGTGACATCCTGGCTTGTATTGGAAGTAGTGTGGCCAGCAGGAACAGGGAAATGATTGTGACTTTGTACTCAGCACTGGTGAGGCCTCACCTCTAATACTGTGTTCAGGTTTGAGCCCCTCACTACAAGAAGGACATTGAGGTTCTGGAGAGTGTCCAGAGATGGGCAACAAAGCTGATGAAGGGTCTAGAGCACAAGTGTTATGAGGAGCAGCTGAAGGAACTCAGGTTGTTCAGCCTGTAGAATAGGAGACTGGGGGGAGACTTTATCACTCTCTACAACTACCTGAAAGGAGGCTGTGGTGATGTGAAGTATTGGTCTCTTCTCCCAAGTAACAAGTGATAGAACAAGAGGAAGCGGCCTCATGTTGCACCAGGGAAGGTTTAGGTTAGAAAAATTCCAGTGAAAGCCTTACCAAACACTGGAACAGGCTGCCCAGGGTAGCAGTGGATTCACTATCACTGGAGATATTAAAAAAGAAGTTCAGAAGTGACACATCAGGCATGAAGATTCAGTTTATCAACCTCACTAGCACACTGTGTCCATACGCTTATAAGCTTCCCTTGGTGTCAGTAGTGTCTTTAGATGTTTTCTTGATCTCTCTGGCATCTTTTCCTCCTAAAAGTCCTCTGCTGTTGCCACGAATACATGGAATTTACCACACTGTATTTCTTTCTTTGTCCCTTAGGCAAGCTCTGATAGTTCAGTATTTAGTACTATTTGCGCAGCATTCCTTGAGTTTATCATTCCACTCTTCAAAAATATGCAGCCATCAAAGTAAGCATGGACAGGTTGTGGGGTTTTTTTCCCCAAATATTCTTTTCCTGTTTTAAATAAGATAAAAGAAGTTTTCAGTTTTAAACAAAATAATAGTGCTTAGCTTTGTTTCTCCCCTTTCATTTTCTCACCATTCCCTGACAGAGCCAGAGTCTGTATTCCTACCTTTCCCTCCTCTGCTGTTGTGTCGTATTGTTTGCAGCACTTCAGATGTCCACTCTCTCTGGTAGCCAGGCCTGTGCATATTTTATGACTGACTATGCCAGATAGCCAGCTAAAGATTGTTTTTTAATAGTCTCAGTTCACTTTTATTACTTCAGTCCTTAAGCCTGTCTTGCTATGTGCAGCAACCAGGAATTGTATTCAGGGACTTGCACACAAATAATGGATCACCGAAGGGTAATGACCATCCAATGGTAGCCTTGAAACACCATGTCTTCAAGTTACAGTCCAGCATACAGTTCAGAGAACAGCGAGGAAGGTAGATAAATCCCAGATAAATACATACAAAATGCCATTGCAGTTTTGCAAAACTGTGGAAAGAGAAAGTTTTGCCATGAAATTAGTATATTCTTTTTGTGGGATCATCCCATTCTTTACTTTGAAATTGCCACTCTAATTGCATCTTTTTGTATCTTTGTGTGTAGAGAATTAGGAAATCAAGCAGTCCTTGCAAATGGTCATGACAACCTTATAGAGATGGATGTGTTTTCTCCAACATACCACGATAGCAGTTATGGGTATGTGACTCTAAGTGTTTGCATGATGCTAACTGTTGACACAGAAGACAAAATGTAATTTTTTTAAAAATTTTGATTACAATAGTCAGAAACATCTGGGACAGAATTCCTCATCTTTATATCTGATTTTTTTCAAATTATACTTTAAATAATTATTCATACTGACTCATGATAAATACAAAATAGTAAACTTTGACTGCCAAAACTTGTTTGCCTTCATTTAAGAAAATAAGAGTGCAGTTGAGGTTTTATTAATTCTCTGTGGCCTGATTCTGCAAGCTGTTGGATACTGTTTGCATTATTACACATTTGCCAGGTCTGATCCTTGGTTTGTAATATATTTACTACTTAGCAAATGTTTGGTTTAGAAATATTATGACATATTAACGTAGCATAAGGAATGACCAGTCAAAGAAGCTAAGAAGAATTATGTATCGAATACTTTTTACCAGATAGTTTGAAATCAAAACTACTGATAAATACATAACTGGAAGTAAAGAATTACAGATAAGTGAATATTTCAGCTCATTTAAATAAAAATTATGTAATAGAACAGTTCTACATCTGCCTAACTTTGTCATTATTATCCGTCTTACATTTGAACTATGTTTGGCATTCTTATGCCAAATCAATATACTTGGTTTCTGATCTTCACCAAAAAAAAACCAACTGACAAAGCAGTACCATTTTCTAATGAGTTCCAGCCTCTTAATCAGCACAGTTTTCAGAATTTTAGTAAAGAATAATTAATCATAAATTTATCCAAATACTGTTTTACTAGATGTAACTCAACATTATAGAAGGGATAAGGTGCTATTTGATTAAATTAGGAGACCTGTATCTGTCCATTAATAATTAATTATTATGTAAAATATATTGACACTCTACATTGATCTGCTTCATGTTCCAAAAACTCTTAAACTTTCACTTAGCCACAAATTAAAATGAACAACAGGAGGAGAATGGTATTGTTAAATTCAATTAGTTAATCATTATCAGCAAACTCAAAGATACTGCAGGTATTTACCAGAAGACCATAATATATTTTCTTTAAAGTAAAGATGTAAGCATGCTGTATCAAAAAAGAACAAAACCAAGTATTATTGTTCACTGTAGACCAATTACCATACAATACTGATTCAAATGCATAATTGCTGAAGTAGAGTTAATAGAACCTGGCCTGGTTTATGCTTTTTATGTTTGTAATGGGACCACCAAATGCAAGTATTTTGGCAAATGGACTGTTACATGAAATTCCTGTTAGTTGCCACTAATTCAGGTAACAATACAATGAAATTATCTTGTTTGTAATCCTTTCATTTTTCAAATTATGCTAGCAGGGATCATCTCCTGGTGTGAATGTTGTCCAGAGATAATAACACATCGGTTTCAAGGCATAATAGATTTGAAACTACAACATGCTATCAGCATGAAGATTCAGTTTATCAACCTCACTAACATACTGTGTCACAGCTAGACTCATTATATTTTTGTTTCCTTGTTTTCATGTCATGCATGTGTTACATTGTGGTATACTATTTCTTAGTTTGTATGACTGATGGAGTGAATATTAATCTGATGAATTTGACAATTTTAGTGTTAATAATGATAATAGAAATGGACATCTTGCATAGACATAGTAATGATTCATAGACTCAGGCCTAAAAAAATAGTTATTTATAGCTTCAAGAGATTTGTGCACAATGCATTAATTATCATAAGACAGCTGGAAATCTCCAAATATTTTAATGGTATGTATTGTTGGCTTTTCTTGGTACCATTCTTCTTTTCTCTAATGTATAAACATATGTTAGTATACATGTTGCCAAATCAGTTAAGCTTGAAGTTTAGTTTTCTTCTACCTTCTCTTTCCACATTATCTAGATATCAAAATCTGAAAAGAATGTAAGATTCATTATCAGTAAATGACTGTATTTATATTTCTTTTAGGTGAAGCTTCCTAGCATTTTCTGTTTCTATAGAATCTCATTTTCTGAAAATTCATATTTTTACAGGATTTGAGTTTGAAAACTTCCTGTTGTATTTAAGTTAGAATTCTTTGCAAGGAGGTTGACTGGGGATTTTTGCCATCTGTTGGAGAAAAAGGTCAGGAGAGCTGAGTTTAAAGGAGGTCAGATAGTTATAATGACATAGTGAATTAACTTTAAAGGTGGAAGAAGCCAGGGGTATGGAGCAAAGTGAAAATTACTTGGAACAAAAAGGGCAGGAATGGCTGTGCAGATGGGTAGATGTAGTAGTCCAGAAGGAGAAACTCCGAGTGGTCCATGGGTTAGGCTGGGTAGGACTTAGATAAAATACTAGAGGACTAGGGACTGAATATCTAGGATGAAAACCAAGATTATTCCTTGTCCTTTAGTCCTTGTAATTACTTGTGAAATCCTTTTGAATAGCATATACTTCCTCACGTATAGGGCTGACTCAAGGTGATGACAAACCTTGGCTGCTGACATATGTTCTACTAAGGGACAGAAGCCAGAAGTAACCAAACCTAAGATTTTGGCCTATGCTGATAAACAGGCCTTCAATGCAATCACTAAAGTTTCTTCAGATTTGTTTTAAAAAAGAGCAAGTAAAACAAAAAATCCCAACACTTCAGTTAAAAAAAGTCATCCACACCATAAAGTTAAACACACAAAATTTACAAGGTAAAAGCTGGCCTCTTTCTACAGTTGCATGGCTACAGTCAAGCCTGTGATCCTAATAATTGCAACTCAAGTTGAATGAGAATGGAATTTTAACAAATTCTCGAGATTATTTTTGTCACATTCAAACAAATGAGAAAACAGTATCAAACAACATAGGAAGGCAAAGACCCGAACAAATGTATAGTAGCAACATCATCTCTAATAATGTTGGTTGCTCAAAGGGAAGTCCAACTCCAAAAAGGTTTATATGGAAATGAGTGCCATTAATTAAGTGCCATTAATGAGTGCCATCACCCTCTTCTAAGCACAAGATGTAACCCTCTGCCTTGCTGAATCCCCAAATGGTGATGTCTCAAATCTACAAATCTTGGCATTTTGCATATGAAAGAGTGTGCTAGTGTAGTATACAAATTTACACCAAGTAACAATAATGACTGGAAAACAGGAAGGATGGTTGCATCAAATGTATATGCACAGTGGCCATGTTGGTGGTGTAGTGGCTGTAACTCAGATGTTATGACAGCACAGTCACTGCAATAACATGAATCTAGCTGCTTGATTGGCTACTGGTAGCATCGCGGTGGCAGCACAGAGTTCATCACAGGTTATCACAGATTCCAAGTTGCAAGAGAACCACAGCTGTGGGCATCAATAAGTGAGCTAAGATTCACAGATCCATTATGATGGAAACTTCGGTCTTCTTGCAGCTTGAGGCAGAATCAGATCCTGTCAGTCAGTGGGACAATAATACTTCTTTAACTTCCTTTTATCTCCTTTTAAAATGTCCAGTAGCCACCTCAGGTCTTTCAACTGCAGATGAATTTTCAACTTTTGTTCCAAGTTTTTAATTAATATTTGAGTAAATAATGCATCTCTGAGTCTCTCTTAAATCACATTTGCATTTTGAAATTGTCTCCATGTGCCTTTTGAGATGTTTAGAGCAATTGTTCTCTTTCAGCTTTAGAAGACAGCAAGGGAGAAAGAGAAATGGAGGAGTACTTGTGCCCTACCTTTCTTCTTTGATTTCTCCTCTTAAAGCTTAACTTACTTAATAATCAGGTCAGAACTGGCCAAGATTAGAATACCTCATCTCAGAGATCGCTTTCTCTCTTTCTGTCTTGGTAGGGATGCAAATCCAGAAGACCAGACAATAAGCTAGGGAGTTGTAATATAAATCGTTACTGTTCACATGAGCATTTCCAATTCTCACTGCAAAATTTAGCAGTTTCCTCTACTGTCTCTTCCTTTGGAGAGAGAACTAGAATAGCATGAACACTGTATCAGAAGGTGCACTAAGGGACTCTCAAGTTCACTCCAACTACTACCTCCTTTAGAAGTATCACCAGCAATATCAAGAGCCAAGTCGCTTACCATAACCTAGATGTAAGTCTGCATTAAATACTAGTCCTCTGAGAGACTCAGAAGAAGCCTATAAGGAGAACAGAGCCGCTTCATATTTTTTTCAGCAATATATAAGTCTACTTTCACTCTCCTCTGGAAAGCAGGTAATGAGATGAACCTGTAACAAAGAGTATGAGTAACTAAAATTCTGGCAGGTTTCTTTACTTGCCCACCCAGCACTGTGAGTCATTCTTTGCATCAGAGTCTCCTGCTTGCTTCTGCAAATTGTGGCTTAAGTGTTGTTAGTTTCCCTCATTCGTCTTCACAGAGTGCAGTGTACCAGAGAGAAGCACGAAAGAGCAGGCTCAGCAGAGCCATCTGATTATACTGGTTCTTTTGATCTCAGATATGTGTTTACATATCACAGAATTGAACTCCTTCTTCTCCAGAGGAGAGAGCTAGCAGCCCAAATCTGAATATAGAAGAACAAATAAGATGTTTGTAGCTGCCCTCTTCATGCTGTAGCACTATATTCTTTCTTACACCATGAAGAAGGTAGGTGCAGAGGAAGAGATTGCAGAGGAAGAGATTCATTCTGGACACTGGAAAAGAAAGTTTGGGACTTTTGTCAGTTTCCAGTCCTTCAAGTCACCATGTCCTGCTGGCTCTCACAGCTCATTGGGAGACTGTCATGCCCGAATTACTGTTTAAAGCTTTTGGTGCAGGTTACTGTGCCTGACTTCTCCATTGTTTCCCCAGCAGCAGACAGCAGTGGAGTGTAACCTGCTAGGGGCCAGATGTGAAAGAACGCACAAGCAGTAAGAAAGGCGCTTGCAGCCCTACTAGTGCTCTTTTAATTTCTTGGCTTTCAGTCTTCAGTTTGTAAAGAAAGCGGGTCCTCAGCATAAACCCAACCAAAATTCAAGCAAGTGTTATCACATGTAAAGTGTTTCTCTGAAACATTTGAATAAACTGTTAGAAGAGGCTTATCTCCAGTTCCCACAGATGTTTCCTCAGGTTTTGCATATGAATAATAGCCCTCTTCTCTTTCTTTCTTTCTCCAAACTTTGATCATCATTTGATCCAATGTGATCTTGGAGCTTTTTCCGGGCTTATGGTAGTACTAATATTGGCTCTGAGGAAGCAGAAATTCACTTTTGTTTCTTTCTAAGCAATTTTTTGATTGCAATTCTTCACAGAAAATAAACTGAGACAAATTCACAGCATAATGTGGTTTCTGTGCTTGCTTGAATTTATGTTAAATGCAGCCATATGGTTCAGCGGAAGTCAGTCATAAGCCTGTGCTAAGGGCAAACACCACCAGCTACAAGGTTTCATCTCAGAAGAATGTTAACAGAAGATGAAGACAGGCATAAAGTGCTCACGGAGAAACAAAAATTCAATTCCTTCTGGAGTCTACTGGGAAAGCTGATCTCATGCATCAGTGAACCAGAGTTCACATGAGACCTAGCCAGTAATTTCTGTTATCTTTTACATCTTCCCTATAATGTCAGTCGGCAGAGATTAATCTTCTCTTTCCATCTGCTTCCTCAACTCAGTGCAAGGAATCAGATTTATTGATGTGATCTATCCATTAGTGAACCAGACAGAACTCTCTAATGTCAAGTGGCGGGTGAAGGTCATGGTCTCACTGAGAGATCCCAGTTCAATCCAGCACGAATAGGGACCATTGGCAGAGAGAGAGCACACTAGTCAGTGGATGCAGTGCAGTAATTGATTGTGATCTCGGACCACTGTTTTTTTCACAGTTAATGGTTTTCTTCTGATTCTGACAGTTAATATGTCTGGTAGGGGCTTTGTAAACAAATAAAAAGCATGATAACCCATTCCCAAGGGGGAAAAATCCAGCTGGTTTGCATTAAGGAAAGTCATGGAGAGATAAATAAAAAAACTTGAATGGCAGAAGTTGGAGCAAACTAAAACAGCTGCAGCTTTATTTGTCCATCTTCTCTTGAAGTTGCTTTCTTAAGATTAATTGATTTCTTTGTATGGAAATGGGAAACAAAATGCTAGGTCTTCACACAGTGATAGGCATATACTATCTCTCCATGTGTCAGTAATGACGTATTACAGGTAGAGAATGAGAACTCCCAAACCTGAGAAGTCTGTCTGATTTTTCTGTGCCCCTTATGTTTTGCTTGCTTACATTGGATTTGTGGTGCTGCAGAACTGTTGTAGGAAGTGCCATTTTACTTTTGCAAAGCAGAATTACTGATTGCTGCAGTCTCCAGATAGGCGCAGTTTTTTGACAAAATATGCTATTTTATTTTTTGTTCAGTTGAGCAATCATCACAGCTGTATTCATTTCAAATCAAGCTAATTACAGATTCAATAATACCGTTATATTAAACATCCAAAGGAAGTCATTAGGATTATTGTTGCATTCTGAGCAGAGAAGACATGTTTCCTGAAGTATTGGTCCTCAGAGGTAAATGTCATCAAAACATAAATTCACTAAAATTTACATTTCTCTCAATTTGAATTCACTCAAAGTGGATTTGATGGAAGTTTTTCCACCTCTTGAGGCTTAGGAGACTATGATTGATGTGTTCCTAATACTAGATATCTGAGGTATAGATATTACCACTTCGTGCCTTGGAGAGAATCTAGGGTAACAGATTGAGGACCTTAGCAGAAAGGATAAAACCATTTACCTGGGTTTGATTATAAGTGTCTTAATTCCTGTAACCTTGTACACAGATCCAGCATGGTCTCACTCAGAGATCCCAGTTCAATCCAGCCCGAATGGGGTCTGTTGGCAAAGAGAGAGCACATCAGTCAGTACATGCAGTGCAGAAACTCCTTAGAGGCAAACAGATATTTTTTAATAGAGCTATAGACTGGCAGATTTGAGTTGGTTGAGGGAGGGGAAGATTAACCTATGCTCTGCAATGTAAAAATTGGTGTGGTCATTTCATGAAGTACTTAACCTGTGATTACAGAAGACAGGATGTCATTGCCTTGACTGGAAGAGTCAAGTAAAGTACAACGATCTTTTGAGCCAACAGTAGTCTGTGCTTGTAATTTCTTATATGTCCAGGTTTTTTCTCAAATTGTAAGGAGAGCAGATGACTCAAATACCAGCAATTAGTAGACTTTTTAATTACATGAAAAAAAAATGTAGAGTTGTGAATATACTTAAGAATTTTTGGGAGCCTTTGGTACCTAAAAATAAAGGAAACAGATGCAAAAAAAAAAATGGGGATAGTTTTCCTTTCCTCTTCCACCTCTCTTGAAGTCACTTTCTGTTCATGTTTCACTGACATTTAGAAGATGACTGAAACCATCGGCACTGAAACTACAGGCATCTGAAAATAGCTTTCCTCAGCTCCGTGGTTGCCTTTGACCCATAAAGAACCTAAATTTTGCCTTTTTTCTATAGACAGATACTTTTTAATGCTGTTGTATGTTTTACTCTAAAAAATAAAGTGAATCAAACAGTAATCTTATAAAAATTTTGTCTTTATGTACTGCACAAACAGTGCACACTCATTTTACAAGAACAAGGGAACAATCAGTTGAATTTAAATTGAAATTGACAGAAGAAAATACATTTTGACACAATGCGTGTTTAGCCTACAGAACAAAATGCCACAAGACATCAGTGAGAGCGTGAGTTTTGGACTATTTAGAGTGAGCTGTTAGTGAATAAGTAGACTGGAAAGCTTTCATCCCCTCCCTTTGTACTGGTCACTGTCAGACAGGCTATTGTTCCTAGTGATCTGCCCTTCCGCAGTTAATTCCCAATCCTCCTTATTTAAGGTCACTTTTACATGCAGGTTTTGCAAGTGTAACTGTTCTCTATCAAATAAGATAGTCCTCCACAATTTTTGGAATGAACTAACTAACTTGCTCATTGTACTGTAAAGGTTTACAGCAATCCTACCCTTTTCACTGGTTTTCAGACAGAAACCTTCAGACTGAGACTTCCTTGAAAAGTCCAAATCAGAGATTATTTCTAGCATTGACTGCCCTTTGTAGTGCAGTCTTCTGAGTATTATATCTGTTCTTCCTCAGTCACCTTCTGGTAGTAGTCAGTAGTGATATGAAGAGCCACACGTCATTATCACCGTAATCGAACTAACCAAAGAGACTGCATTTAGGACAACATAGGAAATAAACAGTACTGCAAGAAAACCTGAACAGCAATGGCAATATGACATTTGTTACTCATCACAGTGGAATCTCTCTATTCAGAAACACAACCAAAATAGTGGATTTATTCTGCTCCAGATTATTCAGGTGCTGGTAGTATATTACAATATACAATATTCAAAGACCTGGAAGAAAGGGTTATAGAGTGTTCAGGCATATATGTTTTAAATACAGTTTTATTCTAGATCCATGGTATTGTAGTTTTTAAGATGAGGAGTGTTTTGTTCTTTTATATGCATAAGGCCTAGCCATACTGACCTTTATTTTGTGACAGCAGTCATCATCTAAATAATAATGTAGCACAAAAATAGCAATAGCTGCCTTTAAATCTCACTGGCAAGATGATAAAATATGATATGTATTCTTATATACTTGAAGAAGTGCAATAGGATTTGACTGGACCTTATTCACAACTCCATATTTAGTACAAATTTTGCAAAAGTCCTTTGTGACTTTTAATACATTGTGACATATTTGCCATGGGATGTAGCACTATTGGTGGTGTTGTGCTGTATGAAATATTTTAAAACAACTAACACACTGCCAAGAAAGTTGTTAGAGATTATAAGGTAGGTTATTTCACACGTCTTGCAAGTATATATGCAAAGCATTCTATATATGATGCTGAAAACCAGAGCAATCAGCTACAGATCACAAGTGAATCTTTTGCAAGGTGAAGCAATTTCAGCATGACCTAAAAAAAACCCATGTCATATATCTAATGTAAAAATTACATTAGGAATCTTAAAATTATGCAACAATTCCATACAAATTGACACCAAGCTATTTAAAAGTTACGTGGAATAATCCTTTCTGCTTGGTGGTAGCTTATTTGTATAATACCTGTGTTTCTGGCAGTCTGGTGTTTCAGGCCTTCCAGATATGTTTGTGTAATATCGCATTCGTTGATGCATAGTATCCGTTTTCTTCTAAAGTGAGGTCAGAAGTTTTTGTCACAGATCTTTTCATAAAGAAAGCTATTCTAAATCACATTTCTGTTGCTGGCCACCTGGCTATCTTATATCAGAAGTATTTGGGCTTATGGTCTGAGACTTGCTGTCCTTGAATGTTTTGATAATCTATCTCCATTTCTCTAAAGACACAGTTTTCGGTTAACTTAATCTTTCTGTCCAACACATGAGGGTTTTTTATCACTTCTTTTCCCTCCTGCTTTCCCCTTTACTGAATTTAGTAGAGGATGCTTCAATTTTGTTTTCCGCAGAAGAAGTGGCAGCACAGAGAAAATCTTATTTGATGTGAATCCTCCTCCTGCAACTTGGTAGAGGAGAAAACCATCTGTGTATCAGCAGGTGCACACCAGCACTTGTATGTAGTTAAATTAAAAGCATGATTATTTCACTTTTATTCATACACTTTTGATTTCTGAGCTGACATCTTCGACGTTTTTCATGCTGTATTTCTGTCTTTCAAGGACAGAAGCTTAATCAAAATGCCTACAATTTGTGAAATAAGAGGACTTGCCAGCTGTCTTTGCATCCAAGGATTAGTTTATGACATAACTTTGTATTTTGCTACTAATCTATAGTTTAGATCTGTTAGATACTGAATTCTTGCCCCCGAAATATTAAAGTTAGCTACACTTTTTAGTAGAAACATATATTGAATAAGCAGACACAAATACATATTGAATAAACTTTAAAATAGAAGATTACGTGCTTTGTAAAGTGAATTGAATTATTTAATAAAAACATATTAGCATGATTCACTGGATTTTTGTACTCTAAAGCTTAATAAAATATTTAAAGTGCTGCTTACATGAAGATCTAGCAAGTGCTTGTTAGATGATCAATTTTGAATGGGAGATACACTACTGCAGATGCTGTAAGCTCCCTATGAGATGAAACATAGTGTAATTGCCAGTAAGTCAGTGCCTGGTCAAGTAGTGCAAAGAGTTTAGGCTTTATAAATTAGCTATTCAAGTTCCACGGTTTGAAAAGACAAGGTAGATGGATAATTAAAGTCATTTGTGGATAGATTATATTTCAAGAGCCTAAGAATTTCAGCATTATCTGCAAGTAGTCTGGATTTGTTGTCAGATACCATATCCTTCTGAGTGTCTCATAGGAACACTGTTTGGCATAGCTCAGTGAGGCAGACAAGATGTGCAAGTCTGATACCGTTACACTTTAAATACTTATCACTCAGAGTTAATGTGGCAGGAGACTCTCTGACAACTTTGTTAGTAACTCCACTCATTAGGAATAGAGAGATCCGAACAAATTTTCTTAATCCACAGGAAGATGCCAGACTGGGTTTTCTGTCATTATTTTTCCCTTGGCATTCTCCAGCCAGCTGGTGTGACCTCTCTGGCATTTTATTCATGGGATTTGAAGCAAAGGAGAAATAGCTTAAAGTAAGGAATCTTAGCTGTGTGCTAAAACTACACAGTGCTGAATTCCCACAGCATTCTTCTGGAGCAACTGCCTGCTCATAGTGTGGATGAGTGTACTCTTTGCTGGGTAAAAGTCTGGCCAGAGAGTGGCATCTGGTCATCAGTGGTATTCCCCAGGGCTCAGTGTTGGGGCCAGTTCCTTTTAATCTCTTCATCAATGATCCGGACTTGGGGATTGAGTGCACCCTCAGTAAGTTCACAGATGACACCAACATGGTGGATGGGAAGGCTCTTCAGAGGGACCTGGACAGGCTCGATTGATGGACCAAGGCCAGTTGTATGAGCTTCAACAAGGCCAAGTTCCAAGTGCTGCACTTGGGTCACAACAGCCCCATGTAACATGACAAGCTTGAGGATGAGTGACTGAAGAGCTTCCCAGGAGAAAAAGACCTGGGCGTGTTGGTTGACAGCCAGCTGAACATGAGTCAACAGTGTGCCCAGGTGGCCAAGAAGGCCAATGGCATCCTGGCTTGTGTCAGAAGTAGTGTGGCCAGCAGGAACAGGGAAATGATTGTGCTGCTGTACACAGCGCTGGTGAGACTGCACCTTGAGTACTGTGTTCAGTTTTGGGCCTCTCACTACAAGAAGGACATTTAGATTCTGGAATGTGTCCAGAGATACACAGCAAAGTTGGTGAAGGGTCTAGAGCACAAGTGTTATGAGGAGTAGCTGAAGGAACTGAGGTTGTTCAGTCTATAGAATAGGAGGCTGAGGGGAGACTTTATTGCCCTCTACAGCTACCTGAAAGGAGGTTGTGATGAGGTGAAGTGTTGGTTTCTTGTCACAATCAACAAGCAACAGCACAAGAGTAAATGGCTTCAAGTTGCAGTAAGTGAGGTTTAGATTAACTATTAGGAAAAAATTCTTCACTGAAAGGGTTATCAAGCATTGAAACAGACACAGGCTGCCCAGGGAGGAAGCTGAGCCACCATCCCTGGAGATGTTAAAAAGATATGTAGATGTGGTGCATAGGGACATGGTTCAGTGGTGGATGTGGCAGTTACATTAGTGGTTGAACTCGGTGTTAAAGGTCTTTTACAAACTAAATGATTCTGTGATTCACGTATAGAACTTAAAATTTTCTTTCATTGCCTTGATGCCTAAGTTGAAGTGTCAGAGCTATGACAGCTCACACCAGCACAGATATGCAGCCATCTCCCCAGTTCATGGGATTAATTCCTCAAAGACTTTGCACATACGGATTACTGTCTCTAGGAGGGTGTGCTGTACTAAAGCCAGTGTCTCAGCTCTCACTTCTCAAATTAAAAAAAAGGAAAAGATCAGAAGCTGACTGGTTTGTTGTATCATTTTGTTAACGCTTAAGAGTATATGGAGTTCCATTCAAGTACTCATGTAATGTGAGTTTCTATTTTTAGTGTCTGGAGCCTAACAGCAAGAGCAGAAAGACACGAAAATTGGAGATTGGTCATGCAGCTTCTTATTTTTAACATGGAAGCTGGCGTTTAGGAGGAATATTATTACATCTATTATATGTCTTTCTTTCAGTCCCCCACAACAGTACATACTGCACATAGAGAGGGAAACAGACACCTTTGTATTTGGCAGTTTCTTGAGGCATTGTTTTTGAAAAATACCCGGACATAGCATTTAACCATATGTAGCCAGAAATGAAGGAACGGTAAAGGTCAAATGACTTTGACCACTTTATCAGAACTTAATGAATTTGTATGCTTCTGTGAGCCTGAAATAACAAAGCAATGGTGTTTTAAGGTGTAAAACGTTTTATACATAGGGCTAGTTATTATTATTTTGGTGTTTGCAACATAGAAAATGTCACATAATTTAATGAAGTACCTTCTTAAAGAGGATTTAAACCACCAGAGCTTTGTCTTTTGAAATCGTTGGTAATCCTCTGAGCTCAGAAGCCAAGAAAACATGGGATGTGCTGTTGTGCATCGTTAGATCTAGTGCATATCCTTGTGTTGTTACTACTAACAGGTTTAGTATTGTTCAAAATTAAGTAACCCGTGTATCATATTTCATGGGATCATGTTTGTAATGCAAATATTTTCAAGGAGATGATTTATGCCATAGCAAAATCTCCTCCAAACACCAAACGTTGTTTATCAACTGCAGGCATTTTTCTCAGGCTGCAATGGGGCAAATTAAGTTCTAATGTCTCTATAGCTCATTTGCAATAAAGCTGCTATACCTGTATAGATCGGTCCATTACTATGCAAGGATCCAAGTGTGGATCCTGGGAGATCAAAGTCCCATCAGCAGAGAAGCAGTCCACAGTGCCACATGGTGTAACCAGAGGGCTTTCCCCTCCACAGCTAACTCATTTGGTGCTAGATCCTCTGACCTATAGTGTGTGGTTGGCATGCAGTAGGCAAACACAGTGTAGGCAGGCACTTGGCTTCAGGAAGACCTGGGTATCAGCAATTCATGAGTGTCTCTCACCTACTAAAAAATGCAAATGCCTCTCAAGTTCTGTTTAGCTGTTCATGTACATGGTAAGTTCAAAATTCTCCACAGTGTGCTTTCTTACCATTTTTAGCTATACTGTATTCATTTTGCAAAGCCTGATTAGGTAAGTCCAAGCCTTTCACTAGAGAGTTGCCAACATAACAAATTGGTGGGAAAATCCCTGGTCCAAAGGTCTTTGTTTGGCTGTGGTTTGTTGTTCATAGAGTTGTATACGTGCATCAGGAGAAAATCTTCAGGTAGTATATGCCATGCTTAGAGACTTTTCCAAAATAATTATGCTTGCATGAGCTAAAATGAAAGGATTCTGCTGTAGATAGGCTCAGGGAGTAATATTTGTTTTGGAAATTCTAATTGAAAAAAATCCATTTACTTGTAACTCACAGAGTATGTCTTAATTTTGGCATTGCTTTTTGTTTCTGTTTCTGGCTGTGGCTCCTTTTGAGCACTTACTAAATATATTTCTTTAGAGTACTTCCCAGACTGTAACTAGCTGCTGTATCCATAATCAGATCTTGTTTCGGTAAAATTATGTGCAAGGAGATATGAACTAGTGAACTGAGTATTTAGGACACACAAAAAAATCTTTGACTAATTTTGGCAAAGTTGCCATAAGTTTGTATCTGAGGGATTGCTATTTTCTTTGTACTTAACCCAGGAAAGCTGTGATAAGTAGCGTGGGCTATAGTCAGATTGCTCATTATTGACTTTTTAATGGAGTTCCCTGTAGTCTGCAGCAGAAGCCAACAAAAATAAACAGCAGCAGAAAGCCTGTCCCTGCTTGTCAGATAAACTCCACAAGACCTCCTCCCTACCATACCATACTTTGGGTAGTTCTATTTCCTGTCTGGATACCAGCATGTTACTAATGTTTGGAGGGGTTTGGTCTTTTTCTTAAAGGGAAAGTGACTTATTTATGTGCAAGGGTCACAATAGTGCTTCTAAGAATGTTGTTAGCTGTTTGAAAGATAGACAACACCAAACAAAAGAAATATGACTGCCTGTGCTCCATCTTTATTTACTTTTATACTTTACCATACACTTTTTCTTCCACAGGCATTTCTTATTCAAAACAGGAACAGGGACCACACCGCTGTTCAGCACTGCAACGCCAGGGTACACAATGGCATCCGGCTCTGTTTATTCCCCTCCTACTCGGCCACTACCTAGGAACACTCTATCCAGAAGTGCTTTTAAATTCAAGAAGTCTTCGAAGTACTGTAGCTGGAAATGTACTGCACTCTGTGCCGTAGGGGTCTCGGTGCTGCTGGCAATACTACTGTCCTACTTTATAGGTGAGTCCCATTTTTTGTGATTGCCACAATGAGCAAGGATGTCTGATGAATTCTATAAGGACCGTAAAAACCACAGCAATGGTTTAAAGAGAGGTCCCAACTGTTCAGAGGAAACAGAAAATTTGAATATTTTTCAAGTATTCTGCAGTATGATAGTGGGTGAATTAACTTCAAGGAAGTATTTGAATATGTGGTGTCTAGTTCTTAGAAAAGTATGTGTAAAATACAGGCTGTAAAAAGTCTGTAACGTGAATGTAACTTGCAGCATATCCATGCAGCTCTTGTCCTCTTATTTTACATTAAATATAACTAATACAATATTTAGGAATGCTAACTATATTATTTCATCATTATGTACATGTATGCTTGTGTATAGAGCTAATGCAAAAGTCTAGTGCAGACTCTTGGTTGCAAGACAGGGAAAATAGTTGTCCAAAAAGACAACATGCAGAGAATGTGGAGACTTGTTCCTCTCCTGTGGGTTGTTTATTTTTAATTATTCTCTCTTTTCTTGGTTCATTTGTTAAATTCAATTTCCCAAGGTTCATTTTAGAGGACTTCCTTTGTTTCTTCATCTCTTTAATTATTTAATTTTATAAATGCTCACTATAAATACTACGTAGTTTGAGTTTTAGGCGGTTAATGGGAGCATTGCTTGCCTGTGAGAAAAATGACATTGACTTTAATGAGAGAACAGTACAGACTTTGTGTGATTGGAACTCCTACTGTGGCTTTGTCCAGGATGCGGATTTTTTTTTACCTCTTGAGTCCATAAATGGTCTTCAGAGACTTTCTTTCAATTGATTTGTTAATTAGAAGTTTCAGTTACAGTGGTGGAAATATGAGTGTAAGGGTCTGATTTTGGTATTGGTTACATTCAAATTTAGAGTGTTAAGAAGTCAAGGAAATTAAATAGGAAGAGAGTCAATCTCTCCTTCCCTCCAACTTTTAAAAATTAGTGTAAATCAATAATAAAGCCTAGAAGGCCTTATGATCCTTAAGTCTTCATTGCTTTTATTGAAACAGGCTTGCTAAATTTAAATCCAAGGCACAGCATAAGATGTATAAAGCCTTTGAAGTAGTTCCTACTAGGCTTCTGTAAGCTATGCAAGAAACTGGGTTGCTGAGTAGCTGGAGAAATTCCTCTCTGCCTTGACAAAGCAGAGCCCCTTGAGCACCATTTCCACCTCAGCTGCCAGCCCCAAAGAGCAAAAGGCATGTGTGTAAATGTAGGGCTTGCCACTGCTGTCCAGCCCCTTTCAATCATTGGATTTGTGATTATTTAATGTGCATGTGCACAAGAGTATAAAGGCGTGGTTTAGAGTTAAGCTTTGACACTGCATCTTTCTTAAAGTGGGATTGAAATAATCCCATTTATAAAACACATTAATTGTGCACAGCCTCCATAATATTGCCTCATAAGTTATCAGAACCAACATCTGCTACTAAATAAATGCATAAATACGAAAGAAGGAATTCAGTATGAAGTGTCGCTGTCAAGAACTGGAAATAAACAGCTGTACAGATAGTAAAATATTGAAGACCTGATTCTGAGCTGAGCTCTACACTTTGCTAGCCCCAAAGAGCCAGATTACTTATGAATCTGAGTGGCACAGGAAGATAGCTGTACTGGATTATTTCTCCCACAGGCACATTAAGAAATATAAGCATGTCTAATGTGTATTCAGGAAAAAGAGACTGAGCTTTCCAGTGAGTGAGAGCTTTCAGCTCCACACATCATTTATTCACATACCCTGTAAAAAAAACCCAAATACAGCTGTACAACATTTCATGGGCACACTCCAGCTCACATTCTTGCTGAAATAAACAATGCACAAGGGCCTTCCTCTGCACATATTCAACAGGGACTTCTTTGCCTACTGGTGATATTACACATATTTCAGCTAACTCAGCAATCTAAATGTAAAATCCAGCACTCAGGGATGCTCTCTAGAGAACTTTGGGTCCATAAAACCATGAATAGATTATATTCATTTATATATGTGGTTTTCCTGTCTCTACAGATGTAGTATCAGAAATACTCTTCATTTAATAGGTCATCCAACTATAAATCAGTGGAAATCATTAATGGAAGATGGAAATGGTCCTTCATCTTAGTTAACCATTTCATAACATAGATGTGAAAGGGAAATTGGTCATAATGTAAAAAGATGTGAAGGACCGGGGTATTATGTGACCTCTAGCATCCTATGGCATGCCTAGAACACAGGCTTGTCTACTGAGGTTTACAGCAACTGAGGTGGTATATCAAGTTTGTAAAGCCAGTTTGAGACGTATTTTGAACTTCACAGAGAGACATCGCCACAAGCATGAATATGCTACAGCCCTTGCTGCAAAATGTAGTAATACACATTGATAAGAAACATAGTATGGCTGACGTTCTCTGTGTGACTGTGACAGCTGCAGACTGAAGAACTCATACATCTCCTTGCCTGGTGAATAGTGGTATAACCAGATCCTCCTCACAAAAGCAAAGAGATGAACATGTCATACCCAGGTTTATTTTAGTTGCAGTAGATATAGGGTAGAGAAAGTGACTTTAGATCCTGCTGCCTCTGCTCAGGCGACATAAGGCAGAGAGACAGTTTGCTAGACTTCATGTCTGCATTTGCAGAACTGCTCAGACAATTACTATTGCGTCAATTAGCCCAACCAGAGGAAGGAGCTACATCGAGAGTCTGGTCTGTCTTGCACTTCTGCCATCACTCTGACAGGAGAGACTCCTACATTTACAAAGTCAGTAAAGAGGAGGTGAAAGTGGAGGATGTTAGTGTGGTTAGAGACCAGAGAATTGTAAGACCATTTAGTACAGTCTTGGGGATCACAAGGAACTGAAAATGTGTTTCTGTATAAAGGATAGAAAGCCTCACTTCAAGCCTCCCCAAATATTATCACTTTTGTAGCCTTCTTGGTCTCTTTCAATCAGATTGCAATGTACAAAATGTTTAAGTTTACCATTCCTGTCAATGAGACCAGCTACTTTTTAGAGGAAATAGAAGTGAGATGTGGTTGTTTAGAGGCTTCATCTACTGTTAAATGGTTGAGAAACATGGAGAGAAGTAACAGAAACATGCAAGTGCTGAACGAAAAGATAGTGCAGCAACGTATAGAGGAGTGGGATTAAAAGACAGCTCTAGTCTAGAGTAAATGATTCAAAGAAAAGCCCTCTGAAATAAAGATGGGGAATAAAGGCTATAAACTGCATCATTTTGGGATCAAGATTATGCTGGAATTTCCAAAAACTGCTCATTTGCTTAACTGCTATCCATAATCAGACTAGCAACCAAGGAAGAAAGCTGCCTTTTTTTTTTTCTAAACATTAATATTTTAGAATCTTCTTCCCTTTTTGGAAGACTAGGAATAGCAGTATGAAATTTATGCCGTGAAGGAGTAAGAAATAGGAAGTTGCCTTACTTTAACCTCTTTCTGTATACACATTCAATAGTTTTACCCAAACTTTGTACAAGGAGTCCATGTGAGAGCCAGAAGAAGAGTCCAGCTTTACAATGTGCAAGACAAAACGGAACTTTGTGCTTCATCTCCCACTACCTCATTCAGAATCTATCATTTGTAGGGAATGAATGAAGGGAAAGTTTTGTAGAGTAACTCCTAGATCAAATAAGTACATCAAATCAAATTTTCATTATGAATCTCCATCTTTCAGTTCTACCTTTTGGGATCTTCTCTGTCCGTTCTTAAGATTTATTAAGTGAGGAGCTTTTTGTTCTTGGGCATGTTTTTTCTTTAAAAGAAATATCCACTGTGCAATTATAGACAACTACATTAATTAGGAGTTCTTTCCAATATATTGTTGCATAGCACACACTGACCAGTTACACATCATCCTCTTAGGACATGAGGAAATGACCTCAAATTGTGTCAGGGGAGGTTTATATTGGACAGTAGGAAGAACTTTTCATTGAAAAGTTTGTTAAACACTGGAACAGGCTGCCCAGGGAGAAGGTGGAGTCATCATCCGTGGAGATTTCTAAAAGACATCTAGATAAGGTGCTGAGGGACATGGTTTAGTGGTGGGCTTGGCAGTATTGAGTTAGTGGTTGGACTCAATGATCTTAAAGGTCTTTTCCAACCAAAATGATGCTATGATATTAACAGACTGATTGCTACTGTACTGATTATGTCTTGTTTAGTGTGGATTCAATATCTGGGTGGAATTGGTGAGAATTTGTCCTATGTCTACTAAATAGGGTTCTATGAATGTAAAACTTTCTTTGAGTACACAGTGAGACGTGGCTTACTGTCACGGTTTGTCATTAAGCCGTTTCTGGTAAGGGGGAAGGGGCTGTAAAGATGGCTCCTGTAAGAAATTGCTCGAAACTCGGCAGAAGCCGCAGCTATTGGGAACAACCCACACCAGAGATGTTCGTGTCCCGGGGGAGGGAAAAATGCAAGGTGTCGTCCTCATCTGAGAAGAAAGAAGCAGCAGAGCCCATCTGTGAGTGACTGACCACATCCCCCATTCTCTGCCTCCGCAAGCCATTGAGCAGAGGGGAGGTAGAGATGTCAGGAGCAGTGATCCGGGCCCAGGAAGAAAGGACGAATGGGGGAGGGAGATCTTAAAGTGCTGGTTATAATTTTTCTCAATCATCCTACTCCCTTTTTTATTTTTGTTCCATTCTGTTTCTTGTAGGTAGTAGAATAAACTTTCCTACTTTCCTCTCTAAGTCGAATACTGGAGTCTGTTTTGCCCAGAACCGTAATTGGCAGCGAGCCCTCCCTGCCCTTGCCTTAATCCACAACAATCTTGCTTATCTTTTTTCTCCCCATCTCGCTGGGGCCTCCACCATCCTAATGAGGGTGGGGGTGAATGGGGAGCACCGAGCGAGAGACTGTCGTGGTGCTGCTGTGCTGGCTGGGCAAAACATGACACTTAGTCAGTCTTCTACTGTCCTGACTTATTCACAACAATCTGTTAATACTTCCAAGTTTGCATTTTACCCTCTATATACCTTGGGAATTATCATTTTGTTAGCCTTAGGTCTGCAGCCAGTGGTCATGACAAAAATATACACCAGCGAGCTATTCTTTGTGATAAAGCAGATATTTATATGTCAGTGATAACAGAAGGGCATCTCTTCTGTAGAGAAAAAAATGGTAAAAAAAAAAAATATTTAATTAAAAAGGCCACAGGGCTATTTTTGTCATTACTGCTTGCTCTGAACAGTTAAGTAAATCAATTTTGGACAGAAAATTGTCATTTAGTTTTAACAACTGAAACATCTTCTGGGAAACATATTTTGATTTGTATGTCATTCTATGAAAAACAGTAGAAAAGCTACTGTTCTGCTGTGACATAGAGATGACCATGCAGTCCTAATGTAAATTGCAAATGAAATGTGACTGGAAAAGAGATACCAAACTTGAAAGCCATGTTTGATAATTACGGATAATTTATATTTTCCACATTTGTAGAAAAATAGATACATTGTGCTTATTCTGTGGTGCTTTGTGTCCCTTGGAAACTTTCTGTATCACCATCTTCTTGAGATATTTAAAGTAAGCTGAAAATGATATGCTAATAGTTTTCTAATAATGGACAACTATCTTCAGAGTTATCTGAAAACCTTACCAAGAAAAATAACAAAGCAACTTAAGAGGTTTTAAGGTAGAAAGAGAAGAAGGAGGCAGCCAGGAAAAATAGCAAACAAGTTTAATCATTAGGAGAGACTGACACAAAAGGGTGGAGAGTGTGAAAATTACAGCTGACAGTCAATTAACTATCCTGCAGGTGAGTTTTAACTAAAAATTAAAAATTATAAAATTGTCTGTTTCTGCAGACTAAGGTTAACGTTCCATGTCTTCAGTGCTGTTTCTGAGCTTGTTGCCTGTGGTTCTCCCTCGTTACTCAGGATTTAACGTGACAACGGCTGACATTCCTGTCTGTTCCCAAATTGCCGAAGACCAATTGCCTTTCCTGTTGAGTGCAGTAGCAAAAGTCATAATAGGGGAGAACCACGGTCCCCATACTAATGGATTTAGAACTGTGACAGTTGTAGAACTGAATTTTTGTGATTAAAGCAATGACTAAGTATACCTGTAATCAAAAAGAATCTATTTTTCTTTATCAATAAAGAACAATATAATATTTCTTTTTGATTGTAATGCCAAGTTAATATTACACTGCTGTTTGTAAAGCTCAATTAGTGCCAGGAATGAAGAAAACAACTTAATTAATAATGCCATTTAAATGGAATTTTTATTACAATACCCAGCATAGGTATTGTAATTAACAGGCATGAGGGAGAATATAGTTTAGGTGCCATTAATCACCTTTACTTTCATTATGTGTTTATAGAAATTGTTTTTCCCATTAACCTGCTTTTAATTTTCAGTATTGTAATGCTATTGTTAGTGAGAGTTTCATCAAGAACTTTTCTTTTTCTGCATTCTGTCCCAATTTTTATCTGTTTCCCTTGGCTGTGCTGAGACCTTAGCTATGACTGCAACTTCACTGAGGTGTGTGGGTTGGAAATATGTTCCCTTTCTGAAGATATGTGTTAGATTTTTACAGTTTGCCAGGTTTAGGTTCTCATCTCATTTCTCTTTCCATCAAATTAGAGGCATTGAGGTAGACTAATTCATTTGTGTACATCATTCCTTAAAGTAAAATTTTTTTAAAATGAGAAATATTTTGGCTCTCTTCTTGATCTATTGTTGTGAGTTGAAAAAATACTCTGAGATATTTATGGTTTAACAATTCCACAAGTCACAATGTATTCAAACTACCATCCAAAAGTCTATAGCGGGGAACTTCTCTTCTATGAAACCTTCTGACAAAGCTTATCAACTACCTTATTAGATAACACCGTGGTTTCATGGTGTTATCTAATTCCACCAAGCATTAGGAGAACCACATCAGTGTCTGGTGTTATTGCTCTACGTGTGCCTGTATCTAGAGGTGTGAGGGCAGACAGTGTCTCCATCACTATAGTAAGTACTTCACTTCTTGCGAAGCCATAGACAGCTTCTCATTTTAACAGTCTGTGGGGCTTTTAAGAAAGGCCCTGGTGTCTTCAGTGCATTTGGATGCAGCAGCACTCTGTCATGCTTTTTTTTCCCGGATTAAAGGTTTCCGGTATCAGCTCAAACTTGGTGGATGCTGGAAGTAGCTGACTCTCAAAGTAATAAGCTGGGGACTAGGTACATAGGAATGGTTTACTTCTGTCCAGAATGGTCATTTCCAAGTCTTTCTGAACTCCAAACATCATGTGTAGAGCTCTACCTCTCCAGCTCTTCTCGCTTGTCAAAATATGCTTGCCTATTGTTTTAGACATCAGTGCCACATATTGCTCTTCTCTGACAGAAGAGCAGGTATGTGGTCTTGCTACAAGGCAGGACCAAAGATTGTGTAGGGGCTTCAGCTGGCCTTTCAGAATGTGGTCATATAGGTGATGAGTGCAGTACATGACATTTACTTAGCAGGTAGAAACCAGCTTCTGAAATTTCTAAAGTATTTCAGCATCCTGAATGGACTTTAGGAAGACCCTCAAAGTACTGATGTCCTGCTACCATTTCAGTACTTAGTAATCTTTAAAAATAGAACTATAAAAGCTGGATAATTGATACTTGTAGGCCCTGACTTAGTAATATTGGTTTAGGCAGTTTCTTTCAGTCATTTCTGACATGTGCTTTGTAAATGGTGGTATTCAGATATGCAGGTGACCATCCACACTGTTTATACTTTAATCTGAAACTCAGTATTACAGCTAGTACTTCCACAGCTTTCTGCATTGCAGAGATTTTCAGCTATGTGTCATGAGATAAATTTCTTTTCCTTGATATCCCATATCTGTGACTTTTAGATATCGGTATGAGTTTCATATAATGTTTACAGCATTGCTGATGAGCTCATTGTGCCTTCTTAGTGTGGAAATACTTCGTAAACAATAATTTAATTTCTTATATTTACCACATTGTTTCCTTCAGAACCGGGAGACAGAGAGGGAGTGACTAGTCAGGAAATGGAGTTGTTATGCTTCACCACCTAATTGGGCTGAATTGGACTGAAAGTGTTTTTAACATCTTTCAGTGAAACAGTACAAAATCTAAATGTGTTGAACATCTATGACTTGAAGCATGAACATTAAGTGTACTTTCTTGTCTCTTGCAAGTATACCATTGTGGATAATGGCTTTGGTTGATGTTTTTTAGGTAAAGGTCTTGTTACTATGTTTCAGAGTAAGCACAAAGCATAATATAATATTTACTTTTTCAAGAGTGTATGGAATTAATATTTTATTGGTGTTGTGGATGTCACATGCTATTATTGTTAGTGACACTGAGAGTAAAATGTTCATTGAGAAAGATAATCCTCACACAGAATGATGTAGGAATATGTTATTTGTCATCAGGTTTAAAGAGGCTTGACAAGATTGAAAGGGATTAAAAAAGTTAAGTCTGTCAAGGAGCATACCCACTTCTACTCCCAAAAAAGGCTTGTATTCTAATTATTATCTGAAGGTTTTTACCAATGGTCCTGTCACCTGTCTACTTTTGTCCAGTGCAGCAAATTGAAACACAGTGATCCTGGCAGTATAACAGATGTAGTAATAAACTGTAAGATGACATGATGTCATTGTCCATAGGTCCAACCCTGTGTGGTTCTGCCATCATACTGCAATGCAACATGATGGTTGTTTTGAAAATTTGGATAGCGTTTTCAGCAATACTGAAATTTTATGGGCCCTTCTGTACTCCTCTTATAATCTTTTGGCAGACTCCCAAATGGTAGCAGTTTCTCAGTCTAATGACAAATTACACCAGCTACTTTTTTTGTAGAAATAGCAAGCTTAGAGAAATTTAGACATGTAATTCTTATTTTATCAATGCAGATAAACATGTTGTATACTTTAGTAGTATGTAAGCATCTGTAATACATAAAATATATGCTTATATTGAAAAGATTCTGCAAAGCAGAGGTGAAATTACTCTAGTGATTACTCAAGTTGTTGTGGACATAGGATTACCATCTCCTGATAGTTTCCATTAATTTCTAGCTTGTGTCTGAGAAGAAAGACACTAGACCTTAGATATGTGCTGTCTCCTGTGATATGTGAATTATAATACATGTATTAAAACTGGTAAGTTTGTGTATAAATTGCATCTTTTCCATAAATTGCAATCTTTTCTGTGAAGAGAACTGCTTGGTCTCTTTTTGATGCTTTAAAAAAAAGCTACTAAAAACATCTGATTTAGATGACATTTTGGTAAACCTCTCCATACACAAGCAGTTTAAAATAAAAAGGTCATGTACATGTGTCCAGACTTGCTTTGAGCAATATAATTTAATGTTACATTTATGACCGAGATTGCAAAAACGCAT
Organism: Colius striatus; assembly: GCF_028858725.1. Lineage (NCBI taxonomy): Eukaryota > Metazoa > Chordata > Aves > Coliiformes > Coliidae > Colius > Colius striatus. The sequence continues at coordinate 63,910,112 of NC_084761.1, forward strand.
GGGGGTTTTATGTAGGTTTAGTTACACCAATGCAGCGATTAATTATGGATCAAAGTTAGATGTCCTCTGAAGTAGACAGGAAGCTTTAAGTAGGAAAGCCTTCATTTTCACAATGATGCCATTTCAGATAATTTCATTCAAAAAATAAATAAAAATGATGCTGTCTCTCAGGAATCATCACCTGTAATGGTATTTGTAGTTTTAGAATCGAAATGCTTAGATAACTGTGTTAGATGACGTGGATGTTTGCATTTGAAATGCTTCATTTTCCTCAGTAATACAAGAAACAAAACCAAGGGTGGTTTGCCAACATTTGATGAAACAGGATCACACAAAAGCATATCTTTTGATAACTCTATGGGAAGGGGTTATATCACACATCTGGAAAGTTAGCTAGCTCCAGAAATATTGAAGTAAAGAAACAGATGTATTTCCTCTGTCTCTTTTTTTTAAATAATTTTAAGTTACCACAGATCTGGTACAGAAAGAGTAGTATTTTTATTTTAGTAATGCTCATTGAAAGCTCTGAAACAATAGGCAGCTGCCTAGAATTAACATCCTTAGCTAACCACTGCTTTACATGAGTTTCACAAGGTGTAACAGATTAAATGAGTATGATAAATTTACCTTCACTTGTGAAATGTCCACACTCATCCGTTATTTCATATTCTCTTCCATCTTTGAAATGCCAAGTTTAACACCAGCTTTATTGAAGCATTTTTGCTGGACATCAAGTCCTTGTTTCACTTTCTCCAAATCTTTTCACACTGCCAAGACATAGTTTTTTGTGTTTTCAACTTATTTGCCCAGTTTTTGATACCCAGCAGCTTTTTTTCTGTCTTTCTCCTCTTAGTAATCTCAAGCAGAGGTAATGACATTGAGGTATCTACAGATTTGAACAGAAGAAAGATACAATCCTTATTTCCGTTCAGCAGGAACCAAAAGCAAACGAAAATTTAAAAACATATCCTTATTACTGTCCAATAGCTTTTTCCACACAGTAAAAGGAGTAGTTGGTTTTCTCCATCAATTTTGTAAGTGGCTGCTACTTTAGAGCTAAGACTGCCTATTGTTAATAACACCTGTAAAATTTTATAGTTCAGTGTCATGGTTGATTTTATTTTAAGAAGAGGAAAAAACCATGAAACTGTAATCCTAATTTGTATTTCATAAGGCTTACATAATTCTTAAACAACACAAAGTGACTCAAAAACTGGCTTGCAAGCAACAAATCACCATGTTTACAATTAACAGTAAGATTGTCTTTATGTTATAGGTTTCTTTCATAAATCATATATGAATTTTTTTTCTGCTTGGTTTTTATTAGTTGTATTTTTCATGTACCTGCAGTATATCTTTGCTCATAGGAATAGTTTCATAAAAGCCACGTCTCACTTTAGTGAGATCTCTGGAGGAACATTGGTTTTTTGAACCGAGAATTTGCACAAGATTCTTTGCTTACACAGATAGTGGCTTACAAGGTTTTATTGGAGACATCGAGGTGAGATAGAGCTGCATAAAAAAGGCCTCTTTAGTGGTAAACTCAGCATGTCCAATATGGATTTAAGTGAGGATTCTGTGGTTTTGCAAGTTGATCTTCAGGTAGTGATTGGTTTATGCATCTGCATAATTGCACAGTTCAGATAGGTGAGTGGTAATTACCGTGAGTAGGTCTAAATCACCATGAAGAAGTTTTGTAAAGAAGTTATAGGTTGTTTTGTTTTGGCCTCAATCACATACCTTTGATCTACAGGTGAACCGCTGTAATTACGATATTATGAAGCCTAACAAACAGCAAAGGATTAGAAAACGTATATATTGACTTGCACATTCAATCAACTTCCATATGATCTCAGCAGGAAATTCAAAACAAAAGCTAATTTATGGAAAAATATGTAGTTCTAATCACAGTTTAGCTCCATGGGGTTCCAAATAACACACTACAATCTCTACATGTAGATGCTTTCATCTCACATTCCAAATTTGGTGACATTCCAAAAGTTCTTATCAAACCTTATTATCATCTTTTATTAAAGCTTATTACATTTTTCCTTATTGCATGTTTGCTGTAATATGCTGTCATTCTTAATATGGAATAAAAAAGCTTTGATCTTTTTTAGCCAGTCATGAGATGAAAATATGCAACACAAGTATTTCACTGTATACTATGAATTCCCAGGTCAGTGTGTCCTTTGAACATCACATTAATTGGCCCCTGTTTCTTTTTCCTTTGGTTCTTAAGTCTTTTCATCAGAGTGCACTTCTCTATGCCATCAACATGCAAATACATTATGCATGATCATATAGTACCATTTCATTATTATTATATCCCTCAACAGATTTTTAGAGTTCCGTTTGGGTTTGGGTTTTTTTTCTTTTAATAAGTGAAACTTTTGAGGTATAAAAATTTTTGGACCCATTCGTTGATGCTCTTGCTTAAGAAAGATGTTTCCAGTGAATTTTGAGACATTGCATCAGCATTGCTGTACTTAACACTTTTGTTTTATGAGGGCTGCAATCTAAAGGATGTTGCCCTGAGCCAGGCTTCTGTTGGAGTTGTGGAAAAAACCTATAATAGATAAGCACAAACCTGAGCCTCAGCTGTTTTGCAGAAAGCGAGTTCAAGAGAAGAAAAGTAAGGAGTTAAAGATTGAGAAAGGAGTCAAGAAATGCCTGAAGGAATACAGAGAAGTAATTATCCTGCAGTCTTAACCCAGTCTTGAAAAACATAAATCAGGGGAAATTTTTTTTGTCCCCTACCATACTTGAACATAAAATCATTGATTCTGACTTTATTAGCTAGAAACCCAAAATTGATGGAACGTTTTTCATGCCTTTGTACGAACTAAAGGAGACAAAACAACCCTCATCTCAAAGGAGTCAGCAGTCTGATATACACTTCACCATCATTTCTGAACCTGTAATGTTTTTTCACCATCTTGTTAACTTTAAACAACATTATCTGAAAGGAAAAAAGCAAAACAAAACAAAACAAAAAAACTGTGTTCAGGAGAAAGCCCAGGATAATACTAAAGACTGTTTAGGTAATACTGAAGACCATTATATCATGGGGAATGTTGGATGATCATTGGCGTAAATGGACAAATCTGAGGCAAGACGTAAGAGACTACTGAATGATGATCTTTGTTTATGTTTTAAGAAATCTGGATTCTCCCTTAAGCTTTGAATGTGCCTTACATAATACTGTTGACAGAATTAGACCATTGTTACATAAAAGTCTCTGCTTTGATAATTAAAATGAGACATCTAGCTGTACAAGTTTTCAGAGGAACAAACATTCTAGTTTTTGGTGAATGTAGTAAAAAAAATCTAGCCCTAGACTACCACACATCTTTCTCAACAGTTCAAATGCAGCAGTACTTCAAAATCGCATATAATCATCTTTGATTTGTCGTCAAAGTTAGTTTATCCGTAGTAGATAGCTGATATATCTTTGTTGCTGTACTTTCTGTAGGCAGTGTTTTGTGATGTGTTTTCCAAATGCTTTGTTAAAAGACTTCAAGAGAAAATGAGGAATAGAGTATAAAGGTTCGAATTCTTTTGCAGGTGAAAACAGTAAAATCAATGGACCCATTAAACACATCAGGCTTAAAGGAAAGAGACCACACTTTTTCAGTTACTGTATTGATCCTGATAGGTATTACTACATTTTTCATATAATACTATATTGAAATGTCTTACATTCAGAGTATAGGTTCAGAAGTTTTTATATGATGCTCCTGGTGGCTACTCAAAAGCATGTACTGCTAAGTATTTTAAAATTTAGAAGTAACAGACTTTTTGTTGATTTGAGAAAAACAGTAATAAATAAAGAGCTTATCTTTGTAACTTTTAATTCACTTTCTTTAAATCTTAATTAACTATTTTTAATTCACTATTTGATCTGCAGCAACATCCAAGCCATCCTATTATCTTAGAAAAAAGCAAATGAATGCAAATTACTGACAGTTGATTTGCACATCTTTTGGTCTACTCCAGGTCCTTCAGAATAAAATAGGTTTAGATTCTAATTATAGCTGCAAGAAAAATATATGGGCGATAATTTTAAAAACCACTTCAATGTTCAAATATTTCATTTGAAAATGTATTGCCAACAGGGAGATGAACTAGAAGATAATCCTTCAACAAGATTGAGCAATAATTGCAATTTGCTTAGTTTAAATTATAGTCTTTTTGCATTGCTTTAAATATAAATGATATTCACTTTTCCTTATGTGCAAGTATGCATATATATTATTCTATTAATTCTAGGGAAGCAATTCTGTAAATCATTATTTGAAAGCACCAGCACCCAGAAATACATAGCAGTAGCAGTCCTAGGAGATGAGTTCAATATCTTAGCAGAAAGCTCATCTTCAAGCACAGCTTCATGAATATTATAACTTGATTACCATACCTTGTCAAACACATGGGAGAAGGGAAGGAGAGTCATCAACATCATCAGTTTTTCTTGCCAACTTTCCCTATAGTATCAAGTTTTTTTATGTTTATAGAGCATATGCCATCAGCCTTATCTCCAGAGGTCTTGAGGAGATGCTTACCGCTTAGATATAGCGGGTGATTTTTCTTCTGCTGTCTAGTGTTACTTTTTCCTCTGTCAGAACATTATTCTAAGAGCTGGAGGAACACTGAAAGTCTACTTCCCAATTCAGGCAGCTCTGCTTCTGCTTCTTTCTTTTTGAATCTTCCTGTTTGTGAATTCTTGTTCCTCTGAAATGCACTGTGTCACCTTTATAATTGTTTTACTGAAAAAAAACAAGTATACCAAATTCAGTATGGTAACTGTTGAATTACTGTTGATACTTTGGGCTAAAACTTTGGTTACCTTTACAGTTGCTATAGGGCTACTTCTGTGAATAAAGCGATTATAAACATATGTATACATGAGTAAAGTGATTATACACATATGGTTTTGCATGTTCATCCTTATCACCTGCATCTTTGATGCTTTCATTTGCACAACTCATAGGATGTTTGCTATGCCCTTTGTTTTTCATATGAACCTACTTGTCACTTAAAAAAGATGTGGTTGATCCTGGTGAGTTATGATAGAAACACCCTTGAATTTGAACAAAACCGGATTTTTCTGGATATTGCTACTCTTTCCTACAAAAGCATCCCTAGAATATTGTTCTTTCTCGTAGCAATCATAAACCCTGAAAATGTAGGTATATTTGCATCTGTGTCCAAACTTTATTTTTTGTTCAGAGTGACATCCTGCATACTGGAGGATGCCAACACCTGTCTAATGTATTCATCAACTACCTATCCCTATTCTCATAAAATTTGAATGTCTGAGGAGAAAAAAATTCCAGAAGAGCCCAATTTTTGCTAGGTGAAGAAACAGATACATAAATTGGTTTTCCATTACATTTCTTTTTTGTGCCTCTTCTGACTTTGGCAAAAGAGAGCTTTGAGCTAGGGAGCAAGGCAGCAAAGGGAAGGCACTCCCCAGCCAAATGCAGCAGGTAGTTGTCAGCTCTCACAGTTCTAATTCAGTCACAAAGTATTTGTCTCTCTTACCACCTACTAATAAAGGGACTGATTTCTATTTGGCTTACTGAAGAAAGCCTTGAAGAGGGTTTTGCAGTGATGAGACATTATGTTTGCTCAAGAACAGTTCCTTGTAAAGAGAATGCATAAAGCACAGCAATACTAGCCTGAGAAAAGAGCATGAGAGACAAATGGGCTGGCAGCATTAAGAGAATGAAATGATATGATAACAGCAAGCAACTACATCCTGAAACAAATTTTTGTAAAATTTTTTACACAGTGTAAACTAGTCATAATATTTTTTTCAAGTGTTTGCTGTGAAATGTATTCTTAGTTGCTGTTTTAATTATTGAGTGGAAATGAAGGCCTTGTAATCTGATTACAAACCAAAATAACTAGACCTCAATTACAGACTGAAAAGCAAGATCAGCCAAGCTTGAAAAAGCAGTTTAAGGTGCTCAGAAACCCTTCAGTGAACTGTGTGGTGACAGATGGTAAGATTACTTGATAACCTGTAAACAAACGATAGTGTTTCTGTTGTAACATCAGTGCTACTGCAGGTATAAATGCACTCCTTTAGTCTGAGCTCTGAATCTTTTTAATATCCCTGTACTTTTGGCATGTTCTGCTTTTCAGAATTATAAGGGGTGGGGTGGGGTGGGGTGGGGTGGGGTGGGGTGGGAGCAGGGGAGAGAAGTCCTACTGTTAGTTTGATTACTGCTTGTAATGAGATGTGTTCAGGGGGATTCAGCCATATCGACCAGCAGCACCCAAACACTGGTGCTGTGTTCGTGCCAAGAGCAGCACAGATCCCAGAGGACTTTTGCCTCTCTGATGCCCCTGTTTCACACTCTGTTAGAAGGAATGGAGTCCTTGCCATTTAAACTATCACCACTCTCTAAAAGGCTGGACATAATGCTGATAATTTGGCCAGCAGCAGTATTAGTACCCCTTTAAACAACTCTGTCAGTCCTGACATAAAAGGCTGTCATAACTACATAACTACAGCAAGTAAAGATCTGCTGGTAGGTATAGGTTACTTTGCAGAATAGAGATGGGACCTGAAACAGCAGAATAGGCAGAGAATATATGGTCATCTGTTTCTCTGTTTTAAAAAGGCATTCTGTTCCATGATGGGAGTAGTCATCCTAGTCTTGATACGTGTAAAAAGAGACTTTTGTTAGGGTTTGTGGGCATATTTGGGATTGTGATAACCCATCTCTTCTGTCATCCCCTGAGGATTTAGCTGTGGGTTATTTGGATTGACTTCTTGTGGTTTATGACCACAACTGTCACAAGCTGTGTGTCTTCTGGTTAGAGGCATCTGGTATTCTGAGAGAAGTCCTTACTGCAATCAAAGATATTCCAGTAATGAAAGTTGTTCCAGTGTTGGCAGATTTGGCAGACTGAGAACCAGTTATTCTAGGAAAGGCCTCTTGTCTTCATTGTCTTTGTCTAACACCAAATAAATGCCAAATTGAATGGAATAAACCAGAGCTGACAGGCAATATCTACTCCAGAAAAAAGAAACTGCTTTACATTAGTTGAGAATAGAGAAATATATTTTGCTTTACATATTTTTACTGTCATTTTCTTTCATAAATCAAATTCTTTCTAGAAAGAAGTAGAACCTACCATTTCTCTGAACATAACAGAGAAAGGGACTAGATTCTTATATCCCCATCACAAAGGTGAAAGAAATTCTTCATCTTTTACTACACCTGAGGAAGTCAAACAAACATACATATCACTGCAGTCTGCCTGCACCATTCCACCCTTGGAAATTCAGTAACATTTGACATGAAGGTCTCAGACCCCCCAGTGAGACATTGTCTCATTGCGTAGTCACCAGTATATGGTACTGCTTATCAGACTCGTGGAGGCATCAAGAATTTTTAACAGGTGCCTTGCTGTCCTTATAACACTCATGAAGGCTTAAAGTTTGCTTTTATGTAGATGGCTGGCTGAGAAAAGACTAATCTTAGTTGACAAAATAGTGCCTGGATTTGTTTTAATCAGTCAATTTACCCATGTTCTTAATGTTCCTCATCTCTAAATAACTTGTGCCTTGTAGTTTGATCCTGTATCAACAAGCCTAATTCTTTCATGTTCTCTTAACGTTTGTAATGAAAGGAGAATTCTCTAAATTTCTGTCTCAGAGAGATTACATAGTTGAATTATTTAGTGTGTTAGCACATGCTATAAGTTGTGGGTTGTCATTGGAACTGTCAAGCAACATTTTTGGTCTGCTACAAAAATATTCTGATATTCACAGTCTGTGAAACGGCTGCATGTATCCATCTGTTCATTTTTGTCAGACATTGTTTATTGAACTTGGTGCTAGTTCAGTGTCAAAGTTGAGAAAGCACTAGTATTTTTGAGGGATACAGCTATTACCATCTTTGACAGTGAACTACAGTGGGACTCACATCAGTACAGACACAAAGAAAAGGTAATTGTTACTTATCTTGTAGTAACTATGGTTCTTTGAGATGTAATCAATATAGACCCCACAGACCTTATCTTTGAAGACTTCAGATTCCAGCTGGTTTGAGTTATGAGGGAGTGGCTAGAAGGTCATGTTGGAGCTTCCACTTGTGATCTCCCAGTGAAGCATGGAGAGGCACAGGGCACGTACATAGCACCAGCGGACAGAGCTATTAACGGTATTCTAAGCTCATGTGTTAGGGAGGGATGAATTTCTAGAGTGAAAAAAAAAGCAAACAAAAAAAACCCCTGAATGTCAGGTTGTTTTTTTTTTCTTCTGAAGGTATTAAAAGGGATAAGAAGACAGCAAAGTTAGGAGAGGTGATTTAGACGTCCAGACTGAAGACCAGAAATGTACTGGGTTTGAATCATGAAATATTTAGCTGTTTGCAGTCTTTTGTTGCCAGTAAAGTGAACTAGTGTAACAGAAAGTAGAGTTTGACCCTAGGGATTTTGATGAAATATCTTAAAACAGATACAATCATCAGATGATTAATACATAAATAAAGATTTCAGCTGAGGTAGGGCCAAAACAATAATGACTATTTCTATTGGTGTGCCAAAAATGGTGGTGGTTGGATTTATGGTTTAACAAGAGATGGGGGCGGAGGGTAAGAAATAAGGTTTTAGGGTCAAGGAACATTCTATATTATCAAGCTTTGACAGGCAATTTAAGATCTGAGAAAGAAGAGTAATAGTAGAGTCAGAGACATGGAACAAAGAGAATATGTCATCTATAGTGAGGATTTCAGTTTTTGAAGAATTCACCAATAAGCCTTTGGTGGCATTCTGGGGTGGTTTTGTTTTGTTTTGTTTTGTTTTGTTTTGTTTTGTTTTGTTTTGTTTTGTTGAGAGTAAGGGGGAGGATTTAAGGCAAAGACCTGACGGAGAGGATCTTGATTCTGCAGTGTTTGCTATCTGCTTGACTAAACTTGGACTGATCTGTTCATCTTAAGTAAGCGCTGCAGTGATCAGTACAGAGAGGAGGAAAAATCAGACTTGTTTGTCATCTGCATAGAAGAAATTAATAAATTAATAACAAGGACTATAGTGACCTTTCAGAAACAGGAGCAGAAGCAAGAAGATACAATGAATTATCTTCCTTATATTTTGCACTAATAGCTAAAAGGTGTTATTACTGATTGTTTTTTTCCTGTGTATTTTTACTCACCAGTAGCACTGAAAGACTGTCTTACCTTTGGAGATAACTGCTGTTGTGGAATGAGCAAACCCATGTTATACCAAACGCAAAATAGACTATTTACAATAAAATGCATGTTGGTGGTATCAGAGAGTAATTTTGAGAGAAGGGAATACACCACAGATAGAGAGAAATTGTATGTATTATGTATAACCCCTGACATTCTATGATTCTATGGTATCTTGACATTGCATTAAGGTGATTCTTTTCCATTATTTTTGCTCTAAAAATTTAGACAGGGGCATTCATTAATTGCTGGTGATATCAAGGTTCCTTACGTAATTCTCCCTAACACTGTGGAAGATTGACTCTGTGTTTCACAATTAGCTTAGCTAAACTTTTCAACACGGTATCACCTTTCAAATAAATGTGATTGTGTGGAATTAAGTAGCTCACAAACCTGTCCTGTGCATTATTATTATCAGACCGAAGTGCCTCAGTGTTACCAGTTCTGCTAATGGCCTTGGCCTCGTTCTGTAGACTTCCACGAGGAATGGGCACATAACTGGAGCTTGCACAGGATGCTGGTAACAGCATGAAGAGGAATGTTCATGCCTTGGTTTAGCCCCGTAACACCCACAGCACGTTTCTCTTGCGTTGTTTCTTTCGCCTTTCTGTCTGACCAGAACGAATCCATCTGCTGGTGAAATCATTTATTTTAGTAGGTCATTTAGGAGCTTGCTTAAGTGATTTGTCTCTTTAGAAGAATCAAAAATTAAATAAAAGGACGTAATTACTGCCTATCCTTTTGAACATTGATTTGGGACCAGTAAAGACTCAAAATGAGACTGGTGAGCTTTCTGTCAACTGTGTTCACTGAAAGCACTGTATCATTAAAGGACAGTAGTAGTAATTGCTTAGTGCCATTGCTAAGTTGAACTATTGGTCTGTGAATGCTTGTTCCTGTAATTTAATTTTTTCATGTATGAGTTGCTATTCTACTGTGAAGCATGGAAAGCCATTATTTGTGCGATTTGTCATTGTGGTTAAGAGCATCAAATAACCTGTATCCTTTACCACCAGCAATGCATCTGTTTGGCCTCAACTGGCAGTTGCAGCAAACTGAAAATGATACATTTGAGAATGGAAAAGTGAATTCTGATACTGTGCCAACACATCCTGTAACAGTACCTGCTGGAGAAAATGGTAAGTGAAACAGCCACCAATTTCTCTCCTTCTTTCAAGCATTTCCTTTCTTTGTGTCTTGCTTAAATTGCCAGACTTCAACAATTTTCCTCCAAAACTCTATATATTTAATGGAAGTACAGAGCATTTGTAGGCAATAGTAATTTTAAACAGATATGTAGATATTAAACAGGAGATGTATTTCAGGTGGAAAGAGTGTACTATTCTTCTTACCTCACAAGTGAAGGGAGAGATGGATCCTGGGCAATAACGTTGATCTTACTAGGATGTTATTTTGTCTGTCAACCAAATTCCTCATGGGAACTTACGTGTACTGTTGCATGAGGATAGAAAAGCCCTTGTCACAGCCAGAGAAGCTGAACCTCCACTTAGTCTAAAATCTTTCATAATGTTATTATTATTGTGGAGTCCTCAGAACTAGAAGGATGGTACTGAGGCCAGCGTGAACTATCCTACCTGACAGGCTGAGGTGGCTGAAGTCTCATGTTGCAGAAATGACTACAACAAAGCCAGGTAGCCCGCGATGACAGGACACACTATTTCATAAGGGGGATCTGATACCAAGATTCAATCTGTGGGAGTCCCAATAAGCTCTGGATTGTTTTCAGAGAAAAGCCTTGTCTGTGACAGAGGGGATGTAATTTCTTTTTCTGAAGAGTTGACTCCAGAAAAGGCACTTCAAGGAGGTTTTGCATCTTTTTGAAGCTTCTCTCTTAGCTGTGTTTAGAAGGCAAGTCATGATCTCCTGTGGCATGATGACCTTGCTGTGGAATGGCTTGTGTTTTAGTCTACGGATTATGATGTTTTCATCTTTTTTTAAAAAAATTTCTCCCTGAAATTTAGTAAGTCATAGATAATATGTTCATTTGTTTTTTCAAAGTCTCTAACGTGTAATTTTTTGGATGAATCATCCAACCAATAAAGTAAAAAAAAAACAAAATGAAACTTTATTAATTTTGTTGTAGGAGCTTTTAAAATACAAACCACATAAAGGGATTATTTTTATCGACCTTTTTCCATGTTGCCCTTTAAGATTCTCAAAACATTTAAGAGCCTGTGCACTTTTGGATAACAGAGGCTTTAAAATCAATAGGTTTTGAATGGAAAACTTGATTTAAATGGTTGATGAATGCGGTGTTTGCTTCATTACACAAAAATCCATTTTCCCTTTCACATGGTAGAGCTGACCTCTTTACCACTGAGGAGGAGGAAGCCTCTGCCAGCAGCTGACATCTTGAAAATTTTTCAAGTCATCACAGCTCCAAGTTATAGAAAAGATACCGCTCAATTCCTTCTTTTTGTCATCTTTGTAAGCACATGAAAATTCTCCAGCAGGCTTTTTTTCTATTTTCTTTTCCTTTACCCTACAGCTTTTTTTTTTTTGGTTTTCTACTTAAATATTCATTATCTCTTTCTGTGTTCTTACTTGTTTTGAATGAATAGTAAAAAGCTACTGTATGGTTAATGAATATTGATGTTGCAGTGGCAGGTCATAGTTGCACTGTCTTCTGCCCTCAGTAGCTGATGTACTTTCTTGTATAAAATACATACAGGTTTTTGTAAATATTTTATAAACAGTGTTCTTTTTCCCTTGATATTTTTTTTTTAAGAAATTACAAGCTGTTCCACTTTTATTTAAAAATAAGAGGAAATAACAAGTATATTAAGTCCTAGTTTTCCTTCCCTATGTCCCTAAATGCTGTACAAGAGAACAGAGTTAATGCCATGCACTGTTAAAATACTGTCCTCTGCAGAACATGGTAAGTGGTCCTTTATCAGCACACATTGGTACTAAACAACAGACGAGCAGAGAATATACATTTTAAATGGCAAATGAGGGTTAAGCGGAAGGGAAAGTGTGATGACTAGATGTGAAATTTAAGGAGAAAGGCCCTGTGCAATCATACTAGTTATTCTAAGGAAGAATCAATAAAGCCTTGATTTTTATACTTGAAAACTTTCAGTACTGCCACTCTTTTGCTCTCTAATAGCCTGATACGCTGATTTAGATGGGAAAAATTCCCAGTGCATTTATCTCGAGTCGCTCTCATTTTAACTATGGATAATCCTGGGCCTGCTTTGGTCAGAAAACTAGAGCCCACTATATCCTAGATCCCAGGTATTCATTTGGCATTCAGAAGTACTTTCACAGTGTGATGAGTTAGCAATGCTTAAACTTGAAAATGCGTCGTTACGACCTCTGATGCAAATTCAGCTGTGGTTTACCTAGAAATACCTAGTCATTAATTGACAGTAAAAGCATGTTAAATCATCCCTAAATGCAAGTCATTTGTTAAGTGAAGCTGCAATCTCTGAACAAGACTTTTCCAAAGGTGTTTTTTGGGGATTTTTTTTTCCTCTCTCAGTGCTGTAGGAACAGTAAACTACTGGCAGCATATCATCTGCTTATCTAGACATGCATGATTCAGGGCTCAATAAGGTGACATAGGAAGGTGTGTTTTCTACAGATACAATGAATTTTATAGGCCATTTCCGTTTAGATTGTCCAAAGTAATTTGTAACCCATACTTAATCGAATACAAATATTTACTTGAGGTGCATCAGTGCTTTATCTGGTTTTATAACTAGTCAATAGAAAAGAGTGGTTAAAAACAGCTTGTTTAACCATTGTGTTATAGCAGTTGGTCACATCTCACTTATTGCTGCCTTTATTTTATGTCATATAAAATCTGTTTGCAATTCAGAAATACCTTATAGTAATATATGCTTAATTGCAGATTTCTTTCAAATGTGAGAGGAAAAAAGTAAGTGAGAAAACAGGCATTTCTTTTGGCTTAGTTAGATGCTCTTTTTGAGGTTATACTCATTAAAATACATTATACTTGTCTAACGGATATCTATTGAGCTCTTTTTACTTGTTTACAGTATATCATATTAATTAACCGTATAGTAAACTCTTAATTAGGTGCTATGTTGGGGATTTTTTTCTAAAAAGGGATATTTTTAAGGAAGATTTTTATTTCATTTCTTGAAATGTTTTTTTCAGAAAGATATATAGCAGATGTCTCATAGAAAAAGATCTGAAGGCAAAGTTATTCAGTGGAATGGGAGAATATGCAAGTGACTGTCTTAAATCCAGCCTTGTAACCTAATATTCTAATTAATACTGCCTTTGAAGGATGGAAAATGATATTATGTGTGACACCATACAGCAATTATTGTGGAGCATTTTTGTGTTTTGTTTGTGCATTCAGTTTTATTCTGTGTTATAGATAGTTATTCATGGTGTATCTTGTGTTTCAATCTATAGAATGATTGCAAATAAGGACAGGGAGTTTGTCATCACATTATTATAGTGGTATTTGGGAATAATTTTTCTTGTTTAATAATTAAATCTTTTTTATTGCTTTAAATCTTTGTTTAGCTCAAAATTTTGTCCACCCTAACCCCAGACAGTTAAAATACTACTTACAAATACTAAGTGTAACAAATATTACGTGGCCATAATGTTTTGGATTATTAGTGTCACAAATGATTGTCACATAATGATCATATGTATTAGATAGTATGTGATACAAAACATTGATGTGTTTTGTAAATTAAATAATAGCATATCTAGCAATATAAGTACAAATCATACTATAAATATTATGTACCGATAGATATTTCTGTGTATTTGTATTATTGTCTTTGGGAAGGCTCTGTGAATGAATTGGTTTTGGAGGCAGAGAAGTATGGTGAAACAGAATATATTTGTGAGGGTCGGTATTTTAAAATTTTATTTCTTGTTTGGACTGTAACATCACTATGGAATCATGTGAATGAACATTACATTTCATATTTTGATTTAAAGATCTGTATAAGAACTGTTTGGAAAGTGCAAAGACAATGACTACTAAGATTTTTCTTACACCAGTTGAGATACAACAGGGAACAAGGAATAATGCCATTTTCTTAGGAGAGCAAACAACTAGTGAGAATTTAAAGAGAGGCGATACGGCATTAAAGGGGCATGTGGCTACAGGGTAAAATTACCTCTTTTTTGGTGAAGAACACAGGAGTTGATAGGTTCATTATCTGTTAGGGCTAAGTGTCAGAGCCCAGTAATAGGCATTCTTAGCAAGTTGGTCAAAATGTTTGATAAAGTGCATCTGCCCTAGCTGTCTAGTTCATCTTTTCTGTAGTAAGAGGCAGTTGTTTTTCATTTCAAATGTAGAAATAGGGAAAAGCTGCAGATCAATAGTGCAAACAAGTGTTTAGTGTTTAGCGATTACCAGACATCAGTGTGTGAATTTATATGACAGAATATGCTTAAATTTTAAGGAAGTTGCAAGAAAGAATGCTTAAATGAACCAAAATAATGAATACAGATCCATCTCCTGGAATAACATATGAATATTGGGAAAGGTTAGGTCCACAGTCAGAAAAGCATGAGACATCCTGAAAAGTGTAAATAAATAGGTTTCTCCAAGATCAGATATTTCACTGTCTCTTCTCAGCAGAACACTGATCAATGTGATGATCCTGTAAGTGAGACATTTTCAGTGACTGCAACACTGTTGTGGCACAGCGCTGATGATGGTACAAGCACCCACTGAAGGCCTTTCTGTACCTGTTTAATTCAGCAACAGTCTCTCTTCATCTTCGATGCACAAAAAATGTAGTGAGGATCAATCTGTGACCTCACCTGGCATTTCAGATTTTAATCTAGTTTTTTAATGTCTAAATGTTTGCAAAAAGGTTGTGTCAGTTTGTTCCATGAAATGATGAATAATGTAGAATTTAAACAGAAAACACTTGTATGCAAACGAGTCAGCATCATTTGAACATGCCTATCACATTGAGATGGTTTTTGTTCAATCTTTATAATAGACTTGCTGCTGGAAAAAAAAGAGTATAAATTGGTAAAAAGACAGTAAGATTGTAAGTACAGTTCCATTTTTCTTTATATTGCTTTACTCAAGGCTCACCTTGATGTGCCATCTGCTTACATATGGTATTACTTGCTTACTCCAATGTTGACATGTGTTGGTAAGCAAGTTCTTACACACATATTTGCATCTTAGTCTAGATTTGACAGCACTGATTCCATCGAATCAAAGTAGGCTTTGACCCTGGCACCTGCTTCAAGACTCCCCTATATCCAGCTGCATGGCATGGAGTTAGTACCTGCAGATCTGAGTCTCTGGCCTCCAACAGACTCAATGCAAACCCATGTTTTAAAGCTGGGCGGTGACGGTTTGTGCAAAACAGTTATTTAGTGCATCAGTCTTAGTAGTTCTGTTTCCTTCGAATCTGGCAAGTAGAAGACTGTACCATGACTAAACCACAATTTGCTCATGAGCTTTGAGAAGGGTTTGTAATGTTTGCCACATTCAGCATATGCCTGTGCGATACAGCCGGGGCAATTGTGGAGATCTCAGAGCTATCACAGATTTGTGCTGTCCATAGCCTTGTGTCTTTTCAGGGACATCAGCTTGGGTTTTACCCTTTCCTTTATTTCATTTATTTCACTTATTTCATTTATTTGATGGTGCTTCGCTGTGATGACACAGAGCCTTGCAGATTGGCTAGTACTGTTGTGTACTCAAGCTGCAGTGTAGATTCAGTCTCTGTTGCCTGCACTTAGCTACTTGAACAAAAGTATTTTATTTTATTCTTTTTCAATATCACAACCAGTAGTCCAGTTTTTTGTGTGTGTGTGTGTTAGCATTTGACACCATGTGACCTTTGCATGTTAGTATTTTCTTTCCTGCTTCTGGATGTTTCCAAGCCATCAACACTGGCTTCCTAAGGCTAACCGATAGTTGCACAAATGCTTTATAGAGAAAAGTTGTTAATGCCCCTCAGTGCTATGTTCTTAATCCTAGTAATTGGCCTGCAGGGTAAATGCATATTTATGACACAGAAAACAGTGAAAATATCAGACTTTGATATGCTATTATACATTTTATTCAGGAGACAGTGTGGACAAGGAGGTTAAGCTTGAAGCTGAGGCTAGGGAGTGCAGAGGATGTAGGCATTACAGGGTATAAAGGACATAGACACAATGGTGAAAGAAACATTGCCTTTTGCGGGGCAGGAGAGAACACAAAAAAAAGGAAACTGGAGCTGTAGATGTCATTAGTATTGTGTAAATACTGTGATATTTAATGTAGAAAAGACCATAAATTAATCCTGTTAACTGCTAATATTTATATATCTATCATTCCTAAAAGCCATATGCTGCATTTCTCTACACTATATTTTTTTATAGTGTGACACTATACTGGGAAAACCCCGTTAAAAATGGTGGTGGGGGTGGAAATTATTTAATGCAGATCTTAAAACAGTTTCTGTTATGCTAGTTCTTAGGGAAGTTACAGTATTTTGACGTGGTAGGTATTTGTGGTATCTTTGCCCTTTCATTTCCAAAACAGTGAATTCCCTAGGATCTAATATGGAGAAAGATTGTCAGGTAACATTTTATCTGAGTTGATTCTAAGTATTTGATGTTTTCTATGAAGGATGATTGAAAGAAAGGAAGGAATATTAATTTTTGATCTCTTATTATTCTAACCTGTCAGGAAAATTAGGGGGATTTGCACAAGAAAACAACACTATAGATTCTGGAGAACTTGATATAGGCAGAAGAGCAATACAAGAAGTTCCCCCTGGGATTTTTTGGAGATCACAACTCTTCATTGATCAACCACAATTTCTAAAATTCAATATATCCCTTCAGAAAGATGCATTGATTGGAGTTTATGGCCGAAAAGGCTTACCACCTTCACACACTCAGGTAAGAATTACTTGCATTGAAAATAAGACACGTTATTGAAAACTGTGGGCTGGTATCTTTTATATCTTTTTATTCCTCAGGATTACATCCTTTTCCATTTTGCTGATTTTTATTTTTTATACTTTATTCAGTTCATGTTATGTCCAAAACATAATACTGTAAGTGATGGGAACTCATATTGGGGGTGGGAGGAGGTAGGGATTGTATTCTTACTTGTGTGCTGTTCTGAATGCCATGAGCAGGGAGGATACTTCAGATATCAAATTGTTTCATGAAGAACTTATAGGTACTTTTTTTTCCCTTTTCTGTGGTATTATATCTTTAAAAACCTAAGCAAACTAATACAGCATCTCATTGCCATACATGTGGTCGAGAGTGCTGGACAAAGACTACTTTAGCCAAGCAAGAAAACAACAGTTTCTTAAGAAAGTTTCAGTTTGTTCTACAAGCAAATGCTACAGTATTTACAGCCTAATGTCTCACTAAACAAATACATAGAAGGAAAGAAGTATTGCGTGTCTATGAAGATATGGCAAACTGGGATTGTAAAAGTGGCAGTCTTCACTAGACATCCAGTTTCTTGCAACTTTGCTCTTAAGTGTTCCAGAGGATTTGTTCTGACCCCTCAGAAGATTTTTAAGGACAGTTTTTATTGCATATGGTCATGCCTGTGCCTAGTAACAAAGAAACAGCTTTTATCCGTACTTACAAAAAAAGTGAAGTATAATAGAGTGGTTTTCTGGATTGGCAGGAGAAAGAAAGAGTTATTGTCTGAGATGGTATTTTAGAATCAATTGTATTCAGATTTGAGGTTTTTTTGCTTTAAAACCCTCCAAGTTTAGATTTCTTTCAGCTCAACATTTGTCCAAGTTCTGGCTTTGAAACATTTTTCCACCTGAAAAGGGAGTTTAACTCATGCTCTTTTACTCCATTTAGAGAATTATGCAGTGTCTTACTGTTTTGGGGGCAGGAGAAGTTAAGTGTATGGATTCGTCCTGGACACAGCACTAAGTATAGCAACTTAATGGTATAATTGGAATTAAACTTCACCAATTACGTGTGATAGGCATTTGCAACAACAAATCTATGATTGTGAAATTAGAATATTTTATTTTAACCCCACATTTTAAAAATCTTTATTTTCATGCTACCGCATTATTTTTTTTCTTTTCTTCAGGCATAACATTTAAAAGATCTAGAACATAGAAATATTGATAATTGTTTATCACCTCTTTAGCTGTCACAAACAACAGAAGGAAAACTTAGGGTCAGCAAGAGTTTCATGCAGCTAAAATCACAGAATGTTACATTAGCTTTGTTTTTTAGTTTTGTTTTCGTTAAACTATGAACAAGTCATTGAACACAGAAAATGCACTTATGTTTATTTAAAAATTTGATCCTCATAAAAAATTATTTAATGGATTTTCTTTAGACCTTGACATATGGACATCTGCCCTCAGGCTGACAACAAGCACAAGAAATTCTAGCTCAAAGAAATTGACTGAGAAAGTTATCAGCCATTGGAAATAGGGATTTGGAATACAAATGCCATCTCAATGATAACAGTAATAACAGGAGCTAGGGGAATACATGTGTGGCAAGAATGAATAAAACTAAAGAAGCTGGTCTGGACTGTGCATTTATATGAGAAGTTATGCAAGTGGATACATCTGTGAAAAATAATCCTTACTTGTCTCCTTATAATCGAAAAAGATTGAAATAGGGATGCCCTATCCAAAAACTCAAGGGAAGGAGATAACTAAATCCCTTTCCCATCACCTGTGTTACATGGGCTCCTTTGCCTCTGGATTCCTACTGCCCAGGTGCTTATTTCTGTTTAAATATGAAGCAACATAAAGAATCATATGCAAATCCTGCTACTGTATCTTCTGTAGTTTCTGTGACGTTTTGAATGTATTGTTTCCAGGATATAGGTCAAGCTCTCTTGTCCTGTTTTTGCTTAGTGTGTAATTAGAGTATTTTTTACAAACCATTTCACTGATACTTGATAAATGCTGCTGAATATTCCCAGGAGTGCAGGATTATCAGATGTCTATATGGCCTTGAACACAGTGATGGATGATTTAGGTGCCTGAAATAAAGCATGTATGTAATCTCCTTAAGGTGCAGGTCCAGTGAGTGGTTGGGGCTTTTTTTGTGACAGTCACACAGAATCACAGAATGGCAGGGATTGTAAGGGACCTCTAAAGATCACCTACTCCATCCTCCTTGCTCAAGCAGGTCCATCTAGTTCAGGTCACACAGGAACACATCCAGGCGGGTCTGAAAACCTCCAGAAAAGGAGACTCCACACCCTCCCTGGGCAGCCTGTGCCAGTGCTCCCTCAACCTCACAGTAAAGTAGTTTTTCCTTGACTGTAAGTGGAACTTTTTGGGTTACAGCTTTTGTCTATTACCCCTAGTTCTATCGTTGGACACTACAGAAAATGGAAAAAATATTTCTCAACACTTTAGGCTTTTCTGCAACAAAGTCCGAATCGCAGGACTTCAGTGAAGACACAATTTGTACTGGTAAAATATGTATTTTACTAAAGTAACTTACATAAGCAAACTAAGATATTTAGGCAAAAGGACACATAACAAAATGGAACACTGAGGGGTGTGAAAGCATAAACCTGTTTGTTTTTTTCTTATTTTGCCTAACCCTAGGGCTTGTACTGACAAAAACAGGAGCAGTCTAACAGCTAGTTTTGGGCTTCACTGCATCCTTCTGTCAGACAAGGGAGTTTACTCATATGTCTCCAAATGTCGTAGGAGGATATTAGAAAAACATATGAATGTCCACACTTGGTCTGATCTAAGGCCCATCTAGCCCAGCATTCCGTCTGTGATGGTGGCCATTAGCAAATATATAGAGATTATTACAGCAGCATGACAGATTTATAGTTATCATTGCTACAACACTCTGGTGGCCTCCGGCGTTTTAAGGCTGAAGGACTTCCTGAGTCAAAGGTGCTGTCTTTGTATTTTATAACCTTTGATAGATTCTTTTTTCCTGTGAATTTACATAGTCACCTTTGAACTTACGGAAGCTTTTAGCACCCGTGATATTTGCAATAAGGAGTTTCACAGCTTAACTGCACATCTCACTCTATACTCCTCAGTATGTTTTGAGGCAGTCTACTGGTAGTTTTAGTTTGACGCCCTGTCGGTAGTGTCTTGGAGGAATCAGTGGAGAGTTTCTCACCAATTGCTTCTTCATGC
Organism: Colius striatus; assembly: GCF_028858725.1. Classification (NCBI taxonomy): domain Eukaryota; kingdom Metazoa; phylum Chordata; class Aves; order Coliiformes; family Coliidae; genus Colius; species Colius striatus. The sequence continues at coordinate 63,930,426 of NC_084761.1, forward strand.
GACCCTTGATTTATAGATCTCAGATCCTTAGTGAGCTGTATTTTTCCAGTCTGTTCATCATTCTTTGTATGAAAGCTGCTTCAATCCTTTGATTATCCATGTCCCTCTCTGAATATTCCCCAGTTTTGCTGCAGCCTTTCAAGATGAGGAGACCAGAACTTAGCAGATGTTTAACTACAATGATTTCATACAATGCCTTAACGATGTGTGCTTTCTTTTTTTAATCATAGAACTGACATTTCCATAGATCTGTCTAACATAGCTCCAAGATCTCATGTCAGAGTGATAAAAGTTGGCTCAGAGCCCATCTCTGGATGTGTAAAGCTAGGGTCGTTTAATGAGGACTTTGAAAAGTAGGATCTCACCCATATATATCACTTCATGTCTACTTCTCTTGAATGCTATCTGCCCTTATCTCCTCATCACAGAGTGACAAGTGATGATAACAAAATTTATGCAAATGAGAAACTACTGCATGTTTCTCAAACGCCTATTTCAATTTTCAGATCTTATGTTCAGTAATGGAGGACTGATTACTACCTGCACTCTGCCAGCATTTGTAAAGTTTCCTTACCAATTGTCCCTCTCCCAATATCTTTGCCCCTATTGGTTATGATACCCTACATGTGTAACCATTCACTGCCATCTTCTTTAGCTCCCTCCTTACAGCTGTGGTGTTTCTATGAATGTCTGCCTTCTCTCCATATCACCTTTGGCCACTTTGTTCCTCACTGCTCTCCAAGATCCTTGACCTGTTTATCCAACTCATCTAGTTAAAACCAAACAATGAATAAGAGGAAACTGGGGGCTAATCTTTCCATAGCTGTACGGTCTCTGATGCCAGTTATCCTGCCACTGCAATGCATATAATGAAAGTATGATAGGATGCTTAGGAAAGATCTCAAGGAGTCTTTTAGTTTACACCCCCATCTTGGAGCAAAATCAACTGTATATAAACCATTTCTATCAGTTGCTTAGCATTTCATCATAAAATAATAAGAGAATTCAGCAAATTTAGCTTTCCTTCTGTCCCTCAAGCCAAAATAATAGGGATACAGCAGGTAGGAAATGTTTTGATATATTGTAATCAGGACAGAATTTCCAGTAGTGTTTCTGTATTCTCTTTAGGTACCAAAATCAGTCTCAAGCACAGCCACTCTATGTGTGTCACAGACAGATCTGAGATGCATAGTTCTCTCTTTCTGGGGAATCATAGATAAATCAACCAGAAATAATTGACGGTGGCTGTCCATTCAAAACCCAATCAATGCGAGCCTGAGAGTCTTTGTGACACTTTCTAAAAATGTCAGTTCCATTGCAGCCAGAGAATCAATATGTTTATTTAAAGAGACTTTAGAAATAAAAAAGGACTTTGGTTTAAAGCAAAACTGAATGGAGTGGTAGGGCAAATCAGTGCATTTAGACTTGCCATGAAAGTAATTAATTTCTCCTCGTAGGAAGAAAATAAAATTGGTATGTTTTTTGCTTATGAAGATAACTGTTTTTCCAGTCTGTTTCTGTTACCATGTCCTAAATAAGTAAATTAAAAAAACCCCACAACACAGCTTTTAAAAGGGTTAAGATCAATTATTGCTTTTTGCTGGGGGACAGACTCAACAGTAAATTCTTCTCTGTATGGCTTTTAAAATGTATTCTAAAATGGTGTTCTGATAATGACATATGTCATTATACTACTAGTACAAAATCATTAATTGTGCCATGCTTGTCTGCCGTTAGTATACTCTCTGGGTCAATCAAGTTGTGTAATCACTTATTCCTGTATCAAAAATATGGTTTTCAACTGAAATTGTCCTCCTACAAAAAATTATGCTCTGCAAGTATGCAAATTACAAGGTCACTCCTAATGTCTATAAATGATCTGTTAAAATTCAGAACTCGCTGAGCTTTCTCTCTCTTAAAATATTAGAGAACAACACAACTGGAAAGAAGTGTTATTGAGTCAGGCAGGAGGGGAAAAAAAACCCTAACCTGAAACTGTTTTTCCTTCTCACACAAAATAAGTATTTCATTCTCTGGCAAATGAGAATGTCAGAGGGTTTTGAATAATTTGGGCTCTCCCAAAATGGATACGTTCATTTTTGTGTGGTACAGCATGTACATTCAGAGTGGCAGCATACTGAGGTACCAGTTTCTGCACATCCTAATCACATTATGTTCTATTCTGCTGCTTCAAACCTAGCTGGAAAAGTCTCAGGTGTCAATAGAGGCGTATTAACTATATGCTGCCTTCACATCCTGACTAGTAAGAAGATTACTGATTATTGAAGAATTCTGATTACTGAGGAGGAACATTCTTACAACAGCAGTGAGTTTTGGCCTGCAATTTCAGAGAGAACATAAGTACTTAAACCCTTGTTCTGGGACAAAGGCTATCACGTTTTCTTTTGTCCCAGGAACAGTTTCTGAAGGTCACAATTCAAGGTGTAAAACCACTGATTCTCTGGCCCCAGTAATTGATGTTATCCCAGCTCAGGTGAATCAGTGGTTTCACATACTGGCCTTTACTTTAATAAGACCTGGATGCAATTCGATTTGAGAGAGAGCTCTCAAACATGTGGGAATATTGAGGGTTTACATGTTATAGTTCATACAATAAACGTGTCAAAGTAAAATTGTGAGTAGACTCGGCAAGAAAAGCAGAGGCTCTCTGCATTTTAATTTCCCCACCTGTTTAATTTTGCTATCTACATATTGATCTTTACATGATAAGCACACAGAAGACATCTTTCAAGCCATGAGAGCAGACTCCCAGACAGTGTAATCAGTGCAGGCCCCAGAGCAGATTTAACCCTCCAGGTGTTATTAGTGCTAGTTAAGATTAGCATACATAAAACTCTGTGGGGGAAGTTTGCTTGGTGCTGCTACATTTTTCCAAGTGCCACTGATCATAGAATCATAGGTTGAGTGATGATTGTTAACAATCTTATGACTATTAAGAAAATAGTATGTGCTGTCCATTGACCGTAGGTACCATATTTTTTATCAGTTTGACATTTGCAACAGTTGCAATGTTTTATGTTTTCTGTCTCCTCTTTTGGATTTCTCTCATAGGAGGTATAGCTCTTTCTCCCTCTCTTCCAGAACTCCACAATGTCCAAAAGAGGGACTGAACGATTTAATCCTTTGTCAGAAACTAGATGAAAAGCAAAGCAGATTATTGGTGTTGGATGTTATTAACCCATATGCATATAGCATACTTTGAAAGCTAGGTCTCGTCTATTGTTCAGGTGGAAGTCATGACTGCAGATTCTTTTCAACTGGTCTTTTCTTTCCTCAATATATATAATAGGTTCATTGGCTACTTGTCACCAAAAAAGATACTCTAACAAGCTTGAGGACTAGTTAGTATTTTTGTTTAAAGTCCTAGCAAGGGGCAAAGAAAAAGAGAGAGTAGATTTCAGCTCCTGCTTCACTGCTCCAAAAGGCAACTCCTCATCAAAATACAAGCAGATTGTCAGGATGTTGTGGGGAAGCTGGCAATGCCGTGGGTCATCCTGTAGCTTGTCAAGCCCCTGTCTGTTCCTCCCCGCAGTATGACTTTGTGGAGCTTCTGGATGGCAGCCGGCTGATTGCAAGGGAGCAACGCAACCTGTTGGAATCGGAGCGAGCAGGGCGGCAGGCAAGGTCTGTCAGCCTCCACGAGGCAGGTTTTATCCAGTATTTGGATTCTGGTATCTGGCACCTGGCCTTTTACAATGATGGGAAGAACGCAGAGCAGGTGTCTTTTAATACCATCATTATAGGTAAGCATCATCTTCAAAGCTCTTAGAAAACACTAGTCTCCTGGCAGGTTTTTTGGGGTAATACGGAGATAAATTTTCATACTTAAAGGACCTGACTTTTGTTCACAGGTGTTCCATTTGTACTGTTTCTTCTGCTGTTCAGATAAAATGCAGAATGTCTGTTTTAATTACCTGGTCTGAGGCATAAGGAATGTACTTTCTCTAAAACAGTGCTTGAAAGGAGGACACTGTTTTAAAGTATTTGTTAAATAACACAGGACTGAGTTTTAAACATGGAGCTCATGTGGCTTTACCATTGTAATTTGAGCCTTTTTGCTGAAATGTAGTGTCCTAAGATACTAGAAGCATCAACTATAGAAAATCACAGCTATTTGTGCTCTTCAAACAAACCAAACAAACACTTCTCTCAAAGTGAGAGCATGCTGTCAGTTAGTAGTGGTTCAAATGATAGGCACTTCATGCAGTGGGTGCCTGTGAATTATCCTCTTTTTTTTCGCTTTTAGAATCTGTGGTGGAATGCCCACGAAATTGCCATGGTAACGGCGAATGTGTTTCTGGATCCTGCCATTGTTTTCCTGGATTTCTGGGCCCCGATTGTTCCAGAGGTAAATCAACCCGATGCTTTCCTCAAGTCATTTTAAGCAAGCTTGAGGGCAAGTACATTGGGAAAGCAACTGGCATGTGACTCGCTTCTTAGATGTTCTCCTTTAGAAAGCTTTGGTGAAGAACTTTGGTTTAATTTTTCTGCCATGTTTTATTTCACAGCAGCCTGCCCAGTGCTGTGTAGTGGCAATGGCCAGTACTCCAAAGGACGTTGCCTATGTTACAGTGGCTGGAAGGGCACTGAGTGTGATGTGCCTGCAACTCAGTGCATCGATCCTCAGTGTGGGGGACGGGGCATTTGCATCATGGGCTCTTGTGCCTGCAACTCGGGTTACAAAGGAGAAAACTGTGAAGAAGGTAAACGAGTAAATATTTACCCCATCTCTTGCTGTTGTTAGTCACCTTTCCAGCTCTATCGATTTTGCTGAATCTAGATCACATGACATGAATGGTGTTTCTTCACAAATCATTTCAGAATACCAGAAAATCAAGTTTGGGAATCACTAATATCACTTAATTCTACAGAATGATTGTACTTGATTCTATGATTCTATGACACTTCATTTATCCTCGACTAATCAATGGGAAAATTGTTAATAATGGGTGATCTCTTTTTGCGTGCCAGCATTTTATTTTTATTTTTTCCTGTCTGAGGTCAGCTAAGAAGAGAGCACACAAAAGCTAGATGTTGGAATACAGGAAGACAGTGAATTTTCAAAGTAGAGAATAAGTCATTAATGTATTGCATTTGTTAGTGATCTTTTCCACCAACCATATTGTGGAAAGTGCTGACTCGAATGCATCAGGGTGAAAAATGATGCGTCATTTTTGTATTCCAGAGATGTGCATAATAATATTCGTTCTGATGTGCTGTAAAATGCAGTTCATTTTCTATTCTATTTTTTTAGGGAGTAAAAAGCGCCATTTTCTTCCTCAATCAAATTGATTTTATTGATCTCCATGTACAAAGTAATGCAATTAAGTCTCTGGAATTAAATTTTCAGACCATTGACCCTACAAGTGTAACATTTTATTGAGTCAAATTGCTAAATTAAATCTCGTCATCTAAAGCACATTAAAGTGAATTAGGACAGATAGACAGTATGCAACTCATTTGTTTCTGAAACAAGTTGAGGGTCCTATGCAGCTGTCAAAACTCTGTAGCAGTGGATGGAGTCAGTTGATACCAAGTGCTGCGGGGAATCCAACACTTGTTACACTGTGATTAGGCATCACGGAGGTGAGTTGCACAAGACTCAAAGCCAATCTCGTTGTAATTCATAAAAATTAGCAAACCGTGAAAGGGTTGCTGTTAACTCAGTGGTAGCTTGTAAATGCCTTGATGACAGTTATGTGCGCTCACACATTTCACAATACCAGAAAGTGACGTGAAAGTGAGGTGTTTTTACAAAGAGACTTGCTGCTCTGCAATTAGTGATGATAAGGAGTGACTGACCTCATAGTCAAGGGGAGAGAGATACTTTGTTTGCTCTGTCTTTTCCTCAGTCATCCCAATGAAACAGAGGTGAACTTCTCAGCTTCAACCTACTAATGTTTTCTTTAAGATTAGTGCAATGCTGCCTATTTCACAAGATCTTAAAATGCAGATTAAGCCCACAAGTGCTGTGGACATCTAGGAGTTGATAGCTGTTGTTAGGAGCAGCAAGCTTCAGCTGGACTTTCTCATCTCTCCACAGCGGACTGCTTGGACCCATCCTGCTCCAGCCACGGTGTGTGTATCCATGGCGAGTGCCACTGCAACCCAGGCTGGGGTGGCAACAACTGTGAAATCCTAAAGACAATGTGCTCTGACCAATGCTCTGGGCATGGCACCTACATTCAAGAGAGTGGTACCTGCACCTGCGATCCCAACTGGACAGGTCCAGATTGCTCCAATGGTAAGAGTTAAAAGCACTCACAGTTTGTCAAATGATGACCTCCTGAATAGCAGCATTTTCATGACATTATTGTGTTAGGGCCTGACCTTCCAAGCTGATGGAATTCTTTGTATTCACTTCAGCATGAGCTGTGAATTGATTCAAAGGTTCAAAATAATTGATGAATTTGAAATATTTGAAAATCAATGTATTTGTCAGTATCTTTTCAATGCCTTCACTTGGTCACTTCAAGTGTTTCCAATGCAAGCACAGAGTGTCCTTTGTATGATAGTCTGAGTATCATCTTACCTAATACATCTATCTAGAAATTTAAAACTACATCTAGTGAAACTAGAGGCAGTCACATTTTTAAAATCTCTCCAGCTAATTGGAGATATTTTTCTTGAAAAACAGATTGCCTTTGAGTTTGAAGGTAAGAGGAATGCAGGAATGAATCCTAAACAGTTTTCAAGGAAGGCTGCAGGCTGCCACGGTGGAAGGTGTTGGTAGGAGTAAAGAAGCAGGGGGATTTCTTGAGGTCTGAAACTGAGCTGATTAAAACTATAGTCTGAGTTTAGAAACAAAAGGAGTAAAAGACTGGAGGTATTACCACAGAGAGAGGAATCTAAATATTTATAGAATATGCCACCAGCCTTTTGACAAATAAGATTTTTTAGAATATTGTTTGGTAGGCACATATCAAAAGAGAAATCATGTCTAACTGAAGGACGTATATTCATCTAAAACAGTTCATCTAACAGCTCTGATTATTTTGTTAATGAAAACTGAACACATGGGCTAGCTGGATTTATTCCAACTTATGAATAAATATCACTTCTTCATGAGGAACCATCTTTTTAAAACAAATGTGCTTCCTGACCAGGATCTGCAATACTCCGTAATGGTTTGTGCATATGAGAATGATAGGACAGACATTCCAAACATTCAAAAAAAAGTGACAGAGAGAAGAATATCTCATCTGCTGTTAAATTTGTTTAGAAGAAAAAAAAATATTCTCTAAACGTTTCTAGCACTAAAAATGGCTATTTATGAGAGACCTTTTCTAGTTCGCAGGCAAAACATGGATCCCCTGTTTCGTGACATGATGTTTGATGATTCAGTTCAAATCTTTCACTTATTTTTCAAGAAATGAATTGTCATTAAAATAACATAAAATATTTCTGATCTCAGATATTTCAAAGGTGTCAAACTCAGAAAACAGCTTTGTAAAAATCATGCATGGGCCTATTTGCTGAAATTGTGCAAAATGACCTTGAGAGTGCTACACTAAAAAAGCAAATAATACCCATAAACATTTTGTTAAGTTGCTACAAGAGAAAAAGAATGAGTTATTTCCGTCAGAGAGGTTTACAGGTTTGAAATCAGTGGAGCTTTCCTCTATCTTCATCAGCAGTTTGTCCGTTAATTAGCCCTTCAATTCCACTTCAATTAAATTAACTCTAATTAATAAATTCATTACAAAGATTGACGCACCTTGCTCAAAGCTAGTGTGCTAAAAGCTGATAAACACCTTCACCCTAATGAAAAATTGATTAGATTGAAGAGAAATAAACCTTTCTTTCTTGGAGCTGTGTTGACGCTCTGTGACTCTGAAGTTTATCTAACCATCTTACATCTCTTAATCAAAAAAAAATATCATTTCAAAGTAGATATAAAATGAGGTATATAGGGGAGGAAAAAAAAGCAGGGAGAAATTACAGCTGTCTTTCTCCATAAAATTTCTTATGGGAAATGTCACAGCTCTTTGATACCTTGTTTAATGCTCCACAGCACTTTGAGGCAGCAGGTTAAACTATGGGAGAAGAAAAGAACTGTTGAGTGGGAAACTGGAAGCCTTCCTTGTACTGAATGCCTCTTTCTTTTGCTGCTGAAAACAATATCAGTCTTTTATTACTAAACTGTTTGTTGTCTTTTACAAGAAAACAAATACTAAATACAGTCTTTCTATGAACTAGTACATGGTTACAGCCAGCTGTGTGCCGAGGAACTAAAGAAGTCCCTCAGGCTGTATTGTGTCTTTTCTTGTTTTTCTGCTGTTTGCTTAGCAGAAGTAAGGTTTGCTGGAGTCTGACTAAATGAATCAAAACTGTAAATGCAAAATCTGGCAGTCTAAATTATCACCTTGTATTAGCTGAGACTTAGCATGCGTTGTTTGGCCTCTGAGTACCTTTGGCTGTTAGCATATTTTACAATTAATTTATCAGTTACAAGATCCTGTTACTATATGTAAATGACAAGTTAAATTGCTGTATGTTGATTTTTTTTTTTTTTACAATCTATTATTCAAACCAGACTGTTCGTAGCCATCACTGATACAAATTTACAGAAAGTAAAAGAGAATCATCTTTTATATTTAACGCATGTGTCAGTATGTCAGCACAGTACTAATTTGTCTCACTAATGCTGATTCTTTATAATGAAAAAATGTGTCAGAAATGGCACATTTTTACTTGAAAGAAAACAGGGAGCAGGGTAGGGAGGGGAAACCTTGTTAAAATCAACTTTCATTAATACTAAATTTTCACTCTCGACACACAATGACCTAAGTATATGTTACATTTAGTCACTAGGAGTACATTGTAGGTTCTATGCAGTCTAGGTGCTATATAATCTTAGATACAAACGATCACTTTTAAGACCCGTGATCACAAAAAATATGAGTGGAAACTACTCAGAGCCAGCAGAAGAGCTGTGGACACTTAAGCACCACTAAGTCTGATGGATGACTGAGTGAGCGTTAGCACAGGGAGAAAACTGTGCTCCATATTCCGTTGGATCCTACCTGAAAATGGCTTTCACAGTGAATTCCTTTGGTGTAATTTTCAAAGAAAGATGCTGCCTGCCTTATTCTTCACACATTGAATTAAAATGTAGCGCTGCTAACTGACACATGCCCTCTCTCTCCCGTGTGTACTCTCTGCCTCCTTTTCTCCTTCCTCCCCACCCTCTTTCCTCAAATCCAGAACTCTGCTCAGCGGACTGCGGCGCACACGGCGTGTGCATGGGCGGCACGTGTCGCTGCGAGGAGGGCTGGACGGGCACGGCCTGCAACCAGAGGGCCTGCCACCCGCGCTGCGCCGAGCACGGCACCTGCAAAGATGGGAAGTGCGAATGTAGCCAGGGATGGAATGGAGAGCACTGTACCATTGGTAGGCTGGCTATGCTTTACCCTGTCTTCACTGCAAAGTTCAAACACCTGCTGCCACTGGCCGCAGATGAATGAGAAGTGTGTTACCTTGAAGCTTGTTTCTTCAAACAGGAATGTTTGCATGTGTCAGTCTGTATAAAGGAGTTGACATTTTAAGAAAGGAAATGGTTATGTAATGGCTCATCAGTTCTTTGTACCTAATTTGCCATGAGAAGGAGACGGAAGAATTTCCTTTTCAGTCTTTTCCCTTTAACTAACTTTTGCTGGGATGGGGGTAGGGGGGTGAATTTTATTTTGAACCGTAAATATATTATTTGATTTGTACTTTTCTGTTTTTATGTGATAACTTTATGTCTTTCAACAATGAAGTTTCCTACTGGGTTTTTTGGTTTATGGATTTGTTTGTTTTATGGGTAAGAGTAGGGCTACAAAGATTATCAGGGGACTGGAGCATCTCCTTAGGAGGAAAAGCTGGGAGGCTGGGGCTGTTTAGACTGGAGAAGAGAAGGCTGAGGGAGGACCTTATGAGCACTTATAAATACCTAAAGAGCAGGTGTCAAGAGGATGGGGCAATCTGTTCCTGTAGTGCTCAATGATAGGACAAGAGGTAATACACACAAACTGGAACACAGGAAGTTCCACTTGAACATGTGGAAAAACTTCACTGAGGGTGAAGGAACCCTGGCATAGGCTGCACAAGGAAGTTACGGAGTCTCCTTATCTGGAGATTTTCAAAACTCAGCTGGATGCATTCCTGTACACCCCAATCTAGGCAGACCTGCTTTAGGAGGGGGTTGGACTAGGTGATCCTTAGAGGTCCCTTCCAGCCCCAACCATTCTGTGATTCTGTGAAGTGTCACTAAAAAGTTACTTTCCTACACAAAAAATGTCACTTCCAACTTGTAATAAATGTGATCTACCTGCCCAAAATTATCTTTTTGTCAACATAATGCCTTATTCTAGAATTACAGCAAGTTTCTTACATGTAAGTAACGAAACAGCAGTTTAATACAGCTACTTGAGAAGAAGCCACCTTTATTATAGCTCTGTGTTTCTATAATCAAGTAATTTCTAGTGCCTGGAAATGTTGGTAATTACTATGCCTTTATCAGTGGAGCTTTTCTGATTCACTCATTTGCAGTCCCTGTGTGCCATATACAGTGGGATATCTCTTTGTACTGCACAGGCCTTGACAGGGAGCTAGCATGAGAAATTGCACGTGCAAATAAGAGGAGGACATGGCAAAAGGTTTATCAGTTTTATATTGATTTTGTATAGCTATACTGCTAAGAAATTCCCTTCCACACTGATCTCCCATGTTACAAGATGCTGCTGGTCTGTAACAGAGAAGAGTCCTATCCAAACAATTTTGTCTTGGCATAACCACAGAGAAACTGTTTTGTGACAGAAGGTAGGAAGCTCATACAAAGGAACTAATGATGGTCTAACTGTAAGAGATGACTAGCTTGTACTTAGCTGTGTGTGGAGAATTGCACAAAGCTCAGCAAAGCTGTGACAAGAGTAATAACATGGCTTTGCAGGTATTCATGGTACATATCTCCCATGTATGAGTTGGATCACGTCTAAGCACTTAGAGGTGGAATGACAACAAAAGAGGTAACCACAGGTCAGAGAAAGGCAGGAGTAACATTAAGTGATGGGGAAATGACAGATAATACAGTCACCAAAAAAAACAGGAAATTTAAAAAATCCCATAGTTTTCTGTTTGGAGAGATGGAGAAGAGTCAGTTAAAACAGACAATGTAGCCAAAACAACAGGATAGGATGATAAGTCTAATAGCAGTAGAGCTGATGGATGTGAATATAGCATGATTTTGCTTTTGTCACAAGCTAAAAAGAGGCAGGATGTTTTGGAAGGTCTGTAACACCAAATGTGTTGCATCACTGAGGCATGAGCATGTAGAAAACAGTAAAACGCAAGCTGCATTCCTGGGTAGCTTAGAGGCCTGACTGAGAGGCAGGGTGCTTGTGATGCTGTTCTTGATGGTCACAGGAAACAGCAGCATAAGCTTTGAGGGCAAGGAAAATGAAGGCCTGTTATAGCTTTATTGACTGATACCCACACAATTGCACCAGGAAGATAAGGCAAGGTTTTATTTTGTAGAAGGGAGTCAGGAATGAAGTAATAAGATTGATCTGTAAATTCTTTTTTACAGAAATTGCAATCTCCTTTTTTCATTATTTACTAATAAGATTGCTCAGACATGCGAGAGGGAACTAAGGTGCAGAATGCAAGGGAGGATTGCTAGGGTTAACGTTTTGAGGAGCTTCCAGAAAACATGCTGACAAGGAGAGCAGAGAAGTGGGGAGAACTGCTTTCTGAACAATAAAATAAAGTAAATCTTTAGAAGTAGGATAAAGCCTTTCCCTTGACCGCTTTAACTTGCCAACGAGCAATTACTCAGCAGATCACACTGCTGCTGGTCTCACTGACCTTGGCAGCATTTCAAGGGTTGTAGTTACACACGGATGAACTGATCTTGAACAATTTTTCCAACATATTAAGCACAAACAAGTTTTTCTTCAGCACTTGGCGAGCAGGTTTGTCTTCCCACCTGTTTATTCTTTAAATGTGTGTTTACTTTGTGGCTGCTGCTGTAAAGATAGTTTGGTTTGTTTATATTGCACTTACAGCCTCCAAAACAAGTAATGAGGTACAGCCTGTAGCCTGCTGTTATGTTTATGTTTCTTAGAGCTGTTTTTTTCCAGGAGCCCTGTGTTACAGAGGAACCAGGTCATTTTATTGCTCATTTCCAAGAGTATATCCCCTTATTGGAGTAAAAATTGCCGCCTCCTCATCTTGGCAGATGAAGAGTCATACTACCTTTCTTTCACTTGTCCAAGAGTAGCTAGCAGGTTTTTCTGAGCAATAAATTTCAAAACAAAGGAGACATAGGAATGTTTCTCTCTGCAAACAATTTTTTGTTATCACTCTCCATTTGTAACTCGGGCACTTTATGCTACTTGTAACTCTTAACTGGATCCAGAATGTTTACATAATTTATTATGCGTATGAAAGACTCCCACTCTCCCTTTAAACATCCAAAAATAAACAATTGGATCCTTCTCATTTCTAAGTCATAGAATCGTAGAATGCTTTGGGTTAGAGGGACCTTTAAAGGTCTTGTAGTTCCAACTCCCACTAGACCTTCCCACTTCTTTGGGAAAGAAATATTTGAGAGAAGTTGTAAATTTGAAAGAAAATGCGCTTTAGTGCGAAATAAATAGTACATCAGGTCTCTAGATGGATACACAAAATGGAGTAGATAATGTGTTCACTAATCACAGAGGTGCTAACTGGAATGGGTACTAAATCAGCTAAATCCATAACTCATTTGACCAAAGATATTATGGTATTTTTCTGAAGCATAAATGCCATTTAAAATGGTAAAAATGTTTTACACCTCAACTAATGATTTTTATGTATTTCTAAATGATGTCTGTCCAGTCTCATTTTCAGTTAGCCCATTGTTTGTGGTGTTAGTTGGCATGTGTTAAAGGGTAGGAAGAAGGAAAAAAGCAAATCTATCTCCTGGATTAAAACAAGGGTGTCCTTAGTTTTATTCCTCTCTAATATCTTTTAAACCTTCTTGAGTTACACTGATTTTTATGTACACTTCAAGATACTAAAATGAGAATTTGGCCAAAGGCAATTGTAATTGGTCTGAACTTGCAGAGACTGGGATTTTTTTTGTCATTTTATTTCAGTACTTCAGGGCACTGGGAAGCAAAATCATATGTGATTTCAGAGGTTTTTTTTCTTCAGATATCTGCTTACCTGGGTTAAGCATCAGCATTTCTCTAAGGGTGAGGATCTCAAGAATCAAATTGGGAAATAATAAACATATATATTTGATATGCTTTTGATTTGTGAGGTAGAATAGACTAAATAAAGCAGGGATTTCTCTTTTTTTGAAAGAAGGTATATCATGAGGTGGGCAAAATTGTTTTGACTTGTGGTAAAGCTGATGTGTGTAACTGATTCCATGATGCATCTCTGGCACAGAGTGGCTCCAACTTGAATACTACACCTGATGCGAGACCACACTTGCGAGTCATTGTGTTTGCTCTCTGAACACATAGTTCAGCAGATAGCTACACACTCAGTGTTGTGATGAAACAAATCTAATAAGAATTAACAAAACTGAGCATTTATTGCTATTGTTTAACATCTTGTTTGAGCTAAACCTTGGCAATATACTAAGCAGTTTAAGGCATCTAAATTGCTTAGTGTCTTTTCCCTCCTGAGAATTGTTTACTGTTTCCTGTATCCCCATGGGAACAGGTTAAATCAACAAAACTATGGAAAATCACCTGTCAATTGTTTATTTGGTCTGGGAGTGACATTCATGGGTCTGAGGTGAACATCCATATATTATTTTCTGAAGCTCAGCCTGCATCTCAGTGTGATACAAGACCACACATGCACAGATGGTGCCCAGGTGATAGCCTGGATGAAAATTTGCTCCGTAATTAAGTTTTCCTGACACAATTGTGCTAAAATATGTTTTTATTTCTTTTCTGTCCTGGCTTGCATTGAGTTCAGTGACCCTCTCCTGCCTCAGTAGTTGTTTTGTGAGATGGAACAGATATTATTTCAGAAAGTGTATTATTTTTTCGTGATATAACTGGCTTGTTCCATCACTAAATTAAGTAACTGTCATAGGAAGCCCATAAATATGAATACTTTTCCAGCTGCTTTTCCATTAAACTCTGTTAGCTGAATGAAATTAGCAAATAATTATGTTGGTGGGGAACCTGCTATATCTATGTGCTGTGTAACATCTCGGTTTTACAATGCAGCTTAATATTTTTATTAACCAAATTAGTTTTAGAGTAATCTAAATTGCAAATTGGCCAATTTGCATTAAAACTAAGCCTTCCTGTTCAGATTTGTCAACACCTCTTTTTTTAAAAAGTCTTCAACATTAAGCATGGGTGGGTAAGACCATCTGTTTATGGAGCTTGCCTGCAGCTCCATTACTTAACACATGAGACAGGTTACAGCTGTTTAATTGTTATTGTGTTGAACCATTATCTTTCAGTCCAATATTAATATTTATATATGTAGGCATGGAAAGCATGTCGTTAAACATAAGTGATCTAAACATGGATTAATGTCATTAAGCATTCGTATTAATCCCGCAGGAGAGCTAAAGGTAGCATCGTAGTACTTTCATGCTCCTCTAGAGTGCTGTGTGAGGCTACTTTACATGGTACACAGAACTGAAACTCAAATCCAGTGGTGGTTCTCTGTAGAAGTGTACAGCTTGTAATAGGTTTATATTCTGGTGTGAATTGGGATCTAATTGATTTCTCTTCTCAGAACTTCCCCTGCAATTTAGTCAAGAACAAAAATAACAAGTGACAGCAAAGTAGACACCAGGATGACATTCAAAGCAATCAAACCAAAAATAACTTTTCTTCAGCAAGAAATTTCTAATTTCAGCTATTTGAGGTAGAAGAACAGGAAAGTTGTCTGGTTTAGGTGTTCAGTTATTAAGAAATAGGTAACATCTAGAGAACACTCCCATTAACTGTGTGTCCCATTAGTATAGACTCTGTCCTGCTGACTGATTAAAATGGTTTTCTGACTCAAGACAAACACGAAGGCATTTCTATACTGGTTTTCTAGCTAACCATGTGCAGTGTAAGCTCAGAAGCAGTGCTAGTCTTGAGGAATGCTAAGAAGTCATCTTTTCCACTAAGTTACATGGTCTGCACCTGCTCTCTCCAACACATGTTTAGCTTAGGGCTCCTTATGTTACAGATTTAAAATATGACTACAGAGAAATGATCTTTATAAGATCAGAGAGCAAGTCAAGACAAATGTGTTCCTCCAGTTAATTAAAACGAAAACTTGATGTGGCTATACATCATTCCACGATATTTTTTTTAAGTATGGGCTTGACAAAGTAAACCATGGACCAGTTTGAGGGCTTGATTAATCTCCATATCAGCAGGTTAGAGGGAGAGCAGTATGGAGAACCAGTATTGTGATGACCACCATCATTTTAGTATTGGTGCTGAGTTGCCAGGCATGGTTTGCTTTTCTCCAAAGTTTAAATTACGCAGAATATTCACATTTCATAGCATTTTAATGTGTCAGGTATTTAATGTTCCTTAATGCAATCATGCCAAGAATTCATAAATGTAAAGGTTCTTCTAAGATTTTAGGATTTTGATCAGAAGGAAATTTGTGTCTTTCAAGATAGAATAATAACTGCTGTATGTGTATATCCTCTAATTCTCACAGTTCCTAAATATCTGGTTTTCCATAGTTTTGAGGTCATAGAATTATACCTCTGTACAAATTTCATCTTAAGATTGTGTCTACATAAAGGTGTAATCATTGACATTCAAGCAGTTTATTCTCAGATAAAATCAACCAACAATTGAAAACTAATAGTGTCAAATATCAGTTGGTGTTGTGAGTGAAATCCTCCTTTCAGAAGACTTGGCTACATTGGAGTTGGAATTCTACCACAATAGTTGTACCCTCAGAGCAAAAAGTCCATGAGAATGAGATGACTTTCTTGGCACCCAGAGGACCAAGAACCACAGATTAACGAGATTTCATGAAATTTAGAACAAATACAGTTTTGATCTTTCCCGTACCTGAAGGGCACGTTCTTAATTTGCCAGGCCAAGCCTTTAATATGCAAAATATTTGTACGTTTGGTAACTATAAAAATATTCAATTACCGGCAAAATTTAAGATAGTTCATATGTATCTGAAGCTGTGGGGGAAAAAAAAAGAATTATTGGTCAGGCCTTAACACATTTCAAGACCAAGTGTCTCAAATACAAATTATCTGTTAGCATACTTTAAATTGCTAATTGGTTGATTTGCATTTAAATGAGGACCACATGTGAAGTTCAATTTAGGCACATTTTCAGAAAACAGCAGAATCCTCTGAGATGTGAAGAATTTTAAAAAAATGTTGCAAAGCTTACTTGAGCTGAAGTGGCCAGAAAGTAAGTGCTTTTGTACATTCTGTAGTTGCATGCTGGTCAGACACGTTCTGAAAGTACTTCCAATCAGGAAGGAAAATGAAAACAATAATGCTCACTGTCCTATTCCATCGCCTAACACATTTTAAAGACAAGTTTATCCTTCATGCAAATCTTAATGTAGGCATCAAGTTTTACCTGCATCTGAGGTGAGTCTTTGTGAGTTGTCAGAGGTCTTAAATAAGTATTTGAACTTTTTCGGCCTATACATGTGGGACAATTTTTAATCCTTAATGGCGTATACCCTTTCTTCTAAATCCTGTTCTAGCTTAGTAGATGTTTAATATGAAGCAACACTGCTGATGAACTTACCAGAAGTTCCAAATTTCCTATGTCTACTATACGCTTAAAAGTAACCAGTCCTTTTATTCTAAGATACATGTGGTTTTCCAGTAATGATTATGAGAAATTTTACTTTATTGTAAAACTGGGGTGGACTCCAGAACAAAAAGTGTAAAGGGTAGTGGGCCTATGTGCCTTTGGATGCAAAAACTATAAAGGATTGCTGCAGTTGTGGTTTTGCCAAGGGATAAATTTCAGTGAACTCAGGTCTTTCTGCAGAAACATATGCAGCAGATATCTCTGCTGCAGGTCTACACAGACTTCAGAGAAAAGTGAAGAAATTACAAAGAAAGTATGATTTCAAGTTTAGGATTATGTTTTGGCCTATGTAAGGAGGGAAGTAAAGAAAACTGCCTGAAACTATTATTCCATCCATGTGCTCTCCTTTACAAGAAGCTCAAGATGAGAATTTAGGAGTAAAAAAGTATCAAAAGAGAAGAGTGTTTGTAATCCTTGTCTATTGGCAGCAGTGCTCTGAACATATGGTGTGTCTAAGACAAGGTTCGTATCAACTTAGAGAAAGGATAACAACCATGAGCTGCTTACAGTGGAAGAACATGTGCTTTCAATACTGTTCAGCAATGAATAGAGAGAATTACATTTGCAAATGATACTAGAGCCTGCTGCCCCCAAGGACTCTGGAGGACAGGACAAGAATTTAAAATCTCTTTAACAAATAGCACAGGCTATGCAGAAAAATAAGGTGCCATTCAACAAATGCTGGGCTCTGTGCTTAACTAAAAATAATCAGCTGTACAAATTCAAGTTACGAGCAGCTCGCAAGGCAGAAGAGACCCAGAAGAGGTTGTAGTGGATGATGAATTTGACATGAGTGAACTGCTCTGAAGACAGGCTAGAAGAGTGGCTTTAAAATTTTATGAATTCTGGACTCCAGCAAGTTTTCTGGTAGAGCTGTGGAGCTCCTCAGAAAATGCATATGGATGCATGGCTTTTACTAGTCACTCTTTGAGCAGTTGCTTAAAGGAATCAGTACACTATTCCTTAATTCTGCTGTAGGTAGGCTAAGAAATACTGAGTTTAAGTATCACAAGGGATATTATTTTTTTTTTTTTACGTTCAAAAGATGTTTTAACTGTCAGGATAGTTAAACTGTGGCTGGGTAGAAATGAGAGGAACTTAAGGGTGATCTGGTAGTCAGATCAGGAGAAGTAAACCTCTATGGACTGAGTCTTGAATAGATTAGATCAAACCAAAGCTGTCAGCTGAGTTTTGTACCGGTTCCTCCAAAACAAGCACAAAAAACTGTTTACACAAACTGCATTCCACCTAAAGCTTGCAATGAAGCTTTCAGAGTTTCTCTTCTGCTGACAAATGTCTGGGTCATCACTGCTGATAAACCGTGTGCCTCGTCCCGTGCTACTGTTTGGCTGTGCAGAGAGAAAGAAATAATGTTCATAGCGCTTTGTTAGCACAAATGGCAGAAGCATAGGTGGTTCATCTAGGTTTCCCTGCTGCCTACCCTGGTAAAAATGTAATATCACAGAACGGAATCTCTTTGGGTTTTTCCCTTACTTTATTTTAGGTTACTCTGTGTGCATAGGACTTGAGAACTGTGAAATGCTAAAAAACCACCATGTTAAAAGAACTTTAGTAAAGTTGCAAAATCAAGAGTGTAAAGTTAGGAATCCACAAGAGAGAACACTTTAGTGTGTTATTATCATAAAACTGTACAGCAGAAGATATCTATTAATTATAGCATATACCTCTTCACCCAGCAGACTTGATTTGAGAATGTTGCAAGGCTGTGAAAGGCTGTTGCGTGCAAAATAGCCACTTTGCTTGTGCCAGGGACTGGTGCACAGTGTTAAGAAGGAGACTTGTGGGGGGAGAAGATAGAAAAGTCTATAAGAAAACAGCTACTTCATTGTTTAGGTTAGCATGCTGTGCCTGCTACTAGGGCATCAGCCATTTGTTGTTAATGAGAGAATGTGTGCTGAGTGAGGACTGTCAGCTCTGCACATTGACAAAGGAAGAATGGTATAAAAAATATACAGATAGCCATAAACCCGACATTGCCTCAATTTGGAGTATGTAACTTGGCCACTCTCGTGACATTCTTGTAATGTGGGGGGGGGGGTGTTTGTCATAGGGATTGTAAGTTTTCTTAAAATACTAAAAAAAAAATTAAAGCATCAAGTGATGATATTAAAACTTTCTAACCCTAAGCAAATAGATAAATTGAGAGAAAGCTTAAGAGATACAGTATAACATCAACATATCATAGTTTACTTACAGTCAGTTTTTCTACCAAGAAATTAACAGGATAATTTACATATTATCTCCTTACATGCCACTTTGTGCGAGTTTATGTAGAAGTATAAACATTACTGATATAGGATACGTTGTTCACATTTTCCTATTGTCTGAGTGTATGAAGTTTGTGTTAGCAGCGGAGATATGTATGCAATCATTCACCAGTGAATAGAAATTGCTGTATTGAATTGGGAGAGATGAGGAAAGGTGAGCAAAGCAGATCTTTGGAAGTAACAAAGGGAGAAAGCTGATAGTATTAAGGGAGAGGAGGCAAAGGTTTGACTCACACTTTCAAGGTGTAGGAAGCAAAAAACTTTAAATGTAGTTTTTCTTTTAGGTTGTCCTCGATCAAAATGGCTTCGTTCACTTTGTTCTGTATTTTTGTTTCAAATCTGGTGATGCTGAGGTCAAATTCTGCTCTTACAGCAAAGTAAATCATGACTTGTAGAGCTTTTGAGTTGACAATGTAATGGGACTATATATACACTGCAAAAAATTTGTGCATGCTATAGTCTAGTGTACAGGTTCCAAAGGTAGTGGGTGAAGATGTCTGATGGAAGATAATAACGTAAACTAATAGAAATATATATTCGCTGTACAATGTTTAGAAGCATGTCACCGTTATAATCCTTTCTGACAGAATAATCAGAATAAAGCAGTGTTGTAAGTACCAATTAAGGAACATCAAATCAATGGGTATGTGTCTCATGCTGATTTAAACAGAAGCTGATTGGGATTAATGGATTTAATATGTACTTTTATTCTGTGGCTATTCTGTCATACCTGGAGGAAGCAGCACATGAATAATCCAAGGAAGACACTGACTTACATCTCTGATAGGAAACTAATGAGAGACATTAAATTAAAAAAAAAAGTCAGGGTTCTGACAGGTTATGAAAGATGCTATGTGAAATGTGAATTTGCCTGACTGTTACCAGTTCTTTGTAAAATCTATTTATCTCTGACATATTGATATAAATATCCACACACATTGATGACATTTATATTTTATGTTGTATGAGTTTTGAATGCCACTTATGTCCCAGAAAACGTACAAGTTTTGTATCTTCATTTTTGTTTTTCTCCATTCCATTTGCAGTTATGTGAAGTCTCTTTACTCCTGGAAATTATAGCAAGACTTGAAATTTCAGAGTCTTAAACCTTGCAGGAAAACCCACCTAGGTATATTGTGTAGTCTATAATTAGGCTTTTTAAGGTTTTAACGTAACCCACGTGTGCCAGATGTGTAAATACCTTACCAAGGAGCACTTCCTGAGATGCTCCAGCCTACTGAAGTACTCTGAATCCCACCTGGAATTCTTTATACAGACGGGGAAAAGGATTATATTTTGTACTTTCAAACAGCTGGCTTCATTCCTGTGTCAGTTGCAGTGCCATGAAGATTAGGAAGACAGCATGACTAGTTAAACTTCACTGCAAAGTGACACTATTTTTGGTCACTCATTTTCTGCTTTTCTATTCCCAGGGTTTTGCATGTTAACCAAAATAGTTTCTAACTTGTCCTTAATGTCAACTGACTGTGAATAAAAAGCCTCTGGAAGGCAGAACTTGGTTTCCAGGCATTATAGTTTTGTGGTCTGGAACTGACTTCTGGATAGAAAAAAATCTTAAAAAAGCATTTTCTTAGTCCTTCTTTTTTTATTATTTTATGCAGACTGCATTTCTTAACGGGAACAGCATGTGAGGGCCTGGGATTGCAGGGACTATTTTCAGTTGCCTAGAAGGGAGTTTTTTTGTTGTGTTTTGTTACCTATTCCTACATTTATAGACACATTTAATGTTTCACTGGTAGACAGATACATTCCCCAGACAGACCTGATTGCTTCTATTTTATGAAATAAAGCTTGATTTTTTTTTTTCTTTCATACATACTACGTGATGTTCTAAGAGCAGCTGTATAGGAGCAAGGGGAATTATGAGTAAGATAAAAATTTTATCTGCTCTGAAATGCAGCTGTATCACTTTTTCCTTTGATTGTGGTTAATGTGAGATTCTGCTTAGTTTGTTGCTGCTGTTTTAAATGTTCTGTAATTGCTGTTTTCATCTTCTTGCTTTGTCTACCTTTAACCTTACCATTTTAGAAAAAAAAAAAATACTTCAACTGTGCAGTGGACACTTTCTTCCTTGAGAGAGGGACAAAAAGTTTTACACTTCTTAGTTGCAGCAGTGCCTGTGGCTTCTGTGAGACTACAGATCTCATGACCTCCCTGTTTGGACTCGGGAAGAGCTTTTTCCCATTCATCCAAACTGGAGGAATGGCCATGTTTGGAGATGCTTTTCTTACCCATCCAGTACACAAAGTTGGGCAGTAACAGGAAGTGACACACAGGGACTATTATACATCAGAGATGAAGTTCAGATTTTGAAAGTAAGAAGAGCCCACAAGGGCTCTTTGAGAGACCTTGTCCACGGAAAAACATGAGACTGAATCCAATACCATTGACTCGGCGTGATGTGTTCCTCTGCAACAGTCTGGAATATGCCGTTGCCTCATGTGAACATGACTGGGTTTGGTAGCCTGCAATGGACCTGTCCTACGTGGTTTTGCTGTATGACATTAACCCCTTTAACACAACTGCAGTTGATGCCTGTTTCCTGAAAGTAAGGAGGGAGCGTATAACTCATCTCTCATGTGCTTCATGTGTTAAAAGCAGGGCCTGCTGTTTTAAATCTGTCTTGTACTATGTCTGTCATTCATCCATCTGCCTCCTCAATTTATTTGTGAAATCTTAAGTGTCATAACAGGTAGGAAAAAGGTCTTGCTTATCTTAGATATGCCTAAGTTTAATTTTCAACTGTTTTTCCAAATGAAATGGATTACCATGCCACTAATCCCTCTGCATCCTCTTCTGTCCCATGTGTATGTTATTTTACACACCTGCGGTGTGCACGTGCTCTTGGAAGGACAACTGTGACTGAATTGAAGCAGAAGAAAACTATTCCTCCTAAAAATCCTGTTAATTGGAATTAAGATAGTGTGCTGGTTATGCTGTCACAGTCATATGTGACCTGCAAATCAAAGAACTCCCAGTATTTTCAGTGTTTTAAAGCTCATAAGCTAAGTAATTGCTGTTATCTTGTGTTGAAAATTGAATTTTTTAACTGATTTTGGTCATATTTTTGTTACACGTAAAAATCAAAGCTTGTGAAGATAAGTCAGAGAAAAACATAGTCTCAGAAAGGTAGAATCTCTGTCTTCTGTAGGCTTCCTTTCTAAAACAGTTTCATGGAATGTTTGCTAAAAAGGAATTTCTTGCATTTCTAAAGGCTTGGAAACACGTTTTTCATTTTGTAATGTAAGATCACTTATGTCAGGTGCACCTGCTTGATTTGCATGTGAATTCTGAAAAATTCCTGTTTTATGTGACACTTCTGAAATGTCTGTCTGTTTTTTTTTTTTTTCTCTTTAATTCTCAAGCTCACTATTTGGATAAGATAGTGAAAGGTACTGTATATTTGCTCTTTGATGACATGCCTATACCTACATGTACTTTTTTTCATACGAATATATAGTTACAAACGTACTAGTCTGGGCAAAAGAATGTTCTCTTACATACATTCCATGGATTATAGATTCAACTCACATGACCTCCAACTCATCCGAAATTAAAAATGAAATCTTGCATATGTTACATAATACCATTTTATCAGTAATTATACATTAATATGCAATCTGTATACATGTATTAGATTTTGTTTGAACCAAAAACTGAAGATCGTATTCATTTGCTGTTTGGTGTTTTTTCTTTGTTAGTTTTGTCATTTGATCTCTACGTACGACAAACTGTAAAAAATATTTAGGAAACAAAGCAAAGTGACGCTCTTGTCAGAGAACAAGTGTCATTAGTTCAAAAGAACAGATTAATTATAGAGATGCTTGTGTTTATCTACAGACAGATCAATAGAATACGCAGGGCTTTTAAGCTTTTGTTTATCTGAATGTAGAAAACCTATAGGAAATCATGACATATATTTTGTATGAAGCTAGAAAAAATCTATATATTCTATGCAACGTTTTTGGTTAAAAGATTAAAGGATACAAAAGCCTAACATGAAACAGCAAAGATTCTTGTATCTTCAGTTATGGTGAAAAATTGATTTAGAAAACATTTAATATGTTCCTACCCCTCTTTCCCTGAGTATCTTTCTCTATTCCTTATTTGTGGTTTTTTTTTCATTAGAATATGGCAATATTCATGGCAATATCCAGGCTTTCACACAATAAGTCTTGAGTGTACCCAGTTGACTCCTAAAATGCTCAGTCACTATTGCAATTAAACACGTAACTCTTCCATAAATTAAACAGAAGAAAGATTTAAGAAAAAGTTGCTCTCAGTACCTCAACAAATGCAATTAGCAACTGAAGTCTGAAAGAGTAAGAATACCGAGGCTAATCTCAGCCTGGCATGATGGCACAATATCCATAATTGTAGCATCCCTGTGCTTCCTCACAAGATGGCTTCCTGATTCTCTACCCTCTAATAGTAATTTGACAAGAGTTAAGCATCCTTTATAACCTTTTTCTGTGAATGTTTGCAATTTGGAGCTATATGATTGAAAGGAGTCAGTAAATTCAAAAGTCTTTAGAAGAAAAAAAAAAGACTATTACTTCTGAAAGACTGTTCTAAGCTTAACTAAGCTTAACTAAAATGAGTCAGTAGCCTAGTTCTTAAAGCTAGTGGTTCTACAAAGTGAAGAAGTGTTCATCCAATTACTTAGCTTTTTTGGATAAAAGTTTATAGCAGATTTTTATGTCAAAAATATCCAATTTGTAGCCACCTTCTCCTGAGAGACTTAGTGCCATACCTGTACTCGCTTCTGTCAGTGTCTTATCATAGTCATAGATAAGGAGCACCAAAAATCTACATATTTATAGTATTGTCATCCTCATACAGATCATGTTGGCTGCATGCCAGATTTCATCACTGGGAAGTGACACGTACTGTTTTTTTAATGCAATGTTAGACTGAAAACAATTATCGATTTTGGATATATTAAATTATTTTAATTGTTTCCCAAATTTTCCCTCCTTGGCCATAAAAGCAGACAAGATAGGATATAAAGGTAACAGCACAAAAGCCTTAGGGAGATTGTCACAAAAAATCACTCTCTGCTATCTGTCTTGAAGCACGTCACTACCGTGTTTTTGTTCAGTCTATCAATGTTTTATTGTGGTCCTTATGGTATTTCATTTTGTCCGTCCTAAGTAATCAAATACGCACAGCTATTACATTTAGTTGGAAATCCTGTTGGTCCTGTCCCATCCGTATGCAGCCTGAATCCTAATGTTTGTTAGAATAGATGCTAAGCTGCTTCACTATTTCCTGGGCTTCGCTTATTCTGTGAAAAGGAATGTATTCTTTGGCATAAAGTATAGTCATTAAAACTGGCCTATACTTTGTGCAATTATTTAACGCACTGTAATTTCACATGAATATACGGCAACTCTGAGACCAGATAAAGTTAACGTTCTCTTTTACTACGTGCCTAAAACCATACCCATTTTCCTACTTGAGAATTTGGAGGGATTTGTTCATAGTAACAGGGAGCTTAAACGTTTGTGCCAGTAAGTAACCAATGCTGCATAGAGCAAATAATGATCTGTTCTGTGAGCACAGAAAATCGTGTCGTTTTACACAGTTTTGTTTGCACTATGCGCTCATCTCTTGTTACTTTGCCAAAAAAACAAAAAATTTGAAAAATTAAAGAAAAACAAACTTAATTTTGTCTGGCCTGCAGGTGTTTAGAGGATTGGTGCATTTTTTTCCTGCCTGTACAGGTAAGTGGTGTCTCAAGTGTCAGGTCAATCAAAGATGCCACTTTGTTAAGATTTAACGTTCCACAGGTAATGTTGCTGTTCCACTCCATGTGCAATTACAGTATTTGTGCTGTTCTTAAGGCCTGTCCCCAGTAAGTGTCCCTTGTTTGTTGGGTTTTTTTTCCTTCTTTTTATATAATTGCAATATTTAAATAACTTGTGATTTTTCTTCTTTGTCTGTTTCGACAGAGGGCTGCCCCGGCTTGTGCAACAGCAATGGGAGGTGCACGCTGGACCAAAATGGCTGGCACTGCGTCTGCCAGCCGGGATGGAGGGGAGCGGGCTGTGACGTAGCCATGGAAACTCTCTGCACTGACAGTAAGGACAATGAAGGAGGTAAGATGTACCAGTGGATCTTCAGCGCTGGGGAGAATGTGTTGAGGAATGGAGATTTTACAGTCAGGGAGTCGAATACTGCCATGAGAAGCATGCACGCACTTTACTACCTCTTAGTCCTGTATGTCTGCGTGTTCAGTGCTTTTATACGGCACATCAGCAAGGCTGCTTATGGCAGGTGAGACGTTCTTAGAAAATGATGGGTGTCACCTGAGTTTCCCTGCATTGTTCTTTTACAATGGACTAAAACGTGCTTTCAACTCGGTGAACTGTAGTGGATGGGAAAAAAAAAGAAAGGCTTTCAGATTTTCAGTGACCTCACAAGGAAATTATCACAAGAGAAAAGGGCAGTCGGGAGGTTTACATTTTGCTCTATGATACTATTGCTGGAAAACATTGGTTGCCCAGTCTACAGAGATCTTATCCCTCCATAGCCTGTGAACACTCAGATAACTGACAGGATGCTCCCAGAAGTCTCTTATTTTTTGCTTGCTTTTCCACAGTCTGTCATTCAGGTGACAGGTAACAATCTGCAGCAAGATACGGGCAGGTCTGTTGACTTAAGGAATCAATCTGCAATCAGTTGTAGGGTAGGGAAGGTAGAGGGGCCGTGACTTTGGCATGACTCCAGAATCACAAAAAAAACACACATAAAAACAAGATTAGACGTGAGTGCACTCAAATATTAGATCAACATAATGCTCTCATTGTCTGTCTTTCTTCCCTCTCTCATCAACACCGTCAGATTCAGAGCAGAGATAAGAAACTCCATTAGGGCCTCTGAATGATGATAAAGTCATCTGTGACTTTGTTTTCCAGCTTTAGACAGTGTGTGCCTTTTCCATTGTTGATTGACTGTTTGCTCTCATATCCCAACCACAGTTGGGATCTTAGACGTCAACAAACTATAAATAACAGCAGCATTTACTTCCCAAGGAAAATAAATAACACGGTTAGGACAGTGCTGCTGTTTATTGCTTTACACATCATTTGATTTGTCATCCTTCTCCATTACATATTGTGTATTTTGAGTCAGTTTTGCACATTTAGCGGCCTAAGAAATCTGATGCAATCTGTTATATGCAACCAGAGCTAGTGTGAAGCTGAATTTTTGCATGTAGGAATGGAGCAAGAGGAACGACTAGCAACAGCTTTTCTATGTACTGTTTAGGGAACTAAATTCAAGTGGGACGAGGGATTATGAACACAAGAAAAAGAAAGAAACCTGCAAGTGTGAGAAGAGACAAAGCAGGGAGGAGAAACTAGGTTGGAACATAAACAACCAGGAGGAATAAAATAGATGATGTAGGGAAAAAAGGAGGGGGAATGTTCAAAGCTCAGAGATAGACTAAAACAGATTTGACAGACATTAAAGATAATAGAAGGATGTTATGTATCAGAGAGAGAGTCAAGAGCAGATAAAGGAGCGATAGGAGGAAGAGGAGCAATGTGACCAGGAATACATGTAAACGGAACAAGGGAAAAGAAGATGCTCCTTCAAACTGAAAGGAAAAGGGAAAAAAGAATGAGGAATTGGAGAAGAAGGATCTAACAGGATGACTTAAAGTTCCAAAAGGGAACACAATACTGCACAAAAGACAGGTCTAATGCTGGTATTTCGTTGCACTTTTTTCTCTCCTTTTTTTTTTCATTATTTCTTTTACAGACCTTATGTATCTATGTGCGAGGAAGGGATTGGCCCAACCGTTGTTTTGCCCTGATTAGCATTAAGTACTGCTATTTGTCACTGGCATTTTTCTTTCAATGGACTTTATATGCTTCAGTACAGAGCATACTCACTTCAGACTTTGCTTAGTGGCTGAGGAAAAGTGTTATAACAATTTAAATTGAAAACTGGAAGCTTACAAAGCAAAACTGAGAAAATAAAGTCTTCTGTGCCAGAAACCCACCTGGAAAGAGAAACAAGTGTTTCTTCCCTTTCCAAGAGTACCTGCGATCAGCCCACTCATCTCTCAAGCAAGCCATTCAATTCCAGACAACTCCAGGGAACGGCATAAGGACGCCTCTGCTGTATTTGTTTATTGTGGGAGATTAGGTTATCTGAGCATTTATGCTGAATTTACACCCTGACTGCAGGTACTGCGATTTTCATCGCACTAGACTCAGTGGTTATATAATTGAAGTTATCTCAGTTGTTAGCTAATTGATATGCTGTGAGTAATGTTTATGTTTCATCCTACACAGGATAAAATATATTTCATATATTAATATCATTCATTAATAATGGTATCTGCTGTTCATTTGATTCTTAGCTCTTTCTAGGACTGATTGTTCCAATTCTGTGAACACGAGCGTCCCAAGGACCTCAGTGGGAATATTCTCCATAGGAAATGCTAATGATCTCAAGGCACACTTGATCATTTTCCTTTCTAGATACTGTTGACATATGATGGGGTGATTAGAGCTCACCTTTTTTTTAACACAGACTCGAGAGTCTTACAGACCATTTCCTTTCTTTTAAAGGATCACTCTTTATTTTAATGTGTGTTTGATTTGCATAATAAAATATGTTTTAGCAACCCACAAGGAATGTGTGTGCAAGGAGCAGACTTTAGGCTGAAATAAACTCCAAAGGACTATGGGGAGAGGGGAAGTCAAGAGTCCTCTGTGGGTAAAATAAGCCCAACTTCTTGGGAAAAAAGTGTGTCGCTATTGTGCTCTAATGAAGTGGGCCATGTTTTGTCATCACTATAGGAAGAATAAGCTGTTTACTCTTTAATTTAGGTAGGTCTTTATTGAACAGGCTCCTTTGTTAAGTTTGCTTTTTATTAGCTCCTGTCCAATTATTAGGAGTTGTTACAGATTTCCACCTGCATGATTTAAGGGATTATTAATATTCTTTTATTACTGAAATAAAGATAAATACTGCAATAAAGCAAAGCATACTTAGCACTACTATATTTCTGTAATTACTTTCATAGGTTAGGATAGCCTGCTTCTGAGAAGCCTTGTCACAGGGTACTATGAATTCAGCCTAAAGATTACCCAAATGAAGGCCTTTTCTCTTGATAGTGGCTAATAGCAAAATAATATAATAGGACAAATGTGAACGTGTATTTTCTAGACTGCTAATTAAAGTTGAATATTTTGAACGTCAGAAGGGTTACTAAGTACAAAGCTAATTCCCAAGCTCAGGAAAATTTGTATTTGAATTAGGACTGATAGAGTGGCATGCTCATGTTCTCTGGTTTGTACTCCAACACTTCCCATTATTCTTCATGTTTTTGTTTGCATCTGTGGTAGCTGGAGCATGCTGGATCGATATATCCATAGCTCTTATCCATGGTGACTCCAGGATTTCTTTCTGGAGTGACAGCTCATTTAAAGCCCAACACTTTCTATTTTAAGCATCTTCTCTCCAACAGGAATGTTGAATTTCATTATGTTACAAGTATGCTTATAGAGAGGCAGCAATAGTAACAAGATCTTTGTGCACTACTCAGGAATAAATCAAGGGCTATTTCTGCTTTTGTGGCTTTTCCAACCAGCTGCTCCTACGTGCAGTCAATTTTGGTGTCTATAATTGAGTCCATTCATTATAGGCTGTTGTAAAACTGAGCTGTGTGAGGATAACTGAGGTTTGTTAATACCGTTTTCTGTCCTTTCCAACCTCTTGCCTTAGGGTACACAGTTGCCAAAACTGTCTTCTTGAGATGGCCAGCATCACAGCTCCAAAACTGTATTCTTCCAGTATGGACAATGAGTTTCACTTGATTTGGGTTTTTTGTTACTTAAATATATATCAACTGATTTACCAAGAGTGTGATTTTCATAGGCCCTTGGCCACAATCTTGACAATTGGCAGAACTTGTGCCCAGGACTTATTTTGCCCTCCTATTTTTCTTCCTTCCAGCAGTTGTATACATACCCTTTTAATTCCATTCAGAAGCAAACATGCTCACTGAATATATCTTATTTTTTAGACATCTGTTGATTGTGGGAATCTTCTGTCTTGCCTCCTCTCATTTATTGTTTTGAGAGTTCTATTAGTCACTTCAAATAAGCAATCTTGCACAAGACCGTCCTCCATTGCAATTCTGTAAATTTTGCAACAAAGGGAGAAGTAACATCAGTCAAGATTTTTACAGATAGACTTTAGTTTTTGAGGTAGAAGACAATAATATAGTCAGTATGTCTTCTGTATATAGAAGAACCACTTAGATCTAGAACAAAAAATGACAAAAATGCCTTCTGAAACTGGTAATGTTTGTCCAGCTAGCTGTAGGAGTTTCTATTTTCTTTATAATTTCACGATCATATTTGAGTGGTTTAACTGATAAGCCAGTGTTGAGCTAAATCTCATATCTTTCAAGCTAAACAAAATTCATCAATAACTTTTCAGAGCCATTTCAGAAGGGAAATTTTACTCTGCTTCACACAGTGCAATAGAGTGCTCAGCGTAGTGGTACTAGATGGCTCTAGCCACGTAAGTGGAGAGAAAGAATGAAAAATGTTTTCTCAAGTTGTAAGGAGCCAGATTCATAACCATCCGTCACTCGCCTGGGCAAGTTGCTGATAAACTCCATGGAAAAATAACAAACAGCGTATCTCTGTGTCTTGGCTGGTGAAAATGAGATTCCCTCTCTGATTGATGTTAGCAGAGAGGCTTGTAAAAATGCATTTCCAGCTGATTAGTTCAGAAGGTGTCAATCTCATGCAGTTTTATGACCTGCAGACTGTACTCCAGATGTACATTTGCTTTTTATAAACTAACAAAGATGAATGGCGAAATTTGAGCATTTATTTGGCAACTGCACCAGATACTGCCTGAGAGACCATACAGAGATATAAAACTCCCAAACTGTGCTTTTAACCGTCAGTACCCCCAACTTTGACACAGATCCAGGCTTCTAGAGTTAAAACCAGCAAGGGAGGTCAGTTTTTGGCTAGGATTTTCATATTATACAAGAACAAGACTAGAAAAATCACAAGAGTCACAGACAATTTGATGTTGGAAAGGCCTCTGGAAATCATCTAGTCATACCCTGTGCTCCAAAGCAGGATCAACTAGAGCAGGTTGCCCAGGGCCCTGTCCAGTTGGGTTTTTATTATCTCCAAGGATGGAGACTACCCAGTTTCCCTGCCCACTGTATCCTATCCATTTGCTGTGTGCCACCGAAAGGTGGTCTTTTTTTACACCTTCCCATTAGCTATCTACACACATTGATGAGATTCCTCCCTTGAGCCTTTTCCTCTCCAGGCTAAACAGTCAGCTCTCTCAGCCTTTCCTCAGAGGAGAGATGCATCAAGCCTATAACCATCTTCATGGCCTTTCAATGAACATTCTCAAGTATATCCATGTACCTCTTGTGCTGGAAGGCTCAACCTGCACTTAGCTCTCAAGGTGTGGTCTTGCCAGTGATGAGTAGAGGGAAGGGATCACCACCCTTGACCTGCAGCCCAGGATGCCACTGGTACCTTTTTTGTCACAAAGGCAATTTTCTGACTCGTGTTCACTTTTGTGGCCACCAGGACTTAAGGTTCTTCTCCACCAAGCTACTTTGAAGCCAGTTGTCCCTCAGATTGTGCTGGTGCATGAGGCTGTTCCTCTCTGGGGAGGACTTTGCACTTGTCTTTGTTGAACTGCATGAGGTTGCTGTCAGACCATTTCTCCAGTCTATCGAGGTCTATCTGAATAGCAACAGAACTCTCTGGTGTATCCTCATCCCAGGAAAAATCAATGTTTTTTTTTTCTTTTCTCTTAAAAAAAGTTTAAACTTTGATAGACTTAACGATGACTTTTTCATCTCTTTTATTTTCGCTGAGCTGACTTCAATGACAGCTGAGTTAAATAAGAATTTTAGATGTGCAAAAGAATAGAAATCCCAGTCCTTTACTATTTTGCCAATCCTCTAACTGATCCACATATCACAGCAATCCTTAGAGGAATACCTTTAGAAGATCTCTGTTTACTTACACTCTTTCAACATATGATTGAACAAAAATGGATGATATTTTTCCCTTCAGAAAGAAGTCTTACTCTAAAGCTGGATTCTTTTGTGAGAGAAGCAGTCATGGGCTTCCTCCAAGTGCTGCGTCGCTATATTTTTTGAGTTTAGTGCAGCAAGCAAGCTCTCTCTAATCTAAATGGAATAATAAAATGTTTGAGCTGTTTCAGTCTTGCTGTTCTTTTGGGGAAACAATTATCAGCTATGTGTTACCATATTACATTCATCCAGAAATTGTCTGTAGCTGACATTTCCAGGTTCATTTTCCTTATGACTTTACTTACAGCAAATTAGTAGTTATCAATGTGATCTTGATTTTAATCTTTCACCAAATTAGATTTCCAGTGCTGTGACAGATCTAATGCTCATTACATGTGAATATTTTAGCACATAAGCATAAAATCACCCATGTGTTTAAATCTTGTTTATACTGTCCAGCATTCCTCATCAGAATAAAATCTGAATGTTAAACACAGATTTTGTTCTCTCTTACATTTTCATGCAAAGTAGTTGTGGAAATTGCCTTTGCCACTAGCAACAAAATCTTTCTGCCAAGGTATAAAGGACTCCACCTTGATAAATGTTGTGAAATATTTAAAGGTACTTGCAGCATAGATATGCTAAAAAGCTTAAGGAAAACAGCCGAGTGGGAGTTACTTGTTTCTTTTCTGTAGCAAGCAAATAACCTCAGATAAAAGCTACTTAGACCCACCTAAGTTGTTTAATATTTATGAGTTAACAGTGTATGCAGAGCCCCGGTGCCTTCATTTTCTGGTTTGTTCAACATGGTTTTAGAAAAGTATCGAGTAAATAGGTTTAATTTATACGCAATACTGAGCGTATTCAGTTTGTATGGATTTCCATGGGAGTTTAAGAGCTCAGTGGAAACAAGCTCTCTTTCCTTAATTGAAAGTGAATTCATTAAAATCTTAATTATTGGTATTCTTTCATACTGCATAATTTTTTTAATCTCTTTGCTGGCTGGCTCATTCACATGCAAAGGGGCAGGAGGAAGAGTTTGTTCATTTGTGTGAATTTCTGCCAACAGATGGGCTAGTTGACTGTATGGATCCCGACTGCTGTTTGCAGAGTTCTTGCCAAAACCAGCCTTATTGTCGTGGACTACCTGATCCCCAAGATATTATAAGCCAAAGCCAACAGTCGCCATCTCAGCAAGCTGCCAAAGCATTTTATGACCGGATCAGTTTTCTCATTGGAGCAGACAGCACTCATGTCATACCTGGGGAAAGTCCCTTTAATAAGAGGTGAGCATGATTCATCACTTACTCATGAATGTGAAAGAAACTGAGGAGTCCATGAGATTCATTTTTAGGAGAAGGTCCACCATGACTGCAAATGTCATGGCATGGACTTTCAACAGAGACTGGTGTTTTCTTTTAATAGCATCAAATTGCTTATTTTGTCTCATTTCCTGCAAAATTGAAATTGTCACTGCCAGTAGGTTACAGAAGGTACTTGCCATGCTTTGTACCTGTATTCTAACAGGGCACTTCATTAATGATTAAGTAAATCTTTATTTAACCAGTTGATTTGGGCTAGCACAGTTGGAAATATATCAAAGCAATGAAAACACTTCAGAAGGAAAAGCAAAGCTGCACTTTTTAAACTGAGCTCCCTAAATAATATAAATTATGAATTAATGTAATAGAACTGTTAAGTGCACGACAGTATAATTGCATAAACTATTTGACTGGTGCTCTACGAAGCAGTAATGACCTGAAAATAAAACAGTCACAGGAAGCAGGTGTCTGGGATCTCACTGAGTGAAGGAAGATGATTTACACTAGAACTACTGCGTTTGCAGTAATTTAACAGCATTAATGTGTTTGGGCACAGCAGTTGATTAAAAGTTGTTGCACAAATGTTCTTTATTGCTCTTTTAAATTTTGTACTTCATAGTCCCTGCAGTTTTACAGATTGCTTTGATACTAATTGAAAAGCACGTTATTCTTTAAGAGTTTGCCAGAGGTAGGGCTTACAGTGAGAAAATCTAGAGTTTCTTAAAACCCTTCAGTGAATTTCTGGTCTGAGTAACTCGAGAGAGACAAAGTGAACCAAAGTAAAATGAATAATATTGAAACAAAGTTATTATGTGTAGATTTGGATACATTTGTTCATAAAGTATAAATTATGTGAACTTGTAAAAGGGTTAGAATCTCAGGATGTTTTTATTTTTTTAATATATGTCTTTGCTCTACTTGCTTCTATTCATTCAAAAGAGAATAATCAAAGCAAATTTATAATTTGGTCCTGCATCGTTTTCACAGTCTTGCATCCGTCATCAGAGGCCAAGTATTAACTGCTGATGGAACACCACTCATTGGAGTCAACGTCTCCTTTCTACACTATCCAGACTATGGATATACAATTACTCGCCAAGATGGAATGTAAGTTCCCTTTGAAGCTCTTCTAAGTTATAAAAACAGTAAAGGTGTTACTGAAGAGCTGCTTGTAAAAGTAAGATTATAATAATGACGTAGTGGAAACAAAAGACATGGAAAAAGTGATTGATGGAAGTTTTACTTTGTACATTCTTCAAATGTTAAAGATGCTGATGATACACTTTAGAAGTAGAAGGACTTGCTTAATTTGAACACAGCATCCCAAACTCGCCATTCTCTTAGTGCAGTGTTATGTAATATAATGTAATTGATTTCTCCATTGTTCTCAGTAGAGCCATTCCGCCTTCAGAGCAGTACAATGCACTGAAGAATCAATCCATAAAATGGAGGCTGTAGATGTCTTTGGGAATTTGCTGGCTAGCTCTCCCTATGGGTTTTTTTTTTTTAAATAGGTTTGACTTGGTAGCAAATGGTGGTGCATCTCTGACACTGGTGTTTGAGCGATCACCGTTCCTGACGCAGTATCACACAGTGTGGATTCCCTGGAATGTCTTTTATGTCATGGATACCCTGGTCATGAAGAAGGAAGAGAATGACATTCCTAGTTGTGATCTGAGTGGATTTGTGAGGCCAAACCCCGTTATTGTGTCATCACCGTTATCCACTTTCTTTAGAATTTCTCCTGAAGATAGTCCTATCATCCCCGAGACACAGGTAAAGTGTGCTTTGAATAAATAGCATTTTGTCACAGGTTAGTAATAAGCAACCATAATGAAAAGGGTGCAAACTAGTGTTTAAAAATAAATAATTCTAAGCGCTAAGAATTTGCAACATGTGATTATTTCCAGACCAATTTATTTATTGTATGAGATGATTTTTTAAATTTCATTGAAAAAGGAAAAAAAAGTAAGAAAGCTTGGGGTACACCAGTGTCTGGTTTTATATTTGTTTGCATCATTTAATTTACAGAATGTCTTCAGCAATCAGACACTGGCTGATCGAAATAGACACACTATAGTACATCTGGCTTTTTTGACTGCCCTCTCATTAGAAGTACACCTCAGAAACTGAAGATGAAAGATGTTTTTCTACTATGTCTGAAAGACCCATACAGTTCAATTTATCTGTTTAATCCTAATAAATAGCATGACACTCCAATTTTTCTAAACTAAAAGAACTGGCTGTGTCTCTGAGCTCAGACTCACAAGCCAATGAGCATGTGTGCTAATCCACTTCTTCAGAACTTATAATACAAAAAGTAAGACTTAACATCAAAATCTTGCTTTAAATGGAAAAAACTGGTGCTGTAATATTTTTTTCTAACATAATTGTATTAGATTGCTCCATCTCAAATAACTAATCACTAATAGTCTTACTCAGCTCTTAAAGCAGAGTTGCATTTCAAAAAGTAATATTTATATCATTGATTTCTGATAAAACTTTTCCTAATGAAACAGCACTCTTTCTGTCTCCTTCTTTCTCTCCCTCTCCCTTCTCTTTCTATCTCTCTTCTTTCTCTCTTTTTCTTTACCCCGCCTTCACAATGTCATAATTACATAGAGCACTCTTTTTCCCATTCACTAAGAAATGTCCTTGGCTCTTCAAGGGAAACCTAGAAAATGTATTCAAATGTTTTCATGCAGAGCTCTTAAGAAAAGAGCAAAATCATTAAGCAATTCATGGTAGGAAGAGGTGTAAAGTAAAGATGTAAGGAAATTACAACTAAATGCTTATACAAATCTAGACTGTGCTAGAAAATTGTTGCTTTTATCCTCACTATCATTTCTGTGTCTCTGATAGTTGCAAGTCAATTAAAAGAAAGTATTTACAAAACACAGTCCACTGAAAACCAGCTCTGATTTATTTGTTTTGGCAACAGATGATAGGTTCAGTTCTTGAAATGATGGAAAATGGCTCAGATAGATGGCATATAAATCAAGACAAAAAGTAATAATAGAAGAATGTCAGAAAATACCTATTTTCAAAAAACACTTGTAATGTGTAGGTAAACAAGTCATTTCATGAAGTCGGCATTCTTACTAATTCCCACCCATTGCTGTAATTCCAGCTATCTGCCACATCCAGTCTTTCTCCTCATGCACTGCATTTAGCCTTTTTTTTTCATGTGAATACCAACTTGGATACTTCTTCAGAACCTGAACCCTTTTCTTAATAAACCCTTAAAGAACTGTATTATCTTTTGTGATTTCTACTGTTATTTTAAATGTAGTTGAAATTAGCTACCATGTTGAAGAGTTGTGAGGTTGGAGGTCTGACAGGCAGGACTGTTGGGTCAAGTTGATTTTCCTAGAAAATCACACAGAAGAAAAGATCATAATCTTAGCAGATCTTAGTCAATTGGTGTTGATGGGCATTTATGACAAGATAAAACTAGTTATGCATGCAAAAATCTGGTTCCAGTAGTACAGGTACTATGTAAAAAAAACCCATCAAGGAGTATTTTATTCTATATTCTTTATTCATCACACATGCAATCCCCTACTTCAGCAAGTAGGAGCTGCACAGCTGTGCCTGGGATGTACCCCTTGATCATCAGGTTCTCCTTTGAAATTCATCATGTTCAACAGTCTGTCTCCCACAAAATTCACCACCCAGATGGGTAGGAGCAAAATCCATTCAAAACTGTCTGTTCAGTTCCAGCAGAATTGCTATAGATCTTGTCATAAAAAAAGGGGGCAATGCTAGCTTAAGTGTGGGAGACTGGATGAAGGCATAGAGAAAGAACCCGTTCCCCACATTCCATCAGTTAGTAGCATTCACCCTGTTCCTGTGGTGTGACAGCACTCACTGTCACGAACTAAAGGAGAAAATTATGTGCTGCCATAATCATCCTCCCTTCGAGTGCTTCATCATCTCTTGGAGATAACATTTCCAAAAGAGCGTACTCACTGGCTTATGAATCACAAATTGATCAGAAGGAGAATTAAAGCCTGTACCAAAGAAGCACCACAAAAGAAAACAGAAAAGAGGGCAAGCGAGGGGAAAGAACAAATGTAGTGGGTGAAGGGGTGATCACAGGTCCAACAGATCATTACTCAGAAGCGATGATAATAGCATGTTAAGTAAATTTGGACTACTTAGGCATGACTATCTACTTTTAATTGCAAGTTATCTACGCTCTGCCTAGACTTAACTAGCTAAGATTAATCAGTGTGGAACAAGACAGTAAACCGCATGCAGATGAGGGAGATCAGGTTAAAGTGGAGCTGCTTATGTGTGTTAGGGAATATTGTTGCTGTCTTTTTCCTAAGGTAATAAATGTCTATTTGCCTTATATTGCATTGTGGTCTGACAGACACCCACATATGAGTCACAATGAGCAATTCTGAAATTGAGTTTTGAGATTTTCCTTCTCCTTAGCTTCTATTATCCCGTTACATGTATTTGCAAGATGCCTTCTGCAGGTCCTAAGCGTCTTGCTTCTGTCACCTCAAGAGCGTGGGAGAATGAAGGCTGAAGTTTTCCTCCAAATTATATATTCAAGGTTGCCCACTTTTTTTTTTTTTTTTACCTGAGTACTGGCAATACTATACAACAGAAGTTGGCAAAATTTATCGACCCAAAAAAATTCAGGATGGGATGTGAGCATCAGTGACTGAATAAAAAGGATTGTTTGTAACTTCAAAGTGGCTAGATTTTTAACAAAGAAATTAACTTATTTTATCATTTAAACAGGCATTATAAGAGGATGTCTAGATATTCCATTATTATATGGAATTATTTATTTTTTATTATTTATTTGGCCATTATTATATCCTGGTTTCACTTAGCTCCAATCTTGAACTTTGTACTCAGAAAAAAATGGGGATTACTCTTAGAGACAAATACCTCCATTGATGCTTGTTTTCCAGCACATTTTCTGGTTTTCTTCCCTTTTGCTTTCTGTTTGAGACTTCTTATATAATACCTCTTGATTTCTTCTTTTATGGACACTTTTTTAGGTTTCTACATGCACATGGCTTTTTCCTATCCATATTGTCTGTGATATCTCAGCAGTGTCTTCAGTCTAGAGAGAACAAGTATTTTTCCTTCTATTCATTTCTCCTTGGCTTATATTGTTGACTCAGGGTTATTTTTTCACAAGTTCATTTAAGAGCCTCAATTCTAGGCGAAGTCTTTTTTTTTTTTTTCAAAGGAAAAATATTTTTTCACCTTGAAATTAGCAGTTTCAGCTTCTACTTAGTATCGTTTTAGTACTTCTTGGTCTCAACCTTTGTGTTGAGCAGCAGTTGCCAGCATCTAGCTGTACCTAAAAATGCCATCTTTACCCCTCTCAAACCAAGATGGTGTTGCAGTTTAATGGAGCAGTTCAGCTGTTACTTCCAGGCAAAGATCCTTTCTCTGACACTAGGACTAAAATTTCTATTTTTTAGGGAAATTTGTTCTCAAATCCTTTATTTAAGTTGCTGATTTTGACAAAACAAAAAAAAAAAAAAAACATGGCAAATTATTTTCCCCTAATTGAAATTAAATTCCATATTTGAGGTTCTTAATACCATCAGAGTGTGTCACTTGAATCATACTACATTTTGGAGTAGGAAAACATTCCAGAGTCTGAACAGCTTTGGACTTCTGGCTACGAGAGGCGAGGAGCCCTGCACAATTTATATGACTTAGTTGCCAGCTGGAACTCTCAGGACAGCAAACTCTGCCTTTGTGAAAATGGAGGTGACCCTTATCTTGGTCCTGTAGGATAAACATTTCATAGCTGTCCTTCCAAGAAACTTGATCATATATAAACAAAATACTAACCATTAGATTTTGGTGGTTGGGCTATAACTCAGTCCCCTTAGGGTACAGGCCTTTCTGATGGTAGTTTGATACTCTATCTGGAAAAGGTAAAGTACAGACAGCACGATTGTGTTGGCGATTCTTGATGTGACTTTTATAGGCAGTGACTTTCCTGATTGCTTTACAATTGATATGTTGTCATGGCTCCCATAGGATGCTCTCTGCTGTGCCTGATAATGTAACTTTTTGCGTGGACATTAAACTGTTTTATTCTCTTTGTAATGCTTGATTCTGGGGGAGAGATTGAGATGCCTAACCTTACCTCTACATTTCTAAAGTTCTCAAGAAAATAAGTTGCTGTAGAGGATATTTTACGGGGGGAAAAAAAGGAAGTTATAAGTCAGATTTCCAGCAGATATTTGAAGCTTTGCCGAAACTAATAATAGGGGTTTGGGTTTTGTTTTAAACCTCGCTGAGAACTGCATGCGTGTCCTAGTTTCTAATTTGATAGTGATCCAAATACACAGTGGAATTTCTTGGAAATTGAAACTTCAAGGTGTCCTCTTTATTGCCTGTTAGCTAAGAATACTGGAAGACCACCTAAGTGTTTTAACACTGCGCTTCCACAGTTGCAGTTGTAAAAGAAGAAATGGTCGTAACAGGAGACCAGTGAAGTCCATTAAATTGTGTCCTATTGCAAGCATATTATTTCTTTTTCTCCTCTTGCTTACAGAGACCTCCATCTGTTAGACTAGTTTTAACATGCATTATATGAGAGTCCTGCTGATGTCTTGAGGAGGAAGTTGTCTTTTGTTCCTGAGTGATCTGTGGTTTTCCTTCAAAGTCTCGAAAAGGAATATGTTCACAATTACTTCTCTCTCTAGAGAGAGAGGGTTTTGTTTGTATAGATATTTGCTTATTCTCTGTGCATATTGTGGACTGAGGGAGAGCAGACTAGATTTAGAAACAGAAATCATACCACTCTCCTCTCCTTTGGAATGATGGTACTGCTTGTCACTTCTTCTCAGTGATGGCACGTTCTTGGTGGGGGAAAAAAAGACATTTGAAGATTAAGAATTTATAAACTCAAATTTTATCCATCTAGTATCTTCCAATTCCTTCTTTATTTCCTACAGTGCTAATAATCTTACTGGAGGGGTTTCATGTCTACATATATCAGATGTAAATAACAACTCACGCTATACAATGAGTCAAAATACTATTTCTGATTTTTGTCTTACTGTTTTGGGAAGGATATCATTAATACTATATAAATTAGGCTTTATATCCCAGCCAAAGTGCTAACATAGAGGATGGTGTAGCACCTGTTGTGGTCCTCAGGAGCATAACAACATTATTTGGCCCTTTTCAATACAGACAGCCAGTTGTTGAAAAGCAGTGCCCAAGGATTTATCCGGCATAAAAGGCTAACTTAGCATTTATTTAGTAGCCAACACTTGATCCCACTGAAGCCTGATATTTGTGAGACTACTCTCCCTGAAGCCTGCTTTCTACTAATATGAATTAGTGATTAGTTTTCAGACCTTGGGACTAGGAGACAGGAAACTAAACTAAAGCTTTCCAAATTTACCTCCCCAAGAGTGCTCATTTGACACCACCAAGGTTTTGGGCTTGGATTTTGGGTTTCAACATCCTTTGCCCTCTCTCCCCAACAGAGAGACATTAAACATTATCTTTATAAATGTCTTGATAGTTTTTTTTCTTGTTTTTCCCCGCTAAGGTGGAATACTTGGCAGCTGTCCACCTGAAGTACTGGCTGTCAGTCTTTCTGTCCTGACCAAGGTACAGGACGGTATAGGCTGTCTTCATCCACATGACACAGAAACCTTTCACATACATCCATCACCAGAAAAGGCTGCTCAGCTCAGAGGGAAAAACAAGGCAGAGGAGGGGAGGAACCTTTTAAAAGTAAAATTGAATCATTGCACCTCTCTGAAATGAGAAAGTGGTGAGCTGATGTCTGAGTAGTGAATATTGATCAGGAAATATGGAAAAGCTTTCCCTGAGGCATCCTACTTATCTAGATGTCTTCGAAATAAATGGAAGAATGCTCTAGTTCAAAGTATTTACAATCCACAGGTAATGCAAATAATAAACCACCCAGAACTCTTTCCCGCTCCTACAATAACAATTAGACACGGCCACCCAAATCTGAGGCTTTGTGGTTCTTAGAGACTCTGCTGCCTTTGTTATATATCCATAGCCGGGACATGGGAGGCAGCTATTTATAGGGGGCTGTTTATACCTAGGTGAAAGATGCTTTTTTGCCTCTTTCGGAAAAAGCAGTTGGGAATGTCCTTCCTCTCCCGAATGCTTCCTTTTGCCCCCACAAAAATAAAGGAGAGATCTTTAAAATCCTTCAGCAGAAGGTACTAAGTAAGTATTGTAAGTGTAACAAAGAATATAGATTTTACTTTTCAGCCAAAACAGCAAAATGTTGTTAATTATTTTTTTTTTTTTTATATTATTAAATGAAGGCCAGATTAAGATCATCCTTCCTAATGGATTGTCATACAGCTTTATGTCAGGCCTCCTTTTATGTTAACTGCATTGTTGTGTTTCATTTCAGAATCGTTCAAATGCTGTATATTTTCTTACCAATGCATAGGTACTTCACGAAGAAACGACAATACCAGGAACCGATTTGAAGTTATCATACTTAAGCTCCAGGGCTGCGGGATACAAATCTGTCCTGAAGATTACTATGACCCAATCTGTTATACCATTTAATTTAATGAAGGTTCACCTTATGGTGGCAGTGGTGGGAAGACTTTTCCAGAAATGGTTCCCTGCATCCCCAAATCTGGCTTACACTTTCATATGGGATAAAACTGATGCATACAACCAGAGAGTCTATGGATTGTCTGAAGCTGTCGGTACGTGTGCTATGGAGGTCTTTTTGCATTTTTACTTCTCTTTTGAAAATAGGGAAGCACATCTCAAATACTTGTGTCCAATAAGTAGAAAATGCTTAGCAGGCTAAGATGAGAAATACCAGTGGATATTAAAATATATTAGAAAATACTAGCCTAAACTTTGAATTATAAGAAAAAAAAATCTTCAAAACAGAAAAGAAACCACAGCTATTTTTCACTTCTAGTTCTTCCTCATGAAGTGTCCTTCAGCCTAATAATACAGAATTATGTTTAGCCTGCACACGTCTACTTTCGAGCACAGTAACATTCTGATATACTTCACAAAATGGCCTTCCCCTGTACCTGTCCTAATTTATCTGCTTTTAATAAGGAAAATTATTTTAATAACCGGAGATTGCTTTTTGAAGGATTTTGGAATTATGTCTAGTATTTTCAGTGCATCTGAGGAAGCCATAGGGATTCTCAGGTAGCCAGGGAAAGCAGAAGGTTGTATGTAGTTTAAGGAAATCGCATTCTTTACACTTTTCTTCTGAACTAGATCCTATACTTAATGAGGAAATGTACTGCCATTTCAGTGTCTGTAGGTTACGAATATGAGTCTTGCTTGGATCTAACTCTCTGGGAAAAGCGGACTGCCATTTTGCAGGGTTATGAACTGGATGCTTCCAACATGGGTGGCTGGACACTGGATAAGCATCATGTGTTGGATGTTCAGAATGGTAAGGAGTTTGGTTTTTTTAGTTTTTGTACTCAAAATCACTTCACTTTAGTTATCTAAATTTTTTAATGTTGCCTGTTTTAAAAAAGGAAATGGTGGAGTATTAGGCATATAGTAAATGCTTTGAGCTTTACAATGAATTCAGAGCTGTTTTTTAAAAATTGAGTCACGTTAAGGACACGCTATTTCTAAAGCAATTGTACATGCCAACATTGTTAATGAGATTACGTGTTTTTATGTTAACAGTATCTTGAACCATGTTTTCACTTCCAGTTTTCACAGTGAGTGAAAATTAGACAGCAATAAGAGACATTCCTGCCAAACTGACAGCTCTTCACTTCCGTTATTACATCCCTCATTTATGCAGGAGGTGTTCCTCTTCATGTCATGATATGCCCAACCAGCCCCAGCATGGCTGCTTGTGGGAGCAGTTAGCACATGGGTGCCACCTCTTCTGCAGGATGAGCACTCATTTACATTCTCCTCACATTTACATCCTTCCCTAAGGTTGAATCCTCCCTGGGATGCTGTGGTCGGTTCAGCACACAGCAGGTAATGAATGATACCATGTTGAGTCAGCGAGGGCACTTGTGCCACTTGTTTTAGGACAGAGTCCAGTTGCTAGTAAGTGAGTCTTCCTTAATTTCAGTGAAAAGATGAGGAGCAATACACACTTGCAGGAACTGTGCCTTGACACCAAGGAAAAATTTTCCAGTTTGCTACTGAGCAGCCATCTGGAGGGTGCCATGCTAAGGAAACTGTAGCTCAACACTGAACAGAAGGAAATTCTGAAAAAAATTGACGGAATTGTGTGAGAAAGGTGAAATAAGCTGTCACATGACTCTAG
Source organism: Colius striatus (assembly GCF_028858725.1). NCBI lineage: Eukaryota > Metazoa > Chordata > Aves > Coliiformes > Coliidae > Colius > Colius striatus. The sequence continues at coordinate 63,973,211 of NC_084761.1, forward strand.
ATGGGAACTGGTCACACTGGATTGTTATGCAAAGGAGGAGCACAGAAGTAATTCAGCAGGAAGAATGTCACTTCTGCAGTGCCTGCTGTCCCTTGGGAGTCTCCCACTAGCACATGAACCTATTTCATTTGATATGCTAACCACTACCTAAAGCATTGCTTCTGACTGGTAGAAAAACAAGGTAACCAAATCAAGGGAAAAGGTGTCATTGTACCCAATTTAAAACGTCAAAAAATCCCTGTGCAAATTATTGTAAAATAATCCATCTAAAAATGTAAAGAGCTGTAATTATAAGTGTATATATAAGATTTATTCTGCTCACAAGGTAAATCGATGGTGGCTTTAAATTATGTTCAAGAGTACATTTGACAAGTAATGACTTTTGAAAGTAACGTGTGTCTAATTGAATAAACGAAGTGGAGAGTTGTAATGACAAGGTGGATGAGCTGGAGAAATTTATTCAGATGAGAGTGCAGACAGTGTTTGTATGGACAACCCGAACTACTGCAGTAAATAGTCTAATGTACATCTTCTAGTCTGTGATAATAGAGGGGAAATGTGAAGGGCCAATTTTTCAAGGTAATAACAGAGTAAATCAGGTGCAATAGTGCACTGTGCTGACTTGTAGAATTCCTCTGATGAAAATTATAGAACTCAGCTATTTCAGGCAAAATTATGGTGCCATGATTGTCATAAATGATGTAATCATAGGAGAGGGGATTTTGTATACTGTTAATGCATTCAGACTTTAACTATTCATGAAAAATACATTCTCCCTCTTTTGATTTAGATTACTTATTTAGATTAGTTGCCATTAGGTTTCCATAAACCATTTTCATTCTTCCCGATTTTATCACGTATATTGGTTTTACATTTATAATCTCCTAAATTTTATGACATTAAAAAGTAGTGAAGACACCTAAAACATTTAAAGTGGAAAACAAAGTAGTTTTTCTCACATCTTTCAATATAAAGAGTGCATTTTGGAAGCGAGGAGAGAAAGAAGAATACATCTTAAATTCCTTCTAAGTATCTCAAATGAAAAATGTATCCCTCAGCCTCAAACTGCCTTTGAAACTCTGGGCACACAATCAATAAAACGTATCACTCCAAAGTGACATGTGGTTTACAGGGATTATACCACAGAAAGACGTATTGTGACTTACGACTGTTAACCATAATAGCTGACCGTTTGTAGAGTACCCCTGCATGGACTCATTGAGAGAGATAATAATGAGGGTCCCAGCAACATTTTAATAAACTGTGAAGTCACACGTTTTGTTTGTTTGTTTTCCCAAAGACTAAAGATTTAACATAAAGCTTGCATTTTTCGTCTCGGATTTCCTATGGAAGCTCAAAGGAAGACAAATAATGCTGGCACACTACTTTGTCTTCACGAAATTATTGTTCCTTTCATGCCTCAAAGCAGAATTAAGTTTAAGAGGCAGGTTGGCCTGGCACCACATTTTTTTTGCTGTTTTGACATTTTTAATAACTACCTATAACTGCAGACGTGGTATTGAGGCAGACTTTGTTGCCAGAGGTACATTTTTGTTGTGAGCTGAGTAAAGAGCCTTTTATAATGTAAAACTGAGGCAATCTCCAACTTTCTGAAGTAGCTCTTTAATTAATATTTACAAATTGCAACAGTAATCCACTTTAGATTACATTTGACATCATATTCATAATGAGATTTAGTAGGACTTAAGGAATACAATTTGCAAATATGGGGTTTTTTTTCTTTTTCACAGTATATGCACTGTTAGGATTTCAGTAATTTCTGGGGAAATTCAAGACAGTGGAGATTTAGTAACATAGACTTTGATTCCATTCACTACAACTTGCATTTCCTTCAATGTGACAGTTCTTACTCTGAATTATAGACATTGAAATTACTAACATTTAAAACTCAGAATGACTGAAAACTTGTTTGGGTTTTAAATGCTAGTATATTTAGTGGTTCTGCTGCATTTTGTGGACAAGATAATTTAATATTTTGTGTGTCTGTGACTTAAACGTTAACTATAAATGTTTTAATGAAGTTATGTTAGTCAGAAAAATAGGGTGGTGAAATAATTAAAAGTCTATGAAATTACATTAATCAGCTAAAAAGAATATTTAGAATACTTATATGTTGGTTTATGTACATACTTTCGAAGTGTTTTAAACTGTTTTTTGTTTTGTGGGTTCTTTTATGTTATCTACCTGCCAGGAATCCTCTACAAAGGAAACGGTGAAAATCAGTTCATATCTCAGCAACCCCCAGTCGTTAGTAGTATTATGGGCAATGGAAGACGACGCAGCATCTCCTGTCCAAGTTGTAATGGTCAAGCTGATGGTAATAAATTACTGGCTCCAGTTGCCTTGGCTTGTGGGATAGATGGCAGTCTTTACGTGGGGGATTTCAACTATGTTCGGAGGATATTCCCATCTGGAAATGTAACTAGTGTCTTGGAGCTAAGGTATGGGGGTTTTTTCTCATCTTGGACTTTTGGAGTTAGGAATTACTGTTGCAAACTGAATAGGTTTCTGACGTTATATCAGTTAAGAGTTTCCAAATGCTTTTGGGAACAAAAAATATTGAGTCAGAAGATTTTAAAACATTTGAAAAAGTATTTCAAACAAAAATGAAAACATTTTACCCTGGTAAAATAGTCTAACTATGCTTGTCTAAACTCTGAGAATTTAATGAAGCCAGAGTAGTTAATCAGTGGGTTTCACATGTAGTAGTCAACATGAGTGGACAAAAGGCAGTCGTTCACCACTTCACTAATGAGAGATGTAAATGTTGCCTTCTTTTCATCTTTTAACACCTTTTCTGAATGTTTTTCTAATAATGTTTTTCTGTTCTTTTTCACTTGCTCCCACCAAGAAATAAAGATTTTAGACATAGGTAAGCATTCCTTAAAGAAGATTTATATTTTTCTAACTGTTCTTTTTTAATAAATGAATGCTTATAATGGAGAAGTCATTTCTGAGATGTATTACTAGAAAAGAGGAGTATTTTTCAAAAATAATGAGTTCATATGTTTTAGTTATGTCAGCTGTCAGGCTCTATCGTCCTTTCGGATACGAGTTCCTCTTTTCTCATCACTCTCTGTCCACAGTCAGGCTTCTTTTTATGCTTCTGTGTGCCCTCCTGTGCTATCCTTTCATCTCTGCTTGCTCCTATTTCTTGCAGGCAGCACTTTTGCTGATCCCATCAAAACTCACTCATTAATCAGATACCCCAAATACGATGAAAATGGCATATAAGTAATAAAATTATAAAAGTATTGAGTTCATTTGATTAGCCTTTTGATGCTTAGTCTTTTCAGACTCACATTTAACAGATTTGTGTCTTTAAAGGTGAACTTCTGGTAGCAATGAAAGTAGAAATTGTCCCATAATAAAAAAAAAAACTCAAAGAGTTAAGAATTTAAAGTACACCAAGATTCATAGGACTGGTCATAAAAACAACAGTAATCAGAGGGATTGTAATACAACATTCATCTGTCCTGGCATCACTACAATAGTGGCAAGGAAGAGAAGAAGATGTATGCTTAGAAATGCTTTGCCACAGAATCCAATGCTGATCGGGAGACAAAAAAATGAGTTATGCTAATAGCTTGTTGGATACCTGAAACCATGAAAGACTTTGTGGCGGAGCTGCTAAGTATAGGGCTTAGCAGCCAGCTGGTCTCTTTCTCTCCTTTCTTGCTGCTAATTGGTTTCCTTCCTTGTTTTTAAACAAAACCTAAAGTCGTATCTCAGTTCTCCTTAAATTCACTTTACTTTGGACATGCTGCTTTGTAGGAAGGGTTTTACATTTAAAAAAATACATTTCAAAGTTATTAGGCAAAAAATTCCACAAGACTAAATAAGGTGTTTGTATCAGTGCTAATGATGAGAATCAGGAGTTGATGCACAGTCTAGCTGCTTTTGTGTTACTTTCCAGGTGTGATTCATGGGCAGACTCTTCTATTTGATGGGTTTAGGTTTTCGCTATTATGTTTAATTTGCATCTATTCCACTACTTTTAAAAGAATTATATCCCTTGTGGTATCACAAAGCTGTGATTGCAACTGGATAAGGCATTGTCTTGGCAAATGTGTGGAATGGGGAACACTACTCACAATGAGGATTTGGAATGCACAAAAGGTATTAAGGCAAAGACACCCAATGAGGTTTGGTTTGCTGTGATGTGGTAGCAACACCCTGCCCTGCCTCTGGCAGAGCTGCGGTCACAGGCTCAACTGCAGCATTTCGAAACCTACTCACCCGCATGTAAGGGGGAAGGGGGGGGGGGGGGGGCGGGGGGGGGCGGGGGTGGTGGTTGAATGGGGAAGAGGGGAACACTGAAGCTTTTCCCTTTTATTAATGCCTAAGCATGCAGAAGCTCTGATTAGCAAAACTGCGGTTGTATTACACCAGTTAGTGTAACAGCATTGTCATGGGCCCATATAGCAGCTGTGAAGTGGGGCTTCCTCCTGAGGCAGAAGGAGACCTGGAGGAGAACTGACTCTGCAGGAGCAGTGGTGGAGCCAGTAAGCAGGAGCTGTGGATCTCACTGTGCAGCCTGACAGTCTGCTACCAAGTTTTACTTTTCTCTCCCATCATACAACATTTTCCCAGTGTCCACTCTTAGCCTTCACAGTTTGCTGCTGTGAGGCTTCCTAAGCCAAGAGTGGCATCTTTATGCTTAAATACCGCCTGGTAGCTTTTTATAATGTTAATTTAGCTGAATTTTATTTAACATGTGTAAACTTCAGGGATCCACCAGATCTTATTGCCATGTGCTCCCCAACCTAAGGACACACCATGAGACCAAATAGCTTCCTTTGTCTGCATGAAGTGATGCAGAGCCCTGTGAAATGCTGGAGAGATAGGAGAAGCACGTCTGTCTGGCCTGAATGAGATGGGGGCAGACTGTCCAGTTTCTCTGGCAAGCCCTTCAGTCTGCTGTGGAAATTCCTGTTTAAACTGTAGTTAAACTCAAGAGACCACTTTGCAATATGATTTTGCTAGGTGTCAATACTAAGAAAATGCACTAAAATACGCATTCTCCAAGAAAAACTAATGAACAAGGCTAAATACTAGTTCAGATCTACTCTCTGTTCTAGCATTTAACTTTCCTTGCCTATAAACACAGTGCTTCAGCACAGAGAACAATGTTCATCCCACCTCAAGGAGCTTGTCCTCTGAATTAGAGAGACAATGCAGATCAAATTTATCCCCTCACGTCCCAGTGACCTAACATTTTTTCAATCTCAAAGCTGAACTGATGTCTTTATACACACTGCTGCCAGTGGGTGATTAATGCTGATAGGCATTTATGGAAGAAGTAATTTTTAGAAGGACTTTGAAGACAGAGAGGTCATTTGTAGGCTATGGCAGTATCCCAAGTCTGTAGAGAGCCAGAGAAAAGTTTAGCAAAACATAAAAACAGCTTTGAGGGTATACGGTTTAGAATGCACAGAGCGAACAGCAGAGAGAGGGATGCTGCAGTAGGAGGAGTTCTAAAAAAACTGTGCATGGGGAGTAATGCAGGTGATCCATCAGCTGAAGAATTAAAATATCGACATAAACAAGATAAAAGCAACGAGAAGTAGATCATTACAGCTCTGTGCATGCATGTGCACGCATGTGCACACTTTCAATGCAAGGTATTTACTTGGCATAGATGTAACAAGTTAATTTGTAGTCATTTGTCTTTATAGGAGCCCGTGTTGGTACATAACTGAACGTTCTGCAGTACTACTGGCGATTAGGCAAAATTAAATAAGTCAAGAAAGTCACTGGCTATGGGTTTGATTTCCTTGTGTTTGTTGTTCCTAGTAGGAGTCAGAAGCTTAATATCAGATTAGGCTATGGTAAAATAGAATAAATTCTATGCGACTTTCTTGCTGCTGGCCACTTAGCCCTGTACTATTTCTGACATCTGCATAGCACACATGGATGTTTTCTGGCTAGAAAACAGACATGATTTTCACGGTACAGTTTTCAGCTCCTCAAATGGTCCTTTGCTCCTGTGAATTCATGTGGGGTTTTTTTCTATCAGCTAAAGCTACTTCAGGTTTTTAACCTCCACTTGAAAAGAAACACCAAAGTTAAGCCTGTTGTATTAACTCAGAGAGAAGCCATTAGGCATCTGCGTGTGACAAGTTGGAGGGTTTCTATTGATTCGATAATAATATCCAATGCATTCCGAAACTTTGGGGCTTTTTTTGATAAATGTGGCAGTATCCTTAAATTATCAGCGGTATTTTTTTTGTTATTGTTTCAATGAGGATAAGGTACTTACACTGCCAATTCATCCCAAATAAGAAACACTTTGTCATATTTGTTGGAATTCATTAGAACATAGAAACACTTTCCTATTTATGAAGAGCATTAAAAATTCTTTTTAGAAATAAACCATCATGTTAGATATAAATTATTTAGTTATTTACTTGATGACTCTTTATTCCAACAATTGAAAACTAAGATTGAGGCAATGTTAGATGAGTTGAAGAGAGACACCTTCATTTATATTTCAGTAGTATAAGAAAGGGCTTTGTTTTAAATTACAATGAAAACTTAATTGCACATTTTGCATTTTGCAATATGTTTCTATTTCAAGTGTCTGCGAAGTTTCTTAAAGACCAAAGTAATCATGTAAATGGGTATAATTTAATTAGCAGTCTACAGAGGTATAACTAATTCGTACTCTACATAGTGGTTGTATTAAATGATCTCTGTGTAACTTAAGGTTTCAAAAATACCTCTCAACTGTTTAGCACACTGGCAACAACAGATTTCTAACAGACAGAAATTTGAAGTAAGGCTACATTTGATTGGTTTCAGACATGCTGTACAACACTCAGCTCTACAGCAGAGCTTTTTAAGAGGTGTTAATCACTTACGTATTTTATTTCATTAGTCTGCTTCATAGTCTCTTCATTCTGAACCAACATGTTAAAAGTCTTAAAACCATAGAAAATCCCATTTATGCAACACTCTTTTTCCCTGTGTTTTCGTAACTGGATAGCTATAAAAATCTGTCCCTGCTAAAAGACATAATTTGTTCACAAGTTGTTCCTGTTGGTCTCTTGTTGCTTTTTCCAAGTGGCAGTACATAAAAATGTGTTACATGAGCACAGTTATGTATTTACAAAATGAGGAGTATGGCATTCCGCGAACAGATGTTTGGCTATCACCAAGGCTGGAGGATCTGTTTAAGCAGCGCTTTTGCAAACATCAGAAGTGGGACTGACTGTTCCGACACTCTGCTTCAATCCATTAGGAGGGCATCTGAAATTACCTCCTGTATTTACATGACCTTATTTCAGCTCTTCATGCTATAAATTAGGTCAGGAATCCCAACTGCAGTGGGTGAAGTTTCTACATCATCATATATCAACCCAAAAGGTACTCTCCAGGGCTGTTTTTTTCACCAGCAGGGGAGAAAAGACAGTAATTCTCAATTATGTGACACCGGTGGAGAGACAAAACGTACGTTTCTGGGAAAATGGTTAGCGATATATATTTCCACTGTAATAAAGACTGTGTTGGCAAAGTTAGCGTTTTTTTGCCAGTGTGCACAGTTATTTGAAATATGACTCTGAGTTAAGAAGAATGGAAAAGCTCCATTCAATGCTCTGTGGAAAAGATGACATTTCCTAATGCATCAAATCATGCGTATCACGTCTTTGAAAGCAGTGGATTAAACAAATGCTTATGAAGTATGTCTTATCTCTTCCCTGTGAACTAATCGCACGAACTCTGCCTTATCTGTTTATGAATTACAGAAACCAGGCACCCCAGCAGCCTTCTATAAATCATAATAAAACAGATAGGATGATAACAGCAGCAAAGCACAAGTGAGGGCCAGGGTCCTGCTGCAAAGTTTGGAACTGGATCAAGGATCAGAGAAAGCCTGGGGATTTTTAGATTCTACTATTTTTATTTGGCCTATTACAGAGATAGGAGCTGCCTCTTAATTGCAGAGCATGAAACAGGCCTGTGAGCATCTCAGGCAAAATGGAGCACCTCCCTTATGATGAAAGGCTGAGGGAGCTGAGGCTCTTCAACTTGAAGAAGAGACTGAGGGGTGACCTCATTCATGTTTACAAATTATATATTTGGGTGTCAGGAGGATGGAGCCAGGCTGTCCAATGATAGGACAAGGGACAATGGGTACAACTTGAAACATAAGAGGTTCCAAAGGAATACAAGGAAGAATTTCTTCACTATGTGGGTGATGGAACACTGGCCCAGGTGGGTTGTGGAGTCTCCTTCTCTGGCAACGTTCAAAGACCACCTGCATGAGTTCCTGTGTGACCTACTCTAGGTGGTCCTGCTCTAGCAGGGGAGTTGGACTAGGTGATCTTTTGAGGTCCCTTCCAACCCTTAAGATTCTGTGATATGAGTAGTTTAGATTGGCCTGACTGTGGCACAGGCAAGAAAGGTGAACCAAAAAAGGTTTTGGGGCTGTGACCTGTGCTACCTATGCCTAGAGCATCACTGTTTGTTTTAACTGTTTATATATTAAAGCACACTGCATATGAACTAAAGCCTTGTCTTTAATTTCATTATTTTTTAGATACAATTAATTATAGCATGTGCAATGTATAATTCTGTTTTACAGCAACAACCCAGCTCACAGATACTACCTCGCAACTGACCCTGTGACAGGAGATTTGTACGTTTCCGACACAAACACACGCAGGATTTATCGACCCAAGTCACTCACGGGTGCAAAAGACCTTACCAAAAATTCTGAGGTAATAGGAGGAACAGGGGAGCAGTGCCTACCGTTTGATGAGGCAAGGTGTGGTGATGGAGGCAAGGCGGTGGAGGCAACTCTCATGAGCCCTAAAGGTAAAAAAGGGTTATTCCTCTGTAGCTTTCAAAATAATGTCAGAATTTAGAGATGGGAACATGATTGTATTTGATTACTGGACCCAGTAGGTGGCTCAAAAACGTGGTTTTGAATCTTTTTTTTCCAACTGAAAAGACCACTGAGGAAGAGAGCTACAGGTAACCCGGGTTGATTTGGGTTGAGTTTTTTATTTAGGGGTTTTTTTTTGGTAGGGTTTTGTTTTTAAGAAATCTGGATTGATCTTTTGGGGGAGGAAATATTTGGCTTGCTTGTTGCTGAGCATTTCTAAATGCTTATTTAGGTAATGTGTTTAGCAGGCAACAATGAAGGTTTAAAGTCAGTGTTGCTTTTAGTCTCATTTATCCCATGTTTCAGGTTAACTTAAAAGCTAGACCCTTAACACACAATGACAAAAGAACAGCAAACGCAATCAACAGTAGTAAATTTCATATTGAATATTGGTTTATTATGCAAAATGTGCTTAAAAACTGTTTACTACCTACTGCCCAAGACCATATTTTTCTGCCCTTAAGTTGCACTGAACACATACCAGTTATGCCCTTAGTTATGGAGAATATATTCACTGCTAGTACAAAAAGGTAATTTTTATTCTCTACACTAAAGGAATAGCAATCGACAAGAACGGGTTAATCTACTTTGTTGATGGGACCATGATCAGAAAAGTGGATCAGAACGGGATAATATCCACTTTGCTTGGCTCCAATGACCTGACCTCAGCACGACCTTTAACCTGTGACACCAGCATGCACATCAGCCAGGTACTTTTTAGCTGCTGCTAATTTGGAAAGCTGAGCTGGGGAGAGAAAGGCAGATGCAGCTTTCTTGCCTCTTAAAATAAAACTGGGTGGAGTGTGTAATGGATATTTAACAGCAGAATTTGGGGTGGAAGAAATCTGTTCCAAGGACACGAATCTCAGTGTATTCTCCTAGCTATAAATGCTGCTGTATTCAATTTTTCTGCCCATAAAGTTCAGTTCAATTTAGAACAGCAAAACTATCAGCGGGAAACATTAAGCCTGGCAGTAAATACTGGGAGAATGGCAGATCTGTTAGAACTATCTCGGCATGTTGATGTTTTCTGAATCACTAACATTCTTAGCCTACTAGAGTGAACGAGAGAGGATATATACTCACAAAAAACCGCATCTTTTTCTATTTGACTCAAGCTTATGTAGCTAAGAAGGGCCATCACTAGGGGTATGCTTAAAAATACAAGACGGTGTTTTGAAATCTGGAAGGTGTTAAGATATTTTTGCTGTTACAAGAATGAAGGATGAATACTGTCCTTAAAGAACATCTTTAGGCTTCAATATCTGTCTCTATTTTTATTTGTGAGTTTGTGCTACAGAAGAGTGTAGCATTTGTTAGAAATTCAGTCCGTGTTATGTGGCTTTTTCTGAACGTTCTTCCCATTGCCTCCCTGAAAATCTTTAGTTTGCTGCATGTGTTTTCATGCAAGTCCTTTCATCGTGATTGCTTACAGCAGATGAAAAATATCCTCGCAGCGTCATCTAAAACTGAAGGTGAATTAATGCACGTAGTCTACACTGTTTAACAAAACACTTCTATTTATTAAGGTTCGTCTGGAATGGCCTACGGATTTAGCTATCAACCCCATGGATAACTCCATTTATGTTTTGGACAACAACGTGGTTTTGCAGATCACTGAAAACCGCCAGGTTCGCATCGCTGCCGGGAGGCCGATGCACTGCCAGGTGCCCGGGGTGGAGTACACAGTGGGCAAGCACGCCGTACAGACCACGCTGGAGTCAGCCACCGCCATCGCCGTGTCCTACAGCGGGGTACTCTACATTACAGAGACCGACGAAAAGAAGATCAATAGGATAAGACAGGTCACGACTGACGGAGAGATTTCATTAGTTGCTGGAATACCCTCAGAGTGCGACTGCAAAAACGATGTCAACTGTGACTGTTACCAAAACGGGGACGGCTATGCTAAAGATGCCAAGCTTAATGCCCCTTCCTCCTTAGCCGTGTCTCCGGATGGCACGCTGTATATTGCAGACCTGGGGAATATTAGGATACGGGCTGTGTCGAAGAACAAACCCGTATTGAATTCAGTGAACTTTTATGAAGTCGCTTCTCCAACTGACCAAGAGCTTTATATCTTCGATGTCAATGGTACTCACCAGTACACTGTGAGTTTAGTCACCGGAGACTATCTGTACAACTTTAGCTACAGTAACGACAATGATATTACTGCGGTAACGGACAGCAACGGGAACACTCTTCGCATCAGACGGGATCCCAACCGCATGCCAGTAAGAGTGGTCTCTCCCGATAACCAGGTCATCTGGCTGACGATAGGCACTAACGGGTGCTTGAAAAGCATGACCGCACAAGGGCAGGAGCTTGTCTTATTTACCTACCATGGCAACAGTGGGCTTCTGGCAACTAAAAGCGATGAGACGGGGTGGACCACTTTTTTTGAGTAAGTACATGAAATAAAGTCAGATGCCTTACAGTTTGATTGAGTTATGCAGTACCATTTGAAAGATTCCTGGAGACTGGTGAAGCAACCTTAAAGACGACCCTTTGTAACAAAAAGCACAGAAAGATACTTTTTGTTTCCTGTGCTGTCTTTCTCTGTCTGACTTCATCTAAACACTGGGTCTGAATAATTTTAAATTCATTATTTCGAATTTCAGTTTTACATATTGAAATAATAGTGAGACAACATTTCACCCTTGTCAGGAAAGCTGTAACTCAAGACAACAACAATTTTGTAGATTTGCATCAAAAAATAGATTTTCATCCCATATGCTCATTAGATTGACATTGTTCCGCAGCAAATACTGACACAAAATTTGTCTTCACTGCTCAATGTTCTTTTCTTTCTTTTATTCTAAGTAAAAGCACGTCTGTGTGGTCTTTTATCAGAAAAAAAACCCACCAAAAAGTCTGTGTGGGTATTTTTTGGAAATTGTAAAAGGTAGCGTTTTATCGAGTGATGAACATGCAGAATGGATCTCCTGGATGCCGTGGCAGGCTTTCACACAGGTGGATTCAAGCAGAGGAAGCTGAGAAGAGAAATGTGGACTGTGGACTCTTTACCCTGTAGGGGTAAACTGAAAACACAGAGACCACCGGCAAGCAATGTGTGGTGTACAGGTGCGAGCACAGGAGATATTAGTGGAACAGTAGGACTTGTAATTTTTCACCCTCGGAAAAAATCCTCACAGTGAATTGCTTTACCCTACGTTTCAGTCATTAAGTCATCAATGGCTGTTCATAACAGCCAGATTAGCAAAACGTTTTACAGAATCCTCAATTATATTGACTAAGGAAGGTCGTGACAGTTTGCAGATAAACTAGTAGAACCTGAGAGATCACGTACAGGATTTATAGGCAACTTCATCCCCAAATGAGCTGAACTGTAAACTGATCTGCCAAACAAAACGTAACAAAAATGCAGCTTAAAACACGGTATCTTTCAAAGAAGATCAATGTAGAATTAACACAGATTGGATCTCAGTCGACTGGAAAAATGTGTTTGTTTTCAAGTCATATAAAAGGCATGCTAAGGTTGGGTAAAAACCTGTCTGTGAAGGAATGGAAGATGTAGAGGTAGTGCGATAAGTGAAGTGTTAGAGGGCCCTCAGCTAAGTATTCAGGATTACAAAGGGCATCATGAAAATACAGTGAGTCCCTCTCCTTTTTCTTCTTTTTTTCCTCTCTTTATTCTACTATCTTTATGATGAAATGCGGTAGCAACTGCTGCCAAGGTCAGGGCCTAAAAAAAAAGCTTTCAATTCAACACGCATGATAAAGAAAATAAAGTGCCGGTGTCAGGCAGTGGCAGCAATGCCAAACATCTGTGTTGTGAGATAACTTCACATTTCTGTCAGCATGCATTTGGCTGAGGCAGTGTGCGGGACTCTGAGCACCTGGATCTACTCTCCAGCTTTTACATATGCCCGTCAAAGACATGAGAGCAGCAGGTGCTGCTTCACTATGTATTGTGTCCTGAAGTGGAGACAGGGCTAGAAACGTTGATCCCTAACAAAGACAGCAGGTGGAATGGCGCTGCTGCCAGTTTTAAGGTATTCTTACAATAATCTGTAAATTGGCAGGGCTTTGGTAGCGGGCACGTTCCCAAAGCATTAGCGCACGTCTGTAATATTTAATTGCGCATTGGTGCATCCGCTGCGGATCTTTTTAGGTCCTGCCAAGAGGACACAGAAGCACGGTGAGGATACACAGAGGAATGAGAAACTGTTCAGTAGGGAGGGCATGTGTTGTTCTCCTTTTCGTGAGTTAGTCCTGTCCTGTGTGCTGAGAGACTAAAGCTTCGAATGAGCCGGGAATAGTCATCCCTTTCCACAGAGGGTAATTTCAGTGTTTACCTGTGACACATGCTACCACTTGTTTCAGTGGGTAAGTTTGGCAAGGCATTCGATATAGGGGATAGTGAGGACCCCTATTGAAATTAAGGCATCTGCTGGGTACAGCAGGCACTTTAAATCATGCTGGCATTTGTACTGGCTGATTGAGGACCTCGGGTTTTAATCAGGGCAGAAGTTTCTCACCACTTGCCTGTAGTTTTTGTGTAGCCTACTGTGGCCTACCACAGAAGTAGCTGGTGGCTCCTGAGTGTATCTTAATGACGTCTGCATGATGGCAAAAAAATGGATATTATATTCCCTATTAGGTGGTTGATAGGCCTGTATTTTTCATCATAGGGAGAATTTAAGGTACCATGTGTCATGAAGTACATGGTTATTTACTGAGTCTGTAAGTAGTCCTCTTTCACACCTGATCCTCTTTCATGCAGACTTCCTGGTCTGGGTTAGGTTATGTCCAGCTGGCTTAGGGAGAACCCAAAGGACAGGCTATTCCCCTCAGTAAGTATTAGTGTTATTTCCAAGCTGCTATTTATGCACTTCCTTAAACAATTACCTCCAACCAATGTCTCATTAGAATTCTCAAGCTGAAATAATTACTGAGAAAGCTAGGCAATTTCACTTACCCCAAATCTGCAAGTGTGTGAGCCTTTCGTGGATGCAAAGATACTAATCTCCTCCCTGTAGCCGTGGTGAAACAGTAATCTGTTTAATTGCAACAAGGAAGATTCAGATTTCACATTTGGAAAAACTTCACAGTGAAGATTTTGGAGCCTTGAAGCTGGCAGACAACGATAGTGAACCCTTGCCCTTCGCAGTCTGTCTTTAAGAACAGATTAGACATCTTTGAGGACTAGCGCAGGAAGTGCAGATCCTGCCTTGGGGTAGGGGTTGGACCACATGACCTCTCAAGGTCTGTTCCAATCGTCTTTTCTGTGATACCCTGGACAAGTTAATACTAAATTTTTTTTTAACATTTGCAGTGGTTATGTAAAGATACAAGGAATAAGTGAAGAAAAAGAAAAAGTGTCGTTTTATTTTTCTTGCCAAAACAGCATTTTTAAAAACATCCATCATATCCACTTACTTCTTTTTAACATAAAATCCCCATGCACCAAATCTGTGTCTATGTATTTCCCTTTTGAAGAAGAAGATATAAGCACGACTGTTTTGCCCTTTTTTTATTCTAGGATCAGCAAACATTTTTGTGACTTTGCTTTTCAGTGCTGACAGTTTGTAGCATTAAATCTGACTAGGCTGGGTTTCCAGAGGCATCTGTTACTCTTGCCAAAATAGATGGAAACCATCTCCATCCTATAAGAGCTTGCGTGGGAGTGACATGGTATACGTGCGTATCACACTCCCATATTCACATTTGTAGGTAGCGTGGGATAAAAAATGAAGTCTCGTTGAAATGGAAATGTTTCCCTTAAGCATCAGGCAAGGAATAAGATTCGGAGAATAAATAATTCTGAGTTCCCTGTTCTGTTTTAGTAATAGCAAAATATTTCCATTTCATTGCTAATTGCATTTCTTTTAATGTCAGAGTTGATGGATTTTATTTTCTCTATTGTGTTATTCAGATTCTCAAAATATTTTGGGAAGGGGATAGAATTTATGTTCCATGGTGAATTTAGATTCTTTTCCCACTCCGAAGTAAAACTTTCCAACTGTCAGAATATCCAGTAGACTAGAAATGTCATTTTTCAGCTAGCTCTGAGTATGGCTGGGTTGTTTCACCCTGTAGTTGTCACACATCTGTTTAAACGGAAGAAGTGACATTGGAGTAAAAATATTGTGGGTTTTAGTAATAAAAAGATCAGTCTTTTGAGACTATTCAGTAATATCTTTGTTAACTATGCTCTTGTGCAAATGTGTTTGTGTAACTGGAGCAAGGATCCAAAGAACTTACATCAGTTCAACTGAATTTTCAATGATTTGAGAACAGATTTATGAAAACAATTCAATCTTTTTTTTTTTCCTTTTTTTTAGAACAACTTTTCAGTGAAAAGAGGAAATCTTTGGAAAACAAAAGCATCTCAAAAATTGGCAGTCACTACTCTGGCACATATTAAAACCTTTGGACTTGTTTCTTTTCATGGCTTTTTTCCATTTCTAAATCCCACTGATATCAAATCCGAAAGAAGTTTAATTTTTAATTTCATATAATCTGGACACTAATTGAGCTAGAGTTTATTTTGTTTAGTCTCCCCTTTGCCTGAAGAAGGGAAGGACTTACATAGAGAAAATATTTTTTTCATAGTGAAAGTTGGAAGCACTAACTGGAGTTATGCAGACTTTGAGTTTTTAATATCTTTATGGCCAAATAGATTTCTAAATTCCAATTTTGTGGAGGATTATGATCAAAAGCGCCACTTTGCATTTCAAGAATGTGTACTCCTGTAAAGTACTGTACAGTACTGTAAAGTATTGTTACTAAAGTAATTGGTTTCAAAGGTCTAAAAACTTGGTGAACAATAAAGATCTTAACAAAGCATTCACAAAAAGGATTGAAAATACACGCATACTAAAAAACCAGTGGAGCCACAAGTCGCCCAGATTATGTTTTATAATAAAATTATAGCATTAAACAAGGTATAAGGGTAATCAGCCTAATCAAATTCTGCTGTTATGAAATCGTGAGATATATGAGCTGGAAACTATTAACTATAACTGCATATTATGTATGCATAATATGAACATTTAAACAGATAAATCTTAAAAGTAGAACTAATTATATGCGTATTAGCACTTTGGAAGTGACACTTCCTAGCTGGCATATTATTTTTGTTCAGCAGTTTCCATTCTGCTGTCACATACAGAGAGCTAAGCCAGGTGCACAGAAGGAACATTTTCTCTGGACCTAATTTTTTGAAGTATCAGAAATGAAATCCTGAAAGGCTTTGAAGTGCCCCTGTGCAGTCACTCAGTCATGTAGGAGGAGGTGAGACCTGCCCCCAGCCTGCAACCCCAGGTCTCCGTCAAAGCCCTGGCATGCCAGCAATTGCCAGCCAGGCTTTAAATTCAGATGAAAATGGGTTAAAAGCTCACTATTAACTGAAACTTTGACAACGCTCAATAGGACAAATTATTGCAGAGAAAAAAGCTGCTATTACTCATGATATTTGGTCTGACCAGAAGCATAAGGCTGCCCTGTGAGAAGGTCCCAAGCATCTTGTTCACCCCAACTTCTGAATCATCTCACTATCCTGAGTCACTCCCTGGGAGTTGCTTGTTACAGCCTCACTGCTTTCACTCAGCATGCTCCACGACTGCTTTGTCTAAGTTCAGCCAGGTCGCTACAGAGAAGTTCTTTGGTTGAATTGTTGGCCTGCTGCCCTGCCAGCCTCTGTCTGTTTTGTGCTCCTCTGGTTGCTGAAAGAACTGGTAGAGGCTGCTCAGTGAAGGAAGACAGAAGGACATCCTCAAGCTGCCTGGCAGTCCCTGCTGAGGTTGGGCTGCACTCCTAAGGTTGTGCTTGACCCTTGGATGATCTCTGACAGCCACATCATCCTTTTATGTGGTTCAGGACAAATTCACGGTCAGCCCAGCGGCAAGCATCCGGGATCCAGCCCTCTGCCGTCCCAGCCCAGGTGCTTCCACAGGCTCCTCTGAAAAGAGGCAGTTGTTCCTCCATCTGCCAGCTTCCCTGGAAGGTTCAGGCTGTATGTGCTGTTCTTTGGCCCTCTCTAACCCCTTTGGTTAAACTCAGGTAACTCTCCTCCCTTAACTGTTAATGAACTCCAATAGTCACTGTCTTAGCTCTTTCCTGCCTTGTCTCCTCTCCAGCTTTTAGTAGCAGCATCAGCAGGCAGAGATCTGATCCGGACTAAGACAATTCCTCCTCCTCTCTGCAAATTCACTGCCTTTCTTCTGCATCTCTTTTTTGCTTTACAGACCTTACCCTCCTACTGGGTTTCCTTAATTTCTTACTTCATATCTTGTTCCTTCCCATGTCTCCCATCAGTTTTGTAAGGTGTGTTTGGCTTCTCTGCCTTTTCCTTTAGCGGAGGTGCGTTCCTTCTCAGCCTCCTCCTGTACCTCTTGACAGTCCATCCAATGTTTCCTGGGCACTGCAATCCCTGAGCTTATTTGTCTTCTTTTCCTTCCTCTCCTGCTCAATTCTTCTCTCCAAGGGAAGGCAACAGAAATCAAAGTGACATTACCCAGCAGAGCCCTTACAAGTTTACTTTGCTCCCACAGTTAAATTAATGAGCTTTCCAGCCACTCTGGAAAGGCAGTGAAATCATGCTGCAGACTTAACACCCTTTGCATATTGCACTTTCATTAAGAAGGAATTCTGTACCATAGCTCCTTAAAACTCTATGATGCAGAGTAAGATACTGCCTCTGGCTTGGACGTGTTTAGTTCCTCCAGGTACCAGGCACATCGTCTGTAATGGTCAGCGTTTGGCAACAGGGAACAGGAGGTATTGTGCAGTTTCCTTTTGATTCATCTTAATGCATTGCTTGTGGAGTCTGACTTGGAAATGCAGAGATTTGGCTTGTAAAAAGCCTGTAGAACTTCTACTGAACTGTTTCATTTAGATAAAATTTTCTATTTCTATTAGATAAAAATTGTCCCCCAGTAGTAGTGTTGATTCACTTGCACTTCTACTGCATATTCACAATTCACAATTCGCTTGTCATAATTATGTATTTCTATACCATTTCCTGTAACATTTGTGTTTCTATTTATGTTCCTTTTCATACCATATTTCTTGCCATTTTGGAACTTTCATTCTGATCTGATTCTCTTTTCTCACAAATACCAGAACTTCGTACAGAATTGTCATCTGGATTTATCACCTCTGAACAGCATTCTCTGACTGACCTTGGTATCATAGTGCTTTTCAGATATTTTTATTTTTTAACCATCAACAACCTCTCATACTTTCTGCTTTTACTGCTGCTGCTGCTTCTTGCTTCATCAGAGTAAAATGTAGGTGGCTACAAAGTAATTAACTATACTCGTTAAAACAGCTTTGTTCAGCCAATTATCATATTCTTGTGTTGACTTCTGTGGCAGCACGTGAGCTTTTGAATGCAAAGCATGCCTTAAGAGTGCAATGGCTTTAATCTTCCCATACTATCTTTACTCAAGCCACAAAAGATATATTCTCTTCACCCTTAACTGTCTCTGAACTGTCTTTTGGGGAGTATTTTTGAGATCTTCAGTCCTTGCATAAGTGCCTCTTTATTCACATTGTCTGTCTCAGTCCAGCACACAATACATATATTTCTCTCTTAAAGCACATTTCAGGGACTGGCTGCTTCTCTGTTGGTCAAGATTTGGTTCTGCTTCTCTCAGCATGGCAAAAATTTGAACTCCGGTAGGCGTAGCCCTCTCTCACCGTTTCGTGCAGACCCGTGGAGACAAGGCTGGCCAAAAGGCCATTAGGACACTTCCCTCTATTCAAACAAGCTTATTCTCTTACCCAAAGAGAGCTTGACGGAGAAAAATATCAAGCGGACATGTTTGATTTGTGCACGGCCACAAGCTGAGGAGTGATGTGTGTTTTTAAACCTTCCCATAGATCCGTAGATACATCAGTACTACACAAATATGTAACTATGGTTCATGTAACACGCAGTTTCCGAGAGGAACTTTGCGACAGTTGTGCTTGCTGCCCATACTTACCATGTTTCTTCTTTCATTCTTCTTTAGATAAATCATCGAATAGTGTTTTTTTGCAGTGTCTAACTTCAGCTTCCTTTTGCAAAGAACAGAGGATACGATCTTAGAATTTTCTAAATGGGAACTGTAACTCTACAGTAAATTTCATAATTACAATACAACATGCTGTTATATACTTTAGTCTTGTAAGACTTGGGCTGACAGTGAAGCACACAAACATGCTGTTTCAGACTCATCCTGCTTAATAAGAAAGCAACTATGTTAAAAATAATCCATTAGTAGATACCATTAGGTATCAATGTGAAATTTTTAGAGTACTGCAGTGTGTCTCCTAATTGCTCTGATAGCAGTAGTATATCTCATCTAATAGACATTTACCAGTTTCTTCATTCTTGAATGTTTGCTGTTCCTTGTCCTTTAAACTAAACTGAGTAATAAAAGCAGAACTGAGAGACCGTTGAATAGGTAATAATATCAGAACAGCAAGGCTGAAGACATGTATCAACATTATTACATTTTACATGTATGAGAAAGGAAGAAGTGCTTGGATTTCTGTCAAGAAAATCAGCATGTGATGTCTCTGTGGCTTTGGAAAGCACTTAGAAGTAACAGTTGTTCAGCAAAAAGAAATAGTATTGTTCCTGTTAATGACAGAAATGTCCTTGATTGTCAATCCAGACAGCTCTGCTGATGTTCCTGAAAGTATCCATTTCACTTCTGGCTTTATCAGGGACTTAGTAATACCATTTGTTCAGTTGTTAATATTCTTGTCCCATGTTAATTTGCTTTGTCAAACATAAGTCAGGGAGGCTATAGCCAAGCTAGCTTGCGCTCTTTTTCATTCCTGGTGTAGTGAGGGTGGAAGGGCAGCTCCAGACTGCATGTCAAAAGGTAGCTCTCCATTTTCAGCCGTGCTGTATTTGAACACACAGTCCTTATTTTCAAGCTGCATTAAGAGGTTTTCCTGGGTGTTCCCAGTGGAGCCAGACAGATCAGCTCTTTAGGGGGCCTACAAGGCAGGTGCAGTTGAAAGTCATACCTAGAAAAGTCCCATCTCCACAAAGCCTGCATATGTTGCATGTGACTGGTGCTCCAAAGGAATAAGGATGTTATTCTAAACTAACCATAGGACCTGAATCTAGCAATAGTTGTTTACCATCTCAGTACTCCACTGTCCTAAAAGAAAAAGAAAAAAAAATACACCCACATAATATTGCTTTCCTTTTGCTAAATTTGCTTTTTAAATGTAGTGCAGTAAATTGGGTTTGTTAAGTCCACTTTTTGTGACCCTTTCAGCCTGGAAAAAAAAAAAAAAGAAAAATTAAGGAGAGAAAAAGCAACATTGCAAGTCATTATGTGAACAAAATGCCTGGCCAAACAGACCAGCTTTACATCCTTTTTTCACTAAAGGCCCACGCATGTAGCTCTGATAGTGTAAGCAGACCATACAGCAAGGGACAATCTGTTATACAAAATATATACACACCGACGCTCCTTTCATTTGAAAGGCTATGTTCTGGTATTTATATCGACAAGGCACACGGTTTATTTGTATAGTAATAGATGAGCTAAGTTGGAGGGGCAGGGAGGAGTGGCACAGAAACAAACCAGCAGCCTCAGGGAGCCTCAGGATTAAAGACACTTTGCGCAGGAAGCTGTTGTGGGGCAGGAGCACACCCCCGCAAAAAACAGGAGCACAGACCCCACAGGGCTCAGGGGCACTGAGCTCCTATTTGAGGGAAATTGTATAGCAGGGAATGAGTGTTGAGGTCTTGTAGATAAAAGCCTGGCTACCGTAATTCAGTCTCATCTTTGAAAAGAGAAGTCCCTTTCAGTAATTGGCTGCACTCATTTCAAAAGGATGCACATACACAGCTGAGGCGCACCCCAGCCCCAGAAGCTGCTCCGTCCCCAGGTAACACCTCCATTTAGGCCACACTGCCTCCATCCTCCCCGCTCACCTGCACCTCTTCCTCCTTGCACCCGCACCGGAACTGTTCTTCCTGCTGTCCAGAAAGAACCATTGGCACACTGTTTATTTGTGCGTGTATATGTAAGGTGTGTCAGAACTGTGAGTTCGGAAAGAATTCTTGTTCTTGTGAAAACTTAAGAGAATATGCACGGCGGGGGCTTACTGCAGCAAAGTGTGGGAGGAATGCAGCACCATACAACAAAAGGAGTGAGAAGTTTGGCAGTCTGTGGCAAAAAAGTAAAGAAGCAACCCCAGCATGATAAATTCACGTTGCACCTCTCCCCCCAGATACCTGCCCCTGGAAGCCATTTTGCATTGGGCTGTGCGGGTGGTCAGTCTTTCTGCAGCACATGTGCTGGACTCGTGCTTGTTTGCCTCACTGTGTGATGGAGTGGAAAATGAGCATCAAGAACTTTTCCATATGGAAATGAGTGAGCTATCACAAGGGAAGGTGTTGATTCACTTCTTTGAGCTCCATTTCCACTAGACACATTCTGTGCAGGGATTTTCATTCAGATGGGCCTGTTGTTTTGCAGATGAGTTATGGCCTGTTTCAGTGAATTGTTCATGACTGGTGTGCAGAATGCCAGTTTACCAAAAAAAGACCAAAAACTACCCTTTTAATGTTATGACAAATTAGACACAAAAAAAAGCCTGAAAAGCTGCGGTTATAACAGGAGAAGGTGAAAAGATAAATTGTCAATCACTTTCCAGCTGAGAAAATGTCTTCATTAAACCTGGGCTGAAAAATTCATCCTGACCACATTGCTAAGATAAAAGACCATTACCTGAATTATTTAACCAGCTGTGCAAACAGTTGCATAAGACTCCCAGATGAAAGCGGGATAAAGACTCTTTCCCCACGGAAGGCAGCCATCAGGTAAAGGAACGGGAAAAGCAGACCGGCTGCTCAAATTTAAGCTTGAGTTGGCTGACACTTGGTTGAGTAGGACAAAGAAATTTAGCTGATGCAAATATTTTTAATGTCCTTCCGGCCTTTGTGGTTTTGTGACTTTGAATTTTCTGCCCAAATGGCATTGAAAAACTAAGTAGGTAGATAAATTCCTGTCTAGAATTTGACTTTGGGCTGCAATTTACTTTAGCTCCTTCTTAGAATTACTCTTGGGCCTATTTTCTGTAGTCCTTATTCGTCCACCGTTTTCTCACAGCTAGGCACAGTGGAAAGGAAAGGGAAAACAGGAGAGGGAGAAGGAAAAGCAGCAGAGCAGGAAGGAAAAAGAATGGAAGGAAACTTCTTTCATATATTTAAAAGTCTATAAGACTGGAAAGAATTTGATTTTTTTTTCTCTTGTGTTTAACAGTATTCCAGATAAAAATAAAGGAAAAAGGCCACTCTTCTTAGACAGTAGTCAACTTCAAAACAAAATAATTCAATCCACTTGTCATAATTTACAAGCCTACAAACATATATCAAATTGTCATTTATGACACATTTGGTTCTTTCTTGTTAAGCAAAACAAAACAATATTAGCAAGACATATGACTATCTCATTGTTTATGGTTCCATTTTTTAAAAAATGTACCTGCTATATCTCAGAGGGAAGTTACAGCTTAATATTTTGGGTCTCCTGATGTGTCTGTACTGTGAATTCACAAGCAAGATGCTAAACTTTTTAAGATGTGGAATGCACTGTGCAGAAATAAAGGAATATGTACATATGATATTTCAAGTAATAATATTTTTTTAAAGGCAGGTTACTGAAGTGTGTATTTCCATGGGACTAAAGGAGAACTGCAAAAAAAATTAATCATTTGTCTATCCATGCGTCTGGAGGTTATTTTCACTTTTTTCATTCTTATCAGGCTCATTCAGTCACTCTGCAGACGAAAATAAAAATGCACGTCAAAATGAGGAAAGCAACTCAGAAACAGTAAAAGGGGAAAAATAAGAAATTTCATTATGTTGAAGCTGAGAGTCTTTTCCTCTCTTTCAACAATCCACACAATGGTTAAAGGTAGTCAGAACTAGAGCTTCCAGAGTTCCTAGTAAGTTGCCGTGCCCTATTTCAAATCAGGGCAGGACGGGAGATCTCCATACAGGTGATGAAATGATAAGAGAAGTGATGGTGTATGCAGTATGGATTTGTTCACTTTCAATCAGTAAGATATCCATTTTGTCTCTGGTTTAGCAATGCAGAGATACCCTATCGAGGCGGCTTCTCTTTACTATAGCTTTCCACCTGCGAATTCACTATTTGGGAGGCACTGAACTTGCAGTATGCCAAAGGAGGCTGAGTACAAGTGAAGGTACAGATTTGCAAACCAATACTCTTTAATGTTGAAGACAACACTCCTCTCTGTAAATGTGAACTTAGGGCCTCAGCAAGCTGAAGGAGATATTTCATTGCCAGGTTAGGAGAGATTTGTCAGTGTGTGTCAACATGGTGAGTACACACCTAAAACAACAGCACACTGCACTTCTGAAAGTCAACTTCAAACCTTCTGCTCTCGCCTGCCAAGGAGCAGCACCTTGGTACGTAAGGCTTCCGATGAATAGTCTGAAACAAGTACGGTAATCTCCCATAAATTTTTTAGCCATTCTTGATAATTTGAGATGCATAGAGGAAATGCTTGATGTTGAGTGAGAATGTAACAGCACTTTTCATTTTACTGTCAAAATTATACATATCTATTTTATGAAATGCATTCATGCCTCATTTCTCTATTATAGTATCCCACCTAATAGTATAATCTGTAACCAGTCGTTAAAGAAATACATAATATACACATTTGCACTCTATGTCTTGTTATCTGAAATGTTCAGGAACCGGCTTGCCTTGCTCTTCAACTTGACATGTTTATAATAGCAAAAACAAAAAAAAAATTAGAGAATTTATTTTGTCAAGGAATGGTGCTGCAGAGTTCTGTGGAAAAACAGTATCGGTCATAACTTAGCAATTGGCTTTAGCAGCAGTCTTTACTATACACTTCATTTCTACAGCTCCCTATTTTATGTTGAAATAACTTCTGATATAAAACATTAATAATGCTCTGCAAGTTGAGGTTGAGCTAAATGTGCTCCAGACTTAATGCTCTGCAAGTTGAAGTTGAAGCTAAATGTGCTCCAAACTAAGACGCAGTGCACATGAGAAACAAGTCAGAAATAAAAAAAGTAGGGCATTTCCTTCTTTGACAAGGCTTACCAGGAAGTTATCACTGCAAAGTGAAGTGTCCTACATAGACTAGAACAGAAAATGGTCTGGGAAGGAATGTAATTAAAACTAAAGGAGATGAACAATGGAAGAGAGACTTCCAGTAGGGGAAGAGCAAAAGGTCAAGAATCTGGGAAGCTGATAATCGTTATCTCTGAGAAATTCTCACTGCAGAATAGCAAAGCTGTCTGGCAGTGGCACATCATCCTGAAGAAGAAAAATAATTTTATCTAAGGGGGAATGTCAGCCAGTGGTGGTAGCAGCTGCCCCTGCTGCTGTTGTCTTCTGTGGTTGTTGACCAAATACAAAGGTCGTTACGTTAATGTGAATGGAAAAGAGCTGATGGGATTTGTGCATGTGAGATCACACCCAGTGAGCAAGTCTCTGGTTTAGATTCGTGAAAAGTTGATGGGTGAGACTTGCTCTTGAGGAATCGAAGAGTTTGGCTGAACAGCTTTGCTGTGGAGCCTGGCACAGGAAAAAGATCAGAGGGCTGCACAGTAACATGTGTGCCTGAGCTTGTGTTTGGATGAAAAAAGATCAAAGAGGCTGCAAAATGCCAAATATAGGCGCTCGCCCTCTGGACTTTAGATCTCACTCCTTTTAGGGCAATTTCAATATTAGAACACTAGGCAGATAAAAGAAATCTCTTCAGTCTATAACTGACAGTCTTGGATGAATAAATTCACCTTGGCAGCAGAATGCAAGGATATTTGGATGCAGTGAGAAAAATGGCAGAGGAATGCCCAAAGGTACGAGTGATGTTGCTATGCTAAGCATTGATAAGACTTTCATTGTGGTCAAAAAGATAGCGAGTATAAAGTAAGTTTAGTATTTGATGCTCTGTGAATTAAATGAAGGACACGCATTACAATCCCTCATAAAATGGAATATGTAGTAAATTGTAGCAAGACCCATTTCCCTTCTTTCCTTTTGTTCCTGGATATAAAAGTATGAAAAATCCTATTCTTACCTTTCACATCTCAGTCACATTTTCCTCTTGCACTAGGACGCCTGAACCAAGCAATCATGGCTTTTAAGATTCTTTCAGCTTTAAAGTCATGTTTTTAAGAACATGAACGTGTGGCGTGATTTTTTTGCTGATCTTTGAACTCTCCCTCACTGTAATAATATTAGCTGCTTATCTCAGGCTCATGATGTGCTTTCATGTATTTGTGAAAGAAGAGACCAGTTCAGGAACTGCAGGCACGGAGTCAAAAACTAATAATGTAGAAGCAAGAACACATAAATCAAGAATAGCGATGTTCAGCGCTGCGTGCTGCAGCAAAGCCACGCACTGTACTGAATACTGTCCATGTCTAGCGTTTCCCAGCTCGAGTGGTGTACTTGGAAATACAGCAATGAATTCCTTGCAAGTATTGTGATTCAAAGGGTGAAAAGTTCTTACCTTCTGTGGCTTCAGTAAGCATTGTTTGAAATAAAGACCAGTACTCGGCTACTGCAACCACAGGGCGCGAGTAATTCCCAACAAAATAATTTGATACTGTTTTCAAACATAAAAGCGGAAAATAGAAAAGGACACTAATTGGACAAGATGCATTCCCCTGGGAGCTGAATAGGGAAGCTGTGCATGAAAAGAAAATAAGTTTATGGAACTGAAGAATGAGCCCTAAAGGTCACAGATAGGCTTGCAGTCACATCCATGCACAAGGAACGTCAACCTGTTTGTTTCAGTCTCCTGCATAAATGAGGTATCTTGCTTGCCGAGTCCACTATGTGAATCAAAGAGGCAAAATTAGGGCTAGAAACACACTGGAAGAAACCCCATTATCTCAAAATGTACTTCAAAAACTGTTTCCCCACTTGATTTCCTTGGCCTGCAGTATGGTTTCTGATTTTCAAACATTCTTTTCTTTTCCTGTTGCTAAGTGAAAGTCTTATATAAACAAAGGAAATCAACTGTGTTAAAAGGATGGAAATGACTGTATGCATAAAGCTGTCAAATCTACAGAGTAAGCAAACTGGAAAAAAACCCCCACTTCTTAACCTAATCCTTTCAGTTACAGCAGTGCTCTGCAGTATTCGTGCTGTTCAGAGAAAGTTAGTCTGTTGTGGGTTAAAACTGTTTGGAATTAATTTGCTCAGTTTAAGAAAAAGATTCTCTGTATCTCAAGCGTGATATGCTTGGGGCTTTGGTTTTGGCTTGGTTTGGTTTTCAGTTTCTTTCCCACAAGGATCAATTTTGATGATAGTTGTGATGCCTAGCACACTGTAAGGACCTGCAGAGTCATTTTTCGTGTTACTTTAAGAGCCTAAAGCTTCCTTCAGTTTTTCCCACTACACGGTCACGGGAGAGGGCTGGAAAACTGAGAGCAAACAAGTCATCTGTGGGCTGAATCACCCTTGGGATACTCGTTTCTCACCATTGCAGGTACAGGCAGAATATACTGCTCAGTGAGGAGCCTCGACTCAGCACCTAGGCTGACAATTCCAGGCTGTAGTACTGGAAGAGCTAATCTTAAAGGCAGTTTTACGACCTGAAGCTTGCATGATGCTTTCCCTCTCTGTTCTGTGATCACAGTGCATGTTCAGACATCAGCATGGTCGCCGGTCTTGTGCCAATGGGATGTACCTAACATAGCACAAGAAAAGACATGGTTTAGATCTCATAGCTTTACTTCACTTAGAGAAGTTGCATCGACCTATTTGTATTAAACGGATATACAGCTGTTGGTTTAAAGAAATGTCAGTAGAGACGGGAAAAAAGGCATCTCCTGCATGGCTTTTGCCACAACTCTCAAACCTTAATCTGCAAGCAGTTAACAAGTTACGTGTGCTAACTGCTCTGATTTCCAGTTACAAGCAGCTCAAATACATTAAATTCTCTCTAAATAATACAAGGGATGTTAAGCACTAAAGAACAGGAGGGTAGGTGGTCTGCTTAGTCATTGAACAGGTAAGGCCCAAGAGATGCTCTTATTAAGATACCTTCTTTGTGGAAAATGTTGATGATTCCTACAGTAACAGCAAAACTTATCCCAATAATAGGGAGTGAGTGCAGAATGCTACAGAATTTAGCTCCCGTAAATAGGCTGCCTTTGAAATGGTGAATTAGATGTGCAGCAGGATCTGGTCACACATCAAAGAGTAATATGCAGAGCTGAAGATCCATCTGTTTGCTCTTGCTATAACCACTGAGGCTCCTGTATGTTAAGCAGCCTTTTGACTACTTCAAAGCACGTTTGAAGTCTTTGCTCTGCCTATCCCATGCACAAACACAAAAAAGCAATCGTACCTTAACAATATGAGTAGCTGGTATTTTTCTTCATTTTACTTGTAAATGAAAACAATTTGATCCTGCTATGTATCATATCTAGACTCTGTTTTTTCTGTGTTTTTTAGCTACGATAGTGAGGGCCGTCTAACAAATGTTACATTCCCAACTGGAGTTGTCACTAACCTTCATGGGGAAATGGAAAGGGCCATTACAGTGGATATTGAATCATCCAGCAGAGAGGAAGATGTCAGCATCACTTCCAACTTATCATCGATTGATTCTTTCTATACCATGGTTCAAGGTACTGTAAACAAAAGATTTATTAGTAGATAATCACCTAAAAACTGAGGTTTTTATGGTACAAGCTGCTCCAATCAGATGCATTAGAGAGAAACTTAAGAGACATAACGTTTGGAGAAAGGGGTGACACGTGTTTTTATACATGCAGAGAAAGAGCTGTTCAAGGAAAGGAGGAGTTGCAATCAAAGTAGAATTAACTGTGTTTTCTAACCAAACAGCTTCGGTAAGTGACTATGGGAAGTAGTAGTCAGAACATCTGCTTTGCTTTAACAGGGAATCTTGGAAAGGATAAAAGGCTTGAAAGGGAAATAAATGCAGAAATAATGTGAAGTGAGATTTTAACTTCAAAATAGAATGTGACGTCCCAGCAGACACACCCTTGCAAAAGTCAGTAGTCATAGCGTGCTGAGGATCAGGCTGAAAATGCCTAACGAAACAGGAGAAAATGTGTTTTGCGCCAGTCCAAAGAATATACTTCGAGGGTGGGATTTTATTAAGTGTTTCAGCAACTTCAGAGATAGGTCCTAAAGGCACTTGTGCTCTCCTGTGATACAGGTGTTCTTACCAGCCTCGCCCTGTGTATCTATTACCATTGGGCACGTTATGTGGAAGTCAAGACATTTCATCATGCACATGTTGCATAAAGCGTGCAGGACAAAGGCAGACTCTTAACCTGCGTAGGTAATCTGTGCTTCTCTCTTTTACCTTTTCAGATCAGTTAAGAAATAGCTACCAGATTGGTTATGATGGCTCACTGAGAATCCTGTATGCCAGTGGCCTGGACTCTCACTATCAAACCGAGCCACACGTGTTGGCTGGCACTGCCAACCCAACGGTGGCAAAGAGGAACATGACCCTGCCGGGAGAGAACGGGCAGAACCTGGTGGAGTGGCGATTCCGGAAAGAGCAAGCCCAAGGGAAAGTCAATGTGTTTGGCAGAAAGCTTCGGGTAAGCACGGAAGCGTGCGCGGTATCTATTGCTCTCTCCTTAAGTGAGATGAAATGTAAATACATTCCTGTAGGTATTGCCATCTGACAGCCACAGAATATTTACTGTAGACAGGCTTACTGTAGAGCTGGAAGTACTTGCTTTTATTACTTCATTTGTTGGCTGGTTTTCCTTATTAAGTGCTCTTTTCTGTGGACTTCCTTGTTTTTAGCCGAGAATGCATTAGAGTGAATTAGGATAAAAGAATAATTTTCTGTTTTCCTTCACTGTTTTTGTTTCTGGTACTAAATTCATACACCTGACTTTGAATCATGTTTTAAATGATTCTACTATAAGTTAGCAAAGCCCTAGAATCTTCTTCCTCTTTTATTTTAAATTAAAATTTTCCTAATACTTATTTCTTGTAGAAAGGGTTTAACTGGGTGTGCATGTGTATGACATATTCCTCTAACATATGTCTTTACCATTTTGTTGGCATTTCTTCTTCCTAAATAGTGAAATATAAGTAGGAGGCAAACTATAATTTATGACAGCCATTTGGTAAAGACAATATAGATTAGGCATTTAAAATTGGGTTGCCAGGAAACCATTGCAAGACCCCATCGGAGGTCTGACTTATTATTAGAACTGAACTCAGTTCTTTAAAATAATGAAAGGTATGAAGGTAAGTAATTTCAGACCACTGGACTTCTAAGAAGTAACATGTCATTTTAAATCTTAAAATATTTTCTGTCTTCTTTTGGGACAAGAAAGGAGGGAACGCTCTCATGCACCTTACATTCCTCTCTACCACTTGCTCTGCAAGAAAAAACAGGGTTTTTTCCAAGAAGGGAGAATGATTATGCACAATAGCTGCTGCTCAAGAAAAACATAACTTGTCCCTAGCCATGGCAGCTGTCTTACATGGATAAAGAAGAACAAAAAAGAAGCCATACTTCTGGAGCTCATCCTTGTGATTCTGATTCATAGGCATGCCATTACACAGCACAGTGGGATAATACACCTGCCAATTTGTTTGTGAAGGAAACCCAAGAGAAAAAAAAATATAACCATACCAGTGGTATTTGGTTTTGGCAGTGAAACGAATCACTATGAGTCCAGTTCTCAAAAGTGAGGCAAAGTTTCATCATTCAAGTGCAGAGGAGGTAAAAGAAATGTCATGGGCAACTTTAAATTGGAAGAGTTAACAGGAAAAAAAGAAAAGCAGATAAAAGAGAAAGGTTTAAGAAGATGGAGGGGAAACTGGGAGGATATAGATGAAGATAAAGTAGCAATAATTAAAAGTGTATATACAAATGGGAGTAGGGCAGGTGAGGAATAAGGGCTAATAAGAGAAAAATGCCTCAAAAAAGTAAGAAACTTGTCAGCAAAGAAAAAAAATTACTTTTTTTGAAATTGATTTACACGGCAAGATATTACAGAAATGTCAGTCGGGGGTGGGTGGGGGGATGTAGGAAAGTAGAGAAAGAAAACAACAGAAAGAAGAACGGGAATAACTTAGGGAGCTCATCATTTCCATCTACAGATATGTCAGTAACGTTTTGCTGCACAGAAGACAAATGTAGACAAAAAACAGTGACAAAATGTATTGCCAGCAAATGTACTCATTTATATGACACTTTCACTGCGTTATATATATGCGGCATCTAACATTGCAAAGTACATTCTCAGGTGCTCTCTTGGTTTTCTATCCTGTATTAGTTCTACTCGCAAGTAGTTGTCTTCATAAAGGAATTAATTAGGAATTACGTAATTCTCCCTTAACAATGCTCTGTCAATCTTACTTTTGAGACTTGTTTTACCATTGTTCAATAAGCTACTTTTGTCCCTGGACCTGTACATTTTGTAGGCTGGCCTTTGGCAGAGATCCTCTACATGAAAGAGCCTTTTTAGGGCATTTGTATTGAGGCCAGACAGATCCTCAGTCACAAGGGTCTCAAATAAAGGAACTGGTATGAGCTCTGTCTCAAGGGATACACCCAGAATAGACAGGTAACATACACAAGGGAGCTCACAGGAAGAGTTTGCTCTGCCTCCTCCTGAGACCTGACATGTTCCAAGCTCTGCAGAGGTCCCCAGTTTTCATACTACCTCTCAAACCTTTCTGTAAGGCACAGCAATATACTCCTAAAAAGAGAATCAGTCAGATTTCGTGCTTCTTATTGGAAAGAAAAGCATGAGCTAAGGCAGAGCAGGTTAGATGGACACCTAAATTGCTGAAACATAGTAAGCAGGGGCTGCCAAGAGACTCAGTTTTCTGTCGTTAAGTATTTCTTTATTGAAAATGTCCTGAATTACCATTTTTATCATAATGAAACCCAGAGGTTTGAAATATATTTAGAATGTGACTATCTTAGACACAATAAAAATGTTCAAGTTTTGCTCTAAAACCATTTTGGTAGCAGAGCTGTTGTTAAGAAGTGCTTCAGTGGACATATGTAATTCCAGCCCCATACTGTCCCATGACAGCACCTGTATTATCAAAACTTATTATTGCAATTGCTGTCTATATTATGAGATGAGGCAAACACAGCCAAAGTCACCAAAAGCTCACGTCTGAGTGCAAGAGCTCTGTCAGCAGAATCTGGAAGCATGAATCTGGCTGGAGAAAGAAGCATTTCCTTTCTTTCCCCTCATATCCTGCCTTTGCACAGACCAGACAGATGGAAAGTGAGCAGGCAAGGGATGTTATTATCCCATTTAGCAGATAAGGCAGTGAGACAGCCAGATGAAGTACTTGCTGCAATTTACACCGGAAGGATGTACTTAGCCAAGAAATTAACCACAATTGCTTGGACACCTGCCTTAACCATAAAACCACCCTTCTCTCTTTGCCAATTCGGAAATCAGCAGTGCCCATTCTCACTTCAGTGTCTAAGCCCGAGAGGTAGACAAGAAAATTAATAAAAATCATAATTAAATGTAAAATATGGAATAGAAGACAGAGAGGAAGGGAGGGCAAATAGAAGCAAATTAGGCAGGGAGATGCAAAGATGAGTGCAGGCATGTGTGGGAGAGGCTGAGAAGTAAGGCCAGAGATAAACAAGATTTAAGAGTGAATTTAGGCAAATAAGCATGTACTAGATGATGGAAAATTTAAACAAAAGCTACTTGAATTAAAAAAAGGGTGATGAAAAGGGCATGAATGAGAATGCTTCTTGGTTAAGTTTTACCTACTTCTAGAATCAGTCTTGCAGCATTAATTTTTCAAAGTAAGTTTAAATAACATGTGATGGTTCATTAGATAAAGTACCTATTCTGCATCTGCTAGACATTGTGTTTCTTACTTAGAAGATTTACACAAAAACATGAATTTTCTTCCTGAATTGACAGTGCAGATTGTTCTCATGCCAGCAATTTCATATTAAAAGGTAAATGTAATGTGGATACATAGATAAATATAAGCAAAACTGAGCATTTGTAGGATACACGTAGCTGTATGTCCATTTGTCCCCTACGTCTCATACGTTGGCAAAATACAGTGTTGAAAAATCTGAAGTTGTCAGTGTTTCACCTGTAAAAAGACACGGCAGATACAGAAATGGTTTACAGACAAACAAAGAATCCTAAGGGCCTGTTTGAGAACACTAAAATCCAGAGAGGGGCAACAGAGAATTGCAAAGATACCACTGTGGGGAAAGAAAAGCAGGCATTTTCCTTTCATAAATACAAAAATGAGAGCTGGTTCAGTGAAACTGAAAGTTGGCATATTCAGGATACTAAATGGGGAGGGGGTGGTGGATTGCAATGTAGAAGGAAATCACACAGAAATCACTATCCACCGCTGTAGTTTACATAATACAGTTTTCAACAGAAGTGCATCTAGGTCAAGGCTTTCATTTCAAATCACTATAACTGTGAACTTCAGCACATTTCTAACTGGGTTTCAGTGGTTTAAAGTGGTCACTCTGAACTAGGTGAAAGATGTAATCCTCTGGTACAAGTTTCAGCCTCAGAAATACATTGCAGCAGTGGATGGTAAACTGAGTTGAACCTCCATCTGATCAAGAAGGTGAAAGCCTGTGTTGTAAAAACTGTTTAATCTTCATTTGAAGAATTAACATGCTATTGAAGATCTTAGGTTTGTATTTACCATTTTGAAAAATACTTGCTGTGCAGGATTAGGATTCGGTTTGTTCTTAGCATGATGGTTATGAACTGGCCAAGCGGTCACTGGGAATATGTTTTGACAATAATTGGCTAGATATACTTTGGACTGTCTGCAAAAGAAGAAGTTGGTTCACTGAAATGGCCCCACTTACAACAGAAGTTTCCAGTGCACATATTTCAGTATTTTCTTAACAGTTGGCTAAACGTCAAGAAAGAAGCCATTGCAACAAATTTTGGGCCATCTCTTTATACAATGAGACCTTCTAAAGTAGATGGTAATATAGTGCCTTACACTTATATAGAGAAGTCGCTAAAATAATTTACGCACACAGCAAATCAATCACTGTAAATGGCATTTAAGAACAGCTAGCTTTGTGGAAATCATAGTGGCCAGGGTTTGAACAGCATGATTTATTGTGTCCTTTTGTTTGCTTTATAAAGGTTAATGGCAGAAACCTCCTTTCGGTTGACTTTGATCGAACCACAAAGACAGAAAAGATCTACGATGACCACCGTAAATTTCTGCTGAGGATTGCCTACGACACATCAGGGCATCCCACCCTGTGGCTACCGAGCAGCAAGCTGATGGCTGTCAATGTTACCTATTCATCCACAGGTCAAATAGGCAGCATACAGCGAGGAACGACTAGTGAAAAAATAGAGTATGATGGACAGGGAAGGATAGTGTCTAGAGTGTTTGCTGATGGGAAAACTTGGAGTTACACATATTTGGAAAAGGTAAAGAATGCTTGGGGTTAAAAAAAAATGTTTAGAGCCTGCTGAACTTCTGCAGCATCTGACTGCTGCATACAAAGCAAAAATAGGTAGTAGAAGCACATTTCAATTATTCTGAGTATCAACACGTGATTCCTAGGGGAATGTTTTATACAATAGCTATGTAATCACACTGTAGCTAATTGCTAGGAATTGATGTGGTTTTAAATTATTTAGGCCACGGAGTAACAAGAAGCATCTGTATTTACCTTTTATCTTAACACTGAAAATAAGGTACAAGGACTAGATCTCTGCAGCGTAAATCAGCTGAAAATGATTTGTTTGTAAATTGGGTTGGGTTTTTTTTCGCTACCAAGAGAAGCTCTTGTTTCTAAATAGTTAGAGCTGTCGATGTGTACTTGCTGTGTGTTGTAGCATCAAAAGAAACGATAGGCAAAAGATTAAGAATCTTCATTATATGTAACGATTGCTGAATGATAGCTCTCCCTCTAGAAATATCTGTGAAAGATCCCCTTGTGAGATCTCATGCCTGCTATGCAAAAAGAGAATCCATTTCTTTCTGGGGTTTAAATATCTTTCTATTGAAGTTGTTGCTCAGCAAACACTGTTTACTAGTCATCGCAGACATAATTTAATCAAGACCTATGGTACATAATAGCCACGCATCAGGAGAATGTCAGAATAATTCCAAGCAGCTCCTTTTGATAGAAATAATCAAACAATTGTTTTGCTTATGTCTTAAAAGCTTAGAGAACAAGAACATAGTATTCAGGGATCTCAGGCTATTCAAATTCTTCAAAACCATCTCTAATTGTAGGGAAGAAATTGTATCTCCCATATGTTGTTCTCCTCGTGAGTTAATGGCTCTAAGACAGTTTTACTTCTTCCCATATTAAACATGACTTATCCGAATCCATTGACAATCTGCTGTTTAGCTGTGAGTGCTTGATAAAAGAGTGATACAGTCATAACAAGTGGCAAATTATGAATGTGGAACTACTAATTACAGAACCCCTTACAATTAAGCATCCAAGTAAATTAGGCAGGGAGATGTTAACAACATGTAAGGTCAAGGATAACTCAATTAAGGAGCAGATAATTTTCTCAAGTGGGAATGTCACGTTTTTGTGAAGAAATAGTATCGGTATGGGGGGGCGGGGTACTCCACCGTTTGTCACATGGTAAAAATCTGTTCTTAATTTTCAGTCAATGGTTCTTCTGCTTCATAGCCAACGGCAGTATATCTTCGAATACGATTTGCTGGATCGGCTTTCTGCTGTCACCATGCCCAGCGTTGCTCGTCATACCATGCAGACTATCCGCTCCATTGGCTATTACCGGAATATATACAACCCCCCGGAAAGCAACGCTTCTGTTATAATGGACTACAACGAGGAAGGGCAGCTCCTGCAAACTGCCTTCCTGGGGACAAGCCGCAGAGTGTTATTCAAGTACAGACGGCAGACCAAGCTCTCCGAAATTTTATATGATAGTACACGAGTTAGTTTTACTTACGACGAGACAGCGGGAGTCCTGAAAACAGTAAACCTCCAAAGCGACGGTTTTATCTGCACCATTAGGTACAGGCAGATTGGCCCATTGATTGACAGGCAGATTTTCCGCTTTAGCGAGGACGGCATGGTAAATGCCCGATTCGACTACAGCTACGACAATAGCTTCAGAGTGACTAGCATGCAGGGTGTCATCAACGAAACCCCATTGCCTATTGATCTCTACCAGTTCGATGACATCTCTGGCAAAGTTGAGCAGTTTGGAAAATTTGGAGTTATATATTATGACATTAACCAGATCATTTCAACGGCTGTAATGACCTACACAAAACACTTTGATGCACACGGCCGCATCAAGGAAATTCAGTATGAGATATTTCGGTCATTAATGTATTGGATTACAATTCAGTATGATAACATGGGACGAGTGACAAAGAGAGAAATTAAGATCGGGCCATTTGCCAACACCACAAAATACGCTTACGAATACGACGTCGACGGTCAGCTCCAGACAGTTTACCTGAATGAAAAAATAATGTGGCGCTACAATTACGACCTGAACGGCAACCTCCACTTGCTCAACCCCAGCAGCAGCGCCCGCCTGACGCCGCTCCGCTATGACCTGAGAGACAGAATAACTCGGCTGGGCGACGTTCAGTACCGCCTAGATGAAGACGGATTCCTGCGTCAGAGGGGTACTGAAATCTTCGAGTACAGCTCCAAGGGCCTCCTCACTCGGGTGTACAGCAAAGGCAGCGGGTGGACCGTCATGTACCGTTACGACGGACTTGGACGACGAGTCTCCAGTAAAACTAGCCTCGGACAGCACCTCCAGTTTTTTTACGCAGATCTTACTTACCCAACCAGGATAACTCATGTATATAACCACTCAAGTTCTGAAATCACCTCTCTTTACTATGATCTGCAAGGACACCTTTTTGCCATGGAAATCAGCAGTGGAGACGAGTTTTACATTGCATCGGACAACACGGGTACACCGCTGGCTGTTTTCAGTAGTAACGGTCTCATGCTTAAACAAATTCAATACACTGCTTATGGAGAGATCTATTTTGACTCTAACCTTGACTTCCAGCTGGTAATCGGGTTCCACGGAGGCTTATACGACCCCCTGACCAAGCTAGTCCACTTTGGAGAAAGAGATTATGACATACTGGCGGGCCGGTGGACAACACCCGATATTGAAATCTGGAAGAGAATTGGGAAAGATCCAGCTCCTTTTAACTTGTACATGTTTAGAAATAACAACCCAGCCAGTAAAATACATGATGTAAAGGATTATATCACAGGTAAAAAAAAAAACGTTACTTAATTGCCAGACTGTCTCCCACTTGCTCAAAAATTTACCTTTCTGTGTTCTCATAATCTAGAGTCTGATTATCTGGGTGACAGGCTGAGGATATTGTCTGAGGAAGATCTGTGAAGAAATTCTGAGGGAAGATAATTGTTCAGAATAGTACTTGGCATTAACAACCATATCAACAATGTTATTTTAGCTTCCGGGTGTGTAACCTATGAACATCCAATTTAGACTGGAACTCACGATCTTGGTGTGAGTCCTCTTTGGAAAAGTTATTTACAAGGAAGTATTAAGCACTTAACAATGAGACTAATTACAGCAAACAAACAAATCAGGAACAGTGAAATAGCAAATAGGAGATCTTGAATCCATCTAATCTAGCTTTAGACATTGATTTAGGTACCTGCGTAAGAGATTAAGATCCATAGGTCATTAATAGCTTTCAGGTTTAGGTAAGGAATCCTAAATCTCGCACCTCCCACTGTCCTTACATTGCTTTAATATTGACTGAACAAGAAAATTTGGAGCATCTCAGTGTAGAGAGGGACTGAGTTTTCCAATGTACAGTGCTGAGTACCAGAGGAATACATCTCTTCGTCTCTCACTGCCTGAACTGTAACACTCAGCTAGGGGTCTCAGTGCAGCCCTGGGTTCTTCCAGTACTGTTACACATTACCCGGTGCTCTTACAATGAGAAAAAAAATGGACTCCTTGAGCAAGTACAAGAGTAAGAACCCCTCAAAATCATTCATGCAAATCACCTTACATGCGGATTAGTCAGACTTCATGACTCTGGGCTATTGAGCAGTAAAAAGTGCACATTCATGGACCAAACAGACCAAAGGTTAAGAGGGAGTGAGACCATAAGGCAAGGTACAAGGAGGGGTCTTTCTGTCACCAATGTACCTCATTAACAGGGCAGAAAATACTCGCTGGAACTTGGTTGGTATTTGCCGGGATAGGTTTTTGCAAGACCACAAATGGAAATTAGCTAAAAAAAAAAAGACTTTAAATGTGCTACAGGGCCAGTAAAAAGTAAGGAGTACACAGCCAGGAGCAGGGAGAGAGCTGAAAGTGACGCATTTAGTTAAAAAATTGCTCTCAAAATACAGTTTTAGTTCCTTTCTTAACATCTTTGATGTACACAATACGTAGACACACACAGCTTATCATTCATTACAGTTAGTAATTTGGCTGACTGGCAGTTTGAAATGCAGAGCCTCGTGAGGCATATCATTTATCTGGAAAGGTTAGACATTATTTTAAGGTAAATATTTTTATTCTTTTCACATTTGAAAAATTCCATTCCTTGTTCCACTTATTTGGACATTTCTTAAATGAAAATTACTAGACATGGTAAGGAGCACTGATGACTTCTGCTAAGCTTAGTATTTGTGAAAGATGGATCAGAAAGACAGAAACAAGGCAGAGCACTCATTCTTGCCAACAATTGTTAACCAATTAATTGTTGGCATCCCTAATTTACTTCTTAGAACATGAAATGTGTCATAAATAATGTTATCTAATCCCAATTTAATATCTTGTCCACTTGCTGATGCAACTGTAATACATTTCATTAGCTTTTCATTTCATTGCTCCAGCTTCATCTTGATGAGGGGGGAAGATTTCTCTCGAGACAAGGTGAAATAGCTTCCCAACCACCGAAAAGGTAGCTGACCACATAGGTGTTATTTCAGGGTTAGACTGAAGACAGTACAGGAATGCAGGCATAACAGAAGGACAGGATGTGCTCTGCAGCACTTTTTCTTTTTTGCTTTAAGTATTGATGATGACGTATGACATAAAGTGTGTTCATCCTGACCATGAAATCCCAACCAATTTAGGGTACATTAGGAAGGAAATCTCACTTTAATTGTGCTCCTGTATTTGTTCTGGAGGTCACTGAGGCTATCTGAACCAGTGAGGTGTGCAATGCCTTTCAAAGGAGGAGCATACTGCAACTCTTACATAGAACACAAGTTTTCTTCTGAAGTTCAGAACGCTGAGTTTTCTGCGTAAGTTTGCTATTCTAGATGTAGCACAAATCTAAATTCATACATATCAAAATGAAGACTGTTGAATTATTTTCATGTTACAGAAGGAAATCAACTATGCCAAAAGCTATTCTATGTCAAAATGATATGACTGCAAAATACAGAACAATTCTAATACTTTTTTTTTTTTCCCCTAATAATTCTCTTTCAGATGTTAACAGCTGGCTGGTGACATTTGGCTTCCACCTGCACAATGCCATTCCTGGTTTCCCTGTTCCAAAATTTGATTTAACAGAACCTTCCTATGAACTTGTGAAGAGCCAGCAGTGGGAGGATATACCAGTAAGACTCAAAACTAAACATACAAATGGAACAAGACAGATTGTTCTCTTCTATTCAGATCTTATTAGGCATGGATAATCCTGACTGGGTTACTTGCTAAGTTAAAGTCAAACAGTGCGTTTCAAACCTCAATTTTTTATCTACTTTCAAAAGAATTTAAGAAA
The DNA here is from genome assembly GCF_028858725.1 of Colius striatus. Classification (NCBI taxonomy): domain Eukaryota; kingdom Metazoa; phylum Chordata; class Aves; order Coliiformes; family Coliidae; genus Colius; species Colius striatus. The sequence goes on from NC_084761.1 coordinate 64,011,881, forward strand.
TTACAGATGGTGGCTTTTATTACAGATTTGGTAAATTAGGTACTGCCTTAAATAAGCTTTTATTTGCTTTCTGCAATAATAAAAGTGCAGGAAGACAATAATCAATGAAAAGAAGTTTAAGACCCTTTAAAGATGTCTAAGTTTCGTAGCAGAAACTACAGAGATTAGATTTGTACTAACACTCTGCCTGAAGGCAGAAACTGAACACTGTAGCAAAAATAGACTGTGAAATAAACAGAACAGGTGATATAAATTATGCATACCAGGCACCACTACAATTTTACTTCTCTTTAATATTAACCATGTTTTATATGTAAAGATAAAATATTGAAAATGAAATTACCTGAGGTAAAACCCATCACATTGCATAAAACCAAAAGTCTGGGTGCTTATGAAGTTCTTTAGGAGGAAAAAAAAGAACTTTAGTCCTGAAAACCTGCTATGATTTTAAATGATGGAAGAAATAAATGTGGGAGTTAAAATCTAAATCTGCTATTTAAATAAACTGCATTCACAAATCAAACCTATATACTCTAAGATCAAAGATCTGTGCCCTTGAAAACCCTCCAGTTCCCAGTTGAGAAGGTGTTAAGTGACTGTAAAACAGGCAATCCCATTGTGAGCAGTCAAACCCAGATCTCTTTTTACAAGAATCATGATAGAGAACTTTATGAGATTAAAAGAGGATATGATCTTGAAGAATCTTACAACCTAATTTAGACAAAAAATCATTAGAAGGGTGACCCAGCAGAAAGGAGCATATGGAAGCTAATTTTATGTGCATGAAGTGAACCGCTTACTGATATATGTATTTTTTATAGCCAGGGATTAACAGGGAAAGACTTTAGAGCACAGCATGAGAAGAGTGTCTCCCATGAGCAGCAGAAGCAGTGAAAGAGGAGCATTGAAGTACTCCAGGCAAGGTGGTTGTATCAGGAGATGAAATCTGTCATCAGGTGTGGCTGTAAAGAACTGTCAGAGGTTTTTTATTTAGATCTTGAAGGCTAAAGAAAGCTATTATTCACTAACACCAGCAAAGGTTCACCAGGAAGCAAACCCATCTGGTCACAGAGATGAGAGCAGACAGCTAGTTGTCAAAAATCTTCATGGAAGAGCTCAATAATGTGAGGCGTGTCAGGGGCATGTGACATGACAGAGAAAAAGAGAGAAGTGGGAGGAAAACAAAGATTCAAAATTTTCAGGTAGATGCTATGACTATGATACTGTGGTGGTTTAGCCCTGTCTGGATGCCAGGTGCCCACCAAGTCGTTCTCTCACTCCCTCTGCTAAACTGGACAGGGAAGAGAAAAATAAAAGTTTGTGAGTAGAGAGAAGGACGGAGAGAACGCTCAGCAATTAGTGTCACAGGCAAAACAGACTCAACTTGGGGAGAAAAGGGTTTGATTTATTAAAGGAACAATAAGAACAGGGTGATGAGAAACAAAACCAAATCTTAAAACACCTTCCCCCACCCCTCCCTCTTCCCAGGACTCTCCTTCCTTCCCCCTCAGCAGCACAGGGGATGGAGGACAGGGGTTGCAATTAGTTCATTACAGGTGGACTTTGCCACTGTTTCTTCTCAGGGGGAGGCCTCCTCACACTTCCCACTGCTAGTGTGGGGTCCCTCCCCACAGAAGACAGTCCCTCACGAACTTCTCCGATGTGGGTCCTTCCCATGGGCTGCAGCTCCTCACAAACTGCTCCGGCATGGGGCCTTCCACAAGGGCAGCTCCTCACACCCGGCCCCAACATGGGTCATCGACCACAGCAGTACCAAGCCTGAGTCCCTCACAGGACCACAAGTCCTGACAGCAAACCTGCTCATCTGTGGGCTCCTCTCTCCCCACAGGCTCCCAGGTCCTGCCAGGAACTTGCTCCAGGGTGAGCTTCCCACAGAGTCACAGCCTCCTTCAGGCATCCACCTGCTCCAGTGTGGGGTCCTTCATGGGCTGTGAGTGGATCTCTGCTTCCCGGTGGTCCTCCATGGACTGCAGGGGGACAACTGTCTCACCATGATCCTCACCACAGGTCACAGGGGGGCCTATACACCCTGTTCCTCCTCCTTCTCCTTGGTGTCTGCGGAGGTGTTTTCAGATTCTCACTCCCTGTTACTGCTGCAGTTTAGCAACTGCGCAACACCTTCTTCCCTTTCTCAGATACGTTATTCACAGAGGCATTACCTCAGTCACTAATTGTCCAGGCCTTAGTCAACTGCAGGGTCCATCTTAGAACTGACTGGCCCTAGCCCTGTCAGCTACAGGGGAAGCTTCTGGCAGCTCTTTGTTTAAAGAATCCATCCCTGTAGCCCCCCAGCTACCAAAAACCTGGCCCAGGCAAAACCACTACCGATACTCGCTTTTAAACAGCAAATGTAGCCAAGAGCCAGAAGTAAACGCACAAACCACTTGGTGTTTTGAAACACTGAGTGAGCTTTACCGAGCTCTGAGGTTTTACTTCAGAGCTCTGAGGATATGCGTTAAACAAACTTCGTCATTATGAAGTTGCTATAGCACCTCACTTCTCTCACTGATGAGCGTGCTGCCTAGAATGTATTTTGTGCTCAATAGCTTTCATGTAGGATTTACAACAGCTGAAATCCATACTTGTTAGCAAGTGCAGACAGGAATCTGCCACATGCAGGAAGAGTTGAGAGTCCAAGTCAATTCGTAATTCCCTGAGGAACTGTCCCCTCCAGAAAGCTGCTCTCATGGCAGAGCAGAGAAGCCTTTGCAAACCATTTGCCAGGCTTTGATTAGCAGCAAGGCTGAATTAAGGTTGGAGTCTGTTAATGATTCCTGCTTGGTCTTCCACCCAGAAATTTGGGAAAACTAAATAGGCTTTTGCCTCATTTGTCAGCAATGAATCATGTAGGTTAAATAGTATTTTACTGGAGGGAGAAGGGGTCAATTGGAAGACAAACTGGATCATCTACAGAAATCCAAATACTCCTTTTCAAAAGTGCAGCCAGAGCTATTTAAATCTTTCTCTCTCTTTCCTGCTGAGACAACTGCTAGGGCAGCTGTCTGCTCCCCACCTCTGTCAATACTAGCTCATTCACAGCTTGTAGCTGTTAAGACCTGGGGTTAGACAGATAAGCTGTGCCTATTCTGCACAGTTCTAAGGTCTCATCCCAACCACAGCTGACCCTGTAATGTGAGCTGCCCTGCTACCTAGCTCTGCTAGCCAGCCATTCCCGCTAGCTGCTCCTGCCCTCCTAGATGCTCTGGCTGTAACCTCAGCAGTGGTGCGGACAGGCCCCACCCCCCCAGCTATCCTCTCCCTTTTCCCAGAGTGTGTCTGGCATAGCGGGCTGTATATCGCTTTTAACAGTCAAAAAAAACTTCTTTCACAGATTCTGCTATCCCAGCTTTTCCCTCTTGTACTTTTGCACCTCACAATCACACCTCTTATTTCCTCCCCTTTACAGTAAGCACAACTACCCTTCCAATACGAACACGATACGGTAAAACATGAGCTTACCAAGCGAGCATATTTTAGACTTGCCCGCTGGTTCTTCTCATTCATTGTCCCTTGTCAGCAAAGCACTTTGCTGCGTGCAGGTTCGCACCCATCTGAGGTGCTGCAGAGAGAAGCTGCTCGTCACTCTCGGGCGGCATGTTCATACTTGGAGTGAAAGGGAAGCTCATGCAAATGATTTGGACACAGCCTTGTCACACATCCTTTTTTTAGCGGTTTCTGCAAGTATTTGCAAGAAAGAGCACCAGTCCCCAGTATCCATCTCACTGTTCTGTACCGTTTGCTTTCTTCTCTTTCACGGTCGAGACTATCATTGCAGCTTGATTCTCTTCCTTCCTTTAGCAGCTTGAGGGGTTTCGAGGGCCTCCCTGCACTTTGGTCTCAGACTGCAGCTACCTGAGAGACTCTTACCTCCTGACTCAGGGCTCGTTCCTGATAGAAAGCGCAGCTTCATGACCTGAAAAAATGTCCTCATTTTGGATGGACTCGTGGTAGACAGGAATCATAGTTCAACAAGCTCAGATGATGAGATGACACTGTAGTAAGATAGCTCTTACTAACCCATAGATGAAGATAGCTCTTACTAACCCGTACTAAGTGTTAGTATTGCAAAGGTATGTCACGTGCAGACCAGGAAGTAGCCTCTGAAGTTAAATCTCATTTTTGTGCAGGTTCTCGAGGAGACAAAGAGAAAAAGCGCCAAACACTGTCAAACAAAATAGTCTTGTAACTCAGCAGAACAAGCAGTATGTAGATTTAATTAACTCCTTGGCACTGTCAGTTGTGGCATATCCTGTTGTCGTCCACGGGCAGCACACCAAGAAAGCCTGGCTGTTTGGCACCTAGAGGGCTACAGATGGCTGGTAAAACTTCTGTCTGTTCTTGTTTACAGCCAATTTCTGGAGTGCAACAACAAGTGGCGAGACAAGCAAAGGCTTTCCTTTCCTTGGGAAAGATGGCAGAAGTGCAGGTCAGCAGACGGAAATCCAGCGGGGAGAAGTCATGGCTGTGGTTTGCTACGGTGAAGTCTCTGATCGGGAAAGGGGTGATGCTCGCCGTCAATCAAGGCAAAGTGCAAACAAACGTGCTCAACATCGCTAATGAGGACTGCATAAAAGTGGCTGCTGTTCTGAACAACGCCTACTACCTAGAAAACTTGCATTTCACCGTCGAGGGAAAGGACACGCACTATTTTATCAAGACCACCTCCCCCGAGAGCGACCTTGGGACGCTGAGGCTGACAAGTGGGCGGAAGGCGTTGGAGAACGGCATCAACGTCACCGTCTCACAGTCCACCACGGTGGTGAACGGCAGGACTCGCAGGTTTGCCGACGTGGAAATGCAGTACGGGGCTCTGGCGCTTCACGTCCGCTACGGCATGACGCTTGACGAGGAGAAGGCCCGGATACTGGAGCAAGCCAGGCAAAGAGCCCTCTCCAGTGCCTGGGCCAGAGAACAACAGAGAGTAAGAGATGGAGAGGAAGGCGCCAGGTTGTGGACAGAAGGAGAAAAGAGGCAGTTGCTAAGTGCTGGAAAGGTACAAGGATACGATGGGTACTATGTACTCTCCGTGGAGCAATATCCAGAATTAGCAGACAGCGCTAACAATATACAGTTCCTCAGACAAAGCGAGATAGGAAAGAGGTAACACACTGGCTTAGCTCAGGCTGCCAAAGAGACTTGTGTACCAGTGTCTTCTAAAAAGGAGACCAAACTGTTTTGCTGCATTACTACTTGAGCCTAAGCTTACATCTCCGCTCAGATTTTTTCTGTAGCACAATCCGAACAGACTCTGTAAGGAAAGGAGCGCCTTCCAGAAGAATGATACTGCTAATGAAAAAACTGTTTGTGGTTGGTTTTTTTTTTTTTCTCAATGACCTTAAAGGTGATCTGCTTTAAAGAATATGTTTACATATGCATATCGCTGCACTCAAGTTGGACTGAAAAGTATTTAAAAAAAGAAAAAGGCCTACAGATTTTGCAACAGGCTGTCTGTTCCTTTGAGGCACTGTATTTAATTAAGATACAGACCCATACAGTGTTTCCAAATATTACTGAATTGTTGACCTTTGCTTACGAGAAGTAGTCTCTCTCTCTCTCTCTCTCTTTTTCTCTCTCTTTCTCACTGCATAGGATGTGGTATATATCTGTTAATTTTAAAACGTGGGGCAAAAATTACTGTTTGTAGACAACCCAACTGCTTTAAACTGTGCTGCTTTCTAAAAGGACATTGGCACAAGTGACTTACGCTATCATGGGAATTTAATAACGGATTTTACAATGCTAACATGGTTTGCCTTGGGGGGAAAATGGCAAGTAGAATCCTTGTTGCAGATAAGCAAAGGAAACCCTGATTTTTTTGTAAATTATGTGAGACAAGTTGTTTATGGATTTTTATATGAATTACAATTTACTGTACATCAAATATTAGTCTCAGAGGAGTTAATTTATGTAAAGTGTTTAAAAAAAGTTTATACTTAAAAATAAAATGATAAAAACATGTGCTGTGTGTGATTTTTTTAAAGAAAAAAAAAGGAATTGCACCTTTTATGTTATAGCTGTACAGTATAAAGGATTATATTGTAGAGATATAACAGTGATGACTAATGTCCAAAAGTGTTAATATTTTTGTATTAGGTTCAAAGCTGTGCATCTATCACTCTGCTGATAGGATGGGACACCCCGAAGTGGCTGGCTGAATCAGACGGCAGCACCCTCCCCTCCCGTACCTCTCCTGTCACCCAGGCCAGTGTCACTTCATCAGTCATTGTTAGAAGGCACAGTAACCAAATAAGTCTCGTTTATTATGATGGAAGACTTTAATAGGTTGGGTTTTCCTTGTCTTTTTCCAGCCCTAACGTAATAAATGGACATTTATTCATACCAGGTGGGGTTTCTGTTGTTTTTTTAGAAGCTTCGTTTCACAATGGAGAGAATAGTGTCTCAGGTGCTTGGCAAATTGTAGGTAGAAGAAGAAGAAGAAATGATGTAGTTTCATCCAGTCATGTCAGCTTTGTCTTCTGTATAGTACAGCTCTTTTAGGTGTTAATAACTCCAGATAGAAGCAGCGTACCTCTGACCTGATGCTACAGAATTGCTCTTTAGGCAGGCAGGCTGTTCGGTAGGTTCATCTCCTGGCCTTCGGCTGGCAGATCAAATCCCATTACCGTGAACACTGAACCTGGGGATGGAGAGGAAGGTCCAACTCTAGTGCCTAGTCTGCATCTCCACACCACTGCATAGATTTGGCATGCTCTGCTCCAAGGCCCAGTATATTTGCTGCAGGACAGAACTGAAGCGTGCAGCTGGTTCCTTATAGGAAGGAAGCCTGTGGTGGCATCTATGGCATCTGTTCTACATCTTGGCTGAAACCATTCTTAGAGCTTTACTCTCACGAGCACTAAAAATTCAGCCACAACAATATTTTTAGGATGAGACGAAATTGGGGGGTTTTGATGTTCATTGAAATATACACAGTATTTCTATCCATGTATTATAATGACAAAACATAGTAAGTGAACGTGTCTTAACTATGAATGGTTCAAGTGGATGTAATAAAAATAGTTTTCTAACTGCTTTGTATTCTGAGAGTCTATGGTATTACATACTCTAAATTGCACATTAGGATTGTTTGATAAACAGATCTGAATTTCTCCCGGCCAAGTCGCCACCGAAATCTACAGTATCGGTGCTATTACTGTATGTGTGTATTTGGTAGAGCATACAGAACTAATTACACATGTAACGAATGCTAATCTTCTATTAGAATGAAAGCACAGATTAGTTGTTAGTATTTCTACCCTTGAAGTTTTGAGGGCCCAAAATTTAGAGAGGGTGGTATGTCAGACCCCAGAGGCGTGTTATTGATCTCCGTATTCTTTTTGAAGATGTACAATGCTGGGTGTTTGCAGTTCTGTTGGGTGGCTCTTCCACAGCACTGTATTTAGCATGCTGTAAGTGCTCTCTGTTGAAATAGGCTCATATTCTAAATTATGTCAAATGTTTCTGTTCTGTTTGAATATGAAAAGCTTGTATAACATGTCAACAATGAAATATATCTTCTACTTGACGCGTACCAGTTCCTTCTCCTTTGTTCTGGCACCAATAAACAACAAATTATAGTAGCTGTTGGTGATCATTTTAGATAAAATCAAATCAAGCCAATTAGTGGCCTTGTTAGTAGGTATAATGAGCCTATTTCTTGCTAAAAAAAGATTTGTGATTTGGACATGCTCCTGCAGGAAATAGTGACCTTGGGGAATATATAAACAAAAGATCTTTTTAAAGAAAAAAAAATGCATAATTAAAAGCAGCATATTACAAAAGAAAAAAAGAACTGAGATTCTAATAAGTATTTTAGGCAATGCCAGTCAAAATGCTATCCTGATATTTTGAGATGTATATTTCGTCTGATTTGTATTGTTCTTTTAATTTGCCTTCTTAACTTTATATGTGTCCTGAATTTTCCACAAATTGATAACTATAGATTGCATCTAGGCTTTCCAATAAAAGCCAACCCAATGTGTGCGTGTGTGTGTCTGTGTTTATATTTGTGTTTTATATCTGCACGTCAGATACTGCACCTGCGCTACCGCTTTCCTCCTCCCCATCGCATCAGAAGCAGCAAACTGGCCCAGTTGCACTGGCACTGATTCATTTGCTTCACAGTTGGCAGTATCTTTTGTGACTCTGTCCAATGGTCTCGTCTGCTAACTCAGCAGAGTGAATTACTCCGTGGGATCTCTCAGGTGGCCTACTTTAGAGAAAACATTAAATACATCTCACAAAGCCAAATCTTTTATAGATAAGGAAAAGCCAAAGAACAAAATAAACTAAACCACTTAGAACTCTTTTTCTCTCATGTCGTCCTGAGTAAAAATATGACAAAAAGTATTTGATTATAAATAATTAGGTTGGCACTGGTAGTTACATACACACGCAGAAGAGACCCATCAATCTGCCTTTACACCCACTTTGCAGGAACTGCTGACTTCAGCACTGCTACATGTCAAGAGACTTGTTTGATTTTAGTTTGAACAGGCAGACTTCACCACACTTACTTTGTAGTGACAACCTTGAGTTGATAACATGTTGATCCAGCATGAATCAGGTCACTCATCTTAGCTAACTGAGGCCTAATTTTGTTTTTTTAAAAAAACAATAACCAAAAATAAAAAGCCAGGAAGAAAGCTTTATACGTTCATACTTGGGAGGTGAGAGATTTGCATTTGACAAGGGAAAAGAAAAAAAATGGCACCAGTTACCACTGCCACTCTTCAGAGGCACTTTTAAAGTGATGGCTGAAAGGCTGTAAAAGAAAAAACACTGCATGAAATAACAGCTTAAAATGATTGTCTATGAGAGAATAGGCTGCATTTGCAGAGAATCTGAGATGACAAAATGTTTGAATTCAGTCTTCAAGGAAAAAAACCCAAGTCTTCTAAAAGCATTACTACCTTGGTTCGCTGCTGACTAGGGAATGGCAAGCGGCAGCTGTGCACGTGGGCAGCATGGGAACCTTTAGGAAGAGACTAGCAAGCCATTCTTCAGTGATGGGCAATGCAAAGCAAAGACACTTAGTGCAAACAGCTTCTAAGCAGCTTATTAGAAGCTGCTTATTTGGCACTTATTAGAAGCTGCCAGGGTTAAAAATAAGCCAAAGCAGAGAGCATCACACAGAGCATAAATTGAACAGCACAGACACAGTGAAATCATACCCCTAACTGCAAAGCCACGTCCAAACCAACCAGACTGATCAGCTTCTCATCTACAGCCAATTAGTGCCAAGGACTAAATATGCAATGCTTACAAAATTAAATTGATCTTTGACTGCACACACAAGTTGCTGTGGCTCAGAGATCCATTACAAAAAAAAAAAAAAAGGCCAAAATGAAACCCAGTTAATTGATGGGTAGTTCTCAGTTTTTCCCCCGGAGAAAGCAGAACACATGGTGTATAGCTGTCATGCTGACAGAGCCCAAGACTACAATTTTTTTCCTCCAAAGTTTTTAGCTTTGTGTCACAGTGACCATAAGAGGCAATCCTGAGTACTTAAGCTAGAAAAAAAGCCAAAACACTAATAATAAATAAAGCCCTGCTCCTTCGCCCCAGTCCAGTTTTCACCAGGAGTAAGACAAATAAGGGTGACAGCACTTAAGCACACCACCAAAATCTGAAAGGAAGAAAAAAAAAAAAGCTTGTCTGTTCATCCATCCCAGAAACCTGAGTATTTGCTGCAGATCACTAAAAACGTCTCGGGCTTTTCAGGGCGAAAAAATAGTTGGAGAGGTTTGTTTCTCATGTCACCTCCTAATCACAAGATAGAATCTTGGCTATTTCGAGGGTGAAAGAGGAAGGAGAACATGCTGTCTGGCCCTCCCTAAGTAACCTGATATGCTGGGGATGGAAGGATGGGGAGAGAGGTGGCCTAACAGAGTGAACTCACACAATACCAAGCAAATACTGACGTACTCGTGCCTTTAAAACAAACAAAATGCTGGCCTGATTTCTAGCATTGTAAAAAAAGCATGCAAGTCAGAGTTGTGCAAGGATGCAATAAAATACATCCCTGCAGAAAGATGAGTATGCTAAATATTGGACCCCGCTTCCACCAAAACAAGCTGAAGTGCAGCTCCTTTATTTAAGGACGTAAGACTCACGTGCAAGCTGGAAGGTGAGCAGTCATGTTTTCACAGCATCTACATTATGGCATTTAGTAGTTCTGCAGGTAAACTCCCCTGCTGTTAATTACTATAACTTCCTAGGTAAATTGAGTAAGCCTTTTAATTTACCAAGTTAAAATGCCGTCATTGAGGAATATAAATTTTTAGAGATGCATTTTTTTCTTTTCCTACTATAAGTCAAAGCTCATCGAAAAGTAATTACGCAGCTTAAAGTTAATGGTTCCCACAAAGCTCTCTTAATAAAGCCTCTTGGGATTCAGAAGGAAAAGGAGGAAATTCAGAAACTAAGAAAAAGGCTGGAAGGCAACAACATGTTTCAACTGGCTCTAGTTACTCAATCACACTTAAGCTGTCTGAGACAGCAGGGCTCGCACCATGCATTGGAGGCACGCGGGAAATTGCTATCCCAAAGCAATGAAGCATTTCCATGTTCCAAGCCTAGGAATAATTCTAAAACTGGAATTACAGGAATCGCTATCTAATGAACCAATTAACCTTACATCAATTAAAAGAAAAAAAACAAACAAAAACCCCAACAGTATGGGGAATCAGTTAAGAATTCCCATCTGACCATAACTATCAGCATGTGTCCCACAGCAGAAAGATCCACTCCGTTTTTGCGGACGAGAATTACCAGGGAAAAAACGGGCTGGGGAGGCTGTAGGGGTGTAGAAGACCACAACAATACTGGGAAGCAGATGCTAGTCACCATTTTCCACAATGATGGGGAAGCACATATAAAAAAATTAAAATTAGTGACGCCAGCACCTGCAGATGACAGAACTTGATGGAGTAGCAAATAACAGCTAGGACAGAGCAGTCACACAGAACAATATGGATCACTCGCTGAAGTGAGCCCATTCAAACAAAACGCATTTTAATACAGAAAACTCCAGAAGTAAAATGTCTCGGAATGAGAAATGCAAATCTTGCTATGAAAGGTATGTAGCCGCCTACAAGAAAGCAATGACTGGAAAGAATGAGGAGCGCATAATAGATAAATAACTCATTGTGAGATTCCAGTACAATAGTGGCAGCAATGAAGAGCTCAGCCACTGGAGAAGCTTAATGAGATTACTGGCCTTGTTAAACAAGGGAAAGAGGAAGGCAATGCTATCTCTTGCATATGGCACCAGCAGCACTATAGTCCCGGTGCATGCATGGTGAAGATACTATTAAAACCATGGAGACGGTGCACAAGGAGACATCACACATAAATCTGAGGCTTGGGCTTGGCAAAAAAAAAAAAGGCAACAAAAGGTGCTGTGACAACAGACTCTCAGGTGCCTTCACAGAAAAGAAAGAACACATTGTAGTAATGTGCTTCTAAACAGAGGAGGAGGGAAGAGGCAGTGAGTGGGAATGCAATTCTGATAAAATGCACATTAAGAATTGGATACTAAAAAAACAAATCCCAAAGCCCCACGGGGGCGAGCTCTGCTTTGTGAGTGCTAGAACAACCTCCAGGAGAAGTAGCTTCCAGAAGCTTTTGGCAAAATAAGCAGCTACTGAAATTACATGCAATGAATGCTGGTGATGGGAATTAAAAAACAGATGATGGCAATGACCATTTAGCTGCACAGGGAAACATTCTTAACTCTCGTAAACTGCAGGCCAGGGGGCTTGGGTTTGTCTTTCCCTTTTCATAGAACCATAGAATGGTAGGGTTGGAAGGGACCTTTAGAGATCATCTAGTCCAACCCCCCTGCAGAAGCAGGGTCACCTAGATCAGGTCGCATAGGAACATGTCCAGGCGGGTCTTGAAGGCCTCCAAGGAAGGAGACTCCACAACTCACCTGGGCAGCCTGTGCCACTGCTCCCTCACCCTCACAGTGAAATAGTTTTTTCTTATGTTTAAGTGGAACATTTTGTGTGCCAGCTTCATCCCATTACCCCTTGTCCTATTGCTAGCTACTATAGAAAAAAGGGATGTCCCAACCTCCTGACACCCACCCTTTAGATATTTCTAAATGTTAATAAGATCTCCCCTCAAGTCTCCTCATCTCCAGACTAAACAGCTCCAGTTCCCGCAGCCTTTCCTCGTATGAAAGATGTTCCATACCCCTGATCATCTTGGTGGCCCTGCGCTGGACTCTCTCCAGCAGTTCCCCGTTCCTCTTGAGCTGAGGAGCCCAGAACTGGACACAGGACTCCAGATGAGGCCTCACCAGGGCAGAATAGAGGGGGAGAAGACCCTCCCTTGACCTGCTGGCCACACTCTTCTTGATGCATCCCAGGATACCATTGGCCTTCTTGGCCACGAGGGCACACTGCTGGCTCATATTTAGTTTATTATCAATCAGGACTCCCAGGTCTCTCTCTGCAGAGCTGATCTTCAGCAGTTCGACCCCCAGCCTGTACTGGTGCTATTATATGTTTAATTTATTTTTGTTTTACTCGTCTGGTCTACAGTAATGCTGCTGTTGCTTCGTTATCCTCTCATCTTTTCTAACCCTGAAATATCCAAATTGATCTGATATCAGACTGAAGCCAATAAAGATAACTCTAAAAGCCCAAAAATTTTCACCAGATAGTGCAAGGCTGAGGCATTTTAAAAACACTCCTTGGTTTCCACAGCAGAGATGTGTTCTATTACTTTTTACAGCAGCTGATTATTAAAACTAAAATAAACCTCCTCTCTATTAATTTCTCTCCACAAGCACTGTAGAGGCCAATCTACCTGCATGTTTATGTCTCCAAGGCAGAGGCGAGTGTTTAGGTTAAAAAAAAATAATAATAAAACCTTGTCTGCGCCAACAGCGACTGCACTTTGCCCTGGGCGTACATTGCCCTCAATTACCGGCTCTCCCTTCCCAGGTGTTTCACGCTCTGTCAGCTCCGTAGAAGGCGGAACGGTATCTAGGCATTCCTCGGTGCAAAAAGGGGAGCTGCTGCCTGCAGCGTCGCCAGAGCTGGTACCCCGAACACGGGGATGACCGAGCTACCACCCTGCCTGACCCACGGATCGGCAACTGCTCGCTCCTGGGTCCTTTCACCCCCTCACGAGAAAGCTCAGCCTGGAAGAACACGACGGAAGTGCGCTCGCAGCAACCGGCGTGCCGCTGCTTGCCGAGGCGCGGCGCCCCACGCCGCCTCCGGCCCGGCACCAACACCGGCTCCCGTCACGGCTTGCCCCGCGCCGCCAGCGAGCAGGGCCGATGCAAGCCGGCGCACCCCGCGCCTCAATCCCAGAGGCGCGGCGCCCGCGCCTCAGGCAGGGACCCTGTGCCGCTCACTCTGCCCCGTCGGCACCCGCCGCCCGCCCTTGCCCCCAGCCCGGCCGGGCCGCCACACCGCCGCCCGCGCCCCTCAGCGCCATGCCTCGCGCGCCCCCTAGCGGGCAGGGGAGGCGCGGCAGCGACCCGGCCACGGCAGCGGCCACGGCGCATGGGGGGCTTGGCCGCCATTTTACTGGCGGTGGGGGTGGCGGCTGGTGTTGCTACTTGACCCAGCTCGCTGAGGCTGGGTTAGAGCTGAAATAAATAGCGTTGATAAAAGACAGCCTTAAGATGCTATGGGCTCTAGAGCAGCAACCCATGTGTGCCTGAAGCACAGCACCTGGCTGACCTAAGCTTGGTAGGGTCTTGCTGGGTCAAACCCAACAACACCTTCTTCTCCCCCTCCGTTTCCCCGTAACACAGCATACCTGCAGCCCTGTGCAGGAGGTGGCAGGTGCTTCGGAAAGGCTCATGGGACCCTGCCTGCAGCCCTGGACCCAGCTGTCTGCAGGCCAGCAGCACTGCCCCAGCCCCAGCCCTTGCTGCATTACCCAGCCACAATAGCAGGCCCTTTCCATGGCAGTTTAGCCCAGCTCCTCACACCCGGCAATGAGTAGCTGCACTAAGACCACCTTGTTCCTTTTTAAATGTAATCAAAGGGTGCCAGCTTGACTGCTGGTATATGTATTTAGTGAAATACATGGGGGTGTTTTTTTGGTTTTTAACTGCACAAAAGGTATTTGCAGATGGCTTTCATCTCCAGCCAGTGAAACACAACAGCGTATAGATCAACAGCTTCAAACAAAGAGCAGGCTGTTTCTCAGCTTAGCTGGAGGGGACGTGCTGTGGCTGGAGGCAGCCCGGCTGGTGGCTGGCTGTGGCCCCGGGCACTGCCGCAGCCTAGTGCCAGCCCTGGGCCGGTTGCTCGGCCGGCTATTTCAGAGCAACAGCTGCCTGGGTCGAGAGGGCGGAGGGGAAGTGGTCGGCATTGTGCGGCAAAGCATGGTGTGTGCACAGGCCTTCAGCGTTAATTTGTAATCTTTGCTCCTCAATAAATCAAGGCAGATGCCCCTATAAATCCTGCTCCTCAGGTAGAAAGCAGAAGGCCAGGAACTGCAAGGAGCAGAGAACAGGGCTATTTTTCTTTTCAGCGCCAAGAGTACATCAGTGACACTCAGTGCTGTGCTGGGTCAGGCCTTCACCCTCTGCTAAGTTAATACCAACAACTCCTTCATCTAAAGGGCAGATAGTAACAGTGGGGCCCCCCCTCGCACTTTTCCGCCTTTCTTTCGTCCTGTTGCAATAGCAGTAGCCTCTGAAGAAGCTGTGCTAATTAGTTGCTATTACACTTCTTGGGTGGCTGGAAGAACACACTGCCTCTGACCTCATGCTTTGCAATGTACCTTAACAGCTTATTACTGCTATTGCATGGTAGCAATGGTTCATTTTATAGTTACTTTGAAAGAGTCATTCCTCTAGTGCTGAAAAATAATCTAAGACTAATGCACAGTCTCTCCAGAAGACTGCTGTTAAACTGTCTATAACCAAGTGTCCAAACACTGCACAAACCTCTTTTGTTTGCTTAACATCGACTCACTAGCAATTAATATGCCTGACATAACAGTGCAATACAAGGCCCATAAAATCTGTAGCAGTAGGGGAGTGAAATGATTATAACTTTTTTCTTCTTCTTCTTCTTTTTTCAATAATACCAGACTACAGTTTGGGCACTGTAATCTTTTCAAAGCAAGAAGCTGAGCTGCATCTGAACAGATGTTGTTTACTGAAGCAACAATTAGCAATGAACCAGTCAAAATACCTGCTACCTTCCACAGCAGCTCAGCAGTCACTTGTACCCTGTGCCAGGAAACAGAGAGGCTCTCAGCTTCACAAGTACGATGACTATACTTAAGAAAAATCTCAACTAACTTTGAGAAAGCAAATACTTAAAATGTCAGCATCAGCCAGCCTCATGCTTATAAGTAACCCCACTGAACTCATTGTGAGCTGGGAGGCACAGACTTTGGCTCACACCAGGTGTCCCTAACACAGTGTTTTTCAGCTGCTAGGGGACAGGACATGATGCAAATAAGGTGTTAGGGGCAGTCCTACTGAGTGGGCTCTACTGGCTCTGGGCAAGGCCAGCTGCACCCCACTTCTGGGACTGAAAGCTCTGGGGAACATTCTGTGCAAAGCCATTTGCCAGGTCTGCAAGTCTCCTGGTCTTACAAGGCTTTTTAGCTTAGTTTGAGAGAGCAGCAGAATAGCAATAAGAGGAGGAAGAAGGTTGCAGAAGACAAAGGAACAAAGAGATAGCCATGGACTATGTTAAAGATGGACCTCCTGATTCCACGTCAGATGAAACCTAGAGATCTGTATGTTCCTCCCAGGGGAAAATCACTGGGGAGAAGGCAAGGCATCCCAGAGTAGCCATTTGTTTATTGATTATGGTGTGCTGCTGGCACCTATGAGTTTACAACCGGGAGTGTTGCACATTTCAGCTAACATGCTAATCACCTGACAGACATATATATTCATTCCCCAGAGACTGAGTGAAAATGTTGTTACACATCCCAGGTAAGGCTCAGAAGCCAAGCTACCAGGTGAACTGTAGCTAAATCATTCTAATGGCCTGCTACTGTCAGTTGTATGCCTTTCTCACACCTCTTCCCAGCCAAAGGTTCCCATCACTTGTGCCAGCACTTACGTACATCTGATCCTGTTGTCAGGCACTCTGAAGACCTAAATGTTGTGTCCAGTTCTGTGTCTCTCAGTTCAAGAAGGACAGGGAGCTGCTGGAAAGAGTTCAGTGTAGGGCCACCAAGATGATTAGGGAGTGGAGCATCTCCCTTATGGTGAAAGGCTGAGGGAGCTGGGACTCTTTAGTTTGGAGGACAATGAGGGATGACCTCATTAATGTTTACAAATATGTAAAGGATGAGTGTTAGGAGGATGGAACCAGGCTCTTCCCTATGATGGCCAATGATAGGACAAGGGGCAATGGGTATAAACTGGAACACAAGAGGTTCCAAAGAAATACAAGGAAGAATTTCTTTACTGTGAGGATGATGGAGCACTGGAACAGGCTGCCCAGATGGGTTGTTGAATTTCCTTCTCTGGAGACATTCAAAACCTACCTGTATGAGTTCCTGTGTGACCTACTCTAGGTGCTCCTGCTCTGGCAGGGGGTTGGACTAGATGATCTTTTGAGGTCCCTTCCAACCCTTAAGATTCTGTGATTCTGTGAAATGTCTTCCTCCCTGAGTTTCATTATCCATGGATCCTAGTTCTCTGGCATGCCTTCAGGCAGCGTTCAACAAGCATGACTATGGACCCAAGTGAGAGGATAGGAATAATGCAGCCAGGCTCATTGTGGAGACAAGGGAAAGGACCTGACCACAGTCAGTTTAAGCAGACTTCCCATAACAATTTTGGCCACCTGCTCCCTCTCTGGCCCAATACATAATTAATTAGTTAAACACAAAATAGAACTAACTTGAGATTGAGAATGTTATACCTCATACTAGCAGCAGCATCCTGGAGCTCTCCCCATCTGCGCTATTGGAGATGGAAGTTTAAGTCTCCAGGTTTTAAGTCCCCAGGCTGGCAGAGCACTGAAAGTAGTCTCCAGGAACCCAGGGAGGGCTGCCAACTGCAAGGGCGAGCAGGATGCTCTGCAGACAGGCGTCTGCCCTACTCCAGAGATTCCTCCTCCTCCTGCGTGAGAAGACTTGCCTGCCAAAACTGATAGGTACATTTCCACTAACAGCTGTCAAATCAGTGGCTCTCAACTAGAGAAAATAAAAACATTTTGACAGAAAATTCCTGACCAGCACCATACAATAAGCCAGAAACTGACTCATCTCATTACACCTGTAGTGCCTTAGAGGTCCCTTTTCTGGCTAGTCAAGTTGTCCTTTTGACATAGAGTTCTGATGTTAGAGACACGGGACAGCGAGTCATGAACTTGAGGAGTTTCAGTTAAATGAAAGAAAATGTGCTTCAAACTTTTACTTTTTGTTGGAGTTATATTTTTTCATGTTATCAGGAAATGACAGCTATCCCTTCTGCCATTGGAAATCCAGCTACAGTCACTCAGCCAGTCCAAAAAAAAACAAAGTAAGCGTGAGACCAGTACAGACCAGACAACAGACCAACACAGTTTCACAAAGTAAGTTTTCACAAAGTTTTCAGCAAAGTAAGAAATGGGAAACAGTGAGCATGATTTTAAGAGAGGTCTTTCAGATTTAGATGATAGGAACCTAACTATCCTTCCAGCAATCCTTACCACCTCGGAGCTGCAACTGCAGAAGTTTGGTCATTTTAAGATAAACACGGCAATGTTTACATAAATGTAAATAAAATCGAGTCACAGCATGCCTTACCTTTCAGGTCTATTAAGACCTACCCCATGTGGTGCTGTGAGGCACAAGGCCAAATGAGTTCAACGACCCGAGGAATAGAATAGTGCCCTCAAAGTGGCTGGCCTGAGGTGGTATTAAACAGAAACTTGAAATATCTGGAAGCAGAAGAGATTTGCATTTCCTTATTCCTGTTGGCATGTGCATAAATCACTGCAACTCAGTAAAGAAGAAGCATTTGTTTTCCAAAGTCCTATTTCTGAGTCAGAGCAGACAAGAAACATTCAATGCTAGGGATGTGATGCTAGATGACAAACGAAGGCAGACGTGGAGCTGACAACCCGCAGTTAAGAGAGGCTGGTGAGCCTGCATCTTGCAGCCCACACATTGCATCAGATCACACCATGCCTTAGCTCACTAGAACATGCAGCCACAGGAGCTCAAGTAAAAGCCTAACTTTACATAGAAGGTGCAAGTTGTAACAGTACCGTGGGAATTGAGGTGATACAAGCCCCATCAGAGGGTTCACACAGGCTCAGGGGCTGTAACTAATGGGATTTATACAACCTTTGATCAAAACATTTGGTGTTCCATTGCCAGAACATTTGTGCTATAGAAAATTTGTAAGAACAATTAGGATTTCTAGTGATATTCCTGGATTACGTTGCAGGGTTGGCAGCTGAAAAAAACAAGAAACAAAACCAACTGCTTATTATAGTAAAAACCTCTTGTTACTTACCAATCAACATGAACAGTAAGTACAGTGGTTAATGGTCGGGTATACCCCAATGCAAATATCCCCACCACGGAAGTGCTTGAGCGATGTGCAGCGTGGATGACTTTTTCATAGGGAGGAAAAGCAGAGGCTGCAAAGAGGGTTGCCCAAATAGCATAACCTTAGCTTTGTATTGTCTTCCAGACCAGTAGCCTCTTGCACATAAGGAAGAAGGCAGAAAGCCACCAAGCTTTACTCCCTGCCCAGAGTGACTCTTAACATCAGTTCCTGGCAGAGCAGTTTCTCTGCCCCACACTGCAAGCTTGGGACCTCAGAAGACCTTTCCCTGTGAATGTCCTTCAGGACATTCTGACAAGAGCAAAAAACATTATTAAAGCTCATGCTGTGGCATTGGTACCAAGCCTATGCCACAGCATGGGTCAGGTGCAAGGGCAGGTGGTGTCCCAGTGCTGGTGATAGCACAGGCCCACTCTGTTGGAGATGGTTCAGGTCCTGAATAGGAGATGGGAAGCAAAGTGGAAAACAAAAGAAATGCAGAACATCAGTAGCAAGTGAAGGAGCAGGAAGAAAGCCTCTGTACCTCAGTGTAGCACAGAGGAAGAGCAGGAAGAAAGCCTCTGTACCTCAGTGTAGCACAGAGGAGGCAATGTCACAAGGGTTGTAGCAGGGGAGAGGGCTTCAGGCCCTGATCTTGCAAGCAGTCTTGTACTATATAGGACCTCTTCTTCATCTGCCTCTCAGGCACTCACTGTCTTCTATTCCTAATATGTCTCCACAAGTTGAAAGTATAGGCATGGGCTGAAGGGTCTGTCTCTCCATCTAACCAGGGCTACAAACTTCAGCTTGTCATTCCCAAGCCATTCCAAGCCTCTGTGGGAAAGGCAGAGGGGCAGGGTCCTTTTTCTCATCTCCAAGCCACCAAGCTTTTCCCTCGAGTGCTTTGCAAATGCCGGAGAAGACTTAACGCACCACATGCTCACAGGAGCAGCAAACAAATCTTGTTAATGGTTTCTTGATAATCTGCATGCCCAGAGAGAGCACTTATTACTTCCTCAGACTGAGAAGCACCATCTAGGAGCTTTCTTCCCATTTATTTTAGGACATATTCTCTCACTACTCTGCTGGGAAAAGCCAAGGTGAAACTGTTCACTCTTCCCCCTCCCAAACTTCTGTTTCAGGCTGTAATAACTTTAGAGAAGTATCTGTCTAGGGTATTACCCTAGGCAGAAGTGGAAAGTTTCCTAGGGTGAAACGATACAATTACTGGCCCACTGCTCAGCTCTCCCGCTAGGCAAGCTGGCCTCAGAAACAGCAGTAAGAGGCTCATGAGAGAGGCTACGCACCTTCCAAGGCCAGGGGTCTTGTAATATTTCACACCACAGGGGAGAGGAGGAGGTGAGAACAACAGAGGTTCTTAATAAAACTTAGTTCTTTTGAAACATTGCTCTCTGAAGTGCTCATTGTACAGAGAAGCCAAGCTTTGTCCCCATTTTACAGAGAGATGATAAGAGTTGCAGGCAACAGCAGGACAGGAGTGGAGTCAAGAAGCAGACTCCAGGTCTCTCAGTTTCTGCAGGTCTAATGGTAGGAACAGACTGTCATCGTAGGAATCTTCTCATAATGACAGTTTCTCCACAAAGGCACTGACAATTAATTTTAAAAACATTCCCACCACCAGTGGTGGAAGATTTCAATGCTGATGTAATTCTCATGGAAATGAGATTCAAAACAGGATCCACAGTTCCCCATAAGAGAGTAAAATGTTAGCTTGTACTACAGATGCTTTTCAATGAGCATTCAAGCCAGTTTCCAAACATCAGTTTAGAAGCTTTTCAAACTCAGGCATGTCTTAAGCCAGTCAGCAGATGCTCTGAGGAAGTTTTGCACTTGTATGAGATCCTCTAGAGAAAAAGGAGATCTTCAAAGGGATAACAGTATCTACTTCTGATTAAAAGCCTAGCTTAGTATGCTGCTTGAACACCACTGGGTGCATCCTGCATAGCACATTCTGATCAGCAGAGCATTGAACATCCAGAATAAATATTTTTCTTGTCCTGTTAGTTTACATGAAGTTTAGGATTTTAGATGATTCTTGACTGAAGCAAAAGCACCCTGCAGCCAGCAGAGACAGCCCTGGGCTGACTCATTTCAGAAACAGTAGCTCCTGCTCTGCGCCTCCTCACCTTCTGTCCCAAGAGCACAAGGAATCACGACAGAGATCCTCTAGTTTTCCAATGGTGATGTTTTTTGGGGTGGCATGCAATTCTTAGCTATCAGCAGCTCCTAGAACTTGGAACAAGTAATTGAGGAAGTCCAAGTTGAATTTTCTTGTGAATGTTGAATGCACTGCTGTCTTTACAACTCTCCCATTCTACGCCACACCAAATGCCGTGCTGCCATAGCGGCAGCCCAGGCTCCAGACATTGATGAACAGTGAGCTGAAAATCAACTCAAACTGCATTGCAAAAGACGTTACCCATACTGATGGTATTTTAACCATCAGATGGGATTTCTTTATGAGCTACCACCAAAGTCTTGCTGTCTAAGTAACCTGCAAACTAGTCCTCACTTGTTCTTCCATAAAAGAAGTTATGCTGCAATACCCCTTCCAAAGGGCACCTGTGTCATGCCTCTCTCTACCCCGAAGTTACTGGGAGTTCAGTCTGATCCCCACATTCCCCAGCAATCCTGACTTCCTGAGTGATTTGAGGGCTTGTTAGCAGCCTGCCTGTATGTTCGTGTAATGTCTGTTAGAAGAGAAAACCTCAGCTGAAGCATAGATGTTTGTTTTATTAGCACAGGTTCTTCTACCAGTTCTCTGGGGAGAAAAGAGGGAACTGATTTCTTCCCCACAAATATATCTACTCAGACTAAGTAGTAAGAGAGTGTAAAGCAGCTTCCAGTGCTTGAACAAGAATAACAATGGTATGAACAGGAGAAGCCAAGAGAGACATTTTGTATGCAGTGAAACTCATGTAAGCTACAGAGTCTGACACCAAACGGAAGAACGGCCAACGAGGGTCAAAAAAATTACATTGGGAATCTCTGCACTACTTTTAAACTAGAAGTGTTGCCTTTTGCCAGTGGCCTTTGGTGTAGTTTTCACTGTGTTTATATGGTAGCTATTCATTGTTGGGTAATTATCTTGTTTTATTTTTCTTTTTACTTATTGAATAAATCAAACTAATAAAAATCCAGCCCACGATTGCCATGGGAACACTCCAACAAGGACAGATGCAGTGTATAGCTGTGAGGAAAGAAAGTAGGCTTCAACTTTATTAGATTATACACAAGGCAATCAATACAACTTAACACAAACAGCCCGTGTTTGTGGGCTCTGCACTAACTATCCAGAAGGCTCAATCAGTAACTTTCAAGGGCCCTGCAACACCAAACCGTAGCAAGCACCACACCAAATTTCTATAAGGGCACACACTCCAAAACATGCTCTTTCTTGCCTTTCCCTCACGTCCTTCAGAAGTGAATCTCAGAAATCATATAGTCTACTTTTCCAGCCCATAGACATGCCAAGGGTTTTTTGCCTCCCTAAATCCACTAGATCTGTGTTGAATTCTTGCTCTGGCAATCCCAGAATTTGCATCGAAAATTTAGTCCTAGTTCAAATAATACATTTAGACATTTTGAAACAGTTCCTGAAAGCAGAAAGCAATTCAGTCTCAAACAAATCTAAATTGTTGCTTAGCTTAACTTGGTCACTGTCCCTGCAAAGATAGATGACAAGAGATGGGAAAATAGAAAGCAGAGAGGAGAGGCGATTGAAGCGATAAAGGGCCTAGAAAGCTCATAGCAATTTTTCTCCTTAATTTCCTCATATTCAAGGTAATGCCACTGAGAGAAAGCCAACAAAAAGAATTACATGCACTGCCCAGACTGTATTTGTAAAAGGCAGTCTCATCACTCCTGATCCTTTGTATCACTGGCAGTGAGGATTGTCTTTCTGGACACTGCAGGGAGAGAAGGTGCCAGGCATTTGATTAGGCCAGATCACAGCCTCCTTAAGTCCCCCAGCTGGGAGCCATCTGGCAGTAACTCACTCTGTGCAGGTCATCCTTTCTGTTGCAATGCCTTTCCACCTGCCAGAGTGCTGTGATTATCCTCCCTGCTCACATCCTCTTAAACTTGTCCCAGCAGTGCTGACAAGACCCCCCCCCCCACCATTGCAGTGTTAGGAATAGGCCATGTCTCCTTTCTGCACTAGGCATCCTGAAGCAATCCTAAGATGTCTTTTCTTTATTTCTAGTCCTCTTCTGATGACAGTTCATTGGGAATCAGCTCTATGATTAAACAATATCTGCACTGAGAACTTTGCAGAAGAAAAGGTTTGCTCCCTCTACCTATACACTGTCTGCTTCTGGGATTAATCGCTGTTTCATTTGCAGTACCAGCCAGTACTGCCTCCAGTCACTAGCCAGAAAGATGTATACCGGCAGATCTGCAGCACTAGGCCTGCAACTTCAAACCACACAGGCATCTGTCTTCCGTATTCAAGTTACGTAAGCCACCAGTGGTTGATATGTCTTGAGACGTTGTTCATCCAGGACAGCCATCCAGCTTCCACTCACACTCTCTTGCAACATCTCCAGGACAGAGCTTTGCTCTGTCCTGGAGATGTTGCAAGAGAGTGTGAGTGGAAGCTTTGCTCTGTCCTGGAGATGTTGCATTATTCCTATTGCATTTCTCAGCACTTTGTGTTCTTAGTCACCATTACATTGCACAGCAGAGTAACTGGTACATGATGCCACTGCTGCAGGGGAAGGAAGGCTTGTGATTGTGATGCACTGAAAAATCTTTTAATTAACAAACAAACTCAGCTCCAGCTCAGAAGGGGTCTTGTTCACTTGCCTGATTTCAGCTTTGAGCTTTCTGAATGGAAGTGATTGCAGAGCGAGGAGCTCAGAGTTGGAACTGTTGCTTCCTATTCCAACCTATTCATGATGTTATTTGTCTCTCATTTCCTCCTCCATGAAGTACTTAAGCAAAGACTTAAAAGTAATGTCATTATTGCTAACAAGATTGTGTTTATTCTCTATTGCAATGCACAAGCACACACGGATATTGAGCACTGCCCGATTTACCTTTACCATACTATTAAGTTATTGCAACACCTTAATTCTCATCTCTTCTGATCAAGTAGTTTCAATTAATTTAAAGTTACAAGTCAATTGTCTCCTCTCCGCTTAACCCTTTAAAGTGTACTTTTTCTTGGAGGCTGAATTGCCAATGAGCGGCCCTTGCTAGCAAAACAGAGTTTTCCAGAGTTCTGGTTCACTTTGCTTGTTGTTGATCCTCATTACGGCCAGCCTGCAATCATAAACGAGACATGGTAGTTCTGTAAGTGAAAGATGTTTCTCATTTAAGCATAGGGCTGCATTTCCATATAAAATTGTTGTTTTCTAATTAGTGTGTAAAGGTTGGTATCATTCAGATTGCTAAAATCTGTCTTTAAAATAAGATATGAATATGTATTTAGTCACAAAATCAACGTAATAAAATGTTCTGTAGCAGCTACTCGATGATTATGTGGCAAGGCATATGTTTTCAATACTGATTTAGCTAAAACCAGTGATTGACTCATGAGGAAGACTGCCTGCATGGATAACCTTAGGAAGGTGCTTACTTTCTTCATTGCAGTACTTGATTCCAGTGAGGATCGCCCAGTAGACCAGGATGCTTGCAAAGAGGCAACTCCTAGCAAGAGAGCAGAGCCAAAAATAAAAAGTACTGTTAAAGCATTGTCAAATCTGAGGAAATGCTGATCTGGAACCTAACTTTGCAATGACTCCTAGCCTCAGCTTGGAACCAAAATCCAACCTCTGAAAAGCCTTGAACTCTGTGAGTTCACATCTGAGTCCAATCAGACATCTCGAGCCCATTTCCAAGCAGAGGCAAACTGAAAGGCATGTGGTATGCTGGGGAGACAAACCGCAGATGTTTATTGTGCCCTTGTGCCCTTAGCAATTGTTTTAATGGGTTGGAGCTCCTAGGAGACCATTTGACTTTTTGTTCATGTCTATACTGTTCTCTTATAATGCTGACTGTGCAGAAGCCCAAAGCTGTCAACAATGTGCTTCCAGTGTTATTTCAAGGAAAGAAAAGTGAAGTGACATCTGATCTGTTAAGAGAGGATGGGGAGCGGGGGGGGGGGGGAGTATTTTTAAAATATAAAGCAACAACAAAAATCTGTATGGAATCGATATTGCAATCGATACCTTCTGCCCCGTTGGAAAGCACAGCTAAGGCTGAATCACAGGTCTCTCCTTCCCTGTTGCAACAACTATCCATTAAAAAGACTAGTACTTACTTTGCTAAGACCGCATTGTCAGTAAGTGTTCTGAAGCTCTGCAATAATGATTATTGTGCAGTATTGCATTTTAATAATTCAAATAAACCATGGAACATTATGTTCTCTATGTCTAAGTAAATAGTTTGTTGCAGCTCCAGCCTTGAAAAGCATCCTCTACTTCAGTAGAACTGTCTCTGCAGAAAGGGGCATTTTGAAACCACTGCTTGCCTTCACAAAGAGCAGCTCTGGATGCTGCTGGTATCCTCCGGCCTGTGCAGAGGGAAGAATCCATGTTTGTGAAGGTCATCATCATGCAAGAACAGTAGCTGAGTGATCCTTTGCTGTCTGTAAGACTCGTGCAAACAGGAAGATCTATTCATGTGTCAGGCGTTTTAGCTCCTTTCCTTTATTCTTCAGTCACATTCAGGCAGGAGTGACACCATGTTATTTCATTTTTTAAATGTCTCTACAGGACCCTGGCTTGAACACAGAGAATGTGAATTGCAGAAGTTACTGGGGTGAGATACCAGCACCAGCCATAGTGAATTCCCTGAGTCTTCTTACATCCAAGAGCTGAACTGCACAAGAGAAAGAAAGGATCATCCTTCCACTTCGAGATGAAGCACAGATAGTGAGAGAGGCTTTGTAAAGGGCACTAGTGAAGGATGAGTGAATCAGGAAGAAAGATTCAAGGACAGTGGAGGTGAAGAAATGCTACAATTTTGCAGGAATGAGTAGAGCCCTCCAGGAAAGAAAAAAATGAACAAAATTGAAAGAGAAAATAGAGGGCAGGATTTAAAAAAAAAAGAAAGAAAAAAGTGTGATTACTCAAGGACATTGGTTTCAGAGGAAGAAGAGCTAGAAAACTCTAGCTTAGGCTAGAAAGTTCAGTAGGGAAGGCTGTCAAACATGGATGTCTGCTAATTAAAAATATGCTGTTAATATTGTTTAGTTGGACTAACATATGACACACAAATTCTTGGATCTCCCTAGTCACTGGCAATTTTACAGACTGCTTAAAGAGCATGAAGATTTCACTTACTGTTTTGCCCTAAACGCAATCTTTTGTGGCCACTGAGATTTAGATAATAACAAAAATGCAAATTCTCCAAAAGTGAATGACAGGGTTTTCTCTTGCTGAGGGCACGAAGCTGCTTTTTTTGTTGGGGTTTTTTTTCAGTTCTTAGATGAACATGACAACATATATGCCTTAAAAATTTATATGTCTTGCACAGTTTCACTACTAAAAGTTGGGTGACTCTGTTTGCTCTGAGTGGAACAGTGAAGACAAAGGACATTTTCTAATCTGCTAAATCATATAGCACAAGGATCTCTCCACTGTCACGCACGTGGTTTTCCACAACCCTCAAAACATAAGGTTAGATGGGATATTATCAGAACTAGAATCACTAGTGTATCACTAGAAAATGAAAGAAAGAGTTGCTGCCTATTAAAGTGCAAAATAACCTACTGAACAGGAAATGGATGACTGGCAACAATAAATCAAAGCTTAATAAGGGTTTCCATATATGTGGGGTTTTATTGATAGTAGAGAATTGAAGAGGCTAATATTTCTCATTCAAATTTACATAAATATGTTCTTTACTGTCTACTAGGTCAAACAGAGCCCCGTAGGTACAGACACAATTCCCCTGGCTTCCAAGAAGTGAAAGTACACATGCTTTTGAGGAATGTGTTGCTCTGACAAACAGCAGAGTCAAAAGTACTCTATGACAGGTAGAACGTTTGCATTTCCATTAGCGAGGTCTTTGTCAAATAAAATCCCTAAAGGCAATGAAGAATGTGTGTGGAAGGAAAATGCAGTGTATTAATTTACCCCCCCACCAAAAAAAAATCACCATATGGTTCAATGAAATGTAAGTTAAGATAAAAGGCAGAAGGAAAAGATTTACATTCCAGGGGGCTGTACAATAAAAGGATAGTGATTTATGCATGCTTTTGCCACAGGATAGCCTAGAAAAGAAATGCTTTTAAATAGTTTGGCTGGTTGGTAATTTATCAAGGACTCAACTCTTCTATCCTGTTCAAAGTTAGCAGCTGCTCAAGTAATGCCATTAAGGCACAGGAGTCAAAAATGAGTCTGCGCTTCACCCACTTAGCTCCTCCCAAAAACCTGGCCTACATCCTGGCCGACATACTCAACTACTTGCAAAAATAAGGCCAGTTTTTATGTGTTTTGAAGCTTATCAAAATGTAGATACATTTTAAAGGATAGTGCTTCACCTTCTTGGCTGATCTCTTTTAGAAGTTACTGTAAAGATTATTGATTTTAATGACTTTCCTGTTCTTTTATGCTCTCTGACCCCTGTTTTTATGGATTGAATTCTTAGGAGAAATTAACAGATCATCAGTGGCATTACAGATAAAACAGGATATTATTTAATGTGGATAAAAATGTCAGAAATTGGTCCTAAATTTAATTTGATCAGCCTTTAAAACACATTCATGTTATCACAACTAACTCTGACCTTTTTAGGATGTCTATATCCTGCATTAGTTCTTCATTTGTATTCCAGATATTTATCATCAAGGGTCACTTTATCTTGAAACTGATGGAATTAAATTCACAGATTTGTCATGAGGAATGCCCAAAGAAACACAATCATTTATTAGTTCATACCAGTTACTCCAAGTACAGCAGACTTGAGAATTCCTAAAGTGCAGGGAGGGCTTAATTGCTGCTTATGGTCCTGGACACACAGACCAGGCTACTCGGCTTGAGGAAGGAAATGGAAAATAATTTAATCCCTCACCAACTAAAGCATAACCATAAAACCCCAAAACATAACCAACACAAAACAACACAGAGTGGTACAATGATGAAGAGCACAACCAGCCCTTTAAGACCACGTTCTCCCCATCCCTCCCCTCTTCCCAGACTCAGAACCATGATCCTGGTGTCTTTTTCTCCTCCCCCACTGAATAGCTCAGGGGGGCAGGGAATGGGGGTTTCAGTCAGTCTTTTCCTAGTGGTTCCTGCTTTTTGTCTCTCCTCAGGGCAGGTGGGCTCTGCACCAGTTCTCGCTGCACCTCCACAGGGTACCCCACACACCCAGCAGCCCTGCATGGGCCACTCTGACATGCATTCATCCCAAAGGCTGCAGCTCCTTTCTGCCTCCTGTCTGTGTCTCTGCAGCCCACAGGCTCTCCAGCACAGTCTGCACCATGGCTGCCTCCTCACACAGTCCCTCGCCTGTCCAGGTGCACTCACCCGAAGCTGCTGGTAACTCTCAGTCCTGCCGTTGCCCTGCATGGGTTGCAGGGGCACAGCCTGCGTTCTCGTCACGGGTTGTAGAGGGGTCTCTGGTCTGTCGCTCCTCCTTCCTTCCTCCTTCTCTGACTGTAGGGTCCACATGGTCACCTCCATCTTGTACCACTCCTGCACCTCCTCCCAAACACTTCAAATTCCCATCCCTAAATAGTGATGGCAGAGGAGCCAGATTGGCCCAGCTGGGCCAGAGGTGGGTCTAAACCCAAGAGCTGGAGGAGAGTCCGAGAACTCTTTACTGGGTCTGCACTGCAACCCCTTCCCCTGTTACCAAGCAAAAGCTGCTCCTTGCTAAGCCATGACACAAGGTTATGAGGTGACTAGCTTCAGAAGTGTAAGTCCTAACAGTATCTTCCTGTTCAATGGCATTTCGTCTCTAAAGTTATCTACGAGCTTTCAAAAAGTCTTTCTAGGAATAAATCAGTAAGTTTCATGAAGATCACACCCCTCCAAAAAAAATATCTCAGCTGTACCAGAATGAGAGTGCATGTTCTGAGCTACAAACAACATGTCCATGAAGAAGCTGTGTTTTTTCCAAGCATTAAGAATTATCCCCTCAGATGAATTAAAGAGCTGAGAGACCATGCACACCAGGCAGCATCCTGTTTTCTATTTGTTCAGAAACAGGTGTAAATAGCTTTCATTATGCTTTTATAAAACAGTAGGTTTTCTAAAGGCTCTACTAAGTATTCCTTTCTGGTTTGGGCTCTTTCTGCCTCTGTACTTATTTATTTCTGCCTCACTAACTTTATTGCTAGCAAAGTTTTTCAGTGTTTCTCTCTATTTTTCTCTCCCCTTTTCATACAGCAATAGATATTATTCAATTCCACAAATGCATACAAATGGTTTCCATTAGAATTTTAATCTACTCTCAAAATGAAAGAAAAGCTTTGTATAAATCTTTTTAAATTACCAGAACATAAATTCAAACAGGGACATCTCCACCTAGGCTGAGCTGGGGAGTTCACAGCCCGCTGTCCTCGTTCATAAATTAATTGAGGTCTCTTGCTGCTGTAAATGAACAGTGCATCCTGCAAAAGATCATATCTGTCAAGATTGCAGATTGGTTTCTATCAGAGTTTGCAAAAGTCAGAGCGCACAATGCTTTCATTATGTCTATGAGTATGGCTTCCCAACTGGAAAGAAATGTGTGTTTTGTTCTGTTGGGCCAAGATTTACAGAAAGCAATTTTCCTCCATGCTTCAGCTATGACAAACCTACTGAAAAATGTCATTTCATGACTTCTTTCATTCAGTCACCTTTTTACTGACAAATATATATTCTTTCTGCTCCATGTGTACGCACCAACTGTGACATTTAATGGCCAAGGAAGGTTAATCACAGGTGAGCACGTATCCCTCTTAGATATTGCAAGCTATACTGCATTCACTGCAACTTCTCCATTACAAAGCAAGCACACAACTACCTGCTTTATATTACAAATTCATAAATTTTTTAAAAGGCTGCCTGAGATTCTGAGCACCAGCCAGCATATCCATGAATACCTCTGAGGTGTCTTAAATTACATTAGGGTTGTGACAGAGAGTGAAGAGAGTCAGAGGCAAGGTGGATATTATTGAGTCCTCAATATCATTTTGTTTCTTCCCCTTTGACTTCGGGCTGTGAATCTGCAGGCACGAGGGAGGTGGATTAAAGACAGGGAATCAGATCCCAAAGTTGGGAAGCAGACGTGGTTTTGCTTTGGTTTTGGTTTTTTTTAATGAGTGCTGAATTTAACAATGGTAGCAGGGGCTTTAGACACATTAATACCTGTTTACAAGAGTTTGGAAACTAAAAGAAAGGTAGGGCGAACCAAAACAGCTTTACACAAGTAAGGAGAAAAAGTACTATTTCAGTTTGCCGGTAAGGGACTAAAATCCACACACAACACATGCATACACTTCCTCCCTTGCCTGTGTTGCCTGTGCTGGACCTTTTCTCTTCACAGCTGAAGCTGTACAGGAGGCACTCCCAAAGCAGCACAGTGCCAACCCTCCATCCCTACCACTCTTCTTTAAGACAGGAAAAATCTGCCTGTTGGGGTGCACTGAAAATTGTCCAACAATTGAGAGTGGTTTATATCTGGAAGGAATAGAAAGGCATCATACTGACCCTTCAAAACAGTGGGGAGATTTGCCGCAACTACAAATACCGGTCACAGAGAGGTCTTGGTGATCTCGGTACACAAAAGACTAGAGAGGCAGGGCCAGAAGGATGAACTATGGCATTTTGTTCTGTAAATAGACATACAACCTTTTAAAGGATGCAGATTGTTTATGTGTCAAAAGTTAATGTGACTGTTAATCTCTATTTCAGGGCTTCTGCCTTAGCCTTATAGTGCCAACCAGTTATGGTCTGTGAAACAAAGGTGGCTGTCAGCTACAGGAGCCAAATACGTACTGGAAATTAATTATTTACTTGGCAGGCTCAGCAGTCACTTTATTATCAAGGAAATGGGGGCAGTTTAGCTGTTTTATTAAATACTCAATAGTTATGACCTGTGTCACACAGGTGACATTTGGCATCCCCGAGTCATGAGGCTCCCTCTTCCCACCATGAGTCAGGAACAGCACGCTGTCAGACTTCTCCACGAAAAACACTTGCAGGTGCAAACAACAGCAGTTGTCCTGGTAGTCTAGTTTAGAAAGTATTTAAAATAAGTATTTTAATTGTACAACTGCTCTGTGCTGGGCTCACACAACAGGCAGGAAATTTCAGACTGGAAGTTTTTATTGCAACAAATTACAGACTCTTGAAGATGTGGATTGCAGTGGAAACCCTGATAACATGTTCACCATAGCAGGGACCAGGCAATATGGTGGGAAACAAAATCCCTGCTAAGCAAAAGTTCATGCCTACGCCTCACTCCTCTGAACAGTAGCAGGAAAAGAAAATGGGAAAAAAGAGAAAAAACCTCAAGTACCTGTTAGTCTCAAACACAAATCAAAGTGCAGCTGCTGGGTTTTTTTTTTACAACAGCGGTTTGGTCCCCAAAGCTGTGTTGTTCCCATTAGAGGTCGCAGTGATGCTGTCAGAAAACCATTCCTCCAAATATTTAATTTTCCTCATTTTAACACACTCTCCCCTAGTTACAGTCTTTTGAACTGAGTCGTCTTATAACTTCAAATATTTAGAAACACCTCAGTGCCGTTTAAAAATGACATAAAGAGGTTGCCCATTTCAAGTTTTCCCTCATCCCTGGGTTCCCAATCATTGTTACATCCTCTCTGTATTACTCAAAGAAGAAACTGCCTTAGACGGGACC
Source organism: Colius striatus (assembly GCF_028858725.1). Classification (NCBI taxonomy): domain Eukaryota; kingdom Metazoa; phylum Chordata; class Aves; order Coliiformes; family Coliidae; genus Colius; species Colius striatus. Next base: position 64,043,214 of record NC_084761.1, read on the forward strand.
TCAGAGTGCACGGAACACCTGGCAGAATAGTCCTGTGAAGAAAGAGAACTTCACTACAGAGTCCAAAAGTCACACTTGTTTTTTGAGCTACTGTATCCCATTGCAAACCTAACTTCATAGCTTTTCCCAAAATTCATGCTGGGAAGTCTTAACACAGTTGAATGTGATACCTTCCTCAGACACAACTGAGGAGAGGAACTATCACAATTTAGACACTTTAGTCACATGTACCACCTTGGGTAGTAAATATTTGACCTTGATTTGTCTGCAGTCTGACAGGAAGGAAAAAAAAAAATCAATGAGACTTAATGACCTTTTTCTCTTCCTCTCCCCTTTTCCTACAGTTGTCAATATCTTAACCCCAGTATTTACCTTCAGAGGACTACAGTGTACCCTAAATAGACCACACCAAACCATCATCTAGAGACAGCTGACTGTGATGCAGAATATAAGCCAAACAACAACTGTCTGAGTTTATTTGTTTGTCAGACTGGGGACAGTTTTAACACTGATTTGAAGCATACCATGCCGATCCCTGTTGGAGTATCTGGTACAATGTACCTACCGTATGTGTACTTGATTAGATTGCAGACAGCTCTGATGGTCAAGACAACCCCCTCTAATGAAGGTTCTCCCTACCAAAACCCCATTAGCTCTCACTACTGGCCTCAATTCCTCCCCACCTTTGTTTTCAGCAGCAGTGTCACATTGCTTTCCATATTAGTAACTGAGGATCTAATGGCCCCAATGCAGAGGCAGAGTTATGCACAAAGCGACAATTTTGTTCTACAAAAACTATTTAGACTTTTTTTATTCAGACACGGTTAATGAATGTGGCTATCACAGCACTTTTACTAAGGTCTTGCTTAAGAGACCTAAGAGGAGAGACATTAAGAGGAAAACTAGTTCAACACAACCGGTGCACGTGTTTCTGTCTTATAAGTGTTCTTAGAAAGTGGCAGAGGAAGGGATTTGAGGATCTTAATTACCAAATCAAAACAACAAAATTAAGGAAAGGTGCTCTATGTCGTGTCCAAAGAGTATTAGAGGGATTCTTTGTCAAGAAACTGCATTTCTTTATGGTGAGTTTCCTGCTGCTGCTGAGTTGTTAAAATAACCTCTGCTATATTGAAGCTTCCATCTGTAGTTTTCAACAGCAATAGGAGACAAGAAGGCCAATTTAGGAAATTAATCTACACCTTTTCCTGTTCAGAAACATAGACTGAAGCACCATCCCACTTCAGGAGCCTGCATTAAATGTGCTGGCAGCAGGACAGAAAGCAAGTCTTCCTAACAGTGCAGGTCAAGTCTAAACTTTGCTATAAAAGTACTCCAGAAAGAGCAGTCTTTTGAATATTATACAGCTTTCATTTAAAAGCAGAGAGAAAGATAGGCTGTTAGTGCACTACTGAGGGGGCACAGAGAGATGGCTTTCATCTGACATGGAAGATTACACTAATCACCGATGTCCAGCCCCTAGCAAGCAATCCACCTCTCTCACAGTCTGGCTTATAAATGAAGGGTGCCTACTCTTGCTGAAGTTATTGGTTTGTATTATGACTATAAAGTTAAGTTACATAAGGAGTATCTGAAATATTTCATGTGCATTATTTTACATTTTGCTTTCTTCCACATAACTTGCATACGTGCACTGATCTAGGAAAGTTTATGTTCCGCGAGAACACAATTTCAAAAAGCAACTGCTGCCTCAAGGAAAAAACTGAAATATATTCTAAGACAGAAATAATTCCATTTATCAATCATTTTTCTTCCTCACCTCTTTGCTACTTAGAATATTTGCATTAAAATGGAATCTTTATTTCCCAAGAGTTCATCAGCTGCTCCTGCTATGATATAATTTCCATGGATACCAATTGTATGTGATGTTGCAAGCATATAACTAAAGGATAAGGAATCGGGAAGAGAGAAGTCAACCGCTTTATTCTTTGGCTATGCTTTTGAGTAACTCCAAAATCAAAACCTAAAGCTTTAGCTAATTGATTAATCACCCACACCAATAACCTGCTCTGTCCCTCTCCCTTCCAAACCCTCTTGGCAAAAATACTCCCTCTTACACAAACGTGTTCAGTCTTCCAAATATTATCTTCTACTCAATGGGAACAAGACTCAGGCCTTTAGAAGGTGATGGAGAAAAAAAGCAATTTTCATTTGCATTTTTTGAAGCTAAACTTTAAAGCTTGCTAGTTCTGAAATGTAAGTGGTAGATTTCTCAATTTAAAAAAAAACCCAAACCTTGGTAAGGTGTTACTTTCAGTAAAATGACTAGCAACAAAGAAATATAGATGTAATAAAAATCTTTCTATTAAGGAGGGAAGAAAAAACAAACCACTGAGTTTCAAAACGTATTTGTTTCATCAGTAAGTTTGGCAATTTAATGCAACGTGCCCTCAAAACTATTCAAAACTGAGTTATTTCACAGTCTGATGTGGATTTTAATACCTATATCTTGTTAAAAATAATTTGAAGAATATGTTCTCTTTAGTTTAAAGTAATTTCTAATAGTAGGTTTGGGATGAACAAGTTTTGTAATTTTATAACTATACAAAAACTATTTTTCGGATAAGCTTGATCCAACTATGACCCAGGGATTTCAGTTTAGCTCAGAAGAGAAATGTCTGGAAGCAAATAGTGGAGTAGGCAGAGAGAACCGTGGTCTCCATTCACCCAGGGAGCCTTGATGTGACTCTGAGGCAAGTCCTCGCAATATTTCGATGCAATGGTAACATGTGTGACCTACAGAAATGTAGGAAAACAGTCATAACTATAAAGCCCTCACCACTATCTATGATCTTTCTTTCCGATGTCTCAAAGGCAGGGAGATAGTTCACAGGAAAGGAAGCACACACAATGAGATCGAGAAATCTGGACAGAGTCAAAGGCAGGGTTGGAAACAGAGCTAGAGAGAGACGTCCCACAGGAGAGCACCAGCCACCAAGGCACAGTCCTGGTCTGAGGGCAGCCAGAAGCACCAGAAATGTCTCAGTTTCTGCAAGCCTTAACAGCATCTACCCCAGCATCTCTCAAGTCATTCCTTAGTTACACTTTACAAGTAGATAAAAGTAACTGTGCCCCTCAGAGTCCCCACTACTTTTACTTTTATTTATCCCAAGCGCAGGCAGCATGCTGGGGGGCAACCATGAAAAGCCTCCCTGTGGCTTACAGGCTCCTGCCTAGTGAGCCCATTCACTAGCTGAGAAGAAGTGGATGTTAACCCTCAGCATAGTCAGGAGGAGAGCAACTAAAAGTTCTCACATCCTCTCTTCTGGTGCAGCAAGTTCAATGCAAATACGAGCGTGGGGTGATAGGCCTGGCTGCGGCTCCGCCCCAGGGCGGGCAGGCTGTCCTGCAGTGTTGCAGCCTGAAATACAAGGTGTGCACACCCAGCAACACACCGGAGCAAGCCTCCGAGTATGGGTTTTCTGATAGTTTTCTTCCCAGAAAGAAGCCTTAACGTTATCTCTGGGCTAGATACAAACTTTTTTTTTTTAAAAAAAGAAAAAAACCCGTTGCTCATCTGTCAAGTCCCATTGCCTGACATCAAGGAGATCAATCTGCCTTCCTTAAACACAACTCCTGCCTCTTTCGAGAGGCTTCCTTTTTTAGATGTAGGTCTCTTAAGCTCTTCTCCACAGCCTGTCTCCCCCGCTGCATCCTTCAATAGATTTTCTCAAATCAGAACAGACAACCCATCCAGGCTGACATGCTTTTTGCAGTGCTCGCTGCTCACATCTGAATGTTACTACCCAATCTGCCTGCATTCCTGGGCAGCACAGCAGAGGAGAGTGGGGACCAGAGGTGTCTGCTACATGTGTAGAGGCTCGCACTTTGGAAAGGACTCTTCTTCTGTAGTCAGTACAAATGGTGTGGGTGAGGAAACTCAGAAACATTACTGCCAGATAGTTTTAAGCACCAAGTCCAGAAGATTTCTATGTGAGGGGGAAAAATAAAGGGAAACGAAGGAAAGGAAAAGTAAAAACCACCCCAGATGTTATCAGAATCCATCCTCTCATTTCTTTTCTTAGAAAGAGAATACATTTGTGTGTGTGAACATATGACCTGCTCTGTCTTGAATGCCAAATTCTCAGAAACATGACTGATCTTACTAGATATTTGTTCTCTGCCTGAGGTAAAATCAGTCACTTCTACAGACCTAATGCTGATAGTTGTGCCTTAGCCTTAAAAAGTGGTCAAGATAAAACAAATATGGCATAACCACACAGTTATTTTGACTTATAGCGAGTTACCCATTAGAGGAGGCTCAGTGTGACCTGAAACAGCTCTCCTTTGCTCTTCCCCAGTCCATTCCACCCCATTCACAAACACACACACACACACACCCCCATCCCGAGGATATATAAAAGACCACCTTAGTTACATCAGTCTGAGCTAAAAGTGCATTTAAAATCACTCCAGGTAACTCACAGGCCCCATTTGAGGGCAGGATCTCAAACTGGAATATTTATTGCCAAGCTGTAAAGCTGTATTTTCACAGGCTTTGTCAGGAAGGCGTTATTTGAATGCCAATAGGGACGCCAGGCTCCATCTCTTTATAGACCTCAGATCAGGAAAGGATGGGAGTACATTGTCTGTTTTAGCCCCACTGAAAGGATAGTTAGACATATATTTTACCTTCTGTCATGAACAGGAAATATGTAGTGACTGTAGTCACCTTAGCCGCAAGGGGAATACACACACTTACTGATACAAGCTACCCAGCGTACTGACAAGGATGGTTACAGCTTTTCTTGCACTCTGAGCTATGATCAACAGAAAAGGATCTGGCCAGAAGTGAACAACAGGATCTATCTATTTAAAGTTCTTTATTCAACCTAAATGTACAAAGGTACCATTTTATTCTGCCTCACAGCAAGAATCATTCAAGACATCAGTGACCTTTCTGCAGGCTGAAGTCAGTCCCAGGAGGCCTACCATCCCAGAGGGCCAAGCCCTGGGACACTGCTGGGCACTGACCCGCCTCACCCGTGCTCACACAGCAGCATTTCCAACCATGGAAACAAGCCAGCATGAGCTATGAGAGGAAGAGAAGTAGGGATATCCTATTTCCAGAGCCATCCTGACTGAGCCAAGCCATGGTGTTGACCCGGGATAGGACAAGTGTCCTCAGATGGAGGACCACGACTTCCAGTCTTCTCCACATATGACCCTGGGGAGGCAGCTATAGTGCTGCACTACTCCATAGTTCAGAGAGGGGAAGTGGAAGGAGGAGACCCCTGCTAGGTGAACGATGACCTACGCTGCTTCTGCCATGGTCATACCACTTCTGCCATGCAGCCCTTTTGCTCGCATCTCTGCAAATCCCTGGAGTAGGAGGCTGTGGAAGAGATGATGGAGGCTGCAGGAAGAGACAGTGAGAGGATGCAAGAGGGCAGGGAGGGGAGGAGGAGGCAGCAGGCAATACATACACCTGGAAATCCCCAGGAGCCACCGTACTGTGAAAGCTGCTGGCAGGTTTTATTTTCAGAGCAGATATGCTGACTCTCAGTGGGATACAGTCACTCTCCCTTGGAGTCCCTCAGGCTACCAGCTGCCCGTGGGACTCCCTGAAGCAGAGGCTGTAGTCCAGCTGCATCAATCCTACACACTGAATCCAGTGTACTCCCATTAACTAAGTATACAGGTGCTCTGCAGTCACCTCTTAGTGGCCAGGCACACTAGAGGCACTTAGGCAGCGTATCAGTTTCAAAAGACAGTGATTCTAGTTAGCACAAAAGAGACACGTGTTTCCAGCATATATGTGTCTCTACCCACTTTGAAAAGCTACTTCAGTTTCCAACAGAGTGGCCTGTCATGCTCAGGCTCTCCACCTTCCTTCTTACTCCATTTTTTTCTCCAAATCACAGGGACATTGTTTCCCCTCCCTGTTTCCAGTCAGCTTCCTTTAGCCTCAAAGGGCTTGATAGAAGTAGCAGACCTTTTGTGCAAATATGAGCTTTTCTCTCTTCCTTTCACCATCAGACTTCAACATCCCATCACAATTTGTTTTCCTGGTGAGTACTTCCTAGTCTCCCCTATCCCTTTTCTCCAAGCATCAGCCAACACTCTTTTAAGGTGTTTCCACACCTAACTCACTCCTGTATTTTCTCCTCTGGATAAGCAACATTAACAGCACGAGTAGATTCATACAGACTAAGGCATTCATGCTATGGCTGTTTCTTACAGTGCAACGTCCTCAGTTGTCACAGAAACATTTCTTCCCTATGAGATTGAAAACCAGAAAGAATAAATAGGATACCCAATGTCCAATATAATTGAGTACAGTCACCCTTGAAAAACGAAATACAAGGAATACAAAATCCTGGCACCTGAATGTGAAGCTCTTTAGCAAAACTTGTCAATGCTTCAAGAAATAAATACGAAAACCTTACCCCAGCACAGGAGATGCATTAGTATTAGTACCTTTAATAACAGAACAAATATTAAAGTGCCATATTGTTTACAACACAAAATTAAAATTTTAATTTGAATCAGTCCTGTTTACCCAGCAACATTCTGATTAGCAGTCAGAGCTGATTGAACAGTGGAGGGGAAAAAAGCCGCTCACAAGAAGATATGCCACACAAACGACTTGAGCACGAGTCAACAAGCAGCAACAGCAGAGATACAAAGACAGCTAAAAGAATGTACCCAGGTCTCTGGCAAACCGAGACACAACTTATGCCACTGAAGCAGTGATTTGAATGTATTTCGTTTCCTCTCCTTTGGTGCAAGGGAGCCTTTCTGAATATTTGCGTGGCAGAACTGAAATACACATTAGCTTGAAACAATGAAAGAAAAGGGAGGTAGAGCCTGCGGAGTAGGAAATCCCAGGGAACCGTAGGCAATTGCTTCTTTATTATGCATATTTTGCTGCTGGAGCACATTGTTCTCATTCTCCTTAGGGCACCATTTGTTAAGAGCATAGTAAATAATGTCAACAACTGAAAAACCAGCACGTCAAGCTTGGTTTTTTTTTTTCCCCTCATATTTGGATGAGAGGGTGTGTCCTGACAGAGGTCAGATTTTGCAGCACAAACCTTAAAGCCTACCAGAAAGAGCACCTTCCCCTTCCAACTCCTGCTCCTCAATTCCTCCTAGAGAAAGAAAAAATCGGGCAGAGACACAACCCAAATCACTGTAATTGCTATCCTCTCGCTCGTATATCTCCGTTGTAAGCGCTGCCCTTGTGCTGCACAGTTCACAGAAAGCCGGTGCCCTTGTCGCTGGGGCTGGGGAGCGCCAGGCATCAGCAGCAGCAGCAGCCGCAGCGGCGCTCCCTCCCTCCCTCCCTCGCTCGCTCGCTCCCTGCCCGGCGCTGCGCAAGGCGCCTTCCCCCGGGACGCCTCCTCAGCGGGGAAGGGGCTCAAAGCCCCGCCGCCTCAGCGCCTTTGAAGCCTCCGCATGGCATAATCCGCCGCTCCCGGAGACGAGCGGCGCTAGGAAGCAAGCTGCTGCGATTAAGTTCCTACTCCAGCAAAATAAAATCAAATGCTGCACTCTTCCATAGCTTGATTAACCACACGCTTCATTAAAGCTTTTCCTGCCCTTTAACTGAGCTCTCAGTGCTGGCAAGATTTTAATCTTTTTTGAATGAGGCAGAGACAGTTCACGAATCCTTTTTTTCCCCCTCCACTTGTCCTTTTTTTCCATTCGTTTCCTTCAAGCCAGAGAAGTAAACAGGTGAGTTACGTGTAAAAGCAAGGGAATGTGGATTTAAAGGTTTCATATGAGGTTTCTCAGACAGTCAGCTCTGTTTAATGCTTTTCCACTGTGTGCCTTTCAGTAGTTCCCACGGCTGAGGACATGGAGCAGATGGAGACTATGCACTTGAAACGAGTTTTACCCCTCTGTTCTCAAATCAGACAGAGTTTTACATTAGACAAACCTAGATTTTAAAGGGAAGGGAGAGGAAATCTGCTGAAAGAGGCTTTAGTGGTGCAAACTCTTTGAGCCATCACCACTGAAGAGAGAAAGAGTTGGTACCTCACACTTTCAGCCGTGTATTATAGAAATCCTTTTCTTACCTACAACTGAGAAGAAACAGCTGCAAATAAATGGCCTTTCAGCTGTGGTCACTTCTGTACTTCATCCTTAAGTGCTCCCAGTGCAGCAGAAACCCCAGCCAACCCTCCTGCATTACTAAAGAGTATTGCTCACTGCTCCTTTATGAGCCTCATGCCGCTGGAGGCTTCCAGCAGCCTCCAGGCTCCCCCCAGCCCCAGCTGCACCTCAGAAACTTATCCCAGGCCGCCCAGGAATGCCAAGCCCCGTGTAATTGCTGCTTCAGGCAACCAGGTGAGGCCTCTGTGCTTCAAGCCACCTCACTTGCAGAAAGACGCCCGTCACGCAGCTTCAGAGAGAAATTCCAGGAGTGGCAAGTCAGGAGTTTTGTTTATATTGCTCATTCTCAACAATCCCTGCAAGATTCCTTTTGGTACCTGAGGAACTACTGCAGCTTCTGCAGTTACATACATGGAGCTTTCAGGCTGAGCAATGCAAGAGAAAAGCTTTTATTGCCAACATTATCATAAGCTATTTTGGAAATCAGAACAATTGCACTGGTGGCAGCACACTTCTCGTTATCTTTGTGAAAATACTCCTAATATACAAAGCAATAAAAAGTTCAGTCAGTGATCAAAGCTTTGAGGACAGAGATTATGCTCTCATTGAGTATGCCAGCACCTGAAACCACCCTTTCTTAAATGGAATTTATGTAAATAAGATTGCTAGTTCCTTGGGTTCTCTGACAGGAACAGAGTAACATTTAGAAGGAAAATCTAGGTGATGGCAGGATGTAGATTTAACCTTTAAGACAGTTATATAGAACTGGATAAGATCTCAGCATTTTATTTGAATACCGTTTCTTCCTCTAATTAATGATCCTGAAGTAACTACCCAAGTGCTCCCCTGGGCCTCTTTTCAGCTTCCTGCATGGGATTTTCCAAGTAATCCCCACAGAAGCCTCAGCCTGCAGTCACCTCCCCTTCCCTCAGCAGGCTGCAGGGGTGGTTTACCACGGGAGTGCTGCTGCTGGCCATGAGGAGCCCTGTTTCATGTTGGTGAGCCATCAGACTCAAAGAGTTGGTGGTCAGTAGTTCAACATCCAGAGATACTAATGGGTTGAGGAATGGGCTGGTAGAAACACCATGAAGCCCTGCACCAGGAAGGGAACAACTCCATACTGGCCAGGCAGCCACTGGACAGAGGGCACCCTGGTGGAAAAGGACACAGGAATTCAGGTGGGCAAGAGATGAAGTGCCCGTGCAACAGAGAAGGCCATCCACATAGCAGGCTCTACATGTAGCCAACAGGGCAGCAAGAGTGATTATTCATGCTCCTCTGTTTAGTGTATGTAGGGCCACACGTGGAGCAGTGTCATCTTGGGGCTACCCTGCAGGAGACAGTGAGGGAACAGGATGGAGAGAGGATGGAGCACATGCTGCATGAGGAAGGACGAGAGGGTGAGGGAAGAGGTTAAGGGTGCAGGGAGCCTGAGCCCTGACTTCCTCTGCCTCATGGGCCTGCAGAGGGGAGAGACCCACAGGCTCTTCTCAGACATATACAACAACAAAAGGATGAGAGGCAATGGCCATGAACTGTAGCAATGGAAATGCCAGCTGAAGAAAACAGAAGACGACACAGTGATGGTGTCAGTGGGGTGTCAGAATAGATGACCAGGAAAGCTGCAGAATCTCTGCAGTATCTTCGAGATACTTACCTGGACCAGAGCAACTGGATTGAAGTCCCGAGAGGCTTCATCAAGAGGTGATGTGAAATGCCCTTAGAGATCCTTTTACCCTAAATGTTCCGTCCATCTGGAATTTGTGCTTCAGAAGCAGAAACAGTTTATTGTATTTACCTGTTTTCCTTGTTTCTTCCAGTAATTGTTCTTTATTTGGAAGCCAAAGCACTATCTCCTGAACTATTAAAACAGAAGCATAGAGATTTTTAGGCATGCACACAAAGGGTCAAACCTTTTTCAAGATTTGCTCTGAAACATTAACCTCAAACTGAACACGGGCTGCCCCAAGAGCTGTGCACCTGCTTCTTCCCTCTCCATGAAGTTGCCCTGGAAAAGAGACAGCCCACTCACAGGCCAGCCTGAGTTAGTGCAGTTAGTGGACAGTTAGTGCCTCTGAAAGCTTGTCTATGTGGCTTTATCATTTGATTGGCAGAAATCAGAAATCCTATCACATTCTCCAGTATTGCTCTTTTGTTACACAAACAGGAAAGGCCTGGGGAAAAGAAAAAAAAGAGTAATAAAAAATTGTACATTCCTAAAAACACCTGGATGTTGGCTCAAATACTCCTGGGTTTTTTTTGCACATTATACATTCCCATTATCCAAGGCCTGACATTAAAAAATACTTAAAGGAACCAGAATCACAATGCATATATCTTTTAAGTCTGAACTTAGCTCAGCAATTATCTATGAAGAAAACAGCAATTTTGCTACCAAACCAAAAATCTCTACTTCTCCTCCCTCTGTCCTATTGTCAGACCAGTATAACTCAAAACACTTCTATTTATTAATTCAAGCCAAAGAAAAAGATGGGTATAAGCTGTTTTAGTGACATTTTATTAAAGTAATTTTTCAGGTTTCACCCTCCCCCTCCACATATGTGCAAATTTCTTCTCCTGGCAGTAAGCCACAGACCAATTCTGAGGTGGAAAACAGTTGCAGGAAAAAAGAGAAAGTCAGAAATTACTTTATAAATGGACACATCTTATAATGCATTACAATGCTCCACAATGATCCCTTTAGTACCCAAACGGTCCCGAGCATTACACTTTGTGTAATATCACAAATGCACACAATATGCTTTGCATATGATTGCAAAAACAGCAGCACTCTGGAGCCAAGCACACGGTTTAATATTATAATAATGAGTCTATTTCAATGTAGTGGATTTTAATAAGACTTTAATAACACTGGTATGAAGCCAAATTACATAATGTCCCAAAATATGAAACAAAGCTTTTATAGAGAAAATAAAAGCTCACTGAAGTATAACCATATTTAACAACAAAAAACCCAAAAACAACCACAAAAACAACCATCAATGTTATCTAAACAAAGCCATTAGGCATATTTAATTTTAAAAAATCAAATTAGAGGAAAGGAACTCCAATCTATTCCCAGATCTCCAGATAAAATTAAAAAGGATATTATTTTAGGCAACATTTATGAAAACGAAGGTACGCCAGCGCTGGGAAACAAGCTAACACCATCATTACCTCTTTTGCCACAGATACAGATATGGGCTGACTATCTCCAATTTCTCTCTAAGGACAAAAAATGATTCGGTTACCTTACAGGTTGATTTTAAGACTGAGCTATGTTGGATTGTCTAGGAACAGCTTACACCAATAAAATCATTTCCTTCTACACACAGAAATCAACTCCACGGGAGAGTCCCAAAGGTAAAGGGCTAAATGATTTACTGCCTCAACCCGCTCTAGTTCTGGAGTCTTGAGGGAAACAAGGACTTCAAAGCACCTGTAAAGCTTGGTCTGGTACGGACCACTCTCAGAACGACTTCCTCTCTCACCTTCATCCCTCTCCATGTGTCGCAGTGTTAAGATTGCAATGAAAAGAAAAACCAGCATTTCATTTGTTGGCTTAGGCATGCTGAATGTCACACGTTTTTAAAGGTGTATAACCTTTCAAATATTAGTGTTGTGCTAGTTGGAAGATTAGTATTTACACGGATAGCATTTTTTGTCCTTTGTTAGCTGTTTGGATCCACATATCCAGGAGAGGGGCCACCAGGTATGAGCATGTTCCGAGGCAGCAGCGGTCACAGAGCCCCACCGTTAGCCCGAGTGCACAGCAGTGCCAGCGGCCACAGGCGCGACACCTGGCAACCGACACAGCAGCCAGCCAGGCTTGATCTACACACATCACACTGCCTCACCTACTCTAGACTTTTTAACCAGTTTCAACAGAGGCATTACAAAATTTAAGTAGATTTAGATTCCATATGACAGGACGAAGTGAGGGGGGACATTTTATGCCTTGGATTTCTTAGAAGTCTACTTTAGCTACAGAAGCCATTAAAAAGTCGCAAGTAACTTCAAGATGAAAGGCATTAGCAGCTTTGTAGAAAAGGATAATCACACTCTTCTAGAGACTTAATGAGACTTAATTCACAGAAGCTTTTGACTTGGTGTGCTGTTAATTGAATCAAAGTCAATGATGATCTTCTTACACTTTGGCTTGAATTCCCTAAAATAAATAAATAAAAATGCCGATATTAGTGAGTAGTTAAAACATTTTGCTTGCTTTAGCTCCGGCTAAATTTTTGAAGGAATGGGGAAAAAAAAAAAATAACCAAAAGCCCCTCCTTGGATCCACATAGTTTTCATCTCTACAGGAGCCAATTATAGTGCACCACACTGAGAGAAACCTGGACAAGAAAGACTAAGACAAAAAAGACACATGGGGTGGGTTAGCCTCTACATTCTTCGGCTATTGGAGTTCATAAATTACCCAGGAGTCAAAGGACTTTTAACAACTTCGCTGCAGGTGGTGGCATCATGTTACCAGGGATGGGATTTTTGTTCATATATATTTATATTTCAAATATTCTTATTTTTTTTTTTTGCAGATCTACAGATGCAGGTACACGTATGTGTATCCATAAAAATATTTTAGTATACTGTGTTATGTATCATACACACACATCTACCTATACGGATGTATGTAGAAAGATGTCTGGAATAAATTTTGATAAATAGGTTTTGATCACATTTTTCCTGTCAAGTTTTCAAGGAACACTTTCAAACTCTGCCTCAGTATATTAATATATTTTTTGTGCTAGGGGAATAGATCACATTATGCATCATACTGGGGAAGAAAAAACACAAACTAGTTAAGAGGGACTCGTTTAAAAAATGTAACTTTAGAACTGTAAAATTAATACTGTCACAAAATGTTTCCTTTTATTATCATTAGAGCATCTGCTACAGCAATTAGCAAGGAAGGTATTTGGGGAGCAAGCATATATTTTCCAGTCTACCAGTAAACAAAGGATTATGCAAATAGTGTGGATTTAGTGCCTAATTAAGATCTGCAGTTCAGTTCAAGAGATTCATTAAGTATCACCTATATCCTTAACAATCAATAGAAGAATGAATAACAGTCAACACAGAAAAGCAACTGCTGCTGACCACAGAAACTGAATACTTTGTCCAGAATAACAATCTGAAGCAAAAGAAACACTTCTCACCCCAGAGAAGTTACAAGATTTGACTTGCAAGAGAATGATTTATGCTTCTTAGTCAAACAGTCTTAGTAGACAGGAAATACACCCAAGGACTAAAACAGAATTTCAAGTACTGCTGTGTTTTTTCATGGGTGTTTCTTAGCCCAGTAGGCACCTTTCATCCTAAAATTTTATCTGTCAGAATTGTTATGTTTGCAAATTTTTCAAAGTCTTTATATTAATATTGTAAAACTTTTTAGAGTTGCAAAGCCTCCTTGAGTGCATAATTAGCCTCACCCCTCAGCATGTTATTGCTATCAAACTAGCTGTTGAACAGATTGTCTTTAGGTATCTCTGTCAGCGTCTTAAAAAACTCCACTCTTCAAACATTTTTCAGATTCTCATTACTTAGGGCAAATATTCCAAGTTTTATCCTTTTCTCACCAACCAAAGAAGACTGGACAGCTATAAGCACCAAGAATTAATTAAGGGTGGCTGGTTTGACACCTCCTCAAATTGAGTGCAACAAAAAGACACTAAAGTTTCAATAATGATCAGGTAATCCACAGGAAAAAAAAAAAACAACCAGTCATTTCACTCCAACTCACGTGATCACAGGATAATTCAGGTTGCAAGGGACTTAAGGAGACCACCTAGTCTAGCCTCCTGCTCACAGGAGGGTCAGCCATTACTCTCCTGAGTACACTATAACAAAAAACCCATCACATTCACAATTTCACTTGCAGTCCAGGAACGAAATGAGTATTCCAAATGGGCCATTTTCTCATACAAACGTTACGAAATTGAAATCTAACCATACAAAAGGCAAAAAGAATGCTGCAACGGTCTGTCAATCTAGTATCTTTTGCAGGCATACAGAGCAAGCCATCTACAAAGACTAACAAAGAATAAAACGCTGCATGATGCAAAGAAGAAAAACTTTTTGCCCTAAAGTTGGTCTCTTTCACATACCATTTTCTTCTTTTCCAAAAGAAAAAGTAATCCAAAGTTTTCTTACCTGTATGTAATACCTGCTAAATCAAACATCCGCCGCGCAGCTGTCATTTCCACAGTGTCATGATACTTGTCAGACATAAAAATAACTTCCTTTATGCCTAAAAAAAAGTCACACAGAAAAAAACCCACATTAGAATTACACTGGAGAAATTAAAACCAAGAAACTAATGTCTGGTGCACAAAATCAGCAAAGGCAGCATTCATCCACACGCTCTAGAACTCCTTGGTATATACACCTCTACATCCCCAAATTCTACATATTGTACTTGAGAATGAGGCTATGTTAGGTAGAGCTGGTTTGGAAGACAGTTCTTTCAAAGACACTGGCAAATGTTTTTCTCCAATTTCACCCAAGTTTAACTCAGAAAACTAGAACCCAAAGCTCGCAGGGAAAACCGCAAGGTAGACAGAATAGAAATCCAGTGTTTTTGCAAAAGTAATTGAAAAGTTACCTTTCTACCTCTCTAATATAGATAAAATTCCCCATCAAGAATCTGAGCTCCAAATCATACTCTCCTTCCAAATGCATAGCTATAAAAGGATGGTTTTTTTCTCCTTTTGTTCTGTTTTATAAGTAACTCTGTCCCAGGTTTAATCCTCATAAACACACACTGTCTCAAATTATTGAATGATTCTGCTTAAATTACTTAGGCAGGGAGAAATGTAAAGGCTGACCCAAGAGAATTCATGAGCATTTCAGAGCCTATCAACATCTTACTGTATTTTCCCGACAACATGAATATCAATACATTGTGATTTAGTGCTGACCTAAGCGCATAAGGAAAAGGATGACTACACTGACAACAAGCAGCCCTTCTACCCCTGAAGACCATTTGATTTTGATTCTGTAAATAAAAGAAATGCAGTAGAAATACAGAATGTCATCATCTTTCTTCTATAAAGAAAGTAGCTTGCTACTTTCTCCCTAGACTCCTGTGGCCCTTAGTGAAACTCCTCAGAAGAGCAATCCATGCTGGGATTGCAAGGTGTTACTCAATGAGCAAAGTATGTGCTACCTTAAGCAGAGATTTTTATGGAACTGAAGCCTACTGCAGATACTGCCTAATCTGAAAAAAGGAGACACATTTAGGCCAGCACACTTGCTGCAGTGGCACAGATTTATAACAATTGTAATGAAAGACATAATTAAAGTAGGATCATAGAAGTCTTATGACATTTATGAGCAAAGATATTTTAAAATCTTCAAATATCTACCATGCATCACATTCAAATTAAAATTTCATGTATATACTCCCAACAGACCTTTTGTCATGCAGAAGTTTATTTCTTTCTGCCCTACTCTATTCAATGTGTCAGAGCATAGCAAAACTGACAGTAATTATATGCAAAGCCTCTGTTGTTCTTCAGCAGCTCCTGGTCTAAGAAAGTTGCAAACCTAAATTACAAGCAAGCTTAGAATCACAGAAGATGCAATTAGCACTGGAAAAATTTGGCACCATTCAGATGCAAAAAAACCTCACAAGTAGCATCTTATGAAGTTGACAGTGCAATTAATTTAGATCTAACAGCAGCAATTTAACATCAAATACATCAGTGATAAGATACCAAGGAGCAGGCAGCACCAAAACCCTGACAAATCGAGTTGGCACTACTCCTTACCTGCCTGGATGATGAGCTTTGCGCATTCATTACATGGAAATAAGGCAACATACATGCTGCAGCCTTTCACATCAGCTGAGTTTTTGTTCATGATGGCATTCAACTCGGCATGGCACACTGATTCAAAAACAAAACAAAACCAATTCATAATACTATTCATTAAAATAAATCAGTCAAACTAAAATTAAAGTGTTACAATATAACTGCTTACATCCTTTCAAAGGCAAATAGCTCGCACAGCTTGTCATAAAGGGCAGGAGAAGAAATAAAAGCAGAAAAAGCAAGATCAATGAAGGTCAATTGTTCTGACCAGGCTGCCGATTAGTAATGATATCATTAAGCGCATTAGCATTGCCATTTGCTAACACCTATTGCAGGCAACAAAGCCGTAGGCTGTGGGCCAAGTAGTTGCAACCACCCTAAGTGAAGCAATATCTCACAGCTTCACAACTCTCTGGAGTATCTAATTGCCAGTATAAAACAGCTCATTTATGTGTTTACATGCACAGATAGGAACAGTCCTACGGTTACAAGAGCGCACTGTGCACTCTTAAAGGCAGGAGCATCGCAAAGTAAAGCTGAGCAGCTCCGTCCTCCGGGTCTCAGAATTGCTCTGCGTTGCTGCATGATTCTCTCACCCCAACAATGCACGAGACACACTCAACCATAAAAATGCCCCAGCTTTAATATTAAAGTGAGTCTACCACTCATTAAAAGGTGCCAGACTTCCCAAGCAGGAAAACAAAGTCCTCTATTTCTCCATGGATTTGAGACAGGCCACCTAGCAACAGACTACCCTGCTTTATTCCACTGTAACACAAGAGCTCATTCTGGACAGGTTGCACCTTAGGGTTTAAGTTTTTATGCTGTACACATGAGCAGATTATCTCATGTGTTACCAACATGAATGAGAAGAGCGCAGTTTCTGTGCCATCCACCATGAATCTCTGAAAAAAACATTAGGATCTCTGCAAGAATTTCCCCTTTACTCCTAGGAATGACAGCGACTTGCATAATTTATATGCCTACCTACTAAGAAACCACCTGCTGCCCTGACTGACGTCATGGACAGGTGCTGAAGTGTGGTGTGGGTTTGAGCTCATCTAGAGACCTGTATGCGCAGACGACATGAAGAGCTTTTCCACCACTTGTTTTGAAGGAAAGGTAATTTCCTGCTTCCTTTTGTACAGGCAAAAAATTAAAGCAAGCAAAGATTTTTAAGTAGTGCAGCTGCTTCTATGTCCTGACCTCTGCATGAATGCTCTGACCACGTGCATAGTGTGTGTGCGCAGTGCCTCCAACAGGCGGGTATCCTCCCCCAACAGAGATGTTTTCCGAGTGCGCTAAATTCCTCCACAGAATTTCCTATACAGCAGCCAGTGCACCACACATTTACAGCCCCACTTACAGCACACCAGCTTTCCCACAAGTCACAAAGTTTCCTCCCTGCCTTTGCAGAGCTTTGCTGCATCTGTGCTCACTCCTCTCCCTGCAGGGGTGTTCCCCAACTCAGCATTTCTCAAGGACACCTCCATTGCCAGGGACCACAGCGGTGCCATCCTGGTGGATGCCACCAGCAGGCAAGTCACAAAGGACCAAACACTTTGCTAAAGAAAGATCAGTATTGACTTCTACAAGCAGCCTCCAGCATCCCTGTGACCATGCTGTCCATGTACCTTTCCATAACCAGCAAAGCCAGAAACTAACATAACAAGTAGGAAGTTAACAAAAAAACCCCATGAAAACAAAACAAAAAACGCACCCAAATCACAATTATTATTGTTTCTATTGCAACTACAATTAGGTCACGGTGTATTTTAAATGTACGCCATTATATTTAGAAAATCCAGAAAATGCATTTAACTCCAAGCGTATTACTAAGTTGAACTAATCTTATGTAGCCTTCACAATATAGCCAGAGAACTATTCTTCTGGGGTTACAGAGGACTGAGTGAAAAAGACTGTCATTATTTCTGCAACTGGAGCTAGGTTATGTCAACAGGACAGAAACCTCACTTTTAAGTTTCTTTCAATAATATACTTACATTCTAGGCAGCAGTCTAAAGGCCTCCAGAAAGGATGAGGGAATGTTTTTAAAGGCTCTCAGAGCTAATAAAAAAACTCTCCTCCTAATTACTTCAGTAAATATTTTTCCTTCACTAAAACTCAGAAATCTTCAGCCATTAAATCAGACAAGTTGCACTATCAGTATGCAACAAGTTTCCTTCTTTCGCTGATGAGAAAGAAAGGCTCTTTTGGCAGACTTCTACAAACTTTCAGCAACAAACCTCTTCCCAAGAAAAGACAAGCTCAGACCAAAAACAACTTCTAGAAGATAATCAGCTGGAGAGAGAAAATACAATTGTGGCTCTCCAACGTGGAACAAAGACACGGAGACAGTAATAAGGAAGGAAAAGAGACCAATCATTCCAAGAAAAAAAGTAGTGCAAGACAAAAAGTAGTGCGGTCTCCAACAAACCCAGTAGGCTACAAAAGGAAGAAGGCTTCTCATGCACACTGTAGCCTAACCAAGTATTTCTGAATGCACTTACTGCAAAAGAAGTACAGGACTAAAATCTGCATTGATTCCAGAAGTCATTTAAGTTATCTTCCCCACAAATTTCTTTTTTTTCAGTCTGCTGGGCTATTAAATACAAAACCATTTTGGCTGAGTTGTTGGGGCTCGGAGAAATATTCTGGGAAATTATCATTACACATGTCTTTGTTTTCTACATTTCCCTAGACATCTGCTACTGGACCCTGGCTTTGTATTTTCACTCTTAATTTCTTCTTACTCGTATTCCACTGTCTCTGGCAGACAGGCATTGACTTTATCAGCCTATAGATAAGACAGTGGTAGTTCACATTTGGGGTGTTAGGAAGTTTTCTAACCTGTGAAGAGCTTCTGCTAACAGCTACATATTGCTGTCTCTCAGACAATAAGAAGCTAACTTAAAATAGTGTTTCACATGTGCACAGTATTCACAACTTGGAAAACTGTATATTTAAATAGCCTAGTAAAAGTAAGAATTTTTACAACACCCTAGGGGGGTCCCCAGTGTTTTGGTTTTTTTAAAAAATAACATTCATGTGTAGCCAACATAATATTAAGCCTGCAACATTGGTTTCCATTCTGGAAAGTGGCTTGAAAAGTATTCTCAAAAGGCTTCATTAGCTGAAGAAATAACCATGCAATGAGAAGTTAGTGTGTGCTCCGACATTCCCACCACCTGCTCCTATAGTCACGAGGGGGGAAAAAAAACCCCAAACAGCAGAGGAATGACTGCTTCATTACTGGTAGTATTAATAGCTAGTGTTCCTATCTTTTCTCACTGCATACTGCTTTGTGTTCCACATATGAGGCAGCCCTCATCCTTAATCCTATCTGAAAATAAGAAACCCCTACTTACCCTATTAATGGTTATTTTTCAGGATTAACCACTTAACATGAACATAATCTTCGTGGGCTGCAGCCAGAAGTACCCATTCCAGCTACTAAAAGTGTTCTGGCTAGTGATTTTGTAAGAACCACAGGACTAGTCAAAGTGTTTCTTCATACTGTTTAAAGGTTTATGTGTTTGATGAAGAGCCTGGAGTAGGGACCACCATTATATGTCACCTTTTAAGAAGGAAATCAAAAGAGGAGCTGGGAGGAATGACCTTTCTGTGTAATTAATTACTAACTGAGCCAGAGCAGGAATTTTGAGAAATCATGTACTGAAGATGTTACATTTGAAAAGAACACATTTCAACACATGGAGACTGTCATGCAGCAAGCTTTGCCTTATTTGTTAACAAAGGCTTTTATATCACCACATTAACCAACTTGGCAAGTATTATGGGTTCCGAGTACAGAAATACGGTAATAGCACGGCGTTCTTCAGCATAAACCTGGCACAGAACTTCTGTACAGAACTTCTGTAATTCCCTTGGCACAGGGGCTTCTGCAATTTGGCCCACTTTTTCTCAAACTTTTGGTAAAATCTTCACCTTTTTGTGTTAGTCCCTTGCCCATCCCATCTTTGTCCAAGCTTCACCTACCAGCTATCCTTTACTGACTGGACTTGTGACACTGGACATTGCAAGGGCCACGGAAGGGACTGAAATCTTACTGAAAAGAACAAAGGCTGGAGTGACAACCAGTGAGGACTGCAGCTGATGGATCTGGAATTTGTAGAAAGACATCAATCTTTGTTCAGCCCTTGTGAAAGTGTAGGGATGGTTGCTGGTCACTGCATTAGGGAAAGGCAGGACATAGACGGGCTGACACTGCCCTCAGCCACTCCTGCTGCTCCCTCGCTTGTTTGCGTGCTGGAGGAAGAGCAGTCGCCGTGGTGAGGGCAAGGCAAGGATAATAGCACCCGATTTCTCTGGAGTCCTAGTCTTCTCAGACTGCAGTCAGAAAAAGGGATCAGCCCCAGCCTCACTGCTTTCTTCTGTCAAAAAGAACTGGAAAGTGAACATTAGAACTACTCAGCCCATTTATGACCACCACAAAATCCACTGGAGGCAGCCCAGAGAAGCCCCTCTCAAAGCCTGAGAAGCATTAGCTAACTCAACTCATTTCCCAGTTCCTCTCATCCTACTCCCATGTTTGCTCCACTCTCAGCAGCAGAGGCGTTTCTTAGCGGGCAAGCAGAATGAGAGAAATTATTCTTGGCATTTCCAAATCTCAAAACTTTCCAGAGATTTCATGTATGACAACAGAATTGGACAGAAACCCATGCAGGACAAGACAGTGAGCGGCTGTAGGTGGAGACTGTCTCCTAGAGATCCTTTTTCCAGCTGAAGCCTCAGGCTTTGCACTGCCAACTGGAGAGTTCCACACTTCTTCATAGTGCCTTATCAAGTTCTGTGCTGTCAAAATAACAGCTTCTACAAAAGAAACATTTGCCTGAATATTTTTGACTGTTCATCTCTCAAAAATATTGTTGAAAATCTCATAATCCTAACACAAGGAAATGTTGATAACAGTTTGTTTCATTTTACACAGCAGGTACTGTCCAATTACAGTATACTTTTTGCCCCAGCACATATTTCATCATATCAGAACCTGTATAAATATTTGTAAGCATATTTATTCAATATTTTCTCTATTGCTTGGAGGTTTCTAAATTTGCCAGTCATTTTAATTTTAAACTCTCTTAATTAGAGACTGGTTGTCAAATGGATGTTCTTAGATTCCAGTGGAGACAGAGGGCATAAAAGGAACACAGCAACTAGCATTAGTGGGAAGACTTTTGTTAATAGGAGAAAAATGCAGTATTTTAAATGATCAGTGAGAGGAAACTGAGCATCACCAAATCCTTGGATTCGTCTAACAGAAAGAGAGGGCACTCACTTTTGACTCTGAAAGCCAGAATTTTGTCTAATTATTAAGATGCTTCTGCACATGGGACTGAACACAATGCTTCAGGAAGAGATTTTAACAGTATCTTAGTAAAGTAAGTATTCAAAACTGGCTTTCCATTTCTCTCGTGTGTGCAGAAACATCCCTGCTCCTGTCACTGACTGGCAGCCTGGAAAGACCAAGTTCCAACTTCAAAACAAAAGCCCGATTTTGTGCTGTGAAAAATGATATGCTGCAAAACACCCAGTGCTTTCTGAGATAACAAGGCTATACTACTGAACTGTTCAAACATACAGTAAAACTAGACAGAAAAAAAAGTTTTAATCCGCTTCAAGAGTCTCATAAGGAATGCACAGGATCAATACAGGTGATCCACATCGCTATTCCTGTAATATCCATATGCCTCGCAAACATTTGCATCCTCTAAGGTAAAGGGAGCACTTACCTGCCACATCTTGGTGCCTTCTTTTAGTAGCAGCTACGGTTACACTTGGGTACGGGCGAATACAAATGCTTTAACCAAGTACGATCCCCCCCTGGCACTGAGCTATCCACAGCTGAGGGTGCAGGTTAGATATGTACAGTGTATTACAGCAGATGTAGGTAACAGAGACCCTGGAGAATTCCAAGCCAACAAGTTTCAGGACATGGTAAAATGTAAGAGTGACAGGACTCATTTAGCCTTACAACAAAAGTTCAAGAGGCTATTGTTGTCAGTAAGCACATAGGAGAAGGGAGAAAGGAGGAAGGGTTAACAGCAGTAAGTAAGAAAAAGCTAGAAGAATAATGCTGGCACACGCAAGAACATATAAACTAACCACAAATAAATTTAGTGTGGAAATTGGACGTTTTCTAGCCATGAAAGAGTAAATCTGAGCAGAGCTGTGGGGTTAATGCATCCATCTGTTCTGCTGGAGCTCAATACATTTGTTATAGGATCATCTATGATCTAACACACTTTTGCAGACAGCCTCTGGGCCCAATCCCTTGCTATATCTACGCTGCTAAATAGAGAGAGGGCCACGGACTGACCTTGGCCTCAAGGCCAACTGGCATCGACTGGCTCCTGTTCATCTTACTCAGGGCACCGTCAGTGTTACACAGCACTCAGCCTTGGCTTTCCTCAAGGTTCCATGTCTCAAGAATCCCATGGCACCATGTCCTTATTTTGAATGTCTCAGTTCAAAGTGCATAATGAATTGAGATGGCTTTTTTTTTTTGCAGCCCACCAAGAGCAGTATTTTCACAGCATGAAATACGAGTATGCGTTGCCTATCCCCACTATGGCCTGAGGGAGGGAGGGAGGTTAAGCCTCCCATCTCAGCAGGCTTTTACAGGCCTATACAGGATGATAGTTTTCCTTCAGCCTTTCTTCCATTCACCCTGACCTCCAGAGTAGCCTTTGAGTTGAGCTGTTCACAGAGTAATACTCAGGCTTTGCTCTGGAGAAAGCTAGTCAGAGTGGCCTGAAACAGATAAGAAGTGTGTGGATGTTTATGTCTAACCTACAAGAGTACATAAAACCAGGGGGTGAGCATTCGCTCCCAGACATTTTCTGTAGCACTGCAGATGCATGAAGTAGCTCTAGATGACATCTTCCAAGTTAGTGTGGGAGTATATACACAATTACCATTCGCTTTACCAAATAAGCTACACTGCAAGTCTAGTGATGAAGGCACCAGCATTCTCTTGATAAAGTAAGGGAGCACACAGTAAGATTGTGCCATCTCTGAACAAGCTAGTCAGGAAAAAGCAAGGAGAAAAAGTTCAATTTACACAAATGCTGTGATGATTAGCAAAAGCAGAGAGGACAACATGACAATTTAATGAGGTTTTAGCAGCAATTCTATGTGTCTCTGCATCTACCAGAATCTTTTTAAAGCAGAAGATTCTTTTATAGATATACTTGTCTGGTCTGTCAACTGTGCTATCAGGATTAATAAGAAACTGCTAGAGTTTAAATGATCTGTGAATTACAAAATAGGTCGTTTATTCATCACAGCAGACACTTCATGTTACAAAGTTGTGATTTTTTTTTAATGAGGTGAAGACTGAAATTTTGGGGGGGAAGGGCAGTAGTTAGACCAGCTCCTAGAAATGATCTCATCTTTCTGAGCTCTTAGATTGGTTAGTGTATTTTTTAAACATCATGTATTAGAGATTTTTACTTTACTCCCCAACTTTTGGAGTCAGAGTTAATTAAGAACAAAAAAATAATTTCAGGTCATCTTGTACGAAGATTCTTCACAAATTCATAGCAAATTCACTTTTAAGTTTGAATTGGTTGGCTTAGATTTGAGTGCCTGGAACATGTTCAGGTCCTAGAGACCACCCACACTGATCTTAGTTCAGAACTGAGACCTTACAGCAGCATAAAGATTCAATCAAAATCAATATTCTGTTTTCTGTACTTTAAATTTAATCAATGGTCTAACACTTTTTTTCTCACCCTATAAATAAAGAGCAGTCATACCAAGTTGTGCCATTATGGTACTGTCATTATATGTAAAACCAGGGCTTTTGTGCTTTAGAGCAGATTTAGAATTTGGCAGGAGCTAGCTCTAGTATTGGGAAATACATCTCTTATGAAAAATAATAAGAAACTGTCTCACGCTTAAGAGCTAATGTTAGAGGTTTTATAATAAATTGGTAAAGTGAACAAGGACAAAGTACTGGGGTTTTAAGAACTCAAATGTGAAACTGATGAATTACACGCCGAGCCTCTGCATATCATCTATCACTTCAATGCTATGGGAAACCAGAAAACATAAAGCCGGTTTTTAGAGAGCTCTGGGTGAACACAGGGAACATCAAAATTTAGGCAAGTCTAATTTCTATATCAGACCAATTGTTAGAAGTCACGGGCAACAAAGAAGAATTAGTAGGCAGAGATAAATATCGTACACTAAGAAAAGAGTATCTCTTTGCAAAAGCTGAACTCTCTTGCTCGTTTCTCCCCACCCATGAGCTTTGCGATTCTTCCTCCTGCCATTCCTGAGCTCAGGACCAACTGAAATGTCACACACAATGAAGGAGGTTCTAATATCCATTTTTCCTGTGCCCATGGCCTCTGCTGCATCTAGTCTCACCCCACAGAGGAGCAGTAGGGGCTGGTGTGGAAGCAGAAAGATGAAAGAAGAGGATGTAAGAGAGCAAAAACTCCCTGCTTCTGTATGAGTCTCAACCAGGGTTCCTCCCTGGCTATCATCATCAGCTATGCAGCCACCAGCACATCAGCTACTGTAGGCCACAAAGCAGCTCTCCGCTCCATTTCCATGCCGAGCAGCAGCATTCCTGACATGTGGCCCAAGGCAGCCCAGCAAGTTGTCTCCTTGGTTTCTGCAAAGCACGTCTGGTCCAGAGGAGTAACTGTATAGCCCTGGCTGAGAGGTGCACCGTGACCAGTCTAAACAGGCTTGCAGAACACCAAGCTATGCTTGCTGCAAAGATAAAGATAGGATCCAAAGCAGCACTCAGTGATACATACCGTTAAACAGTCCTTGCTCTTCATTCCTGTTGCCCATTTAGTAAACACGAATCAAACCAGGGGCTGAAGTAAACAATGGGAGTCACCTCACCCATAGCAGGGTAGACACATCACATGAGGCAAAAACAGCACAGAACGACAGAATGCAATCATGTACTTCAAGACAAACAAAATTCATCTTCTTCATAGTATGTATTGCCTATGCCATCAACAACACCTACACACTGGAACTTCCCACAACACGATACCTGTATTCTAGACCCAATTATTTGTCTTGCATACACGTGCTCTCTGTCATTTCTGTGGAGACAAGCACAGAGAAGCAGCAGTCATCTGCATACACTGCAACTGTGTGCTAACAAGCTGCGATGTACTTACAAGTTTTCTCTACACCATCCAAAATGGCTCATCATTTATGAACGTACTTTGCCAGGAAGTCTGTCCTTCATAAAGACTGTTTTCATCTCTTTTCAGAGCCTGTACCATATACAGGCACATTAGTAAAATAAAGTGAGTGCAAGAAAAAATGATTGACATTTTACCAGATGAACTTTCACATTTACAGACATCACAAGTCTGACCTGTCAACCACAGGAAGCCTTACCATAAGGATACTTCGTGTCTAGTCTGTGTGCTGCTGTTCTTGTCCAGGGTAGCGCATCATCGCTGCAACCATTAGGCATCCCATTGTATCCAATTCCAACAATCTTGTTTTCTGAATTCACAATACAGGCACCGACCTAAATAAAATCAGATTTATATAGTACCAACAGCATGTAGAATGATGTATCGACAAGATGAGGCCTAAAAAGTCAGTCCTACAATCTTCATTTAAGAGATACAAGCTTCTCTTTATATTAACCACCTAGTGAGCAAGGCTACAACTGTACCTAACTGGTGAGCTTCAAAATAAATCAGGGCAGATGCAACCCTGGTACCTCTCTGGCCATGGAGTCCCCATCCCAGCCTACCAGCACCGCTCCAATGTCTGACTACGAAGTGAAGCTAGTCCAGGGAGCAGGACCAGCATCGAATTAACACTGCTAAGCTTAAGTTTTCTATCAGTTCAGCTCCCTAAACTAGCTTTTCCAGCAGCAGTATGAGCAGCAGCAGCAAAGGAAAAAGGCATAGAAGATGGAACAGAAATGCAGTAGTGTTGACCTAGGCAGAGAGAGCCTCACAAACCTCTGTGGCTTGTTTATGCAAACATTCACCAAAATACCAGACTTTTTAACTCCCACACTTTATTCAATCCAAGTCTGCACAGGGATCCTTCTTACTCAATAAAGCGTCCCATTTTTATGCTTTCTGCCTGTGTATTAGATTTATTATGGCAATAGTACAGATTTTAATTCACATGATGTGTTTATCGACCAGGTCTCGAGTAACAAAAATTTAGCCCCTAAATGAATAATCTTCAGAGTACTAAGAGCCATAATGTACAGAAGCCAGTGAGTAACTGACCAGACTGTTAATATGCCTTTTATTCCTTTACTGTGATTTGCTTCCTTAACTTTTTCACACAAAAGAAGGCTTACAGGATGACTGGTCCTGCAGAACAGCAGGACCATCCTGCTTGATTGATATAGGAGATGTATCAATCACCTCAAACTAATTTTCAACAGAGGCACACGAAAGAAGCAAAGAATGAACACAGACAGTGAAGCAGAGGGGGAAGGGGAACCTGAGGAAGCAACCAAACTAAAAGAAAACTCCAGTGAACCCAAGAACAAAAGAGAATTTTTATACTCTTACAGGTGAGTAAAAGGAACTTGTAAAATGCTGTGTCTTAAAAAATTACAGTCTAAGAGTTTCAGTAGTTTTATCCTCCTCTAACAGTAACTGTATTTACTGGATAAAGGGGAGAAAAGGTAAGTGTTATTTTAACCTCTAAATGAAAAGATTTACAAAACGCCAAGCTGCAGAAGTACACACAGAATTATACACAAGGTCAGACCCAATAAGAGAATTTTTATAAGAAAGGTGCTGACCAAGTGAAAAATTGAATAGCTATATACTGAAAAAACTTTTAATAAGCAATCCTTGAAAGTGCTACATGTGCATCTGATGCGATGTGCAATACAGATTAGGTTATCTTATTCTTTCTCGTTGCCTTTTTACCTGAGAACTTGGATCTTTGCTTCTTCGTGCTGCCAAAAATGCTACTGCCATAAAATATTCAGGCCATTCCAAGTAATCCTCTCGTTTTTTGCAGGACGCTTCATTGTCAAAACTATAGTTTATGGATAAAAACAGCCATCAGCAAACAACATATTGCTAGAGGTATCACAGACTGTATTCTTTTGACATGCACAACTTTAAAGTAACCAGGATCAGAATCTGGCTAAGAAGACCACATACTCGCTAATATTTTAACAGTACACCCGTCAATGTTATGTGCTTTCCAGGAACTTACATACGCAACATTTCCTTTAGGGGAAAGGCACCCAAGCGAGGTTTCAAATTTCAGTTTTAGATAATAAGGCTGAGCTATTCAGAGCACTGAGCTATTCAAAGACAATGCAATTTATCCTTTATAGATAACACCTTGTATATTTCTAAGATTCAGGTATATCATGTACTGGCATTCTTTTCACCCACCAAACAACATAACCTTTTTTATGGCTGCGCTAACTGCAAGCCTCTAATCCAAGATATTTTTGTACCTTTGCCTACAAGTGCTCACAAGATTTCTGTTTGGTAGCTTCCACTGCAGTCAGTCATTCCCGCCCATACAGTTATTGCCATGCATTTGGCTCTCCTTATGATACTTACCACAAAACTCTGAGGCCATTTTGATGGTCCCCTGCTATAAGGAACTTGTGGAGACTGTGAATGTCTCAAACATCTTGTCTTGACACGAGGCTGCTATGGTATTGCTATGAACAGGTGCCTCTAACCACAAAAAAGTATTAGGACTGAGGCAGAGGCCTGCAGAGGTGGGTTGTGGCCAAAGCTCCCGGTGAGTTCTTACAGAAGTTGTTAACGGTGGCTTTTCTGAGAACTTACCAAGATTAAGGCAGGGGCCTGCAGAGGCGGCTTGCGGCCAAATGTCCTGGTAGGCTCCTAGAAAAACTAACACGGTGGGGCATAGACTGCATTGCACGTGAACACCATCACTTTCTAGAAAGATGACCTGAGAGACTCTCACTGAGCAAGCACGTAATTGCTCCTGAAAGACTCCACCTGAACCTGCCCATATGTAAAACAGACACCACCCCACTCTCACTTGCTATGCTGATAAACCGGGCTGGACTTGTCGATGGGTAAAGGCCCTGCCTGCACAGGGCCCAGGGGTACCCCCACCACCAACACATCAAGGGTGAACCGCAGACCAGTGAGGCACCACTGGATCCATGCATGGCCAATTCTTTTACTCTCTCTATCTCTCTGCTCTTGCTGTAGTTCTTAAAGCATTGTGAAATAAAAAACTTTTGCAGCACACCATTTGACCCAAGAGGTACATAAGTTTATTAAACTTGCTGCATTCAGAACTTGACATCTGCAAAGTTTCTCTTGAGATTATGTTCTGTGAAAGCCTTCTAAAAACCGAGAGGAGATGAGTAAAAGACTTTCCCCTTAGATATAATGTATAAAAGCAGAACAAACGGTTGCTTCCTTCCCTGCACTAGGGGGGCTCGTGTGGGAAGGACTGAGGAAAGAAAAAGTGATGCATCGTTTTCTCTTGCCTGCTTCTGGTTGAAACACTGCTCAAACAGTATGAGACAAACAAGGCGATTTCTCAGCTTTTCAGCTCAAAGAGAGGAAAGCAAGGCATCTCTCTCTTTCCCCTTCCCCCACAATATATTTAAGCTTTGCAAATTTTAAGCAAAAGATCAAATAAGTTTCCCAAACCTCTCCTCTATCATCGCTACACTTAAAAAATCAAATCAATGGAACGTCTAAAATACAATGACTAGCCTATCAAAATACAAAGGGCATAGTACTTTTCTTTTTGGGCTCCTCCTGCCAAGGACTACAGCTCAAGACTGAAATACCCTTCTAGCGATGTACAGCCACAGAGAAAAAATACATCACTGGTAACCGCAAGCAGCAAGACATCTCCTAGCAACACTTGTACCAGCACTTTTGAAAGACAAACATTAGAAGATAAACATTTTGTTAATTATTATTTTTATAACAAAAAAACATGTATCAGAGGTTTGCAGCTAGCTTGTCATAAAGAGGTTACGCTATTTGAGTGAAGACAATGCCAGCACATGACAAAATTGTACTTCAGAAACCTACAGGGTGCTATTTACCAAAGATAAATTGCTGGGTTTGAATAGTTCAGATATGGCACATTACAACTTAGCAATTTTGGCTTGTTCCTGGAACGAATGAGGATAACCTTTAAGGCCATCATCTCAACGTTAAGGAGGGAGAAACATACACTCTATATGAAACCAGCACGCACCTCTCACACTTTGACAACGTTGTAAATAGTGCCCAGAACTGTCAATTGTCAAAGCAAACACATATCAAGTATGTAATTCCAACAGTGCCCAAACTGGCTTGAATCATTGTAACTTAAAGGGTTGGGGCCATATCCTACTCAGAAAGCAAAGTATTCAGGGAACAAGAAGATCACAGTAGAAAGAAATTGAAGACATTACCTCAAGCCTCTCCGTGCCAAATTTACTTTTGACAGGTTAACTGCAGCGACAAGAAAGTGCCTCTCAGCTAATTTAACAGATTACTTAAAACATCTCACAAAAGCAGATTTACCAAATCCAAAACACCATTGGACTTCAAATGATCAATTTAATACATTCCCCACTACATGACACTCACTGTGATGTCTCTGGAGATGGACGCAACACACAGTACACCAAATAAAACATACTGGGCAAAGGGCTCCAGAAAGACAATAGCAGTCTGAACTAAGAGGCTGAGAGTTATTTTTGTTAAATTATTCCCTAGCAACCCCATTTATTCAAAATACAACAAAAGCTACTATTTACTTTTCTCATAAATACAGAACTGTATGTAAGCAGAGGTCCCTCAGAGAACCAACTTCACAGGCAGAGGAGGATATATGAAAAGTGAGCAGAAGGCTCACATCAAGGAGAACATTAGAAAAACCCTTACTCAATTACTTCTACTTAACTTCACCGTGTTTGGCGAGATAATTCCCTCAACTCAGTGCACAGGAATGCAAGAGTGTGAAATGGGTATAAAACACTTAATTTCTGATTGAGCAGAAGCCAAGGCCTTGGCCAGCAGTCAAGCACACACAGGAAAAATTAAGTTTATGGATTTGAGGCAACTGATCGTCTTCCCTCCGCTCATTTTTAAGTTCGAGAATTGCATGACTGAAAGCTACTCTAGAAAATATTACAGCTAGTTGTAAAATAAGCAATTAAGGTTTATCCTTGTGATAACTCATAAGAACTTACGAATAAAAATAATGGGAATTGAAAAGCCATGAAGGTAACACTGGTCAAGAAGGGGGAAAAAAAATTATCCCAAAATTCCCAAGTGATTAGTAGTCTGTAGAAAACCCTGCATAAACAGTATTTCAAAAGAAAACAGAGAGAAAGATTCTGTGATTAGAGGACAGTGTATCCCTTTTTAGGTGTTTTTTTTAACCCATTTAGACTTCAAGTCAGTTGCAACGCTGTCTGAGAAAGTAACGCGTTTCATTCAGCCACTAAAAAATTAAATCTCTTAATGAAAAATGGAATTGAGAATCCTAAAAAAAAGGCACATCACTTCAAATCTCTTCATAGGACAATTATGATGGTCAGCTGCACAACAGTATAGTACAGCTGGAGAATTGGTGGGTATCGATATCTTCCCCTTCTCCCTGCTTTTAACCTTTTTCCTCTGCTTTTTTAATCTCTGATGTCAAGTGCATTATGTTCCAAATGTACTGTAGTTTTTTTCCCCTGTATCAAGTATGCTACTGAAGATCAGCTATCAATATTTTGTCACTGAACTCACAGAATTTAAGGTTAAAAAAAAAAAAAGCATGTGTAAAAATTAAACATCTTCAGCAACGCTCTTCTTCCCCAAAACCCAAGTGGGCTATGTGTTCTCCAAGACTTTCAATACTAGCTTCAAGCCTCATATTTTTGTTTATGATGGCTATTATATCAAATGAATGTGGCATTTCCTTTATCTGAGGCTTGTC
Organism: Colius striatus; assembly: GCF_028858725.1. Lineage (NCBI taxonomy): Eukaryota > Metazoa > Chordata > Aves > Coliiformes > Coliidae > Colius > Colius striatus. Next base: position 64,074,050 of record NC_084761.1, read on the forward strand.
TTCTTTCTCCTCACATGGGTACTGAGATACAGCCATCATGTATTCCGTACTGGGAGAGAGGGTTTTGAGGGAGACGGAGAGAAAAATCCACTCTTCCTTGAGAAGAATGATACCCTGTACATTGAAAACTAATTATATTCAAGTTTTTCCTGATAGATAACCCACCAAACTTGTAAATATTCTGTAGAAATACTGAGACTCAGTTACTGAATGCACCATCGTTTCTGCGGCTGTAATTGCGTATCACTCATGCCGGTTATTTCACGAAATAACGAATACCAGTTATCCTACCTGCTCTTTTAGCTATCCCCATGACTATCAAAAAAATGCACACACTGAGCCATATCCTCAGTGCAGGGCCTTCTGAGGCTTCAAGAAACGCCTACCGCAGGGCCGCACCGGGCTGGGCCGACCCCGCACCCCTGCCACGCAGAGGCCCCTCTGCCCCGCAGCCCCTTCCCAGGGCAGCCCAGCCAGGCTCTTGCGCCCTGCCCCGCTCAGAGCGCCCCAGCCAGGGCTGAGCCCCCCAGCCAGGGCTGGGCCCGCTGCGCGGCTGCCGCAGGACACGGGCTCCACTTCCACTAGAGCTCTCCTCGCCTCCCACGCCGGGGCCGGCCGCATGGCGCAGGCCGTGGCAGGCAGCACGGCGGAACCGCCGTGGCGGCTCCCGCCCTACCCCCTCGGCACAGGGGGCAAAACCCCCAGGCGGGAATGGCCTGGCTGAGGAGGGAGAAAGTTTAGTCAGTTCGGTGTGCGAGTGGGGAGTGCGGTGCTAGCGGAAGGGGGAACCGGCGGCTGACGAGCGGAGCTCAGAAATGGCACCAGGCGGCCACCCCCCCCGCCCCGTCCGTGCCACTGCCCCCTCAGCGCGGCTCTCGGCGGCGGGGCGGCGGGGCGGCGAGCCCCCGCGGGCCGGGCCCAGGTAGCGTACCCGTTTAGGTGACAGCCGGGCTGGTGGCCGCTCATCGCGCCGCGGGCTCGCTCTCTTTTCGCCGCTTGGCGCCAAAAGGGAGCGGGCGGGGACAAGGGCGGGCGGCGGGAGGAGCGAGGCGGGTGTGCCGGTGCCCCGCCGCCACGTCGCGCCGCGGCCGCGGGGTGAGGGCGGGCACGGGGGGGCTGCAGCCCCTGAGAGGCGGCGCGCTGCTGTTTCAGCGCACTCGTACCGCCCGAGACCTGGTTTCGCTGAATCGGGGGACGGCACTTCCACCCCGGCTTTCTTTGAGCCCCCGCGGTACTTTGATTTACTTTAATACGTGTTCTTGGAGTTTTCCGTTTTGTGACAGATGCTGCTTCGAACGTTATGCTTTGACACAAGCATGCAGGTTTTCACCCCAGCTGACGTACGTGCTATTTATTAAAGTTTGGCGTTAACATATTTAAATGTCTAAAAATCGAGTTTTTGTTCCCTGGACATGAAATTGATGTGGAAAGTGAGCTATGGTTTATTAATACCTCCAGCTGCTGCCAGGTTTTAGAATTCCTTCAGGATGCTCAGGTGGTTGAACATATAGCCCATTACAGTGCAAAAAAAAGCGATATAATAAATAAATATCAAATATTAGGATGGTGTGTTTGTCTGCCTTCTGTGGGGAGCAGCCTACCCTTAGCTAGCTGGTTGCCGCAGGGGCCTGCCTTTATGGAAGCACTCAAATGGGAGCAAGGTACAGATGTTTGCTCCATGAGGCTGTGAGACAGCAGGTGAAGACTGCCCAAGCCCAGCCATACGTGTCCAATTCAGTTCCCACTGGAGGCAGTGACAGGTGCAACAAACTCAGTGAGAGCAGTGATGGACGAAAGGAAAACACTTTGCCTCTGAGAGCATCCCTAAGAGGGATTTGTGCGCACAAGCCGTGCAGTTCGTGCTGCACAGGGGCTGCACCATTGATCTGAATGTGGGCAACAGACGTGGCTGAGATAGTGGTTTCCTGCAGCCTGGTCAAAAATCCAGGAGGGTGTTTCATGTTGTGAAAAAGACAGTCTTGGGCTGGGAAACCAGGCACATAAGGAGTCCTATCCCAGAATCTGTCTTTATAGTTTCCCCCTTGCTGACCATACGCATAGGAAACTGCGTAAGTGAACACACCAGGGAAATTCATACACCAACATGTGTGCAAGAAGATGGCTAAGGCAAGGAACCTGCCATGCTCATAGTTATTCTTGAAGCTATGGCAAATGAGAGAGAGCCTTCAATCAAAGGAACTCAATGCTAATATGTTTTCATACTTAGATTGCTGTATCAGCTAGCTGTCTTTTTTTTAACAACTGACAAACGGTCAAGTATGAAAATGCTACTTAATTTCACAGATATTCCTATTCAGTTGTAACCAGAAAACTTGGCAAAAGCAGCCTGTTATATTTCAGCTGACAAGTTTTCCAGCCCTCAGAGTGGGAAAACATAGCTATTTCAGTTTGCAAGACTTCTATTATCTTAACTTCATATGGACCACAAATGTTCATGTACAGTTTGTTAATGCATGAAAAGGAACAATTAAAATGCAAGAAAAAGAAAAGAAATTTAATGAAACCAGCATCACTCAAGAAAGCGTAAGCCTGAAGGTGAAATGAAAGGCCTGATTATGGTTGATCACGAAGAGAGTTAAAGAGCACTCATTTAATTAATCTGGAGAAAAAAATTAATACAGTTCAAAAAGTTTTCTACTATCTGTATGTGTGTTTCTGCACTCTTGAAATACGAATTAAAATTACTAGTGCTACAATTACCCATGCCAAATTTCTTATTTTGCGTAATTAAGATTCTGAGGACAAACCATAACAGCTACTAACCTCTAAAAAGCAGTGCTTACGTGCTGATCTTACACAGTGAATGACAGGTTTTCTGTTCTGTGAACAGTGATTAGGAGTCCTTACAAACTATTTCCTTCCTCTGAATTTATCACGTTTCCCAGCTGGTATATATAAATCACCCAGAATCAAATTCAAAACACTATGATCCACATTTCTCAAAAAGAGACCAAACTGCGATTCTTGCTCCCATCTCTTTCTCTCCCATCATAGAAGAAAAAAATATGTGCATTGCAAAATAGCTGCTTATATTATTAAGCAATGAGGTTTTTCATTTTTTCATTTTTCATTTCTACAAAATTACATGTTATATCATTTTTGAAATGCAAAGCTTAAATGTTTTTCTCATGCTTAGCAACTAAGATTCTGTAATAATCTTAAACTGCTTGTATACCTTCATCTGTTAAGTCTACAAATGTATCATTTTTAAAAATTTTGCAAAGATGATTGACTCTTCTATCTTGTTCTTCCTCAAAACCAGACCAACAACATTCGGCATTTCTAATAATGCAGCAGTGATACATGGCCTGAGAAGGAAAACTTTTATTTAGTAGACTCCTATAGTGTTCCTAAATGACATGTTTTCTGGAAACATATCTACATTTTGGTTTTCTCCTGGTTTGGTTTATTTTTTTTTTTAGAATTATGCTGAAAAGCTCTCTTGCAGCCAAATTGTGACTGCTCTTCTGAAAGTGTTCTGTGGAGGTGGTACCTGACATGACAGCATCTTTCACCATGCACATATTGGAAGTGTGGTTACAGATACCTAGTGAAAGTTACACCTGGATTAGGTGAGATTTAGGGCAGGATCCTTTGGTCTAAACCTAAGGTTGCATGAGGGCAGGTAACTTGCTTTGCTAGAGGTGTGGGACAAAGCCCTGCTGCCTGGTAGTTCCCATAAGACTTCTCTCTCAGCTGCCTGTTTTGCAAATGAGGCAGATCCTCTGCATCTGTATATCTCCATTAAATGTCTTACGTGGTGACCTAAAACCTCATTTGTGCCCTTCAACTGTCTCAGGACCATTCAGACCTCTGTGACAGAGCTGGAGTGCTCTCGCTCAAAGCCCTTGGTAAGACCGGTATGCACTCAGTTGGGCTAAATTTCTTTTAATTTTGTATCTGTCACTCTATCCCCGTCCTTAAACATTCCTTTTTTTATTCCACAGCAGGATGTATGTGACGAGACATGGAATATCTCAAGGTAGTCTTATGGGTTTTTTTGTTTGTCTTTCATTTCCCAAGCATGGATTATCGTGACCTTGCTATATAGATGTCAATAAACAATCTGAGCTGATTACAAATATTTTAGATGCTCTTATTAATGAGAAGTGGTGCAAGTTTGAAAGACATGCTAAATATATAACCATCTGTTAAGATGCCTATAGTTTTAGCTTACTGCTGACGACATTTTCACTTCTTCTACCTTTTGTCAATTTTGATAAAAGCAGACCAAGTTGAGTTTGGGGAAACCCCAGGTTTCAGACCTCCTCCCCACTTTCTTGCTGCTTGCCAACAGACTCTTGATTTTGTTGGCAAGCAAGATCTCTGCCTGAATCTAACATATGTATAAGTTGTTGCTCAGAGAGTAGTGTTTGCTGTTTGCCAGGATATGTAGAGTATGCAATTTGGTGGACCACCTTGAAATCACTCTAAAAATTTAAAGGAAAAGTAAAAAGAAATTGCTAATGAGCTATTGTCTTTTTCTTTAATAGAATTAATTTTTAAGGAACTAATTATGAGATTTGGAGAGAAACAGAAATAAATAAATATGACATCTTTGTGTCTTAACATCTGGTTCTTATCTGTCTTTTAGAGAAATATTGCTCGCTGACAGGATAATCTTCGTAGTTAAAGGGGATTGATTTTCAGGCAAGTCTTGTCTTCCATATCTTTTCCCAAAGAAGAATTTCTACTTGAGATAAAGTCTTCCTCCTGTACTTGCTTACACATCAAGAACATATTAATTACAAATGGAGCTGTTGGTATACACAGCAGTTCTCAATTTCTATAGTTGATTTAATCAAGAATATGAATTTATGTCTTCTTCAGTGACCAAATTACATTTGTTGCAATGTCAGGCTTTGTTCTGTGAACACTGGAAGACCTAAACAGGGTTAGCTGCAGCAGCTTGTTAGTAAACCAGCCCATTAATAAACTGCAATAAACTGTTTGAATTTAAAGTGTAGCATGTTGTATAGGCAGCATAAGTATTTCAGAATTACAGAAATACAGAATGGTAGGCATTGGAAGAGACCTCTAGAGACCATCTAGCCCAACCCTTTGCTAAGGCAGGTTCACCTAGATCAGATCACACAGGAACGTGTCCAGGTGGGTTTGAAAACCTCCAGAGAAGGAGACTCCACAACCTCCCTGGGCAGCCTGTGCCAGGGCTCCCTCACCTTTAGAGTATAGTAGGTTTTTTTTGTTGCAGATAGATGTCTGTTGCAAATCCAGTATTTTCAAACTCAGATGCCAAAGTTCAGGATAACAAAGTTTTAACAGTTTTTTAAAGACTGAATGCCAGAAACTCTTGTGCATGATTAATATCTCTGTCAGAATCCAGCCAATACTGAAGTATTTCCATGATTTTCATGTCCTAATGAAAACATTTGCTCTGTTCTTAGATTTCAATGGCTTTTATATTACCTTACCTTTCTATAGCATCTGTTCCTTGAAAACTAGAATTAAGTGCTGGACTTCTTCCTTCCTGTCCAGGTCAGACACTGTTTTGAGTATCATATTCTCAGTCTTCCAGACTCAAAATTTCTGCAGTTTACTAACTCCCTAAATCCAGAACTCCTTGAATCCAGCTTCTCACTTTGGTGAAGGCCAGTTAGAGTTTTATCTGACAACTGTCTTTTATTTGCACTTTATTCTGACTGAGGTCATGAATGAATATGTAAGTAATACTCTTTAAACATGCTTCTGTTGCATTTTTAACATTACAGCTATTTTTCATTTTACCTAAAATCTTTATGAACATGGTGGTTTGCCTATTTTTGACTGTTTTCTTGTTTTATTCGTACTGACGTTCTAGTTAGAGGCAAATACTGTTTTCCCGGTGCCCTGATCACCTTGTCATTTCTTGGATAACAATATATTCTTCAGCTACACTTCTTCGTTCTGTATGGTATTTGCTGATGCTTTCTCTGCTTTTTAAAAAATGTTTGTACCTATGTCTCTGACCAGTCCTCTGCTTTTGAAACTCCCTGTGCCATCCATACCTGCCCTTGAATCCAAATTCCCTGTTTTATGCAAGCTAGTACAATTAACAAGTATCGCCTTGTGCTAGAAAAACAGAAGATACTGCATGTGATCTTTTCTCCTATCTTCATCCCAGATAATCTTGCAAAGTTGTCCTTTAGAAATTAAACTGAGACATGAAGTCTCAGACTGGAAGTCTTCTGGCAACCCTAGTGTTTTCTTCCAAAATATGAATTACCTTCTTTGCTCAGCTGTACTAGTCATGATCACAGCTATTCCCTACTTACAAGTGAGAAATTAATTTTCTGCTTTCAGTATAAAATTTCACTTTCTTGCCATGCTGCTTCTGTACTCAGCACCTGCCTACATACTTCATAGCTTTCTTTTTCTTCTGTTACCTGCCTCTGATTTTTCAAGGCTATTTTTAGTATCTAAGGAAATTATTTTCTGTTTCCATCCTTTCTGTTAGGTATGATTTTCCTATCAAGGTGCAGTAGCTTTTCACATTACTTCCATGAACTTTACCAAAATCTGTTGCAGTCTATCAGCTGGCAAAACTGGACAAAAACATTACCTGTAATCACTATGTCAGACACAGTTTGAAGAAAGAAACCTTTACTCTTCTATCACATACAAAGGATCTTGAATGCATGTATCCCTTCATATCTAGGCAACTAGTTTGCTGTTTCTGGTCTTTTTTTTTTCCTTCTCCTAATAAAAATTCCTTATGTGCTTGTCTCCTTTAACCTCAGTGAGGTTTCTCTCCCAAGTTTCTTCTCATTCCTTTCAAATATATCTTTGTTTATTATAAGCTTTAGATATCTTCCATAGAGAATTTTTCATTTTAAAGTATAATTTTCTGTCATTTATCTTATCTGTATCTTTAGATTTCATTATTATGATGTGATAATACTTAAATCTTCATGTAAAGCTGCTATACAGAATCATTTTCTTACATCTTTGTATGTGATTTAACATAGAAGGGTTTTTTTAAGTAAATGTGCTAAATCCATTCTGCGATAAGAGATGAATTACCCTTTCAGCTAACCTGTGGATTGAGGGAAAAAAAAAAAAAGACAAATATTTCAGGATTCTTAGATATGCCGCTTTAGCCAGCAAAATCAAACTAAGTTAAAAGAAAGAGAAAGAACTGCTGCAATCACTCTGGTTTTATCCTGTATCTCATCTCTCACCTCAGCATGATGAGATCCCTTTGACCTACTTGCCTTTCAAGTTTGCCAATATTCCCATTTCCCCAAAATACCTCGTAGCACCAAAGGCATTTTCCTTCCTCAGGAGTAACCGCTCCATTCCTAGCATACAACACCAAGAGAGCTGTGAAAGAGGAGGCACAAAGCCTTCATTTTGTAATATCCTGAGTGTTAGCTTGGCAGTAGGGCAGAGCGAGCTCAGGTGCCACTATCATATTAAATGTGGCTTCTTTTCATTTCTTCCAACGAAGTTCCGACTGTTTCCTAAACTCATTGAACTAATTACAGAAGAGGAGCCAATAGCCACGCTGTTGTAACTTATCAATAATGAAGAGTGAGCTGGAGCTGTCAGGAAATACATTTGACATCCCGGCTTCGAAGAACAGGAACTCTGTGCTCCCTCTGTAGATATGAGGGGAAATATAATCATTAGTAAACCTAATTTATTTCATAAGCAGAGTTGGCAGTGTGATTAATTTTCAAGATTTCCTGCCACTTTTCTACTGTGAGATTCTGCTTTTAGTTGCGTACATCACACAAACATGGTTTGTTCGGGCTGGAATAACCCAAGCTGAGCATTTGCTTCTACTAAGGCTATTTTGTATTTTTCAGGTGGTATCCACATTATTTTGTGCTGTTGTAACTTTAAAACCATTAAAAAGAAAAGCATATTCATATTAGGAAGGCATCAACTGAGATATAAGACAAAAGACAATATAAGGTAAATGAGGAATTCTAGCATGGAGCCACAGCAGCTTTGTGGGATAGAAAACAGATGATTAGGTAAAGAAGGCAAAGAGCGGAATGTGGTCTTCGAAGAAGAAATCATTAAGGAATTCAAAGATGGATGGGCTCTAGATTGTGGAAAGGGAAGACAGACATTAGTTAGATATTTACAATTCTTATTTCTCAGAATTCAACAGAATATTGTTAAGATTCAAAGTACTGAAGAAAAATTGTCTTTTGAAGCCAGCCTTCACAGCAGCCTAGGAAGAGAAATTAAGTAACAGATGTACTTTATTATTTTCAAAACCAAGGAAGCAAAAGGGAACCGAATTGGGATATTCTTCATTTCTGAAAAAGTAAACTAAAAATCTCCTTATTACTTCTACAAAAATTCAGTGGATTCTATAGGGACAGTAACAAGGAAAACTCTGAATCTCTCCTCTGGTATATATGGTCTCTGGGGTGAACACTTTTCCACAGAAGATGAATATACTACACAAGCAAAATAAGAAACAGGCCAAAAATCATGAGAATTTTATGGGCTTTGTGAAAACTGGCTACTCTTGTTAGTATAGCTTTTTGGAATAAAAATGTTTCCATGCAAAGAGTCTATTAAATTTACTTCAATGTTTTTTAACGGATTAGAGAACAGACGATTCTTCTTGAGACATATTATATGGGTCACTCTGGTTGTTCATTTGTATTACAAAATTCTTCAAGATTTTGAGCTGTGCTTCATCTGAGCTGCAGTACAGGAACCTGAAATTAGCTAGCACAGTGGAATCAATATTGAGCAATATTTTGCCTCTGAAAGAAATTCAGTCTGACAGAGAAGAGTAAGAGCAGCGTAAGGAAACCAAGACTCCAGCTAAAAAGCTGGGTACAGAAATTCCCTGTAAAGCACTACAAATTAGTTGATGTCACCAGAGCAAGAAAACCATAGTGACAGAATAAAATGTTATCTAGGTTCCAGAATACTTTATTATCACCACCTTAGGTCACTAAGCTTCACAAGCTATATCCATCAAGTTTGATAGCAGTATATATACTCACAGCTGAAGCTAGAAGGTGCAGTGCTTTAATGTACTAACGATTTACATTAAGACACCTGGGTTCAAAGTCAGTTTATGACAAGAGCAAAACGAGTTTGTTGGTCTCAGCCTGCTCTCTAGTGGACAATTGCACATAAACCCGGTCCTGAGAAGAATCCCAAGAATTTGATTTGTTGGCCAAGACATATGGTGAAATTTGTATTCTCTGAACAACGTTATTAAAAATAAAATTAGACTGGATATCTTTGCTTTCCGTGCTATTCTGAGACACTGTAAGATGAGACATTTCCATCAGCATCTCTTAAAGACTGTATTCAGTATTCTTGTTACCAGGATTTAAAAGGATATAACAGAAGAGGAAACAGTACAGTGAAAGGCAGCAAAGGCGATTAGATGCTTCCACGTTAGGGGAAAATGAAGATAAGATGCCATACTGCCATAACAGGCATATGTAATGTTTATGACTAGGTAAGATATTTGTCTTTATTTACCCTTTTTCATAATACAAGATACTGAGAAACAAATAACTGTTACACAGAATAATGATAAAAGGAACCATTTTCTTGATACATAATTAACCTGTGAACTCATGTCTGAAAGATATCTCAGAGATGAACGCAAAATAGGACATAGAAATCATTATGTTTTTATATGAATAATAAGAATAGCAAGAGTTATGTTAGATAATATTAAAATGTATGAGGGAGATAAACTCTCATTATTGAAGATATAAAAAAACCAGAAATTGGCTAGAGCATGGGAAGAAACTACACCCACAAATGTTTTGTTTGATAAGTGTATCCCATACAATGGTTACATTCACTTCAGCAGGCAGACAGTAGAATGCTGGAGTCGTAGATTTGTGTAGTCTGTGGTAGTTTCTATGCTTCCAAGATAAATTCCTTAGCAACTCATTTGTAGAAATCAGCTGCAAAAAATTGCCTGGAACTCTGACCCCATTTGAGGTTATTCTCCTTTTCATTATTTTCTTTATTTATTAGTCAGGAGAGCAATACTCATTGATATTTGCTCATTGACAATTATAATCACATGGCAACTACACAGGCAAAGCATGAATTTTTTGGAGTTCAAGTCTCATTTCAAATATTTTTTTCCTGTTAAAAATATTATGTTAATCAATAGCTTATAATTGACCATTACATTTTATATATATGTTATAAATATATATTAACATATATATATATATACACGATCTTAAAAATCGCAGCATTTTAGTCTTGTGCTTTGCCCTATTCTAAGCTGACCATTCCATTATTTTTCATTATGTCATCTACCTCACTTATTTGCAGGAATGTTGGAACTCTTCCATGTTTTACAAGCCTACATTTCAAGTTCAAGATTTAAAATTCAATTCCTATCTAAAAAAAATTCACCTTATGGAGTGGCTACTGTTTCCTGTGTTTAGGTTTATTGTTGTTGTTATTTAAAAGCAGCCTCTCTAACATTATTCTGATTTCCAAATTTAGAGAATGGTAGGGGTTTTTTTAACAATATGGTTTTACCCTGAATTTTGCAAAGAAGTGCTCCTCCAGATATACTTTAAAGGGCAACATTCATTTCCATTGCTCTCTCAGTTACTAATTACACTATTATAGTTTACCAAAGCTCTTCTTTCTGTGGTGGTTTCTTAATTACCGCTTTTGACTGTCTTACTTCCTATCTTCTGGTAGTTGATAGTTTACTTTTAATGTTGAGCTAGTAAACGCTAGTGTGAACTGTGAGTAATCCTTTACAGACAGAACATTTTTTTCTAAACTTTGTAGTGAATTTTAACTACTTTTAAAAAGTCAACTGAGTTAACCTGAGAGCTTTTAAAATCACAAGGCCAATAAAGTCAAATCTTAATTTATTGGGGAAGGAAGCTGACTCATAATTTATGCTTATGTGAAGATGACAAGATGCTTCCATGAGTAAATTCTTACTCTAAAATTATGTATTTATGGAATAGCTTTACAAGTATAATTTCCTTGAAGATAAAAAAAAATAATTAGAAATGATAAATAGGACCTAAATTTGTCAAGCGTAATGCAGAGGAATGAAACAACTAAGACTCATGTAACTTCAAAAGAATTTGAATTATGCATTTCAATTCAGACTTGTGGCATGAAGTAAGATAATTACCAGGAAAACAGCAGCTTTTTTCAGTCAATAACAGACACTGGATTGAGTTTGTCAATTTTTCTAAACTGACAAATGAAAGATGATGGCTGGTGAAATGAGCTGCAGATTATATGAGAACTGCTATGGTCTATAAGAGCTAATGCTTTTATTATCAAAGCCTGAAGCTGTGAGAAATATTAATAAAGTTATTTATATTTAGCTAGCTGTAGTGCATCAGGTGCCCAGTAAAGAAAGGTTTCTTGATGGAGGTAGCCTTCTGTTTCCACTTGGCATCAAACACAGGTTTCTAAGCGTGTTTTTCTGCTCCATTCTCCTGATAATTCAACAGTGGTAGGACCAAGCAAACCCTGTCAGAAGTACTGACCGCTTGCACAGGATTTCTGTTGTACTCATGACCACCTGCTGGCAAATACTAATGCACAGAACAAAAACAAGTAACAGCTACAGCTCAAAATGGATGCTGCTGGAAATGGGACACAGCAAGTGTCTAGTAAAGGAGAAATCCCATCCATAATAGCAGTCCCTCACTGCTAGAGGACTAATAAATAAAAAACTAGTATTTGTGCTATGCATGATGTTAATCTTTATTTGTGATCTTACAAAGGAGCTTAAAATCCTTTACTTTCTGCAGAGCAGAGATCTGTGCATACTAAAGGATGAACACATTGTAACCACGGCTATATATTCCAGGGATATAAACCACTGAATGACAGCTCGGGATCAGGCAAAGCTGATCAAAGCCTCAGGAATCTTATCTCCCCAGCTTCTGAGAGAGCTCACTGTGACAAGCTTATCTCTTTGATCCCAAATTTTGAGTATGTCAGAATGGGTTAATCCTACATGTTTATTTTCACATTTGACTTTTTTTTTAATTGAAATAGTAGGCAAGACCCAAGCTTTCCATTTTCTCACTGGTTTCCATCACTTGGAAAATGCCATGACATGGAGAAATGTCTAACTTTTGGACTTCAGCTTGCAGTTGAAATCTTTTCAGCTTTTCCTCAGCTCATCTTCAAAAGGTTTCTGAACCAGGTTGCAGAGAAACATGAGTAATAAAGAACCTTATAATAGAAGTCTGAAAATTATCACAGAAGGAAGAGAGAAGAATCCTAGCCTGATACTATTTTTACCCCTCATTATTTTGAAAAATCATTTGTTTTGACTGCCATAATTGAACTCTGCTGTGATACAGATTTCCAAAACCAGATGATCAGTTCCATTGTACCCAAAGGTCCAGAGCAGCAGGCTGTTGCCTTCAGCAATAGGCCTTCCTACAGCCTGATGGGCAACTAAGCTCCCCAAGGCATGGTGAGGTCCCTTATGTGAGGCTGAGGAGAGAAAAGCCTTACACCTTCCTTCTGCACAGTCTTGGAACGATTCAGTCATTCACTACAATTGTCATGGCTGGCTTCTGCATAGAGGCCTTACTGCTCAGCGATTCCCATTAGTCCTGCTGATCCTATCTGTGCAAGACTCATTGACTTGTGGAGTCCTGTGTCCAGTTCTGGGCTCCCCAGCTCAAGAGGGAGAGGGAAGTGCTGGAGAAGGTCCAGCAAAGGGCCACCAAGATGATCAGGGGACTGGAACATCTTTCATACAAGGAAAGGCTGCCGGGGCTGTTTAGTCTGGAGAAAGAGGAGACTGAGGGGGAACCTCATTAATTCTCACAAGTCAACACTTTCTTTGTACTGTCCAGGGACAGGACTAGGGGTAATGGACAAAAGCTGGAACACAGAAAGTTTCACTTAAATTTAAGGAAAAACTTCTTTAGTGTTCAGGTTCCTTCCAACCCCTACCTGTATTTCTATGATTCTGTGAAACAGCTAGGTCACTGAACTGTGAAGAGCCATCAGTTTTGCTTTAGCAGCGAAGCTCCAGGCACATGCTACTGTTTTCATGTGCACTGCAATTATAGTTGTCATTCCAGATATGATGTCAGAGAAGTCCAGTCACTCTCCACTGCCACGGTTGAAACATGTCAGTACAAGTGCCACAAAAATACAAACAGAGACTTAAGCCAATAGTGGTATGAGGGAGAGATGCAAAAGGCCAGCTCCATGAATTAATTTTTTCATAGCAGTAGAGGCAAAAGCAAGGGCAGATAAAAATATGGAATGTCCTAAAAACAGCACATATACATATCCCCCTGTATCTCCCCACATTTTCGTTTCTTTGTTCCCTACAGATGAGATCTTAGAAAGGGAATTCTGGTAGAAATTTCCTTCAACAACATCTAGACTAGATCACGGTCAAGGAAGAGCTAGGGGCTTACACCCAGGCACTTCTTCCCTAGAGTTTTGCTTTAATTTAAAAAAAAAAAGCAATAAAATAAGGAAGAGGAAGTTTGTTAAAAGGAAGCAAAGGGCAGTTCAGAATCTCAACTCTGTACAGGTATCAAGGAATCTATATAAGGATATTGTAGTAGAAATACACACCTTCTTTTAAGAAAGACTTCAGAAATGGCGATGGGAAGCTGGTGTAACTAACCAGCAGGGTATGTGAGGTAGGTAAAAGCAATAATTCTTCTTTGAAAATGCTGAAGTCATGTTCAAAGGATACAAGAAGAAAGACTTACAAAGTCTGGCAGATTAAATGTGAAAACATAATAAGGCAGCTGAAGAATAACTAACAAAGGAATCAAAACTAATAATCCTTTTCGCTACAAAGGACATCAGGAGCAGGAAGTTTGCCAGAATTTGTGAGTCCAGTTCTTTTTCAGGGCACAAAAGAGTACTCAGAGAAGACAAGGTCGTTGCAGAGAAGCTATATGAACTCTTTGTATTGGTGTTCACTGTGGAAGGAACTGGGAAGGCTCCAAAACTAGAACCCTTCTTGGCAGGGGATTGAAGATCAGTTTGAAATTGAAATTACTGTAGAAGAGATTATGGAATAAATATATAAAGTGAAAATCACCAGAACTGTATAGTGTCCACTCAATTTCTAAAGGAACTCAAGGACAAAAGAACTGAATTACTCACAGGAGAGTGTAATCTATTGTTTAAAATTGCCTTGCTTCTGGAAGGTAGTAGACGTGACACCAATTCTTTAAAAAGGTTCCAGAGAAAATCTGGGGAATGGTAAGAATGTAAATCTGATGTGTACTGGGCAAATTACTAGAAATCATGGTAAGGAACAGAATTAGTAGACACCTGGGTAGATCTGATTTATTTGGGAAGAGTTAGCATTCTGTAGAGGAAAATACTGCTTTACAATTCCAATAAAACCTTTCTCAAAGGAGCCAAAAAGGATATGGCTAGAGTCTCTCAAGAAGCAACAGTAGGACACATTTGCCAGTGTGGGAAATGCATTAAGTCACATGAATGGCTGGAGAACCGGTCCTCTAAGCTAGAACCTGAGGCTGACTACCAACTCGTGAAGTTGGCTGTAGTAGTAAAGTTTAGAGGAGCGTACTTTCTATATAGAACACAACTATGTTCTCTCTGCATGGAGAATGACAAGCTCAGGCTTCTGATACCAAGCAGCCAAAGAAAAAGATGCTCACATTTTCCTGTTTATTTTTTTGTCATTATTTAAAATCCATATTAATTAATAAAGCACGAAATAATGAGGTATAGGAGAAAAAAAAATGTTGCTAACGAGAGTCTCTATTGACCTTAACACACCCACAAAATTTTCAGTGAAGTCAAAAGAATAGCATATGGTAAAAGTCTCAAATCAGACTTTGTTTCACCATGATTCCCTGTGGAACTCATAGGGGTTTCAGTGGCAAGCAATTTTAAAGGCATTCCAGGTCTAAATATATAACAGCCTAATAGGTTGGAACAGTAATTCTTCTTCCATTAAATTTAATGGGTACTTTTTAGATTTAATGTGTTTGTGACATTTTTGCAGACTCATATTTCCTTTGTTGTCTTCATATTGCTAAGGAGTTGCACCCCAGGGTACTTTCTAAAACTGTAACTGATGTGAAAACTTGATTGGCACATTTTTGTGTGTAAAATATGTTTCATGATATTTTAAAGTATTTCTTGATGGAATATACTTTATTTGCTATTAGGCTGTATTTCCTTTCTGTTACTTGGAAATGTATTTTTGCATTGGGTACAGAACCAAATTCATTGCTTTATATACTGTCAGCAAGATTTTAAGTATTGCTTATGGCATTTTGACAGATGCCTAAAAATACAAGAGGAACATTTCTGTTTTGGTAAACTGCCCAGACTTTCCATGCAAGTAGTAATTTTAATTTTTTGATGTGAAGATTACCACAATGGAAATCAGGTATAAAAAAGTAGATTAATTTCTTTGAGGAAATGACAACAAAAGCAGACAAGAATAAAGAAGTATACATTATTCACTTGAATTCCAAGGAAGCTTTTAGACCAGTACCAAATATGATATTAATGAATAGAGTTAGAAGGTAAGGAAGTAATGCTCAAATGGACAGCAAACTGGCTTGCTCACAAGGTCAAGGAATGACCATAAAAGTAGAAGGAAGATGACAAATGCAGCACCACAGAGCTTAGCATTAGATCCTCATCTTTGTCATACTACGGAACTGTACAACTGACGGAGTTTCGGGTAACAGCTGGTCACAGGTGGAAAGGAGGATATGTACATGCTGTAGAAGTTAAAATGTTAAATCTATAAAAGTAAGTGTAAGGAAGTTAAATAACAGAGATTATGCCCTAAATGATGGGCTGTACTGAGCATGTCGAAGACCTGTCAGGGTTTGATACAAAGTTTAAAACATCAGGTAATTAGAAAAATGATTCCATTAAATTACATTCAAGCCATTTGGTAAGAATGTAAAATACCACATAAATACAATTAGCCATTCAATAGCTGGCAGCAGCTAGAAAGGACAAAAATTATATGCAGAAGATGGAGAGTGCGAAATCTAGACTCATAGTACAAAGGGATGTGAAAAGAATTGAAAACTAGAATATTAGTTTAGATCTGTCCCGGGAAAACAAAGATTAACGTTTCTTTCCTTCAGTTCACTTGTTTGTCTGTTTTTGTACAGGAAGCTGGTAATTATGCCAGCAGACACGCTGGTGACTGACAGAACTGCAAAATTATTTTCTTCTCTTTCTCTGAGAATCTTCCAGTTATTCTCAGAAAATCAGAAAGAGGGATACAGGTAGAGAACAGTACTTGTTAGAAGACTGCTGTAATACTTGTGGGAATAAAGAGGGATTTAGTGCACAGTATTTCAAAAGGGCCTATATTAAGCACCAAGTGATGTTCTTCATTGCTATACTCTAACTGGTGCAGTATATGCTACATTTATGGCTGCTGTGTATATCCTCACACTTTGAGTGTTGCAGTGTGAGTTGCCTCCTCGCCACAAAGGTGCACACTCAAGAACACTGAGTGGAAGCGGTGCTATTGCTACCAAATCCTTCATTTACTAAGTCATATAGAGGTTTAGTCTCCCATTTGCCTTTTCAGTTTCCAAATGCAGCCTTTAGGAGAACCAGTGAGACAAGATTAAGACAAGTGCAAGCTACACTTCACTGCATCTGACCATACTTGTTAGCATCAAGATGGCTTACTCTTTTGACAACAGCAGCTCACAAATAAACATTTGGCTGAAGCTAAAGCAAAGAAATAAGTGATGCTACTTGAAAGGCTCATAGAGGCACTAAGTCTACTCTGACTGAAAATAAAAAAGGTAAGAGGCCTTAATTAGGGACTATTTGTGCATTCTTACACCTTTGCATCTGGGGCTAATAAAACCCTAATACTTGCTGTCAGGCAGTTGTCTTTCTTGAAGGTGCTAGGTCATGATCTTGCTTCGTTATTCATGCTTCAGTTACCTAGATTACAGCAAAGCAGTTCAAAACCTGCAGCTCCCCAGAAGCTCTAACAGGTTACTCATCTTCTGAGAATCAGTCAATTCTGGACACATAAAGCTCATTCTCACCTCTCCATATTGCTTTTTCATAGATTTGAAGGCTGAAGATTTGAGATCTCGGTATTTTGCAGTCTCAAGCCAAGTTAACTAAAACCTAGAGGATGAGGAATGTGAGCCTAGGGCTTGACATAGTTGCTTCTTTGACAGCCTCTATCAGGATAATATCTACCCCTATGACAGACAAAATTCTGGAGAGGCTGAAAGTAGAGGGGAGAATAAAATATAGAATCAATCCTTGCAGAAAGAAAAGATCACCAGACAGGATCTATCTTCTGTTTCATATGCAAGACCAGCAAAACTGTAACACAGACCTCTCCTCAACAAAGCAAACCCAAAGGATTCCTATATATTTCCCTGTATTCTTAGGGCAGAGGTTAAACGAGGATAGTCATCATGCTTGATTATTGGAAGGAATCAAAATAGTAAGATAGGAAGTGCAGCATAAGAAAAATAAGAGAGAGAAAATGAAAGAGTAGAGGAGATTATTAAATCTAAGTATGGAGAGTGTTCATGGTGCTCTTTTATGATTCTTCTGAATTAGCCTATGGCTGTTCTTGTTTAATTCTTAACATATCTCATATATTTTCCTCATCTTACTAGGTGACAGTAATATAAAGGCAGTGTCAAACTCTCTGATGAATCTTAGATCTATACTTCATATCTAATATTTTCATAAGGAATTTTTCTTCAAAGTCATTCAGGTATCCACCTTTGGTAGATTTCTAGATTTTGTATCTACACATTGAGATGCAAATTATCCCCGTTCTCCCTCCCTAGAGCAATCTCCTAAGTCTTCTTTTCACAATATTGCCAGTTTCTAACTTTTGAATGCTCAGTTTTGCAACACTAATGGCCATCTTTGGTAGAATATGCAAAATAGAGCAATCTGCTGTTAGCACAACTGGCACCAGTGGTATTCCTTCTCCTTGTTAGTACAATGACAAATACAACCAGGCCCAATGTATTTGAGAACAGTTTCTTGGCATCCTGAACAATTTTCTATTTAATTGTTTCTTTTACAAAGCTTTCAAGACATCCAGAAATTTTGATAAGCCTTTCTAATAGGTTGGAAGAAATACAATAATGTTTTTAATAGGCATGTAGTGAATGAAGCTATGAAAATGGAATTAGGGTAGAAGCAGAAATGGAAGCAATCTTACTACTGTACTGTAAAAAAACAGGACTTAACTGTGAGTTCCTTGCTTCATGTTATTACATGGAGAAGAATTTATATATCAAGTGTACTTATTGGTAGTCCATTTATAACTAAATGGTAACCAGCTAAGGTCTGTATGGTGGTCCTGAAAATTGTATTTTTTGTTATCTACTTTTCTGAACAATCTGTTTTATCCCCTCAAATTGTAATTGACAAAAGTGATGTTTTATCCTTGATGTTTGCAATAAAAATAATACGGCTTCAGGCATCGATTGACAACATTATTTTTTGAGCACAGCAGAATCGTTAATTTTGAAAGACAATCAACTGCAAAATCAATTATAAAAATACAGGCACTTTCAGTTACCTTTGATTGTTTATTATCACAAGAAAGTCAAACATTTGGTATGGCTGCCTAAGGCATCAGCTAAGCAAACCTGTGATGATATTCCAATAGTTTGCATGAAAGTGAAGATAAAATATTTGAGTTAATCTTATCCAGGAACATATTAATAGCTGCATGGGTTGCTGTACCCATCATAGCTACACCCAACCTCTATTAGCCTCTTCCTTAATTAGCCTCTTCCTTTCTTAATTCCACTGAAATTTGAAGCATTGAAATGTAGTAGTAGGTCCTATTCACAGCAGTTACAGTAACAGTTTTCCATAGAGTTGCCTCCTTTTATTCCTGAAGTCCACATCCCTCCCATAGAGAAAAAAACCCAAACAAATCAGCAACAAAAAACAAACCAAACTGAAAAAACAACCCCAAACCAAAACCCATATAAAAAAAAGCAACCCAAAACCTAGAACAGAAAACAAAATAGAAATGCAAAGGAAGAAAGAATTAGCTGATACAGATGGGCATCACCAAATCCCTGAGTAGCCCATAGGCCGTACCTCAGCCTGTTGTATGAGAAATTCTAGTTGCAAGCATTAGTGGAGGAATTTTCCCAAGTATTACTGCAAATCACATTATTCCCTTTAGATTATCACTGACAGAATTTTAAAATATTTACATTATTTATCAGCTCCTGCATGATATCTGAATGTAAGCTGTAATCAATAAATCATCAATACCTCACTACTTCTTTATTCTGTGGGATCTAAATTATGCAGCCTTCCATTGTTTAGATATATATGTATGTATGTATGTATGTATACATATATATATATGTAATGCCTAGCTTTTCCAAACCCATCAGGAATAAATCTATTTCTAATCAATAAAGGTGCATCCATCATTTGAGAGCTGTGACTGCTTCTATATAGCAAGGAAAGAATTTAAATAGCATGGGATAAAATGGCAGAAGTTGTTTATGCATTCCAACTTGGCCACCCTACAACTTTGAAGATGAATGGAATTAGGTCCGATGTTTAAGCAATGACTTTATTTTGTCATGAATCATGCTCACATGTCACGAGAATTAACAATGTTCAAGATCTCAAACTATTGCAGTGCAGACAGAAAACAGAGCAGGGCAGAGCAGAGCACAGAATAGGCATAAGAATAGGCATAAGTTAATAGGCATAAGTTAAATCTGAATTTCTGCAGTGGTTTGAAAATGATAGAATTGTGGGATGCATTACTACTACAAAGTATTTTCTAGTGCCCAACTTTGTAAGCTTTGTAGTGATTAATAAGAAATGGTAAAACTTTTGTTTTTCAAGAAAATGCTTCCATCTTCAGGAAAGGTGAGATGGTTATTGAAGCAACAGTAAATGCTGAATATACAGTTTGGCATACTTTCTGTAGTGGAAGACGTGTTGGGGGGTCTTGCAGCAGGCCTTAGGATGGCTTTTTGAGTACAGCTATACTTCATATACAGACTTGAATAGAAGTTCAGTTTACTTAGGAATTTAACTAACTGTATTTCAAACCACAGGGAAAAAAACCCCTTTCAAACTTCTTACTGTTACCCACAAACTTATTTTAAAGGTGTCTTTTGATGAGAAAAACTAACCCATTAATCTGAATGACAATTATTACTGTTCTCAAGTCTAAACCACTTAAAGAGTCTGGGAGTTCTTATGGAAAGGTTTGAAACTATTATACTTCAAATTACATTTGAAGGTATTGCATATTAAGTTGCCTTTTTTTCCCTGTCATCGTTTTTAATTACTAGTACAGTTGCATGAAAATAGGATCTTTACTTCTTGAAAGCTCATCCGCTCCTGCTGCTTATTCTTCATTGAAGATGTCACATACAAAGAGTTAGATCTTCAGGTGAGGTAGAAGCAAGAGCAGATGTGGTTAGAAAAAAGAAAGTTTTCTATGCAAATAATATTTTTAAGAAAGCAGAAAAAAAATCCAAAATACATGCTCTGAAAGCAAAATTCCAATATCTATCCCAGGAGGCAGAGATGTCCCTCCAAACAGAAGTAACTTTGAACTTAAAGCCCAATGCAGAATATGAAAATACAATATGAAACTCTAAAGGTACACTAGATCACTGTTTACTCAAAAAAAGCCTCTTGATACTCATAACCTTACTGTACACAAGTAAACACAAGGCCCATGCAGTAAGATTTGTTTAAGCCCTCAAAATAAGACTTTTCTTATACAAAGGTTTCTGACTTTTAATAGTTCTTTCTGAAATAAAAGGATGATTTCTATCTGAAGAGAGGCATCCATGTTTTAAAAATCAACCAGTCAAATGCTTATGCTGTAGTGTGAAGAAACTACGAGCAGCCAATACTGAATGAACACCAACTATAAACTACCTACTGGCTCCTCTATGTGCAGATCCAGTAAGAACACAGCAGTGCAACACTTTGAGTGAGTTTGCATCACCATATGTCTGTGCTTTCAAAGAAAGCTGAAAGTATTTAACACCATATTTAATATACAACCCCTGTTTCTATTTCTTGACAATGTAGTTTGATTCCAGCTACCATCAAAACTGAGTACATGAAAACAGTGAGAGCCTGTGTTGAATTAGAAGTATGAGAAAAGCCATCAAAGACACACTAAAATAAAACTGTTACTGAAGATTAACTGGTCTTCAGATAGCTCTGCCTAGTCAAGTAATAAATGCGGCAGTTATGTTTGACAGTCATGGCAACTGCCTGCAGCCTAACTGGGAAGCATTCCATAGTTCATCATACTCCAGACACCAGACTGGTGATGACAGCAAATGAGCTGTTATTTATCAGGTATTCCAAAACTATCACAAAAATTTGGCTGTGGAAACAGTGTTTTGGAATGCCAAAATGGTAGTAATGATTTCCCTGGTCAGATCCATGCCGGCCAAACCGGAGGCAGTGCTGCTTCTCTGCTGAAGGGGGCACTACTTGATTTGGGAAGCAAGGCAAGGCAAGGCAAGACAAGGCAAGGCAAGGCAAGGCAAGGCAAGGCGGGCTAGGTTTATCAGTTGACTCCTATTAAGAGAAATACAGCTCTGTCACAGCTCCAGAAGTGGTATTCGACCTAATTTCTTCTGGTACAGAAAGATAGAGAGGCTGAAGCAAGGTCCAAAGAGTGTTTTACCTGTAGCCAGGAAAAACTAACAGTAAACTCAGATACTCAGATTGAAATCTGCAATACAAATGAATTGCTACTAATAAAAACAAAGCACAGAATCCCTTTTACATTGTTTTATCCTGTTTAAAAGACAAACATTTGCACACTGCAAGCCTCAAATGGATAAAAGCTACCATGAGAACTTATAAGCCATCTGCTAGCTTCCTAATGAAGCCAGTAACTATTATTGTTTACAGTTGAACACCGGGGGTCATGTGTATTTGCTGTAATGAAAGAATCAATGCATCACTGCAGATGCTAAAAGAGAACTTTTTTTTTTTCCAGACGGCTAATTATAAATACAATAAAATAGCAAATTAAAAAAAAAATCTGTTCATCTCCATAGAGAAATAGTGCTTGGCACACCAAATATAAAATGCAGCAGTGTTCTATTTTCTAGTAGTCTCCACTTGACAGACCCGGCTTACAGAAACAGAATCACAAAAAGTTACTCTTCAATACTTAACAAAGAGCTGATCACCAAGGAATGCTTAGCCCTTAATTCTCCAGGTCTTTACAAACCTCCTACATTATTTAATTGTATTGTTTATCATAGAATCAATGGTAGGGGTTGGAAGGAACCTTTAGAGATCATCTAGTCCAACTCCCCTGCAGAAGCAGGTCCACCTAGATCAGGTCACATAGGAACATGTCCAGGCGGGTCTTGAAGACCTCCAGAGAAGAAGACTCCAAACCCTCCCTGGGCAGCCTGTGCCAGCCCTCCTTCATCCTCACAGTAAAATAGTTTTTTCTTATGTTTAAATGGAACTTTTTGTGTTCCAGTTTCTTCCCATTACCTCTTGTCTTAGCAGATATCTCTCTTGCTGTTTCACTGGTTTTCTTGCTTGAAGAAGATGCCATGATGTATAAAAACTTGGCTCAGTTGACCTATTAAAAATATCCTGAAGCTTCTTGGATTTTTTAAACATTGGTTGAAGGGAAACTGATACACAGCAGCTGTACAATCAATGTCTGGCTTACTATTTCATCACTCAAACAAAAATACACTTACAAAAATACACAAAGACTTACTAAGTAATATTAATTTCTATCATTTAGGAAAAACAAAGAATAAGTAATTGGTCTTTTGTACCTGATGGAATTCTTACATTCACTGAAAGCAAGCCATTCATTTTGAAATCTTGTTGATAGCCTTTATTTGCTGTAGAAAACGTTTCAGGAAATTTCCTAAAGTCTGTTAGTCAAGAGAGCTTACTTGTTTTGCTGAGTCAAAACACTGCAAATGACTCCTCATTGTCCTGTGATACCAACAGGGCCACGGCATGGCCTTCTCACAGCTCATACTCTCCTCATTCCATGGTGATGGTCAGGGAGAGCTTGTAACATCAGGTAGACCTGAGTGAACAGAGCTCACTAGTAAAGTCAGATAGCCCAGAGAAACAACACTGGAGACTATGAAGTCTATCGCTTGTCTGCCCACCGCACCCTACTGCTGAGGCTACCACATCACCCACTCCGTGCTCCTGGCCCCACACACCTGCTTTGTTAGCTGTGACTGTCTATGAGTGTCCAGAGGCAGGGAGCCCCAAAGAGGGGACGCACAGTAACCCTTTGTTGCAGTCCGCTCCGTATCCGATGGCTGCACATCAGCACGCTTGGGCAAACATGTCATGTAGGCCACTGCACGTGTTCCTGAGGTACACCTGCATGTACCAGCAGCCTGAGACACTGTGTAAAGAGAAGATGGAGGGACCCACTTAGCATCCAAAGCTTTGCTTTGCTTTGCTTTGCTTTGCTTTGCTTTGCTTTGCTTTGCTTTGCTTTGCTTTTTGGCAGACCTGGCTGGACCTCTCCAGAAAAAATCAGTCACAGGTGACTGGACCACAGAGGAGGATGCCGAGAGTCATTTAGCTTCAGTTCCTGCTCTGACAATGTTTCTATCTTTGTGGATTTGAGTAACTTAATTTATATGACTTAATTCTCTGTTTCATAAAATGTCTGAGATAATACTTTCTTCCCTAAACCACAAGCAAACGTGTATGAATGTACTTGCTTCCCCAAATTACAGGGCAGTTGCAAGAATTAATTAGTTAATGTTTGCAAAGTGCTTTGAAGGCAGAAAGCACTTTATAAATGCTAATTATTAAATCAAAGGTTTATCTGACTTTATTACTAAACCACTAATAAAATAAGTTACATAGCTGTTGCAGGTTGGAAAAGGCACTTTTACTGTCTAAAAGATATAAAGGTTTTAATTAGCAAATGTTTTGAAAGCACTTTGCTAAGACAAAAAATGGTAACTGTTAATAAAGGTTTTCCCTAATGAAAACAGCTACAAAATATGGACTCCTGGATGCTACTGTAACTTCTGCATATATTATCTGAAGTTTTGTCCCATGACAACAATATTTTTATTTGAGGCACAATTTTTGTAATATTGATGAAAAAAGCAGTGGTTATGTTTGTCAAATAAATGTTCAGATGCAGAAAGAGATTAAAGGTATCATTCTTACCACAGAGTGGCAAAACTTATTGTCAAATTATACATATATACACATACCATTCTTTTTGCTATTTAACTTAAAGTTGTATTTTGCTAAGCTTCCAAGCTTTTGCTATTTTACAAGGTTCAGCTCTTCCAAACACTCCACTGTACCTGCACATGTGACCTGTTATCTACATGTTATCTTGAAATCTAAGCATGCAAACAGATTTGAATCTTTCAGGCACAGGCAGATGTTGGAAGACTGAATTCTGACAGTGCCTCGAGCTTTCTAAAACAGGATACTTTCACCCTGATCACAAAGTTTCCCCCTGCCAGGAGAAACCTTCTGTTCACTTGTTTGTGACACGTTTCCCCTATGAATTTAATACTATAAACCTCGGTATAATAACATGAACATGTTGATTTGTTAATATAACAATTAATGTATTAGCATAATTGATTCTGATTTATCCCTGTCCTACATACATTTCAGACATAAACTTGCTGTTAGAGCCTTCCAGAGTCATATTGTTACTTCAAAATTATCAGATCACAGAATCACAGAATGGCAGCGGTTGGAAGGGACCTCTAGAGATCATCTAATCCAACCCCCCTGCTCAAGCAGGTCCACCTAGATCAGGTCACACAGGAATGCATCCAGGTGGGTCTTGAAAACATCCAGAGAAAGGAGACTCCACACCCTCCCTGGGCAGCCTGTTCCAGGGCTCCCTCACCCTCACAGTAAAGAAAATTTCCTTAAGTGGAACTTTTTGTGTTCCAGCTTTTGTCCATTACCACTAGTCCTGTCCCTGGACACTACAGAAAAAAAAGTGTTGCCCCATCCTCCTGACATGCACCTTTTAAATACTTGTAAGGATTAATGAGGTTTCCCCTCAGTCTCCTCTTTCTCCAGGCTGAACAGCCCCAGATACCACATCATCGTAAGAAAGACGCTTGAGTCCCCTGATCATCTTGGTGGCCCTGTGCTGGACTCTCTCTAGAGATGGTGGAGTTCAGGATCTTGTGCGGTAGGTACAGAATACCAAACAGGATCACAAGCTTGGACTTTAGCAGGGCCAATTTTGGTCTTTTCAAGCAATTGCTAGGGGACATCCCATGGGACAGGGTACTAGAAGGTAAAGGGGCCCAAGATAGTTGGTCTATATTCAAGAATCACTTTTTCCAAGCTCAGGATCAGAGCATCCCAGCAAGTAAGAAATCAAGAAAGGGAGCCAGGAGACCTGCATGGTTAAACAGGGAACTGTTGGGCAAAACAAGTGGAAGAAGAGATTCTATAGATCATGGAAGGAAGGAATGGCCACTTGGGATGAATATAAGGGAGACAACTAGGTAAGCTAAAGCCTTGTTAGAGTTGTACCTTGCAAGGGAGGTCAAGGACAACAGAAAGGGCTTCTTCAAACACATTGTGGACAAAACTAACCCTAGAGGTAATGTAGGCCCACTGTTGAATGAGGCAGGTGCCCTGGTGACAGAGGATATAGAGAAGGCAGAGTTAGTCAATGCCTTCTTTGCCTCTGTCTGTACTGCTGGAGACTGTCCTCGGGAACTCCAGACTCTAGAGGAAGTCAGGTTAAAGGAGGGGTTTTTTTTGTTTTTTTGAGGACTGCGTTAAGGATCAGTTGAGCAATCTGGATGTACACGAATCCATGAGATGCATCCACAGGTGCTGAGGGAGCTGATGGAAGTCATTGCTAAACCACTCTCCATCATCTTCAGTAACTCATGGAGAACACGAGAGGTGCCTGAGGGCTGGAGGAAAGCAAATGTCACTCCGGTCTTCAAGAAGAGTGAGAAGGAGGAGCTGGGTAACTACAGACCAGTCAGCCTCACCTCCATCCCTGGAAACATAATGGAACAACTTATTCTGGGTGCTGTCTCCAGGCATATAAAGGACAAGAAGGTCATTAGGAGCAGTCAACATGGTTTTTCCACAGGGAAGTCACATTTGATCAACCTGATAGCCTTTCATGAAAATGTAACCAGATAGACAAATGGTGATGGTGCAGTTGATGTGGTTTATCTTGATTTCATTAAAGCATTTGACACCATCTCCCATAGCATCCTCACAACAAAACTGAGAAAGTATGGGCTGGATGATCAGGTAGTGAGGTGGATTGTTAACTAGTTGAAGGAAAGAAGGCAGAGTGGTGATCAATGGGGCAGGGTCTAGTTGGAGGCCTGTATCTAATCAAGTCCCTCTGGGGTTGGTGCTGGGATCAGTACTGTTCAAACTATTAATTAATGACCATAGTGAGGGAACAGAGGGCACTGTCAGCAAGTTTGGTGATGATACTGAACTGAGGAGAGTGGGTGACAAACCAGAAGGCTGTGCTGCCATTCAACGAGAACTGGACAGGCTGGAGGGTTGGGCAGGGAGAAATCTAATGAAACTCAACAAGGGAAGCTGTAGAGTCTTGCATCTGGGAAAGAATAACCCCATGTACCAGTACAGGTTGGGGAATGAACTGTTAGAGAGTAGTATAGACAAAAGGAACCTGGGGGTCCTGGTGGGCAGCAGGGTGACCATAAGCCAGCAATGTGCCTCATGGCCAAGAAGGCCAATGGCATCCTGGGATGTGTTAGAAGAGCTGTGAGCAGTAAGTCGAGAGAGGTTCTCCTCTCCCTCTACTCTGCCCTTGTGAGACCCCATCTGGAGTACTGTGTCCAGTTCTGGGCACCCTAGTTCAAGAAGGACAGGGAGCTGCTGGAGAGAGTTCAGCACAGGTCCAGCAAGATGATGAAGTGACTGGAGCATCTCCCTTATGATGAAAGGCTGAGGGAGCTGGGGCTCTTTAGCTTGGAGAAGAGGAGACTGAGGAGTGATCTCATTAATGTTTACAAATGTGTAAAGGGCAGGTGTCAGGAGGATGGAGCTAGGCCCTTCTCAATGATGTCCAATGATAGGACAAGGGGCAATGGGTATAAGCTGGAACATAAGAAGTTCCAAAGAAATACAAGAAAAAATTTCTTCACTATAAGAGTGAGAGAGCACTGGAACAGCCTGCCCAGATGGGTTGTGAAGTCATTCAAGACCCATCTGGATAAGTTCCTGTGTGACCTACTCTAGGTGGTCCTGCTCTGGCAGGGTGGTTGGACTAGATGATCTTTCGAGGTCCTTTCCGACCCTTGAGATTCTGTGATTCTGTGAAGTTCCCTATCCTTCTTGAGCTGGGGAACCCAAAATTGGACACCATAATCCAGATGCCCTCACCAGGGCAGGGAAGAGAACCTCCCTCAGCCTCACAGGATGCCATTGTTCTTCTTGGCCACGAGGGCCCATTGCTGGCTCATGGTCATCCTACTGTCCAGGACTCCCAGGTCTCTCTCTTTAGAGCTGCTCTCCAGAGGGTTGCTCCTTCCCAGGTGCAGGACTCTGCACTTGTCCTTGTTAAACCTCATGAGGTTCCTCTCTGCCCAACTCTCAAGCCAGTTTAGATCTCGCTGAATTGCAGTACAAGTGGCAGTCAGTATCTCTCAAGTGCCTAGGCTAGTGGTTTGAATTCTTCAAAAACCTCTTTGGAGCATGTCCAGAGACAGACAATGAAGTTGGTGAAGGGTCTGGACACGAGTCTTATGAGAAGTAGCTGAGCGAACTGGAGCCTGGAGTAGGGGAGGCTGAGAAGAGACATGATCACTCTGCAACTACCTGAAATGAGGTTGTAGAGAGGTGGGATTGGTCTCTTCTCCCCAGTAATGAATGATAAGACAAGAGGAAACAGCTTCAAGTTGCACCAGGGAAGGTTTAGGTTGGAGATTAGGAAGAATATTTTCACCAAGAGGGTTGTTAAGCATCAGAACAGGCTGCCCAGGGAGTCACCATCCTTGGAGATATTTAAAAGATGCATAGATGAGGTACTGAAGGATATGGTTTAGTGGTGGGCTTGACAGTGTTAGGTTAGTGGTTGGACCTGATGGTCTTAAAGACCTTTTCCAACCAAAATGACTCTGTGAATCTATGAAAAGAAGCTTGAAAGTAGATCTTGATAAGCTCAATACCTGTTGCAATGTCTGTCTGGGGCTGCAGAAAACACTAAACCTAAAACAACAACAATAATAATAATAAAAAAGTCAAATTACTCTGCCTTGCTGGGAGGGGAGAGGCATGCCAACATCCTCCCTACTTCAAACTGTGCTGATGGCAAAACAGTGAGGATGCCATCAGCCAGGCTCACCCAGTGAAACCATGCAACTTGGCTGTGGAGACAGAAGCTGCCTATTTCCATGGTCCAAGAGAAAAAATACCTCATGCTGTCCCTCCTGCTCCCAGTAGGAAAGAGAGGTCCAGGTGCTGCTCCTACAGAAACCAAAAGGATCTTCTGCCCTCAGATGTCACAGACTGTTGGCTCTAAAAGGTCCCCCTTAAACACCCCCAGAGGTGGTATCATGTGTTCATTAATTTGAGCCATAAATCGCAATTTCATATGGCAGGAAAATGTTCAGAAGATGATATGCTACAGCAAGGGGTTATGTCCATTCCTGTGTTCTTACTACAGCTCCCCAGGCAGATGGGGAGAGTCAGAGCAGCAGCAGGAGTGTTAAACCTTTATTACTGCATTCATTTGTCAAGCTGTTCCTAAAGGAAGGATGACTGAGATTTTTTGGAGAGGGGGCAGGGTTCAGGGCTGAAGATAGGAAGAGCCATTGAGGAACAGATGGGAAGTGAAAAGCTATCGGGAGATTTGTTAAAATATCAAGGGGGTCCTTACTAGAAGAAACGTGGCATTACTGAATTTCTCTAAGCCCAGTGTTTTTTTTAATGTGTTCTCTTGGGTTGTAAATTTACCTCATAAAAACATTATATCTTTACAAAACAATTCCAAACTAATAAACAGATAGTCCAAATTATTTTGTAGTTAGTCTAAAATTATACATTGTGAAATAAAGTATCAATGATATAAGACAAGAGCAGTACTGCTGAAGTAAGTTCTTGAATTATATTTTTGTTATTATTGGTAACTACTAGCCCTTATTAAACAAAAAAACCAGAAATTGTGTGGCCTTTCTGGACAAATTTTATCGTGATGAATGGTATTAAGATTATACTAAAAATTCTGATGAATGAAAAATAATCTCTTTTTAATGCTACATTAATTAAAGCAAAATAGACACTCATAAAATAAAGGTATATACAAATCCTTGGTTGGAAAACCTTAAAATGCATTTCAGCTTCCATAGAATAATTTTGATGGCATCAGAGCTCAAAAAGTCAGGTCTACCTTCAGTCCTGTAACTTGACATTGTGTAACGTAGCTTTTCACATTCTGCTATCACCAGTGGTATTGGTCCATTCATGGGTGATGATAACAGAATTAAAAACCATGCAGAAAAAAAGAAGACACACTCAAGGAATACTTCTGTCTTGTAGCTGGGGAAAAGTATTAATAAATGATGCTGATGAAATACTTCCTGCTCTGACAGTAAATCGTGAAAAAAAAACAGGTGTGATGACACTGAGACAGGCATTAGAGATTTGGAATATGATGGCCAAAAGCAAACAATATGTGTTTCAGTAGGAAAATATACAATTATGTATCTGGGGGGGGGGGGGGGGGGGGGGAAGTATACAAGTTGAGAGCATGGTGGCCTTAATCCTAGTAATCCTTGTCACAGAACAGCTTAGATCAAAGTAGCAATCCTTGACACAAGTCCCAGTCAGGTGCTGTGACAGGAGCTAATCCAATCTATGGCCCAAGAAGTGTGGAAACTATAGTAGAAGTGGGTAGATGCCACACAACCCCATATTTGGCATTAGTGCAGCTTTTGCTAAGGAATTACTTCTCTTTCTATTTTAAATTGAAAAAACATCTCCTTTAATTGGAGTGGAGTCAGAGATGAGAAATGAAAATGATTAAGGGACTGGAAAGTGAGCTTATAGTGAACATTTTCCTAAGAGGAGATTAAGAAGTGATTTGCTCATGTTATGTACATTTGCAAAATAGAAACAGTAATTTCTACTTGTGCACAATGAGATTTAAGTATATCTGATAAAATATAAGAATGAAGGATTCTGACAGGGAATTGTGTACCTCTTTTCTATAGCTATGCTTAATTCTGATATATGTGGAGCACTAAAACTAAAATCCAATATTTGAAGAGGGTGTAAAAATCACCTGCTGGACTTGCTTTAAATAAAAATTCAACAGTTCCTAGCATTTAGCTGTTTGGGTTTACTGCAATCATTTGAAGGCAACTCTAAAATATTTGTTTTCTATTTGGTTTGGTATTCCTTTATCATTGCTCACTTTAGCAATGTAGTTTTCTTCTTACCTGCTACGTGTTTGCTTTCAAGAAATTCTGCTCCTGTGATTTGTTCCAGAACAATGTGCTATGCAGGTACATAGATTAGAAGCAGGAATAAGTCTAGCTACACACAGACACAATGTCACATCTCAGAAAGCAGGTGTAACACCCCATATAGATTATATCCCCATGTTGGTCAGGAAAAGCAAAGCTTTGCAGAGGTTAAGAAGCCCTGTCGTACCCTGGAATTGACACTGTTTGCCCTGTACCCAGCTGGATGGTATTTTGAATAGGGGATTGTGTTAAGGATTTAAATCAGTGGACTAACAGGACTTGACTTGGTGCTGCAAAACTATTAACTGTCAGGTAAAGCAGCAGAGAAAGCAAAGTTTTGACATGCTCATTACAGGTTGTCTTTCATCATTGTTTGGCTTTGGGTTTTTTTTGCTGTTTCTTAGTTTTCTGCATGTCCTTCACTTCGATATTTGACATTGTTTTAAAAAATATGACATGACAAGACATCATAATTATTCTGTCACGATGATTTGGTACATTTGAACATATGAATCCTCTATAAATAAAGTGAAGGGATATGAAATAGAATTTTAGCTCTGCAGTCTGGTTTAAGGCCTTTGATTCTCCTTTGATTTGGAAATGTCACGGTTCATTACAGGCTCACCAGAGTGAGTTTAATAGATTACAATACGTTATTAAAATGAGATTGCTGAAGAAGTGTATCCCACAGATGTGGAATACTGAGAAGGGAGATTAAACAAAATGACTGGCGAAAGGCCTCCGCTGCATTAAAAGGGAGTGTATGCTACTTTTTCCTTCTTGTCTTACAGGATAAAGGGCAGGAGTAGCACTACAGGTTCACTACAGCAGACAAGTTTTCTCTGTTTTTATCTTTTCTTTATTTCTTGTTGATACATCAAAAAAAGATGTCTTAAAAATATATACAGAAAAGCATTAATCTTTCACAAAATAGGCATATATATGCTTCTGGAAAAAATGGTATGTGTTTTATGAGATTCTTTTTCTGGAACATGATTTCCTTCAAGGATTTACTTGATTCAAGAACACTTCATAAACAACTCCTTACCTTCTTCTCCCTGACCCTAGTATAATTCTTTGCCTTCTCTCACCAAAACCAAAGCTTGTGCTGGTTTGTTCTATGACCTACAAAAAATATACAAAACTTTAAAAACATGTATTGAATTGGTCAGATCTTTGCTTTCTCTTAACAGCATCTCATCACCAGGGATTACTTTTGTTACGTGTAACTTGAGAAACACTCTTTCCCTGCAACTAGTGTAGAAACCGCACTGATTTCGGGGGTGACAATGGCTGTCAACCCCAAGTTGCTGCTTCTTCCAGCTCTCAATGAATGGACCTACTGGTGTGGCTACGGGTGCTGTTTTGAGGTCACTGAAGGATGTGCAGCGTATTCACCTCTGCTCAGAGCCCTTCCCCAGCAGAATCCAGGGGTGAGCACTCCCATTTTGGCTTTGACACTGTTTTTCTGTTTCACAAGAGTGGGATTGTTTGGATGGCAACCTCAGCAACAAATGTCACCGTAGGCAGTGTGGTCCTTTGCTGGCTGTTCACAGCAACAGGAATGGAGGTGAACTACAGTCACTAGGAAAACCGTTACAGGGCGTGGGGATATAAGATGCTCCTGGAGAAGAGAGCACCATGGTTGATATATGTACGACAGCACATGTTGAGGAGTACAGCACAGAGACACACCAACTGCATGAAGTAAGCTAAGTCCATTAGTATTACCTTTGCTGCTGTCCTGGCAGATCAGACCTGATGGTTGCAGAACAGGAGCATCAGAGAGACCAGGTGTAAGGAGAAAGGAGGTGGGCGGGGGGGGACAAGGTAGAGAGCAGAACTCAGGACCTGCCACAGAAAAAGGTGACACTACCTTTCCTGCCCCAACTCCCATCAGTAATATACAAAAAATTACCATGAAATCTTGGTTTAAGTATACAGTGTGAAACCAGATGGAAGCTGCAGACAACCAACCTTTTTCCTGCTACATTTTGAAGATACACTCCATTTTATTTCCTTGGGCTGAAAGGCTTAATTCTGCAATCTGAAAAAAAGCACTATTTGTTTCCAGGTTCCTCGAATGGGAAGCAGACTGCCACATAAGACTATCATACTTTATTTACATTCACAGAATCACAGAATCTTAAGGGTTGGAACACACCTCAAAAGATCATCTAGTCCATCAGAGAGTTTCTGAGCTAGTGATTGAAAACTACTTTTCTTTACATAAAATAACACTTTTATTTGTTTCTATTGCTCAAAGCATACTGACTTGTTCCAAACAGGTATTAATGCTTCCACAGAAGAATCAAGGTCTTTTGTGAGTGATGATGTCCATGATAGTACTGAAGACTGTGGTGACCGCAGCCCTGAGGAGCTCTTGTTCTGACTGTCTGGTGAGACTAAAGGGAAAGCAGCACTGATTCTAAATGCCCAGATGCTCACTCATGGGGGCACCTCTGGCCTAGGGTTCAAGAAGTCAGTTTGGAGAGTAATAGTTTCTTTATTTTAGAATGTTTCAAATATGTATCACACTTTTGTGCTCTTTAAAGATGTGGAGAAATAGACAAATGGGAATTTCACAAAGTTCAACAAAAAGAAATGCAATGTCCCGTACCTGGGGAAGAATAACCTCGTGCACCAGTCCGTGCACTAGCCAGAAAGTTGCTTTGCCAAAAATGACCTAGGGTCCTGATGGACTAAAAGCTGACCAGGAGTCAGCAAAGTGCCCTTGCAGCAAAGACAGGCAGCAGCATCCTGGATTAGTAGTGTTGCTGAGGAGATCCTTAGTGAAATGAGGTGATCAAGGGGTCCAGTTCTGGACCTCCCTGTACAAGAGACATGGACATGACACACTGGAGAGAGTCCAACAAAGGGCCAAAAGGATGACTGATTGAAGCACCTTACTTATGAGGAAAGGCTAACAAAGCTAAGACTATTCAGCCTGGAGAAGGCTCAGAGGTCTCTCATCAATGTATACAAATACCTGCAGGAAGGGCTCAAGGCAGACGGAGAAGGGCTTTTTTCAGTTGTGTCCAGAGATAATAGGCACAAAATGAAACAAGGAATTTCTCTCTGAACATCAGGAAACACTTTTTTTTTTTTTCCTGTGAGGGTGACCAAGCACGGCAGCAGGTTGCCTGGAGAGGCTGTGGAATCTCCATCCTTGGAGATATTGAAAAGCTGGTCAGACATGGACCTAGGCAACCGTCTCTAAGTGGCCTTGCTTAATGAGGGGGGTTGAACAAGATGACCTCTGGAAATCCCTTCCAACCTCAACCATCCTGTGGTTCTGTGATTCCTTTGGTATAAGCATCAACTGAATATCCTTTTTCCTTATATTCCTGCTTTTCCAGAACACCCAATTATCAGCAACAGCTCTGACATTTCATGGTCTGAAGATTATGTTTTAACACTTAAATTTTGTGACTGTGCCCATCTTCAAATTATTTTATTTCAGTTGCTGTTCAGTGTAATATTTTTATGCTGTTGGAGGTTGTTTATTAGTATATTTCATTTATGAACACATAAGCACAGCTAACTACAATTTACGGTTTTTTTGTTTCTCCATCAAGAAATTCAAAGGACAGAGCAGCTGAAATACTGTGGACACCAGCATTTTGTAACATATGCTTGACCATATGGAATTGATAACTTTTATATACGTTTTACCTGGAAATGAGATATTGAATAAAAGGAATTTTTGTATGAATTACAATCTTTTCCTTGTGATAAGAAAGCTTACCCCAAGCATTTTGGAGACCACATATTGAAATAATAAAAATGACACAATGCAGTTCAACAGATGCAGCTCAGGAGCTGAAAGCATCCTTTATTCTAATCCCTATCCTATTTCATCTCAGTATTTTTTACTCCATCAAGTCATTTAACACTTTTTTTTTATGGTCTCTGCAAAGTGGACATAATAATATCATGCTGTGTTCTTCATTTTTTTTCAGTCCTCCAAAAAGTGCAAACACTGGGATTTGGGGTTTCAGATAACCAGACTAAAATGAAAATGGCCATGGGATGATTCATACCATTCAGCAATACCCATAGCAGTCTAGAAGCGTTGAATCTTGGTAATGACACATCAGTCCCATTTTTGCTATAAATGGACAAATTCAGATTTGATTTTTACAGCAGAGTTTTTAGCCTCAGTTAAGAGGCTCAAATTGTATAGCGGTTCCTTTGTTGTTGGCCAGGATGTATGTCAAAGTACTCTGTGTTCATGCAAAGAAATTGCATTTTTCTGAAGGCAAAGAAGAGGTGAAAAGTGGGTAAAAGAGAAAAGGAGCATTTTTTTTTCATATTACAGTTTGGTAGGCTCATACTTGTTTTGTGTTTCAAATAAGTTTTTTTTCATTTCTTAGAAGAAAGGAAGAAAGATTCCCAAAGCCTCTCCAGCAGTCAGAGGATCTTTTTTTTTTTCCTTTCTTTGTAATGCAGGTGTTAAATACTCAATTAGTTTGGTTTACTTCATTTACTGAAAGGGGTTTCCAAAAGTAAGTGGATGATACAGAGGAGAAATGTACTTTGGGATGTTGTAGCTAAAACATTCCCTCTTGCATTTCATCCATTGCGCCCCTTAGATACAACATAGCAGACTTACATTAGGTGCTTCTGGCTGTGGTGGGAGCACTTAGTCCTTGCACCAGTAGAGAGGGACTTACAGAGCATTAGCTCTGTAAACCTCTGCATCTGTATACTACTTGATGGACTACCTTAAATACTTGAAAGAAATTAACTGCTGTTCTCCACCAAAGGAGCTATTACTGAGAAACTCCTTCATTCTTCCCTCCCTGACAGTGAGCAGAAACCCTCTATTGTTGGCCTATCTTACACATGGTCAAAACAGAAGAACTTGGAAACTTTCTTAGCTGACCAGGCATGCTTTTGTGGTTCTCCAGTGCCCTTAAAGAGCAGTGAATAGACACTACAATTCCACAGATATGATGAAACATAGAAAAGTTACGTTTGTGCGTACAGGTATCAGAGATGTATTAAAAAAATACACCAAGACAACATACTAAGTCTGCATCAAGAAATTCTGTGGGAATATGCCTCAGAGGCTAATTTGGACCTCATCAGTCCCTGAGGCTTTTGGAACAACCAAGATTCTCCATCTTCTTTTTCCTTTGTCCACAGAAGTATCAGCAGCATGAGTCAGTTAACAGAACTGAATGCTAAGTTAATGAATGTTTTGGGATGAGTTAGAGAAGATTTTACCACAAAAACGTTGCTCACGTTTCCATAGCTACATTTGAGGCAAAGCTCTTACTATATCATTTCCATTCCACCTACCCTAAATTTGTATCAGACTAACAAACAGTTAAAATTGTTCTATGGGCTTATTTTCAGATTTATAAGATTAGAATTATGTCTGCAAGGACTTAAAATGTGTAATTGCTTACTGCTTTCTCCTGTGTATGCTTGAAGGCAAAAAATGATGATTAAAAAAGAGCTAACATACATTCAATGGAAGCAGAATCTGCTATGGTCTTTTTCACCCATACTCTGGGAAGTCTTTGTAGGACATTCTATTTTAGCAGCAAGCTGCCCAATGGAATATGAGCGGAAAAAGCAAGCTTTGGAGTAATGGGAAAAGCTGAAGAAGCATAAACATTATCTGGCTCCATTGCTTCTGCAGAGCACTGTCATAAAATTTTTCCAGAAACAATATTATTCAAAGATCTTTTGCTCTCAGATGTATACATGCATCAGAAGCCAACAACAGTAAAAGTAACACTTCTCCTCCTTTCCTGCCTCATGCATGTACATTGTTTTTCTTCAAAGGACTTTTTAAACCTTTTTTAAAGCAAAAAATCTCATTGCCCAAAGGAGCCCTATTTTTGGTGGGTTTTTTTGGAAAACATAGCTGTCAGACAAAATTCACTGTTGTTAAATAAACAAATATTTATAATGCTGAAAACACTGACTAATTTTTAGAGTTCTACAGGAGCTATATGTGAGGGGAGTCAGACTTGTCCATATTTGGTGGTCGGAGTATCTAAAAAACCCCGATGCAACCAATATGTATTTTCAAACATTTCTGTTAGATGTTTTTAGAAATTAATTCTGTCACCATACTTCATAATTCATTCTGTACTCAAATTCTATTTGAAAGCAGTGAAGACTGAACTATGTAGATTTCCAGGGAGGCAGCTGTGGCTCTTGATTCAGAGCCATTTGTGGATAATACAAGTTAGAGTTATAACAGCTGTGAATTTCTTCGGGGACATCACTCTAGTGGATCGTCAAGTTAAGAGAGTCTCTTGTTATGGAACGACAGGGTAAAAACATGTCTTTTTTTGATCACGGTCAGTCCCAGGAACAGATTTACTGTGAAAGAAGAAGCAAGCAGACTGTATCAGGAGATTAAGTACAATTAGTACAGATTGGAGTAGGGTGTACTGACTATGTGATGCGGCACAACCACGTGCCTTTGCAGACCCTCTTTCTAGATTCAGACACTTCCACACTAGGGTGGAATTTTCACATAGATATTTTTTTCTTCCTCCAGCTGACAACAGTTAAGCAGAAAGGGCACAAAGCAGTTGTGATTCTAATTCCCTTTAACTATGTACCACTTAAAATGTGAACTTCTCCAGATCAGTTACACATGCATACTCAAAGCAAAAGAGAGGAACAATTAGCTCTTTTCCGATGAGCATACTTACTGATAAATACTTAAGTCATGCCATAGCTACACTGTTCCGTGCTTTTGGACAACTCCTTCATATGCACCCTTCTATGTTTTGAATAAAGCACGCTTACATCTTCTGAACTATGCTGTCTTATGCAATTAAGCCAAACAATCTGTGGTATGCTGTCAGCTGACAATGTCAGCACAATATGCTAGGCAAGTTATCAGTTGAGATGTAGGAGGTACACTCGGAAAACTACTTTTAGTCAGAAATTATGGCATAGTTTAAGCTAAAAAGAAACTTCATGAACATCTGTCCTGCCTTCCTGTATTATATATATGAAGAAAAATATTAAAGGCTAGCAGAAGAAATTATTTTCTACCAGTCCGAATTGCAAAAGGGCAAAAAACCAAGAGGATAATTGGATTCTGTTTTGTACAAAAATAGCAGTCCTTCAAAAAGCTAAAAGTTCTTACTGGTAACATTAAAGATCTAGCCTTTATATACGCAAATACTACCTTCTTTTTGTCAGTCAGACTACAAATACTGTCATTTCTAAGCAGCCCTAAACTGGCAGTCTGGACTGTAGACTCAAATATAAATATAAACACAATGAAGTACTCAACGGAAAATGGAAGAAGGGAGAGCCTAACACCATGCAACAGTTTGTATTTAAGTACATCCACATAAGCAAACACAAACATACATGTAGAAAACAGACAATTTTGCAATGATCTTGGTATATTTATCTCCAAAACTTAAGAACTGCCATTTCCATTTATTTGTGCAAACAAAAAGCTTCATGTTTCCCCGCTAAAGATGGTTATAAGTCAGATCCAGATCCATGTAGACCTCATCTGACCAATAGTCAAAGATGTGGTTCTGACTGCCTTGGTGGTGACACAGAACAGGAACTAGGTATTACCTCAGGTGCCATAATTAATTTCGAAGAAAGTATTAATATAAATGAGGTTTCAGTTTTGTGTTGGTATTACAGATTTTCTAATCTTGTGCTTCTTTTGTGTGGATTATTTAGAGACTAGGCCAGTGTTGCTGTATAACAAGCTGCTTTTCCAGGATGAAAAAAAGATGTATTGTTATAAAAGCTTCTTGTTAAGGCCAAAGATAAGTAAGTATCAGCTAGATTCAGGAAAAAAAAAAAGGTATATCCTCCATAGCTTTTTATAAACCCACATAACAAAGTGTCTTATCAATAATTCAAACTGAACTTTTAAAGGGAAGAAAAAATCCAGTTTATCCTGTCCCACAACTGCCTCATGTACTTTCTCACTGTAGGATGTATGTCACCTACAAAAAAAAAAAAGTAGAATTGGGTAGACCATCTAAAAAGACATAAATGTAAATGCATAATAAAAGTGGTTTTTTACACTGATGGAAGACGAGACTGGACTTGATCAACAAATCAGCTCACTGAAACTTAATATTCTCAATGAAAATTAATGAGTCTGTCACTTCAAGAGGGAACAATTCTGTTGCTTTCCCTAAGTGCTGAACTCTTTCATTTATCCAGAAGTTAGGACAGCTCAGCTTTTCTCCACTGTTAACTACCAGGGCCTTACTTACTGCCTATTACTTTAATATAACAGATGTGAAAAGAAAATCTTCAAGATTTTCCAGAGCTGAACACACGGGTATTTTGTATTGGCATACATGCCATTTGCAGAGATAGCGTCACAGAACAGAATAAGTAAAATGACTAAAACAATAAAGGTCTTAGCTCTACCAGATTGGCAATTTCATAAATTAAAATCATATCTTGCTAGTACTTCTTTCTTCTGCTTAGGAGAAGATCCAAGAATGGGACTTTGATACCTGTAAATTAGTTACTGTAATGCCTATCAGATACAGGGCCTCTGAAGGGGAGTCCAGAAACTTGTTATGCACTGAACAAGTCCAAGACTTCGTAAGCATAAATAGTCTCAAAAGAATTATTCATACAGCTCAGTGCTAACGGTAAGTTTAATGGAATAGATAAAACTGGTTTTAAAACAAAAAAAAAAAAAGAAAAGAAGGACAACTCTGGGTGTCAGAATTCCTCTCTCAGGAAAATTGTGTTACTTCAGTAACTTTAAGTGTGAAGAAACAAAACATTATCAGAAACGGGGACTAAAACTTGGGTTATTGAGGAGTCCTAGGTACTAAACTAGAAAGTCATATTCCCCATGGGCGCTCTACTTCTGGTGCCAAATCTTGGGAATCAGATACACATGCAAATTAATAGAACTCATTAAGTTACCTTCTATCAGTCGAACCATGGTAACGATCCTGGAGTACTCATCTCCTGTAGCAAATGTGCGATAAACACACAGTAATTCACACCTGGTTTCTATAGTTAATGGCAGTTAGGTAGCTGCTTTTTAGGGCAGAACAGTTCAAGGCAGAAATGGTGTACGCATATTCCTCACTGCTGCTTCTGTTAAAAAAAAAAAAAAAAAGTAAGCGTAGGTACTCCCAGGGGTAAAGAAGAGTTCCCTTTTTTCACTTCAATTTTAAACTCGGGTATTTTACAGGTCGAGGTTCTTTTTAGAAACACTTGAGCCTTACTGGAGTTGAGCGAGAGTTCGCAAGGATGCGAGGCAAGCCTAGCGGGACCTGAACGGAAGGGAATGGAAACTTTCTCGACACTGCCACGACTCAGGGCATGGAGGCAGTGGTAAAACTGCCTCTTCCCCGCGCCAGCTGATGCGGGGCCGGCGGCGAGCTCACAGACAAAGGGTCGCGCGGGCGGGCGGTGGGTCGGCCGGCCTCACGGCGCGACGCCGCTTCCCTCGCCTCGCTACTCTCCCCAGCGGCAGGGTGATGGCTGTGAGGGCTTCCCGCGCCTCCCCAGACGCCCCACAAGGCTGAAGGAACGCGGTCGCGGTGCTTCTACGGCCGAGAGCTGAAGGCACGGGGCCTAGGGCGGTGGGCAGCCCATCCCGTGGGACTGCCGTCCCTCCCAAGTGGCTGTCCCCGTACCCCGCGCCGCCAGGAGAGCGCTTTGGGAAGCGGGAGGGTCGCCGCATTCGCCTCCCCCCTTCCCGCACCATCCCCAGCCGTGTCCTGCCCTCGGTCCCGACCCGCGCGGCCCCCTTGCTGAATGCTTTCTGTCCCAGATCCAGGGCCCGGGCCTGCCCTGCCCGGCGGCAGCGCCGGCAGGGTTAACCCCGAGGAATGCGGCGGGAGGAATGTGCATGCAGATGAGATGGATGCTAATCTCATGCTAATGAGCGGCGGCCGCGGCCGCCCGGGGCTCAGCCGGGCTCCCCGCGCCCAGACGGCAGCTGGGCTCCGCCGGCAACCCTGACCTGGGCTGCCGCGGCGCGGGCAAGGCGGCAGCACCGCTATGGTGGACTGAGACCCGGCCTCGGAGGAGGGCTTTCCAAGGCTCCGGCTCCCGGCCCGTCGCGTGCCCCCTCGCCCCCGCGCCCGGCCCCTTCCCCCCGGCTCGGGTGGGGGCTTTTCCCGCTTCCCGTCTTTCTTTCTGTCCCTATGGAGCTGCTACCCTTGCCGGCCGACCATGCCTAGGAAAGTGGGGAATGGGCAGCTCCCCTTACCCGATGGCTGGGAGGAGGCGAGGGATTACGACGGCAAAGTCTTCTATATCGACCACAACACCAAGCAGACCAGCTGGATCGACCCCCGGGACAGGTGGGTGCGCGGGCGGGGAGGTGGCGAGGCCCGGGGGAGAAGGGGGCTCGGAACGGCGCTGCCGAGCCCCTCGCCCTTGGGGCAGCCCTGTCGCGGCAGGGGACGGGGAGGGGTGACACGACCCTGGTTGGGTGCCCCTCCCGGGACAGGGGAGCAAGGGGA
This sequence comes from Colius striatus, assembly GCF_028858725.1. NCBI lineage: Eukaryota > Metazoa > Chordata > Aves > Coliiformes > Coliidae > Colius > Colius striatus. The sequence continues at coordinate 64,114,971 of NC_084761.1, forward strand.
GGGTGGGAGAAGCCCCTGTTTATTGCTGGGCATGGGTACAGCCAGTTTTTAAGCCTGTTGCTGATGTCCCTGGCCTGTATAACTCTTCCCGGCGGCGGCGGGGCTCGCTGGTGGTTGGGGAGTTCCCGACAGGTACAGAAGTTTGTGAGTTCTTCGTAGACCAGCAGACGCGTCTCTTCGCCATCCCTCTGCCCCGCGCGCAGCGGAAAGGAGCTGTCTCCCTCCCAGCTGCCGGAGTGCCCCGGCTGCCTGTGCCTCTCACCCTCCCCGGCCCAGACACCGCCTGCCCCGCGGCCGGCCCGGCCGTCCGGAGAGGTCTGCGCCGCTGGCGGAGACGGAGCTGGGGCTGCGGGAGGCCTCGTGTGTTCGCTAGGCCTCAGCATGCCCAGATCGTCTCAGCCACCCGAGGCCATACGGAGACTGAGCTGTTTGCTGTTTTTCCCAGGTTTAAGCGCTGTACATCGGCAAACTTCCTTTGGGAGCGCTTCAGCGAGGGAGGGAACTCGCTCGCAGGCTTCTCGCTCGGGAGTCACTGGGGCAGGTCTTTCAGCTGGGGAGGGGCCGTAGGGCTTTGGGTAGGCTGCTTGTAACAGCTGAGCGATAGACGCCCATGGCCTCTTGTCCGAAATGGTTCTGAAAAGTAACTAAACTCCAAAACTTTGTGTGTGCTATGAAATACAACGTTGCCATTGAAAACAGTGCAGTCTAATTATCAAAAACTTTTAAGACATTATAAATTTATGGAACAAGCTGCACTAAATTATGAACGAAGACCTTGGTTTATGTTTCTCTGTTGAAATTAGAAAAGGTAGTTGTGACAAAGCTTGTTGCCTGTGAGTTTGGTAGGGAAAGTTTTGACAAATATCATATGCTGTGTTTTACTTCTCTGTTCTGCCTTCTGTAACAGCAAACTCCAGTACTGGCAAACTTAAACTCCTTTGTACTTGAAAACATGTTAAATACCTTGTAAATATCAGTGACCTGGTAAGGTATACTAGATGGTGTTATTTATTCTCAGGTGATTGAGTATATTTTTACTGCAGACAATGAAACCTCATGTTGCCATCTCTAGAAATAGTGAATTTGAAGTTTTGTTTAGTTTTAGGCTTTTAATTTTTGTTTGTGAAGCAGAATACAAGAGAGTACAATGGTGATAAAGCAAAATGTGACACTGGAGTATAACAACACCTCATAAAGTATGCTGAACGGTCTTTTTTCTTTTGCATGTAGTCCTAAAAAGTTCAGTAGTATTTGTGTTTGGTGGTAAAACTTGAATCTTTGTTCTCATTAACCAAGTAGATAAGTGAGTAAAACTTGTGTGTTTACCATTCAACAGAGATAGGGTAAATATTGTTTATTTCATTAATACTTTGAATACAGGTGAAAGAGAAACCAAGCCCCGAGGTTTCATAATCTGTAATAAGAACTAAGGAAACAAATAACTTTCAGAAAGAGTGATGTTCGAAATAATTGTTAACCCATGTCAGTTATGCAAAACAAACAGAAACAGAGATTTTGCCCTAGATGCTTGAGAGAATCTGTGTGTTAGTGTACACGGCTCAACTGTGAAGCTGAGTTTCTTGCACAGAAGAGAGACTGACAAGGGCATTTAATATGCAGTTTACAATATTTGTATTTATAATCTGTATTTATATTAGTGGCCTGGTTTGGAAAAGTAAGAAATGCATGAAAGTTCTGTTATGAGATTCTGTGACTTTAGATTCCACAGTATCTTCCAGGTATTTAGAGAATGTGTGTTTGGAAACCATACAAGACATAATTAGGACCTGCTGTCAGAAAAATTGAAAAGTGATCTTCCAAGTTTGCCAATACAATAAAATTTGGATTCGTGCTGTTTCTAAAACTTAAATTGTCAAAATGAAGATAATGGATTCTAGAGAGTCCCTTGTTTCATGCTATTTTAGGACTTTTTTTTTTTTTTTGCCCCAACTGTTTTCTCTGATGGAGGTCATAAAGTTTTCGGAATGTACGTGTGGAATATTATAGTATATGGGTTTAAAAATATTTCATTGGTAAAGCAAATGTAGAATAGATAAGTTTTTATAGATTAAATTCCTTCTGCTGTTGTTACACTGCATTCTCTGGATGATTATATGGCAAAGTCATACTTGATGTTTTAAAATAATTTTATCCTCTTTGATTAGAATACAATTGAACACAGTTAGGAACCTCTTTGTTACTGGTTTAGAATATTCATGTCAGTAAGCAAGCAAGCAGACAGTTGAATATGCCATGTTTCAAAACTTGGGAAGTTCTATGTGTGGTTTGCTTGGTTTTATTGTGTTTTTTTGTTTGTTTTTTAAACAGTGATGCTTCTTCTCATGAACTTTTCTAAATAATATACGTATTTGTTACTGTTTATATGGTGTAGGCCTGTTAGTGTAATGATAGCCTTGTGTACAGCTGTGAAAAAAGTCCCCATCAGCTTCAAGCTTGGGGATTTGTTTTCAGTTTTGCCCACTTCATTTATCTGAGTAATCCCATTGACTTTAGAGAATCTCACACTTGTAAGGGCAAGAGTGATTTGGCTTGTTATGGTATAGGAGTGTCGTGGAAGTGACTTGAATTGCTCTGTTCTTCAGGGTTTTTTTTAATGTTTTACACTATTAAACAGTGACTTTTCTTTCCAAACACTTAGGGTACTGTCGTGATTTCTTTGAAGACATAAAATGTGGGAGTTATCGTAACGTTTTCACTTACCAAATAAGGTGTTATTTCTCTCTTTATGACTTCTCCAAGCTACAGCCAACTGAGAACTCACTGATCTTGAGGGTTCTTCTGAAACTGGTTTATTTTAAGTAGGGAAATAACCCAAAAATTGTATCTTGCTGAAAAGGTGAGAAGGGGTTAGATGAACTCATGCTTTTCTTTGAAGGTCCCTTGAAACTCTTTCAAGTTCTTGGGCTACTGAGTTAAAGTAAGATGTTGGTGTGTGGTGTTTTTTTTTTGTTATGGACAGTTAAGAGGGGCTTGGGTTGGGGTCAGAAATCTGAAAAATAATTATTTTTCTGTCATTCAGCACATTTTAAGTAGGCCCCATGTTTGTCATATTTCTTAGTGGAACTACCAGCGTAGAGCACCAAGGAGGAACAGAATAGGAGATAAGGATCTTAGTACCCTCAAATCTGTAGCAGTTGAATGACGTTTTGTTTTCTCATCGGGAATGCAGGGCTTCTCATATCTTGGTTTCTACATAGTACACTGGCCATGCTCTGCTGATGATCACCACTGACTCAAAACAGAGGTAGATGTAGATATATATTTATAGCTTGCCTAAAATGAGTTCCATATTACAAATTCTGAAGCTGGAAGTGATCTGTAAAAGTTTATCTGCACTCCTGTCAGAGCAGTAAGGAGTGAGCTGCTATGAAAACAAAACTGTTTCTTTCTGACTCCTTTTCACTTTTCTTTCTACTGAGGAGAAAGATCTATTTAAAATATGTTTGTACATTTGAAATACTTTGCAGTACACTTTTGCTGGAAGAAGCAGTGAAACAATTTTCTTTGTGGTGATGGGGAGAGGGAATGCGGTTTCCATTGCTACTTTCATCTTTTGGGGAGGTGAAAACCCTACAGTTTTTATCACGAAATCCTGTGACTTGTGCAAGACTTGTCTGAATCAGAATATTTATTAACTATCAGTAATTCAATGCTGTGTACCCTTTTAGCTTGGAATGGTATACTTTGTTCCTTACTATTTCTCAGGAACTTGCTTTCTTGTCCTGTGAGCTGCAGAGACTGTGAGAAGCCAAGATACCGAGGTTGAGTTTACATGAGTTGGGGACTTTCATCCTATCTCTTTCCTGGGCCCTACTGTAGCTCAGGGGTGCGTGGTTGAAGACATCCAGTCACAGTGGAGATAGGAGGCATATAAGATACTCTGCTGCTAAAAGTTTAAGGTAGTAAATAAGAAGCAAGCAAAAAAGGGAGTAGACTGATGGGATGCATCATCAGAGATTGGAAAATATATTTGAGTAGGTTCTTTTTCACATGGAAGTAATTTGTGTTGTGACAAGATGAGTAGAATAACTTCCATTCTCTGAAGTGTCTGAGTCAAGTACACAGTTCTGTGTGAAATTGACCACTGCAGGACTTCAGATAAAATAGGAACAAATTCTGAAATGTTAGGACTTTCAGGTGGGTGGGAGGGAACAAAACATAGGCAAGAAATAAGAGTTATGATTCATCAGTCCTTTGAAGAATAATGATGATCAATTGAAATGTTAAGTCCTATTTTGAAAAGGATGGATCTTAACTCTGTTTTAAGTGCAAATCCCAACATTGCTGATTGAAGATACAGCTAAAGCAACTACCTGATAAATTATTTCTTTAGACTGCTGCTTGCTAAGAATGAATTTAATAGCAAACCATCACTGAAAGGTTCCCTTCCTCATTCTTGTTCTATTTTCCCTTGGTTGCTAGTAGCTGAGGAGAAAGTGAGGCTTTTATTGTGTTTTTGTTATGGAACTGTTAAGTGATTGCCTCAACATACCTTATGAAATTCTAATCTTAATAAGAATTTGTCACCTCTCTATTTTGGAAAATCAACAGAGGACCTTTTGATGACACTCCAGGGTGTGCAACTTGCAACAATCCTGAAGTGACATGGGACAACATTTTTTTTTCTCCCCCAAATACCTTTTTCTGCCTTATTTCATCCTGTAGTAACATTAGCTGTTTTTTATCCTAATTGCACATAATTTGTTCCTGTCTTCTTATCTGCTTGGGAATGTGCATATTCCCTGTAAAACTGTCTGGTGTCTCATTCTGGTTTCAGTGACAGGTTGAAAACTGCTTTTACTTAATTGATGTAGATTTATTCAAAATAAGCCCGTGAAGCAACTACTGAACTCGCAATGAGGGAGTAGCAGTGTCTGAACTTCTGACACCTTCATTTGTTTATACCGTGTAAAGCAGAATTCTAATATTACTGTGCTAATATAGCTGTGATAGCATCAGACAGTGTTAAAATACATAGTGATTGTGTCTTTGGATTTTTTAACCAGTCTGTCATTTGCTTGGGGCTATATGTTGTTGATTTTAGCATTAGTGAAATGACTATGGTTAACTCTGAGATAACACTTTTATTCTTTATTTCTCTGGGAGTGATAGGGCTACACTGCATCTTTCATCTCCGAGCACGTGAAGTTGACAAGTCAGGAAATGCTATGGATTATTTGCTTTATGTGTGCAAAGATTGTAGCACTGGTTAAAGCCAAGGACTGTGACCTCATATATGGAGTGGGGCAAGTGGTCTAGACTGTGGTTTTTCCAGACCTTTGTCTGTACTGCTTGCCTACTGGAGCTATTTTGTTTAAAACCTATCTTGGCTTACAAGGTAGTATTACTGTAGTTGTCATGCACAGCATAAACCTTAGTGAGAAGTTGTACACAAGAAGGAAAACAGACCTTTTTTCCAAAGGAATGGGGCTGAGCTGTTGGCTGGAGATGTTGTCCTACCACATATGGTTAAATGAAGAAATACTTCAGAACTACCTTACGTGTTCAGAGAAGGGGAACTGACTTGACTTTGAAAGAAGCTTTCAGTTTTACAGGTAAGGGTCAATATGTAGATCAAATAGGACAAATTATTAACAACTTTGGAGATCTGTACAGATTATGTTAGGAGTTGTTGTTTTTCTCCAGTTAAATAATGTATGTTCATCCCTTTGTTTAAAATCCCATACTTTGAACATGTTATTAAGGTTATTGGAATCAGATAAGAGGATTTCTCTACTTCCACTTACTAATGTTTGTAACATCTAGAGACAAATTGAATTTTGTGAAATAAGTTTTGTTCTGGTTTTCTTGCTGCTTTTTTTTTTTTTATCCTAAAATAATTGTTACATCACACAGATGACTAAAAACTAGAAGAATACCATGGAAATAATGGAAAAGAATGAAAATTGATGAATGTACAGTGCTATTTCTGTGGTGACACATTTTCAGAAAGGCAAAAATAAAACAATGCAGAGATTCTACAACTATTATGCCAGGATATGTAAGTTCACTGCGGCAACTGGCAAGGGAAGTGGAAGAGGGCTGCAAAAGGGTGACTTCATCTGCCACCAGATAGTGAACTGACCTCAGGAGATGATTTGGCAAAAATTAAATGGTTTGGTGTCAGCTTATGGTGTAGCTGGATAGATATTAGCGCCGGTGTGTGGCAGGAGGCAAGTCCAGAGCTCAGAGCAAAAGGAAAGAGTGGTCCTGTAGAAACCAAGACCCAGAACAATCCTAGCTGCTATGGAACTGGCTTCATAGGTGTCCATCTCTTTTGCCGTGTTTCTCCATTGTTTTCATGGTGTGTCATTATGATTACTTTTGCTTTGCTGTGAACCAGCAATACAACTGCCACAGATATCTTGATCCCAAACATGTTTTCTGTCAATCTTTCAAGATGTTACTGGCTTTTTATTGACTTTTAAAATGTTTGTTACTCTGAAACTCCTGTTGAAGAGCAATTTTGTCATTGCATAGCTACAGTATTAGATCCTGTTTTCCAGGAATATGCTGCTGTTGACAAGATGATTTTGATTGTGTAGGAATGTAGGGTGGACCTTTTTTTATTTTTCATTCTTTCCCCCCCCCCCCCCAATTATTAATGTTTTAGACTCTACTGCAAAATATCTCACCAGAATGATGGTGTAATTCAAGACTTTGAATGCTTTATGTTGTGAAACAAACCAAAGCCCTTTGCCTTCGTGTATTGGAGAGTCATCTGTATGGACAAATTGACTTGTCCTTCCTTTGGGAGGAGCAACTAGGTGCTGAAAAGGGGAGCAACACAGTGGTTACAGTTTCCCTTTTGTGTTACTTGAGTATTTTGTAGAATTTTGCTTTGTGGGTTTAGGGTTTGGATCTTTTTAAATAGCAGGTTTCGAGTGTTGCTGACTACTATTGCACTTACCAGTAACTTTCTTCTGTGCAAAACCATTAATGATGGGGAAATTCCTACCTGATGAAGTCAATCTCTCTGGTGTTTGTTTATAAAAGGCTGATAAAAGGGCTTCTTAGGGGAGAGATTATGCTATGTCTGTTGTGCCATCCCTATGTGTGTCATGTCACCCCCCTTCCCCCTTGCTTTTCTTGAAGTGTACTTTTTTTAAAGCTAATTAGCTTTTGAAATTGTTTGGTTGGTTAGGACTTCTGGGCTAGAGGCAGTCTGTCAGTGGTATGAATGCATTCTGTCAACTGAAACAATCATTTGCATCTCATGGAACAGCATCTGATGCTATCCTTTGAATTTGGATACTATTTGTACTGGAAGAAAGGCAACTTTATCTCATCAGCTCTGAATACATATTGTATTCAAGGTGATTGTTTGAGTATGTAAAGACATATTGCATATTCCTGCTTTGTGCTATACAATAGTGTAGGCTGGACCTACTTTGATATGTCTGCTGTTTTTCTCAATTCATTAAGTCAAACTTCAGTCTTTATTTGAAAAACAAAAAGAATAACCATACTGGGATGCCTTCCATATTGTGCTGTTTGTTCTGATAATCCAACTTTCTATGTCTAGAAATACTGATTTTTTTTTTTTAATTTCTTTTATACTGAAAGTAAAAAAAAATAGATCTACTTTCTAGATTTTTTTTAACTAAATCCTACTAGAACAGTCTCTTTGTATTAGCAACTTTCTCATGCTGTTAATGAAAGATCAATACTTTGCACAGCTATTGTTTGGGTTTTTTTTAAAGTACTTTTAAGTACTAAACTGTAGTCTTGTCCTCACGAGCATATCTGACCCATGAAAAACTCTATCTTCAATACCTGGAACTTTTCTATTAAGGATCTACCCCCCTCACAGAGCTGGGGATGTCTGAGAAGGGTGCAGGTATTTTTAACCGTGTGGCAGATGAACTTTTGATGTTCTGCAGATTGTGTACAAGCAGTCATGCCATATGCCAGTAAATATGCCCAATGCATGATGAATAGTGCCTACATTGTAGCTATGTGGCAGACCTATGTCTTAGTAGCATCTTGTCAACAGGTTTTCACCGAAGCGCAGGTGTCCTTTGTCACATAGCTGCATGGCGGTGTTTTTACTGTGATCATGCTGTGGAGGAACAGTTCTAGTTGCTTCTGCCTGTCATTCTCTGGGACAGTTCTGTTTACCAGAGGACTGGGTGATTTGCTGTGTGCTTCTCTAATGCATCCAAAGAGTATGGCCCATTCCACTGAAAAGTGGGCATTTTAACCTTGCTCTCTATCTCTGGTGAACTGCAGAAAATTGTCGGGGAAAGACATTTATTTGTTCTTGATGAGGAAACAATGGGGTGGGGTTTTTCCTTTGTTTAATGCCATCAATTGTTAAGCTGTAGTCTAGTCTAGAAATGTCAGTCTTGTGGCCTGGTGATCTGACAGAGAAAGAATACTCTTATTCAAAGCCTAATCTATTCATTCTTAATTCAGATTTCCTTGATTATGATGAAAATGTTTATGTAGACTTACAACTTTCTGCCTCTACGCTGATGTCAACAAAATGTCTCTGAAAACTCTTAATTCCTGTTAGAAATAACACTGTGCAAAATTTCTGTTGGTTATTAAAGTTACCATACATCAGAGAAAGAGACGTGGTTCAGATTTATGAACTAGATTATTGAGATGCTTGCAATTACAGCCCATCGTTTGTTTTGGTTCATGTTTCTGACCTGTTCTGGCCACACAGGACTTCTATGTGCGTGCGCTGCTGTCCTCATTGTAGCCTGACCAGGAGATGCTGGTTTTGGCATCTGATACTGAAAGGTCCAGTGGAGACCAGTTGCAATGGAGAAGAATTTATAGTGCAGCAAAACTGTAGTAGATAGCAGGTGAACTAGGGAGAGAACATTTGAATGTTTTTCTTGCTTTTGGAAGAGCAGTGAGGAAAGTAGGATACGTAATAGAATACAATGGACTTTGCTTCTGTGAGGTGGGCTGTGGTTCCCATTGCTTATAAAGCTCCTTTGACCTATATTTAATCTTTGTTGGTTTTGTCTGAGATGTGTACAGTACATAGTTCTTCGTGAGCAAAGAGGCATTTATGTTCCATAAATCAGTCATCACTCAAGTGTACTTACATGTCTCCTGTCAAATGCGTGTGGCTGATTGGGATTTGGTTTAAATTTTACAACATTTTGACTGTCTTGAGTTACACTGTGAGTACACAGCTGTAATTTATTTTTAAAATTATTTTTAAAGAGGTAGGACAAGCATCCTGAGAGAAACTAATGAACCTTCACAAGTTGAGGAGCTTAGTAGGAAGTGTGGTCTGGGTAGGAACATATTAACACATAACTTCTGTTCTTCAATTGTTGTTAGTTTGTCAGAAGTTAGGTCATTGTTTTTGCTTCAAGGACTATGAGGGACTTAATTATGTATTTTGAGGATACTTTAATTATACTTTTGAGCATGTATTCCTAGGTGTATCTATGCCCACTTTCCATCCAAAGCTGACCCCCATATTCCCAAGACCAATACAATGTGTACTCTGTGTATTTACATGTTCCCAAAAAAGAAAAATCAGGTCCTTTTATGTTCATTCTGCCGGTGCTGTCTTAACACATTATGCCATGTTGTACAGTAATTTGTGATAAATTTTGAAGTATGACCTTGCAAGTGTTATGTATGATTTTATTTTTTCTGAGACGTAGCATTGATTTTAATTGCAGTCCCAATAAGGGGCAGTTCTATTATCTGCAGCATCTGACCTAAATGATATTTTATTTTTCTGTTGCCTGAAAATTTTAGCGCAAAGACTTGCAAATACCCACCCCCTTTTTAGTTTGGACAGAATTGTACAGTGGTGAACAATTTTGATTTCAAGTGCTATGGACATCCCTCAGAGTCAGAGAGATTTGCAAAATAAGCTGTGTTACGAGTTTAAGGCACAAAACTATTCAGTACTAAATTCCAGAGTGAACAGTGACAGACTGCCAAAACTGGAATTGGAACGTTCACAGAGTTCGAGTGAAATAGAGAAAACAGGATACCACTCAGATGATAGGATCTCTCAGGATCTGACTTGAATTTCACCATTCTGAAGTCAATGATAGTGTTCCCTTTAACTTACTGCATTGGAATGTAGACCTGTAAAAGAGCCCTAGAAACTGAGGTCTTGTCTTTTATGTTTCCATATCTTAATGTTCCTGGACAGTAGGAGTTTTGCCAAAGTTTTTAATATTTCCCACGTTCTTTTGCAGTTGCTAGTTTTGTTTTGCACAGAAACGTGAGGCTGCGGTAGTGCTTTAGTGGGCTACAGCACAAAGAAGGATCACTTGGAGTGGAAGCATTAAATATTTAAAATATATTTTACTGAAGCATTGAGTAGTAAATGATTATGCATAAGAGGATGCGATTCAAGACAGCAGTTTGACAAAGAGTAAAGGCCTCTTTCTGTCATGTTGTGAATATTGCAATGTTTGAAATTAACATATTTGCAATCATTCTGGCGAATATTAGAATGCTGTGAATGTGAATAATCATCTGAGACCTCTATGGAACATTCCTGAAATAGTGTTCAAGTGACTAGAGAAATTATGGGATGTAGCAAAGCATAGAAGCACTTCTAGTCAGGAGACTAGTGCTGTCAGATGTTTACTACTCCACTAAGTAAGGCTTAATGGGCAGGAACTTACCCAGTAAACATGATTTGTTCAAGTTTCTGAGCTTTCCATGTTATTTTCTGGTTTTCCTCTGTTATAATCCCTAGACTATCTTTTTATATCTGCTTTTTAAGGGAGACTTTACAGAACTGAAGTTTGAGGTTAGCTAAGGAGTTGTTAATTGGATACACTGTTGTGTTAGGTAAATAAATGATACTAGAATGTAGAAGGTGAATTGCTTACAGCAAACCAAATTATTATGGTGATACAGATTAGTCTTTTTGATATTTATGTTCTTGTTTACTTGTCTAGTGGTTGTTCTGCCCCACTTTCTAGTATGCCTTACAGTGGTCTAAACTGAGCCATGGTCTTCTGTGCTGTGTCAAGTTGGTGATCTGCATTCAGCACTTGTCTGGCCCATTTGCTCAGAATACATGCAAGCCGTTGACACTTTTTCCAGGTGACATTTTGGCAAGAAAATTTTGGTCTTGATGGGACATTTCATTTGCCTGAAAAACTCTGTAAGAATATAGTACTTAACTTTAAATATAAGACACTTGGATACTTGAAAAGAAATTTGAAGGACAATAAGCTTAAATTAAATCATTACTTATTCTTGGTCTTTTACATCGATGCCTGGAATGAATCTTTCCACAGGAAGTCACCTATGCAGATTGTTTATTAAAAGCAAACTAAATTGTAAGCAGAGGAATTTGTGAAACCTCATACATTTTTTCTTCCTGGAGATGTTCTAGATTTCAAGCTCCAGTTGGAGGTGTTTCACTGCAGAATTTTTAGGAACATATTTCTTGGTCTCTCTTCTTCCGCTTTTCATATCTCATGAATACTCTGATGTCTAGCAAAAGTTGTGCTACCTGTTTTTTATACTCTTGATAATTTTTAGAAACATTTCTTGGTCTCCCTTCTTCTACTTTTCATATCTCATGAATACTCTGATGTCTAGCAAAAGTTGTGCTACCTGTTTTTTATACTCTTGATAAGAGAGTTAGAGGGACAGATAGATTTTTATACTATTTTTTTCTGCAGCTTACTCTTCCTGTGGTGGCTCCTAATGCCAGGATGATATTTGATGCTGGTTTAAGAGTAGTTTAATCTAAACAGAAGTATGTATGTCAGGACGTGCCCTGAAAATGTAGTCCCACAGTTAACTGAACTGTAGTCCTAATCAGAACAGGTAATCCCTCTCTCTGGGCCTAGCTGATCCAGAAGTTAGCATTGAGAGATGAGACTGGTACTTAACCAAATTTCACTTCATTGAAGAGTGTCTGGCAACTTAGAAGATTGGAAGCACTCCCAAATCCCAGCTGAGATGTAGCCAGAGTGCTACCTTTCTTTTTGTCTTTGGTATGTCTCTTTTGACTGTCAATCAGCCTGATGTTGCTTGATGATAAAGGGAAAAGGGAACATTACAATGGCAAAATTTTTCAAATTGACCATTGCTATACTGGCTGATGTATTATCTTTTCAAGAATATCTACACTGAAGTCCTGGAATTCAGAGCTAATCGAGAAGTAAGGCAAATAAACTTCCTGCTGCTGTGGACAAACTTACCACGGTCCAAGCTAGGCAATTTAGGAATAGATTTTCTGTTGGTAGTATTGAGATCTTTGGATCTGCTGTAGAAATATCCTAGGAGTATACTGGGTAGTGGAAGTCAGATGTTAAAGTGGAAGAGAGGAGAGCTTGCAGAGAATCTATATGATAATTAAAAGTCTATTTTATTTTTTTTTTTATAAAGAAGAAGCAAACCTAGGATTTTACAAAATCCATGTTTACTGTTCTATTTCAGAGAAACAAATTGATGCGTTACTGTATCTCAGTTCTGCCTATCTGGTTGAGATATTTTTTATTTTCTTGTGAAAATATCTTTAAGCTTCTTTCAGAGAATAAAATGGTTCATCATATAGTTTGGTTGGGGCAATATTTTGTAGACGCTTGTCAGTGTGGGTGATCTGATGCTCAGATGAATTTAAGAAAGTAAGAAATTAGACTATCAGTCACTGAAGTTTTGATTTTATGAAGAAAATTTTGTCCTAGAAAAGGCTGAAGATATTTCACTTTCCACCTTTTGTTTCTGTCTCACATCCCTCACTTAAGTTGTACTGTTTGTGCAACTTTCCTCTGTACCACATTAGAAAGGCTTAAAAGCAGCAAGAGTAAAGATGAAAAAAATACCTCTTTAAAGGTCATATCACATCAAAAGCTTATAGTACCAGTACGTCAGGGAAAAACTAACTTACCTACTTTTTAAAAAAAATCATAAAGGTGGATCATCTTCCTTAAACTAGCTTTGGTACTGAAGACTTCATCTTGTGAAAGCACAATCTCTAGATGGTGTGGAGACTAAGGAGAATTAAGCACAGAATGTGTACTGAATAAATACTAACTTGGGTCTTCCAAACAGATGTTGAATTATGTGAAAGTAACAGTAGGCAACTGCTGAAATTTTTTTAAATGGAAACCACAGTGTTTTAATGTGGACTTAGAATTTATACTGTTCATGGAATCATAGAATGATAGGGGTTGGAAAGGACCTTTAGAGCTCATCTAGTCCAATCTCCTTACAGAAGCAGGTCCACCTAGATCAAGTAGCCCAGGAACTCATCCAGGCAGGTCTTGAAGACCTCCAAGGAAGGAGACTGTATAGCCTCCCTGGGCAGCCTGTGCCAGTGCTATGTTGAAACTAATCTATATCTGAGAAGAGCTTTAAAAATGGAATCACAATGATTTACTAAATAAAAAAAAATTGTCAATGTAGACCAGGATTTGTGGGCAAATACTAGGACAGATTGACCAGTGTGGCTGTAGGCATGACTCAGAGCCACCTGGTCTGATTTTTGGAACTGTCCTGCATTGGACAGGATATTGGACAAGATGAGCTCCAGAGGTTCCTTCCCACATAGATTATTCTGGGATTGATTTTTTCCTTTTTTTTTTTTTTGGTTAAAAAAAGGTATTCTCGAGAAGATTGCCCTGCTATTACTAACAGCAAGTATTTCAGAATATTGTAAATTTCCATTCCTTCATTTTTTTACCATGCATAAGTGGGTAATGTGGCTTTTTCAAGGTTAAATCATTGAATTAACCAAACATTATACTGTGGGGAAAAAAAAAAAAAAACGAAACACCCTACTTTCAGAGAAGTAACATGTTGACGTAGTCTGTTTAAATTCAAGGAAGGCACTTATTTTACCATACTTTGCCATTAAGTCCTTAAACCCAAACATCTGTACCTCTAAATGGCAAAATTAGGAAACACTCAAGTAGCTGCAGGACAAGGAGACTAAATCATGCTGTACTGGAATGGGAATTATGAGGGTAGTGGGAGGTTGCTAGTGCAATGACAGTAACTCTCAACCACTGTCCACTTTAGTAATGTCTGTAATATGATTTAAAGCTAAATTTTGCTCTAGCTGTGAATCCTACAACCAAAAGTATAGAAATTAAATTTCTGTCCCACTTGGAAGACAAGCTCTGCTCCACGTGGTATCAGTATAGATCTCCAACACCCAGGAGTTGGCATGTAGTCTAAATAACCTGAATTTTAAAATTTTACAAGGAAAAGACATATTGTGTCTAGTAACTGGTTTATTAAAGATACCTCTGTGTGGGCTATGTTATTTGCAGTGTAATCCTAAAGTTACTACTATTAAATGTACTAGAAGCATCTAGTTACTCTTTTGTTGTTGTTCCTTAAAATGCTGTCCCTTCCAAAGTCACATTTGAAAGTTTGTTCCAGGAGGCACTTTCAGAGATGGATGATTGGAAACAACTCTCTTGAATGGCACCTTGCTGTACTTCATAGATCATAACAGCTTTTATTCACCACTGTGATTGTTTTTTAAATTACTACCTGTGGATGAATACTTGAAAGAATTGGCCTGCTGACTGCATATTTGGTTTGATTGGGGGCTATCTTGAAGTTGCCTTTAAATTACATGGGGTTCTTGACGATCCTAGCATTTTCTTATCTTTGTGCTGCCTGGTTTGGTTTATTTCTTAGATTCTTGCAATTTTAGGAAGAAGAGTAATTCTATCTTTAATTTTTTCCTGTTTAAAAGAAGTGTTTTATTTCAAACTAAAAATTTTAGAATTATAGAGGTGCTGTTTATTTTCTATTATTCTTCCACTGGCAGCCATAAATTATGTAATGAATAATAATTGTACTAATAGTTGTTGACAGGCTGGAAACTGTTTAATTTATAAGAGATACATTTGTCGCAGGGAAAGTTGCAAGTGACATCTGTAACAGTGGTACAAAAAGCCTAAATACTTCTTTAATATTTTATTGAAAATATCAATATGGCAATAGCGTGCTACATGTTTTTCCACAAGTGGACGCTTCATTGGACTGTCAATAACAAGAGAGGCAGGAGAAAAGAGAGAGAATGAATGTGACAGTTGAAAGTGTCAGTTGAAGTTGGTTGAAATATTTGAGTAAACAGCTTTTTCAGAAGCTGCAGTGTTGATAAGTCTGTGTAAAATGTTCCATTCTCCTGTTTTGCTGAAAATCTTTTGTCAGAGCCCCTTTTGGGAGTGTAAAAGACTGGGAAGATATTATTGTTTGCTAGTTGGGGTACTGTTCTGGAATGTGAAAGAATCAGATTCCAGTGACTTTCCTGTCTCAGAATGACTTGCTGAATGACTTGCTTCATCTTCCCTGAATGAATGAGATGGGAGAGGTACCTGAACGTGCCAGGTCTGTTTCCTGAACTGCTGTAACCCAAGGCAACGGGAAAAATATAGGTTTCAATTTTGAAAATGGAACACTTTGAAAATTTTCTTGGAGGAAAAGCAGATGAAGAAAAAAACAGTATTATAGAAATTCCTGTGAAATGTAATTGTCCTCTAGATAGCATTGAGAGGTGTGCCTGTCACTAGAAATATTTAACCAAGCAAAGACTACCTGTAATCTCCATAAATTCCTCTTAGATTCTTATCAACAGCAGTTCCCAGCTTCAGTTGCCATGTCCTTTGTGCCTGCTGTTTCCAGCATTTGATCTTTTTTCATTCAGAAAATAGGTCAAGTGAATAAGCAGAAGATAGGAGTGTGATGGAAAGAGTGGTTCTTAGTTTGTTAAAATATGTCACTCATCTGTATGAATAGTATGGAATAACTAAAAAGTAGGTAAGGGTGATGACAGCAGGAGAATACAACATTTTTCAGTGTCCTGAAGTATACAATGCGTTTTGGCTTGTTGGCAGGTTAACACCACAGCTAAGATTGTTAGCAACTGGCAGGAAGAGCATCATTTGCTCCATACAGTTTGCGTTAGTTTTGCTTCTTGGGCCACAGAGATGTGCTTAGCCAGGCCTTCCTTTGCAAATCCCCAAAAACTGAGTTCAGAAGGCCCTAGCTGTGTTTTGTGGCTACCTTTGCCCTCAGAAATTGCTTTCCTACTTGTGCTTTCTTTTTTTAAGGCATAGACCAGCTAGAGGACAAAAAACAGAAACAAAGACATGAAGGTCAGGATTTGGGATGTTCCAGTCCTTGTATTGTCTTAGTGAGGAGTTTGCAGATAGCAGACATCATCCCCACCTCAGCTGAGGGATTTCTCTGACTATCTCATACTGTACCTAGTGACTTCAAGTCATGCTCTGCAAGCTGTGTTCTGCCCCACTTTGCTCTACTGGCAACCAGACTTCACAGTCTTTCTGCCTCATGTGAGTATCACAGGAGTATCTCATCACATGGATCACTTTGCTGGTTCCCTACTGTCTGAAGCAGTTATCCATACTGCAGCATACTCTCAATTACAGCCCATTCACAAGTATTTGGGCCACCCATAAAGGACTTTGGTTAGAGCTGAAGTGTTGTGAATGTCAGCACAGTAGAAGTCCTTTGGACATCAATTAAGCTTCCTAGTCAGGTTTGTGAGAGGAAGAGAGTTTTGTCTTCCCAAAGCCCAGTAAGGGATCATAAAATGCTCTAGCCTGCTTTTTTTGGCTGGCACAGTGGATTGCCATGCTCAATCAACCACACTAATTCTTTGGCTGCCTGTGAGGGTCACCAAGCACTGCTGCTTCCTTGTGTTATCTCCCAGCAGCTGGCTTTAGAGGGAAAACAGGAAGAACAATCCAGGCATGGAAAAACAAGAAGACAACGCTCTTGGTTACTTTGCAAACTCTGTCTATCTCTCTTGCACAAGTCCATATATTTCCTGTGCAGGCTGTGGCCAAATGAAGCCAGATGTCATTACAAAAAAGGAAATGTGGCAGTGTTTGGTTTGGGGTTTGGATTTTCTTTGGTGCTTAGTAGGATTTCAAATAAAAGATATCTCTTGATATCTTCTTGAAGGCAGAAATAAATTTCTACACAGAAGGTCTTGTGTTTATGCAGAAATGCTAGTACTAGTTGAAATGCTGTAATGCGAAGAAATGAGCAGTACTGTTGCTCTGCTGGTACCCAGAGACTGCTCTGGTACTATTCACTATTGTTTTTTTTTTGGTAAGTTTGTGTAAACCAAACTGGACACCTCGTGCACCTCACGAGGTTCAACAAGGACAAGTGCAGAGTCCTGCATCTGGGAAGGAACAACCCCATGCACCAGCACAGGCTGGGGATTGACCTGCTGGGGGAGTAGCTGTGCAGAGAGAGACCTGGGAGTTCTGGTTGATAATAAACTAAACATGAGCCAGCAATGTGTCCTTGTGAGCAAGAAGGCCAATGGCATCCTGGGATGCATCAAAAAGAGTGTGGCCAGCAGGTCAAGGGAGGTTCTGCTCCCCCTCTGCTCTGTCCTGGTGAGGCCTCATCTGGAGTCCTGTGTCCAGTTCTAGGCTCCTCAACCCCTACCATTCTGTAATACATACAAGCTGTTGAAATACAATAACTCTTAACATAGAGAGAGCAGTAAGGTGAAGGAGAGAAAATGTGATGACCAAAAAGCATTGCATTTTGATAATCTTTGGCACAAAGCATTGAAGTCAGCAAAAAAGACAGAACTTTGGACCCTTTTACCTTGACTTCCAGTAAAGGGCAGAGTTTCTCCACTATTTGTTCAGTGTAAAACTGATGAAACAATGGAGTTGTGTTGGGAGAGGATAAAATTGCCATATAGTGAAAATGTCAATGAGGAGCTACGCAGATCACCTTTAGGAAGGAATGCAAATGTGTTATTTTATTGCAGAACTGTATCTTTATTCCCCACCGATTTTGCCTATTCGATTTGATTTGCCTGTTCGATTCTTCATAGCGTGGCACAAAAAAAGATGTTTGGTGTACTGACAACTGAAAGCGTGAAATGATCAGCCCAGAAGTGCGTTAAAAATATTTAGAACTAAATGTAAAATAATGGATTTTTCATTAAACAAGCACACAGTGCTGCTGATTCCTATTAACTTCTGCCATTTCAAAGACTTGACAGAAGATCAAATCTCTCTTTTTATGGCTGATTTAAATCAATCATTGTTCTGTCTGGCAAAACTCCAAGCCCACATTTAAAAGCTCTTTTGAGAATTTTCCTTCCCCCACCCCAGGTTATATCTGCCAGATCAGGAAATTCCAGCTTCTTCTCTTAAATTTACTATGGAATCCCCAGAGTCTAAAATGCAGAAAGCAGATTTTTGCTGGACTGTGAATAATCATGGTCTTCTTTTTCTTCTCTAACCTTTTCATATACTTTCTAAAATGGAACTTTAGCCATGCTGGGTGCCTGCAAATAAGCTAAAACAAGAATTCCATGGATTGCCACGAGGTTGGAAATCTGTCCTCTTGTTAGGTCTAGCTCCATGCTTCTACACATTCTATCTGAATGTTAATTTTCCTTGTATTTGTTTTCATTGCTTTACTTAAGATACTGTTGAGCATTGAAATGTATACAGGCACCTAATGGTATTTTCAACAGATTAGAAGTTTGACTGTTATTTAATTACACTGCCCCTACTTTTAAGCTTTACAGTACTTCTGGAAATTGTATGAGGTGACTAATATTTATAGGACGAGAGTCAAAAGTCCAATCTCTAAGTAGATACTTTTTGTGGTAAAACTTGAATGATATGTGAAATAATTCCCCAAACCTGAGAGTTTCATGTAGAACTAGATGAAAAATAATTTCTCAAAGTATTAATATGTATATTAAAGCATTTTCAAAAAAGCAACTGATGTAGATTGGTTTGTGAGAGTGAGACTCTTCGATTTAGAAATTTAAAGGGATCACATAAATAATTAGATAGTAGAGATTTGATTCTGGACTATCTCTTTAAGAGCAATCTTCTCTATTCTGTTTAAAAGAATAATAAATGGCAAATGGAGATGTAATGCTTATCTTGGCTAGGAGTTACTGTGTATTTCTACTGTGTGAGCTAATGTTGAGGTTTTTCATTACTCTATAAAAATTGTACATCTAACAAAACACTTTTAAGTGATTTTTATGAAGTAATCATTTAAAAATACTGTGTCTAAGAAATTCCAGAAGTCTGTGAAATTGCAGCTTTCTAGTCAGCTGAATTTATTGAAACATTGCTTATATGGCAACTTGCATCTTCCAGTACAAAAGATATATAAAGCATGAGAGATTACTGTTTAATCAATTGTTTATGCTTAGGTATTGTTTTTCTGTGGAAGTGCCTCTGCTTAGTATTTGAGACAGTATTGTTGTTTTCAGTGTCATTAGCATAATTGTTCTTAAACTTACTCCTTGCTAGAGTAAAGCAAAAGTAAAGTCACGGAAGGACAAAATATTGTTTAGATTTTATTTTGGCAAACGTGACAAAAGTAACTGAAATATTAATCGCATATGAAGTTTGCTTCTGTCCTTGTTGAAGGCAATGGCAAAACTGCCTTTGGCTTTGGTGTAGAAGACGACTGCACATGGAAGTTTCCCTGGCTTGTTCGGTGAAGTTGGGTATCCTTTGCAGGATCGGGCACTTCACTGATTTACTTTGTTCTAATTTCAAATTCAAATCAAAAGTACATCAAACTATTGCAATAAATACAAATTTTCCTAATTGCTCAAGCATTTCCATTTCATAATGCAACAGAAATTAAATGCTATTCTCTGTAATTTCTTTCCATTTTCTTCGAAGCAGGGCTTTGCAACCAGTTAAGGTTCATCGTTAGACCAAAAATCCCTCAATCTACCAAAATCAGCTTCCTAACTTTCACTACATAAAAACTGCACAAGATAGTTAAGCACCTCTTCATTTTTCCATGCTTAGCCTTATCTGTCTGTTTTAGTAGCTTATTCTTAAGGAGGAATAGTAGTAATCATGTATTTCAGTACTGCCTATCATTTCCACCAAGAGCCAAGGTTTCAGTGTCTGTTAGGAACCCTGTTTTTTCATGAGTAGTTCGTACCAATCTCAATTAGGACTGCAAATGGTTCCACCCTCCCTCTCTTGCATTGGTATTTGTACCAGTAGTGAGCTGGTTAGACAACTAAACTGGTTAAAAAAAAGAAATTCAATCTCTCCTACTAGTTTATTTATTTGAACTGATTACTATGGAGTCAGGCGAGTGCCAGCACAAGTGAAAGAAAAGGGACTATTAACACGTAGCTTGGAGGACGAGCAGAACCATGATAGACAGGCTTGACCTACTTAAATTGCTTTGGAACCTCATTATTTGGTGTCATATGGGCAAATAACCAAGGTTATTCTTCTGAAGTCAAGATGCACAATAATGGAGTTCTAAGCTCCAAGAAGCAAAGGCAAGGCAGGAGTGCGTACACATGTATGTATTTCTGCGCATGTGCTTTGGAAGTGTGGCAGTACCAAAGATTTAAAAATTATGTGCAAAAAGCATGATCAACTGTGAGATCAGAGTTACAACTTCTCAGGTTAGCTTTTCCCACCACATGCCTGCTCTCATGGGGATTTTTTTTTTTCTTCTATCCAGTCAGAACTTGTTTTTTCAACTTATGCTTGTTTTTTCTTTTCCTCCCACTGTGCCTACCTCTTCAAAGAGCCTGACACAGTTGTCTTAAAAGCCTCTTTGTAGGTAGGGGCAGGCTGCTGTTGCATCCCTCTGAAGCTGCCTCTTCTCCAGGCTGAACCAAGTCCAGTCCCTCAGCCTACTCTGAGGCAAGTGCTCCAGTTCCCAAACATCCTGGTAACTTTCCCCTGGATTGATTCCAGTTTGCTGATGTTTTTCTTGCCTTCTAGGAGACCAGAACTGGATGCAGCCTAATGAGTGCAAAGCAGAGGGAGTTATTGCTTCCTTTGATCTACTGACCATACTCTTGCTGATACAGGATGCTGTTGACTTTCTCTGTTGAGGCTGACAGAGCTGGGGATCTCTAACTTGGAGGAGACTGAGGGGTAACCTCATGAATGTTTACAAATATGTAAAGGATGGATGTCAGGAGGATGCAGTCAGACTCTTCTCCATTATGTCCAGTGATAGGTCAAGGGGCAATGGGTATAAGCTGGAACATAAGAGGTTCCAAAGAAATACAGGGAAGAATTTCTTCACTGTCAGGGTGATGGAGCACTGGAACAGGCTGCCCAGATGCATTGTGGAGTCTCCTCTGGGGATATTCAAAACCCACCTGGACAAGTTCCCATGTGACCTACTCTAGGTGACCATGCTGTGGCAGGAGGCTGGACTTAGATGATCTTTCAAGGTCCATTCCAATCCTTGAGATTCTGTGATTCTGTGACTTTGCACTTTTTACTGAATCTCTGAAGGCTCCTGTTGGCCCAGTTCTGTAGCCTAAGTTGTTATTTCTTAACTATTAGGATTTGTCTGTTATGTGTTTCTTTCTGTTGCCAAGTAATAACTATTGTGCTAAACTGTTTAGCTTTTTAGATACTATTTTAGTAGCTATCTTGAAAAGTGTCACCTCTTTTTTTTTTTAGAGGGTTGGGGTTTTTTTTGTTTCAGTGTCTTTTTTATCATTAATGTAAAGGACAGCAGCTTCTATGTAGTCAGAGTCTTAAATTTACTTTAAGATAAGGTACTGTATCTCACATTGTTTCTGTCTTTGGAATTCCAATTTCCAGTTGTAACGGTCTCAAGAAGGGGAAGGGAAAGAGTTGCAGATTGAATTAATCTTTCTGCCTGTGCTAAAAGAAGAATAAGTTGAGAATAGAATCTCCAATAAGGAAATGGTTGCATCTGGAATATCATGTTGACTGTCACTGTGGATCTATTATTTGATTTGGGGTTTTTTTTTGTCAGTTCTGGTTTTGAAAGCATTTACAGTTTTCACCTCAGCAAAATGCTAAGGCAGTGAGATCCAGATATGCGTTATACAGAACTTTGTTTTGAACTTACTATTCTGTACCTTCTGCGTGTTCCTCCTCATAGTGTGAGAAATAGAGAAAAAGTACTGCCTGTTGCTTCCCTTTGTATAAACCATTTCTACTCTGTAAGCAACTTCCAAAATGAATAATCTTAATCTGTTCAGTTACATTAAACTTCACACCCTGATTACCATTGCTCTTTACCATTACCACTTTTCTTTGGATCTTGGTCTGTGATTTTACTTCCTAGATGTTGTGGTATGGAAATACAGGACTATCAGAGCTGAATGCAGTATTAGAATATAACCACACAATAGATTTATATAAATTTTATAGCATATTTTGTTAAATCTTTGCTTATAACTTGTAAATAAGCTGTTTGGCATTTTGCTTTCTGCTAAATGTTGTGCTGATTCAAGGAGCCATCCACAAGGTGTTGAATGACTTCAGTGGTCTTGGCAAAAATTCTTGATGTTTCTTGCGCCCATAAAAAGTGATTCAGTGATACAAAATGTCTTTGCATGTATACAAAATGTGTTTTTGTGTATAACCTCTTTTCTGTTTAAATTTTTATTTTCTAAGTGTTAGCTTAAGAGATTTAATTTGAAATTGTGCAAAATAACCTCCTTGTGTCCTCATCTTCTTTCCCCTTCTCATGTATGCTTTCACCTTGAAGGACAGGACATCTAAAATGTTGCTGTTACCTACTCACGGGAGTATTGTGAATACTGTTTTGATATTTGTACACTTATTTGAAAAAATGATAATAATTTACTCTGTGCTGTTAGAGGCCACAGCCAGGGACTAGGTTTTAATATGTACTATGTTGTCTGAAGTAATTCTTTCACCTGGATTACAATAATCTTTTTAAATCAGTGATGCAAACTGCTAATAAACCTGGAGGGAGTGCATTTCCACATGTGGGAAAAGTGCATAGCTCTTTCCAGTCTGGTAAGTAGAGTATTGGCTTGTCTGGCAGTTCCAGGTTGCCTTTTACAGTGTCTCACAGAATTCTTCAGCAATCTTTGCAAATTACTGCCTTGGAAATGTTTTGCCTGCTCTGAACAACTGTTTGTGCCATATGTACTTGGTAGAGGGATGTGTTATAAGCTGTTGTATGCTAGGGGTAGAGGAAAGGCCTATATGGCTTTCTTCTTCTTTCCTTCTATTGGCTTTCTTGAACTTCACCGTCTAGGAACCAAAAAGCATTTCTGACCCGAAAGATATTTAGTCAGTTTGGCAGGAGAGGCAAAAGCTGATTTATTTCTTTTAAATATAAAGACATACTGCAATAAACTGTGTATGTGCTCTATTCCTGCTAGCAACTAATAGAACATTTGCTGCATTCGTTACAGGTTTGGAGGTGGGTTTTTTCAGGCAGTTTCTGGGAGTGGGTGTGTGGGAAGGAAGTTCAGCAGAACACTTACATGTTTCCTGTTGAATAATTGTTGCATATTTCCCATTCCTCGAGCCTTACTGCCACTGGGAATAAATTTAATGTAAAACTTGAATTCAATTAATATTGTGAATAAATAAATGTAAAAACAATAGAGGTGCTGAAGGAACTCTGCGTTGATTTTCTTTATAATACTGTTTTGGGAATGTCTTGGAATATACAAAGGAATGCAGTTTAATTTTAATAAAAACACTGCAAACTAGAGTTCTGCACATTAAAATAATTGACGTGAGGGATTAAATGTAGAACATACATCTTAAATCTTCTTATAATTGTAATTTTGCAATACTATAATTTTACAGTACCCTGACACTTCAGTGTCTTGAACCTTGAAGTTCAGTGTTAGGTTTGTATGAAGCAAATGTATTTGCTACAGCCCTTACTCATTATTTCAGTTTTGTGCAGTTTTACTAACATGTAAGTTAGGCTCTGGCTTCCATTACTCTGCTTTCAAGAATGTCTAGAGGCTCTGTTCTATGAAACCGTAGCAGAAATGATTTGAGGGAACTTTGTGATCCATTTTGCAGACTTTTTGTATGGTCTCTCATTAAAATATAAATATATTCCCACTTTCTTTTAAAAAGAAGCTATGCTGCTTGTAGTTTTATGAAATCAGTGGTATATCTGTTCATTTTTTGTTAAAAAATGTTAATACATTTTAAAGATTTCTCCTATAGCATCTAGAAATACTGAGTTTGAGTGCCCAAAGGTTGGACAAATCATTGTATATCATTTGACCTCTGTTCTAGCTCAGTCTTTTTGCAACAGGAGCTGTAGTGTACTACAAAACATGTAATGATTTAATGAAGTATGCATTAAAAAATGTACAAAACAAGTGATTGGATGCAAAGCTGTAAACTGGGACATGAAGAACTCAGTACTGAGAACAGCAGTTAGAGTGGGGTGCTGTCTCCCTTTGGGTGCAGCTTGAAACTCAATTGCTGTGACCTTGGACAGTTAATTCAAGATCATTCTTCCTTGCTTCTGGAATGATTTGTTTACTTGGCTAGAGTGCTGAAGCTGAATGTTTTTGAGGTTGAGATGTTCAGATGGATGGTACTTTTCTAAAGTGCTTGTCACAGATTTAAGTTTCCTGCTACTGAAATTGGTAATACTCCTGCTGACTTCAGTGGGAGCAGAAGCAGAGTTAGGCAAGAAGAGTCTTTAAATATCCTCTCAGTAAATCCAAAGGTTCCTTATAATGTGAGTGTTTGTTTGCTGGAGGAGTGAAGAGGCATTCACAGAACAAAACTTTCAAAATGTTTTTCTGTAGCTACTGAGGTGAGTAGTGGGGTGATTTCAACTAGCATGTATATGGAATTACAAAAAGGAGGAAGGGGAAAAGTTAGGGATAGGGAAGATATTTTAACACTGATACTAGCATGATTGCTTTCTGGTTTTGACTGTGTTCTTTCTTTGAAATGTGTTTCCCAGATTTAAAATTCACACTTCACAAATGTCCTATATTTAGCCCTGTAGTAGTTTCACTATTTGACGTGATACTTTTGGTACTTTGTGCTGACAGATAAGCTGACAAATGATCCAAAATACCAGAAAAAATATTTTAATCCTTTATTGTAAGTGTATCTGTTTTGATATATTCTAATAAAGTATTCCAATCTGTGGAGATTTTCCTCCCATTCTTTATTATATCATTCTTCAATTAAATGGTAAGCTTTTGGGTACAGATGTTGCTCCTGTTTGCATATGGAAATTATTGCAGTTTGCACTGGTTTTGAATTGCGCCAAACCAATGCTTGACTGGGTTTTTTTGTTTCCTTTTTCTTGTGTATTTCTAGGGGTACATCTTCCTATTGTAGAGGCATAATTTGATTACAAATATATGAAAGGAGAAGCAGAGTGGTGCAAGACAGGTAAAGGAAACATTTCTAAGTCAATTTTGCAGATAGCGATTGTAGCACTGGAAACGCTTAAAATTACTGGAAAATACCATATTGTTTATGGACTTAGATTAAAACTAATAGCTAAATTTTGTAACTGTGTTCTCAACTGGTGACAACATGATTTCCATCTATCAACAGTGTACAGTCATGTATATACAAACCACCTATAGCAACACTGCACATAATAGCCTTTTCATAATGTCACTGCATTTGAGCTTTCCAGGGGAAGGCTCAAAGGTCGTATCATTGGTTTATGGCTGTGGAATTATCCCTGTGCTAGGATATGGTTATCAGACATTCCTCACATTCCAGGTGTCTAATATTATAGTGCTTACATGCCAGCAAAGGACCAACTACTGCGTCAAAGAAAAACACAGGAGAAAACATTCATGGCATTACCTGTTTCCACTCCTCTGCCCCTACCTTCTACCCTAAGCTTTCAAAAGTCATCTTTGCATTGAACTTGGCAATATTAAAGGGATAAACAGATTACAAGTAGTGATTTAGTTGGAAGGTTTTGCCCTACAAAAACAGCTAATATGCTGAACTGGAAAATACTGGTTCTCCTTTTCACTTAAATATTTGTTATCTTTTGATACCTTTAGTGAAGAAGCAAAATGTATATCCTTGTTCAGCATGGGAATTTTTTTCCTTCACTGAGGGTAAGTGTTAAATGGAAAGCCAAATAGTTTATCATAATCAAAAGGAGAAGGAAACAAAAAACCCATGCCAGCAGGCAGTTCAACCTGATCTTGCAACTAGTGGGTTGGGTCTCTTCCTTCCCAAAAACGTTCTTCCTCTTGTGCGTCCCAGCTACTCAGTTTATGTGCCTTTTCAGAAGCACCTGTGAAGAGACAGGATGAGCTGACATTGAGCTCTTCCCTTTGTAAATGGGAAGAGATGCTTAAGCTTTTTGCTTATTGTAATGTGTTTTTGTAATGTAATGTATTTTTATGGTAGTCATGGCATCTTAAGGGAAGCTGGAAGGCAGTATGTTCCTTCTGTGCTCACCTCTCCCTTGCCTCTTGAACTGAAGTTTTAAGTTGGATGTTCTCCATTTGCTTGCATGCTTATTTTTTCCACTTTTAAGTTAACTGGTGGGTTTCTTGTTTTTTAGTTAGTTTCACTACTTTGGCAGGTTTTACTGACTCCTCTATGGAAAAAAACCACCCCAAATATACATCCTTTATTTGTCTAAAAGGATATCACTCATTGTGTAAGGGTTTTTTTGTTCAGCTGTTTTTCTTAAGTTGTCTTTTTGAAGACTTACATGGCTGCTGTTAAAATAAGTGGACTGAAATTAGCCCAGAATTGAGTTGGAGGCCTGTGGCTAGTGGAGTTCCACAGGGATTGGTTATGAGCCAGTCTCGTTCAATATCTTTGTCAGCGACCTGCACGAGGGGACAGAGTGTATCCTCAGTAAGTTCCCTGATGACACCAAACTGGGAGGACTGGCTGATTCCCCAGAAGGCTGTGCTGCCATTCAGCGGGATCTCGACCGGCTTGAGAATTGGACAGAGAGGAACCACATGAGGTTCAACAAGGACAAGTGCAGAGTCCTGCATCTGGGAAGGAACAGTCCCATGCACCAGTACAGGCTGGGGGTTGACCTGCTGGAGAGCAGCTCTGCAGAGAGAGACCTAGGAGTCCTGATTGATAATAAACTCAACATGAGCCAGCAATGTGCCCTCATGGCCATGAAGGCCAATGGCATCCTGGGATACATCAAGAAGAGTGTGGTCAGCAGGTCGGGGGAGGTTCTGCTCCCCCTTTACTCTGTCCTGATGAGGTCTCATCTGGAGTCCTGTGTCTAGTTTTGGGCTCCTCGGCTCAAGAGGGACAGAGGACTTCTGGAAAGAGTCCAGCACAGGGCCACCAAAGTGATCAGGGGACTGGAGCATCTTCCTTCGTGAGGAAAGACTGCAGGAACTGGGGCTATTTAGTCTGGAGAAGAGGAGACTATGGGTGAATCTTATTAATCTTTACAAATATCTAAAGGGTGGATGTCAGGAGGTTGGGACGTCCCTTTTTTCTATTGTATTCAGCAACAGGACAAGGGGTAATGGGATGAAGCTGGAACACAAAATGTTCCATTTGAACATAGGAAAAGAATTTCACTGTGAGGATGACCGAGCAGTGGCACAGGATGCCCAGGGAGGGTGTGGAATCTCCTTCCTTGAAGGTCTTCAAGACATGTTCCTATGCGACCTGATCTAGGTGGACCTGCTTCTGTAGGAATAGATGATCTCTAAAGGTCCCTTCCAAGCCCTACCATTCTATGATTCTGTGAAATTCTTTGCAGTTATATGTAGAATTTTTTTTCTTTTAAATAACCTGTTGCTCTCTATATACAGTGTCTGTTTTCTAGTAAAAACATAACTGTATTGGCTTAAAGTGCTTATGTTCATAATAGATAGCCAAGACAACTGTCAGATTTCTGGGTTTTGATGTTGTACAAGTTTAGTAAGTGATGTACAAATATTTTGTATTTTGATTTTTTTGTTGTAGTTGGTTTGTTTTCTTTCTTGTCCTGGCAGTTAGATATTTAACTAAATCAAGAACAGTATTTCCTGGAAAATATTTGAGGAATGGTATAGTTTTCTACTGTAGTTAGTGCTTATCTCCAAAATCAGCCATTGGTGAAGTAGCAGCTTGTTGCTTCTAAGCAGTACTTACTGAATATGATGAACATCTGTATGCCGTGGTACAGTGTATGAAACTGCGAGTTGGTCCTCAGGAAGGCCTTTTGGCAGTAGCAGTCAGAACCAATAATGGGCTGATACTGCCATTTCACATGGCAGCGCTAATGCAGCTGTCTCCCTGGAGGGCTCTAACTGAGAACTAAATCACCATTCAGCACACTACCCTTTTCAACAAAGCATTTCAAAACAGCCTTGAGTACTTTGCCTAAATTACAGAGAAGAAATTACTTACTCAGTACTCTAAAAAGGTTTAAAAAATCCCCAAGCCCTATAAGGATGGAAAATTATTAGATTTTTAGTTTCTGCTTGATCTTTGTGTGCTTCCTGAACACACCGTTCTGTTCACCAGGGCTGCTGGATAACTAGACAAGAGTCTTTTAGTGGAAATTGTGTTTTCAAAGTCTTAGACATTCCCTGAAACATTATTAAACATGGTCTAGTCTTATCTATGTGAACCCACAGCTCATTTGTAACATGGGAGATAATGTAAAGCATTGTCAGCATGAGTTCAGTACTGGAAACCAAGTTTTTGAGCTTGTAAAATAGTTGCAGGAGCCCATTAATCCCAGTACTATATACCTAAATATGTCCAGCCATTCTGTGTTGCTGTAAGGTGATGAACTTATGTCTCTTTGTATAGCCTCCTATTTGCAGGTGTGTACCAAGAACAACCCTCTAAAACCCAAGCAGTATATTTATTTAAAACCTGCTGCCTGTCATAAGTTTTCAATGACTTAGAAGAATCATAGAATAGAAATTGCAAGCTTTTAAAAATACTATACCTTAGTGGGGTTTTTTTTGAAAACTAGAATCGATGCCCATATATGTCAAGTTTCTGTTATTTTTATAAATATTTGACTGTTTTGCCAGGAGCAAAAAGACCTGAAACTTAAAACACTTGAAAATTCATTAAATGTGTCCAGGAAATACTTGATGATGGACGCAATAAACCTTTGTCCCCTAAAAGTCTGTAACTCCCTGAGACTTTATTCTGTGCAGTTGTTTTTTGAGTATCCAGTTTTGGTGCAAAAAGGCAAAGGCATGGTAATGTCAACGTGTTGCTGACTGCTACATGTAAATGCTAGGAGTGTGGCTAGGAACATTTGACTGTAAACCTATACTGTTGTGTGCATGTGCATATAATACAGAACAGGCAGATTAATGGTGCACATGCTGGTGGCTATAGGCATAAAGCAGTGTACTGTTACTGAGGATTTTTCATAAAGAGTGGGGTGTCATTTTGTTGCAGCGACTCTTGGTAATTCTGTATCGGTGCAGAAAATGCAACATTCCTGTTTGCTGTCTTTTAAGTATAGATCATAGAATCATAGAATGGTGGTGGTTGGAAGGGACCTTTAGAGATCATCTAGTCCAACCCCCCTGCAGAAGCAGGTCCACCTAGATCAGGTCACATAGGAACATGTCCAGGTGGGTCTTGAAGACCTCCAAGGAAGGAGACTCCACAACCTCTCTGGGCAGCCTGTTCCACTGCTCCGTCACTCTCATGGTCAAATAGTTTTTTCTTATGTTTAAGTGGAACTTTTTGTGTTCCAGCTTCATCCCATTACCCCTTGTCCTGTTACTATCTACTATAGAAAAAAGAAATGTCCCAACCTCCTGACATCCACCATTTAGATATTTATAAATGTTAATAAGATCACCCCTCAATCTTCTCTTCTCCAGACTAAACAGCCCCAGGTCCCACAGTCTTTCCTCGTATGAAAGATGTTCTATACCCTTGATCATCTTGGTAGCCCTGTGCTGGACTCTCTCCAGAAGTCCTCTGTCCCTCTTGAGCTGAGGAGCCCAGAACTGGACACAGGACTCCAGATGAGGCCTCACCAGGACAGAGTAGAGGGGGAGAAGAACCTCCCTCGACCTGCTGGCCACACTCTTCTTGATGCATCCCAGGGTGCCATTGGCCTTCTTGGCCATGAGGGCACATTGCTGGCTCATATTTAGCTTGTTATCAATCAGGACTCCCAGGTCTCTCTCTGCAGAGCTGCTCTTCAGCAGGTCAACCCCCAGCCTGTACTGGTGCTTGGGGTTGTTCCTTCCCAGATGCAGGACTCTGCACTTGTCCTTGTTGAACCCCATGAAGTTCCTCTCTGCCCAACTCTCAAACCGGTCGAGATCCCGCTGACTGGCAGCACAGCCTTCTGGGGAATCAGCCAGTCCTCCCAGTTTGGTGTCATCAGGGAACTTACTGAGGATACACTCTGTCCCCTCGTGCAGGTCACTGACAAAGATATTGAACAAGACTGGCCTCAGAATTGGATATTTGTTAACGTTTGGTTGCACGTGTCTGGTGAACAAAGGTAAACAGGTGCATAACTTTACAATATGTATTGATTTCACATCACTATTCTAAAACAGGGGCTGCCATGCTGCTCCTTTTTTGATGTGTTTTAACATGGTACTGATGTCCACTGAGTTATTTTTTTTAAACAATACCTGCAAAAAGTGGCAGTGATCATAATAATACCCTTATTAAAAAGAAAAGGCCCCTAAGCAATGCAAAGGTTGTTACATAGTGTCTTGACCTGGTATCGGAATGGGAGGCACTACTGTGTTAAGAATATGGTGTTTAAAAGCTGAAATCCTGTCAACAGACTCATGAATGAGAGAGATGGTTCATGGGTTTGCTAGTTTATACAATTGAATGAACAAAAAATATGGCAATCAAGTGGGCATGTAAATATGCATATAAGCATGCAAATTCTGCCCGTTTCTACAGGTGAACAGCTGGGTTACCACTTTTTTTAAAGTTAGGGAAATGACAGCAACATTATTAATAGCAATTAAATGCATTTTGTTACAGCTTCAGCCACTGTAATTTGTAGAAGAGAAAATTGTCTTTCCGGTGTAATGTAACTTTCATGCTGTTAATGGATACTGACTTCAGCCATAGGGAGCAGCAATATACCTCTAACTCCTGCAACGTGGATCTACAGCTTGTTCTCTTTTACCTTTCTGTATGCACTCTGTCTACTGGCTGGTATAGTATCCATCCAGCTTAAATTTAGTTACCTTCAGTGTAATTCATCTTCAATCTAAATAGAGGTGCTGAATCAGCCTCTCTAGGGAACCTAAAGGAGTAATTCAGGTTAGATAACTAATTTTTTAAGTTAATGAGATTAATTGCACCCCTGAGTTTTAGATAAGAAATCCATTTTAGGTGCCTGAAGTGAATAAAATCTATGTTTGGAAGGATATTTGGAATGGGACTGGAAGACGTATTTATAGGTCCTTCAGAGTCACAATGCCTGTAGCATTAGAAAGTTGGGTGAGAATTTGATTGATTTTAGGATCGGACTTGAGCATTAAATTCGGGAGTTCTAGTGAAGAATTTAAAATGTTTTTCTTCTTCTATTTATACATTCTTCCTTCTGATTAGTTGATTTAAATTTTTACATTTACTGGTCCAGAGCTACTCATCAAAATATGAATTACATACTTTCAGTCATCCTTTTGCAAGACGAGAGATGAGCTGATGCTGATCATATATTCCTATTTTGTGTCACTGTGCTAACTGAAAATACTTGTGGGGAGGTGCCCAGAGGAAACTTTTTGTTACTGTTGTATTATATTAATGATAAGTCATCTGTACACCCTTCTACGACAGCGTGTGTAGTTAAGTAGGCCAGATTCCAGGTAAGTGTTCAACAAGGACAAGTGCAGAGTCCTGCATCTGGGAAGGAACAATCCCATGCACCAGTACAGGCTGGGGGTTGACCTGCTGGAGAGCAGCTCTGCAGAGAGAGACTTGGGAGTCCTGATTGATAATAACCATGAGCCAGCAATGTGTCCTCTTGGCCAAGAAGGCCAATGGTACCCCGGGATGCATCAAGAAGAGTATGACCAGCAGGTCGAGGGAGATTCTTCTCCCCCTCTACTCTGTCCTGGTGAGGCCTCATCTGGAGTACTGTGTCGAGTTCTGGGCTCCTCAGCTCAAGAGGGACAAAGAACGTCTGGAGAGAGTCCACCACAGGGCCACCAAGATGATCAGGGGACTGGAACATATTTCATACGAGGAAAGGCTGCAGGAACTGGGGCTGTTTTAGTCTAGAGAAGAGGAGACTGAGGGTAGATCTTATTAATCTTTACAAATATCTAAATGGTGGATGTCGGGAGATTGGGACATCTCTTTTTTCTATAGTAGCTAGCAACAGGACAAGGGATAATGGGATGAAGCTGGAACACAAAAAGTTCCATTTAAATATAAGAAAAAACTATTTGACCATGAGAGTGACCGAGCAGTGGCACAGGCTGCCCAGGGAGGGTGTGTAGTCTCCTTCCTTGAAGGTCTTCAAGACCTGCCTGGACACATTCCTGTTCGACCTAGGTGAACCTACTTCTGCAGGGGGATTGGACTAGATGATCTCTAAAGGTCCTTTCCAACCTCTACTATTCTATGATTCTATGAAGTGTGCATGTAGTCCTTCCATTATCTGGTTTCTTCTGTTATGTTTTAATAGATGCTCATTCCTGCACATCTGAACTGTAACTTATGTTTTGTTTTCTCAATTCCTAGACTCTGGAGAAGAGGTATATTTTTCAGAAAAATTTCTGCCTAGAAAAAGTATAGTGAGTACTGCACTACTTACTGCACTGTAAGAAATAATAAATAATGTGTAATGTACATCATTATATATAAGAATGAATGGATGTGAAGTTTAGAATGGATTTCAGAGAAAAAAATGTGTCAGAGATGGAATGCAGTAGAATGTGGCATTACTCTTGCATATAACAACGTGTTAAAAATAGTGTGCCTATGTACATGCATATGTATGCATTTATTTAACAATGTACACATTGATCATCTCAGATCAAGTAAGTGTGAAATATCGTGGGCTGTCTGTGTCTTGACAGAAATACAGCATTCAGTAGTTTATATGTAGTAAATTTTGTATTTTTTGTGGACCCTGACCTTAGGAAGAAATCTTTCTTCAGTGTATTTTTGTGGGAGTAAATTAAACAAGAAGGTTGTCCAAACAGGACAATAATGCATTGACAATCCATTAGTCTGTAGTTATGGTTCCATTTTATCAGCCATCAGCCTCCTTATTTAGAGGTGTATACAGGCTTATAGGGATGGCTCTAGGTGCAGTAACAACTGTTAATACCACATGTATCATTGTAGGAGCTACATGTTAAGATCTTAACTAACTTTATATTTAAAAAACTGTAAAGAAAGATGTGGATTTGAAGTGGGTAATACAGCTTCTCAATTCATAAGCTGTACTTGTCTCCTAGGTTTCTCAGGGCATCTGCGAAATGATTGGCAATATAACGTAATTATGTGCTGTTTACATAATGGCATTACAGAATGTTTTCTGGTTTTCTGAAGAGCATAGTCACCTCGTGTTACACACACTTGCTTCTTGTTCTCTTGGTCCAGGGAGTGCACTTCAATATCCATATGCTGAACTGGGAGTGCTGCAGCCATATGGGGTTAAGTAGATAAAAATGTTATATGTGAACTAAAGCCTAATAAGTGCTTTGTGTGCCGGTTTTGACTGGAATAGTGTTAATTTTCTTCATAGAAGTTACTATGAGGCTCTGTTTTGTACTTATGCCGAAAACATAAGTGTTGATAATGCAGGGATGTTATTGTTATTGATGAGCAGTGGCAGTCAAGGCCTTTTCTGATTCTCACCCCACTCGATGAGTGAGTGGGCTGGGGTCGCACAAGAAGTTGGGAGGAGACACAGCCGGGACAACTGACCCCAACTCACCCAAGGGATATCCCAGACCATATGACATGATGTTCAGCGTATAAAGCTACGAGAAGACGGAGGAAAGGACACATTTGGAGTGATGGTGTTTGACTTCCTAAGTAACTGCTATGCATGATAGAGCCCTGCTTTCCTGGAGATGACCGTACACCTGCCTGCCAATAGAAAGTCGTGAATGTGTTTCTTGGTTTGCTTTGCTTGGTGTGCATGTGTCATGGTTTAGGCCCATCTAGGAACAAATGACCACAATCAACTATAAGTACCAAGGACCTTTGGAACCCCATAAGGACAGGGAGGGCTCACTAGCCACTTATGATCCTGAGAAAAACTGACAGTACTACTCAATTTTTGGAAGAAGATGAATCCCAGAATCTCAAGGGTTGGAAGGGAACTTGAAAGATCATCTAGTTCAAATCCCCCGCCAGAGCAGGACCATGCCATACAGGAACTCATCCAGGTGGGTTTTGAATATCTCTAGAGAAGGAGACAGTCCATTCCAGTACTCCATCACTCTCACAGATTTTCCTTATATTTCTTTGGAACCGCTTATTTTCCAGCTTGTACCCGTTGCCCCTTTTCCTGTCATTGGACATCACTGAGAAGAGCCTGGCTCTTCTTCACAGAATCACAGAATCTCAAGGGTCGGAAAGGACCTCAAAAGATCATCTAGTCCAACCACCCTGCCAGAGCAGGACCACCTAGAGTAGGTGTCCTGGTTTAGCCAGGAGCAGCTTTTGGCTTGGTAACAGGGGGAGCGGGTTGCAGTGAAGACCCTCCCCTGGCTCCTGGGTTCAGACCCACCTCCGGCCCGGCTGGGCCAATCTGGCGCCTCTGCGATCACTATTTAGGGGACGGGAATTTGAAATGCGAGTCGGGAGGTGGAGAGTGATACAAGATGGAGGCCACCACGCGGACCCTTCAGCCAGAGAAGGAGGAAGGAAGGAGAAGCAGTAGACCGGAGACCCCTCTGTAAGCCGTGGCGAGAATACAAGCTGTGCCCCTGAAACCTATGGAGATTCGTGGCAAGACTGAGAGCCACCAACAGCTCCGTGTGGGTGAGCCCGGACGGGCGGGGGACTGTGTGGGGAGATGGCCATGGCCCAGGCCGTGTTGGAGAGCCTGCGCGCCGCAGAGCAGCCCCACACGAGAGGCAGAGAGGAGCTGCAGCCTTTGGAATAAGTGGGCATCGGAGCAGCCCGTGCAAGTCTGCCATGCTTGTGAGTTACCCCACGGACTTGCAGGGAGGACTGGTGTGGAGTTCACCCGTCCTGAGGAGGGACAAACGGCAGAAGCTCTCGGAAACCGACTGACTGAACCCCCCACTGCCTGCCCCCCCGAACCGTTCGGGGGGGGCAAGGTAAAAACACCGGGATCAGGGCTCTGAACCCGGGAAGAGGGGAGGGGTGGCAAGAAGGTGTTCTTAAAAAGGCTGGTTGGACTCTCCATTGATGTATTACTCTGGGTTGTTTCATTTTGGTTATGTTTTGGTTGATTTTGCATTAAATTATTTTCTGTTTTCTTCCCCAAAACCGAGTAGCCTGGTCTGTTTTGTCCTGAACCTTAAGCGGCAATTAAGTCCTCCCTGCCCTCGAGCAATCCTCAGCCTCTTCGGTACTCGAGGCTAATCGTGGCCTTTGTTCCCTGATGGGCCTAAACCACGACAGTAGGTCACACAGGAACTTATCCAGATGGGTCTTGAATGACTTCACAACCCATCTGGGCAGGCTGTTCCAGTGCTCTCTCACTCTTATAGTGAAGAAATTTTTTCCTGTATTTCTTTGGAACTTCTTATGTTCCAGCTTATACCCATTGCCCCTTGTCCTATCATTGGACATCATTGAGAAGGGCCTAGCTCCATCCTCCTGACACCTGCCCTTTACACATTTGTAAACATTAATGAGATCACTCCTCAGTCTCCTCTTCTCCAAGCTAAAGAGCCCCAGCTCCCCCAGCCTTTCATCATAAGGGAGATGCTCCAGTCACTTCATCATCTTGCTGGACCTGCGCTGAACTGTTTCCAGCAGCTCCCTGTCCTTCTTGAACTAGGGTGCCCAGAACTGGACACAGTACTCCAGATGGGGTCTCACAAGGGCAGAGTAGAGGGAGAGGAGAACCTCTCTCGACTTACTGCTCACAGCTCTTCTAACACATCCCAGGATGCCATTGGCCTTCTTGGCCATGAGGCACATTGCTGGCTTATGATCACCCTGCTGCCCACCAGGACCCCCAGGTTCCTTTCCCCTACACTACTCTCTAACAGTTGATTCCCCAACCTGTACTGGTACATGGGGTTATTCTTTCCCAGATGCAAGACTCTACAGCTGCCCTTGTTGAATTTCATTAGATTTCTCCCTGCCCAACCCTCCAGCCTGTCCAGTTCTCGTTGAATGGCAGCACAGCCTTCTGGTTTGTCACCCACTCTCCTCAGTTCAGTATCATCACCAAACTTGCTGACAGTGCCCTCTGTTCCCTCACTAAGGTCATTAATTAATAGTTTGAACAGTACTGGTCCCAGCACCAACCCCAGAGGGACTCGATTAGATACAGGCCTCCAACTAGACCCTGCCCCATTGATCACCACTCTGCCTTCTTTCCTTCAACTAGTTAACAATCCACCTCTCTACCTGATCATCTAGTCCATACTTTCTCAGTTTTTCTGCAAGGATACTGTGGGAGATGGTGTCAAATGCTTTAATGAAATCAAGATAAACCACATCCACTGCACTACCACCATCTATCCCCCTGGTTACATTTTCATGAAAGGCTATCATGTTAGTCAAATGTGACTTCCCTGTGGAAAAACCATATTGACTGCTCCTAATGACCTTCTTGTCCTTTATATGCCTGGAAACTTAATCTATCACCAACCAAATACATAACAAATGGAAAACAACACAGCAGGATGATGAAGAGCACAAACCGTCCTTTAAGAACATCTCCCTACTACTCCCCTCGTCCTGGGCTCAGAGCCCTGATGCTGGTCTCTTTGCCTGCTCCCCTGTCAGCATCTCCGGGACAGGCAGGGAATGAGGATTTAAGTCATTCCCATTCCAGCGTCCCTCCTCAAGGCAGATGGGCTCCTCGCTGGTCCTCCCTGCTCCAGCACAGGGTCCTTCACACACCCGGCAGCCCTGCACGAGCCATTCTGACGTGTGTTCATCCCAAGGGCTGCAACTCCTCTCCATCTCCTGTCTGTGTCTCTGGGGCCCGCAGGCTCTCCAGCACAGCCTGCGCCATGGCCACCTCCTCAGAGTCTCCTACTTGTCTGGGCACGCTCACCCGGAGCTGCTGGTGGCTCTCAGTCCTGCCATTGCTCTCCATGGGTTGCAGGGAACACAGCTTCTTTCCTGCCATGGGCTGCAGCACAGTCTGGTCTGGCACTCCTCCTTCCTTCCTCCTTCTCTGACTGCAGGGACCGCATAGTCACCTCCATCTTGTACCACTCTTACACCTCTTCCTCTTCTGCACATTTCACTCCTCAAATAGTGATTGTAGAGGTGCCAGATTGGCCCGGCCAGGCTAGAGGTAGGTCCAACTCAGAGCTGGTGGATGTTTTGAGGACTGCTTATGGGGATAGCACTGCAGCTCCTGCCTCCTGTTACCAAGCAAAAAGCAGCTCCACACAAACCCACAACGGCATGGCTTTTACTTTACCTGTTAAACTGTCTTTGTATCAACCCACAAGTTTTCTTTTTTTATTCTTCTGCTTCTCTCCTCCATCCCACCATGGTGGGTGGAGAAGAGTGGGTGAGAAGCTGTGTGGTGCTTAGGTGCTGGCAGGGGTTACACTACAACAACTTAGAAGGAGTTCTGTAAGTTCGGGTTTGGTTTTGTTTTTAAAAGTGTCCATAGGTTAGAATAGTGCATTTTCTTAAAACAACACCTGTTTTTAACTAATTAAATTTTATAGAATACTGACTGTGGACTTTAAGTTATCATTTATAGAGTATTGGCATTCTTTTAAGAACATGTAAATTTATGACTATAAACTGAAAAAGTATTGTAAACTACCTCAGAATACCAGCATCCTGAGATGCAGTACTTAATCCTCTGTTCCGGTGCAATAAACCTCATTTTTCTTGGGTCCTGGTTAATAAATGTAATGGCAGTTCATCTATCATAGGTTACTGTGTCACAGAAAATGATCTTCACACAGACTAGATTCCTTTGGTCCTTGCTTCTAGGTATTTGTTCCTTTCAAGTTGTATCTCTTAACTCTTTGCTTCCAACTTTTGTCTTGTGAATTTTCTCTTGCATTTTTACTTATCTTCCTGTCGTGTTAATCTCATCCATTTGCCATAAGGATTTAGAAAGTAAATACTGTGTATGTTGAGACAGTCCTGAGGACCCTAAGCAATCAGATATCACCTTGTGCTGAATGCCGATCACCAATCAGTTGTAAAAATCTGTGTTGGCGCAAAAATCTTGTGCTATTAAAAGACTATGGAACAAAAAAGAGAGTTGTGGGGACATGATTCTCTTAAGTAATTGTGATATTGTTACGTACAAACCTTTTCTTGTTTTAAGAATCTGCTCTGGAGCAGTTCCCCTGACATAATTCAGACTTTAAGACTGCAATGTCTCCAAGCGTGATTGAGCAGAGCAGGATTCATAGATTAATTTGTCCAGTCCTGCTTGTATCCTGGGGCTTCTGTCTCCCTCTTCTTTTATTTAAGGTCCAGAGTAGGTCACCCAAGTACTTTTCCATGGTTTTTAAGTGTTGCTTTAATTTATGGAGCATCTGGGATGGGAAAGTGACTGCTCTTCATTCTCACGGTGTCTGATTTCTGACAGGTGATAACACCTGGATGGAACATCCGCATGGCCAGAGTGGTCTGTGGTCTAACCTACAGAATGTACTGTGATAGTAAGATGTTGGTATTTGATTAAAAGTAAAATTGATGTTGGGTGCAGATGAAAAGCCAGAATGGTGTTGAGCTTATATCCTTCCTATAGAGGTAGTATAAAAATCACGTCTTTTAATTGTTGCTAACTGTGACGTCTGTCTGTGATGAAATTACTGAATGCTTATGTAAAGTTATAAATGAATTTATTAGAGATCATCTGACCTTGTTTAGGCAACATGGTGACGCTGACATTTTTATTCAGTTTAAGATATGAAAATCCACATTTGTAAACTGATCTGAGGCAGGATTTACTTTACAGCACGATATGCCCTTGTAGTTTACACAGGTTCACGTGACTAACCAAACTCACCAAAGGGCTGTTGCTTTTACATGATTGATGTCTGTTCTGAGCAGCAGTGGCCTGGGAACTCTCTGACATGCGTACCCTGGGTTCAGTCTGCTGTGGGCTGCCTGACCGAAGCCTTGATAGTGTGCATTAAACTGGCTTTGAAAGGCTTCTCCCGCTTTCCTAAGACAGGTCTCTTTCTGTCTAGTAATGACTATTTTCAAACAAAACAATGATCTTTGAAGTAATGCTGTTATAATAATTATGAGTAGGTAGCATTTGGGCAGGTGTGTTTGATACGGCAGTGCTAGGCAGCTGCAGCCTTGTGAGCTGGCTGTAAACCTACTGAGCTGGATAGATGCCACCTTGACCTCTGCTGCCCTGGGAGGATCCTGGAAGAGGGTGAGAACTAGAGAGATAGGTCTGAACTGAGGTTTCTGGAGAGCTGCTTCTCAGAGCGGCCTCACCCAGAGCTGTGCTGTGTCTGGATTTTAAAACGTGTCAGCAGTGGGAGAGGATGCAACAAGTAGGCCTGGCTTACTACAGACATGGTCTGTCCCTGGAGATCACTGAGGAGTTTATCCCAGTCAGCTTCAGTGGGATGTCCTCTCCAGCATTATAATGGGGATGGATCACGTCCTTTTAAGATTTCCTTTACAAAGTATCTCTATGAGGCAGCACACAGTGCGTCAAGGTTGAGAAGAAGAACAAGTACTTCAGAAGCTACACCACCTCACTCCATTTAGAAAGTGTCTGTGGCTAGCTACTCTCATGAAGAATCTCTCACAGTAGGCAGAACTTCTCTTATAGCTTGCTTATGCTGTTTATAATCCATAATTTATATCCTAGTGATCCGGATGGAATTCCACACTGGTAATCTCACCTGACTTTTGTAATACTTACCAGTGCGTTTAGGGGTTTTGTGTAACAGTTTGTAAGCGGCAGTAAATGAGTGAATATGCCTTATGCACGTGAATGTGTATAGGACCTCAAATTAAGCATTAGTAACCTTCATAGGATTATGTTGTAAACTTTGGAGAAATATGAGGAGGTGGAATATTTACAATTTTATTTTAAAAAAAGAAAAATCACAATTCAAAAGGTTGTGGATCCCAAGAGCTTGGTTCTTTGTAATTCCTGCAACCTTACTTTGGAGGAATAAAGTGTTGCCCAATTTAAAGAACTGCTAGATCAGATCTGTCAATAGTAATAATTAAATATTGGTGGAACAGTTATTGCTAAATCAAATGTGCTCAAATTTATATTTTCTCAGCTGCATAAATAATTTAATTCAATAGTTTTGTAAAGTATTTTCTGTTTAGTGTTTTCTACACAAAAAGAGTCAATTCATTTTGTAGAAAGTAAAATATACTATTCTTTTCTCTTGCATTCCTCACAAATTGCCAATAAACCTTTTAGTTGTTGTTGTTTAGAAACTAATTGAAGAAAAACTACCAAAACACAGAAAAGCACTGTGAATTAGACTGTCTGCTTTTAGGTGATAGATATTAAGCAGCGGTGAACAAAGGAGGTGATGCTAGTGTGTCCCGCAAACTACTTGTGATAATCTTACTCTGAGGCATTATTTTTAAACTCCAGACATGTACTAATCTTATTGACACTTGGTGATAATGAAACCTTAAATCTCTTGTTCTTCCCATTAGGTATATCAGTATATCAAACAAGGTATTTATCTGTGGGTTTATCAACAGGCAGTGTTTTATTGTTGTCAATCTGTTTCTTGTAACAGGTAGGTGCTCCATTATGAAAATGAAAAACTTTGTTTATCTTCCTTAAAAAGCACCTTGTGATCTTCTGAGGTCCATTAAATATGACTTATAAAATGTCTACTTTATGCACACTGCTGTTTATTATATTCAAGTATGTCAATTGGTAAGTGCTGCTAACTGGATCTTAGGTGGTTGTACTCTCTTTTCTGAGTTTCCTGTCTGTGGTCATTAGAGGAGATGACCTTGAAATCTTGTGCTTTTATCACAGACTAAAGGTTAAAGAGTGCGGTTCTTCTGAGGACAAATATGAATGTAAATGTTTTTTGGAGGTTTTTTTTTTACAAGGTATTGGTTATCGTTTTATTTTAAACTTGTCACATGTGAAAGATGTTGCAGTGAATTTCTCACTTGAGTGCTTGTACCAAAAAATGTTTACTATAACTCATATTATGTTCTTGGAATTAGTGAATTCAGAATGATGGAACAGTGGAAAAACAGTCAAGAGCCTAAACTTTAAGGGGGAAAAACCAACATGCTCTGCTTTCTCCCTGCTTTCTTTAGCTTCTGTCGTGATATGCCTGTTATTAATATTAATTCCTATGTATGGAAAAGAGAAAAGCTATACCATTAATTTGTGTCTTTGATTTTAGATTAACAAAGCCCTTGTCATTTGCGGATTGTGTTGGGGACGAACTGCCATGGGGATGGGAAGCCACCTATGATCCTCAGATTGGTGTGTACTATATTGATCACATCAACCGTAAGTATTTTTCAATTTGCCATATTGATTCTACAGGAAGGCTCATCTTGATTAGACTTTACTGAGACCTTCTAAAGCAAGACTGGAAGTAAAGAAAGATTTCTATTAAGAGAAGTGTAGTTTAAGTAGCAGTTTCTGATTTTCAGTAGACAAATTATCCCATCTGCATACATGGATTTGCTGGGGGTGGCTACAGACGTGTTACAGCTGGCTCAAAATAATTCATATGTCTCTTCATCTTTTTCTACAGAAGAAGCACATGTAATGTGTACTAAATAAAGATGGTTTCTATCTTTTGGTATGTGTAAAATGTAAGATGTTTAGTAGCTGTTAAATATTCAGCAATGCACACTGATAGTCTGATATGAGTAACAAAAACGGGCTTCAGTCTGACTTCTGAAAGGAATTATTGTGGAAAAGGTAGTATGGAGTGGGGGGGATATTTCTAACTTGTAACTGAAGTCTGGCAAGTACAGTTCTAAGAATGTTGTAGAATACATTTCAGGCTATAAATAATGCTATGTTTGGTAGTAATTGGAAAGGGAATGTGGAATCAAAACGCTGGGGAAAATTTCCTCCAATATAACATTATTGGCTTTAAAAGGCTTACAAGAAAATCTGCTAGTACAAAATGACTACATCTGTTTCTAGATATATTTTAATTGTATAGAAATGATGTCTAAGCCATACAAAATGATAGCAAAATTTGAAATATAATGCTTGTTAGACTTATCAAAATGAAAAGTGTTTCTATCTTATTAACTGATACCTTTTTCTAAATTTTCAGAAATTGTCTTTAATGACATAATAAAAGAGATTCTATTTGAGATCAGTACTTAAATGTTGCCTGCCATCTGTGCTAGCAGTTCTGTGTACTTACTTAAAATATAGTAAGATGTCTATGCCCATTTCAGATGCTTTAGGTTAGCAGTGACAACTGCACAAAGTCAGTAGATACAGCATGGACAGTAAGAAACCTTCTGGAACACAAGCTGGAGACAAGGGTCAATACCCATGCCATCTCAAATGTATGGGCATGTGAATCAACCCTGAGATATCCAAGTGCTTTTGTAGTCAATAGCTATCTAGTCAATACAGTCAATGTAATGTAGAGTGTGATGGAGCTGACTAGTTGGGTGTCTGCTTTGAAGATAAGCTGATTTAAGCTCCTTTGGTTGGATTGGACTGGAACTCTGCTAACTGGAATGGGACATTAGCTATCTACTGTGCTTATTGAATACCTGCAGATAGACACCTAATCTTGAACTGAATCCCACCCTGTAACCTTATTTGGGCTTTTATAGTCCTGCTTTATTGGTATAACAATTAGAGTTACATGTGATGTTACATGTAGTGTTAAATGTTCCTGCACTTTAAAAAACAGGAAAATAAAAGAATTCAAAAGATGAAGAAAGTAAAGGATTTCTTCTGAATCTAAATTCTCTTATCAGGGGAAACTTGTCTTTAGCTTTTGCTTTGGCCAAAACTATTAAACATAAAGCTATAAAATTTTGAGAGGCACTCTGCACTTCTGGGTGTTTTGAAAGTGCTGTGAAATTGCTGCTCTGATAATCATGCATTGATGTATGCTCAAAAGTTTCAGTCAGTTCTAAAAATCTCAGTCTTGTAGTCTTGAGTTTTAAGTGCTATTTCTGTGCATTGAAGGTGAATTTCTGAATAGTATGAGTGGTTTGTGGGTTGAAGTTCTGCTTTACACATGTCAAGTGTTGAGACTTGCTTGGACAGCAGTGTATTGGAATCCTCTTGAAAATTGTTAATATATTGCAAACACCAATGCTTCCACTTAACAGAGAAGAGTTGTGTATATCCATGTGTACACGTGTCTTCTTGTGGCTGAGACAAAAAAAGCATGATCTGTTAGCTTTCTTTTTATTATGTTAATGTGTATGATGAGTGATGAAATGGTGTAATTTGGTATACTTAGTGGTTTCAATTCACTGTTCACTAGTGCATTTGGTTCCTCTTATATTAATATATATGTTGCTTTAACCATTTCTGTGAAACTTCTTATTTTGTGAAGTGGTATATTTTAGTTTTGTACACTGTATCTCATGCAGTGCTTTGGTAAGAATACTCTTGAGTTGCTGGAGGGTAAACTGGCTAAGAGTCTCATAAGTAGGTCATTTGTCTGATATGCCAAATGTGGAGCTTATAACTTCATCTGACTGGGGTACATGTGTTGTTTTGATGCTACTGAAATCTCTATTGAATCATTAGAGGAAAAAGCCGTTTTAGAAAGCAGTTTTTGCGCCTGCTTACTGTTTTCTTAGCAGTGTAATAATTCAGATGCTTTTTTTTAATTGGAACTGTGAAAATTCTTTATCAGGACAGTGGCTATGTTAGAACAAGGAAGACTCCTTTATTCTTTCACCCCTATTGATTATAATTTTGTTAATTCCCCCTCTTACTGAACAAAGAAGCCCAATGAAAGGGAAAAACTGTACCCACTGT
The DNA here is from genome assembly GCF_028858725.1 of Colius striatus. Lineage (NCBI taxonomy): Eukaryota > Metazoa > Chordata > Aves > Coliiformes > Coliidae > Colius > Colius striatus. Next base: position 64,158,744 of record NC_084761.1, read on the forward strand.
TGGGAGGACCAAATGGATAGATGACTGGAAAACAAATTGGATAAAGTGGAATTTCAGGTCTTGTAAGTGGCAGCTTGAGGGATAGCACCTTAGGTTAGCAGTGACAACTGCACAAAGTCAATAGATACAGCATGGACAGTAAGACACTGTCCAAGAAGAAATCTGTTTCCATGTGTTAGGGAGAGGTGACTGAAAATGTTATATGTTCACTGTCTTCTGGCTGGATTTATTTCAGCAAACTGTTCGGGAATGTTCAACACTGATAGAGAAGTTCTGGGGAGAATCCAGCAGAGGGCTATCAAGATGATCAGGGGACTGGAACATCACTCTTATGAGGAAAGACTGTGAGACCTGAGGCTATTTAGCCTGGAGAAGAGAAAACCGAGGGGAGATCTTATCAACACTTAATAAAAAGAGACTTGCCTCATCCTCTCAACACTCTCTTTAGGTGTTTTGGTTTTTTTTTTTTGTGGTGTCCAGTGACAGGACAAAGGGTAATGGGCACAAGCTGGAACACAGGAAGTTCTACTTGAATATGAGAAATTTCTTTCCTATGAGGGTGAGGGAGCACTGGCACAGACTGCCCAGGGAAGGTGTGGAGTCTCCTTCTCTGGAGATTTTCAAAATCCACCTGGACATGTTCCTGTGCAACCTGATTGAGGTGAACCTGCTTTAGGAGAGGATTTGACGAGATGATCTCTAGAGGTCCTTCCAAACCCAACCATTCCGTGATTCTGTGTAATGAGATTTTTTCAAATACAGTTTGATTTTTCTCTAGCTCTTGCTGATTGCCTTAGAGGTTTCTTATGATCCTTTTGGATGATGTAATCCACTTTGAGAAACACTGACTGAGGTCATTACTTATGACTATATTAGCCCAATTAGGAGTTTTAATGTGATGCTTTCAGCTTCAAGGGAGACCAGATTACAAGCCATCTGGCAAGGCAGAACATGCATATGATGTGGGTAGCTAATACCATGAGAATCTAAATGCTTACCTTGGGGTTCAGCAGCACTCTTTGTTAGAGGGATCACCGAAGAAGTATTATTTGGTGGTCAAGGACCGAGAAGTTTCTTCTGTGCGGGATCCTTCTTACTGTGGTTTGGGAGAGTCCAAAGATTTTATAGCTTGTGCTGATCACACGTATAATTGTTACTGCATATACTTACTTGTGTGTTCATCTGCTTCAGCTAATTTGCTAACATTTGCTAATTTTGCTAAATAACACAGGCACTGAAGACAATACCAAAAATAACACAAACGTATTACTCTATTTCATGTATCTACAGGCAAAGTCGTCACTTAAAATTTTTCCAATTCTTCTGCAGATTTTCAACATCAGGCATTAAGTGGCTGCGATGCAAATATTTATGCTCTCAGAACTTGGATCTGCAAACACTTTTAAGCTGATATAAGAGTTAGCCCCATTCTGTTGCTACTTCTGGCCTTTTGTTCTGTCCCTGCAATGTTTTTAATTATACTGGCATGAACATTTGCATGGCCAGATCAGGGAGCTGATTCAACTTGAAAAAAAAATACTATTTGATCTCCTTTCCACACCCTTATTTATGCTAGCCAGAGAGGGAAGGTGACCTGGGGATATGAATGAACAGTCAGGTGGAAGAGATGGGACAGCTGCTTTTCATGGTAGCACTGGTTAAAGGTATGTAGAAGTGATACCCTTAAAATTTGCTTTGTTCAGCACCCTGTGCAGGCTTACTGGGAATCAACTTTGACTCACTTTGGTTATGATTTCCAGGTGCACTTCTTGGCTGGTGGTGGCAGCTGAAGCAGCAGTCATTACTTGCTCTGACTCCTGTCCCGACACTGTGTCAGCTTGAGGATATGTAATAAACATGGGGGTGTGAGTGGTTGTTCTCTGCCTCTTCTTCCTTTTCTCAGCTGCTCAGATTTTCTGGTCCAGATAATTTCATGGAATGTGTGTAGATGAACAGCTATGGAAGTAACAGGAAACTTCTACTTCTGGCTTAACATGAATAGTCTGAGCAAGTCCTGGGCTGGGACAAGTTCTGCCTTGCCTTCATCACCCTACATATTCCTAGATAACTTATCTTCTTTACTTCCAGTTCTTATTTGCAAGATCAGGAATAACCAGGCAAGTGGTTGTTGTCTGCAACACATTGATCTACTTAACTTGTGCTAAATGCAGAGTATGTGTTTTAACGTTTAGTGGCAGGGAAAGTGGAAAGACACCGAATGACAGGACTTAAAACATAAGGCTGGGAAGGAATAGCCCAGTAGTATTTCAGACCATAACATTACTTTCTTATTGCCACCCTGGATTTCATATTCTGTATGACTATTTTTCTCTCTGCCCTCCACCCCCAGCACTTTGCTTTAAAATGGAGTTGAACATCTACCTTATCAGCTTCTGCAGCTCCTCCCTGCTTAGTTTTTATTTTCAACTTCAGAATCATGAATACACCTTTCCCAGAGACAGATGCCTACCACTATTTCATCTGCAAAGAAAAATTGAGTCGGAGTGATGCTAAAACGTCAGGAAACAGAGGTAGAGGGATTTATGTCTTGAGAATAGACACAATAGCTTGAGAACAGAATTCATTGGAGGTCCCTATTTCTCCACTTGGTGTCTTTCCTTCTTACAATGCCAAAGCCCAGCTATTTATCTATACTATTTGGCACAATGCAGTGTTTTAACTACAGCCATTCTGTTTCTTCTTGTAATCTTAAAGGCTTTCTTGCCAGTTTGCACCTATGATACTGATTTATCTAATGCAGGGGGTTTTGTGGATAGACTGAGCTTTCTCTGCTTCGGCCTGAGGCTGTAGTACATCTGCATCTATGAAAGTATGACAGACTGTATTTTCAGGCAAAGAAGAAATCTGAAAATCACACCGTTACTCTGCAATTACCATTATCTTTAGGGAGTTGAATAGTATATCATGATCATAAATGTGCACTGTTTGTTCCCATCACTGTCTTCTAAGCAAGTGGTGACATACAGGCATTTAGGAAACAACTGTGAAGACTCTTTACTGTCAGTTAATACACATAGTGAAAGCGCAAGTGCAGTATATCTTGTTTCGAATCTTACTTACAGGTAAGTATCTTCTCTGTGCCCTGGCTGTAGGAAGAGATTAATCTAGCATAGTGGCTACAGAAGGAGGGCACCAGCAATGAAGGCTCTGGATTAAAGATTATTTTAGCTGCTGACTTTTATGTGAACATCATACTTGCATGTTTTTCTTATGTCTTACTTTTGATAGTCATAGCAGTAGTACATTACCTATTTACTGGATAATGTAGAGCAAAATTCTCAGAGTTGCTTCTGCATTTCACTCTGAGATGTATAATCATATTCTACCCAACATCTAGAGAAAACTAATGTGTCATAAAGATAACATGTTCAATATTTCTTTGTAAAAATACCTGAATAAATATTACTTGGAAATTTGCTCATACTAGCACAGTGTAGCTGGAAAATGTTCCAGTTTTCTCTCATTACTCAAATTCAAGGACAGATTTAGTTTACAGAAAAGCTAAGAAGATATCTGGAAGAGAGGAAACATTTTTTTGTGTGCAAATTCTGTGGAAGGTAACAAACTGTAGAGAACTCAGTTCCAAGGATGCTCTGAAAAATGTAATTTTCCTCTATGTCTCTCTTTAGAACCCACATTCCATCTTATTATGTGATAAAATGTGATTTTCTTTGAGTATATTAGATCATTTTTGAGACACTGTATATGTCATCTTTTTGGAATTCACAGTCTTACCAAAACTGCTTTTTCTGTAACATGCTGTTCTTTAGCTTTTGTTTACCTATTGAACAAATACATTAGTGTGAAGTGATGTAATATTTGTTTGTGAATTCTTTGTCAAATTTTTGGATAAAAAAATTGTTTTTCTTCTTATTTGAGTTTGAACTGTAAGTACTTTTAAAAGCAGGGGGGAAATAGAATTTTTTTAAAAGTGCATTCAGAAAGCCACTGGTAAGTAAGCAATAAAAGACTTTCTTTAAGCCAGTCTTGTAACACTTGGTTATTCTCTCTGAAACTGGTGGTACTTCATTTGCTCTTTTGATGTTCACTGAGACTTGCATCTCAGTTACCTGCAATATTTGTTATGCTGCTTGAAGTACAATGAAGTAATATTTGCGCTCTTTTTTTCTAAGTGTATTTTTGTCTGATTGCAGCAAAAGTACTGGAGTACTGGAAAGACAATTTGTTTATCAAGAAATGGGGGGGGGGATATACTTGTAGAATAAACATACCTATTGTGATTACATAGTGGTGTTGATAAAATTGTTTTCACCACTTACCACTAAGCTAACTTGTGTTATCCTGTGATGATTGAGATCAGATACCGGTTTTCCTCTTCTGGTGTTATCTGTCAAAGGGTGGTTGTTGGTTTTGTGTGTGCTGTCTTGTGACATTTTTGTGCCAGATACCATTGAAACTGTGATTCTTTCCTTGCTGCAACTAGCCCCAGTTTGGTTTCCTTGCAGCCTTTTTTAACGGGTTTGCCTTCAGCATGTGGTAGGCTGCTTTATAGGTACCTCTTCCTTTTCAAACTACCTCTGTGATGCAGAAGGTGATCCTACCACAGCAAAACCACTGGGAGCTGTTAAAAAACCAATCTGGATTTAGCTTGCACACATTCTTCAGCCACTGGGGTTCAGGAGCAGCATCAGTGATGAGGGATCTTGGATGTAGTCAGCTATTTGGTTTAGGGTTTTAAGGCCTGTGTTACTCCCTTGAGGGTGGAGTTCCATTTGGTTGGAGGTAGTAGTCCTGCAATTATTATGGGAGATAACTAGAGGCATCAGGTGTAATTCTTTGCCTTGCTATTTCAGGCACAGAAATTGTCACCCTGACACAAAGTTGTGGCATGATGCAGTTCAGAGCACAAACAACTGTGTCCAGCACACTACTGCATCAGTCAGAACTACCCTCTTTTCAGGGTTCAGCCCCTGCAGTTTTGCCACCTCTTGCCTTGTCTTGTAGTTCTGGTCTCCAGGTCTGGGAACTTTCCTGTAAGTTAGTATCTGAGGGAGAATGTGCATAGTATCGATGAGTAGATCCATACTTAAGATTCTAATGGATTACTCAATCCATAAGTAGGCTTGGTGCCACCAAAATAAAGATATCTAGTTCCTTCCCCGGTTGGGCTCTTTTTCATCTTTTATGCTGGCGCTTTGGACCTTTGGTAACATTGCACAGTTCACTTAACCTACCAGAATGTGATGTATTTGCTTTCATGTTACTTTTTGGAGCCAGTGTGAGTTTGGGTGGGTTTACTCCATTGAATAGACTTCTGGTTTTTCTGTGTTGAGAAAGCAGCAGAGACTGCGAAAGAGAACATATGAACATGTAATATTTGGAGAGTGTGGGTTGAAGTGACACAGTAGAAACCATTGCTGTCAAAAAGGAGAGCTATTTACAGCAGCTGTAGCTGTTGCATGCAATTCCCTCTGCTCTTCGTGTTACAAATCTTAGGTTTTTGGTCCTTGTTTCTAGCTAGGTTCAACTAGTTTTGCTTGGAATACACCTGTCTTCTGAGATGGTAATTCTGCTACATTTACAAACTGAAATAATGTAAGGGCATATGTTTAAACAGATGAGAGTTCTGTCTTCAGGGTGAATAGTATAATGTCGTGATTTTGTCTCCTCTTGCTATGTATGTGTCCTTATCAAGTAGCAATCTAGCATCTCTGGCACTTTTTTTAGTGAGACCCCTTGAGAGTACTACTTCTGTAATTGTGTTGCCTAAATGCAACGTGTCTGACTGAAGACAGCTTACATGTGGGTCATTCTAGAGCCAATTGATGCTATTATTTGTTTTTTGGCGAGAGGAGATGTTGGAAGACTATTGTTTCCACATATTGTTAATCTTGTAGTAAAATGTCTAATTCTCTCATGTCTAGCCGTAGGACATCAGGGAGCCATTCCCTTCCCTGTGGGATTTTCTAGTGGGATTTTAATTTCATGTATTTTAGGGAAATAAGATCTACTGCTGATAAGGTAATAGTTTCCTTCTGTTCAAGTAGACTGTAAAAATTTGGCAGAGCTTCTTGATAGCAGACAGGAACATAAGATAAAAAAATCTCATTTAAAAAATATAGCATGCCTGGCTATCACCTGTACCTGTGTGTAATATATATCATATGTATAATTACACATAGCATTCCTAACATGGCAGGCCAAGAAGCAAATTCTAGCCAGAGGAATAAACAAAATTTTCAAGGCATAAAGTCAGGCATGGCATTTTGGTTTTGAATTATTGTTTGAGCCAAATTCTTTGCTGAGTTTAAGTGCATCAAACCTGGCTGGTGGCAAGCCAGGAAGAGTGCACTGCATGAATAGCAGTATGATTAAAGCCAGTGCAGCTTCCTCTTCTGTGTTACAGGGCTGTGATCATTTCAGTGCACAGGAATGTCCCTGGGTGGAGCATTGCCATCCTGCCACTCATGCTATTCTGCTGGCCGAGACCACAAGTGTTTTCTGTCTCACAAAAGTCCCACTCAGGGTGGGCAGTCACTCAGATCTTTAAAAACAGGAGGAAATAAATTACTTCTTTATAATTTTAATGAATTTATTAACTACGTACTTGCAGTAATTTGTTTAAAGTTAATTTGTTTTAACCAAGATCACTTAATAGAATTGAGTCATTTTGATTTGCATGTGGCTTTGCCAAATGACACTAAACCCAAGTCATATTAGGAATGTTTAAACTGGATATTCTGTTACAGTGGATGGTTATTTTGCATTGGGATTGGACAAAGGAAGTTGATATATAAAGACCTTTTAAAATCTAAGGAGGACTCTTGTTTACAGCCTGATGTAGAACTCTTAGTTATTTAAAGATCAATTTTAAGGAGATTCCTTTAGTTTGTATCTAAGTTTGTGACACGGAAAACAATGGCTAGTATATCTCTTCTGTCATTTCCTCTACAAAAAAAACCCCTGAACTCTTGAATTTATTTTTCTGATAATGCAGAAAGTATTGGAGAGGTCATACCCAGGGGGATGGGTTGTTCGTTCTCCACTGCTGATAACTGAAGTCCAGTTAGCATTTTCTAGAACAGGTACAAACCTGCAGCTCTGTCTAGCGTTCATAACCAGTGCTTACTCCCCACCTGACCACCAGAAATAACATTCCCTAATCTGTCTAGCTAGCAATCCATTGCATGATTCATATCTACTGGAGACAAGGTTGTAAGGCATCTTGTTGCAGTCACCAGTGGAAATATTTATCTGCCCTGAAAAAGGAATGAGATCTCCTGAGTTTATTTTACATCAGCTGTTGAATAATAAGAGTAGGAAAATGTTTGGATGTTCTTTGTGTTATAAGTCTCACTCTTCCATTGAAGCATGAAGGGCTTTGCTTCTCATTTTGAAATGTTCAACAAGCTTTTCCCTCAATGACATGCATGTAACCATCCCAACAATATTCTTGTGTAATATAAGTTTGACCTTAACAGCAGGTGCTTAAAACATTCTAGTCCAAGGAAAAAAAAATTCTTATCTTTGTGAGATTTTACTATGAGAAGTGTAAATATTAGTTTTTGAAAGGACTCTGCTTTAAAAAAAACCCAAATAATACTGGCTCTTGGAAGGTACCTGTGCTCAAATGAACATACTTTTCAAAAAGCAGTACAACAGTACCAGAAATATTACCCATACTTCTGTCTTTTTTCTCTGCGGGATAAACCTACTGATTAAAATTGAGACAACTGAAAATTGTAGATGAACAAGCATATGGTGCTGCTACACAGGCGCACGTTTATATGTACACATGAACAACTTGCCAAACAAGTGGTACACTTTTTTTGAGTTTTCCATTTCAAAATATTTAAGAAGGCATAAAGTGAAAAATACTCCAGAGCCTTCTCTGCTTGGTAAAAGCTGAGTAACAATTCTGGGATATGCATTCCCGTACTGCTTTGCTTTTTCTGGGATTATGTATTTTCCTGACTGAGCATTTGTTCTGGAATAAAATACATGCAGATAGAATTGGCTGAGAATAATTTTCTCAGTCAGTGTACTAACAGAGGCAAATACCCAAACCTCAGTGTGCTGAAGTTACAGTGAGCAATTTTTAAAATGCAGGGTCACCTTTAACTCATTTGTGAGTATCAATATAAAAGACCTTAGCTCATGTCATGACAGTATTGTTTTGCAGATGCAACTTGGAGAGACAAAAAGAAAATGTTTGATTGTATTTGTCAGCAGTAGAAAATAATCTACTGCTGATCAGCTTTGTCCTTCTTTTGCAGTCACAAGGACAGGGCATCTGTAGGCCACGTTTTAGAACTCTGCAGGCTACATTTGGTCTTTGGGCTGCATGTCGAGCAATCCCCACTTAAAACCTACAAGGCAATTACCTACAACATGCTCGAAGATGAGACCTTCCAATCTTGTAAGATTATTTGGTGGCTGCTGGTTTCGCTCTTAAAACACAATCACATCATTACATTCTTCTAAAAAACGGAACATAACTGCATTTATCCTATTTGATCATTGACCCATGAGAATCTTGCTTCATGCTCTTCATCCTGCTTCACAAAAAAGGAGAGCTCTGGAAACCAGCACTTCTTATCTTGAGTAAATAACTGTGAATGTGGAGGTGTGTTAAAGCACAACAGCAATAAGTGGCCACAGATAGGGACATGTGTTGACCATTTAAGAGAGAAAAGGTATCGATTTGCTTCTTTGTGTGCCTGATACCTTTGCGGAAAAGAGCAGGTGGCTATAAATGTGGATATATGTGTGTGTGTGTCTGCAGCTACAGTTAGAGTTTTGGAGAGAGTGTTCCTGTTGGGGTTATTGGAAAAACAACTGTGTATAAAGCTTCTCTGCTTTAATCTTTTATGCACCACACTTGGGTTTACGTGATTTATACTCTCTAAGCATTTGTTGTGCACATCTAAGAAATACCTTTCCTAAGTAGAAACAAAAGCATGTCATGTTTGGAAATGGTTGGGGGGATGGTATATTTGTATTTATTTGTCTGCTTTTAGGTGCATCAGTAGTTCCATTGTAAATTTAGGATTCTACAAGGCTAGTTTTATGGGAGGCTGCTTCTCTTTTTTTTGCATTCCTTCTTCCTTATGTGATATTAACACCAAAAAAAAAGGCTTTTGAAAAACTAGTCAGTTTGGGAAATTGTTGCTAAGCAGAACCTGTCCTTATAAGCTCTTGCTGTTACAAAATCTGTGTTTATATATGGAGCGGAAAGGATACCTTCTCTCCAAAACTGCACTTCAGGAACGGTTCAGATTGGTTCTGTTGCAATTCTTCCCCTCACTGCTCTGTGTTCAGACCCCTGTTCCCATTTCTTCAGCCCTCCCCCTCCTTAGTTGTCATAGTAAGGCAATTCAGAGAACTAAAGTGGCAGAAATCTAACCCAGATAATAAACTTCCCTACTCCTGTTTTCAGAAAAAGTCTGAAGTAAATACTTTGCACTTAAATACTTTGGTACTGAGTGTTACTTTTTATCTCTGTGGGTCTATGTTGATTCATATTATGAAACTTAGAAAATGCAGTGTGTTGCACAGTTGCAATTTGATTTCAAACTTTTCATGGCTATGTCTCAGAAGAACATTTTTTGTACTTAGTATGGCTTTAAAGGAAGAATATTCATTGTGCACCTTCAAAAAGTGCTGAACCAAGTCAGGAAATATTAACGATAAGATTAAACATTCAGTCTTAACTCCTTCTCTTTGTATGTTTACATGCAAAGGTATTTTTAAAATATCTTGAAACCTCTAATTAGATAATTCTCATTACAAACTTTCTTAATATATATCACTATGGTACGTCTGATCCTCTTGTCTGTACATTTTATGCAAGTCTGTCTTCTATGTGGCTGCTGGAGTTAGAATGGTTGACCTGAAGCCCTTCGTGAATTAAGTGCCTGTTCCAGCCTACTCATTTATATTACCTGGGTAGTCAGTCAGTGGAAAGAAGTAGACAGTTCTTAAAAAATACAGTTCAGTCCTGTGTATCTTGGGCACCTGTCTTTGATGGAGTGAAGTACCCTCTGAGGGCAACCGTTTCTTGTCTATTGACTGTAAAAGAAAGTTGTATTTTGGATCAGATGCCTAGTGGGGATAGGCATAGAGTTAGGGGAGATCATCTGGGGAGTTAATGATCTGTTAGTTCAGTTACAGGGGAAAAGATAAAACTGTTTTCATAGAGAGAAAGGAGAGAGATAACCACTATAAAACATGAATAACATATGGCTGTAAAAACTAATGAAGTGGGGAGGAGGGGGGTTGGAAAAAGAGTAATAGCTAAGATTACATTTCATTTTTCAGAAATGCGTTCAATTTAAGATGTCATTGAAAGACTTTATTGATACAATCATTTCCAAATACTCTGATGCAAGAAATATGAGGGTTTTTTTCTTGAATTTTAGGATGTTATTTATTCAAGGTTGAAGATGCAGGAATGATCTACACAAGCATTTACCTGCTGTACCCTAATTCCTAATTTTGCAGTTTAAATACTATTTCTTACACACAATATTATTGCAAAAAAAACCACTTTAAAAACATTGAGCATTTGTTTAGTAACCAAACTCAAGCTATGGTTTAGACTTCCCTAACTGTGGTTTACAGGCAAGGATACAATTGAGTTGTCAACAGATTTCAGCAGAGATCTCTCTTTAAATGCTTTCTTTTTTCTCCTATAAAGAAACAACACAAATCGAAGATCCCAGGAAACAATGGAGGCAAGAACAAGAAAGAATGTTAAAAGATTATCTTATGATAGCCCAGGATGCTCTCAGTACTCAGAAAGAACTGTACCAGGTGAAAGAACAGAGGCTAGCACTTGCACTGGATGAGTATGTTCGGTTGAATGATGCCTACAAAGAAAAATCAAGCTCTCGTACAAGCTGTAAGTACAGTGGAGAACACAATGTAACTGCTTTGATCTGTGCCTTGCAGGGGTTCCTGTTTCTCTTTAGGATGAGTTTTCAAGGTTTGCTGTGAACACCTTGTACTCTGGGTTTTTTAGTGATAGCATCCTTACTTTTTTATTATTATTATTTAATATAAAGATATTCTGCTGGAGAGAACTCTCTTCTCTCTGATACAATTGAACTCCTTTGAGCCCTGGTTTAGAGCATTCGGCTCTGAAATCTACTTTGTCATGCAGTTTGTTAGAACAAAATTCTGCCAAATCTAGGTTCAAAGTAAATGAAATCTCTTGCACTTCATGGCTGCATACTGCAATGACCCTCCTGTGTTGACAGGTGTCTGCAACAGACGAAGAAGGGAATTTGTTGCTGCTTTATAACAGCACACAGTAATTCTGTAGCCTGTGTGATGTGATCAAGGATGAAGTGGAGATCAATGTTAGAATGTTGGGCAAGGAATTGGCATGCAGTAAAATGCTTTCAGAGGTCTGTCATTTGCCATACATCTTTCTTAGAAGCAGGTAGTGTGATTAAAAGTAACATATACAGCTGTGGAAGAACTGAGTGGCAGGCTTCTGAGTAAATCTTCTGCTTTCCAAAAACTTCCTTAGAAATTACAGCTTCCAGGAAGAGACGACTGCAAGATGGCTCAGCTAGAAGAATGGGAACAGAAAGAGAGAGCTAGAAAGCCAGGGAGAATGAGCTGCCACTTTAGGATCCTGGGATAAGCAAAGGAAAAGAGAGATCAAATAGTGGTAGGGGGAAAAAAAGGGGGAAGTTTTCATTATTCATTAATTACTGCAATCCTACAATGCTGACTACTCTATAAAAGGACATATATATGTTTTTTTTCTATGCTTTGTAGTTTTAGATAAATGTGAATTCATCAAGTAAGATACTTAATTAGATTTTGAAAAACTTAAATATTTGTCCCTTTTTTGTCTTTTTAAAAAAGTGTTCTCAGGGTCCTCATCAAGCACAAAGTACGATCCTGACATTCTGAAGGCTGAAATCTCCACTACAAGATTAAGGGTGAGAGTGCTTAACTCTTATTCATTTGTATTCTGTGTGCAAAGTTTATGACCATAGAATAAGCAAAACTTGAATATATATTGTACTCTGGTACTGAAATCTCCTAATATTCTTATTAAATGCCATTCGGAATTTTTTAATGAACTCTTAAATCTGTCTCTATTACTTTCAGATAAGACATTTTGGGGAAACCGACAGATAATTTAATTAGATATGAGCTTAAATAAACCTTATAACTATTTTCCCTTGTATGCTTTTTTGTTTTTAAAAGGAAGAGTAAAAATCTTGAGGTGAAAATAGAAAAGTAGTAGGCCAAAGTGAGAGCTAGATGACTGTTTTTATGCAATCTTTCTTCTATGAGAAAGGTATCATTAGCTACATGAACTGCCTCACAAATGTTTGTTGGTTTAAAACATGTTTCCATAATGGTGTGAAACTTCACAGTGTTTTGTCAAAACGAAACAGGTCCATGTAAAGAACTTTCATTTGCAGGTTAGTCTCTAGTGAATTTATCTTGAATAAGGAGGAAATAATGTGGAAGACATTTAAAATTTGTACAGGGAATTAATTTATTTAAGTTGTAGCATGTAATACCCTATGGATGTCCTAGGCTTTCTGTAGCTAGTAATGAAAAAACTGGATCAAACAATGCAGGTTAAAAAAACAGCACCTCACAGAATAGTCCTTCGGTGAGGGCTCGAATAGAGACTGGAGGAGCAGACGGGAGCACAAGCAGTTACTCAGCTCTTCCATTGCCCCCTCCTGGTTCCTGCACAGAGCAGCACTCACAGCCTCAGAGAGTAATAGCCTCCTTCACCTGGAGTAAGAGTTATGGTTAGGAGTCTAAACAATTAATGTTTAAAAGGAACTGTGGAATAGCTCATTAAAATTTTAAAACCCAATATAAATCAGAGATGGAATACACGGTAAAACTGGTGTCCGGATGTTGCCCTCCCAACTGCTTGTACACCTGTTCATCTGTACTAATCTTAGTTGCTAGTCCCTTAGCCTTTAGAGGAGAAAGGAAGGTGGTTATTTCAGTGCTGAAGAAGGTGGGAGGAAAAATTTTGTCAGTTTAGTAGGAGAATGAACAGCAGTAAGGAACCTATCAGGAACAAGATGAAAAGACAAGGTGCAAGAGCTTCTTTCTAAAATGAGTGGAGCAATAACAGATGTTCCCTTTGGCAAGGGGATCACTAGTATATTTGGGAAATTAACACAGTTGTTAAATAACAAAACACATGACCAAATTTAAATATAGTCACCTACAAGTCAAAGAGGGCAAAATTCAGACATGGTCATGTGCTCAGATTTTCCCATTACTTAGCTCTGATCACCTTCCAGCTCAGGGTGCAGAAATACTAAATCAATTCTTGACTGCAGATCCACAATTTATTCCCTAAGGAGAGAGGCAGATGTGTTAATCACAGTAATTCATTTTTTGGAGGTGCTGTCATCTCTTCATTGTTTCTTGGAGTCAAGTAGCCTAATATCCTGCTGTTTCCCAACACCTGATTTATTGGTGTTGCAAAGTCCAAGTTGCATATGTGCCTAAAATAGGTGACCTGAATCTTGTCTGCAGAGTTTAGAAGGGTGCAGTCCAAGAATATCTATATCAGAATATCTGTGGAGCCCTGTGATGCTAGGGCTGGAAAGTGGTTTTCGTGGAAGATGGCAAGAGAGGTATGACTATTATTGTAGTTTGCCCTTATTTGAATGTTTGAGGATGCTTGCTAATATGCCATCTTTTGGCATTTTGCAGTAGATGCATGTGTGGACTTATATGGGAAACAAAGTTAGTCATTAGTAAGTTGCTAGCTAGCTAGAATTTGCACAATGTTTAGTGGACCATTAGGTCAGAGGTACGAAACCTGTTTCTCTCATGCAGGCTGAGGTTTACTGGTATCATCAGGTTAATGGTGGCTGGAGGGGGGAAACCTGGCACTCAAGGAAGTCCTGAATTGGCCTTTGGCCTCTTCCTTGTGCTTAATGTATGCATGTGGAACCTTTTGGATACATGAATTGCCTGTTGTGCAATAGGTCATGGAGAAAATATGACAGAAATCAGACAGCTGTTAAATGAAATAAGCAAGAGAAGAAAGACCTTTCTCATAAGACCTGATCATTATCTGATCCTGCAGTGGACTTTGAGTAGGGCCACTTGGGATCTTAATTAGTAATCAGTAAGATAATTCAAACAGCACAAAGCATATGTGATCACAGTATGTTTTATGCATATGCAGCGATTAGGGGATGCACCTTTATAAAACCACAAGGCCGGAGGGTGGTTGTGTCGTTATTCTGTTAGTACTCAAGTGCTGGGAATAGAAAGGAGTTAGCACAGGAGCCTGCCTGAAGATACAGTTAGGAGGAAGCAAGAGACTTGTCAGGTGTCTTGAGATGATTTGCAAAAGCAGCATGAAGGAGGTGAAGGATAAGACAAGTGAAGAGTTGTGAAAAAGGAAGAAATATATGTAAGTTTTGAAGGAGAAGACAAAGAGCACAAGAATAATTTAATGCGAGTATGATGCAGTAAACACAAAGTCTATATTATGATGTAGGCCACGTCCTTCCAGGATAATGTGCCTGACTCACATTTCTTGATAATGAAATGATGATGAATTGCAGCAGAGGACACTCAGAAGATGATCCTAAGGAAAAATGCAAGGGTTTCTGAGAGACCCAATCCTCTCAGTTGAAATCAAGTGTGCCTTCTGCTATTACTATAATTCACATTTCTGATTAAAAAAAGAATTAAAAGTTTAACCATTCTGTCTTTCTCAAAAAACTTGGGACTTCTTTCATACCTTGCATATGATCTGGAACATAGAGGTGATATCTGTTCATTTTCTATAACCTTGATCCAAACACTTGAGAGATTAATCTTGGGGTTTTCATGCTCGTCAAGGAAGAAATAGTTAAGGAGCACTGAATGTCAACTTAGAGAGACTTTCTATTTATCATGTTAACTATTCAGTGTGGTCAAAATAAAACCAGTTTTCTGACAAGTAAAGCAGCTAGTGATGATAGTTTCCAAAAGCCTGAATTTAACCCTTCATCTAGAGAAAAATTTTACTTTGGAGAAAATCGAGACTGAAAGCATTTTATTTCTGGCACAGAAAATTCATTAGCCAGAAGCTACAAACTTCAATGCCTAGGTATCATTCACGAGCCCTGGCACAGGCTGCCCAGGGAGGGTGTGGAGTCTCCTTCTTTGGAAGTTTCAAAATCCACCCGGACACATTCCTGTGTGACCTGATCTAGGTGGACCTGCTTGAGCAGGAGGCTTGGACTAGATTGTCTCTAAAGGTCCCTTCCAACCCCTACCATTCTCTGATTCTGTGAAGCCCATAAAAACACCTTGCAAATCACTGGTGATTTTAAGACATACACAGCATTTTAAGTGTCTTGGAAAGCAACTGATGCTCAGTACTTTTAGTTAACTTGCCACGTTAAGAATCTCACTTTTTTGGTTTTTGCTTTTGTAATTTGAGTGGGGTTTTTTTCATTATTTGACGAATGACAACAAATAGGAAGTATAAGGGGATTTGGAAACAAGAAGCCTCAGAGACATATTGGGAAATTAATTTCTCTTAAAATGGTCAAAAATCTCGATTTTAATATTCATTTTTCAAAAGATTTTAGTATCTCTGAGGACCTATATGAAAACAAGCAAGAATTTCATAGTGGTATGTGAGAGCAGGGGACTTAGAGCAGACTTTCCATTAGGTGAGGTGACAAAACGGAAAACTTAGAAAGCCTAACAATATCTAGCTAGTATGTAGAGTGCAAATGAACCAGATGTAGATGTATAAATACCAAGATTTGGGACTCCACTTTTCAAGAAGGCATTCCTGTCTTGTTGTGTGTGCTGAGGATTAATTTTAATCTGTGTTAAAGTACACTCCTTTATAGATACTCCAGAAACTTTTAGTACGTTAGGGAAGTATGACATAAAAAATTAAATGGAAAATGTTTTTATTTAATCTTGATTAAAAAATATTTTGTAGTGTATTGGCAGCTGCTAACATCCAAAAAAGCAATATTAACATTAAAAGTAACTGAGCATGCAAATATAGGGAAGGTAGGGAACGTTTTGCCAAAGACACTTCTATTAAATAGATGCATATATTTGTGATCTGAATGTGTTTACTTATTGTTGGTTTTGAATCAAATGAATGTGAATTATATATTTGGGAGATCCAGTGTCTGTAAAGCTTTATAAGAAAGAATGGTTCATAGGGAGAAAAGAGTGGAAGAAAAAAAAAGAGTCCACGTTTTGTCTTTTACAGTGCAAATGACTCAAGAGCTTTCTGGAATGAAAAAATGAAAATATAATAAGCCTAAAAATAAACAGGCATGTCCCTGTAGGACAGTTGGAATGCATGCTTAACAAGTGAGAAGTAAATTACTTGTTAAAGTTCTCTCAGGTTTAATAACACAGTGTGGTATCAATACAAATAAGGAATGTGATTTAATCTGCTTGTGTGTCCCTTTAATACTAAAGCATGTTGCCCATAGACATCAGGAAGAGAACAGATCCTTTTGTTTTTAATATGTGTCAGTAGAGCAATTTACTCTCTTTTTGTCTCATCTGATGTAGAGAACACACTAATTGTTCAAAGCCATGTGTTATGCTACTTAACAAGAGGAATTTTCTAACTCGTGCTTTGATTTAAAACACAAGGTTAAGAAGCTGAAGAGGGAACTGTCTCAGATGAAGCAAGAGCTACTGTACAAGGAGCAGGGCTTTGAAACACTGCAACAGTGAGTAAAAGAAAATAGTTGAAACTGACTTGATTCAGTCGCCTGGCACGGAATTGAATCCATCTTATGTGAGAGAATTATTGTCGGGAAAAATGAGAATCTAATAACTCTTTGTTAGGAAGCAGGAAATCTGTAGAAATGACAAACCTATTGTGCAAGTGTTAACGTGAGAAAGCTGTTCCCCCTCCTATTTTTTTTTTCCCATGAGGTAGGTTGTGTTGCAAAGAGGCAGAAAGAAGAGCAGTGGCTAAGGGTCCTGAGAAAGAATTTAGCTGTTTTGCGTGTCCTGTTTAGTTTATTTTTTTAAGTTTGAAAAAGTAATTAAGTCTGTCTTTCCTTCTTCCCCATCTGTGAGCTCAAAAGAGAGAGAGGAAGGTGCTATTCTCAGAGGTAAAAATGGTGCACAACTGCACAGGGTTTGAAATGAGTCACAATTTGAGGATTAGAGACCCGACTTTCTTTGTTCCAGTTGCTGGGATGTCTGGTGTCCAAAGGGCTGATGCTGAACTGGGTGAGCATTCTGGATGTTTAACCAGTGGGATTATGGGGAATTGAATGATTTTTTAATTATTATTATTTTTTGTTTCAGTCTGAGCACTCTCTGCTGCTCCTGACTTTAAAAGTTGAGCCCTGAAATATTAAACATTACTGAAATTGTCACCACAGACAATTTGCTGCAGAAGACACCTTGCTAATGTGCATGTTTTCTGGACTAATGTGAACAGAAATTTATGAATGCTAGTTGTTTTCCATATTGTGTTATGTACCCATACGTTAAGGATACATTTACACAGCGAAATACTGAGCTGTGTGCTCTTCTAGTTCTAGTAGCAGAAGCAATATTGCAGTGTTCATTTACCCTTTTTCTCAGGACCTGTTGTGTATGGCAGTGTGCTGTCAGAAAAGTAAAAATCTCTGTCCTCGATAGTTTGCAGAATCTATAGGGAAGATGGACAAAAGGTGAGAGAAAGGAAGTGCATTTCCATCTTCCAAATAGAATACTAAAATGCAGAGAAGTGATTTGCAAAGGATGACACAGCATCTGTATTTGGAGCAGATTGGCGTTCAGTTCCCACTTTTAATCAAACATCTTGTAGGCTATTGCCTGTATATTTTAATTGATCAATTCTATGCAGTAGGAATTTTCCTTAAGTGGGAGAAAAAACTTCTGGTCCAGGAGGTGACCAATCATAATTAGAGACATGTCAAAATGGAGGAAAAAAGTTGAAGAATTTGAAGCCAATTAGGAACTGAAAACCCTCAGCAACCTTGGAGGATGCCAGTCAAGTCTCTGTTGTCATTTTAGATAAAACAGAAATGTAAGATTTGTTTGTTATTTAAATATATAAAGACTAGCAAGGGAGAAAAATAATAGCTGATTGAATTTATTTAACAGTAAATGAAATTTCATTTGAAGCAAAATTTAGAAGAAAGAAGTATTGATTCTAAAGCTTAAGGTAATAAAAACTCATGCTGCTGTCCCAGGATTAAAGGTTAGCCAATCATGCTGGGTTTATTATATTAATTCAACAATGAAGTATTGTTTTAAAGCAGCTTGCTCACAAGCCATTTTGATAGGAATCCAAAGCATGTTTCAGGAACTATCAACGGCATTCCACAGAAATACAATGGACATTTGTTTTTAAAATTCAGTCAGCCGCTTTCAAACAGTACTAATCCCATTAATTTAAAGCAGGAAGATGGAATATCTTATATGTCAGAGATCCTTCTTGTCCATCTTAATTACATACAGAATAAAGCAGTTGCAATTTGAATGTGTCACATCGTATTACTAGGCAGCATGTGGTGTACTGCCCAACTGTTCATTCATGGTTCCAAGTGTTGGCATATCCTGTATCTATTTGACCTTAGCAACCTGATAAGTTACCAAAAGTTGAGTGTTGTTAGACAGTTAAGTGAGTGCATACCTGTAAAAGAGTTTGAGGAAGTTTCAAGCTGAAACAAATATATCCTTGAATAGGAATCAGAGTGCTGAGGTCACATTTTGTGACTGTATAATTTTCTTACACAAATGCAGTTCTAGTTTGCACAAAAACTGACATATAGAGAAAGGAAAACATGTCCACTTTAAGTCCACTTGAGAACCTTGGCATCTTTGTGCACAAAACTGGAAGAAAAATAGAACACAGTTACAGGTGTTTTCTGTAAATCGATGTTCTTCCAGGGGATGCTCGAGATTGTCTGATCATTAAAATGTTTTGGTTAATGTCTTCCAGCAAAGATGATGAATGATGATAAAAACAGGAAACCAATTCCATTTTAAAAGAATGTATTCTTTACTAAATACTTGACTTTTGCAACGATGGCTGTTGGTTTTAATTTTGTGAAGCACAGCTGCAGTCATTTCTATGACGCTATGAAATATCCAGATAAACTAGAGATCAGAGAAGGATGTTTACAAACTATACTTCTTGAAGTAAATATGAAAATACTAAAATGAAATGTAATCTCCCACACTTACAGGCTTTTTGGTTTTTATTTTCAAGTTACAATTTTAAAAATAATTGATAGTCAAGGAATTTAATAAATTGTCCCAAGTATGACATATGGTATTAATTATCCAGAGATTTGGCAAATAAAGAGAGCCTGGTGACTGGCTGAGCACAGAACAGCTGTTCCAGGCGGTTAATGCCTAGGATTAGGGTGAATGAGAGGGAAGCTGAAACATGAATGGTGCTGGTTACATTTCTTCTCTGCAAGGCTGATCAGCACCAAGAAGCTTGTCTGTCTGCCCATGTCAAGATGTGTCTGGATAGAGGAATATTACTAATAATAAATTCTCCTTTAGTAAGAATCACAAATAGTAGTGTGAAAGATGTACCCAAAAGCTACTTCTGTGCCTTAGAGAGTTGTGGGTGAGGATGGGAATTTTGACAATGTTGTCAGCAGTAATGCTATACTATTGGTAGCCTATGTAGCAGTCTTTAGTGCTCTGTGACCCTTATACTTAAGACTGGATCAACTAAAATTGCTTGTGGAGTCTCAGCCTTTGGTAAGGCCCCAGTAGTTTAGTTAAGGTGGTTTTAAAACCAACAGAAGTATTTTTCTATTAAATTTTCTGATGTCAGCAAAGGCCATTCACTGGGCACTGTGTGTGTGTTAGCTTGAGATTTTTGCCAAGGATGTAGTACTGAATATTTTAATGGAGACTTCATTGAACTTTTTCCTTTTTGTGTCTCTTACAGGAAATGGTATCTCTTATCTCCTTCCTTTCTGTTGTCTAACTGTGCTTCTGCCTGAAGCAAAACAGCAGAGATGTTAGTATTACTTTCCGTATCTGGTATTAATATTTGCTCTTTCCACAGAATTGACCAAAAAATGTCTGGAGGCCAGAGCGGGTATGAACTGTGTGAGGCCAAAGCCATCCTGAGTGAACTGAAGTCCATCAGAAAGGCAATAAGTTCAGGGGAAAGAGAAAAACAAGATTTAATGAAGGTATTTTGAACAGTGGTAACAAGTTTTGTGTGAATTTCTTTTAACACGACTCACTTTTCTGATTATAAATACTTTGCATTTTATACTTTTCAAGGGATTCTCAAATTTTTTGAGCCAAACTAGTATTAAAATTAATTTTCAGATGCAGAAACCGAAGCCTGTGACATTACCAGTTCAAAAAGTTACTCTATGTCAGTCAGAGAATATAGATTTCTTAACTTTTGTGTAAGTTACAATGCATATATTACCTCTAAACCACAATTAAAATATTAATTGGACACAATTGAGACGTGTTTGAGATGCATGACCATTTTCTAAATCAGTGAAAGCTTTCCAAATCTAGATTGCCCTATTTCTGTTTCTGAAAGCAAGTGATTTTTTTTTTTTTCTTTAATCAGACAAATATTTAGTTGGTTCAGAGTTAAAAAACCCCAGCTAACCAAAACCAAGAGACACACAAAACCACGTGAGTAGTTTTTACATTGTCACAGGTGCTGGTCACCATTCCTGTCACCTACCAATTGCTTGATTAAAAGTAGTTTGCTTAAAAATTCTGGGTTGACCTTATATTATGTTGAGGTTTTTGATGTTAACATCTTTTGGAGAGAAAGTGGTATAAACACAGTAACACACACCACCTGCTTTTCTGTTTCCTGGACAGAGTCTTGCAAAGTTGAGAGAGAAGTTCAATCTTGACCAGACTGTTGAGACATCTGAACCAGACTTGAGTTCCAGATCTGTAAATTCCCAGCTGTGTTTTTCTAGACAAACTCTGGATACAGGGTCTCAGACTGACATTTCTGGTGAGGTGAGCTTTTTTTCCATTTTGTCAAATGGAAAGTGAAATTGAATCAGAATGGTGCCATTAATGGAATCGGGATCAGATGGTTATTTACTGTGGCTGATAGGTGTGTGTGTGTGTATATATGTATATATGTGTGTATATATATATATATATATATATATATATACACACACATGTTTAAGAGAGTTACTTGGATTCGGTTATCTGATTTTTTTGGTCTTAAATTGTAAATCAAGATTCAGATGAGCTTTGTATGTTTGACATAAAACATTGATGACAATCTGATTTAATCAAGTAGTTCCAGTACAGTGAAGATCAGCATAAGTAGATAGTATTTATTTATCTGTCTATATGTTTCACCTTACAGACTTCACTGAATATGAAGATGTTTTTAATTTTCAGAAACAAGATCTCAGAATTTAAATGTACAATTTCATTTCATGCAGCTGAAAACCTTAGTGGAATTACTTGTTCGGTGATTCATTAAAACCTTCTGTGTTTCACTGACAGTATATTTTCCATACACAGAAAGCTATGCTTAATTTTTGTGCTTTCTTTGAAGTTGTGTGAGCTGTTTATAAGAAAGAGACTGTACAAGGTTTTCCAAACAAAGAGCTCAGCTTGTCTTCGTTTTGTAGCAAATTTATTGAAGACTTGCTTTTAAATCCAGTGACTTAGTTCTAAATTCTGAGTTCATTGAAGTTCAAAGAAGATTAAAATTTTGGGTGTGATCACTGCAAGACACCTTTGAAAACGCTCTCGTTTTACTCTGAAGGGATATGGACAATCAGTAGTGTGGTAGTTAAAAATAGATGGACTGGATCAGAAGGCAACAGCACGGTTTTGTGCATCTGAGTAGTTTCCCAGCTAGGCATTTAACAGCAGGTGCGTAGCTGTGCAGGGTTTTCTCAGTCCTCATGTTACTAGCCTGTGTGTAAGTTTTGTTGATTCGTTTAAAAGCTTTACACAGTAACAGGGCTTTTTTTTGTTTGTTTTTTTCCTCCTTGACAGGTTGGAGCAAGAAGTAGATCAAACATAGCAGAGAAGGTCAGACTAAGCCTTCAGTACGCCGAGGCCAAGCGCAGGTAACGGCGGGTGTGCGTGGCTGTGCCGGGCTGCAGCCCCGGGCCGGGCCCCGGCGCCAGGCCTCTGCTGCGCCGTCCTCGTGCTCGCAGCGACACCTTGTGGCCCAGTTTCCCCTCAGCGAGGGCTGCGGGCGCCTCGGAGAAACGCCGGCACGGGCTCATGGCAGTGCCAGCCTTCAGGGAGTACACTGAGGTGCCTTTCTGCTGAAAGAAGCCGCCAGTGTCCGTTATAACATCCTTCGGGGTCATCATTGCAGTTTCTTGTGCCACCGAAGGCTCCTTGGTTTTAGAGTTGCTTCAGACTTCCACTGCAGATTTAGTAGGATTACTTATTTATTTTTTCCCTGGGACTTGGGATCATTTAAATACTTCTTATCGCTCTGGGGTTGAGGCTTTTTAATAAGTTTAACCTGTGGAGAAAAGAAATCAGCAACTTCTCCACTGATGAATGTGAAGTGCCTTCCAAAGTTCTGCACCAGCTGCTCATGGAAGCAGTGCCTTTTGATGAATTGCCACAGCACTGAAGAGTGAGAATCAGAAAGTAGAACATTTGGGGTTAGAATTATATGTCTTCTGGTGCTGCGTAATGCTAGGGCGAGATTTACTGTTTAAAAAAACACCCTAAAGTGGGGGGATAGCTCTCTGAGTAATGTATTACCCATGTAGTATTATTTTCTAATATTTTTCACAAAATTAGGTGTCAGCTATTCACAAACCTTATAATTTTTGTTATGGAGGTACTTTGTAATTTAAAGGGACTAGAAATCTAAAAAGTTACGCCATATGCAAAGTTCCGAAATCCAAAGTTTAACATAAAGAGCTAAACAAGCCAATAAAGTAAAAAATAACACTTTACCTCAGGTAAAAACTGTGCCTAAAATGCTGTTTAACTGAGATTTAAGTATTATTTCAGTTGGAGTAGTGTGGCACAGTCAGCTAGAAAACTAGGAAGATAAATTTGCAGCTTGTAAGTACCAAGTAGAGACATAGTTAGATTTTTATATTTTAAAGGCAGGAGACTGCACAACCAACCTTTTTTTGTCTATTTTGAAATATATACCTTCCCCACACTGAGCAGTAGCTACTATCCATGCTTGTAACAACGGTAATCCTTTATGTCCACATTACGGATCATAAAACTTCATTATCTAATCAATGCATTTATGTGAGTGCTACTGCTATTGTGTTTGTTCAGTATTGAACACATATGATTTTGGCTCAGAATCATCATGTAGATAATATTAATTGTCAGATGGTCTGTTAGATGCAGATAGATGGCATTTTAACTCAGGCTTAATTGATCCAAAACCAGATCATCCTTTATTTTGACTTGATACCATGAAGTCCTAGCGTTGTATTTTCTCTCCTTTGTAGGAACAAAAAAATTCCTGGCAGTAAGCAATTTTACCACTTCTACCTTAAAAAACCCCAAAAACAAAGCAAAAAAAAAAAAAACCACAAAAAGGAAAACAGTGCAGTGGTCAGAGTATGGAGTACTACAGCACAAGATCTTACTTTCTCACAAATAAGTCAGTGGAAATTTTAGTAGCTTCATGTAGTTACCGTTACATAACTAAGTATTTGTTCTGTATAACATTTGTGTGTTTCAAGGCTCAATTATTTCCTTTTAAATGATGTCTTTATTCAGTTTGGTCTGAAAACTGTCCAGTAATGAATATTCTATTCTGCTTTTAATAAGACAATTCTATGCCTTGAAAACACTGTTAAAGCTTTTATTACTGTTTTTTTTTAAATAGATATTGACCAGCTTTTCTGAAATATTAAATATGCAAATTCTTAGTTGTTTTGTGTTAAAATAACTAAGAGAGAGAGGATCTTGTAAGTGAACTTCACTACTTGAAAATTACAGGGTAATTTTGTATGTTGCATACTTCATGTTGCTTAGCCAGCAGAATGTCTTGAAGAGTGAAATGCTGATGTTAACTATTGTAAATTCAGTTGCAATTGTTCCAAATGATCTGATGCAGCATGTTGACAATCCTATCCCTTTGTTGTGAAAATTTGGCTAATGTTCCTTGTTGACCTGTTGGGCAAGGACTTCCTCAAAAACTTGAGGCCAGTTCAGTTTTCATATCCCTCTAGCCCTTTAGTTGTCTGAGGCAGCTGAAAAGAGTGTCAGTTATGGTAGCAGAGAGTTATCTATAGCAGAGGGAGCAAAAGAACTGTTTGGAGACCACCATTCAATCCCATAAGCCATCAAACAGCTGTCAGTAGCAGCTACTTTCAAAACAAGGTGAGCGAGAACCAGTGACCTGGAGATGAAAGTCTTAACATTTCATTATCCGTCTGAAATTATTCAGTTATTTTCTGTCCGAGTACTGCTTCTCTGAAGGACTGCTGAATATAAATGATAAGTGTAACAGCTGCAGTATATGTTGCAATGCTTCATTTAATTTTGGCCCACCATTTGGTTTTGGTAGCACTGCTGATAGTACTTTTCTTTATTTGACATTGTTTTTTGGTGAAAATACCCTGAGTCAAAGTTATTCTTGCAGGGATTTGGTGGCAGTATGGGGTGTTTTATTTTTGAAGCTATCATTTTTACATTGAGGTGCAGATCACAGAATCTTGAGGTTTGGAAGGGGCCTCAAAAGATCATCTAGTCCAACCCCTGCCAGAGCAGGACCATCTAGAGTAGGTCACACAGGAACTTGTCCAGGTGATTTTGAATGTCCCCAGAGAAGAAGACTCAGCAACCCATATGGGCAGCTTGTTCAGTGCTCCATCATCCTCACAGTGAAGTTTTTCCATGTGTTTCTTTGGAACCTCTTACATTCCAGCTTGTACCCGTTGCCCCTTGTCCTATCATTAGACATCACTGAGAAGAGCCTGGCTCCATCCTCCTGACACCTGCCCTTTACATACTGCAAGCATTAATGAGGTCACTCCTCATTCTCCTCCCAGCTCTCTCAATCTTTTATCATAAGGGAGATGCTCCAGTCCTTTCGTATTTTTGTGGCCCTGCGCTGAACTGTCTCCAGCAGCTCCCTGTCCTTCTGGAACTGAGGGAACCAGAACTGGACACAGTACTCCAGATGGGGTCTCACAAGGGCAGAGTAGAAGGGGAAGAGAACCTCTCTCACCCTACTGCCCACAGCCCTTCTAATACACCCCAGGATGCCATTGGCCTTCTTGGCCATGAGAGCACATGACTGGCTCATTGTCATCCTGCTGCCCACCAAGACCCCCAGGTTCCTTTCCCCTACACTACTCTCTAAGAGTTCATTCCCCAGCCTGTACTGGTACATGGGGTTATTCTTTCCCAGGTGCAAGACTCTACAGCTGCCCTTGTTGAATTTCATTAGATTTCTCCCCACCCAACTCTCCAGCCTGTCCAGGTCTCATTGAATGGCAGCTTCTGGTGTGTCAGCCACTCCCCTCAGTTTAGTATCATCAGCAAACTTGCTGACAGTGTCCTCTGTTCCCTCATCAAGGTCATTAATGAATATATTGAACAGTACTGGCCCCAGCATCGATCCCTGAGAGACTCCACAAGATATAGGCCTCCAACTAGACCCTGCCCCATTGATCGCAACTGATGAGAAGGAAGTGTTACCTACAGGAAAAGAAAGGGAGGTGGTTCTCCTTAAGCTCCTAGTAAATGCAGTGGATATTTCTGGAAGTGACTGAAAGTTATCATCAGATATGTGGGTTATAGAATGGGAATTTTTAGACTTTGCTGATGGACAGTGAGTCTTAATTGCAAGTCCTGCACTTCTTAAGCTATGCCTCCAAGCCCACAGCCAGAATGATTATGGAGTCTGAACTCTGGCTGAGCTATAGCACAATAATAATGTAGGAAAGTTTCTGTTTCTATTGTATGTGTGTATCTGCAATATGTGTGTATAACCCAAGTCTTGGGTGTCTTAGCTCTCTGATTTGACACCTGCAATGAGAACAACAGTTGCACAAGCTCAAAGTTTTGAGTTGTTAATCTCCATTCTCTTTAGATAGCTGCTGTCCTATTACCTTGAATTTTAACCACAGAGAGAGCAAGGCTTTTGCCTTTTGAGATTTGCACATGTACATGCTGCCAAAGCATGCACCTTGCAATGGCGTGTGTTCTTTCACCACAGCTGTTGCAGTTTCTGAGGAGCCATCAGCTTCCAACAGCTTAGAAGAAATCCATCCTACTCCTCAATGCCTAAGGCACTGTGCCACTACACTGTTACCAAACAGATCACTTTCAGTAAAGCTTTTATTAACGTTGTGCCATCATCTTCAACTCAGCTTTGGAAGGAGAGCAACTAATCTTTAATGCATGTGCATATTGCTGTTGGCCTGCACAGGTGGCTTGCTTTTTTGTGGTAGTCTGCCTTCTTGTGAAGCAAAATTAAAAGTATGACTTTGAGTAGAAAATGTTGTATCCTGATACATTTCAAAATATTGTATAACTTCTTTCTTTCCTGGGATCTGTGTGTTATGCTGGACTCAGACAAATCTGCTGTGTTTTATTGTAGCATGGCTAACTTGAAGATTGAACTGTCTAAGCTAGATAGTGAAGCCTGGCCTGGGGCACTGGATGTGGAAAAGGAAAAACTGATGTTAATCAATGAAAAAGAAGAGCTTTTAAAGGAACTCCAGTTTATTACACCACGCAAACGTACTCAAGATGAGCTAGAGCAGCTAGAAGCAGAAAGAAAGAGGCTTGAAGAAGAGCTGCTGTCTGTAAAAAGCACTCCCAGTCAAGCACTTGCTGAAAGGTAAGGGGTTGTCTTTTGCTAATATTAAATGCTGCTTTCTGCAATCTAACCTTTGTAGTCATTACAGACCCTGAACTATGCCTTGATGGACTGTTTTCCTTCAGTAGCTGTTCTATGTAGATCTTAATTAAATTTGTTATTAGCCCACTGGGCAGAAACACAAAGAAGTCTTCTGTACTGTGAGGGATTGTGAACACCCTGTACGTGCTCTGCAGTGTCAGTTGCTCTGTGTGTGTTACCAGCATGAAAATGCCTGTGACAGATGTTAAATAACTGAGGAATGTCAACATACCAGCAGGAGGGCGATACATCATTCACTCATTTCTAATAATAGCTGTAAACTATTTGAACTCAGGTTACAAAGATTATCTTGATTGTTGCCACATCTGAAGCATTTCATTGTGAGGTTTATTATGTACAAAAATGTAACCAAAAGGCAGAGGGGTGGGCAGAGTTCAGAGAAATGTAATTGCTGCAAAACTTTTCTGACTTGCTGGTCCCTAAATGGTGAGGGAAGCGACTTCCCCAGTAAACTGTTTTAGCCAGGTTCAGAGTTCAGGAATATCAAAGGTGACTGTCACAAATGGAAGTGGGAATAAATTTATGGGCACCTGTAGCACACATGAAAAGCAATAAACACAAAATGCCATTGTGTATGTTAGTATCGTGTGTCATATTGAAGTAATACAGTCAGCACTGTGAGCCTTTCCTGCTTCCCTCTGCTCAAGAACTCCTGCTGTTGTTCCAGTTTTACTGAATGGTAGTGGCCTTATAAGGTAGGTCCTAAATCAGAAGTGAGGAGCGAGGACATTTTTTGCTTATGAAGTACGTATGTGTATATTAGGCACGATTTCTACAATTTCATAGAATCATAAAATCATAGAATGGTAGGGTTGGAAGGGACCTTTAGAGATCATCTAGTCCAACCCCCCTGCAGAAGCAGGTTCACCTAGATAAGGTCGCGTAGGAACATGTCCAGGCAAATATAGTTTATAATAGTTTAAACTGCATTATATTGATAGTCCAAATTTAAGAGAAAGGGGTATTATCCCACCAGAAATGTATCTTTACAGGAGAAGTTACCTGTCTGTCTTGGTGGTATCTGAACTGCCATGGGCCCATTGCTTTCTCCATTAATAAATGGCGAATAAGGGGTCAATAATAAAATCACATTCACAAACAAGTAATTTGAATCTAAGATTTTTGATAATATGCTGTTGTAAGTAATAGGTAAATTTTGACTCATGCTGTAAATAGGTGTCTGTTTTCTTAGTCTTGGCTTTTGGATTTGCTTGTTTAGTGCTGAAGAAAATTCTGCACTTGACCATTTTCCCGTGCATGTCAGGTGCCAAACATGGAGTACCAAGGACAAGGAATATTATCTCCCACTGTCAAGAAGAAAAGGAATGGCAGACATTTTTCCATGTCTAGTGATACAGCAAGTTGATAGAGCTTAAATTCTTTCCCTTTATTTTCTTCAAATTCTTCTCCATTTGATTTTTATTCCCAAAAATGTGGAATTTTTTTTTTTTTTCCCTGAGGTTATTGTAAAATTTCATGACATCTACTGCTAGCATTTTTGGCATCTTCTGGTTTGCTTTTTTGCTGTTCCAGTGAATCTCTAGTGAATTTCTTCCTGTGACTGTTTATGATATTAAAACCGTCTCCCTTGATGACTTCAGAGCACATCAGTTCTTTCACAGCAGACTATTTTGAGGATTATTTCTGATGTATCTGCTATAAACATAAAGAAAATCTTCATTTTGTAGAAGGATTCAGATGGTGAACCTTTTCCTGAAATGTTGATTTGAGAAAAGGATACATTTAGCTGTATCAGATCAACCATCAGCATTTTGTTTCTTGGAGCCGAAAAAGATTCTTCTCTCCGTTATGAGTGGAGGACCCACACCATCTTCAAAGTGCTGCACTCTTGTTGCATTACCATTTTCTTTTATGAAATTTCACGAATGCCTTAGGTTTCCAGTGTCTGCACAGCTACTGATAATGAAGCAACGGTGTAAGAAGCAATGGCTTGTGTCAGAGCTTGATGTGAGGAGGGTTCTTTTTTAGTTTGTTTTTTGGTTTGTGGGGGTTTTTTTGTTTGGTTTGTTTTTTTTCTAAAGGGTGAAGAAACAGAAGACTTGCTCTGACTTAAAACAAATATATTATAGCATAGCCCTGGGTTATTTTGGGAGTAAGATACTGAAATTACCAATAGTAGATGTACCCAGAATCAACTTACAAAGGAAGGGTATAAATCGTAACATATCAGCTTCAAAAAAGCAGAGACAGGGCATACTCTGGGTTCTTTAAGAAGCCTTCCAGCAACTGTATAGAAATAACTGGATTGTGGAACTGTTGAGAATTATTTGCTACTGTCCTGCCTCTGCACTTATGTCAAAGATATTCCATTACTGCTGTAGCCCTTGGAAAAATCTTCTAAGTAATCACAGGCATTTAGACAGATGCATGCTTTAACTACTTGATTGTTCTGTTACCTGCAAAACTGTCCCCTGCTCTTGTGCCTGTCATAAACAAACTCATCCATGTAAGTTTGCATTGAAAGGTGAAGTATGTGAAGTTCAGCTTTTTAATGTGTTCTTTTTAAGATTCTACACGTCTCCCAGCAGCTTGCAGTTTAAGATCCAAAAACTGGAGAAAGGTGTCAGGCTAACACTAAAGTTGTTCCTGCAAGGAGTAATAGGATGATTTAGATAGGAGTGGTGCAAACAGATTGAGAGAGGCCCTTGTCAGGATAGATAACACGATGGTTGTTTAGGTGTTTACATGGTTTTGGAGATATTTAAAGAATGAAAAAGAAATTGCCTGGAATCTCAGTTTTCTGTGAGGTAGTAAAACTATTTCCTGTATGTCTTGGAACTTCCAGGAGTGATTTCATCATCTAGCTTCTGTTTGTGACTTGTGAGTAGCATCTTTCTGAAATTTACCTACAGGTATATTAATGGTACTTACTTAACTACTAGTAGATCAAATTACATCCTGGAAAGAAATATTTTTTGGGGAGGCTAAACGATATGACATGAATTACATTTTCCAGCCTCCTTAAGATAGTAAAGGAAAACAAGATTCTGCTTGTGTTTTGGAGAAAAACAAACAAACAAACCATTTAGATAATGTTAAAAATTCCATGGAACCACAATATTTTGAGGAGTCCAGCCAGGGAAGTTTGTAAGCTTTTAATTTCCCTTCTTGCCTTTTGCCAAATTGAACACCTACAGCAATTTTTGTGCTTCCTCCTTGAATAAAAAGAGTAGTTCACTATTGAAAGGATACAGAAGAGCTACTGAAGAGCACTCTTGCTTGGAAAAGCAGGATAAATAAGGCTTTAAAAGATGACAGAAAGCATTGATAAATAGTAAAATGGTAGGAAAGACTGTCTGATACCATAGATGAGCATAATTCTTGGTTTGGAAACCCATGGTATGTCTTCCTGAGCAAAGAATAAAATACCATGTATGCTTTTAGCAGTCTTAGCAGGTATTGGCAGATGAACACGTTATTGTGGTGTAAGAGCACATGCAGGGTAGGCAGCAGAGTGGAAGTTCACACTCTGGCTGACCTCGGGGTAACTTATTCACCTTTGTATAACCCAGATTTCCTTGCTGAATAAGCATGGGTGTAAGCAAGTGCTTTTCATGCTTTGCTGAATTGAGGACTTAATGTCTTTTTGCTGGTATCTAACACTCAAAGAGAGTCAATTCTGGGAACTCTGGAGTGTTCCTTTCAGTTTGCATAAGAAAGCAATGGTTGTTTTTTGGGTTTTGTTCTTTGAAGTGTTTCTCTGCATTTGAATTTTAATTTATACAGCCTTGAGATGCCAGAAAGGCCAAAGGAATGATGGTTTCCGTGAATGAATATCAAACTCTTTTTTTGTTTGGTTGTTTGATTTTCTTTTTC
The DNA here is from genome assembly GCF_028858725.1 of Colius striatus. Lineage (NCBI taxonomy): Eukaryota > Metazoa > Chordata > Aves > Coliiformes > Coliidae > Colius > Colius striatus. The sequence continues at coordinate 64,189,438 of NC_084761.1, forward strand.
TGAAGGAGGAAAGGCATTTTTTTGTGTCTCAGGTTAATTGCTTGAGAATTTGTGACATGGATCAGTTGACTGAGCAGGGGATAGAGGAGAGTATACTAATCCACAACTACAGGAGGGTTTTAGATGAATCCACCGAGGGAAAGCAATTTATTTGGTGGTGTAAATTGAGTGACAAAAGGGAATTATAAAAGCAAAAAAATCACTGTAAAGGTTAGTGAATCTTTTCTGATAGCAGCCAGCTGAAAGGAATGGGGGAGTTCCACCATTTGTGTGTGTAGAGCTATGCTCTATGGCGATGCAGGAGACAGTAAATCCTGCTTTTTCATGAAAGTGAACCTTGATAATGAGCATTACAATGCTGTGTGGCTCTGAGGTGATGACAAAGCTGTTGGGGATGTACAAATCTTTACCAAGGACTCCTGTATATGATCCATCATCTCAGAACCTTTGCTTGAATGTGGCTTTGATTTGCTGTACTTTGTCTCTATATGAAGACTCTGAAACCAAAGGAAGTTTTCTAATTTAAAACTTCCTGCAGTGCTACCTCAAGTTCTTGCATTATCAGAACTAATACTGGTATTAGTATTCTTTTGGGTTTTTTTCTGAAACTATATTAAGTGAGGAGCTAGTCTATAGCATGGCTTTTAAAAACCCTATGAGTGCAGATCTAACTGTCCTGAAGTTGCAGCTGTTTTCCCAGCGCTCATCTGTTACTTTTTTTTATTGGATAGACATTCCCTTTGGTACACTGTGAATGTACCAACACTGCTTGCTTGTACACTCAGCAGTTTGTTCCAGTGCTTAGTATTCCACAGGTAAAGTCACTCTGCTGAAGTGATTAGGGTTTTAGTATAGGACTGAGAGCAAACATAGGCTCCTGGATTTTAGTAGTTGGCAACCAGATGAAAATACAAGAGATCTTCACTTTGCTTTGGTCTTATCTATGAAGTATTTTAGCCTGCAAATTATTTTGTAATGGTCTCCTATGCTTATATGTACCTGTCTTTCTAGATTGAAATTGGAGGAAAGAAGAAAAGAGTTGGTACGGAAACTTGAAGAAACTACGAAGTTAACTACTTTTTTGCATTCACAGCTTAGGAGGTAAGACTGTACTGCATAATGTAAAACCTACTTTCAGCAACAATCTAGTGGACGTGACATCTCCCCTTCATTCTCAGGTTTTTCTCTTAGCTGGGAGCTGAGCAAAATTTGTTTAATAGTTAAGAAAATGCAGTGCAAAGCTGGTGTAACCTTATCATTTTAATAAGCACTCAAGACTGGATTGAATGGCATTTTTGCATAACTTCCATAATTAAGCAGGCAGACATTATTCTGCTTCAGTGTAAATAAATAATTTAGGAAGCCTATAATTAGTCGTATCTTCAAAATCTGTCATTGAGGAGGCCAAATGTTTTTCTTAGAGTTCTGTCTAAAATTACTTCCTAGAACTGTAGCCTTTATTGTCTGTAACAACTGGAGAAGCTTCATGTAAATATTTATGTTAGCAGTTGATTCTGGTGTTATTCTTCAAAACTGACTTACTGAAGACTGGAATGTATCCTGAGCAGGATATTGTTTTTCTCTGACAGTCAACTCATTCAAAATCTGACTCTGGGTTTAGGAAATTCGTAGTGATAATGAAAAGTAAGCAGTTACACAGAATCACAGAGTCTTACAACTGTGAACTCAAACCCTTTGCTTGATAAGAATTAAAAAATTTAATGATACATATAACTGGTCCTAGGGAAGAGTTTTTCTTATATTTGGACTGTTACCCACGTGTCCATTATATTTATTTAGAAAATATTGAATTGTCTTACATATTGCAGTGGGATACACAGATCAGACACTGCACTAACATTTACCTGTTTGCTTAGAAATCAAAACGGGGCTTTAAGAGAAAAAGTGTTTGTAAGCATTCTGTAAAGGTCCTCTCACAACAAGCCATACCACCCTATTCCTGGGATATAGGCTACTTAACTATTTCAAACATCAGCCAGATCCCACAAATTGCGTCTTGATTAATGATTGGATAGGGAAAGAGTATTTTAAATAATTTTTAAAGTATTTTATGTTTGTCAGGGCTTTTGGGAGCCTGTGTTTCCTGGCCCAATAGCAACATTGTAAAAGTTGCAAGCTATTCAGTAAACATCTTTTAAGTGTTTAGAAGGTATCCCGTTGAATTGTTTTTGGGGACTTTTTTTCCCAGCAGGGTCCTCCTGAGGCAAGGCATTGACACTCAGTTTCTCTGGCCTGGCAGGGCTCCTTGTCTCCTATCGTTAACAGGAGAAGATTGCATGCTGTGGCCTTTGCCAAGCTTATGTAGTTGGATTTACTGTGCATGTAGAGTGTATATTGCCTTACAGATGGGAAGCAGTTCTGCTGTAAGCTGTCTCCTCCTAGCTGCTGTATTTCCCAGGTGCTTGGGCAGAGGTCAGACTGCACAAAAATTGTTCTAGAGGTGGCAGCGCTCTTCTGCTGCCATGACCTCCTTCCTGGAGATCCCTTTCCTCTCACATTGACCCTGTGAGCACCCACATCAGAGTGGAGCAGGTCTTTGAGAGCAGCTGAGGAGGATGCTGTTACTGCCTGACCAGTTTGTCAAATTTGCAGTATTTTACACAAGAAAATGAGCCTTAGCAACAGGCTGTAATCTGGACAAGTTGCCCTGATAGTGTACAAGTTGGGCACACTGATCTAAGCCAAGTATGGGTACTTAAAAACCGTAATAACACAAACAGCATTCAGATTTAAATCGTCAGAGTGCAGCTCCAGTGAATCTTATCTCTCCTTGTACCGTTTTGTGCTGAACCAGTTTCATAACATCAGTGTACGTGTTTGTGCTTTCTCTGCAGCCTCTCAGCTAGTACCTTATCTGTGTCTTCAGGGAGCAGTTTGGGATCTCTGGCATCCAGCCGGGGATCTCTGAATACGTCCAGCAGAGGGTCGCTAAACTCGCTCAGCTCCACGGAACTCTACTATAACCAAGGCGATCAAATAGCAGATTTGGACTATCAGTATAAGCTGGACTTCATATTGCAAGAAAAAAGTGGTTACGTTCCTTCAGGGCCTATCACTACTATTCATGAAAATGAAGTGGTCAGTTCCCACGGGAGACTGAGTTACAGTGACTCTCCTTCGGCTGCAGATCATCCCAAATTGACTGAACCTCCCAAATCTGTGACTTCACTGTCTTCCAGATCCTCTCTGTCCTCCTTGTCACCCCCAGGCTCCCCTTTGGTTCTAGAAGCTGCATTTTCAGTGTCGGCACAAGATTCCCCTCTGCATCATCTCACTACAGACTTTGAAGACTGTGACCTTTCGGGTGATTTTGCAGGCATTAGTCTCTGTGAGAACCAAATACTATTGGACTCTGAAGTTAGGGCAGGATCTCGGATTCCTACAGGTGATAAAGATCTTAGTGAAGGCATTAGGCAGCCTCTGCCTTCTCTACATGAAGGAAGTTCAGGTAATAAAAAAAATAAATGTAATGTCAAATATGTATTGAACATGAACATTTTGAACTAACAGCTGCCTCTTGGAACAGGGATGTACCTTATGTAACCAAAGAATATCTTGACCAGCATGCGTTTGCCATAGTGGGCAGTCAGTAATTCTGAGGGACATTACATAACTTCTAGTTTTAGCTGCAGGCAGTTACTGTCACCCTGATTCCATCTACATTTTTCAATAGCTGTCTCAGAAGGGAAGTTCACGTATCACAGACTCTGTAGTGAAAAAATAACAGAAAAAAACTGAATCTTGAAGAGACAGAGGAGGTGTGGGGATAGAGCAAAAATCCCTTTGGCTGTTTTTTGGTAACTTTGTTTCTAACTGAAGAATAAGTTACAGCTGACAACTTCAGTAGAAGATTTCTGGACTGAAGAGTTAGAATTTTTAGGTGTGTATATATATCGAGTTATTTGAACCTGCTATTGCCAAAAGATCTGCAGTTCATGAGTTTTTTTAGTGTGAGTTGAGAAAGACAGGTGACCATATAAGTTCCAGTGAGGCTCTCCCCAGTTTTAACATGGACTTCATTGCATTTAGCTTTTTACCTGAGTTAGAACAGAACTCTTAAACTAGTCTAGGCTCCCCTGCAGCCTGTGGGTAACTCCCAAAAGGGTGAGTCATCTTGTCCTAAAACATACTTCCTTTAAGGAACATAGGATGAATGACCCTGTGAGTTATCCAGGTATTATTAATAACTTTAACTTTGAGATGGGTTAATTAGGTGTAGTGAGTTCCTCTTCTAGGCTGCAGTAAAAGCCATGCAACATACTTGGTTGTCTTATATAGTCAAAGCCATTGGCAGAGTCAGAACGTCAGAAATCCCACCTGACAAGAATGATGGCTTGTCCTCAGTCGTAGAGCATTGACTTTACTGCCTTTTGTTAGGGTTGACAGTATGTCCTGCCCTCTCTGCACATTTATTGACTTTTTCTAGTGTCATTCTGTCATATTCTTTAAGTATCTTGCAAGCCATTTGTGTGTTTACATTATACAGCAGCTCTGTTTTCCCAAGGAAGAACTGAGGGGGCCAGATTTCCACTCATGCTGAGCACTGGCAGCCCTATTTGAAAGCTGATCTAAACCTAGTATTCCCAACTCCACATTTCTGGGCCCAAGTTGATAGTGAAGTGCCTAACTAAGGAGTCTGGGTGTCTTCAAATAAGTGCAGCCTAGCTCTGGAGTGTGAATTAGCCAGAATTGTTGCCAAGAATGAACCCTTGTGCCTGGAGTTTGCCAGTTTTTAATGAAACTACCTGGGCATATTGATATGGACATGTATTTTAATGAGATGCTTTTATTTATTTATTTATTTATTTATTTATATTTCTATACACCTCTCAAGGAATTACTGTAACAGCTGTTGTTTTATGAAATTAGCTTACTGCAATGCTGTAGTAACTTCAGTACTGCCCAGAGCAACGTGGCACCAGAAGAGAAACGAATGGTATATGTATGACAAGCTAGGAGTTCCCCTCCCCCCCCCCCCACCCCACCCCGAGTTCAACTGTGCAGAAAGGAAATGGTGTGAACCTGGGAAATCCAACGTAGAAAAACATGGAAGAGGATCCAGGGAGGAGGGGGTCGTTTTGTCCTTTGACTTTTCTGTATAGTGCAACAGAACAGAGTAGTTGTTTTGCTTTAGAGACGTATTTATAGAAGGTGGATTAAATAGTTAATTTTCCTGCCAATATTGCAGCAGGGTACTCTTCCCAAATGAAAGACAACTTTCAGCTGGTTTGTCTTTGCAAATCTGATTGCAGCTCATCTAGCCTGAGAACTGAATTTAAGATGGTTTGGAATTTGGGAACACACAGAGCTGTGAGGAATCAGATTTTTTTATTTTTTGAAATTTATTCCTTTAGATCATTATTTTCAAAGGCATCGTGGTTGTCTAACATTTTTGAGCTTTTTTGAGGTCCTGTTATTCTAGATAGTGTCAGAGTGTCTTTTAAGTCTAGAAGTAGTTATGGGTTTAAAATATAATTTAATCCTATGATGCTACATACTGATACTTCACCATGCAGGGTCACGTGTACAACACAAACTTTCTTTCCATCTGCCAAAACAAGCACTCAAATGTTGAAAAGCTAGATCTTTATTAATTAGGCTTCAATACCTCTGGTTTCCATGGCAAAATGGGCCTCGTGGTGAGGCTTTAGTACATAAGCAGTGAGATACAGACCTGGGGTTGGTTCAGTGTTTCTGCTTCAGTGTCGTTGTTGGAACTGCTGCAATGCTGAGTGGGAAGGTTTTCAACAAACTCAGCCAGAGGCACGAAACCTACATGGAAAATTTCAGCTCACACACTGAAGTTTTACCAGACTACAAATCTGAATCCTGCTGAATCTTAACTCGGAGATAGACAAATGTACCTGAAGACAGTATAGCAAGTATTTCCCATGTAACAGTCTGCATTGGCTCTTTAAACGTGGTGCTCACCTGCTTGTCTGTCTGTCTCTGACTTTTCTGTACAGGTGAACCATATAGATATTTGCACCTCTGCACACATCTCTGCTGTCAGAAACCAAGTTGGAATATCATGTAGTTCTTCCACAGTCAGTCTCTGTCATTGTCAAAGTCAATTCGGGCTGCTGTGATAATTCCTAAGGGTAATCAATAAATCATGTCATCACCTTCACCCCTCACAGGGTGGGGGAGAAGGGAAAGAGCACTTCATCATCAAGGAAAAAGCATTCCCACTGCTGTAAATAAAAGCGCGAATGCAGCAATCAATCATCTAATCTGAAGCCTGAAATTTTAAACATCTTAACAAGATGTAAAGTCATGATTCAGGTGGAGATGATAATGCATACCAATATCCTCACCCTTTGGCAGAGGAAAGTATTGCATGGCCCCTCAACTTACGGTGCTGTGGAACGTGGCTTTCCCTGAATGCTGCCACTTCACTGTCTGACACTAGTGTATGAATGTGAGTTGAAGATTAAAGCTAAGTAGTAGTTGATAGTAAAGAGACTGCAGCATAGGAGTTTTTGATGTCAGTAAACCAGAGGGGATTTTTCATTTCCAGCAGTTATATCACTGGGGAGAGGGTGTCTGTCTGACTTCTGAATATTTAATGAACAGTAGGCAAGCACTTTGCATGTAGCCACAGTGTTAGCACCATGCAGAATGTAAACGTGGCAAATACAGGTTTTAAGATCAAGACAATGAGGGTTAATAATGAAGACAATGAAGGTTAATAACTAGCTCAACAGAAACAGGTGACAAAAGGAGCCTGTGTCTCTGAGAAGGAGTAATAGTTGTACATTTTCAAGTTCATCAGTTTGGTTATATCCCTAGCCAGAATATGTGATAACAGCAGTACAGTCTCAGAATGTTTAATGATGTGGAACAAAACTACTCTGTGATACTCGGTTAAGGGTCACTGCTTTCAACTTGTCAACTTTCTAAGCTATGTACTTCTCTCTTTCTGATTATGAATCTCTTGGACTAATTTTCATTCTTCTTTCTTTCTGTAGGTGTTGACTTACCAAGAACAAGAGCTGGTCACCTGCTTGAGGAGAAAACAGCTTGTGTGTCTGCTGCTGTGTCTGATGAGTCGGTAGCTGGAGATAGTGGTGTATATGAAGCTTCTGTCAAACAGTAGGTTTGAGAAATACTCCAAATCTTTCCACCAAAAAGATAAATATATCTATAAGCAGTTCTGTAATACCAGCCTGAGTAGCTTATCAGTCTTACCTGTTTTATAAGTATTTCCTACTTTTATGTTGAAAGGAAGGAACATTTGCCAAACAACAAAGTTTGATTGGATCTTATTTTAAGCTAACAAATTTGCATTGGAGTGCTTGTATAACTTGTTTGAGTAGCATTAATATGCTACCTTCTAATCTTGTGGGGTTTTTTTCTTGTTAGAAGTTTTCCTGGGAGAAAAGATGGGTTTAAACTAAGCAGATTCTGCAACGTGGTTGTATTGACTCTACTCAGAATAACTTTTGTTATTTCTTGTTTTGCTTAGATACAGTGTTAAGACAGCATTTTGCTTAAATATTTTATTCTTTTAGAAAAGAGGATATCAGGAAGATAAGAAAATCCTCAGTTGTAATGTCAGCATAAAAATAACCCAGGGTAGGGCTTAATGTTCACGTTTCACTCGGGTGAACAGGGTGTAAGAAACATATTTACTCTTGTTGCCTTTTAACAAGACAGAACTTCTACAGTATTCTTCATGCTAGCTTAGATAGTGTTGTCTGGTTTCTGTCAGCGAGAACAATGAACTTTTAGACTGCATAACAGACTGCAAACTATGAGACAAACCAAAATCTTTATTTTTCGCCTCAGTTTCGGCAAGTTGTGAAGATTAAGAATTATTTGTCCTTTTGAATATTTAGAGAGGATGGTTTCAAAATGGAGATGCATGTATTTTGTTGACAGGCTAAATGATTTGGTTTTTATCGGGACAGGTAAAGATGCAGTATGGTATTGTAAATGTTTTTTATTGGTCTCTGATAAAATTACTTCTACGTTCTGAGTCTGTCACAAATTAAAAGTTAATAAAAACAGGTGAGACCAAAGAGAAAAGCTCAAATACAAGAGGGAATTCTTCTGAAGTTTTACAGGGCCCATTCAATCTCATCTTAGGTCATGGACCTGTATTTCACCCTCAACTCTGAATCCTAGTATTAGTTTGCCCTGTGTCTTCGGTCAGACATAATGCAGCTTCTTAGGCTGAAATAAACTCCCATCTATTAACAGCTCAGCCTTCACTTGACCGAGCTGCCATGACTATGTATTTCAGTTCAATAACCATTGTCTCTCCATTTTGTTTCAATTCTGAACCAATGTCGTCAAAAATTACTGTCTGCTCCAGCGAACGGAAAGGAACAGACACTGGGCCAACAGCTGTGGATGTTCTGTGAAGCAAGTCTTTAGCTGTCCTCTCGAATGACCGCGAGTGGTGGGATAGGTGCATAACAGAACACGTTCCTCTCATCTTCCTGTCATTACTTGGGGAAAGAGGAAAGAAAACAGTTGCATCCCCTGAGTCTGTGTACAAAAGGAAGCTATTGCCATTTGTGCAAGCAAAGATTTAGAGACTCTGGTTATTCCATGATAGCTCCAGGTGTGGATACTCTTAATTATTACCGAGTAGGAAGTAGTGAAGAGGTAATGAGTGCTTCTGTGTGAATTGCTTATGTTTAGTAGAAGTGTCTTTATGAGCACTGTGTATGGAATGACTTATAATTTGTCAGTATGCTTCTGAAGTTACAGTACAGTGATTTCTGCTGTATAGGCCAGTCCTTTGTATTGAGTAATTTAAGGCATGGGAGGAAATAAACACACTCTATCAAATTACCATCACCCAGGAAATGAATAGTTGAAAAGGAAGCCTCTAAATACAGAGTCTTAAAATAATGCAGTCATATCTTGTGGGATGTCTATGTCATTCTCCACATTTTCTATCTCGGTCTTGTTTATTGATCCAAACAATCTAGGCTTAAAAATCAATGAAACACATTAATACAACGTCCTCACTCAAACCTCCCAGAAAATGACTGGAAATTATTTCGCCACACAGATTCTCTGTAATTCCATTCGACACTAGAGTTGCTTTTCAGCTGCAAGACTTGGGTCCTTTTGGTTTGAACAAGCTCAGGGGAAAGATGCCTCTTGTTTGCACAGAAACCTGTTTATTTGACAGAGCTCCTGCTTCTCAAGTATTCTCCAAAGCAGTATTTAATATCCAGTTTACAGGTGGTCTGATGGTTATTACAAATTTTAATTTCCAATTTTGTGTGCAGGGTAATAAAGAAGTACTAAGTATGCAAAGGAAAATGTCATGAGTTTTTCCTTTGCTTGTTAGTCTGGCCTGCCTCAGTAATCAGCCTAAGGCCGTCCTGACTCATTACTGGAGTTGTCAAACTGTTCAGGCAACCACTGTCCCTAAAACAAGCATGGCTATTATGTAGGCTCTGAAATTCTCATTTGGAGTGCATACTGTAATTAAGCCAGCCTGATTAGGAGAATGCATATACTTTAATTATTGCTGAAAGCTAACTGTAATTGTCCAAAATTTGAGTATCTGCCTGTTTGTCCTAGACCAAATGAAACTGAGGACATTGCCTACGGTGAGGATGACGCAACAACTCTAGAGGCTGCCCAGGTACAAATAGGACTCAGGTAAGTGACACCAGCAAAGGGAATATTTCTGTTCACGCGTAAATGTGAAGAGTAAACTTCCCTCATGTTGTCCTTTCTTTTATAGATACGACCACAGCAATTCAAGTTTTGTGATAATCATAGCACGGCTCAAAAATCTTCCAGCATTTTCTGTCCCCCTTGGCTCTAAAGTGTAAGTCAAACAGTCACTGAGCAGTAGTGTTGAAATATGAGAGTATAATAACAAATTGTACAAATACTCCAGAGGAATGGATTGATTTACTGCCTAACAGCACTGAAATATGTATAAAACTTTTCAGAGTGGAGTAATACTTTACTCTTACATATCCCAGCAATGCTGCAAGAAAAAGAAAATATCAGGAAACAAGAGTTGTCTTCAAGTGATGCTTCATTTAGTGTTTTTATATATTCTGTATTTTTGTGAGTGGAGACCAGCTATTTCCTAGTTACTAGAAACATTCTTTGCCATTCTTTCAGTTCAGAATGTCATCTTTGTACATTTATATGGCATTTTCATGTCTTTTAAGTGAGCTTTTAAAGGTGGGGAGTAACTTGATAAATTGCAAGTGGACAAGCACAGCCACATTGGGATACACCATCCCTAACAACTGGAGCTTGGAAGTCTGTTAAGAATTAGTTCTTGTGTTGAACTGGACCAACAGGAGAGGTCTAAAAGTAGTTACAGTGGAAATCATATGTAGGAACTGAACAAAAATGCCTGAATGAGAAAAGGTTACCACTGAGATTCTAATCCAAAACTCTCATGTACAAGTAAGTACAGGTTGTCTTGGCTCCTCGGGAACACTTGTACTTCAGTGAATTGTTTCACAGACTGGAGAGCTGTCTTAAACTGCTGAGAAGCTTAATAAGATCGGTGTAAAACATAACCACACCTTGGAAAATGTGATTGTCTTGCTGGTTCCCTATCCCCTGTCCCGATCACCGTGACTTTGATTGGCAGACCAGTAGGAAGCCACTGAATACAGAAAGTATGTGTGAGGATCCAGGCCTGGATCCTCGTTGGATTTTTCTGTTTGCTTTCTTTTTGCTTTAATAATATGTGATTGTCTACTACCATCCATCCTTCTCTGATTTCTCTCTTTCCCCTGCTGACCTTACAAGTCTGCTAGCATTTAGCACAAGAATACAGAAAAACTATAGAAGAAAAAAATTGACATAGTTGAGAGGAAAAGTAGATATTGTAGAATACAAAAATGGCAACAAAATGTTCCATAATACAAAGTTAGGTCATAATTGGCATCTTTTTAGGAATTAATGTAGGAAAGTTAAGTAGGATGTCAGGAGGTTGGGAGATCCCTTTTTTCTATGGTGTCTAGTAACAGGACAAGGGGTAATGAGATAAAGCTGGAACACAAAAAGTTCCATTTAAACATAAGAAAAAACTGTTTCACTGTGAGGGTGATGGAGCCCTGGCACAGGCTTCCCAGAGAGGTTGTGGAGTCTCCTTCCTTGGAGGTCTTCAAGACCCAACTGGACATGTTCCTGTGTGACCTGATCTAGGTGACCCTGCTTCTGCAGGGGGTTGGACTAGATGATCTCTAAAGGTCCCTTCCAATCCCTACCATTCTGTGATTCTGTGAATTTGTAATTAGTGGTCTTCAGTGTAGAAGTCCAGACCTGCTGCTGATTAACAGAAGTAAAGCTACACAAAGCAAGGAGGAAGAAAGGACGAAATGTAAGGGAAGGACCTTTGCAAATAATACTTCTTCTGTCATTTGACATTGTGTGTTTATATATACACTGTACAGATATGTACCATGATAAAAATTGGATCTGGAAAGTGATTCTGTGTTATAACTGTATTTTCTAGACCGTCAAATGAGATAGGTTAGTACTTTATTGAGCCTTTACACACAGAGGAATAGATGTGACATGGTCTTATTGATATCTATCTCAACAATGTTTGCATCAGCTGTTCACTTTTAGAGTAGGCCAAATACCGATTATTTGTGTCCGGATCATTTTTTCATCAGTTCAGAGGTCATAGGATTGTCACAGCAAAATTTGAGACATTGGTTGTCTTTTTAACTTTTTAATTAAACCAAAAGTAGCCACTCTTCAAAGCCAGTGAGCAATTTATCTTTTCCTTCTCAGTTTACCCGTCTTTCTGGCTTGATGCCAATAAACTGGCTAACAGATATTAAAAGAAAGATCTAATGACCCACCTTTTAAACATACTTTTAATATGCCTTCTCTTCTATTTCTATTTCTACTTCTTTTCTAAATGTTTCTGTTTTTTTAATCTGTTAAAATGGCTTTTTTCAGCAGACTGTGCAAATTGCTCACCAACATTTCTGTGACCACAGTAGCAGGATTACCGGAACTGCACTACACTACCGCTTAACTTTGGGATTGGTTTGTCAAAAGGCTGTATACCTGCTATCTAGGATACACATGAGACCAAACAACTTATATCTTACTCTTTATCCCAAGAAGCCTGGCATAACTGGGGAATAAAGGTTAAACCCACATTGAAATAACAAAATAAAATTTCTCATAGACTTCATTTCTTTTGGTTTAATTAATGTAAAACTAAGTTTTTAATAATAATAACCATGGAATGTGCAAAGTCATTACCAGAGATCATAGCAATAGTACTAGAGATTTTGGGAGAATGAGGTTTTTTCCAGAATAGTTTTCCTTGGTATACTTTTTCTTCTTGCTTCAGCTAGCTTCATCGCGTTCTGTTGTACAGTGAATGTCAATTATATTTAAAACCAATACCAGAAATGAGCTAATACACAGACACAGAAAGATGTAAAACAATTACTATGCTCATTCATGTGTAGGAGAAGCTGTGCATTAGGTAAATAACGTGTACAAATTGCATCAGAATGCCTTTACCGAGCTACTACTAAAGTGAGACCTGCAACTTAGAAAATATTATCTGTATCCATATAATACCCTTTCATATTTGTTCTATAAAAAGATTGCAGCTGTGTAACAATTTCAGGTTACTCCTCGTGCTTAAGTTTACGCCTGCAAGGTGCAGCCTTGTAAGTCTCACTTATGTGAGACTTAATGTGTTATGAATTGATATGAAGCAGCTATGGGCCTATCTATTGTCTTCCTCATTTTCTGTAGTTTCTTTGATTTGGTTTGGTTTGTTTGTTTCTTTGAAAGACTAAAGGATGTCAATGCTTTTCGGTGCTGCTCAGATCATTGTAAGAGTTTAATTTTTACATCCACCCAAATTTTTGTCTTTTTTTAAATTAAGGTCATGTTTCCTCCCATCTGTGAGATGATCTTCAGTGTTCACAGTACCAAACCAGAGGATAAATTTGGATAGAGAAAAAAATCACTACCTCTCTTGCTTCTAACTTACCAGGCATAGAAATGTTTGTGGAAGGGGCAGGAGGAGTTCCTCACTCCTCATTTTCTATTCCACCTCTGATTTGTTGCTGTTTCATTTTTCTTGCTGTGCAGTCAATGGGGTCAACTTCTGTCACACAGCACCAGCATGTGGTACTGTAAATGCAGGTGAAGACTCTGGTTTGTTTCCTGCAGGTACATTAGAGTAGCTGTACTTCCATCCTCGCCTGATAGCAGCTGTCTGTTCCGCACAAGAGTCCATCCTGCCATGGAAACTATTTCATTCAACGAGATATTCAGAGCAGCCATTTCCCAAGTAACGGTGCTGCAGAAGACGCTGAGGATAGATGTTTGTGCTGTCAGTAGAAGTCATCGGGAAGAATGCTTGGTATGCAGTTTTCTTTCTGGCTTGTTTTGGCACGCGTTTGTTCATAGCGTCCTCTCTTATTTTGATGGTCAAGACTGCTAAAATTTCACAGTACTTGAAGACAAGCATAACTTGGTTGTTGCTGTACTATTTAAAATACCACCAAGTTTCAGGAGGTGTTTGGATAATTATAACACTGCATCACCTTAACCTTTTAATTGCAGATTGCTATTCCATCTCTACAGTTTTATATGTTAAAAACAAGCCACATAAACTTCACTGCAACATTACTCTTAACACTAGATTTTAAAGTCAAAGCTGAATAAGAGCCACAGCAGGTCCAAAAGAACCCAGCAAGCCCTCCTTGTTCAAACTTGTCACAAAGAGCAAACAAAATATCTTTTCTGCACATTCTTGTAGATTACATAATATCCACCTTTTCAGTCTCCGTGATGTGTAGAAATATTAAGAAGGCTTGACATTCATAGACCAGCCTGTTTGAAACTGTCACTTTTAAAATTTTGTTGTTAATTGTGGTCATCACCTAACTAGTGATGCTACATTTACTTTCAAATTGATTTTGCACAGTCTCATTGATGCAACTCAGTTTAGTTTTACACCATGACTTAGTAGCACAGTGAGTGGAATCTGGTGGGGTTCATTGGCCCTCACTAATGGGAGCAGCCTCTCATTTTCAAAAGTGTAGAAGTTAACTTAATTCCTGGGGAATGTGTTAGTCTTTTACAGTATGTGAGAGATTCTCCCTCAAGTAAGGAAAGAGCAAACCAAACATGCAACAGAATTTAGGATTCAAAGGTGAAAAAAAAACCAAAACAAACAAAACCTCCTCAATAAATCCCCCAGACAAAGACCCCGAGGCACAAGGGTGAATCACAAGATGAAAAGAAAGAGATGGGAGTACTACCCCCAGCAGAAAGCTCTGAGCAACAAGACCAGTCTTGGCAAGAGTTCTGTAAGTGGCCCAGTAGCTGTGAAGACTATTTGCTTTGCCAGAGAACAGAGGATTTTCATCTCCAGGGCACAACCCAGACAGGAGTACTTCCTGCATTTTCCCAGAATGCCAACTCAGTGGATGTCAGTGCTTGTCCAAATGAAGAGGTTTCCTCGTCTCTTATATTGTCTTTTCATCTGCTTCTTCGGTGGTCAGAGCAAACAAGGTCACTCGTTATTGTTGGCCGTATTGACGATTCTTGTGGTGGAACAACTGAAAAATTGACTGAAAGGTACTGCTCCATGAGTGGTTTCATTGGCACAGGTTTTCATTATGGAATGCTATAGAGAGCAGATGTGTGCATTACAGTGGTATAGAAGGGTTTTATGCATGTGCATCTGGGGAGAAAGCCCACAGACTGAAAAGGCAGAATGGATAAAATGAAAGAGCTTTCCATGTACTTGTGTTTGTTTCACTAGAAGTAGAGGGGAATAGGAAATTGTACAGTTAAAGATTCGTGTCAAACTTGTGCTGCCTTTTTATGTGATAAATACAGTAGAATTTATTTTCAGCTGTCTTGAGGAAAAAAAACAACAACCAAATTTAAAGCGTTTTCTTTATTTTGTGCAGGCTGGGACTCAGATTAGTCTGGCAGATTTATCATTTTCTAATGAGACTTGTACTCTGTGGTACAACCTATTGCCTTGCAAACAAATTCCTGGCAGAAGAACCAAGGAACAAAATGAAGAATCTGTGTTTCTCTTAAGCAAGCAGGCATCAGACTCGCTGGACTTGGTGAGCAACATGTTGGCTGTAACTGTAACAGACTCTAATTGTGCCGTTGCACTGTGGTTGTTTGAATATGTGACTTCTCCTTTTCTGGAAGCACAAAGCCCTGTTGTCTTGCTGCCACTTCTGTCTATAGTGGCTTTATGTGTCAGTGCATCCTGTATGGGGATTCAGGCTTGCCAGCAAGTGTGGATAGGGCTGATGCTCTGTAGTGGGATGCAAAATTACACTCCAATCTCAAAGACTTCAGCAGTGTTTCATTTTAAAAAGAATGATATTGAAGAGCATCCCGAGGCTGACCATTGATTTTCATGCACACACGTTAAAAAGTGCTGTTAATTATTTGAATTTGCATATCTAAAGCCATTGGCTGAAAATGCTGTTTGTGCAAAACACATACTAACCCTTCTGATTAAGTAAGCTTTTCTGCTTTAACATGTTCTTAAGAGAACTATGTTAAGTGTAATTTTTAAGAGCAACCCTTTTCTACCTAGGGATATTACAATTATGAGAGGGAAGGAGAGATGAGATGTTAAAGGACGACAGTAGGATATTTGATTGTGTTGTCATTTACAAACAGTCTATTTTTTATTGAGATTTACTTTGTATAAAAACAATCAGTCCATGTGCTACACAGTGGAATTCAAACCCCTTATACTTGTGATCTGAGTCATGTTTTTGCTGGCAGCAAGGTAATGCAGCTTTTGGAAGAGTTGGCATTTTTTTTACCCATGTTATGTATCACTCACTTTTGGTTTCATCTCCACTTCCCTTGGGAGCAGGATGCTGTGTCAGCTCTGCTGGAGAGGACATCTGCCGAGCTGGAAGCAGTCGAACAAGAGCTGGCTGAAGATGAGGAAGAGGAGGAACAGGAGCAAAGAGGTTCTGAGGAAGACTGGTAAAGCTACTTTTCCTTCTTCACTGTTCATGCAAATTTTTTTCACTGTTTTAAGATAAATGAAAGGGTTGTACTTTCACAGAAGAATCATAGAATGATGGAGTGGTTTGGGTGGAAGGGACCTTTAAAGATCATCTGGTTCCAACCTCCCTGCCGTGGACTGGGACACCTTCCACTGGACCAAGTGTCTCAAAGCCTCATCCAACCTGGCCTTGTACACTGCCAGGGATGGGGCATCCACAGGCTATTTGGGCAATTATGCCAGTGTCTCACCACCTCTGACACTGGGGTGACGTCTTGTTCTCCTGCGTGGTCAGTTTGTTCACCTTCTTTTAGTTTTACAGTGCCTTGGCCGCTCTAACTCCCACTGCTGATGCTCCTTTGTTCCGTGTACATCTTCCTGTGAAACCACTTGGGGAGTCTAAGCCACTGGAGGCGTGTGCTAGAAGAATCTCTCTTCAAATACTAGTTGCATTAACTATAATAAGCAACGAACAGGATTTGAAAAGAGAGCTGCTGTCTGACAAAGTCAGTGTCTGTGCTCTTCCATTCATGGTCTTGTTTTTGAAGAAATTGAGAGCTTTCCCAAGAAACAGATTTCTTGCTCAGTTACTGTGTTGAGTTCTACTCCTGTGCAGTTTCTCAGCTGCAGTGTAGAAATAAATACATGCTTTATCACAGGGGAAGGGCAGACTCACTGATTTGGTTTATGAGTTTATTGCCACCAAAGTCCTTCAGTGTTATCGATATAGAGCTACTGAATGTAGTGCAGTGTTGTCATAATGATCTTGAAGGTGAACTTCATATTACAGCTTTTACTCAAGGATTTTACTCAGGCATATAATGAAATGTGCCTTCACATGAACTTAATGGAAGCATTTGGGTGATACTCTTGTTTTGCCTGTCAGGAAAATGTGTACATTATACATGGGTGAAGGCCTAGACCTTATGATAGCTTTCTCTGGTGGGCTTTTTGAGTTTGAGAATAAGCCCAGGCTCCCTTTGTTCATGCAGGTTAGAAATGCTGGTGGAAGCCTCTGATGAAATTGTGGATGAAGAAGAGGATGGCATTAAGCTGGCAAGAGAAGGCGACTGTACTGATGACATGGGGCTCCTCAGTGATGCACCAGGAACAAAGGAAGACAAAGACAAAGAGAAGAGTGATGAGGCCCACGAAAGCCAGCAAGCTACAGTGATACTGACAATGGTGAATGTCTTAAAATATGCATCCCTGCAGTACCTTACTGTGTCTGAAGATCTGTTTCTGAGGACTTAATGTAGAAGTCTGCTGCATCTGAGCATTTGCATTTGATGTGGCCTTTGCTGTGACACTTGTCAGTATGTACTTTTGATGAAATTGGTGTGGTAACTTCTGACCTACAAAGAGGGCATTAAACAGACATGCTAGGCAGAACTTCTAAGCCAAAGACAATTAAATAGAAATGTGTATCTTCACTTCTGTTGCAAGGGGAGAATATTTAAAATACAAGTGCAGTTCAATAGCTTCAACTAGGGCATATTTAAAATCTTTCTGCACACCTGTTTCATCGTTTCCTTTTTTTTTTCCTGATTTATCTGATAAACAAGGGGTCGAGATCTTTAAGGCAGTGGGGGAATTTCTTACTTTTTCCCTTTATTTTAGGATGTGAAATACCAAAACTGGCTTAGCACAGAAGAAGATGAGAGATTAATGAACAGAAAATGCCAACGTGTTTATTTAAACTGTGTACTATTGAACTACCCACACATAAGAAATTCTAATTGCATGTTCTTGTTAACCATTCGCTTTAAATTACATTCCAGCTTTGTGAGGGCACTGTTAGTACAGTGAGCATATCCCTGATGTGGTAGCACAGACTCTAGAAATAAAATTTTTAGAACACCGTTCTGCATCTTGATGAAAACATTATTGCATATGTTGAACCCACAGGTTCTGTAAAATAACAAAGGTAAAAAGGCAAAAAATTACATTCCTTCAAGTTTGTGACAATAGAGAAGTTTAACACCTCAGTGGACTTGGTTGAGACTGTAATTAACTTCCAATTAGCATGGCACGATGCCAAATGAGCTAAGGCCACACTGTAAAAGGACAGACGGTCTGCTGGGTAGCAAGCAAAGATAGATCAAAGCCCTAACTCGGCAAGGGGAGCCATCAAGGACAACATCTGAAGGTCAGGCAGGCACATACGGATTTTGCTAAGCCTGGGCTGCGATTGTCCCTGGGCAGTGAGCACAAGACGTGGCAGACCTCGATTGCAAAGCCAGCCTCAGTGTAGATCTTTCATGTGCCAGGCTCTCTCAGGCTTGCAGCTGTGCCGAATATTGTATTTATCACCTGCACATTGAAATCCATGAACCTCATTGAATTACCCCAGCTGAAGAATGCACTGGTGCACATCGGCACCATCAGCTGTGGCAACTGCGGTGGTGGCAGCTCCAGCCCGCTGGTGGCTGTGAAGGCAATTGCCCATGTGCCAGCAGTGTCCCTGCCCTGGGCTCAAGGGGCTGCTGCAGCCCTGCTGCTGGGGCCTGAGGCCCTACCACAGGATGTCTCTCTGAAGGAACCTGAGCCACATAACTCTCAGCAGCCTTGTTCAGCGTACGCAGGCACCATCTCTGGCATGGCAGAACCATGCTGCTCTGCAAATGCACAGCTAAATAGATACAAATGTTAATGTGCAATAGCAATGTCTGCAAATGGCAAAGCAAAACATTTGTTGCACAGTGCTTGCTCCAGGCCATCTTGCAAGGCAGCAAAGGCCTTTCCGCAAAAGTTTTGGGTTTACTGGATACAAAGAGTCCCTTCAAGAGACTCCACCTGCACTATTAAGCATTTGGGGAGTTTTGTTTCTTTCCCTAGTGCAGCTTCTCTGTATGTACAAGATGCTTTTTGCTGCTGGTCTTTCTCCATCTTCTAAAACAAAAAATGCCAGTACAATCCAAAGACACAAAGCTACGTGGTGACGTGTCTGGATGTGGCTAGTTCTTACAAACTAAATTCCTTTTTTTCATAGGTGGATAAAGAGACTAACACAGAGGAGTCAGGCAAGGAGAAGGCAGCGGTGCGACCCAAGGACAGAGGCAGCTGGAGCTCCCGACAGCGGCCCTTTGTCAGGAGCAGCATGATCGTGCGCTCACAAACCTTCTCTCCAGGCGAGCGGAACCAGTACATCTGTAGGGTAAGAGGGAAAACACTTGGAAGGAAGGAAGAGCTATTAACTAAAGAGTCATTTAATTTCTTGGGAAAGATGCATTAATGACAGTGAGTCATGTACCTCATTTTCCCTGCAAGAGGCGGAGCCTGTGCTTTCTCTAGCTTCTTTCTTTCCGTAACTGTCCTGATGTGTGGTAGAATTGACTTTCAGCAGTGCTGCGTACTGTTGCAAACCACCTTTACTAGGGTGAAAATACACGCCATTGGAGACAAGTAACAAAGACTCCTGGGCTGGCTGTTTGCAAAAAGTGAGTTTCACTGCATGTCAGCAGCTACAGCTCTCACACAGCAAGGTAATTTATTAAAACACAGATTAGAGTTCCCTGTAAACCGCCATTGCATTACCATATTTTAATAATGTATCTATTTAAGGGTAACAGTGTGGAAAGAGCTTGGTCATCAGCTTTAAATCTCGCTTTGTATCTGGACTGGTTTTTAGACCTGGGCAGCCCAAACTGCTGCTGCTGTAATGTATGTCTTTGGAAGATGTGTGAACAAGCCCAAGGGGTGGAGTTTTAAAGGTGGCTTTGGCAACAAAGTTCTCTGATCTCTCTAGATCTATGTTAGCGTGGGAAAAAAATTAATCACCAGCCATCTTGCTGCTAAACTAACTGTGAAAAGCATGTGTTTAAAGATTTAAATATGGATTATCAGTTTTATAGATTTTAATTGCAGACCCCATAGAAAAGGCAGTTTATTTTGATTAGTTTCTACAGGTTACTCACACAGCTATGGTTCAGGTTTTTCTAATTACTTATGCTGCAATTCTTCTCCATTTCAGTCAGAGCTAGTTGCCTAAATCATTTGGGAATATTAAAAGTTGATCACTTCTCTGTGATTCTCATTGGACCCCTATAATCAGTATCGACATATTTAAATTGAACTCCAGAATGAAACACAACGGATTGTTTTGTAACAGTCTTTATGTAATTTGGATAGATTATTGGCTGAATTCAGAACCTAGCCTTCATCTTCATTCCTATACACTCCAAATTAATTGCATTGGGGGGAAAAAAATGGAGCCTTAGCTTCCTGCCTGTGGAGGCCTTCCACAGGAAGTAACAGGAGTTGCCCCAATAGGTTAGTGTAAACTCCAGAGGTTTTTGCATTTGGAAAAGTATTGGGCTCTTGTAACTTGGAATATTGCTACAAATCCGATGCCAGAAGCCAGAACTAAAAAAAAAACATACCTTGAATCAACAATTCTCTTTCTCATTGTGTACAGTATTGGAAGCAAAGTAAACCAGGGAAAACCCACATTTGCACACGTGCAGCTGTAGAAATACCAGTGGCATCCCCTGTCAGGACTTGAGAGTGGGCGCTGTAGCTGCCTCTGAAGAGCCCCCAGAGAGGGCTGGACACCACTTCCCCAGTCCTGTGCTCGGTTGTACCCTGCGCATAACTGCCTTGTGGTGCCGCACCAGGGCCAGGCATCTTCTAGGTGTGCTCTGGCTAAGTGCCAGCTGCTCTCCCTTCAGGAGAAATGGCCTAGCTTTAAGCAAGCACCTACTTTCATACAGTGTTACAGCAATCACACAGACTTCCAAGGCCTAAAGGACAGACCAAAGGCTGTTGGTGCTTTTGAAAATATCCCTTGAAGAGTGCTTAAAGAACATCAGTGATGACAGGCACCTGTGTATAGTGGGGGATGGGCTCCCAGTAGGGCTTCCATGGTGAAAAGTCAGATTTATCTCTCAAGAGGTGTATTCGTATCGCCAGAAGTTAAATTTTTCACCCTGAACTCCCAGTCAGTCCTGTGTAAGCATACTCAGGGTTCTGGCTTTGGTTATTGTAACGTTAGCAGAGTGATTCTTTTTGTCTCTCCTTCTCTAAAGAGGTAAAATTAATACCCTGCTTCTGTTTTCTCTGAAGTTTACCACTATGCATGCAGATGCATGTAACAGTCAGTCTGCACTGACATACATGGAACTAATGCTATAATTAAGAAGGAGCTCCTGCTGAGCTGTGGTGCATACTTTTGGGAAGCAGGAAGTGTTTCAGAAGGAAGCTGCAGGCACACCTACACTTGTTCCAAAGAATAATTATACAAAAATACCGTTTGTTGGACAGGTGCACAGGTCCACATGAGCAATTTACCTCCCCTCTAGTAAATTTGTTTAAAACCTGCCCCAGGTAAATGAAATCCCTAGTTTATAACTTTCAGTCATGTAAAAGGCAAGCAGTGATTTGGCAGTACTTAATAACCATAGTTACCTTCCTGCATTCCTGAAGAGTCTACTTACTATTAATTCAGTAAGATCTAGTATCTAGTGACAGGACAAGGGGTAATGGAAAGAACCTGGAAAACAAAAAGTTCCATTTATACATAAGGAAAAACTATTTCACTGTGAGGGTGAGGGAGCCCTGGCACAGGCTGCCCAGGGAGGGTGTGGAGTCTCCATCTCTGGAGGTCTTCAAAACCCACCTGGACGTGTTCCTGTGTGACCTGATCTAGGTGGACCTGCTTCTGCAGGGGGGTTGGACTGGGTGATCTTTAAAGGTCCCTTCCAACCCCTACTATTCTATGATTCTATGATCAGTGTTTGCCTGGGTTTAGGAATAGAATTTTAGAGCAGACAATCATTCTAGTTGAAAAAAAAGTGTTGTACTAAGAATGGCCTACATGTGTATCACCACTGAGGTTTTCTGACTGGTTTCATCAATACAGAGATATTTGTATACGAAGGTGCTTTATATCTCTGTTTATGTCTCATTTTGACAGTTGAATCGAAGTGACAGCGACAGCTCAACATTAGCCAAGAAGTCTCTCTTTGTGAGAAACGCCACGGAACGGCGGAGCCTAAGAGTTAAAAGGGTGTGTATGTGCTAGTCACCTGCAGGTGGCTTAATGGGGAGAGAAGGAATAACAAACTTAAGCCTACACTTTATTTCAAGGATTTCAGCAAGTACCACATGTAGTCCTGTAGTTTCAGCTTGAAATCCCAACACAGTGGTCTCAGCCCTACATTTTCCCCTAACAACAAAGCTTTTGTAGTTGTGGCTGAAGGCAGCAGCAAGACACTGGTGCTTGGCATTGTGGCCTTTACTGTTGAGCTTGTTGCTGTCAGAGGGATCTGGGTTAAAGAACCCAAATACTTCAAGTCACCCAGTGTAAGGTGGTTTACATTGCACAAAAGTCATCACCAGAACATGTATCTTGAGAAAATTCTGGTGGAAATTCCAAGGATTCAGATGTCCTTTTAATGGCGATTTACTCTTCTCCAAGAGTGTTCTAGTAGTGAAAAGACTGAAGAACAAGAGAGTAAGACTGTATTTCTCTTGTATGGAGTTCATTTTTATGTAGGTTGGGAGAGATATATTTTAATCTTATTTCTAACTAAAAAAATCCCTTCTGCAGAAGGGTTGTTACCAGGCAGCAGGATTACATTTGGCTTAAGAAATAAACACTGAATAGTCTGGGATGGCTTCTCCTGCCTGACTTATTCATGCGAAAATGTACAGTGAAAGGACAGTAAATAGTGTGAAATACACTGAAATGCATGTTTGTGAAGCTGGTAACATTAGGTGTTTGCTCAGGGCTTGAAAAGCAAACGTTTATAAAAATGAACAATGCAGTTGAAATCTATGGGGAAATCTAAATAGTGTTGATCTCCTGGCATTGTGTTGTCCTGGGGATTAGAAGAGGGGGTTTTGG
Source organism: Colius striatus (assembly GCF_028858725.1). NCBI lineage: Eukaryota > Metazoa > Chordata > Aves > Coliiformes > Coliidae > Colius > Colius striatus. The sequence continues at coordinate 64,212,297 of NC_084761.1, forward strand.
GTTTAACCTGCAAATGCATCATCGTAGACCTGTCTGGAGGAACTTTTACATTTATTTTTAGTTAGCGACTGAAGAAAAATTCCAGAATATGTGGATTTGGGGACTTGGATCTCATCACAGCAGTTTTCTGCTAAAGAAAAACAAAAACCTCTTTGAGCTTTCCTGACAGTATTCTGTCAAAGCTTACGCTAGCCTCCCTAGATACTGAGTTTTATTCTTCTGTCTCCTAAATGATCCAGCCTGTTTGCCAACCAATCATGCGAAGAGCGACGCAAGAGTGCCCCGTGCGCACTTCCCTGGACTTGGAGCTGGACCTCCAGGCGTCGCGCACCAGGCAGAGTCGCCTGAACGATGAGCTTCAGGCCTTGCGGGATCTTAAACAGAAGCTTGAAGAAATGAAAGGCAGGGGAGAGACAGACCTTCCCCTGTGTGTGCTAGAGGATGAACGATTCCAGAAACTCTTGAAACAAGCTGAAAAACAGGTACGAGCAGCATACAGATACCGTGTGAGGGAATATGCATATGCCCCTACCTTCTCTATAAGTACGTTACAGAATTCAGTCTGTCTCAGTAAAGGTTTTTACAGAAGCTAACATTTGGCACCTCAGAATCACCCACTGTGAACTCAGTTTCTTTATTAGTCCACACTGCCGCATTTAAACCTAGAATTTGATGTAGTATTTTTCTAGTGCCCTCTAAATACTTCAGTAATTCGGAGCAGACACTCCAGCTATTTGGGGCAATAGTTGTCGTTGCTTCAGTAAAATAGCACAAACTTAAAAGTTACTTTAAAATTTTCACGTCCCAATTGTGCTTCTGTGGATGTGCAGAAGCTTTTTGTTCTTCCAGATCAGGTGATGTGCAGTCTGCACAGAATCTGTAGCCAAGAGATGTTTTTGTAACAGGTAGAGGCAATGACAGTGGCAGTGGCGCGTGGGAAAGGCAGTACTTCTGCTGAGGCTTATGTCCTTATACAGGACGTAACTGGTTCTAGTTTTGGCAAAGGAAAGCAACAGCATAGAATGAGTGAGAGGCAACAGTGACAAGTTGGAACACGGACAGTTGCAACAGGGTACATTAAAAAGTTGGATGTTTGTGGGCTTTTTGTTAAGTTTTGGGGAGGTTAGTCATTGCTTTAAATTGTGAGAGTGATCATACACTGAAATGAGACCTTGCACAGAGAGGTTGTCGGGGGTGGAAAAACTCATCATCCACAGCTATTTGGAACCCAACTGGACAAGACCCTGAGTAGGCAGCTGTAGCATCAGCTGCTGTGAGCAGGAGGTTGGAGCAGATGCCCTCTGGAGCCCCCTTCTCCTCTGTGTCAGGCAGCCTATAGCAGTTTTCAATGAGAGGAGGTTGCTACTGACATCTGGGATGGATTTATACTCTTGAGCTATTTACAGTGGATAGAGATTGGTGTTTTGATGACGCCAAATTATTTAGAGTAGTAAAAGTGGACAGCAGTTTCAACAAGGTGCAGAGGACCTCCCAGTATGTAAGCCAGAGATGTTGGTTTTTTAAAAGTTAAATGTCACTGAATAGCAATGTGTAGAGGACCAAAGGGATGATCCCAATATTTACATACACAAAGCCAAGCTCTGAATTCGATGTTAGGAATGAGATACTCCAGATATAAGGAACAAAAACACACGGCCATCAGCAGTTATCAAAAAGCAAATAAGACAGGAATTGCCAAGAAAAGAAGTTGGAACAAAATAAATCATTGGTTTATTGTACAAATACCTGTCATGCCTGTAACATAACATTGTTCAGTTCTGATCCGCCTTCTCAAAGCAGATCTTGAAACTACAGAGGGTCAGCAAGGATGGTGAAAGGAAGAAACAGGTTCCTCTGAGTGGCTAAGTAGCTACAACTGAAGCCATAAAATCATGAGTGGGGTGGAGGAGAGCAATTAATCATTGTCTCTTATTACACAGGAAGCAGGGAATTGAGGAAGTGGCAGGTTAAATGGGAGCAAACACAGCATAACGCTTAGAAAGTGTAAAATGTTTTTTGCAGAACACTTAAGTGCTGCAAATTTGCATAGGTTCAACAGGCAGTTTGATAAACTGATGGGAAGAAAAAATTCATCAGAGGTCATTAACAATAATGATATCACCTACTGCAGGAACTCCTTGGCCATCTGATAGCTTGGGTAACAAAACTTCTCCAATACGTCCTCCCATCTCTTTGTCTTCCTCTCCTCCTCTCTTCCTGACTGTCTTCCCTTGGGCTGGTATTTTAACCAGCAAAGGTTAGGCTGAGCGTTGGCAGTGTTCTTAGAAACCTGTGGGAAAAATGGGGTAAGACAGCACAATGTTTAATCATTGCACAGTGTAACTGTGCTTTTTGACTGTGTGAATTCAGTGTATGAATGTGATCTCTAAGTTTCAACCCATAGAAGCAGTAGCTTAATCTAAAAGAAGCATAGCTAAATTTATTTGGAAATTCTTAGTTTAATGCTGGATGCAGAATAGAAATTACAGGTTCTGTTTGCTTAATTTAAAAACACTCTAAAGCTATTCCTGCTAGAATAGAGTCTGCCTCTGCAACACTGAGTATTATCAGTGCTTCGGATTTGTGCTTACTTATTCCAACTGGCTCTTCAAGGCAGCAGACAGGTCTGGCATGTTTTCTATTTCTAGTGTCAACGGTCAACACCACGACACACACTGCAATGAGGAATAAGGGGAAGAATATATGTTCCTGAAATATATGCAGGCTGTAGCACAGCATTTAGGTCCTTCTTGCCAAACTGAAAGTCAGAATAATGATCACAGCCACTCCACCTCTTTGAAGAGTGCTTGCAAAGTTTCTAGAAATAGTTCTGTCCTTAAAATCTTAGCAGCCTTCCCCTGTGGAGCAGAACAACCCTGAGAATGCTGTGCTCTGCTGTCAGTGTTTCCTCTTGGGTGGGTTAGCAAAACACAGCAGCCTAGAGAACATTGTCATAGATTATTTTTTAGGTCCTGCAGGCATTCTAATGGTGCAGACTAATGCAGCAGCTGGAAGTGCCCAAGAAATTTGGAGTCTCAAGTGAAAAATGAAACTGCAGATACGAGGGATGTTCAAAATCAGTGGCTGCTTACTAGCACTCAGTTACTCTGCTTGAAGCCGAATACACAGACTCCATACTTTCCTTCCCCTTGCTACCATACCTTCCCCAGTACAGCAAGCATATCAAGCCCACTAACACCTGCAGATTTGGTAACTCGGTGCAGCAGCAGCATTTTCACTTGTTTAGGTTGCATTTTTGTGTGAAATCATGCAGTATTTGAACACTGGAGTCTTAAATCCTCAGACAAGTGAGCTTCAGACACTTTGTGTCCTCTGAAGTACTTTCTCTTAGTGTATGTCCGAAAAGGATTCCTGTGGATATCTGTAAGCTGCTTCTTTGTTTCTTTCCAGTACCTCTCCTAAGGAGAGGCAATCTGTAATTATGTCATTAATAGCACAGGTGTGTCCTTGTTGCAGTGCTTTGATGTTTAGCACAGAGTTTTTCCTTTAGATTTGTTTTCTTTCCTCTATACTAAAGAGCAAGACAGAAACTGGTGTTTTGGCTTTAATTTTGATAGCCCTCCTTCTTTATGTCATGCTGAAGTTAAGCACAGATACAGTCATTCCTACCTAGCCCTTGTTTTTGGCAGGTAAGTGTCAGATTTTTGGCACTTGCTGAATGTATGGGCAAGGCATGAGTGTGCTTTGCTGTACTTTATATAGATGGAGGATTCACTGCCTTGATAAATGGCTCAAGAAACACGGTGTAAATACAAACCTGATCATGGTGCCTAGTCTTAGAGACCTTGGGCTGGAAGCAGAGTTTCTCTGAAAGCATCCTGAAAAAAGAAAAGGATGAAAAAAATGAAAAGGGAGTACAAGGTAATAGAGAGTATGAAAACAAAGAAGTCATCTGTGCTGTTAACCTGAAGTGCTGTAGTCAAAAGAATCTTGTGTGTAGTTAGGGAGAAGATAAAATGAGACAATTTTGAAATACTATGTGTGTAGTGCTTTGATGATAAATGTTAACTAGGGGAGCTGATACAACATATGGCCAGTGATAGATGTAAAATGAATTGAGACATTACCAGTTGTAGATTGCAAATTTATGTTCACTAGCTAATAAGGAAAACAGTATTTCTGGGTGAATTTGCTTTTAGAATCATAGCTGTTTTGGAGTTGGGGATTAAGAAGTTAACAGCAGTACGAGGTGGCTGGATTTTGAGGAAGTTTTTTAAAAGATACTGTTCTTTCATGTAGAAACACTTCCTTGGCCAGCAGGTCGAGGGAGATTCTGCTCCCCCTCTACTCTGCCCTGGTGAGGCCTCATCTAGAGTCCTATGTCCAGTTCTGGGCTCCTCAGCTCAAGAGGGACAGAGAACGTCTGGCGAGAGTCTAGCACAGGGCCACCAGGATGATCAGGGGACTGGAGCATCTTCCTTATGAGGAAAGGCTGTGGGAACTGGGACTGTTTAGTCTGGAGAAGAGGAAACTGAGGGGGGATCTCATTAATATTTACAAATACCTAAATAGTGGGTGTCAGGAGGTTGGGGCATTGCTTTTTTTCGATAGTATCTAGCAACAGGACAAGGGGTAATGGGATGAGGCTGGAACACAAAAGTTCCATTTAAACATAAAAAAAATTATTATTTCACTGTTGAGATGAGGGAGCCCTGGCACAGGCTGCCCAGGGAGGGTGTGGAGTCTCCTTCTCTGGAGGTCTTCAAGACCCGCATGGACACGTTCCTATGTGACCTGATCTAGGTGACCCTGCTTCTACAGGGGGGTTGGACTAGATGACCTCTAAAGGTCTTTTCCAACCCCTACCATTGTATGATTCATATGAAACACTGGAGTGTGTTTCAACAGACAGGGGTTACCACTATCCTGCTGCAAACAGATTTCTTGTAGATACCCAGTATGAAACTGACAGTATGGACTAACTTTATTGAATTAGTTGTTTTTGTTCTTTGTGAGTCCTGTGGGTTGAATTCAGAACTGGAGACATGAACCCCTAAGTGACAACCCAGCTTTTTGAAGACCACCGTTTCTGGCTTGGGTGTGCGTTTTAATTTGAGGTAACAGAACAGTGTTTTCAAGTCTGAGTGTCTAAAAGTAAGCATCAAAAATTAACCTCTAAAGAACTTGAAATATTGTTGAAGAATGTGAACCGATTCTGATAAATTTTGTTGGCTGGCAAAATTCCAAATACAGTAAAGAACACTTGTCTGACAGTCCCTGCAGCCTGGAAGTGAGGTGGCACAGCCCCTGCCGTACACCTCACGTGTGATGGGGTGAGAATGCACGTGAAGGACTCGCCTGCACACCAACGGTGGCCACATACTCTGTTGGTTTTGGGGTGTTTCTTTAGGAAAAGCTGTTACCTTATTTTGTGCCCATGTCTTAGGCTTTTAATGGGAGCCTTGTGTCTTGCTGACCCTTCAAACAGAGATTTTCACAGAACTACCAAGTCCAACTGTAAAGCCTCACAACACCAAGTGTTTTGCTTGATGCACAAGAAATTGTCATTTCTTTGAAATTAGTAGTTGGGTTTTATTAGAAAAATATAGCTATTTTTCCTGTTTACAGGCTGAACAGTCAAAAGAAGAACAGAAGCAAGGTTTAAGTGCTGAGAAGTTGATGAGGAAAGCTTCCAAGGATGTATGCCGGTTACGGGAGCAGAGCCAGAAAGTGCCACTGCAGGTGCAGTCATTCAGGTATGGCCTGTTGTGCTTTGCATGCTCTTTTTAGTGCAGAGAAGTAACAGGAATTATTGGTAAATATATTCAGACGTGAAAAATCTCCATACTTCCGAATTGCAAGAAACATCACGTGTTTCTAACAGAGGTCAAAATTGGAGTTTCAAAGGATCGGGGCTGGGTAACTTGCTTGTGGCAGAATGTCTGTCAGCTGAGCTGTGGTGATCAGTAAGCAGAGTGAAAAGTTTCGGAGCTCCCCGTGGCACCTGCTGTGGGCAAATACAGGTGAGACCATTGCCATGGCTCACCTTGCCCACAGTAGACTGACAGTGGGCTTTAGGTTAGTGGTCTTTCCCAGGGATGGCATGAGCCTGAAGCAAATCGCCCCTCAAGGAGCGGCGGAAAATATACATCTCATTAGGAAACTGATTAACCACTATTAGTCCATTGCTCAAGACTTACTATTCAGAAAGATCTTGAATCCCTTCTCTTTTTTTGTTTCCCTCATCCTTTTGTTTGTGGGAACAGCAACCAATTACATGAAGCAATTCATCAAATGTTCTTGTTTAGCATAAGCCATGAATAAATGAACACTTTCTGTCTCAAACCATAATTCTAACTGGTGTAAGTTTGTAAAAGGTAGGACAGTGAGCGGTAGGCAAGCAGCCTAAAGGCCACACTGCTACCCAAAAATAGATATTAACCTGTTAATTGAAAAATGCAGTGCTTACTCTTCTGCACAGAAGCAGTACTGCAAGCTAACTGAATCTGTTGTGTCACTAATGCACAGTTCTCAAGCTTGATTTCTGGATTCCTGTACAGGAAATGTAAGTCAGCCACTAGTAAGTGAGAGGAGCTTTTTTCCTTTTTACACCCATTTTATTGTGAGCAGTTTGAGAAGTCCGTAAACAAACAGGGCCTGTGAGGCACGTGTTGCAAACCATAAGTGTAAGGGATGCACAGGCAAAGCAAGAGAGAAAGGAAAGGAGTTCCTCAGCAAAAAAGCATTCTGTCCACGCTCTTTACCTTCAGCATGAAATTCAGAGCATCTCCTAATAGTCTTCACTTTCTGTGCAAGTCCTGATTCAGTTTTGGTCAGTGCTGGTCGTTTAACAGTCATCACAGACAGCACGCTGCCCAAATTGACAGGAACATCTCATAGTGCTCAAGACATCATTCCCCTGCAAGAAGGGTATTGTAAGACTCCATTCTCCTTGCTCTTCTACTCCCTACACAACCAGCTGAGGAATCCAGTGCACATGGTGGATTTGGCTCTGGGCTGCTGTTTTTGATGGGAACTCAAGGTTTGCCGGTGGAAAATGTGGTGTGGGCCCCTGGACAAGCAGTCGCCTGGACAAGCGGACGCACCCAGCTGCTTGGGCTTGTCACACTGCCCTGGCCTCGCAAACTGATCACACGGAGGCAGTTTTGAAGCTCTTGAGAAGAATGACTCTTCTGAGCTTTAATTTTTAACCCCCCAATACTTGTCACCTGCTTGCTGAGCTGCTGGCAGACAAGCTTGTGTACGTTTGTTATGCTTCAGTAATCCCTCAGCTCATAGGAGACAGAAATGGTAACAACAAAGGGGAAGCAAGTAGAGACCTGGCTGACAATTCTGCTTCTCTGAGTCTTACCCAGACCCAATTATTTTATTATTTCTTCCCCCCCAAGTCAGGATAAAATGTTTTGTTTAGCCTTTTCCTTTCCCCACATTGAAATACCATCATAGGGAGTTCAGTGACGAGGATCGATATTTCAGTCTCATCATTGCAGTTATTAATGAGATATTGATATTTTTTCCTCTCTCTGGAGATGCTTTCTACATAAATCTGCCTAAGAAGAGAATTATGTCAGTGCCACATTTGTTGTGAATAAATTCATTGTATATTTTCCAAACTATATGTTAAAGGACTCTGCTGTAATATTATCAGCTCTACAGCAGATGACATTGGAGTCATGCCACAGACAGGAAAATAAGCACTTGTTTTCTTTCCCGACTTGAGGGAGAAGATGGCCTACTTCACAAGAGCGAAGATCAGCATACCAGCCCTTCCCGTTGATGATGTATAATTATGCGTTTGCGTTGAAGTGTTTTTCCACTTGCTCATCTCTTTTTCAGACGAACTCTGTAGTTCCAGTGACCTGCTTTTACAGATCCTCTATTTTACATTCACTGTTGCTATGTTTATTTGTAAAATACAGTGAGTGGAGTTGTTGTATGCTGAAAAAAAAAAGGCAAACATGCCCAAGGACCGGGAAACCAAAGTAGCTGAATTTTGGTATACTGATGCTGATTTTGTACAGTTTGTATGTATTGCATGTGTGTTTTTATTTTGTAAAGATGGAACAAAGGCAGGACTTAAGTGTGTATCCTGTTGAACTGCACTGTGGTGAGAAATATAAGTTCAACGGAAGCTTGTTTATCTTTTCACTATTTTCTTGTGAGCAGACTGTGAAGATGGCTGTTTGGCCATGCAATATTTTTGTACAAGAGAGACTTTTATAGTTTAAAGCTAACCGCAAGCATAAGCTCCTTTCCAAAACATCGAGGCTGCCTCACACCAGCTGCTAACTACATTCATCAGCCACAGGGAAATCTTGTTTCCAATAACAAATTTCTTCTGATTTTGTTTTTTTAATACTTGGTAGGGAGAGACGGAGTTCAGAGTTTAGTTTTGTGAATGTACAGTACTTTAACCTGCACTAAAAGGTTTCTTGCGTCTGTGGGGGAGAAAGGCAAGGCAGACCGGTAACCCTAAAAACTTACTATGAGACTACCAAAAGGGGCAGCTGCTTTCTGAGCTGGAAGCTGAATCAAATTCATAATACCAACAATGAAATCGGAACAGTTACAGCCATTCTACACTTAAAAATGAGAGTTCCTCTGTGTTAATCTTTTGTCCTAGAGGTTTCCTTACTGCCAACTAGGAACATGTAAAAGTGTTTGTTGAGTTTACAAATACAAAGATGTTTCATAAAAGTATCCATAGGAGGAGAGGACTCTGTCACATGCTAAGTCGGCTATCAGAAGGCTCGTTGCCAAGGTAAGCCCTTCCTGAGAAAGGAAAGCTCCCGACTCACAGTCTTCACATCTTTCGGTACAATTAATAACACTTTTTAAAATGCACAGTTGCCCCTGTCTGCAGCTGAGGGTGCACAGGTGCTGTGGATACGTTCTGTTACAAGTCCCGTGCTGTGTTTGGGCAGCCCAGTCTTGGCAAGCACTTGGGCTCTCACCTTCTGTGGGTACCATCCTAGGAGGTGGACATTGCTCGTCACAGAAATATTTCATTTTCCACTTACTATGTTGCATTGGGATGTATTTAGTTCACTGGCTAAACTTTCCTTCCTGAAGCAACGAGCCACAGAGGCGTGGACTTCATCTTTCAAAAAGGCTATAATTACTTGGTGAGAAAATGGAAGCAAATGTCACCCCAACATGGTAGCAGCTGTCTTAAATTCAAAGTGACAATTCTGTGATGAGAGGTCTGTGTAACACCCAAGGGCTTTCTCTTATGCACAAATACGTCAGTTCACGTAAACATAGAGCCCAACGTGCTATTTTGGGCAAGATGACTGATTGAAGATCCTTTATGAACGCCCCATTTGGTTTTGGTTTCGTGGGTTTGAGAGAACCTTCCTGTTTGAAAGGTCAATTAAAAATAAAAATCTGGAATTATTTAATGTAGAGGTGAAATGAAGGTTGACAGTTTCAGCTTCTCAATTTGATTCTATAAGTTGTTTGTAGAATGAAGCTTTTAGAGGTGTACTTTATGATTTTTCTTTTATTTATTTACAGTCTTATTTATGTTCTGTTTAATATCGTTCAGTTCTGGCCATGAAAATATTTGACGTTAAGGATGCAATTGTGAAAAATGTTTAGAGTTGTCTAATTGTTGCCAGATCAGACGTTTCTCCTCCGTGTGGAGTCATTTTTCAAGAAAAGTATTATTGTCCGATCATAAGCATGAGGTGAGGTCAAAATTTAAGTATTACTGGCTTGAGCTCACAGAACTCATTTTTAAGTGACTTGAGCACGTTCATGCTTCTCTTCTTCCAAATTGGTAACGTTGAACATGGTTATAGGCAGCTTTTAACAATTCTAAGTTTGGAGTTGTGGGGTTTTTTGTTTTTACCAATTCAGATTATTCACACTTGAAACAGTCAATAGAATAAGCTAAAACACGTCTAAATAAAGCCCCAGCAGTTTAGAATTATAAACATGACTCTTAAAGTGGAATTTACCCTGCCCAGCGGGGTGTAACGAATGTTATGAGTTCTGCTTCCAGGTACCAATGGCACTGCAGTCACATATATCAAAATCTAGATATTACTGGTACAAGAATACTTAGCCAAATGAGCACAGTTTAGCAGAAGTTGTAATAGCACACAAATCAGATAATTTTAAGGTTTTTGTTTTACTGTTGCTATGTTTATACTGTATTAAATATCAAATGCTCAGGACTGAACTGAATATTTAATCAGGTTATATTCTGAATGTGTTTCTGTTCTAATTTTGTCTGTAAGAGTATGCAAGTACATCACATAGATTAACGTGTCTCTGCACTTTCCATGTGTTTCAGTGATTGGAAAATACATTTTTTTAACAAAAAACTCTCTCCCAGACTGGTGTTTTATTTGGTTCTGTTAGTGCTGTTCTGTGTCTCTGTAGGCTCTTTGCAGAAGCAGATGGCTGCTACAGCTTTGTCAATGTAAAATCATTGCAATTTATGGAAAGTTCACATCACTCACTGACAAATCTGATAGAAACTGATTCATGTGTTGGAAGTTGGTTCTTTACATGCATTAAGTAAAAACTGCAGTAGCACTGAACAGGGGTCAGCTGGCCCCTGGACACCATCTTCTCGTTACCCAGACACACTGCCTTTCCTTAACAAGGTGGCAGGTAGGGACACAGCCATTCACTCACACACACACACACACCCCATGGAGAATCCTTTGTTACTTGACCTTACTCCTGACAACATTTAGTTTACTGTAAATGATACAGGTCCAGGAAACTTCATCCAAGGATGTACTGTATTAGGTTCTTGTGGCACACGTTGAACTGGCATTACAACCTCTTTCAGGACTTCAACAATTTTTGTAAGAAAGACATTGTTGAAAGCAGTCCTGGGAGGAGTTGTGCCGTTTCACACATGGGTTAAGTCTCCATGCATGCCTAGAGATTAGAAATTTTATATTCATCCTAAAGAAAAAAAACCACCAAAATACAATCCCCTACAAAAATAAAGTCTGCAATGGATCAGATCATGGAGGAATGCAGGGGTTACACCTCCATAGCTCATCAGTTAATGTAATGAAAATTGAAGGTAAGTAGTGATAAAATGAACTAGCTAAGAGGAAACAATTCCTCTCCCTGCTCTTGTAAACAAACAGTAACCTGCCTGTTCAGCAGACCTTTCCCACTGTAATGCAAGAGTAAGAAATCTGAAACTTCATGTCTGCCCTCTTAATGTCTTCTGTTTCCAGTTTCTAGAGGTTTATGGGCATCTTGCACATCTGTCATTGCATACTTCTCTGCAAGTGGTGACCAGAGGGCAAGCAGACTGTGGAGAGGAGTAGAGATACCCCTACAGGGATAACAAATCTACCACTCCTGCCCCTGAAGGGTGCAGCCCCTGTTTCCCACATGGGCACAATCTCTGGCAAATCCTCGTCCCAGCGTTGCTGGATTGATAACATGGACAACTCAAGAAACGGGGACTGAGGCCAGAACCCCAGCCATCCCCAGGAATATTCCTCCAAGGAGTAACAGATGGAGTTTTAGCTCTCTGTCCTCCAGCTTGAGGTAGTCCAAACAAGACTAGAGATCGCAAGGCTCAGAAGTCCTAGTCCATTTGGTGTGGACAGAAAATCCAGTGAGTCTTGAATCCTAGAGGCAAAGCTAGCAAAGCATTGACAGCTTTATGCTGTGCTCCTCCTACATCCAAGACTACACAGGTTTGGCAGAGTCCTACTGTATATAAGTGAGATTTTTCCAGCCTGGTGGGTAGTTGCAGGTACCAGGTAAAGTCTCTGTGAGCGCAGCCACGCAGCTCCCTGCAGCCCACGGCCATGCACCTGCGTCCTTGTCAGCAGCCACCAGACTGCAGCCACACACGCTAGCGCAGACACTTCTGCTCCAGTCTTTGTCATATACAGCATAAGCAGAAGTTAAAATCTGGTTTTAATGGTTTAAAGCCTGAACTGCTCCTCCCTTTCCTGCACTGCATTGCCTGTGTGTCTGGGGGACAGACAGGTACACCAACAGCTGAAGGGAGAGGCCAAGCTGGGCTCGCCTTTCAGTAGTTAGGGATTTGGTTTCTTAAGAAAAGCATATCTTTTGCTTTCCATCAGTCTGCTAAAGCATTACTACAGCTCTGCTAGTTTGGGCACCTCCCTGGTTGTTTTTCTGTAAAGTTTTCATGTCCTGTTGCTCCACTTCCACCCACAGCCACGGAAGCCATGTGCCCTAGGGCTGGGTAAATGTAGTCCAAGGTTACAGGCACAGAACAATGTGTTGCTGTAAGCGAGTGGACCTGGAGGAGCCCTTGATAGGGTGCATAATGCCTCACTACCTGTGTCAGGAGAACACAGCGAAGTGTTTTCTAGAGCAGCATTTCTCAGTCTATTTTTGATGCAGCATGCATGCAGGTGCCAGAAACGCTTAGACTAACCTGTATGGACAGCTTAATGTGCTGGAGTGGGCAACCACAAGTTGCTGGGTAGGAAGCACTCCCACCACACACAACACCCCACACACAACCAGGCATCCACAGAGCCTGATGGAACGTCAGAACTCTACCCTTTCCTTAGCACAACGATTTCCAAGTACACCACAACCCCATCTGATGCAAGGCGTGGATTTAGGCTGTTGAGGGTGTGAAAACTCAAATTTGTACAGCACTTGCATCAGGCAAGTGGAAAATTATGGTAGAAGTCAAGCTTGGAGGCTCTTTTAATCGGCTACATATGAAAAGGAAGCATAGTTTAGTTAAAAGCCAAGCTGTAAGGGAACATGCATGTCCATAGTCAAGGTTTTGCAGTGGAATTGAGAAAGCAAAAGCACCTTTTCTGCGCAGTCTACGGAAACTTCAGCATTCTGCTGTGTAGAAAAGTCTTAAAACAGTCCTGTGGGTTGGGAAACGCGCCCCCTGGCCCTGCCAGCTGGGGAGAAAATGCCCCAAGTTTAGCAAGTCAGCGAGGTAACAAAGAGGCCTTTCAGTTACAACTGGAACAAGCCTCTGCCTTGCTCTGGGGTTTGAAAGAGAGAGGGCAGTCTTTCTGGACTGCTTAAAACCTTCCATTTTAAGGCCTAGTTTCAGTTTCCAAACGCCGACACCGATCCCGCTGTTCTGCCGCTGCATAGCGGACTGAAGACAGATGCACTTTGGTTGAGCAGATCGTGCAATTGAGTAGGGATCCTCCTAATATAAGACAAAATCCAGCAAGCCAGCCAACGAATAACGCTTCCCCAAAATCCCACCTGGGAACAATATCTGGTATATTCTCATCCCAAAATTCCTGGACGGTGGAATGGGCAACCCAAGAGACTGGGACAATAGCTGTAATCCCCGAGATCCAGAAGAGCATTCCTCCAAAGAGCAACAGCCGTTTCTTTTGCTCCTGTTGCCTTTCACCGATTTTCAAACAGTCCAACCCAAATCCCGAGAGCAAGAGGCCCAAAAGCCCCGATCCGTTGGAAAAAAACATCAAAACCCTAGAAATCCTGAGCTCTGGCGGCAAAGCTAAGAAAGAATCGAAGTCCTTGCACTGCATTCCCCCTTCTTCCTGGACAACACAAGCCTGCCAGAGTCCCATGGTCCAGATCTCCAGTTCGTTCAGTTCCAAGTTCAGATTTTTCCACTGGGGTAAGTAGGTGGTGAGGCAGGAGAGGACCCAGCCCAACAGAGAGAAGAGCATCCCGCCCAGCTGCACAACCAGCCGATGGGCCAAGGCCATGGCACCGGCTGAGTCCCACACGCCAGAGGAGGGAAGGAGGAAGGGAAGAAGGAAAGAAGGTCTCCCCAGCAGCACCGTGGCAACCGCTACCTCGAGCGATGGCGGAAGCAATGATGAGTTTAGTTCTCTGCTGCCCCAAATATAAGCCCTTGCTATTAACCCTTTGGAGGCTCTGAAACACGTTTTTGTTCTTCACAAATATAAAGTTTCACATAAAGGATGGAGGACTTCACTAAACCGTGAGTTAGGCTTTCCGATAAGGATTTGATCTGTTACCTTCCAATTTGCTTGGTAAAATTATATCCCAATGCCCGATGATTACAAGCCTGAGGATGAACAAAGAGGGCTCTATGACCCCTCACCCTAAAACACAACAGAAATCTTTGTGCTTCAATACGGATTAATTAGATTTTAAGTGGTGATAGAAAGTCAGCTCTGTGTGCAACAGGACTTCATTGTAATAGCTAAATTTGAGATTTCAGGGATGTAAATCAAGGCCTTGTAAAGAAAGGTAGACTGTTTGCCTATAATCTTTATTCTTAGACTTCCTCAACATACATAATGGCTTATCTTCCACTGCCCTGTTTTATGTCCCCAGCACTGTAAAAGACGCTTTGTACAAGATCCTTATGTTTCACATTTTCTACATTCATTTCTTTTAAAATGGGCTTTGTTTTGAGCGACTCTGAGGGGGAAAGAGAGAAGGGGATGGTGAAAGTAACGTAGAAAATGAAACCCTAGACATCCCTCCACCATAATGAGCCCAGCATAAACTTTACCTGCCCCGGGGCTTCATCAGCACCAGGGTAGCAGCTTACACCGGCTCAGAGTGTCCCCTTTCCTAGACCCATGTCCCAGATGGCACAGAGTGTATACGCTTAGTGTCTGACAACATTTGGCACTCAGTGCTCCCAGGGCCGGTACCTGGTCTGATCAAAGCAAGATACCATTAAGCCATTACCCCATTAGCAACCCTCCTTTTTGCCTGCTCTCATGTCAGCTACACCTGGGCTTGTCTACAGGGTCAGCAAGGAGAACACGTGTCTGCCATTCCCCTCCACAGATGTAACGCAACAGCGGGCACGGGAGAGAGCTGAGCAGGGGGAACACAGGCACACGAGTATGACCCAGACATGGTTTTCACTCTCTCTTGACTTTGTTTCCTAGATGCCCTAATGGCCACGGCCACATATTTTAAGTCTCAGTTGCCCAAAGGGGGTTATTGAGTGATGGAAAAATGTAACACTGCTTTAGAAGGTTTCCAAAATCCAGAAATGTGGCCAAGAAGGCCAATGGCATCCTGGGATGCATCAAGAAGAGTGTGACCAGCAGGGCAAGGGAGGTTCTGTTCCCCCTCTACTCTGCCCTGGTGAGGCCTCATCTGGAGTACTGTGTCCAGTTCTGGGCTCCTCAGCTCAAGAGGGACAGGGAAGTGTTGGAGAGAGTCCAGCACAGGGCCACCAAGATGATCAGGGGTCTGGAACATCTTTCATATGAGGAAAGGCTGCAGGAACCGGGGCTGTTTAGTCTGGAGAAGAGGAGACTGAGGGGGGATCTTATTAACATTTACAAATATCTAAAGGGTGAGTGTCAGGAGGCTGGGACATCCCTCTTTTCTATAGTAGATAGTAACAGGACAAGGGATAATTTTTGTAACTTTTTGTGTTCCAGCTTCATCCCCTTAAACATAAGAAAAAACTATTTCACTGTGAGGGTGAGGGAGCAGTGGCACAGGCTGCCCAGAGGGGTTGTGGAGTCTCCTTCCTTGGAGGTCTTCAAGACCCACCTGGACATGTTCCTATGCGACCTGATCTGGGTGACCCTGCTTCTGCAGGGGGGTTGGACTAGATGATCTCTAAAGGTCCTTTCCAACCCCTACCATTCCATGAATTAAGAAATCTTACTGTGGCAGTATTCCCCTTACTTCTGTACCAAGTCTTAGTTTCTCATTGTTGTGTTTCTCTTGTCACAAGTTGTGAAGAGCCAACAAAGCTGATCTGTTTTCCTTTTGCCTGTGTACAGACCCAGCCCAGCGGGTCAAAAAATCTCCTGCCAAAAAAAAAGCATTGTGCACAAGATTTGGCTGTGTTGTTTCTCTCTCCTTTCTCTGAATAGAGAGCAAAAGAGTGCTAGTTCTGAAAATCATTGTGACACTGAATGAGAGAGTCCATAATGCCATTTGAGTAACTTCAAGATAAACGACTGCACTTCAGGAGTGCTTCTGCTCAGGCAGGGGCTACATGCTTATTTGACTTTAAAGTCATGTTTACTGACAGAACCATTACTGGAAGCTTATGTGCTTCTCCTGTCTGTGAACATGTAACATTTCCTTCTCTGCTCTGAAGTCCAGCAGCCAATAGTGTGAGAGCACAAGGGTCAGGCTTGTGAAGTCCATTCATTGTGATTGTGTTGACCACAACTGGAGCAGGATGCCAGTTAACATTCGGAAGCACTCAGGCTGCTGTATCAGTAAAATCTGCCAACTAACTTCTGCAGCCTCCTGTTAACTGCGCACTAAGAGCAAGCAAAGCTTCCTTATACTACCCTGTGCAAGGCTATAAAAGAATCCTTGCTCTTCCAGTGGAAAAAAATAGATAAATAGCTAAGACTTGCCTTGTCACCAGGATTGCAACAAGGTCTGAAATGCCTTTACTTGGAACTTACTGATCTTATGAAAACCTTAGCAAAGCCATAAACAAAAGAATGTCTTCAGGCTGAACTGAGATACATAGATTCTCAGGTCAGTAACTGTCTTAGTCCTATCTCCCTTGTTCTCCTTTCATACTTTTCCTCCTCAACATTATTGCTTTTCTCTCACATCTAAAAGTGTCTCATTCCCAGAATAATTTTATTTTGGTAGACTTGTGCCTACATGGAGGGTGACATGTCAGAGTTACTGCCAAGCCCAAGGGCTAGAACTGAGCTCCCATCAGTGCCTGCCCTAACTGCTCGAGATAGTGCGAGACATACACCAGTTACGTTTACATTGCATAATGTGTACCGGGCACTGTTACATCGCAATGGTGAAACACATCCACTGACATCTGCACAGCCTGAAACAACAAACACCCCAAGGGGTTTCAGTGGAGAGGGACATTGCATCCCATGCCAGTGAGGCAGGGAAGCTGCCTGCCAGGGAGTTCCAGACAGTGCCATGGGGCCTGTGCACAAACGAGCTGCTCCAGGACAATTCTGCCCCTGCCTGTGCCCCTTCCCCTGCCAGCCTCTGCAGCAAGGACTGTGCTTGGCAAGAAGAGGAAGAGTGGTACAGCTGCCACTGACCACTGTGCTTTCAGGAAAGGAAGGTGAGGATGACTATAGACAGGGTTTTGACCGAGTTTAGAGCATTTTTTTTCCTTCCCCTGCACCAAACTCCCCCCCCCCCAACCACACCCCCCCCCCAGGTGTAAAGCCTGATGTATGTAACATTCAGGGACACCATCCTACAGAGTAGACTTAAGCAGCAAAAATTATCTCAGCAAATGAGGAACTGAGCTGCAGAGAAGAGAGAGTTCTGGTCCGTTTGCCAGTGCCTGCCTCATGCAGGAGCCAGCAGAGGCTCTCGGGAGCACTGAGCCCCTGGAGCCAGTGGCACACACAGATCAGGAGAGCTTGTGCTTGCTGCTGTTGCCATATTGACTGTTTCAGCAGACAGTTCTGTGAGGCATGGAGCTGTCAAACCTCTCACTATAGACAATGCCTGTGAAGAATATTGCACGGGTCACGATCAGGCTCCTACAGTTTCAGGAATGCCATTTAAAGCTTTGGAGATCACATCATTCACTGCACCAACCCCAAGCATCATTTTGCAAACCCATTTTGACTAAAGGAGAACGGAGGTGGTCAGCATGCATATCATTTCATGCAAGTAAGTGCATCACATTTTCTTTCACATCAAACCATTTTAGAGAGAACACGAGGATTCTGAATCTATTGCAAAATAATACATATTTTCTTTAAAAGCTTTAGCACGCCACTAACTCTTCTGGGAACCTCCATGGCCAGAGATAGATACATTAATATTTTACCCCCTGCAAAAAATTATTAGGGAACTGTTGTCTTTACACAGCTCTGCAGCCCACACAATTATCCAAATGTTTTACGTTCAGCGTAAGTGGAAAGAAACATCAGGTGCAGCACTTTGCGAGCTGACTAGGCAATTTAATCCCACAGAAGCAGTCAGTGTATTATGAGGGACTGACTCTCCATATACTTTTAGTTCCTCTGTAAGGCACAAGTGTGTTCATGTTGTGGGCTTGTTTATTCTTCTCCAGCAGTCCAAAACGGTGCTTGTCTGTGAAGTACTATTGTCTCCAATAATGTTCCCCAGACAGTGCTGTAATTTTTGCTTATCTGAAAACAGTCACAGAGTTCCCTAAATATTTTTCATTGCTCATTTTTATATCTAGTGTTTTCACTAATTATTCACAGGTCTCTTTAGATTCCCATTTCATACACAAAAGATGGCAATAAGAGCCAGTGTACCAACTTCCTATAACTGAATCTTAGTTACAACCAGTAAAACACAGCTGCTGTCAGAACTGGGCAAAGTAATGTCTTTGACATCTTACTACAAGTGAGTTAATTCACTCAGCTTAGCAGTGTTTTGTTTTCCACCTTATTGCTTGACCTGGAAGCTGTGGGAGTTAGCATTTTCTTACCCAAGTCAGTATCACAAAGAAATGGATTCTTGTTTTGAATACTCAGTGTGCCCTTCAGTGAAATCAAGGGAAATAACAGGCAAAGAACACAGCTCATGCTGCTATCCATTATTGCACCAGTGCGAGTGGCACTGGCAGTTACAGGCCCACCCCAGCCCCAGTGCAACCCAGCAGGCAACTCAGAGCAGCAGCAGCGGCCTCCAACCACGGGCATTCAGAGGCCACTGCTCATGGGGAACACAGGCAGTGCAGAGAGAGGGTGCCAGAGAGGAGGAGAATGACAATTCCATTTCAGAAGGGGAAAAGAGAGTAACTTGTAAACACACACGGTTAGCTCATGGGGTCGTTACACTTTCATAAAACCGCTAACAATATTTAGAGGTGATGGTTTGTGAGACTACATTATATGTTTCTGTGTTATACCTGAAGATAACGCCCTTCCGTGAGAGCTAGGATGCTGCCAGAGCAAAGGAGGCACAAAACAAACAACTGAATATGTTGTGGAGAAGTTTCAGCAGAAGGTGACAGTCTATCAAAATAAATCATCATGAAAGCTGTACCACCTCTTCCAATCCGCCCTCTCTGGCATAGGCAGAGAACAGCCCAGCAGTGCAGCCACTGCAGGTGGCTCCACACTGAGCGTGTCGGGCCAGCAGCCGAGGGCAAGGCAGAGCTGGGCTGAGGGCGGCAGCGGCAGATGACGACTCAGCCAGCACATGTTACCTCAACACCCACGGAAGAGCCAGGAAGGGGCTGATGAACTTTATCACATGGGAAAGTTTGACCATCGCTGGCCCTCTGAATGGGACCTCCTTCCTCAAACACTGGATGCAATTCATTAAGCAACTTTAACAAGAGCCTATTACGTATGCCGAAGAAATGTACTTCTGGGAGCGAAAGACCTTGCTGACAGTTTTACTTCTGTAAGATTAATCAAAAGCTTGAAATAAGATGTTATGTAGGAATAGTGGCAGTTGGATGACATCTAGAAGGGAAAAGCACTGAAAGAGTTAAGCACAGCAAGGTGAAACTGCCTATTTCTGCTTTAGGGACTTATTCAAAGGACTGAAATGAGAGAGGGTAGATCTGCCATCATTATACTGGAAGAATAAAGAATGCTTTAAGGCTGGATACCTCAACTTTTGCAGAAACTTTTCCACCACCATCCCAAATCAGACTTCAAAGTGAGGGTTGACTGGGTTAGAAAATTAGCATTATTCTTCAGGGAACTATTTTTGATATACTGTCAATACAGGAGATTACTGTAAGTATGAAAAGTCATGTCACAGTGATTGGAATGTGATTTCCTTGAATTATGGAA
Organism: Colius striatus; assembly: GCF_028858725.1. Classification (NCBI taxonomy): domain Eukaryota; kingdom Metazoa; phylum Chordata; class Aves; order Coliiformes; family Coliidae; genus Colius; species Colius striatus. The sequence goes on from NC_084761.1 coordinate 64,231,943, forward strand.
GTCTGATAAACTGAAAGCTTCTTTATCATTATCCATCTCTTATTATGAGACTGGTTTAATAGAGTGTTACTCATACACATTTCTATAATATTCTTTGTTTAATACCTGCAAATAATAAGTATAATAAGCTTTCCCTCGATCCTTAAATCATGTTTCTTATTGTCAGTAAACTTCAGTGAAATTATTTGTAGGACCCAGCTGAACCTACATGGGGAATTGTTATTGCATGACAGTAGGTATTACAAAGATAATATGGACTTGTTAACCATAAATTAGAAGACTGCACATACCTTTTAACATCAAACTAGCCAGAGTGTGAAATGAGCCGTGAGAATGTCTGACAAGTGAAGGAAGTGTGGGGCACCTGTGGCGTTTTGTTCCTCTGCCGTAATTGATATTTGGGGGGAAGGGAGAAAAGAAGCTGAACAATTTATGGTATTCATTTGAAATATTATTGTTCTTAAGATTCTAGTTAATTAAACTGTTTTAGTGATTTACCCTTTGAGGTGCAGCAAGCTAGGAAAATTCCTGCATCTCCTAGCAAGCAACTGTTCTCTCTAACATTGCAGATTTTTTTCCCCCTTTCCAAAGAAGTGCTTTTCTTCCCCCCCAGGATTTAAATATTCCTCCCTCCCCCATCCAAGTAAGCTTATAGTTTAACAAGTTTATGACATCCTGTCATTATCAAACCATTAACATTTGTCAGTATTGTTTAGCACTTAAATGTACACCTTACTGTAAGTCTTCTGTCATATTCATCCCCACTCTTTCTCTCTACTACCTCTCACCCTCCCTACTTTACCTCAGGAAAGCTAAAAGGCTCTATCTATTCAGGGAACGTCAGAGGGGCAAGTGAGGAGGGAGTGAAGTGGAGATGCCTATAGCTACTCCTGAGGCAGGGCTGGGGACAGGGAGGGAAACAGCAACAGCGGTTTCCTCCCTTCACTTTCCCTGGCCCTCCTACCGATTGCAGCCACGCAGCAGCATCCTCAAATGTCAAATACTGCCTGCAGAGGTGAAAGGGAAGTTGCACAGAATCCACTAACACAGCTAATGAATGATGTATTGCAAGACACAGGATAGCTGAGACAAGTGAGACTGCAGGAGTTCTGATTAATTCTGCAGCAGTAGATGGAGATAATGCATGCCCATGTTCAATATCAACCCAGCAAGAGAGAACTGCAGAAGACTAACATCATACTTCTGTAATAGTTATGTGATAGTTGGTTCTGTTTTAACTAATTGATGATCGCTACATATTGGAAAGGTACATATCTTATGCAAAGTATCACGCACTTTGCAAACACATATAGAACTGAGGTCTACTTCCATAGCATGGGCTCAAACATTTAAACAGAGAATACTTTATCCTAAATGAAAGACAGTGAAGAGGTTTAGGTTCTGACTGCAAGAAAACAATCATGCAGATGATTACAATTAATATTTCCCGGTGTACAGATAACCTGTGTTCACTTGAGCAGGCATCTGCTTTGAGTTCTTTGCTCAGTCACATGTCTACTTTCCCTTTTACATGGTACCCAACAAGAGATACTGAGAAAGTAACTGTTCTGCAATATACTGAAGACTTTGTACTATTTTGTACAAAATCCCGTACAAAAGGTAGCAACTGCATATAAAGATGATGCAAACATAGAGGTTGCTGAGCTTGGTATACATCTGCAAAGCTACATGCCCTAATACAGAACAGCTGCACTAGGCCAGGCCAAGCCAGAAATTCATCTAGCCCAGCAGAAAAAGAAAATAACAACATGTATTAGGTTTTCACAGCAAAGTTTTGGTAGCAGGGTAGGGCTACAAGGTTGTCTTCTGTCAGAAGCTTCCCCTATGTCTGATGGGGCCAATCCCAACAGCTCCAAGATGGACCCACCACTGGCCAAGGCCAAGCCAATTAGTGATGGCAGCAGCACCTCTGGAATGATGCATTTGAGAAGGGAGGGGGGAAAAAAACCCTTGTGCAATGGCAACTGCAGCAAGAGAGAAGAGTGACAGTATGTGAGAGCAACAACTCTGCAGCCACCAAGGGCCATGGTACAGCCCACAGTGAGGCAGGCCCTGCCCCTTCAGCCATGGAGGCCACAGGAGAGCAGAGATCCACCTACAGCCTGGGGAGGACCCCACGTCAGAGCAGGAGGATGGCTAAAGAAGTCTGTGACCCCATGGGAAGCCTGAGCTGGAGCAGGCTCCTGGTAGGACCTGAATCTGGAAAACCATGGAGAGAGAAGAGCAGGACCGAGTTTGCTGCCAGTACTTGTGACCCCATGGGGGACCCACACTGGAGCAGTCTGTTCCTGAAAGATTGCTTGCCCCATGGAAGGGATCCACATTGGAGAAGTTTGTGAGGAACTGCAACCTGTGGGAAGGGCTCACACTGGAAAAGTTTGTGGAGGACTGTCTGTTTTAGGAGAGTCCCTGTGCTGGAGCAGGGGAAGTGTGAGGAGGCCTCCCCCTGAGAGGAAGCAGCAGCAGAGAACATCTATGATGAACTTACAGCTAACTCCCATCCCCATGCACTGCTCCGGGGGAGCAGGTAGAGAAATGAGGAGTAAAGCTGAGCCCCAGCAAGGAGAGGCAGAAGAGAGGGAGCTGTTTCTAAAATTTTATTTTATTTCTCATCATCCTGCTCTAATTTGATTTGCAATAGATTAAATTAACTTTTTTTGTAGAAGCAGAGTCTGCTTTGCCTGTGACAGTAATTGCTGAGTGATCTGCCTGCCTTTATTTTGACTCACAAACCTTTCATGTTTTCTCTTCCCAGTCCAGCTGAGGAAGGGAGAGTGGGCACCGGGTGCCCAGCCAACATCAACCCTCCACACAACATAGAATGGTAAGGGTTGGAAGGGACCTTTAGAGATCATCTAGTCCAACTCCCCTGCAGAAGCAGGGTCACCTAGATCAGGTCGCGTAGGAACAAGTCCAAAACATGATACGGATAGATTGATACTGTCTCTGTCCTACACTGTAAATATCCCTAACCCTGGACTTTAAGTCTACATTGTCATGTTTAAGTAGCCTTTGGTAGACCCTTCCCCCTAAAGCACACACTTGCTGCATCCAAAGCACCTGACAACAATAACTTCCTCAGTTTAATTTTGTCTCGCATCATTTTATCCCCTGTAATTATAAACTCATTGCTAGATCATTTTATCTACTAGTCCCTAGCTCTTAGTGAATTAGGAAGAATAGTGAATATCACCTGTCACTAAATGAACACAACCTCTTTGGACTACACCTAGAATATCTTTATACAGAGGTCTTTTCCATGCTAAAAGATCCCAGCTTATTACAATTATCAGATGAAAGAGTGGTGATCTCTCTTATGGTGATCCTACCTTCCCACTGTCAGGCTTCAAAGCAGTGTGCACACTATCGTTCTGTAAGGGAACTGATGTGAGAAAATAAATCTCTCCTCTTCCACACCACTCCCACCATGACTGTCACAGTTACGTTCCTGTTCACCATACACTTTAGAAGTTGGAAATTGGTGTACAGCGCCACCTTGTTGGCACGCTGCTATGTTGGTATCTGCATTTTGCCATTTTGGGAAAATAAGAACTGCAGCCTAAGAAATGAAATGGTAACAACAAAAAAGAATTCTCACAATAGTAGTCTGCTTGAACTCCAGTGTCTTCCACTGTGTGATATGATTTAAAAATGGGATTTTTTTTTTTTAATAGGAAGGATACACTCCCAAGTGGTTGTACAAATGAGTTTCCTGTAATATTCTGCCAGATGCACAGATGGTATGAGATTAGGAAAGTGTTCCTGGCACTAAGTGCATGATAATTTTCATAAAGTATAGGTTCAGTGGTTGGGAGTAATGCATCTGTATTCATGTGAAAACCCTTTATGCTATACCATATTATCATGCTTTCTCTTTACCCAATTATCACTTCTCTGCAGGACAACGATCACAGAATTTGCTGCTATTGTGGTAAAGGGAAAAATGGGGCATTGTGTCCTTCAAAGCATGCAAGTGAACTTCTCTGACCTGTATGTTCAGTTACATGAACCACAGTCCACAGGAACACCACTGATAGTAAGGTGCAGAAATATCTTTAACCTGGGGAGTTTCCCCACAAAGGCAGAATAAAATTAATATGGTTTCCATATAAATTAAAAGAAGCATTAAAAGTCTTTTTTGTCCATCTTTTTCCTACAAGACAAAATAAAGCAAACCTAGACTAATAGACAGCTACTTAGTTTTCTTTTTAAATCTCTGCTGACAGAAAAAGCACAGCATTACTAAGCAACCTGTTCCAATGAAGCACTGGAATAAGATCATATTTCCTAAGGCCATGTTCTTGTTCTCCCTTTTTGTCCTCCTTCCTTAAGCAATTGCACTTAGTGGTTAACTTCACAGAAGTTTTTCTCTTAGAAACAACATTCTTTTTGGTGTCATCCCTAAGAGGAAGTAGATGCTTCTTGTTGGTGCCACCATTAAATCACATTTAGTTTATGATTTGCTACAATTTTGAATTCTGATATGACATTTGTGTTCCTTGCAGCACACAGACATGTGTTTTGTCTTATGATGTGGAAAGGACAAGGACCCTTCCCAGCTCCTAGCACTTGTATGGAAGAAGATGGGAGCTGACAAGTGTTCACCTTCCTCTAATCCCTGCAGGATATGATGGAGAACATACAGGTATCCCTCCATCTAGCCCTGACAGAAAAGCCTTTGTCTTTCACCTCTACAAGTTGTTTTCTTTCAGAAATGTCTGATTGCTGAGCTCACAGCTGAACTCTTATTCCATCTCCACAAATGCAAGAAAGGCAAGCTTTTCCAGATTTCTGAATTAGAATCAAACTACGTTCAAATTGTGACAGGCTGGAAGTGCATCAGCTTGAGGATAAGGGAAAGGATATAGCTTGAGTACATATTTTTAGAAATACAGAGCTCAGTTCCTAAATACTGTACCCACATGAGGCATAGTGTATGTCAGAAGTAAAGGTGAGAAGCTTTGGCACTTTCTTAATTACAGAACAGTCACATCTCTTGGATTATTTTCTAGGGCACAGAAAACACTAGTGTGCTCAAATCATCTCACAGCTATCACACACAACATTTACCTTTCTCATCATCAGACTGTGTTCCACAAAACATAGCAAATGAACTGGCTTCTCAGACTTGTGCAGGAAAATACAGTTCTATCTCCAGCTGACCTGGGGTAGCCCAAGCTGCAAAGCCAGTCCTCACGGGGCTGAGGAGACCAGCTGCAATAAAACCAGTCGGAGCAGGGAACAGCTTTTATCATACACAGCATCCAGCAATAGTGCTGCATCACAGCCCTGAACTCCCAATGCATCAGGATCTTCTGACCCACTGTGGACTATGGAGCTACATTATTTGTGCAAGGCCAGGAAAAGTGGGCCAAGGAAAAGCTTGGGAGCTCCCATGATGAAAAGACAACAAAAGTCCTGGCTCCTTTGTCTTGTGTGATTTAGTTTTCTGTATCAGGGAACACCAGGACTGAAAACACAGTTGGAGCTTAGTAAACGGCCTGAACAACCAATAACAGTTAAAAAGATGTTGAAGTGTGATGGAAGGAAGATACTCAAGTTTAAGTAGAAGGATCTACAGTGTCAAGTACTGCAGAATGGCCTAGGACTGTCACAGTCCCCACTGCCAGTTGGAATAGGAATTGAGGGCAGAAATGAATGACTCTTGCAAATGAAACAGGAGCTATGGATGCATAATTTGGGAGTTTCCAGTAGCTCAGGGAAGATGCGGTAGCTGATAGAAAGCTAGGAGCTGCCTGAGAACTGCCTACTAACATTTCAACAGTAAAGGCAAGAAAGATTTACAGTCAGCTGGGCAAACTGGGATAAGAAGCTTTCTTTGAAACACAAATGCTCACAGAAACACTGCAAACTAAAGCACAAAAAGATCTTTGAAATGCTACATATATTAAGGATTAGATGATTAATATAGAAAACTTGAGACTCTGCACTGGCATCTGATACAGATAAAAAGTTGATTTATAAAGATGTATCTAGGGCCCTGAAGGCAAAAAAAAAAAATTCATTTGTATCACAAAGCAAAGAAATCCCAGTGGTTAGAATCTGGTATGAGAAGCAGTCAAGGAGGTGGGTTGTTGCAGGATTCAAAAGGCAGTTTGTATCTAAATACATCTTGAACTGTCTTTGACTGCCTTGCTTTACCTCATTCTTAAATGGGGATTGGGTTGAGGAAGGAGTTATTTGCGAGAGCTCAAAAAGTTTAAACTGAAAACACACTAATGGCACCAAACAGTAAAAGTAGTCTCCTGTTGCCTAGACACACATAGACTTGGCAAATCTAAGAAGGTGCATTAGCAGCACAGATTACAGCCATACACACAAACACTGCTCAGCTAGTATCATGCTTCAGGCAGGGAGTGGTAGTAGATGCTAGGGGAGAACAGAAGAACAGACTGAGCAGATAGCGCTATTTCACAGAATCACACTGAATCACAGATTCTGAAGGGTTGGAAGGGACCTCAGAAGATCATCTAGTCCAACCAGGAGCTTCCTAAATTCAGAGGTGATGTCTTTGCATTCAATAGACCACTGTTCTTTCATCATGCTCAGTTACAAAAATCTTCTCATCTCAGGGCAAGTAGTCTACAAAAGACTCTTGCCAGTGAAATTGCTTGTGGCAAAAGCTGGTCCCTTCCCCCATTTTTTTAAATCAGCACCTAAGTAAGTTTTTCTGCTTGTACAGACTACTCCCTTTTGAGGGAGTAAAATAGATTAGAAAATAAGACATAATAGAAAGGTTTTCTAGTTCAAATGTCCTAGCAAGCCTATCCTAGCCTTTAGAAAAATAGCCAGATGACAGAAATATGTATTTAATGGTGCCCACAGAAATTAAACATTTGAATATAAACACACATATTCCTTATGGTATTTCATTTATTAAAAAAGAAAAAAGGTGCCGAGATGTTCCAAATTTCATTTTCTGTGAATCAAACCTTATGCTTTACTTAAAGAAACTGAATGCTGTTCCCTGTAGCCTCATCTCATCTATCCTTAAAGCATAATACTTACACTACAAACTATTTCTTGAGGTTCTGGAATAACTGAGCCTTTACACCTTCTTTTTGTTTTGTTATGTGCAAACTAAACACCAATTCCCTCCAGGCAAAAATCAGACTTACTGGTTCTATGGAAGTGACAAGAACCTCAAAGGTAGCATAAAGTTATTGTACAACAGTAATTGAAACCATAAAATCAGTTTTAATGCATTGAAATAAGAAGACAAATCCCTCAAAAGCATGAGCAAATAGAGCTTTACACGAGTGGCCAAGAGTAGACTTGAGCTCAAGTTTAGATCGCCCGACGAACTGGACTACTAACAAATAATCACAACAACTCACAGCTTCATAACACTCTGGATTCAGTGGCTACATTTTCTGTAGTTGTTTTTCCTCAGCTATAAAATGGGATTCAGAGCAGAAAAAACTATTGCACATCTAAGATGGTCAGAAAGAACAAAACAGATACAGTGTAAGAAATTTGTACAAGAAGTAATCTAATTCTGCATATTTATAAGGCAAATCATTTCACTTTCAAAAGAAAAAAAGTCTATATTGGACGAACATTTTAGTACACAGCACATTTAGGAGTAAGTCTAGCAGTGTCAGTATTCTGATGAGGAAAGTGGTCCTAAGGGTTGATACATCTTACAACTATAGGAGAATTGATAGTAGAAGAGAATCCTTTGATGTTTTATTTAAAAGTTTTGCTCAATAATTCAATAAAGAGATCCATTATAAATCAGGAAAGAGTAAGAACGTGTTGTGAGTATAATCCAGTAATGAATAAAAAACAAACCAATACGAGAACAGCAAGTATTTGTGATTTAGAAAGCATATAATTCACTGTTTAACTCTATCAAATTAAGCTGCCTGGGGTATAAACCTGCATAGATCTAAACAGGAACCCTACTGTAACTCCCTCATCCTGTGAGAGTGAGCAGACGAAAATTACACAGCAGCTCCAATGTTTTTATTAACAGAAGCGCAACAGTCTTGCTTTTTGATCAACTATGGACGCTGGACTTTTTCAGGATTCCAGGTGAGGCAAACATAAAAATGAAAAGCTGTATGTGTTTTGTTCCTTACATCTTTCCCTCTCATCCCTGAACAAGTACTGTCAGGTCAGGTAGATACCCCAATGCCTATTAGTTAATCAAAATGCTGTTGCACACAAATCTCAAGAACAAGATTAAAAAGATGTGTAGATGAGGTGCTGAGGGACATGATTTAGTGGTAGACATGGCAGTGTCTGGTTAACAGTTGGCCTCAGTGACCTTAAAGGTCTTTTCCAACCCAAGGGATTCTATAATTCAACAGGATTCACCCCAAAGCAAGGATTTACCTTTACTTCATAGGAAGATACGTTGCCGTAGTGCTCCCAAGTGTCAGAAAGAACATGTGGCACAAGAGGACTGGATTTCTAGAGTTTCTGGTGGACACACCTTCATGGACACCTCATTTCCCTCGTTTTCCCTTCAAGCTGCCTATATTTAGTCTTACATACAGATGACTAAAAATACTGATTTCTTACATTCCCACACGTCTTGCTATTCTCCATTTTCCAGCAGGAGCAACAAAATTATTTTACATAACCTCAGAAGGAATCTGCTAACAGCAAGGAAGCAAAACCAAATTAGGAATTGCATTTCAGCAACAAGTCTTCCATCAAAACACAGCAAATATGGAAATTTCCAACAACTCAGCATGTTGCTACGTTGCCATTTGCCCATAAATTCCAATAATGCATAGCTCTGGGATCCCATTAGCATCCTAGAGAGTAAATAACAAGTAAGCTATAAATCTCAAGCTCTATAATCACAGTCAGGGCTACCTATCCCCAATCTTTGAATCAAAAAAATATGGTTTTAAAATTGCATTAGCTATTTTTATTTTGGTTTGTGCCAAAATAAGCAATTTGGAGCGGAATGACACCTATTATCAATTTCAGCTGTGACCCTGTCATCTATCATCAGCCACTCTCTCCAAGCAAGACATCCAGATAGGTTAAAAAGACACCCCCCCCTTCCTTTTTTTTTTTTTTTTAATCTTGACTTCAAGATCTGTTATTACAGCAGTAACATCACAACTAGATGTAGAAGGCTAAGCACTTTGTGCTTCCTGCCTTCCCAGGAAGTAATATTTCTATCACTTGTTATTCTGTGCCCACTCCTGCCCCTCTCCTCACCAACACCTATTGTATGCCAAAATAATCCTGACTATCCCTTCAGAATACATCATAATTTCTCCTAGATGCTCCTCTGTAGGTATTGATTAAAATAATAATAATAATAGTCATCTTTCTTCGTGACCCAGGTGCCACTGAGGCACCCAAGGTCGATATGAATACAAGGCAGATCTTAGCAGTTCATGAGAGCGGCAACATTTGCAAGGAAACGAGATCTTGCTTTAATCAATCTCCTGCTACTTTATATTCCTAATCTGAAGGCAAATGCCACTAGGTTGATATGCCTTCAGGTAAAGAATAGCTGCCTTCATTTTATCCTCCTAACAGGATTGTGAAAAAAAATCAATTTTAAAAAAATCCATGTCTCTAAAAGATTACTTAGGAACAAGCTCTGAAAATTATATAAACCTTCCCCATGCTATGATGTCAGGCGTAACTGGAAAGCCAGAAGAAATGGGAAACATAAGCCTGAAGAACTAAATGCAAGTGAAGCAGAACTAAACCCATCTCCCCTTAAGCCTCTGTTCTAGTTCTCTTTCTCAGTTTTGGAAAGCTGTGGTAGAACTCTGTGCCTTTACAGACATCCCATAAGTATTCAAATGTAAAACTTCTCAGACTGTGTAACAAGGCACGGGCTTATATATATGGCAATGGAAATTAGAATTTGCTATATTTGCCCTTACTTAAATTCTTGAAAGCCAGATCTGGCAGTCATCAAAATTATGTTAGGAGCTCAACATTGAAAAGGGGTGTGTCATAAAAGCTTATTTTATCTGTAAAGTAGAGATTTTATGCCTATGCTGCTATTGTCTCTAGGTATTCACTTTCAAGAAGGTTAGAATCATTTCCTATACCATAAACTAGCCCTGAATTGCCAGATTAACCTCTTTAAGTAAGGCTTGGGTTTTTTAAACAAATCACATAAAAAGGTATTCACGTACACAGTGTTTTCTGTTGCTTTGTGTACTGATATCCTTTAGCAGGAATACAACTTTTAAATAAGCAAAACGTGGAAGTGTGTCTCTGCAAAACCATGATCAAATAGTATTAAAGTGATGAGTAACAGTTCTGGACAGATTCCCCACAAATATAGTTTTCTCTCCACTTAAATGAGAGACATTTAGAGGGTTATTTCCAGACACAGTTTATGTGTGTTCATAAAGCAAACCAATCAGTTACACACCTCAGAGAAAGTTACAACAGGCTATTGATTAACATCATACCTACCTCTCTTACATCACAACTTCTCTTAGGTTACGACCTGAGCTGACAGTGTTTTCAAAGACTAAGTTTTCAATTAAATGCCACTCAAGTTCCTCAGCGTCTGAGAGACTGACTCCTAAACGTCCTTATTACACAGCTTACAAACATTTTAACACTGGTGCAATAATGTACAAGTTGATTGTATTGCTCTAACATAAGAAAGGGCATATGGTTCCTGTCAGACTATTCTGTTTATTTCATTCTTACAGCTGTTGCTGAGGCAAATAGAAATTTGAAGTAGACCTCTCAGAACTTTAATTGCTGTCTGTATGCATAGCTATTTATGCTAAAAGCTTTCATTTAAACAAATACCTTAGTGCAGTCAGCACAACGCAAAAGCAATTGAGAGTCATTCACCATTTGTTTTTCCTTTCATTATAGGACTACTCAGTGATCCTAGGCACAAATGGAGCAGTGCTGCGAGACAGCTACGACAGCATAGAAAATGTTAGTGCCTGGTCCTGAAGGACTTTCAGTCAAAAAAAGATTAAAACCTTCTGTAATAGTTTCCCTGCAGGCCTGATGAAAAAGCCACATTTAATATTATTGCAAAAGTTCACCGAGGCTCCAATCCGTGCACAATAAAACTAGTTGCTGTGCTAAGTAACAACACTTGCCTCAACTTTTCTTTCTCTGCTCTAAAATTGGGTCCCCATTCTTACAGGAGCACAGCCCACGATCAGATGGGCAGCCTGAGGCTACTTGAAGAAAACATTCATTCTCCTCAGCTATCTGACAGCTTTTAAACAAATAGTTGTTTAAAACTGCTTTCAGTTTTGGAACATTATAAATGGTCTCAGTAAAAACAGATCTGTAAGGCACAGAAGGCTGCTGGCAATGAGAAACAAGTTGAATCAATGAAATTTACTCCCTCCCCATCTGATGAAAGCTAACATGGCTCTTCAGACTGTAGCAAATACATGCAAAGGTGTCCTATTCCACAAAATATTTATTTCCTCACACCTGGAGAGATTATAGCATTGCCCCTTTCCCTACCATCAAACAAAAGCAGCACAGGTAGTATGGGCAGAGTAGATTCATGCCTGGAGTAGCAGCTTATGGAATCCTGCAATTTCATCCAGATTTATGCCTCCAGTTTTTATCATCAAACACAGCAATGCCTGAACATGCAGAAAGCCTAATTCAATTGTTCTGGCAAACACAAATCACTTGACTGTATGGGCTGTAACCTTGTGACCTAGTGCTAGACCCACAGAACATGAATGCCTTCCAAAACGAAGCTGTACATGCACAATGGGCTCAGACAGAAATTGTTGCTCTACAGTTCACATATTACATTTAACCAGGGTAAAGCCTGCTTGCTATTGGTCCCAACACCTCTCTACGGGGACATTTGGAAACACAGAGGGCTTTCACAGCTTGATGTATAATACAAACAAGTTTCTAGGATAGAAGGATCTTACAAATTTCAGCGTGTCCAGCAAGATTCCAGGTGCACTTGTCATTAGCTAATACCTAGCAAGCAAATAAATCCTACGAAAACACATCTGTGCCCAGACAGTAGGATGAATAACCAGGAGGAATCAGTGTACTTCACATTTCTATTAGTAATGTATTATCTTGCTGTAAATATTAACTTTGCTGTCGTTTAGACAGATAAATGCAAATTAACAGAAAGCTTATGGGAACATAAAGAACCTATGCTCCTAATGATCTTCTTAATATTACCTCTCAGCATACCAGTGGGAATTAGACATGCATTGTGGGATATTACTTCTAGTGCCATTAGAGCCTTAAGACACACAGATAAAAGTATAAGATGACATAAGTATGCAAAAGGAAGATTTTAGTGATTTAATAACTTCTTAATCATAGAAGTGTTTCTAATACAATTGTTTCCAGCATGTAATTTAAATTGAAAGTTAATGTTTAATGGGAATAGATGTAATGAACCAGTTTTAGTAGGATTTCTTATTAGAATACCTCAGTTTTGCCAATTAGCAGAAGCTAAGATTATAATATTATACACTGCCATGGCAGAAGACGAAAGCTCTGAGCAACAATAGCACTGCTTCTTTATTCAGCTCTGTTTTGTGATAGAAACCAAACATAATTTCTAATACATGCTACTTAAAAGGGTTGAGGGTAAAGAAAGGAAACTCACATTTATAAGTCAATAAAGGAAAAGCAGCCAAGAACCTTTATATCGTGACCCAAAACATGTATCATAGCTACAAAGAGACCATTTTGGTTTTGCAAAAGAGACAATTGCTCAAGACAAGATTGGGATAGATCTCTAAATAAATTAAATGCTTCACCTTTAGGCAAAGTAACTTCTAAATGGAAACAGAACAATAAAGCTACACCAAATAATGTGTAAGTTCAAAATGGTAACCCCAGATTTCCTGCATTTAGACCTGTCCTGTGTGAGAGTTTTGCTAGAAGATTGAGATCTTACACCACCCTAATATGACGCAAAGCATGCTCTGTGTCACCAGCAGTAAAAATCATGGCTACGGAAGGGCCTCGGGTAACCTATAGATTTCCTCACAATTCCATTATAGATACAACTTTTATCTTAAGACATAAAATCTTGCTTTATTTGGGTCTCTTCTTGAGAGTTGAAGCTAGTTAAAACTCTGAAAGAAAAAAAAAAACCAAAAGGAAAAGGCTTCTTTGCTTGCTTCAACCGATGGGGTATACAGGGGGATATACTACTGGTTCTTTTAAGTCACAAACTCCAGATTCAAGTAGGCCTAAGTAGCAAACAAATCCTACAGTCAAAAAGTCCCAGTGGTAAAGACCAATCTGTCAGCCACACTGCCTGTACCTCTTTTGGAAAGCAAGCTTTTAAAAGCCTCCATCTCAGGCGTTAGAAAGAAATACATAAGCACTTGTTCAATACACCTGGGTGTTGTCATACATTCACATAAAGGGACAGACAGGACATTGTTTATGACTGCCAGGAAACAACTGGAAAAAGCACTGTCACAGAAACATGAATACCAAAGCCATGCAGCATCCACTGCCCTGACATAGAATCTTAAGTGTTGAAAGGGACCTCGAAAGATCATCTAGTCCAACCTCCCTGCCAGAGCAGGACCATCTAGAGTAGGTCACACAGGAACTCGTCCAGGTGGGTTTTGAGTGTCTCCATAGAAAGAGACTCCACAGCCCATCTGGGCAGCCTGTTCCCGTGCTGCATCACCCTCACAGTGAAGACATTTTTCCTTGTGTTTCTTTGGAACCTCTTATATTCCAGCTTACACCCATTGTCCTTTGTCCTATCATTAGATATCACTGAGAAGAGCCTGGCTCCATCCTTCTGACACCTACCTTTTACATATTTGTAAACATTAATGAGATCACCCCTCAGTTTCCTCCAAGCTGAAGAGCCCCAATTCCCTCAGCCTTTCATGATAAGGGAGATGCTCCAGTCCCTTCATCTTTGTGGCCCTGCACTGAACTGTCTCCAGCAGCTCCCTGTCCTTCTGGAACTGAGGGGCTCAGAACTTAAAATATTCCAGATGTGGTCTCACGAGGGCAGAGTAGAGGGAGAGGAGAACCTCTCTCGACCTACTGCCCACAGCCCTTCTAATACACCCCAGGATGCCGTTGGCCTTCTTGGCCATGAGGGCACGTTGCTGGCTCACGCTGATCCTGCTGTCCACCATTAACCCCAGGTTCCTTTCCCCTACACTACTCTCTAACAGTTCATTTCCCAACCTGTACTGGTACATGGGGTTATTCTTTCCCAGATGCAAGACTCTACACTTGCCCTTGTTGAATTTCATTAGATTTCTCCCTACCCAACTCTCCAGCCTGTCCAGGTCTCATTGAATGGCAGCACAGCCTTCTGGTTTGTCACCCACTCCCTCCAGTTCAGTATCATCAGCAAACATGCTGACAGTGCCCTCTGTTCCCTAATCAAGATCATTAACAAATATATTGAACAGCACCAGTCCCAGCACCAACCCCAGAGGGACTCCACTAGATACAGGCCTCCAATTAGACCCTGCCCCACTGATCACAACTCTCTGCCTTCTTCCCTTCAACTAGTTAACAATCCACCTCTCTACCTGATCATCCATCCCATACTTTCCTCAGTTTTGCTGTGAGGATGATGTGGGAAGACAGTGTCAAATGCTTTACCGAAATCAAGATAAACCACATCCACTGCACTACCACCATCTGATTACATCTTTATGAAAAGCTATCAGGTTGGTCAAACATTACTTCCCTTTGGTAGTATCATATTGGCTGCTCCTAATGACCTTCTTGTCCTTCAAATGCCTGGAGACAGCACCCAGGATAAGTTATTCCATCACCTTTCCAGGGATGGAGGTGAGGCTGACTGGTCTGTAGTTACCCAGCTCCTCCTTCTTGCCCTGTTTGAAGACTAGAGTGACATTTACTCTCCTCCAGCCCTCAGGCACCTCTCCTGTTCTCCATGACTTACTGAACATGATGGAGAGTGGTTTAGCAACGACTTCCGCCAGCTCACTCAGAACCTGCAAGTACATCGCATCCGGGCCCATGGATTTATGTACATCCAGATTGCTCAACTGATTCTCAACACAGTCCTCAGCAACCAAACAAAACCCCTTTAACCTGACTTCCTCGGGAGTCTGGGGCTCCTGAGGACAGTCTCCAGCAGTACAGACAGAGGCAAAGAAGGCAATCAGTAACTCTGCCTTTTCTGTATCCTCTGCCACCAGGGCACTTGCCTCATTCAGCAATGGGCCTACATTGCTTCTAGTGTTAGTTTTGTCTGCAATGTATAAGCATACATAGATCCTACTACATCTTTTTTTTTAGGGAGGTAAAAGGTTAATTTGTGGGGTAAACCATCAAACATATCAGCCTCTTTCCAAGGAACCACATAACAATCTCCTTTGTTCAATCTAATCACCGTCTGCAAACAACACTTTTCCACATCAGTGCTGCTGTACAAATCTCCCTGGACTGTGCCAACTGGAGCCCCAGTTGGGATTTAAGCATGAGCACCACACCAGAAAAAGCGCTGCCTTCAGGGTGCTCAGCAAGGCCTTACTGCAGCACTTTCCCTCACAGGGGAGCACAGCTTTGTCAGCTCTCTCATCCTTTGTTGAACACCAGCTCAGAGCAAGCAGGCCTGGCCCTCGCACAGCACAGCTCACTGCAGAGCTTCCACTTCATCCAGCCTTCCCTCACTCAGAGGACAGACCAAAAAAAAAGTTTGGGCTCCCACCTGGATTCCTCCAGCTCTGTCTCCTCTTACAGTTCACACAGATCTTGTGATTTTCTTGTAGCCAAGCACCATCACTATAGTGAGTTATTTTCTTCTTGTAGGTCTTTCTGGCCCACCTGCCCTGCATCAGCCACAAATTCCTCAGACCCTCAGGCACAGCTGAGGGATAATTAGGTACTTGGGCTCCATTAAGCCTCCTTCCTTTTCAGTCAGTTTTATACCTCTGCATTGGGTTTGTCCTACAACTTTCCATTCTTATGGTGAAAAGAGGGTAGACTTCAACCCTTGCTGTGTGTAAAAAAGACATTCAGAAGCTTTTGGCTTGCTTTTTGCTCAGAACAAGGCAGGAAACAGGCTGCTTTCTACCATTAAAAAGATCTGCAGCAGTTTCAGGAAAATGTTTTGTTTGGCTTTGAAATGGACCTGTATGCTTTAATGACCTAGAGGAGTGAAATGAGTCAGACCTGCTCACTCCAGAAGAATAAACAGTTTTGGTTGTTTAGCTGAGATCAAAGTGGCTCTATTTAAACTGAGTTTGACCTCTAACTCTTAGATTTCGAATGAATGTTGCTTGGGTACACTCACACATGTGTACTCGTTCCATTTACACCGGAGAAGTTTCCAGTGAGCTGGTGTATATGTTCTTGTTGAAACTGTTATCAAAGGAGCACTTTCTACAAACAAACAAAAAATTCAGCCCATTTCCCTCCTCCACAAAACATGGAGAATTTTGCCTTTAATGCATCAAAGCTGAACACAAAGTACTCTCTCCACAGTGCTTCATCAGGAACAGCAGTGAGGAGCTGCTCTTCAGCCCAATGTGACAGTACACAACTGAGTGGCCTAATTTTCAATTTTTGCATGTAAATAGAGTAAACTTTACAGTCTGATGGCTAGATCTGCACAAGGGAAGGTACATGGATTTTAGTCCTCGTTTTGGCAACTATCCTACAGCAATTTTTCATAAGAACCAGCACCTCCCTACCTTCCATTTCTTTGGGAGTGTGCTCACCAGCATGCGACACACTCATGCTTCCCGATCCAAAGCATGTTTAATTATTCCATGCAAAACTTCACTAAAGGGAATTCAGTAAGCAGAACACTAGAATGCTTTACAGCCTGGCAATTAGAACATGGCCTTTTGAATTCCTGCAAGCAGTGAATGAAATGCATTGTGTACCCACCGTCCATATGAATGCTCTAATGATTACCCCTTGGATAAACAAGTGGAGGGTACAAGCCATTCTTGCCTTTTTACCATCTCTAGACCACTCATTTCTCCTTCTGGGCAGGTATCTGGTTTACACAGTTGAGTATGAATCAGGCACTCATAGGTTGTTTTATTAAGTGCTATGGCTGTTTTCCCAGGCATATAGAGTACCCCTTTCTCCATATTTCCTCTCCTAAAAAGTACTACCCCCTATTCCTGAGATAGCTGTGTTTTGCATGGAGCCTGTGCTCATTAAGTCCAGAATGATGGCTGGATTAATTTCCATCTGTGAAGGAGATACCTCATCTTTGAACCCCAATGGAACTACATAGATGAGAGAGGCACTTCTGGGTATGGCACATTGCTGTGTGGGAACTTTATTATCAGAGATGCAGGCACCTGTGAATTACAGACTCTTCAATGCAAAGTTGCAACAGACTGAATTTTAACCCCACATATCTAAATATTTAATTTTAACCTCATATCTAAATACCAGTTAATACCATTTGTGGATCTAACCCTTAGGCACTTTTTGAAAAAAAATCATAATCTCAGCAGGCATTTTTCTCTTCTTGTTACTTTTCTTTTTCCCATCTAACGTGGGAATTAAAAGAGCCAGCCAGTTTACAACACCGCTACAAACCACAGTTTGGAAGTGAAAAAGACAGAAGGTCCATTTGCTTAATATCTACCCCACTCAAATGAATCTCAAGTTTGTTGGGCATTTATCCTTAAAGCACACTTGACAATGGGCCAACACAATTCTGAAATACTCAAAGGCAAAACTGTTAGGGGATAACCGGTTTTGGTATGTGCACAGTGTGCCTTGTATTGTAGGCCCAATACAAACCCCTTTTCTGTGCTAAAAGACAGGAGGGCTCTGGAATTGTACTGGTCATTACTGAGAAGTCTTGCTCTGTATGACAACATAAGCTAGTAAATGTATCATGAAGCCCTATCAATACATTACAGAGCAAGATAAAATAAAAAACATCAAGATACCTCTTTAAAAAAAATGCACAATTTAAATTCATAGGATAGCTCCTTCCCAGATACTTAAAATATGGGCTAAATGCGAGTTTCAAATCTGTGCAGCAGGTTCCTTCACTAACATTTGGCTCTCAATAAAGAGATTACTGTAGGATTAAGCCTTACTTTGGGAGATAGAGAAGAAACAAATCTCTAATTATCTCCACTCTTGTACTCTGGCCATGATTTATTTTTCTTTGGGGAAAAATAAGCTTTATATTGTCTAAACTTTAATGTGTGTATTCTTTCATTTAGTTTTAATATATTTTAAAGTATTAATAAGGTAACTTGTAACTTTTATTTCCTAGTAGTTACACGTACTCTTTCATAGGAATATTTTTTGGTAATTGTTCTTGCAGCATATACACATGTTCATGCTAAAAAGCCCTCTTCTAATTATTTTACTCTATAACCTGAAATTCCCTTTTATTTACAACCTAAACCGCTTGAACTACTCCAGGGGAAGGAATTTTTAATTCACAATGAAACAGTTGACTTTTTGTTACTATTTAACTAAACTATTGACAAATATTTGCAAAGCAAAGTCTCTTTGTTAATGACTAAACACCATCAAGAACAGAAATAACCTTTCTCATTTAGGGAGGAATGCCATCCAAGGGGTAAAATTTACTATCTTATTCTTCCTCCTAGGGGTAAGGTTGTAAGTTGGAAGAAAAACAACTTAGCAAAAAAGAAAAGACATTTTGATCCAGAAGAATAAAATCATGTCTGTGCTGAGTGAAGAGGGAAGGAAATTGAAGGACCTGCTTTCTAATAACAAGAGAAGATATGATTCAGTACGTGAGTCTGAAGGGAAGAAGTGGCTAATGGTAGGCAGGAATTGCAGTTTAAAGTAACTTTAGAGAAGTCTGTGGTGTTGATAAATTTGGTGAAGAGGAAACAGAAAGATGAATACAGAGAAGAAAAGATGTATCGAAATGAGGGAGACTGACAAGACATTATAGGAAGGTACAAGAACGTGTGAGAGATAAACATGGATAAGAGGGAAAATGAGGATAAGTAGTGATGTTGCTCATGCAGAAGAAATGAAAATCACCAGGAAAATTCACTAAGTTAAAGAAACAGGAGCTAGAAAATGGAAAAAAAAGCATGCAAAATGAAGAAAACCTTGTTATCTGTCACTTTTTCACTTGTACTAATTCTAATCTAAATTACACACACTTTTAAAAAAAAAAATATTTAGAGGAAATCGGGAAAGCTCTGCAAAATGGCTTTTTCCCCTGAAAAATGAAGTGTTCAAATCACAGTTTTCCTGAAATGTTTCTGTTCTGCTAGGAAAAGTAGAACAAAGTATGTTATTCTGAGATAAACTGGATTGATATTAAGTTTGCCTAACGAATCAAAATCCCTCATTTGGGGTTAATCTGTAACTAAACTTTTCCTGGGTGACTTGTTGTAGGGTTTCAGGGGAGTTATTGTTCAACTACCACATTTGATTCTATGGATTAACTTTCCCAAGAAGGATTGCAGCTTCCCATCTGCCAAAACTGTTACATTATACACTGCTTGCAGGAAAACCGGTACGTGACAGGAGCCGTCACCGAAGCAGATACCTAGTCTAGAGATGAAAATGAGAATAAGGCATAGAACTGTTTCTTTCATGGAGCCTCCCCCTTCCCACTTGCTTCCAGACTGCAGCCTTATTATGGTTCTCTATTTCCTAGCCTCACCTCCTCTCACACCCAAAGATATCTCTTCTACACTCCATGTTGTTACCACTACTACCACATCTCTTTCCACATTACTGTCACCTTCTCTCTGCCTCCATCCTTACTTACTAGACACTGTCTAGTACAAAGACTAGTATGTCTGCTATGAAAAATAATATGCTAGCCTTGGGATTTCAGGCCCATCAGCCTGTCCAGGACTCCTAATTTTCAAATCACTGTCACTCAGACCCTTTTCATGCTCCCAGAAAACAAGCCTCTCAGCCAATGCTAGTTAAAGGGTTGATGGAGAATGTGAGTGTGTTTGTAAAACACAAAGTCCTTGGTGTGTGCTGGCACAAAGCACATATTTATAGCACAATACATATTTATAGGTTAAAAAACCTCAGTACCAACAAAGAACTTCAAGCATTAAAAAAAACAGAACATTTTTCAATTATGTGTTGTGATGTATATGCCCAGGGGTGTAACATGTATGTGCATGATAGGTGTGTTGATGGAAAGAAATGTTTTTAGCTCCTGCTGATTTTTTCCTTACCCCTAGGACTTGTTATAGAGGAAAATAGGTTTAAAAAAATCTGCTACAAAAAATAAAGGAAGATAGTTGCATTTAAGGCATACAAAAGAAATTTAGTCTTGGATCACAGTTCAACTAGATTTCCTTTGGCTTTTTTAAAGACAGCAACTTTGTATATTTTACAAACTAAAGACATTTATATGCAAAATTGACTATTATGTCAATTTTTATGCAAGACATTTTAGCCTTTCCTTCTGGAATCAGCTAACCTCACTGATTAGCCACACAGGAAAAAATCTTTTCAAAGCTTCCCTCCAAAGCACATTTGTGTCTGGATTATGAGAGACCTAAAGGATGAGCCAGTCAAATGTTCTCCAAATCCTGAGTAAATCGCCTTTGTGTTGGAGAGGAGTTGTCTTCCACCCCCACAAAGGAAATTCAAAGGTGTGAGTTACTCAATGTACTTGTATTTTTCAACAGAAATAACAGATGTTCTCAAGTTTCTCCAAGCTGTGACTCCAACTGTTATGCTGAAAAAAGTCACGACCCAGCTCCTACAAACATATTAAAACCGATTTTATTTCACTTTACATTTTATTAGCCAGTTGCTCTGTCTATTTATACCATTAAACATGATGCTTTCAACGACAAAGGGACTCATCACACACTAATTGAAACCGATGTCAGCACTCCAACTGTGTGCCAGAGTCCTTCACAAACATTGGCAAGTGTAGTCAATGAACTCACATTTTAAAAAGTCCAGTCTTTGCATAATCTCTAGTGTACTGTGGTATTCAGAATATCAAAATAATGGGCACGGAAACCAAAGCAGTTTGTCAAGGATCGGTCCCTTTCTAGTTACACCCCAAAACTAATAGTTAGGCCTGTCTTCTCTGTTTTATAAAAGAGATATTATTAGATGCCAGCTTGAATAAAGCACATATGAATCAGTGATGCAGCCATGGTATAAAGTTCATGAATTGCTAATTTATTGTGGGGCAGGACTAAATCAAGCTCATAGTGAGTAAGCGTACCTTTAAAAACACACACCCATCATATGGATGTGCTGTTTAGTCCACCTTGTCCCCTACCTGTGAGCTTGACAAGAGGTAGCACATGGTGTGCAGTATTTGAATCAGGCATAAATCAACTGGTCATCTAGCATACCTTAGGGAAACGGAAACAGCTGAGCTCCTTCCAAAACCTTTTCACCATGGGAGCTCCCATGTGAGTTTCTCTCTGCCCACCTGGCAATATTTGCAAAACTCACAGGATTCCAAGTGGTTTTTTTGATACTCAAAAACAATTTTTGTCTCAAATTTGGCAGAAATTGATTCATAGAGTCAAAATTTGCTATGGAAAGATTGATAGACAAAGAGTGTGAAACCAGGTAAAAATAGTATTGCACAAAATTAATGCAGCCCATTCTGACTACATTAAAACTGCTTGATGATAGACCCTAGAAAGTCATTACCATAGTGAAATCATTGACTAGTACTGTGTTAACTCTGTGGAGCTCTGCAAACAAAGATTTTCTTTCAGTTTGTCAGTGACCTCAGGAAATAATATCTTTCTCTTCAGGATTTATGGGCTGAAATACTAAAAGAGTTTATAATCCAAGTCAGAGAAATCTATTACAGTAAAGCCTTCACTTAAAACCTCTGTTGATAGCACTAGTCACTTGTTACAGCCTATTCCTAATCCCAAGAAACTTTCTTAAGCACAATACAGGTTGCACTTAATTACTTTAGGAGATATGAGATGATTATAAGCCACTAAACAGTATATTTAATTTTGTCTCTCCCACAGCAAATTGCACAATTTTTAGTCCAATAAAGCCAGATAAAGAACACTTGTCTTCTTATGCCATACTCTCAATCAAAATATACTTTTGGAGAAAACAAAATGTTTTGATTGCTGACAATTGAACTGGTTTGATATAAAATAGTTTCTCCAGTGCCATGTTTCCCACATACCAAATACTCAGAGTCCCAGCTCCCTAAACATTCGTAGATATAAAGATATGAATGAGTGGCCTTTAAGACTTTTTCACACAGTGGAGGAGAGAGCCTTCCTTACCTGGGTGGTTTTGTCAATGTATGGTTTATTCATGTAGAATGTACATTATTTGAACGACTTAAGTCAAAGACCTGTTTACTGTGTACCTGCTAGAAGCAATACTTAACATCCAGATGATTAATAGGGCTTGCAGCTTGGGAATCAAGCCTTCCTGAATGCTAAAGAGTCAAATATCTAGCAGTATTTATTGGGTGTATAATCCACCTTTTAAAAGCATAAATATTCAGGAACTTCATAGGCTGTCACCTTAATTGGCCAAACTACTAGACAAATAAGGAGATAGTTTAATATCAGTGCTTTTTGTTCCAGAATGCTAAAAAAGAAAAGTTGCCTTTGTTGCCTGCATGGAAAAACTCCAAAGAAACCTCCTGAGAATTGTGGTGAGAATTGTACTGAAATCACGGAGATGAAACTTGGCATAACTTGGTATCAGTGAATGGCATCAGGGACTGCTGGCCATCCCAGGGGGACCGAAGCCCTCTACTCTCAATTGACACATGTGTTCACACTACTGACGCTCTGGAACCACTGACTGCTTTGAAAATAGCTTTCACCTGTTCACTACTCAGTCCATAGATTCTCTTGCAATCAGGCCAGCAGCATGCAGATGATAGCTGGGCATTTTTTAAAGGTATATATAACCACTGTCAACCAGATTGGCATACCCTGCCCTGGGGTTATTTTAAAACAGCAGCTCATGAGCTTTATTTCACAGTTGCATCCCTAATTCGTATGTGTTTTATTCAAGTAGGAATCTGATAATACTTCTTTTATAAAACAGAGATGACACAACTACCTTTTAGCTTTGATGTGTAACTAGAAAAGGACAGACCTTTGACAAACTGCTTTGGCTCTGGTACCCATTGTTTGGTATTCTGAATATTTCAAGATGTTAGAGATTATGCAAAGAGCGAACCTGTTTAACCTAGAGACACTATGAGGTAATAGTCATGGAAAACACAGAAAGGAGGCAGGCTTTTGGAGGGGAGCTGTGATACATCAACCAACCATATAGAAAGACAGGTTTAATTTGTTTGCTTCCCATACATCTCTTTCATGTAGGCTGCCACACAGCATAAAACAAATGCCCTACATAAACCATGTAGTGTCAATAAAGTCCTCTTTAGCAAATGCACTTGTAATCTTGCCAGAGAACAATATCAAAGTTGTTTGACAAGGCTTGTTTTTCCTGAATAAAATAGGCACTTTATGGGTATGAATTAAAATGTGATATTCTAGATGCTAAATATGGATCTCACAGTTCTCTAGCTTTCTGTCCACCTCTCATCAATGTCTTAAGTCTCTTAAGAATCTTAAATTGCCTACCTTGATTATCAGCCTAAATTCTGCTCCAGTCTCATCACTTCCAATTGTTTTTTGGAAGGTATATCTTACAACAGAATATTCACCTCACCTACACGAGATGATAAAATAACAGGATTTCCAAAAGCAAAAACAATGCCATTTTATATGAGCTCTCCATAAACCAAAATTGTGCAAAACTACATGTAACCCCATTCTAAAACCAAAATTCTAAACGGATGTGGACAGATGTTTGTCTAGTCAGGATTGTGGGTGATTTGACTGTGATGCTGGTAATTGACCTGTAAACATCATTAGTGTGGCCCCATGGCACTATCCTGAGCATGGTCCTCACTGAGTGAGACAAACAGCATGACTACAGGCTCTCCGGGTGCAGTCTGGTAATACTCCTAAACCAGTTACAGTCATCTACCACAAAAGACATAGTTCCAGACCCCTCTTTCTCTCTTAGTCCCTGTGGCAAATTTGCTCCAGGAATCAACAGATTTAAGCAACTTAAGCATCCTATGTTGGATTACTCTGTTTTTGTTATTAACACTGTTCTTAAAATTACACCTAAAACCACCCTGATTTGTAGCTTGCATTGTACAGGAATAAAACAAATAGTCTGTTTTGATTTTAAAGTGCTTATTAATTATTACTAGGTTTACAGAGAGAAGATGAGCAGCAAGAAAATGCAATACCAGTACAAATGAAAAAGAACATCTAGCAAAACATGTAGCTATGCTCAAACCCTGACAGACCTTGGGACAGAGATGAGATGCTTTAAAAAGCAGAGGAAGACGGGCTTAGGGGTATAAACACAGATTTTTTTTGTTGTCCATAATCAGTAGCATGGGTGAAAGCATGAAAGTGAAAATATAACAGTGCTTTAAAGGATTGGCATCATTTACATAATGGCAGTTAGGGGCTACTTTTTGGTGTTTTAGATGAGACATGGCTTGAAAAGTAAAGACAAGCTATTGGTATTCCACAGCAGTGAAGAAAATTGAGCCCATGCCATTGTGCAAAAAAAAAAGAGGAGTGGCAGGACTGAGACAATGAGCCAAGAAAATGACCTTTTCCATGGAACTGAAAGACAATGAAAGCATATACATTGTACACATCTCTCCTAGCAGGTTGTTCTTCCAGGGGAGGGAGACAGGAGGCCATGGGAGCCAAGATGGTAAGCAAAACATGCCTGAAAAAGATAAAAAGCAGTAACAGGACAGAAATCAACTGTTGAAAACAGACTAGAGAACACAGATTAACAACTTGAATAGCTGGTTTGGATGAGACAGGAGCCAGTACAAGTGCACCATACTGCTAAGTAGTCTGTAATTAAAGATTAGAAGTATTTTGTATGAAAGTCATACAAATCTGAGACTGCAGAATGAACAGCAGCAGTAATGAAGACTAACTCAGAAACGGTGTCAGTTGTGAACCAGTTAAGCACTTGCTGATCTTCAAGTAAACTGGACAGTTCTTGGTGTTTGCTTTCTAAAAACAGAGGTGAACCTCAAATAAGTTTAAAGTGATTGCATTATAATTACTGTCTTTCTCCTAATGTCTCTACAGTTTGCCCACTGGGACTTTAAAACTGTGAGCAAGCAGAGATGAAGGACAAGCCTTAAGAAAAGGCTGAACTCCTGCCAGAACTCTTTAGCACTGACTTGGGGATACAAAGATATGTATTTGGATTAGGAGGCTACCCATGGATTCTCCAAGCATATTGAATTCCCCTAGATTGTAAGGGTCTGGGTAGAGCATAAACAGCAAAGCAGTTCCTGCTTTGTCCAAGAAAAAGCCCTTTATTTTCTCATTCTGTCCAGGTGTTGTTCTGCCAGGGAAAAGGGATTTGCCATAAGCCTTTAAGTGTTGTAACCTGACCAAATTCTATATAAAAAGTTCCATGTGGACAAATCAGGCTACCACACACATTTAGGGAGACTCAGGAGACCTACAGGAATACTTTCATGCAGTGATAGCAAAGAATACTCTGACAGATAGCAAAATTCAGCTGTGAGCTGCTAATTATTGTGTGCTCCAAGACTCTTTTCACAGGCTAAAACCCTCCGAAGTCTCTGAAAAGCTTATCTGGAGTTTATCCTCTGGAGGCTGTGGGGAGAAGGGGAATGACCCTTCCCTGACTAATTATGTAGCTTTATCTGCCTTCTTAGATGAAAGGTGACATTTCAATTTTGAAAGCTTTCATATAGTCTTGCCATACCTTTTTTTCTGCTTTTAAAAATAGTTACTCAGTTTAGCACTTATCAAAACAAATGCTTTTTGAAGTACAGGGCTCTAAGACGTTATTTGCAATCCTTTTCCCAGGAGGAGAAAAAGTTGCCCTGGTACAATCAATGTTTCTAAGCCTGCATACAGCCTAGTGGTTTGAGAGTAAGCTGTATCCAGCCTGGGAAGAAACAGTACCACTTCGTGATTGCCTTACAGCAGGGAGATGTGCCACTTTTTCAGCATGGCCTATAAGGAATCGAAGACAAGATTACCCTCTGCTACTAGCTCACAGCACTAACAAGATGAAATAGTCCTGTAAATCTTTAATATTCTGCATCCTATGCCTTGTTAGGTTTTTCCCCTTTTCTAGGACTGGAATCAATTTCTGTTTCATTCTGATCTACGAGTCTATGAACTTCTAAATACATAACCATGAGGTCTTGCGTTCAGACAGTTCTTTATGACACTCTGTCTGGGTTGTCTGGCAGGCTTTCACATGACACTGTCTTCTCAGCATAGTAATGTTTCATCTGGTCTTTGGTGGAACACAGTTTCCGTACTTTTGTTCATTACCTGCTAAATGCATTTATTGAGCAACACTTCTTACCAAAATAAAAGCATAGCTCTATATTTGGCATTCGTTTTTTACCAACAGATTCTCTCTTGCTGAGTTATGGTTACATTGTCTTAATCCTGTCTATACTGTTTTCAGCTGCAATGTTTTTCTTTAAGAAAGGCTGTTTGTTTCCTTGGCCTTGGCTAGATTGAATCTCATAATTTCCAAGACATTGTTCTGCATTTAAAAATGAGGTCAAGAAAAGATTGTATTCAGCAAACAGAAAACCAGAAGCTTATGCTTATGCTATCAGCAGTCAAGACTCTAGCTTATAAATACAATGAATAACAAGGTAGCTAAAAGTTTAACATTTTGCTTGTGTTGTTACAAGTTGCCCTTGTTTGTGTAAATTATCTCCATGCACTCACTGTAGAAACAAACCTTTGGTGCTGTCCCAGAATAAGAAGGTATTTGATTTTTTTCCCCAGAGTTGGATTTTGAGTTCCTGTCTGCAGTAACTCATTATAAACCATTGCTCCCGGGCCTTCTTCTCTATTACTGCTTTCTAAACAGCAGCTCCTAATTTTGTGTGTATATAATGATTATTATTTCTTCCCAGGTGTATTATCTTACATTTATCTATATTAAATCTCATTTCTCTTTCCTCTATCCATCTCTCAAAAATTGTCCCTAACCTTACTCTCCAGTGAGGAGAGATCCTTCCTCAGAGCTGCTTTGTTTACAGGATGCATTGCTGGAAGGGTGTAGTAAGTAAAATAACTGTGTAGCTCTTCTAGACTTTTCATTTCCTCTTTTCTGCATTCCAATTCTGCTCCCTCTGATGTAGTCATTGACTTCAATTCAATCAAGAACAAGCATTTAAAGAGCTGGCCCATTGTCTGGATAATGGCAGTAGGCCAGTTATTGAAATTTCTTAATCCTTTGTTTGGATTAAATTTCTTGTTCTCTTCTGAAACAGGCATGGGGGATGAGAGAAGAGATTAAACTATATTACACCACATCCCGAGCACACAAAAAGTATTTCATAAAAGCAATTTGTAAATATTGTCAGCGTCTGCCTCTTTTTTAATTTTGTGCCAGCACTTTCATTTTGGCCTGTTTGGGTTCAGTTGTGTTTCTACTGGACTTAAGTGTGATTTTTAGCTGACAGATTTTTGGTTCTGGGCTAGCTTTTGGCACAGCAGCCCCAGTACTGTATATCATCATTGATTTGTACCCTGGCGTCTTTCAAGTCTTCTATAATTCTCTCTGTACATCAGCAAAATGAAGATGAACTAGCTGAGAGCAACCCTTTGGGTTTTAGACAGCCTTTGACAAATTCTTGCCCAGGAAGTAGAGATTTGCCTGAGCTCAGACAGAAGCCTGACTTAATGTGGGCAAGTCCCACATACAGGTGAGAAACTGTATCTATTCCACCAGTGTCACTTGAAATGTTCTTGAAATGCTCTACAGATGATAACAGTTGCTGCAGTAGCCTACTCAGGGGTTGGGGAGTTCCTGCTCCCTTCCTGGCTTTGGCACTAATGATCATGCAGTCCTGCGGGGAGTCAGCTAGGCAATGATGCTAATTAATTACTGCAGACAGGAGCTCAAAATGTAACACTGTTGAAAAAATCAAATGCCTGTGCTGTTTTGTCTGCAGCTGGTCTCTAATGGCTGCATTTGGGGAAAATCTTTAGCACAGCTAAGAGCAAAAGCTCTCACTCTGCTGTTAAAGAAATACAGTAGCTAAGGTCGGAATAGTAGTAAATGCAACAAATTAGACAGTGGCTAAAGTAAAACATAGGATAAAGAAACATTAGTTCTCAACAGTTTTAGCAGTAGGGTGCTCTTAGGAAGGCTACAGCTAGAAACACAAGACTGGAAGGGACCATCTGGGTCACTGAGTCAGTCCCTGCAAACACAAGCTGTCATTCAATAATCACTGAGTCCAGAATGATCCACGGAATATTGACTCCACATGCCTCC
Source organism: Colius striatus (assembly GCF_028858725.1). NCBI lineage: Eukaryota > Metazoa > Chordata > Aves > Coliiformes > Coliidae > Colius > Colius striatus. Next base: position 64,260,230 of record NC_084761.1, read on the forward strand.
ATACACAGCAGGCCTCTTTCAACATCTTATAATAATCTTAAGACCTACTGTGAACACAAAAAGTCACATCAATTATGTGCTTCAGGAAAAGAACAAGTGAAATCATAGACGTTGTCGTTGTCTGAGGACAGAGATTCACAATCCAGCCTTTCTCCCTTCTCACTACATGTACCAGCACACTGTATCAGATCAGGTCACAAATTTGGCTGAAAACTCACTGTATAAAATAGTGACTCGTTTTCAGCCACATCAACTCCCTGAACCAGTTGAGAATGAGCAGCTCTCTTTTTTTTTTTTTTTTTCTTTTTTTGGCAAGCTTAGCTCTTGGCTGCAAAGCTCCCTGGGCCAACCTATTTCTCAGCTGCACGAAGACCAGGAGGGACCATGGTAGCTCTGACTTAGATGAGGATAAACTGCTCTGGAACTGCACTCCAGAGATGAAATTTCTCATTGAAACAAAGCCAACCAATGGCCAGCTGCCACTGAAAGGTGCATTTCCACACAATTCTGCCCCAACTGCCACTGCTACTCAACAAACCATTCAATACTCCCTTTTATATGGTGAGGTCTGTTTTCCTCTAGTTCAGCTCACCATGGCCACCAGAAAATTGAAAGTACGTGGCAAAGGAGGAGAGGAAGAAGTAGAATGACCTCACTTTTTTGCACTGAAAACTGTTAGAGCTGTGTGGTTGCATTGCAACGCTGTGCTGCTTAAGCAGTTCCCTTTGAATCTTTAAATGCTACTATCTGCTCCTGTCTCCTTTGTGTGCCAACATCCGTAGCCATACAGCCTTGTGCTAGGCAGGATCGAGGGCCCAGTTAAGCTTAAGAAATCTGGAGGGAGAAAAAGCATAATTCTTTTCAGCCAGATGTGTTCCCTGATAGAGTTACGTTAGAGCTGAACAATACTGAGTTCATGTTAGAGCTGAACAACACTTGCCTGTGTGATGGCAGAACAAGAAAAAGTGGACAGGTGTAACAAATAAGGCATTGGAGAAACTATGGACAAAATTTTCACATGATCCAAGGAGGTCCATTTCTGAGTGAGTGTTAGTGACAGACTGCTTCAAGCACAGAGCTGGACTAGATGACATCCAGACACGCCTCCCAAACAACATTTCTGTGATCTTATAACTCCTTACTACAGGAATTAAAAGCCATACACCAGCACTCACAGCAGTTCCTCTATCTGTGTTAAATTAATGACAGTGTTTCTCTTACTAGTTTTTCATGTGTCCAGGTTCAAGCCAGCCAACTCTGTAAAATTTCAGCTCTTCTTGGGGAAAACTCCTAGCTGGGTGCTATTTCTACTCTCCTGCTGTCCAGGAAAGCAGTCATTCAGAACTTTCTCAGAAGACTGCCACTATGCTCTCTCAGCACTTCTTTTCTCTTGTTCTTCCATTACTTCTACTCTGAGCACAGCAGTAGAACAGTTCCTCTGCCTCTCTTCCTAATGTAGGACTTCTCCCACAGTGCCCTGGCTTCAGGGATAGAGTTAATTGTTTTCCTAGTAGCTGGTACAGGGCTGTGTTTTGGATTTAGTGTGAGAATAATGTTGGTAACACACTGATGGACACCATGAATAGATATATACCTAGGGAAAAAGACACTTGATAGTAGGAGGGGCTTTTCAGTCTTGCAGACAGAAACATAACAAGATCTAATGACTGCAAACTGGACTTAGACAAATTCAAGGTTGAAATAAGATGCAATTTCTTAGCAGTGGCGGTAGCTAAACACTGGAAGAACTTACCAGGGGAGGTGGTAGAATTGCTTGGCATCTTTAAGGCAAAACAAAGTATTCTCCAAGGAGACACCCTTCAGTCCAGCCTCTAGGAAAACTCTTGAAGGAGACTAAACAAAATGATCGCTAAGGCTGCTCACGGCTTTTCAGCCAGGAAGCCATTCCATGCATATGAACGCACCCCAGCAGAGTGCCTGCTACGCCGATTGAGTTGGGGAACTGAGGCCAGGCATACAGTATCAAATCTATGGTGTCCCTTCCGGAAGAAACAGTGCCCTCGTATCCCATGCACGAATTTGATCTAAATATTTATCATCTGCTAGCAGCAGATGGATTTTTAAATTAAAAAAAAAACAACACCCAAAACAGAAATCAAACATATAGTGCCTATAAATATTTACGTGATTTTCATGGATAATGGTGGCTTTTGTGTGTCTCTCTTTAAAAGCATTTTGCTAAGTGCCATGACTTTAAAAGTCAGAGATATCTAGCTGTGCATGCATAAATTTTCCTGGCAGACACAGTGGAAAAAAACCTAATTGAAGATAGCATCAAAAAGGATTAAACAAACAAGAAAAGAATACCCAGCTTTGTTTTCTTGACTACTTATTCTGTCTGTGTCTTTCACATAGCTGTATTATTTTTTAAAATCCATGGTCCTGCTGTCGTGTGCCCACTATCAGTGTCATACCTTGGGGAAAAAGAAATAGGTTGATGACATTATAAAGTTCACAATGATTGCTCAAATCTTCAGGGAACCGGATCCCTTCCTGTGACATTAAACAATTTACAAAACATCAGGAACCACCATTCCAGTATCAAGAAGCTATTAATTTTCATCATTTTCATAATTTCACAGGTGTCAAATCTTAATCCATTATGCCCAAGTATATTATGCTGCATAGTTCCTCACTGACTTGCCATGGGCTAATTACTGATGGTTCACTACATTGCAATAAAACCTTAATCTCATCTGTCAGATGGAAAGGAAGCAACAGAGAGAAATTGCCAGAATGACTGTTTGAGATCCTTTAAAAAATACAAAACAGGAAAAAGACGTTCTATTACCATCCATCCCATAGGTCATTCTGAACACTGCCTTACAACGTTTTTGTTTTGCTGCTTCACTTTACCTTTTCCTTAGTACTAAGCACCAGCCTTCACAGAAACATCAACTTGAATCCTCAGTTTGTTTTGGAAGAATGCTGTGTTTATGGATATATCAATCAGTTATTTGAAGAAACGGCAATTCTGCAGTCAGGGCTTTGGGAATATACTTCCCACCTAGTTATACAGACACAGAATTTATGCTGTAGTCACAATGGTATCTCCAATCTGAAATAATGCTTTGTCTCGCTGAAGGGGAAAGGTAGGTCCCTTGATAGATGTACTGGAGGAGACTGTACTTTGCCCTTTGCCATACTGCTGTCTGCCTCCACAACCATGCAGTAGATTCCCAATTTCTACAAAGTTACGGTGGCTGAAAAAATTGCCATCCTGTTCTTTCCTGCTCCTCTCAATACTTACGGCCTTAGTTAAGAAATGAAACAGAAAGAGTCAGCTACATTGGATGTCCAGTATTCTGCAGCTACAACTCCTAGCCTCAAACACACACTTAAAAGGGCATCTTCTGTTTTTTGCCAAGAGGGAGGTAATCCCTGGCACAAAGCCACATCTCACACCTGTATGTGGCAAACACATCTGTTATTGCAGCTAAACCCTACAGGGGTAATGAGCAAGAGGCCACAGGCAAACAATTTCTCTCTCTGGATGCGCACATATGGCTTGTTGCAGCAGTGTCTGCAGAATCTCCAGCCAGGTCTGAGCCAGAGTCACAGGCGCCGTGTATTTGCATGACCACAGTGTTGTATCTAACCTAATTAGCACCACGTCCAACCTAATTAGCACCATCTACCAGCAGGGTTAAGTACTTTGGGTGCAGCAGCACTCACATACAAGTCTACAGCTGCTGCTTCCTATTCTGCAAGTAACTCGATGAGTATGTGCTCTGTTAAGACTTGTGCTCTGTTGCATGGTGTAGAGGTGCCCTCTGTCATGTTTTTTTAAAAACAGCAAATACAGATCATTTCATTTTATTGCTTCCAAGGCAATGTGAAGCTTCACTCACTGTTGGTTTTCCACTCATTTTGTATTTAACTGAACAGGAAAAAAATGCTTAGCATACCAAAAATACTAGGATAAAATATGTTTAGGATGTGCTTCTACATGTGTCCAAAAAGAACCCAAACAATGAAAATGGCTAGGTGAACAGAAATCCCTGAGCCTCTACGCTCAGCAGCTCACGTAAGCGCTGACTCTCTGCTCTCTTGTCTCTGGGGCACTAATTTACAGTGCTGTAAGATGTTACTGTAAACTGCTTAGTAGCAATGCTATGTCCATTTGCACAAGCATGAATGATGATCCAAGGTGTGAAGCAACAGAAAACTGGCCTCGGGTATTTTTATATCACCTTAGGGAAGTACATCTCCTTCAGGGCAGAGCTTTGGGAATGTTTGTTTTCCAAAGGGAAAAAAAAAAAAAAAGATTCTGTGGCAGTTTAATCCCTTTTAGCTTCTCAAATTAAACTGACAGTGTGTGCCCATTTCAAGCTCATACATGGACACATAAAGTGTGGCAATAAGATCCAAAATTCCTACAAGCAACTAAACTGGGCACTATCAGCTGGCAGTTTACCATACGTGTCACGGTAGAAGAAATCCTGAGAGATTTGAAGGATGCAGCAATTGCTTCAGGGAGGGTATTCCATATGTTGAGGGTGACCAAAAGGACACCATTAAGACAGCTACAAGAAAAGCAGATGGAGTAGATACAGAGACTGAGACCGAAGAGGACAGAAGAGGACAGTAGATGACAGGAAAAGGCAAAGCTGTGAAGTGTTTTGGTGCAACTGAGCATGCAGCTGACAGAGCACCCAGCTGCTGCTGAGTGGGTGGGCTCCATGGGCACCTCTGCAGAACAGCCAGGCAAACCTTTAGAAGATGTGAATGCTTCAGTGCCAGGTTACCTCCCACAACTGCCTTACTTGGGTGAGTGTTATGATTTTCTGAGGAGCTGCTTTTGCTTGGTAACAGGGGGAGGGGGTTGCAATGCAGACCTAGTAAAGAGTTCTCAGACTCTCCCCCCTCTCCTGGGTTCAGACCCACCTCCGGCCTGGCTGGGCGAATCTGGCGCCTCTGCCATCACTATTTAAGGATGGGAATTTGAAGTGCTTGAGAGGTGTAGGAGTGGTACAAGATGGAGGTGACCACAGTCAGAGAAGGAGGAAGGAAGGAGGAGCGACAGACCTGAGACCCCTCTGCAAGCCGTGGAGAGAATGCAGGCTGTACCCCTGCACATGGAGGGCAATGGCAGGACCGATAGCCACCAGCAGCTCCGTGTGAGTGCACCTGGACAGGCGAGAGACTGTGTGAGGAGGCAGCCATGGTGCAGGCCATGCTGGAGAGCCTGCGTGCCGCAGAGCTGCCCCACATGAGAGGCAGAAAGAGCTGCAGCCTTTGGGATGAAGGCACATCGGAGCGGCCTGTGCAGGGCTGCCGTGTGTGTGAGGTACCCCGCAGAGGTGCAGGGAGGATCGGCAAGGAGCCCGCCTACCCTGAGGAGAGAAATGACAGAAACCATCAAGAACAAACTGACTGAAACCTCCCTTCCCTGGCCTCTTGAGCTGTTCATGGGGAGAGGAGAGAAACACACTGGGATCGGGGCTCTAAGACTGGGAAGAGTAAAGGGGTTCAGAAAGGGTGGTCTTAAAGGGCTGGTTGTGCTCTTCATTGCTGCACCACTTTGTTGTTTTGTGTTGGTTATGTTTTGGGGTTTTATGGTTATGTTTTAGTTGGTGTTGGATTAAATTATTTTCTGTTTTCTTCCCCAAGCCGAGTAGCCTGGTCTGTGTGTCCAGGATCATAAGCAGCAATTAAGCCCTCCCTGCCCTTTAGGAATTCTTAGATTTGCTGTACTTGAGCCTAATTGTGGTTTTTTGTCCCTGGATGGGCCTGAACCACGACAGTGAGATAGACACCAGTGTTGGAACAAGGGAAGTGCCAGGAACCAACCACGATACCGGGCAAGGAAGGAGGCACAGAGCTATCCTTCCAGTAGCAGTCAGCTGTTAGCTTGGCTTAGCTCTGCCATCAAAATCAGGTCATGGCCCAACAGCAACAGTGCTACACAACCCAGTAGAAGCCATTGCTGCTCTGCAGCCTCATGCCTCTCACCACTTATCTCTGCCCCAGACCCAACCCCTCAGCTGCACAAAACAACCATGCCAGCAAACTAGCAGGCGTATCAGAGAGAGGGGAGTGAATGGTTGGGAGCAGAGACTGGCTTAGGCCAGCACAGCTGCCAAAACAATTGTCAAACTGCACTCTCAGAGGGCTTGCAGAGACAGGGAAATCTATGGAGATATACTAAAGAGGTAAGTACAAAAAGGAGCCACAGAAATAGGCCAGGGAGATAAGTGCAAGAATAACGTTTCAAGGGACCTTTTTGACAGGTCAGATCTGAAGCAAGAAAAAAAGCTGTAATAAGCAAGATGAGAGATAACAAAAGCCTGAAAAAGCATATCTGTAACGTGGACGGAGATAAGAAGAAACTTTATAGAAGAAAAGGAAACAAAATTCATACACATCAAGATAAACACGTCAAAAAAGAGAGTGGAGTCAAGGATGACTCCCAGGTTATATCTCTGATTGACAGATGGTAATTGTGTGCCTTCCAGGCAGGATCACAAAGTCCCTACCCAGACAAAAACAGGGGTCCTTGTGTGGGCACTGCAGATGGAGTTTCAAGTCGGGAGGTTCTGTGAAACACTATACAACATTTTCTCGACAGGTGGAAGCTTTTAATTTGGAATTAATTCCTATGGAGGGTTTTTTTTTTTTTTTCTAATGAGCTTAAAAGCAAATACACTTGCTCTTGTTCAGAACGGTACAAGTGGCCAGTATCAACAGCACTGCCATGGAGGACAGGGGCCTAAAGTGCTTCAGGTGATTTGTAAACCTTCACATTAGAATCCAGAACAGGCTAAAGTGGCATCTTTTAGCCTTTACCTCTTAGAGGTGAGAAGAAGAATTCAGAATCCCAAGCCCCAACACTGCCTCCACTCCACTGTGACTTTGCTAGTGTCAAAACCTAGAACAACAGCTAGGAGTGTTTAAGAGCTGGTTTTGATGACAAATTATTCCACCAAGATGCAAAATGAGCCCACATTTGTCTATTTCAGTAATGGAATGGAAAAGTAAGCTGGTCTCCCTTTCTGCAGTTATACTCAACTTCCAGAGATATTTCCATGCAATCTTGTCTCCTTCAGTGCCATCCAGTGGAATTAATGTGAAATATCACGCCTATGCACAGGGAGGATAAACAAAAGTACCGCAGCACACAAAACAGCTCTGTATTTTCAGGAGGTGCTGTTCATACTAGGTAAATTGCAGGTTGTCAGGGATATTGGTATAACTATAATGAAAAACAGAACCATGGTTTTCAATAGCAATAATTCAAATTAGGTCTGACATTGTTGCCTGGAGTCTCAGGAAAGCTCCTTATATCATTTCTAAAATAGTTATTTGTGTCTGCAAAATATGTAGCACATACAAAATTCATACTGGTACAGCATGGTATAAAGATTTAATAGCATCCATTTGTGTAATGCACCTAGCCACAACCCAAGCCAATAAAATATTAGTTGTAATTTTTCTTTTCCTCCAAGGCACAAATAGTTTGACTGAAGGAGCAGGGGTGTCTGGATTTATAGGGGCATATACTCTAGACAATACATGTATTTTAAAAACATATTCACATATATCTATATTGTATTACATATATGTGTGTATGTAGATGTGTGAACTTGTGTTGCACACACATGCACAGACACAAATAAAAGGTAAGTATTTTACAGTCTCATAACAGATTCTTTTTCAGATAAGACCTCCTTGCCCTTTTAGTGCTTTCCTGAATCCTTTTGAATTACAATGAACTCATGCCAATATTTGCATTAAGATTCCTAAGGCTGTTTTCTTGCTTTTTCCAACTCTAGGGTTGAGCTATCTGCCAAAGGCCTAAGGCTTCCTATCTAAAAACTCTTTAAAGGTGGATTTCTGCAAGCAAATGGATTTCTGCCTCTTTTGTTCCCTTCTAGCACACAGAAAAGACAAGAAAATATCCTAAACTAACTTAAAATAACAGAATATTTTCTTGGTCTTCCTTACACTACTGCAACAGAAGAAAAAAGCACTGAAATGCTCAGGTCTCTGTGCATATTGAGTTTTAACTTTCCTTTCTCTGAGTCTCCGCTCAAATCCCAGTGGTTCCTCTGTCAATGCTTGCCTTCCCATCACAGCTTGTCACTTTGTTCACAGTCAAGACTTGATTCTGTTTGATTTTGTCTGCTCGACCAATGTGCTCTCATTCTTCTGGTTTCCTCACTGGCTTCCACATCTATCCTCTCTCATTTCTCTCAGCCCAAGGCTCTTGGCATACAGTCCCCCTCCAACTCCTCATCTAACAGGTACTTATCCCCTTGTCTTGAACTTGTTCTCCTTCATGTCTCCTTGAGAATTTAATTTCCTTCCTCAAGAATTTAATTTCCTTCCTCACCTAAACCCAGTATCTTATCCCTGTTACTCTCATGTTAGGCTTTTCTCAGTCGTACCATGTCCCCTGCCTCCACACTTACTGTTTCCCTTCCTCCAGTCAGGCCCTTGTCCCCTCACCATTCTTATCAGACACAATTGAGTACTTGCAAAGAGAAAGCAGCAGCTTTTTGGGAGCACAGGGAATGGTCTCCATAGCATCACTCTCAATTCAGAGACCCATCCCAGTCCATAGTGGCAAACAGATGTCTCTTTTGGGCCCTGCAGCCTGCAACTGGGATAGACTAGACTTCATTAATAGCAAGGATGGTGGGGACACATGCCAAGTCAGGAATGTGGAAAATTTATCTCTTCAAGGTCTTATAAATTTTGTTAAGTGTAGTCAGATCAGACATTTGCCTTTCAATTCAATTTTTCAGGACAAACTCTGAGCCTGCTCTAGAGCATAAAGGCATTTTAAGTACTTTAAAGATAAGATCGCCACAGTATTTTATCCTAGACAAAGCCTCCTTTTTCCTGCCTTTTTTCTTAGATCGTGTTATGGAAGCAGTAAAGTCATCTTAAACTTCTGTCCTCAGTATGGAAAATATCATGCTAAGCCATGTATGTCTAGCAAGTGGTACACTGCCTAAAGTATTGTTTAGCTAGCAAAATTCAGCAAGTGGTATGCTACCTTTAGCTGTAGTTAAAGTTTAACAAACTCATTTAAAGGAAAATGACCAATATCCCTACTGTAAGCATTGCTATATATCTGAAATTTAACATATTACTAAATGTAAAATCATATTTAAGCTAGTAATGAGCACATTATGTGTAAAGGAAAATTATTATCAATTAAACTCTTAATTTTTACCTTTCATTTTATCCACTGCAACTGCACAATACAGCTTCTTCAGTTGAAACATCTCAGAAGAGAGGATGATTTTGTACTCCAAAGCTGCTTACAGTAGCATGACAACAGTCACATAACTGTGGTGAAATAAAAAACACAGATTTGCTCTAACTTGCCTTTCATTGACAAGCTTACATAGTCACTAATGCTCTTTTAGCAAGTATTTTCTTTTGTTGCAGGGATTAGTTTACTGAACAGTAAGGACCGGCCACCTTGGCACACGCAGGCACATCTCCCTGGCAATGGCAGCCCTTGCTTGGCTAGGATACCTTCAACCATCCGCTCCAGCAGAACACGTACAATATCTTAGGGAACAGCAAAATGTCTCTACCCCATTCTTCTTCAAGCTGCATTTCTAATGAACTTAAGCCAGTGCTCTCGAGCATTTACTTATTACTTACAGCAGGGCCCAACCTACAGATGGTGCTCAGAGGATTTATTGTGCCAGGCCAGTAAGATCCCACTGTGATTGCCTTTCTGCAGCGGTAACTCTGAGCTTTATCTTTGCATTGCTGTGATGTTAACGGCACACTTCTCATATTAAGCTGAATAAAGAGCGTCACTATATATTAACCTTAACTGCACAGAACATAATTGAACTCAATGGGGCTACTGCCCTCTGTGTTTCAGCGGGACTTGACTTTGAAGAAATAATAATTCACCGGTTTACAAAGGCAGGAATAAACTTTCTTTATTATACGGGAAGTGCAGGTGCAATACTGTGATTACAGACACTGGCATGATTCACCTTGAGATTTTAGTGAGATCTTGCCAAAAGAAGCTATTATCAAGCCCCAAATGACTCTAACAACACTACTATCAATGTGGCATTTAGAAGTTTCTTCCCTACTGGGAACAAAACCATCTCTTTTCTTCCAATGCTGAAAATTAAATGCACAGTATTAGCACCATCAATGAGGTGTTTAACTTCAAAATTGCCTTTCCTGGTGAGAACAAAAACGCTACTTGTTTCCTTCTTTTGAAAATTAACAGCAGTGTTTTTCTCTCTTTTCTGCTACACGCACTCGCTTAATCAGCCCGTGACATGGTGTTTCTCCAGCGCTGGGAGGGCAGTGTGGGTAGGCGCCTCTGTTTGTGCATGCTCCTGCGTGATGCCCTATGCTCAAGGGCTAGGATCTAGCCTATTTCTAGTATGACTCAAGCACACTGTAATAAAGCAGAAAGGATATGTCTGGGAAAAAAAAAAAACAAACAGGTGGGGAAGACAAAAAGCTCAATTTTGGTTTAAGTCACCTTCATACCAACAAGGCTACACTGATGCAGAAGGAGCACTACAGAAAATTAACTCAAAATTAGCAGTGGTAAAGTGCCAGATCACAGAAGTTTCTCGCCACAGTCAAAATCTGCTGTGAGGCATTCCACAAGCATACAGGACTGTCCTCTGACTTTTCTCCAGCTGTCACCTATGTTTGCATTCACATATACGGTCAATGGGCAGAGGTGAAATGACCCTCAGTTCATTAGTCCTCTATCACTAGGCAAGAAAAAGTTATTCTAATCAATCCTTGAGCCACTCTAAGCCCAGATAATATATTAGGCTCTATAACTGTGCCAAGTCTCCAACACTCCCTAGAATGATGCTTTTGGAGGAGCCAAGGACTCACAGGTGAACCTAAATCATATTATGCACATGGAGTGACCAAGAGAGACACAAAACTCTTGAGATGTGGAGGCCTACCTCTGATGTTTGGCATCAGGAGCTGTTAGTCATCCAGTAACACAGTAACAAATGGGATGCCTCTATCACCCTCTGGGATCTAATCCCACCCCAGCTCCTACTCTAAACTGATATACAAGCACCTAAATGTGGGCGAGTCTTTAGTCATTACACCTGGCAGCTCAGATGGTTGTAGAGGAGGATGGGGCATTCAAGGCAGTCCTGCTGCAGCTACTCAGGCCTGGTTGAATTCCTGCTGTCCCTGAGGGGCAGATCTCAAGCCTAGGCCAAGTCCTAACTGGCTTCATTCGAAAGCAAATTGGTTCACTGAAGAGTGTGAACAAACAGGCTGGTAGCATCTTGGCTCAAACTCAAACCTACAACTGCCATGGGTTAACTTTTCCCTTCTAGGGTCTGTATGGACTGTGAAGTCAAGAAGTGTGGTATCACAGACTTAAAGGTCTAGCAGACAGATCTGCCTCATTTCTAAGCAGAAATCCTAGTGTGACAGATCATGCCCTTCATACATTACCAGATAATTGCATTGGAGGACTGATACAACTAAGGTCTGGAAACAGATCAGTAACACTACACTGCTGGTGACCACAATGCTGTTTCTAAGCCTTCTAAAACCTTCTAAGCTTTCTAAAATCTTAAGGTAGGGAGAAAATTAGAAGGGCCAAGGCTCAACTAGAATTTAAGCTGGCCACTATTGTAAAAGACAATAAGAAAGGTTTCTAAAAATATATTAGCATCAAAAGAAGGCCTAAGGGGAATCTTCCCCCTTTGATGGATGAAAAGGGAAACCTAGTGAGCAAGCATAAGGAAAAGGTTGAGGTACTCAGTGCCTTCTTTGCCTGTCTTCAATATTGAAACCAGCTCTTCTCTGGGCACTCATCCACCAGAGACAGAAGACAGGGACAGGGGCCAGACTGAAGCTGCTTTAGTGCAAGGGTAGATGGTGTGTGACCTGCTGCTCCACCTCAATACGCACAAGTCAATGGGGCCGGATGGAATCCACCCGGGGGTGCTGAGGGAGCTGGCAGAAGGGCTCACTGAGCCATTCTCCATCATCTACCAGCAGCCCTGGCTCACCAGGGAGGTCCTAGTGGACTGGAGGTTGGAAAATGTGACCCTCATCTACAAGAAGGGTCAGAAGGAGAATCCTGGGATCTACAGGCCTGTCAGCCTGACCTTGGTGCCATGGAAGGTCATGGAACAGATCATCTCAAGTGCCATCCTGAGGCATATACAGGATAACCAAGGGTTCAAGCCCAGTCAACATGGCTTTATGAAGGGCAGGTGCTGTTTGACCAATCTGATTTCTTTCTATGACAAGATGACCTGCTTACTAGATGAGCCAAGTGCTGGGTCACTTGGGCCACAACAACCCCATGCAATGCTACAAGCTTGAGGCAAAATGGCTGGAAATGTCTTGCAGAAAAGGACCTGGGGGTGTTAATAAACAGCTGGTTGGCCAGCAGTGTGTCTAGGTGGCCAAGAAGGCCAGTGGCATCCTAGTCTGTATCAGAAATAGTGTGACCAGCAGAACCAAGGAGGTGATTGCCCTTTGAACTCAGCACTGGTGAGGCTGCACATTGAATACTGTGTCCAGCTGTGGGCACCTCAGTACAAGGACATGGAGGTGCTGGGGCACCTCTGGTATCCAGAGATGAGTAACAAAACTGGTGACGGGTCTAGAGCACAAGTCTTATGAGGAACAGCTGAAAGAGCTGGGGTTGTTTAACCTAGCGAAGAGAAGGTTGAGAGGAGTTATGATCACTCTCTACAACTACCTGAAAGGAGTTGTAGTGAGATGGGGGTCAATCTCTTCTCTACAGTAATGAATGACAGGACATGAGGAAATGGGTTCAAGCTGCACCAGGGGAGGTTTAGATTAGCCATTAGGAAGAACTTTTTCACTGAGACAGTTATGAAGTGCTGGAACGGGCTGCCCAGGAAGGTGGTGGAGTCACCATGCCGGGAGATATTCAAAAGACTCTGTAGATGAAGTACTGAGGGATATGGTTTGCTTTAGTGATGGGCTTGGCAGTGTGAGGTAAGGGGCTGACTCTATAATCTTAAAGGTCTTTTCCAACTGTAACGATTCTATGATTCTTTTGTTTCTAAAAAAACCCATTACTCCAAGACACCCACACCAGAGACTATATACAAACTTCCTGCCCTTTTCTTACTCTACACGCAAACAGTGAGTCTGTCCAGTCCCATCCTACACACCATTGCTAGCCCTCCTTGTGTCACTAAACTATTCTTGCCAATGCACAAGAAAACATTACGGGAGCTGATCAAGAAACTGAGGGAAAAGCACTTCCACTCTAACAATGGATAGAGAACAAAAGTGTGTTGGACTGGTTTTGTTTGCTGGCTTAGTTTCCTTAATCACTGAGTTTTGCGCCCTAGAAGTACTGCAAGTTAAACCACTACCTAACAATTTAGATGAAATCATTAAAGTCACTTTAGCAAAAACACTCCTTAAATACAGTCTGTCTTGTAGTTCTCTTCATGATGACATGTAGCTGTTAAAAATTGAAAACTTAAACGCAGACTTCTAATTTTGGGGGAAAAATCAACAGAGCTCTCCTGGGACAGCCCTTTGGAATTCAAAACTCTGTTGCACTAACTCAGCAAGTGCCATCTCGGCAAATCAAAGCTTGCAGCATTTTCATGGCATGCTTATTACATTTTTACACAGGACTGATTCTTCAGTCCTGGTTTTTGAATGAAATTCTGAGTTGAACTTCTGCAATGTAAAGACAGCCTACAGAGCTGCACTCGCGTTTATCTGCATCTTCTGTAGACAGCAGCCCTCATGCCTAGCACCTCTTATTTAATACGCTTCCTCCAAAATGCTACAACCACCCGTTTCCTTGTCTGTCCCTTCCTATCCCACACCAGGAGGTAAACATACGAATCGAGCCCGTGAACTCTGACCTCGGCAAGGCTGGAATGAATCTGTAAGCAGAACTTTTGCTCACAGTTTTTCCAGGCAGAATACAAAGCGAGTAGCCGTGCCCACGCCGCCTCTTTTCCCCTAGCACCCCAAACACCCGCGAGAAGGCTGGGGAAACGGGCAGCCCGAGTGCCGAGGGAGGCAGGCGAGCGGCTCTCCAGCAGCTCACGCTCAATCTGCGCGCAGTACCCACCGGCGCGCTGCGGAAAATCCCAGGCTCCAGCTACAGGCCGGAAGGAAGAAAAACAAAACGCAAGAAAAAAACCCGCCAAACCCAACACAACCCGCGGGCCACGTCAAACCGCCCTTAAAGGCGCCCGCTGTACCGGGCGCGGCACACGGCAGCCGTCCGACGACCCCGTAGGGCACGGGCAGAGCAGGGCGGGGCGGGCCGGGCCGGGGGACCCGCAAGGCACGGGCAGAGCAGGGCAGCGCGGGGCGGGGCGGGGCGGGGCGGGGCGGAGGCGCGGGGCGGGGCGGCGCGGGGCGGCGCGGGGCGGCGCGGGGCGGCGCGGGGCGGGGCGGAGGCGCGGGGCGGGGCGGCGGAGGCGCGGGGCGGCGCGGCGGGGGCGCGGGGGCGGTGCGGGGGCGGGGAAGGGGGCGCCGGGCGGGGGCGCGGGGGCGGGGAAGGGGGCGGGGCGCGCGCCGCTCCCCCTCGGTCTCCCCGCGCCCCGCTCCTCCCCCTCGCGCGCCGCAAAGCAGCCTGGGGCGACGGCGGCGCGCGCCGTGTGTGAGGTCATCGCGCGCGGCCGGAAGGAGCGGAGCGGTTGTTTCCGTTACGGGCGGCGGAGGGCCCCGCGGCGGCGCCGGGGCGAGCGGAGCGGGGCGGAGCGCAGCGGCAGTAGCTGTGGCCGTGGCCATGGCCGTGGCGGCGGGGAAGGCGGCGGACGAGCCCATGGGGCGGACGGCGGAAGAGGTGGCCTGGGCGGAGGCGCTGCGCGGGGCCTGCGAGCCCGAGCACCACTGGCGGCACCGCCGGGAGTTCCTGCTGCGCAACGTAGGGGAGCCGCCGGCGGCGGGCAGCCCCCAGCTCCAGCGCCTTGTGTCCCTCTCCATGGTGTGGGCTAACCACGTCTTCCTGGGCTGCCGGTGAGTACGGGCCCGGGTGGGCCGGCAGGCTCCGCGGCGGCAGAGGAGGAGGGCGGCCGCCTAACGGCCCCTCTCCCCTCTCTTCCTCTCCCCTTGTCGCCCCTCCAGGTACCCGCCGCAGGTCATGGAGAAGGCGCTGGAAATGGCCGAAGGCATCCAAGTGACCGACGCGCCTGTCCGCACCACGAGAGATGAACTGGTTGCCAAGGTGAAGAAAAGAGGCATATCAAGTAGCAATGGTTAGCAGATCATAGCTGTGACAATACATAGGAGTCTAGAAAATGCTCTGTTTTGAATGCTCTCGGTTTATCTCGGGCTTACAAAGTAGCAAAATCATTTACCTTTTAAACTCCTTGTTAATTATTTTCCTTCTCTGCTGTTCTCCTCCCTCATGTAATACCTGTAAAATAGATGTTGTGCATATGCATTCTGTTGGTAATATAGAGCTTTTGTTTTGAATTTCTACACTTGGTGTGCTTTAAGCTGACGGGTTTTTTTATGCACTGTAGACTATCGTACTCCAGCTTAAATGTGTTTTTACATTGCTTTTGGCTCTAGTCAGACGTTATTGCTTTTTGAGAAATTGATTTTTTTTAAGAAATTCTAAAAATGGTATTTTAAAATAGGATGTTTTATGATATTTGTAGACAGAGTGTACTTTTTTTGTCAGATAGTCTATTTATTGTACTTTGGTTTGGTCATTCTTGGATTGGACTCTAAGAATGGAGTATGTACTTGCCTATAGGTACCAAACTGAGACCCAAGTATTTTTAGTCTTTTATCAAAAGATACTAAAATACTCTGAAATAGTAGATTAATACTTGAAATTACAGTTCAAGGTGTATTCTAAACATATACCCTTTAAATCCACAGAGATTGCTACTAAAAGATTTTAGAAAATAGAGACATTTTCTCTAGATGGATATTTCATAGTGCAGAAATTAAAGAGGATAACATACTTTACTTGTTTTGCAGAAGGGGTAGAGGAGCCCCCCAAGAAGCGAGCTGTTGAGAAAAGCAAAGATTCTAAAGATACTGGAAAAGATGTGAAAACCACCAAGGCAGAAGCCCCAAAGGAAACGGTGAGCACATTGCTAAAAAAGCAGGAAAAAGTTACTAGCAAAGATGCAGAAAACTCCCGGTCGACTTGCAGTTCAAATCAAGAAACAGTCACAGCATCAGACAAAAAACCAGAAGGAAAACCTGCTAATGCTGAAAATACCACTGAGAAAAAGCTATCCTCATCTGAAAGAGAGTTGGGAGAGAAGCTTTGCCCAGATGAACCTAAGGAAGGCAAGAGTGAAAATGTGCCATCGCCTGAAAAGAAAATTACCGTAAGTGCAGTGCCAGCGGCTGCCAAGAGTGCCCCGCAGGCAGAGGCACAGCCAGCAGCTGCCAAGAGTGCCCCGCAGGCAGAGGCACAGCCAGCGGCTACCAAGAGTGCCCCGCAGGCAGAAGCACAGACAGCGGCTACCAAGAGTGCCCCGCAGGCAGAAGCACAGACAGCGGCTACCAAGAGCACCCCGCAGGCAGAGGCAGTGCCAGCAGCAGCAGTGCCACTGACCGCCAAGAGCACCCCACAGGCAGAGGCAGCATCAGTAGCAGTACCACCAGCCACCAAGAGTACCCCACAGGCAGCAGCAGTGCCACCAACCACCAAGAGCACGCAACAAGCAGTGACAGTGCCGCCCACCACCAAGAGCACCCCGCAGGTAGCAACGGTGCCGCCAACCACCAAGAGCGTCCCACAGGCAGCAGTGGTGCCACCGACCACCAAGAGCACCCCGCAGGCAGCAGTGGTGCCATCGACCACCAAGAGCACCCCACAAACAAGTGTTACATTGCTGTCTTCCAAAAACCAAGCGAGTGTCCCAGCACTGGCCCCCAAGAGCAGTGCTCAGGCAGGCAGCTCGCTGCTGCTGGCTCCCAAGAGCAGTACTCAGGCAGGCAGCTCGCTGCTGCTGGCCTCCAAGGGCACTGCTAAGGCAGGTTCCTCACTCCTGGCCTCCAAGAGCAGCGCTGAGGTGGCTGCCTCACTGCTGGCTGCTCGCAGCGGCACTCAGCAGGGATCCTCGCTGCTGACTTCGAAGAGTAGTGCTCAGGTGGCTGCTTCGCTGCTGGCCGCTCGCAGCGGGGCTCAGCAAGGGCCCTCATCACTGGCCGCCCGGGGTGGAGCTCAGGCAGGTGCTTCCCTGCTGGCCTCCAAGGGTGGCACACAGGCAGGTTCGCCACAGCTTGCCTCCAAGAGCGGCTCACAGGCAGGTGAAACTCCCACTAAGGCTTTGTGCAAACCGTTAACCAGTGAAGATGCAAAGGAAAGGCAACCTTTTTTCAACAGACTGTACAAAGCTGTAGCCTGGAAACTGGTTGCCGTTGGAGGCTTCAGTCCTAACGTAAATCATGCAGAACTTCTGAACTCGTCCATTCAGTCTGTAAAAGCTACATTAGATGTTGCTTTCGTTCCCCTGAAGGAACTCGCAGACTTGCCTCAAAATAAGAGCTCTTTAGAAAATATCGTTTGTGAACTGAGGTGCAAGTCTGTCTACTTGGGTACTGGCTGTGGTAAAAGTATGGAAAATGCCAAAGCAGTTGCTTCAAGAGAAGCTTTGAAATTATTCCTCAAAAAGAAAGTTATTGTGAAGATCTGTAAAAGAAAATACAAAGGCAGTGAAATTGAAGATTTGGTACTTCTGGATGAAGAATCAAAGCCGTCCAATTTACCTCCAGCTTTAAGAAATCCTCGTGAGATCTTGTAGGGGAGAATCGCTCTTTGTACTGTGTATAGTATTTTGATGCAAGGACTGAAGGTTAATTTTGTACTTTAAAAACGTAGGCTTCCAGAGATTTTGTATTTCTTTCTCAGTTTTGCAAGACAATGGTAGTCTTTTCACTTGGTAGCAGTTGTATAGAACTTGTTAGAGATGACAAGTGCGCATTTAAAGTTATGCCTTAACATATAGCACACTAGTGTGCTGTTTTATTTGCAAAATAGTCTACCTAATTCTTCTATTTTTAATTAAATGATTAAGGTACAATTTGCTGTTTGAAACCTGACAATTTTGTAATCCTTACAATTTGATGGCAGTGTGCTCAGTTGTCTACCGTGTCTTTTTTAGCCACATGGAAGTATGTATATAGGGACCACAATACTTGAATGATTGAAAGTTGTTTAAAAGTTTCAGTCATACAATTGAATCATCTGTTTCAGGATTGTTGCTCATAGTGTTCACTGTTGCTCACACTGGGAGAGAAAATAGCCTGTTGAGTATTTTTATGGGATGTTTTTGTAACGCTCACGATACGAGTGATGCCCTGATCTCATTTGCCATTGTACCAGCAGGCTAGGTCCCGTTTAACATGATCCTGGCAACTTACCAATTGGCAGTCAAGTCACAGCTGCTTCAGCCACCAGAGCTCTGTAAGCAGATTTAATTTATATTGCGAAATATCATTGACAGGTTTGAGGGGTTTTTTCAGCTATGAATTTCTACACTAAGCATATTTTGACTGCTACTAAAACAATAAAACCTCTGGGATATGCTTTTATAGTACTTTGGGGTTTGGCTATTAAATATTCCAGCCATTTCATTAACTTTGCAACACCTTAAGAAAAGCTTTATTTTGAGTGGCTTCCAGGTGTAATCCCACAAGCATGAGTTGTTTTCTTTGGAGGCATAGCTGAAATACTGTAAAACTGGTAAGAGCAGACCTATAGAATTTCTGTATCTACTGTTGTACCACCGAGATAAGCAAAATGCAGATGCTGCTCTCTGCTGGAGACAGTGAGGGTATTCTAAAGAGTTCACACTGACTGAGCCCTTCCTTCACCATGCTTTTAGGCCACATACAGAATGGTCTGAAGCAGAGAAAGTGGGAGATTACCTTTTCTTTTCAATGTTACCAAAATACCTGCACAAACTGCATGTTTTGATATATTGGATAATGACATGTAATTGTAAAAACATTCTGTCTTCAGTGCTATTTTGAATTAATCTTGTCTGGTTACAGTAGTTAGCATCGTTTAGTGGTGACCTTACACTTGACTGACATCCATTGATTACTACAGTAGGTTGTAGGAGTTCCTGGGATATCAGTAGTATGCGTCTCCACTTAAGGACTTCAAGTTCCTTCGTGATTTTTGTAACTAAACCAGAATGGTGGTTTTGCACTGCACCCTGTGTGATTTTGAACAGCAGCGGCTGTCCGGTCCGTAGCACCTGAAGCTCGCAGGACACTCAGGCTTCCCGGGGGCCTGTTGAGAACTTCCTCCCCCTGACCTCTGTGCGTCTGTTGGGGTTCGCAGGAGTTCCCCTGGGTGCTTCTGGAGCACCTCCTGACATTTGAACTGCAGTGTGTTAAATTGTGTCTCCTGTGGTGGAAGAACTGGTGCATGCTGCTTGTGCAGAGTGCATCCCGTGCTGTGTTTGGGAGCTGGGGTATTGGTGCCCAGAAGGGTGAGATGTTTTCCCATCCTCACCCTGTTGCTGTGGAGACATGGAATGCCTGTGGCTGCCATGCAGGAGCTGTGTCCTGTGCCCACTGAAGTACAGCTTTCCCAGCTGCTCCTTTGGGCAGCTCCAGATCTCTGGCTGAGAGCTGCAGCGTATGTTGTGGTGTGAAAACCTATGTTTCCCGCCTGTAAAGGGAAGCTGAGACAGTATTTGCTGACCTCAGGGGGGTGTTAGGGTAACTGTGCAAAGGCTGAGGTGCTAGATGCCTTTTTTTAGAATCCTGATTTAAGCTTCCTTTTTTAAAAAAAAACATTTTGGATGTTATTCCTCTTTGATGTTTGATTGTGATTCATTAAAGGATGAGTCTAGCTACTCCTAATAGAAACCAAAAGTTGGAAGTGTGTTATTTTTATTTCACATTCTGCGTGCAAAGCAGCTCACCGAGCAGACTATAACAAATAAGTAAATAAGCATTAAATATTTGAGTGAGAATTTATTTAACATTTCATTAACGCTAGAGGTAGAGAGAATTTCAAAGAACTGACTGTACCAGGGAGTGGTTTTGCAGCCGTGTCAGTTCTACAACCTCCGGGTCTCCCTTCCAGGCGCTGTCCTAGTCTCTAGCAATGGGGATGCTGGCCCGTCATTGTCAGACCTTGCTGACAAGGAGCGGCTGGAACAAATGCGCGAACGCCGAGGGGTGCAAGGAGTTCTCTCGGGGACAAATGAAACAGAATCGAAAGAAAAAGCGACCCTGCTTTTTCGGCGGGAGTACAGGAAATCGCAGTCATCAGAGATGACTGTCGTTTCCTCCGAGGGCTGCTTGCAGAGCCGAGGCAGGTGCTGGGGTTCCTCATGGAGAGCCGCCCCGCTGGCTGCGGTTGGCAGGCTCGGGGGCACCTGCCGCTTTGGGGACCCCGCAAAAGCGCGGGTTTGCAGCTTGCGGGGATCCCTCGGCCGTGGCGCGGGGCACCGGCCACAAGGTGGCGCCAGAGGCCCCTGGGGCGGAGCCTCGGCGCTTCATTTGCTTAATATATTGCCGCGGCGGCCGTGTGTCCCCCCACCCCGCGCCGCGATCGCGGCCCTCCGGGACCGCCGCGCTCCTCCGGCGCGGCAGCGCGGCCCTCCCGCCTCGGCAGAGCCTGAGGACACCACCAAACAGCGAAAGGGGTCGGCGAGCGAGACTCGCTCTGTGCGAAAGGTTCTCCCACTCTCCGCCCAATATAAACCTGCGCCGGGAAGGGTCCAGTGATGGGATGTTCTGAAGACCTGCTCGCTAGGCCACGCACGGAGGACGCTGGTTCCTCATGGGCCCCGCGCCCGCCTAGGGGAAAGTCCCCGGACCGCTGGCAGAGAGTGCCGGGCGCTGCTGCGCCCTCGCCCGCCCCCATCTCACGCAGTTCTCCGCCGAGACGCCCGCGGGCCGAGCGGGTGAGGACGGGGTGGGCTCTCGTCACGGCCACAGATACGCAGGTAGTGCGCAGGCGCACCAACAGAACGGGGCTCACTCTCAGGCCATCCCTTGCCCTTTTATTACCCGTGGCTGCTGCCTGGCCAGCTCCCCGGCTCAGGGGAACATGCTTACAGCAAGAGCAAAGCACACGTGGGCACACGTGCCTGACCGGCAACGGCTCCGGCTCGCAGGATACGCGCCCCATTCTCCTCACACCCACTGGCTCCAGCGTCCATCCATGATGTACAGACGGGTCAGGGTGATGCTCACCTGATGCAAGCGCCTGCTCCTGCCCGAAAAGCCTTTTCTGCGCTCCCTGCTCTGGCGAGAAGCAAGAAGCAGGACAGAAGTAACCTGTCAGGTTCATTTGCACCACGTAGAAGTTAAAGACGGAACACAGGAGGGTCTGCTGCGTCTGTGAGTGGCAGCACAAAAGTTGCCCCAGTGTGGCAGTGCCTTGTGCACACCTCTTATGCTGCCGCACAGGGCCTGCTCCCGGCCTCCTTTGAGCACTCCTGCCGGTGCCTCAGACCGGTGAGTGCCACCTGCCTGTGCTGGGCAGGATCTCACACTGACACTCTGATACCATGCATGATGCTGCTGCCTGCAGCAGCAATCGGTGCACGTAAGTGATGGCCATGCTGATAACCCAGTTCATCTCGTACGCAGAGCCGTTCTTGCCTCCAGTACGTCATGCAGGGAGCAGCACATCACTGTGGTTGACTCCATGGAGTTAAGCTCTCTGCTGCCCTACACTGTGAGGGGAACACAACAGAAGAGCATTGGCAGTGATCCCCAAAGTAACACCAAGATCAAGCATTTCAAGCCCAAAAAGTACAATTAATACTTCCCTCACCCAAAGAGCTCCCCAGCCAGAGACAACACTTTCTCATACTCTCTCAGTGTTTCTGAAGCTCCTGTGGAGAGCCCAGGTCTGCTACACTAGCAGCCTGTATCACCATGAGTTGAGCTGCAGGCATGTGGCCTAGATGTAGGCAATGTACACTTTGCAAACCCTGCTGGTTTCCAACATCTGCTGTTCTTCTTCCAGCAATATCCCTATGGCGACATCTTTTCACCTGTGTCAGCCCTGTGCTAGGCAGAGGACAGCAGCATGCAGAGCAAGGAGTAGCTCTGTGTGGAACCAGCTATGAGAGCTCTGACTGCTTCACAAAGGAACTTTGAAAGGGTGCACAAGGGGCAGACAAACCACCTGTCCTGAACTGCCACTTTGGTTGCCGTCTGAGACACTTGAACTACTTTAGTGTCTTTCTCTTGTTTTTTCTGCAGTTCTTCATATGATTAACGGTACAGGTGTAGGAAAGCCGAGATTTCAAATTAAAATGCCATCAAAGAACCCATCCCAAAAGAAACAACTAAACTAGGGCACAGCTCTATGAAGTTCTGTTTGTTGGTTGAAAAACCATAATGAAATCCCAGTGTCCTAGTTTCACCTAAGAAGGATGTATCTGAGGCTCTGTGAAACTGAAGTTTCATGAGCTGTCATCCCTCTGTAGTGCAGGTAGCAAGCACCTGCACTACAGGCTGAAGACTGCAGACAAGCTTGTGCAGACAAGCTGAAGCTTATGCAGTGACTGATGTGGGTCTGTTTTCCTTTTTTGGGTTTTTTTTTTTGTTCCTAAAGATTGCACTACAGCACTTGAACAATTTGGGCTGATTTTCTTCACAGGTGGACAAAATTCTCTCACTTCTAGTTTATTGCAAATGTTGGTCTTCACATTTGTTAACAGGAGAGAACATGTCAAAAGTCAGACTCATCCTGAGTATAGATGACAATAAGCTGGCATGACATGGTCTAGTGTTCCAGAGATGGAGGGAAGGAAGCATATGCTGAAGGAGTTTTGATGCCATCTTTCCCTTTCATTAAGCAGATCTGTGCCCCAGCTTTGTAAGATGCAAACTGCAGGGAAAATAGCAGCAGTATCTGATTTGTAGAAAATATATATGTGTGTGTGTGTGTGTGTATACTTAGCTTTTCTTTCAACTAAAAGTGTGCACTTTTGCAGTGTTTTGCACAGGGTATAATATGCCACACTCTTTGTCCATTTAACAACAATTAACTTGTATTTGTGTGCCTTCTGGATGGTTCTGTTAGTGGCCATTGCCACAGCAAAGGTATTGCCCTTAGCTAGATTTATGTGTTTTTAAGAAAATATTGTCATTTATGCCCACTCCCTCCTGCACCAATCCCCATTCTAAACCTGCTGTCAGGAAGCATAAGGTTTAAGGTTGTGATTAATTTAATTCCATGCCTCTTCCTTGCATGAATCTAAACCTGGGCAGTTTCATCCAACCCCTGCAGTCACAGAACAAGAGCAACTGCACGAAGCTGAGCTGGGACAGTGGCCAGTGCAGAGCTGGCCCAAACAGAGTATTACTGACTCTTCTGACACATGACTGGCCTCTAGTACGTGGCAGCAGAGGTTCCTGCAGGCATTGAGGACACATTCACATAGAAGTCTTCAGAAAAAGGGGGTTTGTGTTGATACCTTGTCATGGTTTCAAATACAGTGTACATTAATTTTTAAAATGGCACGTGATAATTTCTGAGCACGACTCCCTGTTGCTAAGGCAATGGAAGATTGGGTTCCAGTGGTAGTTGCTTTCTCTAGGAACACTGCTGCAACTAAAAAAAACCATTGTTCAGCTCCAACACCTGAGCCTACTGGCCTTTAAAGGTTGAACTGTCACTGATGGTCAAGTAACATCAATTGTCAGGCCCAACTGGACTGAAAAAGGACTCATTTTAAATGCTGCTATCAGAGACGAATCACACTGGGCAAAAGAAACTTTGTCACTGGTAAGAAAGTCAATCTAACTAATCATAGAAGAATTGTTTTTTGCCTGATTTTCTATATCTAACAGTGTTTTTACATTTTAACTGCAGTCTGAGAGACAAACTATATTCAGGCAGATGTGGCCCCTATTTCAACATAGCCTTCCACCATAAATCCTCCCTTAGTTTGGAGCAAATGTCACATTTCTGCTTATTATTTTGGTGAGGAGCATGGTTCAGAGGCTAGGGACCTATTGATCTTGTTTAACCAGTACATTTTCTCACAATTACAACTGAATAATAAAGCGAATGTAAACCCTGTCAGACCTTGGAAAGAAATGTGCATCAGCTGTATATTTATACTATAGAGTAATAGTCATTTTTTGTAACTTAGAGTAAGTGGTGGCAATGAAAAACATGTGTAGCAGCAGCACCCATAAGAAACACGCAGTGCAGGTCACTTGGTGCTACAGTTGTTTTGATGACATGAAATTACTCTCTGGTGCCATCTGCAGTGACTTTTTAGTTGCACTACAGATTAATCACTTGTTCTAGGTTTGGATGAGCAGATTCCAAAGGAAAAAAAAAAATCCACACTAGGAGGGAGATGAGATGAGGCTTCCTCCTGATAGGGTGGAGTTTTCATGACCTAGGCCAAAACTCAGTTCAAGTTTCCAGGAGAATTCTGATATTTGTAAATGGTAACTGTAGGCATGTAATTAGCCCATTTCTGCATATGGAGTGGAATTCATTTCACTGACATTTGTGACAACAGACCTGGGCTCCCCTTGCAGTCAATGCAGACATTTTTAGGGCAAGACCTATTTATACTTATAAGATTCTCTTTTGTTCGATGCAGTTAGCTGGAGGACTCCCACCTTTATTTCTCAAGTTGGAAGGGAAAATTAAGCTCCACATATGGGAGAGTGTTATGAATATCTTAACCCATCAATTACCAAAAACTTCCTGCAGGTGCACTGCCTGCCCTCATTTCACAATCTTCATTCCTGTGGTGCTATTGAGTACGTTTGTTCCATGCAGGAGGAAGAAGTGAGAATGTGTTTCTCACGTGGCCCGTGCTGAGTAGCAGAATCACAGAAATGCGGCGTGCACATTAGTGTATGCCTCAGGCAAGAGCATACCAAAGCAAAGAGCATAAATCATTTAAAAATTCCTTTCCCAAACATCATCTGCACACTGCCCCAGTCCTTTGGCATGGCAATTGGCTACACTCATCAAGGATGCTTTAAAACAGTAGGTGAGGAAGAAGAGTCACTATCTGAAATCTGTTTCCGGGAGAGGAAAACAAGGACGTGTTACTTCAGCCAGGAGTGGACAGATCCAAGTTGTAAATGATGGAGAAGGATGCACGTGGCTGTGTTGTCACAGCAGCCAGGTGCTGCCCCTCAGCTGCACCTCCCCTCAGGGGCTGCAGTTCCTATGCCAGCCAGCACGCTCCACAGCACCTGTGAGAAGCTGGTGGTGTCCAGCTCCTGCCAACTTCCAGAGGGCATTTTGAACAGAGCTCAAAAGGGAGTGCTGTGGTTCTGCTCAAAATAAAGCCACAATATGTCAGTATGCTTTGATGGAAGCAATGATGTAATATAAAAGCAAATTCCTTAACATCTCCCACCTTGGGCCTATCAACTTCTATAAACACTTTTGGGTATAGCCATGAGATTAGAGGATGGAAGATGAATGGGAAGAACTGTAAAAACAGATCAATACAAAACACAGCCTGAACTGAACTTGCTGTAAACACTTTAGTCCATTTTTCATTCTGCTCCTGGTGAGATAAATAGAACTCATTGGTTTGAAATAAAAAGATGAGCTGGATATTGCAGCCACCTTCTTCCCTGTGTTAATGGAAGTCAATTGATCGCTAATCAGGGCTCAGAAAGAGAATTTGGTTTAGGGTGTATTGGCAGAAAACTTGGAACTTCTCCAGGTTTTTAACAGATATTTGCATCTGGATGGGAAAGAATATACATCTCCTGATCAGTGTGGGATGTTTGTTACTTGGTGCTAGACAGCTCTTTGATACAGCTGAGCTGGGGAAAAAAAACCCCATGTCAGTGTTTTCAAGAAATGTGCTGGTTTAGTTTATCACCTTATTGAAATGATCAGATGTTAACCCATGTCTTGTTTTTAGGTGTCCTACACTTGTGTAAATGAAAAAGAAAAACAATAATCATTGTTCCCATGTGATTTGTGTTCCATCAGATAAATCAAGCCTACTATTGAAGGAAAACCAAAAGCAATGACTTCTGCCATTGGAGGGAAGTATCTTTTTTTGATGACCCGATGATAGAGGAGTTTTCAAGAATAACTTACCTGGACAAATAGGCTATATGAAGGTCAACTCTGACCTTTCTATACGACTTTTCTATGGCCCATAGCTTTCTTCATCTGACTTTTTGAAAATGCCTACCTGGCTTGTACTCATTCTTTCTTTTCTTTGTGTTTCTTTTTTTGGTATCTTGGAGAACTCTTCATCTTCTTCATCCCATGGAAACCAGAGGAGCAAGAATTTTACCTGCCACGAAATACATATCATCAACAATCAGTTCTGTTTGCTTAAAAGAAGCACTCCTTTATCACCCTTGGAGCATTTCCACTAAATGTTAGGTAGGTCTTTCACAATTGCAGCCCTTTATGAACTTGTTCTCATTGATGATGCTGCTTTTCATTAGTTTTCCCACAGGCTGAAACTCTTCCTGGGCTATCAATGGAAAGCTGAAAAAAAATCCAACCAACTTGTCTATTATTAGGTGAAAAGGAACACTATTAGGTACACACAGAGGTACTATTAGGACAGGAATCACCTATGATTTCAGGATGTAAAGTCAAGGTCACTAAAGATAAGAGGCTAAACCTCTCCTTCCTTGGAGGTCTTCAAGACCCACCTGGACATGTTCCTATGCGACCTGATCTAGGTGACCCTGCTTCTGCAGGGGGGTTGGACTAGATGATCTCTAAAGGTCCCTTCCAAACCCTACCGTTCTATGATTCTATGAAATGGGGAACACAAGACTTGGATTAAATATCTGAAAATGTTTCATCATAGAAAAATCTGTAGTATAATAATCTTTCAGAAAAAATAAGAATACTCTCAGTTGGACTTTTAAAAACTACACTGGGAAACGATAAAGAAACAAAACTGTTGGGATCTATTCTCTACAGAGAGAGAGGATAGCTTAGAGACATAAATAAATCTAAATAAATTGAAAATAGGGCATCTGTGTATTATTTACTCTTGGAGGGCAACCACTGAGGCAGGTTTTATGCAATACAGCCTAATAACACATCCCTAATACCACTGTGAATATCAACCTCAGGCTGACAATTTTCCACTTAATGGAGAGGGTTAGTGGAAATGCATGGTCATTGTACAGTTGTTCTGCCTGTCCATCACTACAAGTAGCAGGGTTTTGCTCTACCATACCTCTTCTCATCTCCAGATATTCCATCACTTATATTAATCCAGGTCCTTTTGCACTGGTATACAGGTAGTGCTTTTTGCATGTACAGTAAATGTTATCTGTCAATATGACACAAAATAATTCAATTGAGGCCTGTTACTCTGAAGTGACAACAATGATCACCATGCAACAGAATTTCAGTGGTTTACTGCCGATGGGAGTGAAGGTAACTTGGTTATTTTCACTTTCTAAATCTATTTATGCAAAAATGAGGGAAGTAGAATAAAATGATCTGAGGCTTAGCTTCATTAATCTGAGCTGTTACGTGACATGAAAAAGAAGCAGCTGGTTTTACTGGTGTTATGAATTTTAAGATGAACGTGTCCTCTTAAGAACATGAACACACTGAGTTGTAGGCTTCCTGTTTTTTTGGCCAAAGTGACATCAGTGTAATAAAGAATGTTTTGAAAGTACTGCCTACAACTTTGTTTCTATCCACTTTTATGAACTTCCCAACATATTGTTGACTCAGGCAAAGCCATCTGGCTACAGCTACAATTACTCAACATCTTAGACATATGAAAATCACTGTTATGTAGACTACCAGCTCAGCAGCTGCGTGAGTTGAAAGTTAAGAATGTGTTTAAATATTTTCATGTACCAAGGTCTTAAGAAAATAATATCTGCAGGCTGACATCGTGTGAGATGCTGGTCTGTGGGCTGGTCAGACGAAGCCAGCAAAGTTCAACACACTAATTTAGTTGTAGGACTGGCCATAGAGCCATCTGGCACAGGTCTTATAATCACAGACTCATAGTAAAAAGAAAAAAAGAAGGCTGGAAGGGATCCTCTGGAGGCCATCAAAGCAAAGCCAGCTTCACAGCCAGAGCAGATTGTGGCAGGCCTCATCCAGTGAGGCTCCAAAGATATCCAAGGAAGGAGACTACACAGCCTCTCTGCACAACCTATGCTGCTGCCTAACTGCTACTCGAGACTGTGCCATCCTGAAATATTATCTGCAGGATTAGTGTGGGATGCTCCTTTAGTGCTGGCTACTTACCAGCACCAGTAGCAATGTAAGACAGAAGAGTTTTCTGGGGGTTAGATTTGGGTGGGGTTTTTTTCATTTTACCCTTGCACTCAATCTTCTCTGATGATGCTTTCTATGCCAGATGTTGTATTTTTCCCCACTTTTTTTCATGTCCCTGACATATAAATGCAACATACTGTAAACCTAAAGGGCCTCCTCAGCATATTTCAAGACTCCAGAAAGTATTTTTTTTCCCCAATGCTTACCTATTATTATTCATGTCTCAAAGAGAAGGGGGGATGAAATCTCAACCTTGTAGTAATTCTGTCTGTATCATTCTCCCAGTAGGAAAAATTATATAGTTAAAAAGTATAGTTCTACTTCTGTTTTCCTACTGTGTTTCTTGTGGCCAACATTTAATACAAACTCTGCAACAGTTTTGAGAAAGACAGGATACTTTGTCAAAATTGGGCAATTTGTTGGCAAGAGAATGGGTTTTAAAAGGCTTAACTTCTTTGATGCCTTATTTTAAATTTACCCTGACTCCTCGGCATAAAATGTCTCTCAGTTTCCCTAACAGTTAATCGCAAATCATTTTGCTGTTTAAAGCTAAATCACATAGCTCTTATTATGGGCAATAACAGTCTTAACTGCTGTGTACAGTTGGAGAATATGAATAAATGTCCTGGTTTCAGCTGGGAGAGAGTTAACTTTCTTCCCAGTAGCTGGTGCAGGGCTGTGTTTTGGATTTAGAGAATAATGTTGATAACACACTGATGTTTCAGTTGTTGCTAAGTAGTGCTTATCCTATGTCAAGGACTTTCCTGTTTCTTGTGCTTTGCCAGCAACGAGATGCACCAGAAGCTGGGAGGAAACGTACCCAGGATGGCTGCCCTGAACTAGTCAAAAGGCTATTCCATACCACAGAACATCATGCCCAGTATATAAACTGGGGGCAGTCAGTGGGGAGAGGCAGATCACTGCTCAGGCATCATGCAGTAGATGCTGAGCAATCACATCGTGCATCACTTGCCTTTATTGGGTTTTTATTTCCCCCTTTTTTTGACATATAATTTTTCATTGCCATTATTACTATAATATTTGTATTATTACTGTTGTTATATTCCATTTTAGTTTTTAAACTGTTCTTATCTCAACCCACAAGTTTTACTTTTTTTTCCCCCTCATTCTCCTGCCCATTCGTCCCACTGGGAGAGCTGAGTGAGTGACTCTGTGATGCCTGTGGTGAAACCATAGTAATTAATTAGATGCCTCACCCCATCAACTGCTACAGTGAAAAAAGCTGGCTATGGAGCACACTTTCGTGTACCAGGCAGAAACTTGTCTTCCCTACCCATAGTCTCTCACTATGCTATCACTACAAACCTCAACTCGCTGTGAAAACTGCTCTGCAGAAAGAAACTGTTGCAGAAAATAGCTCACAGCAGTTTGGGAGAGAAATACGCAAGCCATCTGCAAACAGTTTAACAGATATATATCTATATGAATTTCATTGCAATAAAACTTACTCGCATTCCGCTCCTGCAGACACAATGCCTCCGGAAGGCTGCATTTCGAGAGATTTGGTGCCATCTGTGCCGACAGATTATTTTTTTTGTATGCCAAAATATTACAAGAAAACGAGAGAAGAGTGAAAAGGGTAAGGCTTCAGCATCGAATGGAAAACTTCGTCGGTCTTCTGCTGGCTCAAATACCTTTGGCACAATCTCCTGAAAAAGGTTCAGGGTTACGACTGAAAACACCATGCGGGGAGTCACGGCCTGTACAGGGAACAACTGTAATCCCAGCAACGCAGCTACAACACACCCTCGAAATAAACCCCTCAATGATTCTGTTTCTCGGAAACAGAGTTTCCAGGGACAGAGAGTGTTTAGGGAAGAGCGAATGAACACGGAAGAACTGGTCGAAGACCAGCGTTAATCGGTGCTAGCAAACACCTCCCGCGACTGCAGGATGGGGCCCGCCTGAGGGACCGTCGCGGTCCTCAGGGCAGGGTCGCTGCGCCGCTGTCCCCTCGGCAGAAGCGGACTGCGAGCCGGAGGTAACGGGCGCCTCTCGTACCTGGCGCTCATTTCCGCTCTCTTCGTCTCACGGCGGGGCAGGCGGGGCCGCGCGCGCCGCAGGGGACCCGGGCCGGCCCCGGCGAGCCGGGCTGTGCCGTGCCGAGCCGAGCCCGCCACGGGCACCTGAACACCGCGCAGCCCCGACCTCACGCCCTCGGTCACAGCCACCTCGCGGTGCGCCGGTCCCGGCTCCGCCCCGGCCGCGGAAGCAGCGGCGGGGTGCGCCTTTAACAGAGGCTCCGCCTCCGCGCTGGCTCCCGCCCCTCGCCGCGCGCCGGGCCAGTAGGAGCAGGCGAGAGAGGAAGGCGGGAGAATGCGAACCCGTCGCAGCGCCGCCAGCCGCGCCTTATAAGGGCAGGGCCTCGCGCATGCGCGTAGCCCGGCGGCCAGGGGCGGGGGCTCCGAGTGGGTTTTGCTTCAGCGGCGGCACCGCGGCGGGAAGGAGCGCTGGACCCCGAGGAGGGGCGGCCCGGCCCGGCCCGGCCCGGTGTAGGCGTTCACCCCTCCCCGGCCCCCGCGGCGCAGCGGCTCGGCCCGCGCGGCTCGGCCCCCGGCGGGCAGAGGGGCGGCGGCAGGAGGGAGTGGAGCGGGGCCGCCGCGGGTAACCCCGCGCCCGGTGCGGGCGGCGCGGCGGTTGCGGCGGATGTGCTGCTGGCGCGGGGGGATGATGCTGGCGGGGCCGCAGCTGGTGGCGGGGCCGGCAGCGCCGGGCGGTGAGCGGGCCCGGCTGCTCTCGCTCTACGTGCAGGACTACCTGGAGTGCGTGGAGTCGCTGCCGCTGGACATCCAGCGCAACGCCTCGCTGCTACGGGAGATGGACACGCAGTGCCAAGGTGGGCGCCGCCGCGGGACGGGGCCTCCGCCACAGGGCACCGGCTGGGGGGGGGGCGGGGGGAGGAAGGGGGGCGGCAGCCCGCCGCACATGCGCCCGGCGCGGAGGGGCCGGAGCCGGGGCGGGACCGGCGGAGGGGAGTGGGCGCCGGGGAGGGCTCCCTGTTGAGGCCTGCGCGGGGCTCAGCCGTTGGCGGGGCCGGGGTGCCGGGCGCTGCGCTCCGCCGGGGCGGGCGACCGAGAGCCCTCCCCGTCCGCGGCCCCGCCTCCTGGGCGGCGGGATCCGGCGATGCCTCGCTGCCCTGCGCTAGGCCCCGGCTCCATGCGGGGCTGCTCCCGCCCCGCTCCCCCCGCCGGGCAGTGCGGTGCTGCTGGCGGTAGGGGCCCGGGCGCCGGTGTTACAGTTGCCTCCACCCGCCCCTGCGAGGTGCGGGTGCCGCGCCCCGGCCGAGCCGTGTCCCTGTCCCGCGGTACATGGCTGCTCTGTGGCCCGGCCCGCCGGGCGCTGAGAGGGCAACGCTAAGTGTTAGCAGCGCATCCCTGCGTCGTGGCGGGGGTCCGTAGAGCGGGACGTTAGCCTTAACTTCAGCCCAAGCAGGTTAGATATCACTTCAGTCGGTTCTGTCTCGAACTCCTGGGCTACGCGGCTGTGGTATCTTTCACTTCTGATGCCTCCCCTGCCGCCTGATCATAAGGTGGTATCTCCTGCCGAAGAGCGTTGCCGCTTGAACTGTGCAGTAAAGGTCGAGTGGCGTGGAGCCCCCGGCAGGAGGGGGACGGAGGGAAAATCGTCCCCGTGGAGAAGGAACTGCAGCCGCGTCCTCGCCGCTGGGAGGATTTCCTCAGCTGGGCTAGAGGGGACCCTTAAGGCCTTTCAGACGTTAAACAGAAGGCAGCTATTGTAAATGGATTCTTGCAGTTATCTTTCTAATTACCCACGGAGATACATAAGAACAGGCTTTTGTAAGTTTTCTGTGTTTTTAAAGTCTAAAGGTCATAGGCTTGTCTGCAGCACTTTGACTTCTCGGCCAAAGCTGACACTTTACCTGATATGTGACCAGCCAGTGCTCTGCAGCTGCCTTGAATAAATTCAGTCTCTCGTTTAGGCTAAGTCTATTATATGTATTCCTCCAGCCACTAATACAGTACTGGGCCAAATCAGAGATTTGCTCCTAGTTTTAGCAAAGCCTTCAGCTGTTTGGGTTTTGGTTTGGGTTGGGGGTTTGTTTTTTGTTTGTTTTTTTTTTTAACAACAGAAACAAAAAATCTCAACCCCTAAAAACTGAATAAAAACATTTTAGGTCAAAGTCTGAAGATGTAAAAGGAGTGATAGATTATTTCAGTTACTTGAAAAGGTCGTGATAGTTTATGCAGGCAGGACAAAGCCATTCCTGTGCTTGGAAAACTGAAATCTTTTTATCTTTTATTAGCACCACCAAAGTTAATCAGATTATCTGTAATGAACACTTGGCCTTGGGTTTTTTTGGATTGGGTTTTTTGAGGGGGAGTGGTGAGGCTTTGGTTGTTGTCTTTGTGGGTTTTTTCAAATGAGGATTTTAGAGCAGTTCAGTTGGGCATATGGATGCCTTTTCTAAGCTTAGGGACCAAGAAAGCTTTCGGTGAACTTGAATCTCTGTCATTCCAAAAGTTCTTTCCTGTTTTTAATGGATGGTGATTCATTCAAAGTGTTCAGTTTGTATTCACAGGCTGCATATAGGTAATAATCAGTGTAAGGTAAATGTTGTTCTCTGTCAGAGTGTGAAAAAGTGAAGAGTTACTGCTTGTGGGTTCTTCTGGGCAGGGCATTCCCAATATGGGAAATGTGTGTAACTGTACCTAAACATTTTTCTTCACCTCATTAAAAAGAGGCTGGGTGGGAGATAACGTGGCTGCAGAATATTTTACCTTGGTTATGCCTTTTTAATTCAACAGCGTATGAAGTACCTTGCTCCGTGCTTTTCAGAGAGTAAGATTTTTATTGTCGTCTCCTCCTCTGTCAGGGCAACAGTTAAGTGATGCAGCTGAAGATGCTAAGAAACAAAGATTGTGTTTTTAATGGTGGCTGGAATGTTAGTATTGAGGGGGGGAAAAATAGGTCAAGTGAGTTATTGGACAGGCAGAGTAGTGATTTTTATCTTCATGAAAGTCTGAAAAAGAACAAAATGCTGTTGGCTCCTGTTTGTCGTACAGGTTTCAGAATTTATAGTAAAAGCAGCTGCTCATGCTTAAGCTACTGTTTCAAAATGTCAGCAGGAAAAAAAAAATCCCAGTGAACAATGTTGAGATAATATCTACAGCTTCCATTTAGCACGAGCTTGAATCATTTCACAACTGTACAGTGCAGACAAATGCTTCAAAAATGAGAACGAGTTTGTGAAATGTGGCTCTTTAGGGAGCGATAGATTGTACTGCGTATCTTCTCACTTTAAAGAGTTTAGTATCAGTCATAAATTCCCTTGCCTGTTCAAATAAAATTCTTAACTGGTTTCTGAAGGAACCAGTACTGTATCTGAAGCTGTGCATCAGGCTTCATTGTCAGTTCTACTATCTTATTTCCTTCCACATTAGCAATTTCTTTGTCTTTCATGTATCTGTGTACTGTAACTTTTGATCTGGGAAATGCTATATTGTTCTAAGTTGCTGGATTTTAAGAGTACAAACTAAAACTGTCTTCTCAGGTATTTATTAATCTCATTTGAGTTCAGTAAACTTGTTTTTAAGAACTAAAAATTATGAAGGATTCACAGCAACTCGTCTTTTCCATGACGTGCAAGAAGAAAAGCTTAACTCAGTCTGTGAGCCACTCATTACTAGTTCCGTAAAAATATCCTGTGATGCACTAAGAATAGGTAGCGTACTGTTGAGAAGTTCAGCCTCCATTTTTAAAACACAACTTGCTATAATTTGTCTTGGTAACAGTAAAAGCATCTTAAGTGCTTTAAATTTGTTTAAATCCTGACTGTAAATTTGCCAGTGTGTGACTTCAGTCGTCATACTCCTTTTATGACTGTGGCTACTTGGAAGTGTAACACTAAGTATAAGATGGGGAAG
This sequence comes from Colius striatus, assembly GCF_028858725.1. NCBI lineage: Eukaryota > Metazoa > Chordata > Aves > Coliiformes > Coliidae > Colius > Colius striatus. Next base: position 64,294,331 of record NC_084761.1, read on the forward strand.
GCAGAGGACTTGGATATCCTAATTCTGGAGTGTCATTTGGCATATATTCTCTGTAATGGTTATATGAATTCTAAGTTTCTTCCTGTGATACCATAAGATATTGGTTTGGTTTGTAGACCATGCGTTTGGAACTACTGTGGTAAGGACTTGCAACAGAAATACCTGCTTTTTCAGATGGAGGCAGAATCTGACTGTCCTTGCTGCAGCACCTACGGTCCCCTTCCTTGGGTTATCCTTTCTTTTCCTAATGGCTGAAATAAGCTTGCTGTTTCTTAGAACTTGAGAGTCTTTTTTTCTCACAATCTTAAACATTGATTTTTTTGGCCCCATGGGACTTGAATAAAATATCCCACCTAGCCCACCACGATTTCTCATCGCTTAGAAATGCATTGCTATATTTTCTCGAGTGTGCTCCATCTCGTGTAATTATTCCTATTATCTTTGTTTTGTAGAAGCGTTAAAAGAAATAGATGATGTCTATGAGAAATACAAGGCAGAAAACGACCCTGTTCAGAAGAAGCGCTTGCAGCAGCACCTTCAGCGTGCGTTAATCAACAGCCAAGAGCTTGGAGATGAGAAAATCCAAATAGTAACTCAGATGCTAGAACTGGTAGAGAATAGAGCCCGGCAAATGGAAACGCACTCTCAGTGCTTTCAAGATCTGTCTGAGAACGAAAAGCCTCTAGAAAAGGCAAAGACGGAGTCCTGCCAGCCGGAGAGATCTTCACGTAGACCTCGTCGCCAGCGAACTAGCGAAAGCCGTGATCTGTGCCATATAGCGAATGGGATTGATGACTGCGATGATCAGCCACCTAAAGAAAAAAGATCGAAATCTTCCAAGAAGAAAAAACGCTCCAAAGCCAAACAAGAGAGAGAGGTTTCACCTGTAGAATTTGCAATTGATCCCAATGAACCAACTTACTGCTTATGCAACCAAGTGTCTTATGGCGAAATGATAGGGTGTGATAACGAACAGTGCCCTATCGAGTGGTTCCACTTCTCGTGTGTTGGACTCACCTACAAACCAAAGGGGAAATGGTATTGCCCCAAGTGCAGAGGAGACAATGAGAAAACGATGGACAAATGTACTGACAAATCAAAAAAGGACAGAAGGTCGAGGTAGTGAAAGCAATTCATGTTTTAAAGAGTTGCTCCTTTTATATTAAAATGTTTAATTTCCAGAGAACGCTGTTTTAGGAAATGCATAAGACTATGCAATAATTTTTAATCTATAATATTAATGGAGTATTAAAAGCTGTTATACCTTCTGTGATCTTTAACTTTCTGCACTGAATAACCAAAAAATTGAAACAGGGTGGCTTCAGACTTTCACAGAAGACATTACAAGCATATGGCGCTTGGTTTCAATTTAACCCCCTTAGTATTTTAAAGACCCTTGTCGATCTTGAAATAATGATGGTGGGAAAGATACTGAAGAACTTTTTATGTTATGGGAGAGGCATCGAGAGGCCTTGTGTAACTGCTAGAATCTTAACAACTGAATTTGTTATTTATCCCAGGTCTTAAGTTTTCAGCTTTTGTGTTAGCATCACACATTTGGCATTAGGGTGTTGGGATTCATCTGTAACTGTAAAAGTCTTCCGAGCTAAAAGCAGACCTCTTCAGTGACTTTCATATGACCAGTATGTTATTTCAAGGGAGAAATTGCCACTAACTTAAGCTTTTTTTTTTTTTTTTTTTTTTTGGTCAATATTAAACTCTTGTCTTTGTGACTTTACACTTGAGAGTCAGTTTTTGGATATGAGAGAATTATGGCCTATACGCAGTTTTGGGTATTCTTAGTAGGCTTCATTTGGGTTCTGTCAAGCACCCTGATTTGGTCTTTATTGCTTAAGATGGTGTCTCTGATGCCAAAATTATTTCCTTGCTGGTTTATGTTTTGCCACTACCTATATAAGCTTTTGAAATGGTAGAAAGATCCCTTGAGAGGAGGGGGATAGTGACATCTTGGGGAATGGAAACTGCACTTGTGATGTAATCTTTGTCATAATCAGTCTCTAGAGAGCTGAAACATGACTGGTATTCTCTGGGATGTAAACTTTGCTTTTCCTTAAATGGTATTTGTGCATCTGTGTGGCCACACCTGGGTTTAGGCACAGCACCACAGTTCTTAGACTTGGGCAACTACCTAAAAAGGCCAAAGGCAGAAGCTTTCAATAAAAGCTTTAATAGATTATAGAAAACAAAACATAAGCATGACTGGCACAGAGCCAGTAGACCCCAGCAGGTTTTTGACAGGGTATGTAACAGTGTAGTCTTCAAGTATGCTGGTAGTATCTGAACTAGTGTTCAGGTTTTAACTACCACTTGAGTGGTAGTTAAAAGCAAATTTCACCTTGACATCTCCTTAGAAGAGTGGAAAAAAGATGAAAACAGCTGTTGCTGGTCCTTTGCAAAGGGAGATGCTCACGGAGAAGCAAGTGGTGTACCAAAGCATTGCACCTATGTTTCCTGCACAACAGTGTTCTTCCTTGAGCCTGTCCTGGCAGGGCAGACAGCAGCTCTGTAGGGCTGGGTGTGGGTCTTATTTTTAGCTGGGCTGAAAGCTCTCAGAAAGTGCCCATAGGTCAGAAGTGCTCAGTCCTACCAAGATCTCCTTTGTCAGCACAGAGGGAGAAGCAACACCGTCTCTGGCCAAGCCTGCCTGAAAAACAGTTGTGCTGACTTGTGTGCGGTCCAGAAGGCAGATGAGCAAAAGCAAGCCACAGTGGATGGAGGCCATCTGAGGTCCCTCCTGCATCTCCACTAGAGGGCTGAGAGGGCTGGGCCAGAGCCCTGGCTGAGCTGTGCTTGGCATAAAGGGTGGCTCTGTGCTTTGGGGCCAGATGGTATGAATCCGTGCACGGGGCTCTAAATATTATCAGCGACGTAAAATACTAAGTCTGGTTCCACAGTTATGATCTGATTCCTTAACAGGATTTAGCATTTGCAAGTAACAGTAGTTAACATATGGCAGGAGAGCGTAAAGCCAGTGTTTTGAAATTTAGCTCTAAAATTGTAGGTTTATTAAGCGGATTAGCTCCGCTGGGGAGATCTGCACCACAGCGAGCAAGCAGCTCTTGCAGGAAACTACTGTAAGGGCTCCGACCGTCAGCAGGGTAGGAGAGAAGGAAAACCTTAGCCCAAGGTACCTATCTTGCTTTCCAAAGGTGGCAAAGACAGGCTTCTTGAGAGGGCCAGATCACGGCTATTGATGGAGAATGATGAAGCCAGCTGTTGGAGACCAAGTGTTGTAAGTCATCGCCTGTGCATTTTTGCTCCATTTTCTATTTGTTATGGCTTAATGATTCTTAAATTTCCTTCTTGAGAAGACAGGTTGGAAACCTTGGGCTGGGGATTGTATCTACGTCTACTGTCTCCTAAAAATGTTGATGCTTCCTGGTATTAAAAACCAAACATCACTTAACTAAACACTGAAGTTTCAGAACAAGTGAAATTGTAACTATTAACATTACTAATTTATCTTGAAATGTTCTTGGGTTTCTGCTGGCTAAATCAAGCATACTTTTTTTTCCAAGGCAGAGGAGAAAGCTGGGAGCTTTATATAATTGTTCATCTGGAATAATTACTGAAGTACGAAGTGTATGTTGTGGTGTCACAGGAAATTTTAGATTCTGAAAGCAGTCCAGATAAGTGTCTCTAATGCAGGGATGCTTTCTCATATGCTAATGGCCCTTCTAGCAGGGAATATGAATTCTCAAGGTTTCCAATGAAGATATTGCTGGGGCAGTGGCCTTTGCCTGCCCAATACATTCATTTGCTCAAACACAGCAGTAATTCAGTTTGTAAGCAGATTAGCAGTGTGCCTGAAACATACATGGGTGAGTTTAAAATTACCTCTTAAATACTCTGGCTAATTTGTTGTTAAAACATATGTGATAAAAGATCTGATGTTACCTGGCATTTAGCATTTCATCACCTTTTCTAACTAAACCCGTATTTCGTGGTTTTGCGTCTGGAAGACCAGTGGTAATTGCTGAAGATGCACGTAAGATGCTAGTTTGACATCAGAAAGGTAAGTAGAGGATGCTGATGTTGCTTCTTAATGTTGAGTTCTTTTTCTTAAGGGGATGAACCTCACTAGTGAAGTGAAAATAAAAAGTAAACACTCTTAAACCAGTTTACCTTCAAGATTTACTTCATGACAGTCAACACACATCCTGGCAAAAAAAAAAAAAAAAGGAAGAAAAATCTGTGCAACAAACACTTTGGAAGTCAATAAAATGGTATGTAACTACACAGAAAACGGCTTCCTCTTTGTGAAATTAATGCTAGGTCCTTATTCAGCATAGGCTCTATTTTGTTTCCTTGAAGCTTAGGAAAATACGATGTACCTTTTCACTTGTTGCTTTTTGCCTTTCACTTTAGAAGCAATGCAAGTTCATCAACAGCAAAATGTCCCCATAAACTATTTGGACGGAATGATATCAGAGCAAGAGTGTTGTTGCTTCATCATTGTCCCATTAAGTTTGACAAGATAATAATTTATTCAAATCAACCTTTAAAGCAAACAAAAAAATACACCTAGTAAGAAGCTTACTGTTTTGAAAACAAAATGAGCAATTTAATACTATTTGCTGTCTGTATTATATCTCTTTTTTTTATTATTATGGAATTCTGACAGGTCTGAAACAGTACACAAGATAAATACAGGTTTTCTCCAGTTGTTGCATATTACTTTATTCTACCATGTAAGCTGCTTGAATCCAAATCCAGTTAATTACCAGCTGTGACAGGTACCGGTTCTTCAGGTGCAGCATTCTGTATGCTGGTCTAAATTCATACCTGTTGACTGCTAAAAAGCACAATGAAAATATCTCTATTTAAAGTAGTTGTAACTATTTCCCTGCCAAGCACTAACTAATCTACACATACAGAAATGGTGATGTGATAGTGACAGGTGTCAAAACTGGTACAGAAGGGTGGTAAGTGAAATGCCTCGTTCTTCCCTGATTTTATCTAAGGACTTTCTATTTTGGATGCTCTCAGAGTGGAAGAAGGTTTTTGTAAAGAAGATGGTGTTTCCTAACTTTGAAGAATTTTTCTCATTTAAAAGCCTCTAACTTCACTTTGTCTGAGTTCATACTTAAAAATTATCAGTTTAGCACTGCTGTGGCTCGTACCATTCCCAACTGCAAAAGGGATGATTCTTAGAGTCTTAGTCTGGGGTTTTAGTCTTCAAACTTGGCTGGGCTGAACTGCACCTTCTTTGGTCTCCCCTAAAAGCCAGCCAGTCTATGGGGACAAAACTGCAGCAACTCTCATACCAGCAAGTTAAGAGGTTAGGAGTTCTTTCTCCCTCTCATCTGCATATATATTTCTTTTATTAAGAAAAGAAAGCCCAGCTGGCTTTAAATGTTGCCATTTCAAAGAAATCTAGACCTTCCCTCTCCCCATACCTAAAGCTAATAAAGCAATGATAAAAGCCCCTGCAAGTCACAAAGATGCTTTAACACATCAAGTACTATGTCCAAAGTTCTTCTGTTGCATATTTCAAAACTAATACTATCTTGGTAGCTGTTGCTTGCTGAAACCTGCTTTAAAATCAAATGATGGATGTGTTAGCCCTGAAAGGCAGCCTGTCTACTCAGTGAGTGTCAGCAAAGAAACATACTGTGGGGGAAGAAAAGAAAGCAACTCGTTTATGCTATGGCTTAGAAGTAGCACATCTTCCTTCCTGTCAGGATTAGCAACCCTGGCTACCTTCTGTGGAGTAAATGTGAGGCAGTCCAAGTATGGTTTGACCTGTGGAATGCCACAGACCAGATAATGAACTGAGCTGTATGTTGGTAAGGTCTGCACTGGACCAGTCAGACGAGGTTAGGAAAGTAGTGGCTTTTGCTGTTTTGTGAGGTTCCTATAGGAGCCTAGCTCAAGGCAGGCTGGAAAGCTTGAACAGTGTATCTACCTGCAATTCAGAGTAAAGCATCTGCCCTTGAGGATAGGCACTTCTTATTCATCTCACCTCTCAAAAGTTATTTTGAGCTACTTCAAGCAGTTTCCTTGACCATCATAGCTTTCTGAATCCTATTCACAGTGCATAGCTTTTCTTGGGCACAGTGAATAATTACGTCTCTGAATAGCTGTTTTTAAGAGATCCAAAATGCTCCTTTTGCCTGTAGTCATTGTGATTCTAGTTTTCTTCAGGTTCTTTCTGGTTGCTAGTAGATACTTTACCAAAGAAGTCTTCTTTCAGTGGAATGGACAGTTGAGTTTGCATCTGATGCTCTCAAAATGTTGAACAGAGCCATCACTCAAACCCACGAGAATTGCTTTTCTGTCCAGTGCTAGTTGGGTGAGACACTTTGCTGTCAGTGGTGAAACCAGGTGTTAATGTGCAACTGTTCAAGTCCCACAGACTTACATATCTTGGAAGGAAAAAAGATGCTTTTACTATTGCCATGCCTCTTTTAAAATACATGCCATGAAGAGTTGAAAAAGTTTGAAATCCTCTGTCTTGTGCCAATGTTCTGCTTACCCTGCAGTCTTTGGAACAGCTCAAGGATCGTGGATTTCCACTACAATTGGCCAGTAAATTTCTATTTAGTGACAATTCTGTTTCATTTAAGTGAAGCTGTCATCTGCCTCTGAATTCTGGTTTCTTCATGAAATCAAGCTCATATTACATCTGAATCCTTCTGAATTTTTGGTTGGGGTAGGGTAAGAGTTCTAAAAGCTTATTTATGGCAAATTCTGCATTTTTTTTTCCTAACTATTTCTTCAGTTTTAAGTCAGTCAGCAATGTTTTAATTGCAAGTGAGGCCGGACTGCATCTCTGTTCTTTTGCAACTGTGTTCTAGCATATTACCATGTACAGCATGGCCAGTTTCATACTTCTCAGAGATGCACTTCATGCATTGCAAGCTGCTCTTAGATATTATAAGCAGCATACACACAGATTCAGACTGTAATTACTTCTATTTCAAAAGCCTGGTTTTCAGTGTAGGGATTAGCCCTTAGTGGGCACGTAGAAAATAAAATCCTCCCAAAAGTTTTGCTTCTGTGTTCTTACCGAGTCCTTCCACTGAAAATGGTAAAACTGATGAATGAATTTCACTATAGTGATCAGCTGCACACATTAAGACTAGTAGAAAGTTACAGTTTGTAGTTGGAGGAGTCAGGAGGAAACAACTTGGGTACTTCTGTGGTTCAATCTAGTGTGATTTGAGAAGCCTAAAATGAAACTTTCGTCTCCTGCTGGGAAACTGAATAAACTAAAAAGAATTCTAGAACCTTTGAGAATAACTTTCAGAAGAGAAGTTAGGATAAAATCCTGTCCCAATTTAAATAAAATTCTGTTGAGCAGGGTTCTACCCAGCATACAGATTTCTAGCTTCCTTTGACTAAAGCCTAAAAAAAGATTAAAGCTCCATGGCAACTGCTATCTTAACTCCTGACAGCCATAGTATAAATTACATCTTGGAAAAACCTAATACTGAAAGTTTTATTTAGGTCAGCAGTCAGCCTAGGAAATGGTAGGCTTATAGATACCATCCCAAACTTCATTTTGCCCCTGCATGGTCTCAGTGAGGCACAGATTCTTGTGGGAGGCAAACTGGATGCTATATAATTATATGCAGTATGAATTTTAAAATATGACAAGTTTTAGGTGTGTAAGTTTGTTTCATACTTTTGGGGAAAAGACTGCAATTTTCTTGCAATTGTAACCTTCCAGTGAAGAACATGGAAAGGTTCATCTGGGAGGCAGCAGCCTTGACAGGTACAATGGGAGGTTATGGCAGCAGCTGCATTTGCTGGCAGTGGAGGAACAGTGTTGGTTGGTTGGTTTATTTTATGGAGAGGGAGGTGAACAGAGGTTGTGCAATTAATTCATTTGCCCACAGGTGCCCCAGCGTTCATTCTTGTGCCACAGAAGCTGTGTCCCCCTTTCAGGCTTGTATGAGGTGCTGCTTTCTTGCCATTTGAGTTACATGACAAGTTACTGAGTGGTAGAAATTAAAATTAAATGGACCTTAAAAGCCCAGAGTAAATGCAACCTGTGGTAAACAACCACGAAAAAATCCCCCAAATTTCTGCTATTTGCATGAAGATTATTTGGTGCTGTTATTGCCTTACTTCCTGTTTCTCATTCTTTGACTATTTTTGACCCTGTCCTCTCTGGACTTTGTGTTTTTCAGGCCTTGAATAATGTCTTTAACTGTTGTCTGAGGACCACTTTAATCAGAGCCGTTAAAACAGCTTAGTGCTCGAGACAGGGAGCAATTGGTATCTGGGATCACGGATCCTGCCCTCCAGTGCTCCAGTGCAGGGACAAGGAGGGGGCCTGCATGCTCCCTAGCCTGTCAGCTGCTGCTAGGCAGATACAGCATTATTCTGGGGCTCCATTTGACCTCATCAGATAGCAAAGTTTTAAGTCCTCAATATCCCATTTAAAAGGGGAAAGTACCCATCATTTCTCAAATGAAAATAAACCCAAGATAACATCAAAACCATTCTACAGTTGCAGCCCACAATATACCTACATTGTTGCCTACTGAGACATTTTGCTCTGTAAGAGTTTAATACTAACATGCCATCTAGTACTGGAGAAGGATGAGAAATAGAAACTGTGGAAGCATTACCAGTATAATAATAAGTTTTACAGACCTGCAAGTAGGACTGCTTTTGCCCTTTTCTCCAGCAGCTGGAGTTTGCTGATCACAGCACAATGCATGCCTGCATAACCTGGAATAATGGCGTGCTGGCGTTCAAATGGATCCCAAACTTTTATTCTGTGGACAGATACCAAAAACACACTCAAATACATACAGATAGTAAAGTCTTTAAGAAAATAAACCTAAATGTGGGGGGGGTTTTTTCCAAAGGTGTAACACTGAGATGCTAACAAACGTATTGTCACTTAACACAGTGAGTTGTATAAGCTAACCAGCAGAGCTGAGACATGGGATAATCTCACTATTAAATGGCTTTGGAGAGAGTTTTTAAGAAGTCTAAAAAATGGTAAATGACTTGGATTTCTGAGTATAAGTTAACTTATCAGAATTTCTGCATCAGTGAAGAAATCTTGGCATTAATTTCATAAAACTTGGAAATGTTGAATAATAATTGAAGTCATACAGAAACAGACCAATGAGCATTTTCTACATGAAAATACATGCTGTGGCTCTGATGTTTCAATGCAGTAATCTGTAATCTCAAGATAGTATACACTGGCGTGTCAAATTTATCTACATTGTGATTACGTTTTACTCAGCAATAGAAGGTAAGAATAATGTTGAGTCCCGTCTTGCACTATTAAAATATTTGTAGTAAATGGTAAAAGTACTTCTGGCTGATTTTAAGAAGACTGCAATAAAATTTGTGATTTTATCATACCAGAGCTATTGTACACTTGACTTCAGAAGACATACGTCACTTTTGTTCCCAAAGCACTGCCGGAGCAGGTAAGTTAACAGTACGTGTTCATCCTTGGGCCTGTGCAGCAGCTGGCCCTGCTTGCCAGGGGGAGGGTGATGCATTAGCTGATGAAGATTTACAAGCCACAAGGCTTGTCTTCCTGTAAACATGCTCTGTGCTTTTGAAACCTGCTTGAGGATAAAATACCACGCTTCCTTGAAAAGTGACATTTTAAGTATTTAAATTTTTCTTTAGAGAGATCCCCGAATGTTTTGTCACACACTTGTGGCTGTTGCCATGGAGACAGAATTGGTTTGGGGGAAACAGGTCAGACATAAGTCTCACATTTAATAACATTTTTTTTTTTTTTGCTAACACTTCTCTCTCTTGTATTTAATGACTTGTCATCTGTACTTGCTGGCACGAGGTACAACAGCGGGGAAGAAAGCACTCACAGATTTCAAAGGCTTCACTTTGTGCAGTGCACCAGAGTAACTGAACTGCAGCTTCAGTACCTGCCAACTGTAAAAGACTGTTAGAACTTATGAGGACTAAATGAATGGAGAAGAAATTCAAAACTTTTTCTCAATAATTCAAATCATGCAAGTCCCTCACAGGAGGAACGCCCTGACTGTAACCAGAAACATTCCTACCTCTATTCTGCCTCTTGATGAAGGACTTAAAAAACCCAAAAAAACTCCTGATATTTTGGAATACAGATTCCAGGCAGAAATTTGTTCAAAAAACTCGGTAGGAAAAAGTTGTTATTAAATTAAGATCATGTTAGTATGCTTGCCAAAACAACAGATCGTTTGACAAGGCTTCTTCTTGAGCCTTATGGCCAAAGTAAATCTGCATCTAAAGATATGTAAAATGTGCCTGGATTACAGTCTTAGTTTTCTTTCTCACTAAATTAAGTACGGCTTCTAAATGGAATTATTCCATGAATATAAAAATGACAGACTTCCATTTAATGCTTTATAGCTGAAGCTAAGTTCTTTAGGCAGACTGTGCTTTCAAACACCTTTTATTTTCCCACTGATATTTTCTAACAGCTCGTATCCTTCCTTTCTGCCCATTTATCCCAATGTGTTGTGCAAACATGCTCTTCAGCAGATGCTTCCTACCCATTCAACAGCTCCCAGAACTGATGAGACCAAAGGTGCAGCTTCAAATTGTGACCTTGGCAAAACAGGGAATGTGCACAAAGCAGGTTCTGTCTCTGTTCAAAAGCTGTTTCTATTTAGAAAAAAAAAAACATGCAATGGTGTTGAAGCTGTTTGGTGTTTGCCATATGTAGGAGAAATGAGGGGAGGCAATGTGTACAAGCTCCCCAACTAAAGCCAGTCATGCAAATTCTGACAAATGAGGTGGCACTAAGCTCATTGCTGTAAGATACTGCTTGTGTCTTCAGCAAAATGTCCAAGTTTCTACTGAAGGCTTAAGTGTGTCAACTGAAAGCATCTAATTCAAGGCTCCAAAACATGGCTAACCTCCTGCTGAGTCGGGGTTCATAAAGCTCCATAGGAAGTAACTGAAGCAATAAGTAACACTGGTATTGCTGCTTCTGCTGTGCTTTTGAAACACGTAGGAAGATAAAACATTTAATGGACTGTTATGAGTTTCAGTTGAAGATGGTGCTGTTATAAACAACTCCATTAAAATAGACTATATAATAGCTTTGATATGGTTTTATTTTAGTGTATCGCTTCAAGCAGATATGTTTAAACCTTAAATAAAACCCACTAGAGATCACCATGTATGTTGTCATCCTCAGCAAGATCATGAAACAGCACAATTGTAGAGGCTGAATGGGCTTCCAATTGATCTAAAGAAACATCATGCGTAGCTTCTGTCATCTCTCATTACTACTGAGCAAGCCTTAGCAACGCTAAGTTTCTTGTAGGTCTTATTTTGATATGAACACTGACACTGGAATCCTGCCACCTTCTGCCAGAATCTCATTGGGTAGCTGGGGATGGCTGGCTGCCTTTATTGCTAAATTTTCCCTAGATCCTTTTATTTTGTTTGATGCTTGGGTTCTAGACTGTGCCTTCTTCAGCCCAGAATCTCCCTGTGTAGTTTGTGTCACTGTGATTAGATTTTAACTCGAGTGGGAAGATCATCATGTACTTCAGCTGGGAAAGAGAAGGCCGTTCACAAATAGCCATACTTAAAACCTGAGTCCCACATAAAGAAAGCTCTGCTTAGCAATGATGACACAACAAAGCTTAATTTCAAACAAATCGTGCAACTCTCTAGAATCACAGAATCTCAAGGGTTGGAAGGGACCTCAAAAGATCATCTAGTCCAACCTCCTGCCAGAGCAGGACCACCTAGAGTAGGTCACACAGGAACTCATCTAGTAATGACTTCTCAATGTTCCTGCTCATTTTCATTTTAGAAGATCAGAACAGGTAAGCAGAAACTAACTTATTTGTCATTCTAAACCATTGGTCGTCATTTGTCTCATTTCTTAAGGTAGCAAAACGCTGGCAAGCTGACCAACCAGTTTTATCATACATAGTGAAAGGATGCAAGTGAATAGAAGAAATTGATGTAATTTTGTTTGAAAAGATAACTCAAAGTAGTTTTTCCAAACATTATAAATCATTGACTTAACAGCAGAAGCACAACATCTATCAACTTATTCTCTGTATTTCAAGAAGTTATTTTATCAAGCATCAGCCAAACTTCCTCATTTTTTCTTTCTCAGAAAGTGACTTGGTGGGGGAACTTAATTGTAGAGTGTACCATTCATGTAATAACAAATGAGGAACATATTTTGGAGTTTACCCATTTTCCATCATGACTTCAAAAACAATTCTACTGGCATCACCTGTAACTGTCAAGAACTACACATCTAGCTCATTTTTCAATATTTTTTAAACCTAAAATTTAGAAAAAACAACAATTTTAAGTATCTACCAGTTAAACACCTCTACTGTTAATTTGATATTCATCTTAAGGAATAGCACTTTGATGATTATTTAATGTAGTACAGTAATCAATGACAATTATAACACACACACACACACACATATTCCCCCCTTAGGAAATGAAGAGAGTAAGATCACCATGTCACTGATTTTGTGCGATTGCAAAAAAAAGCCCCAAATCTTGGGAGATGAAAAATAGAAATGCTGTTTTAAGACACATTAAGTTATTATATGCTACTCTGGTTTGGAAACCACATTTAAGGGTGGAGAGTGTTCAAATAAGCAACAAAAGTGAAGAGGTGTAGAATGCAATGATTTCTAATGAAAAATAGAACAAAGCCTAGAAACAAGACGACTGGTCAGGTTGTCCTCAGGAGTGTTTATGTGCTTCTGAGAGGAGAGGAACTCAGGTTGTCCTCAGTAATGTGTATGTTCTTCTGAGAGGAACAATCTGTCTAAGTGAAAAGGACAATAATTAATGTCCTTCGGATGGAGCACTGAACGTATAAATAAAACACTAGGGAGAAGGCAAAACAATAAAGAGCTGTCCAACCGTAATGACAGTGAAGCACTGGAATATATTACTCTGGAAAGTAAAGATCTCCAGTGACAAAGATGGTACAAGACAGGCTAGACAATCATGTCAGCATTGGTGTAATTATAACTGATCTTGCCCTTCGGCTGGGGAAATGGATTGGATCAGTTCTTCAGCTGTGGGAAAGTGCTGACATAACCTTGGAGGCCCAGACAAAGCTCCAGAGTAATTTGATATTTCTCCTTCTTCCTACCTTTTCCTCTGAAAGTTATCTCTAAACAGTAATGCCAGCAATGTGCCTTTGTGGCCAAAAAGGCCAACGGCATCCTGGGATGCATCAAGAAGAATGTGTCCAGCAGGTCAAAGGAGGTTTTCCTCCCCCTCTACTCTGCCCTGGTGAGGCCTCATCTGGAGTCCTGTGTCCTGTTCTGGGCTCCTCAGCTCAAAAGGGTCAGGAAAGTGCTGGAGAGAGTCCAGTGCAGGGCCACCAAGATGATCAGGGGACTGGAGCATCCTTCTTATGAGGAAAGGCTGTGGGATCTGAGGCTGTTTAGTCTGGAGAAGAGGAGACTGAGGGGGGAATCTCATTAATATTTACAAATATCTGAATGGTCAAGAGGTTGGGGTATCCCTTCTTTCGATGGTATCTAGCAACAGGACAAGGGGTAATGGGATGAAGTTGGAACACAGAAAGTTCCATTTAAACGTAAAAAACACCTTACTCTACTGTGAGGGTGAGGGAGCAGTGGAACAGGCTGCCCAGAGGGGTTGTGGAGTCTCCTTCCTTGGAGGTCTTCAAGACCCGTCTGGACACATTCCTATGCGACCTGATCTAGGTGAACCTGCTTCGGCAGGGGGGTTGGACTAGATGATCTCTAAAGGTCCGTTTCAACCGCTACCATTCTATGATTTTACATCATTTGAAGAACGCAGTATTTACTCTTAGTCAGCAGGACAGGAGGGGAGCAGAGCCATCAGATCCACCCTACCTAAGGGCACATTTTGAGCATTGCCAGTGAGCTGCTGGGTGGACCCTTGTTGCACGTTCCTTGCATTCCCCTGGCAACAGCGAGTGGAACTGTGTCGAAGGTGATACTACCACAGTGGCACAAAGCCCATGGCAAGGCTGACCTTTCTCTTCCCAGTGAAATCCAGATCCATGACTGAGGAACACTGAAAGGCACAGGATGTAAAGAATGGTGCCATTTCCCAGGAGCATTGAGAGTAGGATTAGGGAGAAGAACCTTCTAACCAAACCCGGAGATTCTAAACATACCCTTCTAACCATACACAGAGGCAATAGCTGCAGAACACAGCTACCCAAAAGGATAAGATTCTAGCTATTGATAGAAGGAGCACCTACTACCTGGATGGAAACAGGGATGTTTGTATATATGAAGGGCCCATCCTATCACAACAGAAAGATTGGCTCAATAATAAATAATTTCAGTACCACTTAAATAAATGACCTCCTAAAAGGATTCCCAGCTCTTCTTTTTCTTGTTGCATGTGTAACTAATAACAAAATAATTCTATTCTCCACACACATAGGAAATCTGATGGGTGTTCGGGTATTTTAAGCATCAAACCTGGATACTATGCTTTGGTTTCTACCTATTCAAGAAACATTGGAATAATGTTTCAAAATATTTTCTTTGATAAGCGTTAATTTTTGGTTGAAGGGACTGGCAAAATGAGTACATGAATTTTTAACAACTAAAGAACATGTTCAGTCAGTAATCCTTACTGTGCTGACCATTTCTGAGTAGTTTCATGCAAATATTCACCATCCATACTGTTGGTTACTTTTATATATACCACATCCAGCAATCACTTTTCAATCAGCTTACAAAAAATAATACCTACTGTTCAGGTTTCTGAATTTCACAGTATAATAAAGTTGATTTTTCTCCTCTTCGGTGTAGTTGGGAAGCACCAGATAGTGGCCAGCATAGGTCAAAGCAGTGGTGTGTAGGAAGAGGATGGAAGTGCTGGTTTCAAGAAGATGAAGCTGGCACAGGGTTTACAAACTGAACTCAGAGAGCCAGTGCGCCATGGTATGAATACCACTGTGACCTAGGGAGCAGGAGATCATCTGGCAAGTCAGTCACGAGCTCAAGAACTTTTCTGCAGATTTATGTCAGCACTTTTTGGGTTTATCTCATTTATATCTGATTAAAAATATGCACCTTTTTCTCAATCTTAGTGTATTTATTCACAGAAGTAGTTAAGTGGCATTGGTGTCGATTGATGTACCTTAAAACAAAAAGGACGTCTAGGCATAAGTCCTTTCACATGGACATATCAATTATTGTATATGTATGCATACGTACACATGTGACACTGGACAAAACTTATGGGATACAGATGGAAAAAAGATAGGAAACCACAATATTTAAGTAAGCAAAGTCACAATTGCTCCTTCCCACTTCCCGGGCAGCTAGGGTCACTAATTCTTGCAGCTGAAGGAATATAATAATTGTACATCAGTCTGGTCTTCGTCTCATTGATTTCCTTGCTTCAAGTCAAGGATGCTCTGGCTTTAAGGAAGGTTACAATGACCTAATTTATTTATTCAGATAATTCATATTTCAGTGCAAATCCATGGCCTGGACAACCGATGTTTCAGATCCAACCCTGCAGTGCTAAAGAAGTTAAAATTGTCACCTGTCCTTCCCTTGCTCATTCTCCTTTTGGGTGGAGTCTCCTGGGACAGGTCCCTGGCGGCCTTTGACAGAAGAAGGCTTGCTAAAATAGGTTGCTCAAGAGTTTTCTTTGTGTTCTGGCTCAGTCACATCTTTACAAACCCAGTCTCTAAATTCCCAATGACAAAAAGGACCCTGGCAAAACATCAGGATTCTTTGATATCACATGAACCATGTTCTGGGAACAGCACCAAAAGATCTTATCCAAACATTTCCCACAGACCTCACAAACGCCAGGGAAAACCAACTCGGTCCAACAGGCACAGGGAAGAATGAGTTGCATCTTTCTGCTCCAGTGAGGTCTTTATTACTGTTAAAGGGTTTTATACCCCAGAAAGTGACTTCTTTTGTCTTCTACCATTTCTGGAAAAGGGAGTGTTAGCTCACAGTTTGAGTCCCACAGTAGCTTTGAAGCTAAGAAGTACAGCTGACCTTAACCAAACTTAAAGTTTTCCTTCAGATACACGAATACAGTGTAAAGAATTGCCTATTTTCAGATTTTAACTTTATTTAGAGACCCTTCTGTGAGTGTCTGATGGATTTTAAAAGAATGCCCTTTATACTAATGACCATTGTGGCTCAAGAAAATAATTTTCTTTTCAAAAAGATGGTTGACTGAACAATTATCCTATTTAACAAAAATGTTTAGCAGTTAGTTGTAGAGAACATGAACAGATGATTTGTTCTGTATGTAGAATTTTGTGGATGATGCAGCCAGTTCCAGAGACAAACTCCTACCGATTCTCAGAGAAGCCAAGCAGTAGCCCTCCCTCAAGAATCCTGTACTCTTTACTTTGGCAAGGACGGATGTAATGACCTCACTGTTTCTTCACATGCTCCTTTTTCAAAAGGTCATAAGTTAACATAGTCTAATAAAAAAAAACCCAACAAACCCAAACCACAAAAGCACCTTGCCTGCTTTGTGTCATTTCTTGTCTAAGTAAATGTTTTGTTTAATTAGGTACTACAGTCAGTTTTAAAAATCCATAAGCATGCGCACCCCCGTCCTCCCCTGCAAACTTACTTTCTGAATAAATTTGCATTTAGTACCTGAAAAATGAGTGTCAGAGGATCTGTAAGGGAAGCCAATCCCTTGCCTGCAAAGACAAAGAGTTTTGTATCCCTCACTAGCACAATTTCCATGCCTTCCACAAGTCCCTTTTCCATTCTAACGTCATGGCAGTTTGACTTCCCTGTTCCACACTGAGATTCCTGTAAACAACATATCTCCAAGACAAAAAAAACCCAAAACGCTCACCAATTTATGACTAGTAATTACTCTGCCTACAGAATTGTCTCTGTATGTTTTAAAGTTTGAAGTGGCTTGGTTTATGAATCTTCTAAGCAGTCCCAGGACAGCGGTCTCCAGTTCCCCAGCATAGATATGTATGTACCCAGTTACAACTCAGGGCTGAAGCTCCAGCCTCACTGACACCATGAGGAAAGAGGAGTTCAGTTTTGGAGTTTTATTTTAAAATATTTTTTTTTAATTCATGGGTTTTTTGCTATAATTTGGCTGAGACACATTCTAAAAAAGTCTCCGCATTAAGGTGTTGTGAAGATGAGTCCTTTGGCTAACTTTTAACCTTCTTGTCTCTAACCGGATGATTTAAGCAGGGCTCAGCACTGGGGTCATTTATGTTAGTTCTGACTCCATCCCTTTGCAATTCACAATCAGGCAAGGCAATTCAGGCACAAAGTATAGAAATTTGTAGGAACAGAAATACTGTTCCTTTTGGCAGAATCTCCTTTTAAAGGTTTCAGACATGTTTTCAAACACAACATTGTGCCTGTCATGTTGTCTTGTCTGCTACCTGCCCTAATCTGAAATAAAAAACATGTCTAAACATCAAATACCTGGGTATTTTGAACTTGCCTGGAACAATTCTGCATGGCCACAATGTCTCAGATTTCATTTATGGTTTTTCCTCTATTTACAGTGACAGTCAAAACCTAATCACTGATTTTTGCAGTCAAATTCCACAAATTCCACCACAAAAGCCTAAACAGAGTACTATATGACAAATATCTACATATTTAAGGTTAAAATCAAAATGAGAAAAGGTGCCTTTGTGGCACAGGAATAGACTATTTTGCAACTAACGGTGCCTGGGGTTGCTCTGCTGTGACTATCGTGTGCTTGAACGGTTTACCTGAATTTTGCTGTCCTTTTTGGTAAGTATACAAAGGTCAGGTACACAAGTATCTGCACTGATGATCATTTCACTTTCTAAGTGAAATACAGCATGCTGATCACTACGTGTACAGCCTGATGTGATTTGGCTTACAGAGAATGTAGAAATTAGCAATTTTTTCTCTCTGCAACTGTCTCAGCACAATGGGGTTCAGAAGGAATGTTTCCATCCCTTCCCTAAGCTAAGCTGCACAGGATTTAACAACTGGGGACATTTTTTAGAATAAGCCATTGTTTGACTTTAATGCCATCAAATATAAGTTTGAATCCTGTACTATTTACAAGAAGATATAAAACATGCATTAAATTGCAGATTTTTATAACAGTATTCCATTTACTGATAAAGTATTGAGAGAGCAGCAGAAGCTTGAATTCAGCACTGAAAATCATGTATTTGGTTTCTAGAATGAGGAGATTTTTAGGATTAGAGAGTACACATCATTGAGAAGGAGCAATCACAACCATTGGAACTTAATTTATATTTCCTTAGGTTGAACCTAAGAAAATATGAAATATGGTTCAGGCCTCTTGTATTCTCACGAGAATGAATAGACTTCTTCACCACTGAAGCCTGTGTCCTCTGTCTCATGATTGATTTCAGAGCACTCACATGGCACACTGCTTTTCATGGCCATCTTGATACAGATGTTTATGTGAAACAGCAGGAAATTAAATAATGTACCTTTGTAAAGTAGAAGAGATTATTGAAATAGAATATGGAATGACAACATTGATAGCTTGAGATTTCCATTTGCATGATCCTTTCAGAAATGAATCAATCCAAAGAAACAGTTCTCCCTTATTTAACAAATGGCAACAGAAGTGAAACCACTCACCTCCAAGAAGAACTGAAGGTAACTTGACCACATGCCTATGGCCTTCAGATTCCAAAGTATTTTCTTAGTGGTATTAGTGTCTGGAATATGGTGGAATGCCATGATATAATGGCCCAGGTAATTAACGAAGCAAGTGCGATCGAAGTCATTGCTGCAACCCTGAAGAGCATTAGATTAGGCAAAGGTGATAACACTGAAAAGTTCTATTTGCACAAGAGCCTGCTGCCCTGTAAGGAAGAGCAGAGCTCTTCATAGCAAGAGGGAGGTTTCTACTACTCCACTGCAGACACTTTGAAAATAGCAATTGTTTTTAAATCTGTAACACTATCTGAAAACAAAATGTGCTCTCTAAAGAATATTTTAAGGTCACCTCAGTGTAAAGCAAGGGCAACCCTGCTGAGTCTTCTGAAAGTAATAGAGTAATACAGAATATGCTCTTGGAGCAGCTGCCACGTGTGACAGGACGCAAGTATCAGGAAGCAATCAGTAGTTACAGCTTCTCCCTGAACAGTGGCCACAGAATCTTGGCAATTCAGCTTAACAATCACATTTCCTTTGCTAGCACTGAACACTGTGGCTTCTGTTCTATTCCTGTACAAAAAAAGAGTCAATTAACACTGAGAAAACATACCTGTAGCCTTATTCTGTCATCATATGAGATAAAACCGGAAGACTAAGTGCATTTACAAGGAAGACTAGATTGTTTCCAGATGTGTATGCACAACATGGTGCAAGAGGTATATGACAACATCAGATCTATGCTGTCAGAATCAACTAGTTGAGCAAGGTACAGAATAAACCCCAGACACTCTGATGCAGCCTGATTTGGATTTCTTATGCTAACTATGACATAACTGGAAGAGGAGAACTGGAAAGGCAATCTTGCTGCCCTGGCAGTGACAATTCAGGAATAAAAAAACTATCAGTCTGCCAAATACACCAGTTAGCTGCACCTTTTAATGCTATAAAAGATTGTCGTGTACAGTATTTTGGGTTTCTAATGTGGTTTGACTTTGCTTCATTTGAAATATTTGGCCCCTGTCTATGCCTGCGCTGAATCTAGATGTAGCACACAATATGATTTGCTGTACTCCCTATGCTATTACTGTCTGCAAATCAGACATACCAGTGATAAAAAAAGGAACCAGGTAAGGACATTGACATACACTTTGGATTATTCTCTTTATAATCTTTTTCTTTAAGTATGGTCTATTTCTTCCTTCCTCTTTCATCGGTTTTCTTTCTAACACTTTGTCTTAACTCCTTGCAGCTGACTTGACTTTGCAACCTGTTTCTGTCTTTGATATAGAATATCGTTAGTTACATTTGAAAATCAAATTAATGTGAGTGGCAGACACTGGACTTGTCCTAAACCCTCATCATTCAAATCCTGTAAAACATACTGGATAAATACCTGTGGCTATCCTTTCCTATATGTGCTATACTTTACGTGCTAAAGAAGTAGACTAGTCATCCTTAGAAAACCTATTAAGTTTGTCACCTAACTACAACATGAAGATGAATGACAAACTCAGCTGATCCTGGGAGTAGGACACCAACTGAGAGAATGCTGTTGCACTGGTTTGACAATGTCAATGTTGTGTAAAGCTGCATGCTGGACTGGCATATCAAACCAGGAAAGAACACCTGTCAACTTATGCTTGGAAGAAGTACTTGAATAGCAGTTTGTCAGTGGAATATACAATAGGTTGTTGAAAGGTTGAGGGAGTTCATACCTCCAAAACACAACCTTAGTATTAATCACTTATAACATTTGGATTTAGATTATATAATGACAATACCACTATTATAGAGCAATGGATTAAATAGAAATTATCATCAGACCTGCCTTACATTACAAAAATGTAATGATAGCTGATGATTACAACATTATATCACATATAATGAAGGCCAATATTCAGTTATGAAGAAGAATTTTTTCGTCTTAAGTTCTCACTAGTGAAAAATACTTCCTACTACTCTATAAGCACACAAAATAGAATCTGTCACTGAATTTCCTTGATCCAAGTATGAAGCAATCTCTGTGTGTAAGAGTATCTGCTGAAGAAATGTGTATTTCATGCAGCAACTGGCATGAGTCCCTCAGAGGAAAAATCCTGATGTAATAAAAAAATTGATAGGTTCAAACACAGAGCTGAGCATTTTTGTCAAATCTACAGCTGGCATATATTCTTTTCCTTTCCCCAACCTCAGAATAAAGTATGATGCAGGAAAATTCTAAGGGAGAGAGAATTCAAATGTGAAAACAGAGAATATGTAAGTATCACCCCCACACAAAGTAGGAGAGGAAAATAAACCCAAACAAGAGAGAGAACTGAAACAGAGACTGAAATGACAGCAGGAATGAAGTGCAGAGACCAAAGAAGAAGAGCTGTCAGGAATAATTAGGAGGAGTGTAAAAACTAATTTAAAAAAACTAAAAAAGAGAAGTGAAGAGTCATTTTACAGGTAGTTAACTGCACCTGAAATAAATTTATAATATAATGTATCTCCTTTTCCAGAAATGTTGTAAGATTTTCTCTCCTTCTATTTTTCTCAAATAAGAAAATCCTAGAGTGCGTATCCAAAGTGTGACACAGCACAGTGTGACACAGCTGAGGAGGTACAACTGGTAACTGCATAATTTAAGGTTTGCTTTGTTTTTAAATTTGTGAGCCCCTTGCTAATCTTTTTGAAATTTTTACATTTCTCTTTTTGTTTACAATGTTTGACAGATTAATTCCTATTGAAATGTTGGAAAATGCCTATTAATCATCCTGACAAGTTCTGCCATTATTTAACTAAATTGACAGCAAAATAAATTCAGAAATAAGTCTTCTTCTCTGAAACGCTGACATACAGATAATGAGCCCTTTGTAAGTTAGATAGGATTCAGAAATTTCAAAAAAATCTATTAAAACCCTATGCTGCAGTACATAAGGCAGCTTCTAACTGTAGAAGCCATAAAGGGAAGTCCATTAGACAGCAATTTAATATAAACTGTGTTGTACTTTCCTTTGAAGGATATGACAAAATGCTGTCAAGAAACAGTAACTTGAGCTGAAATTGAGGTTATTTAAAGTGACTGTTACCATTTTTTTATGATAAGGTGTTGAATTCGGAAAAAAAAATCTCCCAGGAGGTCTAACAGGATGGTTACTCATAACTGGTGGTGTAGAAAGAAAATTTGGTTATAACCTGGGGAAGTTTCCATGTCTCACATCAGTCATAATTCTTATGACCAGTAGACTATCAATTTTGCAGAAGTCAAAGCACTGAAAATTAGAAATGACTTGAGCAAGTAGCAAGCAGTTTAGGGGCAGCAAGGACCAGCTTTGTATATGAGTGAACAGCTACAGTTAACTGTGTGAGCTTTCTTGCCATTTGTAGTACAAAGAAGTCAACTCCATCTATTCTTCAAGACTGCTTATGTTCATATCACAGAATCACAGAATGGCAGGGGTTGGAAGGGACCTCTAAAGATCATCCAGTCCAACCCCCCTGCTCAAGCAGGTCCACCTAGGTCAGGTCACACAGGAGCACATCCAGGCAGGTTTTGAAAACCTCCTGAGAAGGAGACTCCACACCCTCCCTGGGCAGCCTGTGCCAGGGCTCCCTCGCCTGAACAAGAAAGAAGTTTTACCTTGTGTTTAAGTGGAACTTTTTGTGTTCCAGCTTTTACCCATCAACCCTTGTCCTGTCACTGGACACTACAGAAAAAAGCTTTGCCCCATCCCCTTGATACACACCTTTCAAATACTTGTAAATATTAATGAGATCCCCCCTCAGTCTCCTCCAGGCTGAACAGCCCCAGATCCCACAGCCTTTCCTCACAAGAAAGATGCTCCAGTCCCCTGATCATCTTGGTGGCCCTGTGCTGGAGAGCCCAAAACCAGACACAGTACTCCAGATGAAGCCTTACCATGGTGAACTACAACTCAGAAATGCTGTAAGAAGCTGTTCCTTACCACCTTTCAGTTTTTTATATCCACGTCTCAATATGTACTTATTTCTCTGTGGACAACTTATTCCAAGTGCAGAAGGAAACATTTATTGCAAAGGAACAGAACTGCTCCTGTCCTCTAAGTCAAAGGAAGATCCTCATTAAAAGTTAATGAAATCTAAATTAATCTTATGATTTAACAAACAGAAAGAAAACCAAGCATGAGAACAGTACAGCTCCTCTCATCTTGACCAACTGGTTACCATAAAATAAGCCCAAGGAGTTTCCTTTTCACTGCCCATGTCAGTTATTGGCACACCCAAGACAGGGACATTTATGTGTTGATGCCTTACATTTATTAAGAAATAAATTAGCTACATCAACAATTTCAAAATCTTTTAGTGCTTTTTATGGGACTTGTTGGGCTCCCAACCTGTTCACCATAGAACTAGGACTTAATTCTAAATCATTGTAGAGGCCTTGAAGTTTTACACGTAATAATAAAAGCATGGCTTGATATAATTTAAAAATGGTTTGAATTTTAACAAGATTTAACCAATATATGGTTAAGAAACCACTGCAGCTGAGATGGATAAAAAAATAGCTGAGTAAAAAAAAAAAAGAACATCAGAACAAAAGCAGTGCATCATCAGGAATTAATACAAATCAGAATATGTCAAAATACTGTGATTTTTAAGGAAAAATAAAGATATGTAAGCTTGGATAGACTTAAAAATTGTGTCCCAAAATTCTAAATCAAAATAAACACTTTAGTCATTTGACACATATTTCTGTGCTGGACAAAATCAAACCACATAATACACGTGAACTACACCTCCTTTTCCAGCCAATTCATTTCTTGATAAACAAAATATTCATTTAGTATGTAGCAGAAATATCCTCCAGCCTGTTTGTAGGTAGGAATTTTGAGAGATTTCCTTTTAGAGGCACAGATAACCTGTTCACCCTTGCTTCTGCCTGGCCTAATTTTCTCAGAGGTAATTAGTTTACTCTCAAAGTTGATTTTCTTTTGTATAATTTTTGGTGTCCTTATTCATGTTACAAAGAACAGCATACATAAAATCGAAAGAATGATGACATGTACATCACAAGGTTTTTACTTTGCTTGCTTTGACACTGAAATGATGGTTCCCAAAAGAGGTGATAACTGAAGTACAGGGAGGTGCACTGATTTCCTATCCAGGACCCATCTGCTCCAAGCTCACTTGAGGACAGACACCTAAATCCAAATCTCCATTAAGTTTAAGTGAGGACTTTCATCAGGGAACCCACTGGGAATGGAAAGGTCATCTCAAGTTGTGCTAGGGAAGGCTTAGATTAGATACTAGGAAAAATTTCTTCACTAAAAAGGTTGTCAAACATTGGAACGGGCTGCCCAGAGGGAAGTCATGCAATCACCGTTCCTGGAGGTATTCAAAAGGCACACAGTCGCGGTGCTTAGAGATATGGTTTAGTGGTAGACTTGGTAGTGTAAGGTAACAGTTGGACTCCATGATCTTACTGGTCTTTTCCAACAATTCCGTGATTCTATGAAAATCTGACAGTTCTTGGCTCCAGCTCCCTCTGGTGGGTAACACACACTTCAGAGAGCAGCAACTATTGCTAAAGGTAACCAGCAGGAACTAAACATACAAAACATTCTTCAACTATACAGAAACAAACCAGATGAGTATCAATTACAACAGTTTTAAGCTGCAACTTGATAGATTCATCCTGAAAGGAAGATACAAATGTCCTGCCAGAACTGAACTCCCTTCAAATTCAGAGAAGAAGAGAGACGGGGATTTTGGTCCAGGTGGAAATCTATTTTCAGCACCTGATGTTGATTAAAACAAAATAAGGAACTAGTTTAACACCATTCTTTTGACAAGAACATTTTCTTGGGTTTCTGATCCTGATTTATATTTTGAGGCCTAAAGTTTTGCCTGGTCCAAGCTTTTGGCAGTGGGGGGAACTACAGGGCTGGCTTCTTTAAAGAGTTGCCAGAAGCTTCCCCTGTAGTTGATAGAGCCAATGCCAGTCAATTCTAAGCTGGACCCCACAGCTGACCCAGGCCAATTAGTGATGGAGGTAATGCCTCTGTGAATAACATATTTGAGAAGGAGAAGTTGTTGCACCATTACTAAACTGCAGCAGCAACAGGGAGTGAGAATGTAAAAACATCTCTGCAGACACCAAGGTCAGTGGAGAAGGGAGGAGGGAGCTTAGGCCCTGAAAGAAAGACTCCCCTGTCACCTGTGGTGCAGACCATGGTGAGGCAGCTGTCCCTCTGCAGTCCTTGGAGGCCACCAGGAAGCAGAGACCCACTCACAGCCAGTGGAGGACCCCACACCAGAGTGAGTGGATGCCTGAAGGATGCTGTGACTCTGTGGGAAGCTCACCCTGGAGCAATTTCCTGGCAGGACCTGGGAGTCTGTGGGGAAAGAAGAGCCCACATCAGAGCAGGTTTGCTGTCAGGACTTGTGATCCTGTGAGGGACTCAGGCTGGAGCAGTCGGTACCTGAAAGACTGTTCTCCCAGTGGGTGACCCATGTTGGGGCCGGGTGTGAGGAGCTGCCTTCATGGGCGGCCCCATGCTGGAGCAGTTCATGAGGAACTGTAGCCTATGGGAAGGACCCACGTGGAAGAAGTTCGTGAGGGACTGTCTCCCACGGGAGGGACCTCACACTGTAGCAGTGGGAAGCGTGCTGAGACCTCCCCCTGACAAGAAGCAGCGGCAAAGTTCATCTTCTAATGAACTGACTGCAACCCCCATCCCCTGCACTGCACGGGGGGAAGGAAGGAGAGTCCTGGGAAGAGGGAGGGGTGGGGGGAGGTGTTTTAAGATTCAGTTTTATTTCTCATCTCCCTGTTCTTACTGTTCCTTTAATAAATTAAACCTTTTTTCTCCCCAAGTTGAGTCTGTTTTGCCCGTGACACTAATTGCTGAGTGATCTCTCTGTCCCTAACTCACAAACTGCTCGCTGTATTTCTCTCTCTCTCCTGTACAGTTTAGGAGGGGGAGTGATATTATGACTTGGTGGACACTTGGCTAAACCACAACAAGTTTAATGTCCTTTCTCAAGAACATTTTGTTTGTGGGATTCAGAAAATATTCATTATTTCACAAACCTTACAGCCTAAAGATTCTTTATTTGTTTCAAGGAGTTTAGTTCCACTGGAAAAGAAAAACTTGCTTTTAAATCTATGATGTCTTACCTACAAACCTTATCTGTCCACACATTTACCAGCTAAAATAACTGAAAATTGAAGCATATTTTATAATTTACATCCTTGGGCACAAATCTAAGTCCTTCTGCAAGAACAATATGCACACCTTATTGCACTATCCAAAATACATGGGTTATGATCATAGTAATTTGTGATAATTACCACATTAAAATAAGCACCAATAATCTCTGCACTACAAAACAGTACTTAAATTTTGGTGACCTCAGGAAAAGGCATGGAAATTTTGTAAACATCAGCAACCTCATAGCAGAGGCTTAAAATTAATCATACTTCTCTGCTCTCACCAGCAGCACCAATAAATCAAATTATAACTGGCATCTCTGGGTTAAAATATCATTTTTTTTGTTTCAGAGGCTAACTTGTTGATCTGAAACTCATACTGACAGTTGTTTTGTTGGGAAAGTAACAATGTTACAAACAATAATCAGTGTGAAACCATTGGGGGTAAGCATGGACACAAGAGTTCATGTTCTTCAGTGGACCAAATCCATATTCTTCAGGCATAGGACCAACTTAAACAGATGTACAGTCTACACATCAAATTGCTTATGGAGTTAGATCACATTTAAAGGTAACTTGGCAGATGAAAAGCTGAACATGAACTGGCAATGGACACTCACAACCCAGAAGGCCAACCACATCCTGGACTGCACCAAAAAAAGCAGCATGGCCAGCAGGTTGAGGGAGGTGACTCTCTCCCTCTACTCTGCTCTGGTGAGATGTCTCCTGCAGTGCTGCATCCACCTCTGGAGCCCTCCACATAAGAAGGACGTGGACCTGCTGGAATGAGCCCAGTGGAGGGCCACAAAAACAATCAGAGGGATGGGGCACCTCTCTTACAAAAAAAGGCTGAGAGAGTTGGGGTTGCTCAGCCTGGACAAGGCTCTGGGAAAATTTGCAGTCTTTCAATACTTAAAGTGGGCTTACAAAAAAGATGAGGCCAAAACTTTTTAAGAGGGCCCATTGTGACAATGGGTAATGTTTTTAAACTGAAAGAGGGCAGATTTAGACTAGATACAAGGAAGAAATTTTTACAGTGAGGGTGGTGAAACACAGGTACAGGTTGGCCAGAGAGGTGGCAGATGCTCCATCCTGGGAAACATTCAAGGTCAGGTTGTAGGAGGCTTTGAGCAACCTGACCTAGTTGAAGATATCCCTGGCTCATTGCAGGCAGGCTGGACTACATGACCTTTAAAGGTCCCTTCCAACCCAAACTACTCCATGATTCTATGATAACTGGGCTGCAGGCATGTATGCATGCAGGCTGGCGATTAACCTGCTGGGGAGCAGCTCTGCAGAGAGAGACCTGAAAGTCCTGGTTCATAATAAAGTGAATATGAGCCAGAAATGTGCCCTCGTGGCCAAGAAGGCCAATGGCATCTTGGGATGCATCAACAAGAATGTGTCCAGCAGGTCAAAGGAGGTTCTGCTCCCCCTCTACTCTGTCCTGGTGAGGCCTCATCTGGAGTCCTGTGTCCAGGTCTGGGCTCCTCAGCTCAAAAGAGACAAGGAACTTCTGGAGAGAGTCCAGTGCAGGGCCACCAGATGATCAAGGGACTGGAGCATCTTCCTTATGAGGAAAGGCTGTGGGACCTGGGGCTGTTTAGTCTGGAGAAGAGGAGACTGAAGGGGGATCTTATTAATATTTACAAATATCTAAAGGGTGGGTGTCAGGAGGTTGGGACATCCCTTTTTTCTATAGTAGCTGGCAATAGGACAAGGGGTAATGGGATGAAGCTGGAACACAAAAAGTTCCATTTAAACGTAAGAAAAAACTATTTTACTGTTCAGGTGTGGGAGCCCTGACTTGGAGGTCTTCAAGACCCACCTGGACACATTCCTATGCGACCTGATCTAGGTGGAACTGCTTCTGCAGGGAAGTTGAACTAGATGATCTTTAAAAGTCCCTTCCAACCATACCATTCTATGATTCTATGATTTTACATCACAACTTTCATTTTGATAGAAAACTGTAAAAGATATTTCTTTCTAATTAATATTTTCCTCAACTTTCAGGTACAAAAAGAGATATCAGAAGCTCTTCACTAGATATGCAGTCTTAACTGGAATTCTAAGCAAAAATACCCTTGAAAGCTCCTCCTAGAATTGTTTTCATTAGTTTTCCCTCCTCTTATGTTACTTTATATGTTTGTATCTCACAGCAAGTAATGTAAGGTTTTTATGAGATGAGTGGCTTACACATGAGTCAGATACACTACAGACTGACTTGTCTGTAGACACGTTGGATTGGATACCTCATGTGGTCTCTGCTGGCTAATTAATCTGTACATTTATGAATCTTCCTGCTTGTGTATGGTGGAATGGGGACAAAATGGATTTGTATCAACCTGCTTACAACACTCACAGTTCTGTGCTAAGGTAACACATTTAAGCAAATGTCATGCTTCTGGCATTCATCTAACTTACAATTTTCTTACAGGTATTGGTGTGATAAAGCTAAGAGAGAATAAACCTATCAAGCATGTAACCAGTTGAATCAAAATGTACTGGAAGGCAACAGTGATAACTCTTACTACAATGAAGTAATGTCTGCATTGTATCCATTAGACTGATAAATAGGTCTTTCTGAACAAGTTGAACTAGATTAATTTCTAATGATCCCAGATAATGACTTGTGCATTACTATTTCTATTTGACTGTTTTACATTTGCAACAAGAAAAGCAAATAGCATCCCTTCATGCATGCTTTGAGTATGTAGAAGGACACAGCCAAGTGTATCTCATTAAGATGCAAAAGAGGAGATAAAGACGGCTGGGTAGGAAGAAAATCCAGAGCAGGACTGTGCTTAATAATGTACTTTTTGTTTTACAAACTTGTGAATCTCAGAACACATATCCATAGACAAGAAAAGTGATCCAAGATGAGGACTGAGGGGAAAGATTAAGATCAAATGAGCCAAACATTGATACATCATATCTTGTGTTACATCTTTCCTCAACAGATCAATACACTGTTCTGTCTGTGAGTTCATGTAATAGAAAAGCGCTCCCAAAAAAACAGTGCTGAAAGAGTTCACTTAGATCTCATTTTATGGCTAAGAGAACAAGAGTTACTCTAGGTTATACCTAATACTTTCATCAGCTTCTTAAGATTTGCAAGACTCAGCTGAGTTTGTTACGAAGGAAGAATTAATAGCAATAAATGAGCACATACAGACTGTAATTAAACACAAATTAACAACTGCTGATAAGATTTTGACTCTCCTCTGTACTGCTTTTCCTGAATAGAGAGAATTGAGGTAACGGGCAAAGCAAATTGAACACTGGTCATCAGGAGGTCTTAGAAGATCGCAGGTGAGAGACAAAGAAGATTGGCATAAACACCTAAGTGGGAAAACCAAGCTGAAAGAAGAGAACTTGGAGAAAGTATTTAAAGAAAGAGTGAAGGCACCAGACTTTGGAGCATAACATTATTGCACATTTACCCTGTGCCTTTAAAAACACAGTTACACACAAACCAATATTAAAAAAAATATTGTCATCTTCAATTTATTCCTGTTTAAAGCTCCAGAGCTTGATGAAAAGAAGCAGCCCCCAGCATTCAAGGCAGAGGTGAATAATGGAAAGTGATAGTAGGCACACATACCTGTGCATGGATTCCTTCTCTGATGTGCTTCATACTTCCTTTCATTAACCTCTGTTTTCACAAGGTGGATGTCACAACATTTTTAAGTTTGCTTGCTTGACAGCTTGTAATCTAAGTCCCAGGTCTTCCTCTTGAAGCAGCAACAGTGAGCTTCTGGAGAGCCCTGAATCTTGAAGTCTTGCTGCAAGACTACAGAGAGAAAAGAAGTTACAATTCTTAACTTCATTTGTTAAAAGTTACCATTAAAATTATTTCAGAAAATATTATGCTGGAAGAGAACATAGCATGCATGAGGATGGCAATAAAGATCTTTGTGTGCTTGCAGCAAAACAGACCTTTCTATAAGCCTCTGAAAACTTCTAGCAGACTCTGACAAAACAAATTAATGATTGGAATTTAGTTAATTGGTCTCAGTCAGGGTAACATAAAGAAAAACATGTTAAGTGATGGAGAAAAGTTACAAGATAATAATGCTGTGGAAGAGTGGAACTGAAAGAGTGTGGAAATGTCTACATCACCACATGACTGTGCATAACAGAAAAGACCAGTGTCATTCAAGGTGCTAAACTCAAAGATTTGTTCTGTTTATGGAACAGGGAATTAACAATGTGTGACCAAGTACGGCTCTGGCATAAGAACCTCAGTTTACTTACAAAACACCAGGAACTTTATGAGAGTGATGGAGCACTGGACCAGGCTGCCCAGATGGGTTGTGGAGTCTCCTTGTGTGAAGATGTTCAAAACCCAACTGGATGAGTTCCTGTGTGACCTACTCTAGGTGGTCTTGCTCTGGCAGGGGGGGTGGACTAGATGATCTTTTGAGGTCCCTTCCAGCCCTTAAAATTCTGTGATTCTGTGAAATATATCAACAAAGTGGAGGGCAAGCCAAGAACTTTAACAAGCTACTTTGATTAACAGAGAAATTGATATGAAGGCTGATTAAGAACTAAATTGAACTCACTCATACTAACCAGTAAGCAACAGGGGAAGCCTTCAAAGACATAAATAGCCCTAAAGATACCCCAGAAAAAGAAACTTTCTTTACTGGACTGAAGGCTAATAGCTTTAAAATACCTCTAAACAATTTAACTGCTCATCTGAGCACTACTCTGTGTAAAGAGTGGCAGAAATAAGTACTAAATTACTTTCTTATCTCTGATGCACAATCGCTTTGAATCTCAGAGAAAACATTTGATTTTCCTTTTTTTTTCATATGAAAACCAGAAAATATCTGAAAAATACTCATTAGATGTGTGTTGCTGTTATAATGCAATTATTATTGCATTATTAAGCTTATTCTGCAGTAGTAATTTTACTCTCTGCAGTTAAACAGAATTTCATAGCACATGTTTCATTTTGTTTGGCCAAACTCCAGGCTTTTTGCTTCTCTAGTAAAGCCTAAAGAGCCATCTGCAGATTGCAGAAGAAGGTACATATGTTTAAGTGGACTAAACAGTACATTGAACAGGAGAAGGCATTTAGGGTTACTGAGAAGTAGTACCTCTGAAGTTCTATTTTACATATTTATTACAGAAGTAACACACTCACTTCAGCATTGAGTGTCCTACCACAAGGTTCTGAGGAGTGCCAAATCTTTCAACTTATTACTGAAACCATCCTTTCTTCTTCTTTAAAGAAATAATGTGCTGCTGATCATCCCAGCTGAGTGAATGCTTCATCTCTGAGGGTAAGTGAAGCATATTCTATGATTCTATTATATTCTTGAAATATCTTACAGTTTCTGGAAAGAGCTCAGCCATTTGTTCTTAGCTTGCTGCCTGGATGCAGGATCACTGCTGAAAATATCCCTGTAAAATGTGCTGTAACAACGACTAAAAGACAAGCTGTAAGAACATACTGGAAAATTAAGCAGCTGTTCCAGTCATAAAACATGATTAAAGAACACCATTACCTCAGGTAGGTGCAGCTCTTGCCTACCAAATTGCTACACAGTTTGGCAGATGGACAGATACAGGTTTGAGCCTTATTAACTCTGTTTTATGTATCTCAGCTGGGCCCTGGTAACACTATCTGGCATGCTGAGGTGCATCAAGAAGAGTCTGGGCAGCAGGTTGAGGGAGGTTCTCCTTCCCCTCTACTCTGCCCTGGTGAGGCCTCATCTGGAGTCCTGAGTCCAGTTCTGGGCTCCTCAGCTCAAGGGGGACAGGGAACTTCTGGAGACAGTCCAGCACAGGGCCACCAAGATGATATGGGGAGTGGAACATTTCTCTGATGAGGAAAGGCTGTGGGAACTAGGGCTGTTTAGCCTGCAAAAGAGAAGACTGAGGTGGGATCTCATCAACACTAATGTCAAGAGGATGATGCTAGTCTTTTTTCTTTAGTGCTTACTGACAGAATGAGGGGTATTGGACATAAGCTGGAGCACAGGAAGTTCCACTTGAACATGAGAAGAAGATTTACTGTCAGGGTGAGGGAGCCCTGGCACAGGCTGCCCAGGGAGGTTGTGGAGTCTTCTTCTCTGGAGGTATTCAAGACCCACCTGGATGCAATCCTGTGTGACCTGATCTAGATGGACCTGCTTGAGCAGTGGATTGGACTAGATGATCTCTGGGGGTCCCTTTCAACCCCTACCATTCTGTGATCCTGTAATCTCTAACACAGGGATAAAATCTTAGATGCTTATTTGATTACAGTGTTGTTAGAATAATTAATAAATGATTCTAATGATTCCCCAATTAAAGATTTGGGGAAAATTTTTCCTCATATGATACCTTCTAATGCTACATTTCATACTATGATGAGAAAAGGATTGCTGCTCATTTTCAGGATACAGTGTTGAAGGAAACTCTTCAGATGTAGTAGAGTATTTCTTTCATGCAAGTGGTTACCAATAAAACTTGAATCATTAAAGTGAACTACTGTCAGACTAATAAAGAGTGAATTAATCTCCTTAATGGATTGGAAGGAAAAATACATCTATTCCTCTACCAAACAACTTCTGAACAGAGGGTACTCAGCACTAACCTGGTAGGCTGCAGTTTGTAAATACTTGAAACAAACTGTCCATCCTATCTGTTCTTAACCACTGGTTAACAAGGTGCAGTTCTTTATCACATTCAGCTGCAGGTTTATGCTTGAGGAATGAAGCTGACACGATAAACAGATCCCTGCTCATCTGAAATGTTTGAGTCTGATTCCAGTTATATTTTCTTTTGATGATTTGCCAGTACTCAAAAAGTATTAACACCTGCCTGATTATCATCTGCCTGCACTGCTTCTTCAGTCAGAACTCTTTGACTCCCCATTATATGCAACACAACATCTTCTGCTTTTGCATTATTTCATTTAGTTTCATTCTTCCAATTATAATTTTTTTTAATAATATTCTTGGGATGACAGGATCATCAGGCTTTTGCCCAACAAAATCCTGAAAGCAATGAAAAAAAGAAACATTAACACAAGGAAACAAATGCAACCCTGATTTACGTAGAGCACAAAAGCCAACCTTACAGGCTATCCCTTCTTTTGCATCCTAGGTTTACAATATGTCCTTTCTTTGTATAATAAACCCATACATTTATTGTACCCTAAAAAGATACATTTATTTGAATTCCAAAATTAAATGAAAAGATCCCCAAAACCTTGCAACAAATGTTTGATGTCTCATCTCTTGACACTTCTTCAAAATTTCCAGATTTCACATTGTGGTGATCACTTCTGACACCATCTCAGGTCCATCAGCTGGAGTCACAACCTCTTTCTTTACAGTAAATGTGTAACTGAGGATAGGATTCTTCCATAAATGTGTTTCCTTCTGCCTCTGATTCTAGCACAAATAAGCATAATGAGAACAGGTTGTTGTAATTTAAAAAAAATGCAGTTTGAATTATTTTGCTGCATTTGATGGCAAAAATTTTTGAGTGAATCAGAAGACAAGTATTTCTCAAATAAGACGGATGTCCTTGAAATACTCTGCACATTCGTAACTTAAGTGATAGGATGTTACAGTGCAGGTTACCCAGATTGTGCATATATGCACAAGTGTGGCAAATCACATTTTAACCCTTTTGCTCACAAGTCATAGACTTTAATTGGAGATTTAAATACCAATGAGCCAAATTTACATATGCAAAACACACATTAAACCCAAATCTTGTGAACCACCATTCCAGCAGATAAAATTTCAATGCTCAAAATAGTAAACTACTCAGAATTTGTCAGGAGAAATGAGGCTAGATTTTGGAGTTGTCTCCATCTCTTCACATAGGGGAAATTGCATTTGCTTGTTACACGGGAATCTCACAGCTTCAAATATAAATTTCCAGATTTGCTCCTCTATGTAACTTTCTTCTAGTGATATTCTTTCCTCCCCTCAATGGTTTATCATTAACACTTTAAAAAATATTTTATCATCTTTTAAAATACCTTAGAGGTGTTTTACCATGTGGAGAAACAATGTATGTTTATCACTGTATTTTCACAGAATAGTAACCAACCACACCCTTAAGGCTCCAGACCTGAAGCTATTTCTCCCTTACTTTCACCTCTTCAGTACTTCTGTTACCTTCTCTCCCTGGACAGATATTCAAAGAAGTTCAGAGTTTGCTTTTCATACTTAGCATGTGTCTCCTCACAGAACACATTTCTTCCCCATTTCCTGATCCTACCAGACACCGACCACCTGTGCTTCCTTTGAGTGGACACAGCATCTAACATAGCATGGCTTGTGACTGTGAAACAACAATTACTGTGATGATCACAAAAAGATCCTGCCCAATCTTTAACAGTCAGAGGTTTCAGAAGAGGCCTCAACTATATACATTTAATACATGAGAAAACAAATCAGGAAGGAGACCTACTGTAGCTTGTGCTTTACATTATATGCAACGGGACACAGATTATCTTAGTTCCAGCTGTAAGCCATCAGCACCAGTCACTAGTTTATTTTTTTTTTCTTCCTCCCTCATACAATATACCTTTCTACACAGAATCATAGAATGGTAGGGGTTAGAAGGGACTTTTAGAGATCATCTAGTCCAACCCCCCTGCAGAAGCATGATCACCTAGATCAGGTCACATAGGAACGTGTCCAGACGGGTCTTGAAGACCTCCAAGGAAGGAGACTCCACAACGTCCCTGGGCAGCCTGTGCCAGGGCTCCCTCACCCTCACAGCAGAACAGTTTTTTCTTGTGTTTAAATGGAACTTTTTGTGTTCCGGTTTCATCCCATTACCCCTTAAAATAAAAGCTACAAAGAAAACAGTGAAGCTGAGTACCATTTTTTGCCCATGCTGGGGGAAAAAAAAATCAGAGGAGAAATATTTTCATGGTGCATATCTACAGATAAGAGTTAGAGAACTCTCTCATCATGACATGCAATCAGGAAAGGCGTGGCAACACACCTGGCCGAACAGTTACTTGACACATACACACACTAGCTAACAGATCTGCTTGAAATCAGAGCATTCTAAACATCACAAAAGGCAAGCTAACAAAGAAAGGAATATGCAAAAATAATGGATCCGCATTCATATAAGTTACTACAATTATCTTGTAGAACTTCACCTTTTTAACTCCTTCGGGCTGACTGAAATATGTGATAATCAAGCCTACGTAGCCTTTGTTGACAGCATACATGTGGATTTCTTTCATCCCAGAGATGCAACCAGTTATGTCTCCTTTCCTGACTTCAGATGAAAAAGGATGCAACTAGAGCTCATTAACAACACATTGCATTCTGCACTGACACAAATTTATTGCAAGCAATGCTTACATGTAGCTATATAGTCAACCTGAAATTATCCATAAGCATCTATATGTCACAGATCTACTGCGTGAAGACAGATTCTGAAATAGACACTAAAGCCACTCAGATCCAGTCAGTTTTATTAAAGCAAATTCACTTAACTCTATACCTAGTCATCCTGTTTGAAATGTCTCTTTGTTCCAGGGATCTGTTACTTTACTGACTTTTCCAAGTGAAAACCTTCATGCCTTTTCAGATTCAGGAGTATACTAAAACCCTTTCTGTTGTACTGCTTCCCTACCAACAGGGACACAAGGAAGCAAAGCACTAAGCATCTGCTTGGACACTACTAGGGGAAAAAAAACCAACTCACATGTCACAGAAAGAAAATCTTCCTATGCATTCTGTTTCACATAAATATCACATAGGCAGCTTTAATTTTGGCACATCCTTACTCCTCAGTAAGACTGATTTCCTTCCTTTTGAGTGGATTTATATCTTTAATATTATTTTAATTTAGGAAATGTTTTTATACTACATCCTGTACTTTTCTCATTTAAAGACATATGGCATGGGGGGGTGGGAATCATATTCATGCCGTATGCCAGTTAACTAAAACCTGGTAGTATTCTAGTGCTGGTCTTCAGAGAAAACTATAAAACTGATAATGCTATACAAAATTGCTAACTATCTATTGAGGCTACGTACTTTTTATCAGTGGGTGCTACAGTTTCCCTGTACTACTATAAAACATCTCTCTTCAAGGTCAACTGAACCACAGTTTTTTCTACACGTAGAGATGAAATGGTTCCCTATGGTAGAGACAGCAGCTCTTCAGATAGTAATGCTTCCTTCACATTTGTTTTTCCTGCAGAAAATCATAAAAGGCATTACTGACACAGACACCTAATCGACTTAAAGTAAGACCCTGCTCTGAAGAGTGACTCCATACAAGCCTATGTTGATGCTTATTGCCTCTCGGTGACACTAACAGACAATTGTTTGAGAAGGAAAATATTGTCTTTTCTTGAACACTATCTTCCAAACTCATTCTAGACTGACTTTTCCCTTTCACTGATCATTACCACTAATAAAGATACCTTAGAAGATGTTACACCCTCAGAAACACCCATACAACCCCATTCTTTTCCACTAAGGCTGTGCAGTTACAATTTGGCTTTCTCTCTCATTGCTAAAACCTCACCTCAGAAGAAAGGCAACTTGCAGTAAGGCAATCACAATAAAAGTTTTCAAATTTCTACTGTATTGTAAACATGTATATTTAAAACACCTGCTATCTATGTAGGAACCACAAGCATGAATGCTCAGGCACAGTAGCAAGAGACAACTATGTAAAACTTCCAACCAGACAAACTTTCAATCTGACATAGGACACTGGTGTCTGGATATAGATTCTTAGATGTCTTGTGAAATTCAGCCATTTGGAGTCAATTCTTACTTTGTTCTGAATGAAGGAGATAGAAGAGAAACAGTTAATTCTTTCTTTCACTCACATCAAACACTCTAGCATGATTCTTCAGTGCCTAGGCAATATGTTTTGTCTTATTTCTGAGAGTACGTCAGACTTCTGCTTCCATGGGCTCTGAAAGAGAGCAACAGGAACAGACAGACAAATTCTTCTCACAACCAGGGAGCAGCCCCATTCTGAGATGAAGCTGACACCATGTAGGTGAAAGAATAGGTGACAGCGATGGAAAGAAAATCTACGATCCTCTAATCTTCTACCATAACCCAACCTCGTGCCAGAATTTCTAGCTCTGCAACTATAAGCTTAGTTTTTGTTTTGTTGTATTGTCCTGCAGTAATGAAGATTTATTCCCTATGCTTTTATTGTTCAGCATACAGGGATGTTTTTCCCCCTCCACTCAGAATTCTCACATTTCTGGTATTTTCTCTGATGAATGTATATGTCCTTCCCCCTTTGCCGTGCTGTTAGCTACAAGTGCTCTGGGCACTGTACAGTTTGCAGTACAACCCAAGCCCACTTGTGTTGCCTCAGATGAAAGGCATCCAGCCTCCCTGTATTTGCAGTTCTACCAAAGGTCCAACATGAAGAAACGCTGGCTTTTTCCTACTGTTCTTTTACTCATCAAAACTCAATCACCCACGGGTTGGGCTTGCTTTATCTATCCACCCTACACCGAACCAGCTGCAGTGGTTTTGCAGACATCAGCTGCCTTGATTTCAATGTCAGCTATGCCAGGCTACCCGAGGCAGCGAGCAGCATATGCTGGGTACACCCTGCTACTGAACAGCTCTCACTGCTCTTACTCAAAGGCAGCCTCCATCATTCTCTGGGATTCCACACATTACAGTGTAATGGAGCACCTTTGGTCTGGGTACAAACAGCACTGAACAAACATCATGCAAATACAACTAAAGGCTTCTTTGAAGTTTCATCTGAAATGAAGTATAAAATACCAATGTGATTGTGACAGTTCTTGTGCCTCTGACATACTCTTTAGAAAACTATTCTTCAAATATCTGGATCAACAACAGAAAGAGCTGGACAGATTTTTGAGAAGACATCACTGTATTTCACAGATACCAACTCATTTTGTAGCTGAATCTGCACACATCCCATTCCAACAGCTCCCATAAGTTGGGGCTGGAAAGTACATTGCCTAGTGAGACACTCCAGGGTATCCTAAGGACGCAGAGAGGTACAGGAAAAGGGTGCGGGGGACAGAGGGGGGGAAAAAAAAAGACATAAGTAGAGGGCAGGGGGAGGAGAGGGAAAGAAAGTCCCTACCTTCACAACAGCAAGTAAACAAAACAAAAAAGAACAATAACTTTCTGAAAAGTTTTGAAGGAAAAAAGTATATCTTAAAATGAACTAACTCTCAAAGGCATTATGAATATTAAACAATCCAAATATGTACTAAAAGACTGAAGAGAAAAATATGTAAGGTAAGTTTCGGCTAAAAAACCTGAATTTCCTTTAAGCATTGGCATTACCACCTCAATTTTTTGCACCAAATTTGTCCCAAGGAAAGATTCTCAGAGACAACTTTGAAAAGGAGAAAAAAGTAAGCTCTGCTTGATCAGATGACATTTCCAAGTACTTGTTGCAGCACTACAAATAAAAGTATTTTTTTAAAAAGCCCTTTCAGCTAGTGCTTCATTAAGGCAATTAGTACTCATGCAGTATGGAAAATTTTGTAAGTCAACAACTTCATAGAATCATGGAATCACAAAACAGTCAGGGTTGGAAGGGATCTTTAGAGATCATCTAGTTCAACCTCCCTGTCAAAGCAGGTCCACCGAGACCAGGTCACAAAGGAATATGTCCAAGTGGGTTTTGAAAACCTCCAGAGGAGACTCCACAACTTCCCTGGGCAGCCTGTGCCAGGGCTCCCTCACCCTCACAGTAAAATAGTTTTTCCTTATATTTAAATGGAACTTTTTGTGTTCCAGCTTCATCCCATTACCCCTTGTCCTGTCACTAGATAAAACAGAAAAAAGTGATGCCCCAACCTCTTGTCATTCGCCATTTTTGGTGAATAGATATTTGTAAATATCAATAAGATTCCCCCCTCAGTCTCCTCTTTTCTAGACTAAACAGCCCCACTTCCCACAGCCTTTCCTCCTATGAAAGATGTTCCAGTCCCCTGATCATCTTGATGGCCCTGCGCTGGACTCTCTCCAGTACTTCCCAGTCTCTTTTGAGCTGGGGGGTTCCTTTTTAATCATCCTGTAATTTGGACACTTGTTACCTTTACTCCACTGTTATTAGTATTGACACTTGTATTCTCAGCCCAAACCAAGCTCTGCTGCAAAACCCACAGATTTAATCAGGTGGTGTAGGCCTACAATCAAGACACCCTACTGAAATAAAACACAAACCACTGTTTTTCTATTATCAGTGGCTTTTTACTTTAAAAAAGGTGATGGTATATTTTTCAACAGTGTTTAGAATTCTCTCAGTAATAATGATCTCTATTTACAGCTGTGCTATTCTTGATAAGAACCATTACATTCTCCCTTCCCTCGGCTATCAGGGCTCAGGTTTCTCTATAATATCCAGCATCTAAATTTTGGAAATGACCCTGTTCCAACCACTATATCGTAAGACAAAATGGTTTAAGAACGCAAAATACCTTTACAAAAAAGCAAAGAGCGGACACGAAAATTCATAATGCAAAATCCTTCACTGAAAGGAGGCCTCCAAACAAACACATGTTTACTAACAGAGCCAGAGGAGATTGCTCAGGTACCTTCACAAAAGCATGTGATGTATAGGCAGACCAGGAGCTGAAAAATCAGCCGTTTCGTGACGTTACCAAGCTCGCCCTTACTCAGTTATACATACCTTAAAAGCAAGAGATGTGGTTATTTGTCCTTCCTCCACTCTCTCTAACTAATCTATTCAGATAAATTGTCATGGCAACTTGACTTATACACCGAGGATACCAGCAAAGGCAAGTCAATTCCCCTTGGAGATACTGTGAACAAAGCCTTGCCCATTCTGATGCTGACAGTGACTGAAGCTAAACGCCCTTCCTTTCCTGTGACAGGCTCACCATGTATTTACTACCAGAGCAACTTCTCTCCACAGCACTGCTTCCCGACAGACACTCCTGCTCAGATTGCAGCTGTGAGCCTCTAGTTTACATCAAAGGCAAGACAGCATCACTGTGAAAAAGCCCTCTCTTGTGTACCTCACCAGCTTTTACCAAATGCCAGTTGAGTTCCAAAAGAAATGGTGACTTTCTGAAGTTGAGAATAAAACTTGACAGTATTTTCCTTTCAGAGGAAGCATATACATTTACTGATTGTAACTCAAGTGTTTCAGGAACAACTACAGCTTCTTGTTGGATGCCTGACAGCAGTACGGACTGTATTTCTTTCAGATCTCTTCACAGTCTCTTCAGAAGAGTGAAAACCACACAAAAAGTCATTATTTTTTCATTCATCTGCAGTCATAACATTTCACTAACTTTTCCTTCTTTTAAGACAAAAAATAGACATGAAGACCAGCAACAATTTTGCAATATATTAAGTGCATCCTCCTTTGGTAAAACAGAAATGGTTTAAGAGAATTTAGATAAGTATATTAATGCATGTTGCATGTAAGCTCTCTTGATATGGCAGCAAAAACACTTATGCTCCACCAAGTGAATTCCTAATATGATAGTCATGTAAATTACCCTCTGTTGGCTAAAAAGGCTCTCAGCAGCACTGATCAGAACCTGTGCCTCCAACATCTCTCTTGCCTAAGGCCGTACCTAGGCACTCTTTGAAAGAGACACCAGACATACTGTGTGTACTGGAGGTAAGGGACATTCTCCTACCACTCTCAGTGAGACACCTGACCCTCCTATTAGTAACAGAAACAGTTACCCCGAAGAACACACAAACATGTACCGAAGGAGGGAAGGCACAATTCTTCCACCAATTTTTAAGAATGCTTTCTTTGTAACAGAAAATCATGTGAGAGTTCAAACTCAGCCCTAGGAGTGCGGCAGGCAATACATAATTGAAAATAAAAAATAAACACATAACCACAGCAGATAAATAGGCATTTATTAAAGTTCATCTCAAACCAAACAAAAATAATAAAGGACATTAAGGCATCTTGTATTCAGTAACGGACCATAAAGAAAAGTAAAGGTGACTTCTCTGTCTGATACAAGAGAACAAATTAGAGGGGGGAAAAAAAACCCCAAAGAGTTCTCCCAACACATTTGGCAGACTTCCACTGTACCCCCACTCAGTCAGCAAATGCCTCCAATGAACGCTCATTTCTCCAACAAAAGAGCCACAAAAACCCACCACTCACTGAGACATGTGCGAGAAAGCACTTTTCCCTCCCCTCAGACATCCACCCCTCTGTGAAGATGCACACTGGAGAAAGACACTGGCTATTGAAGAGAACGAAGACATACTCCTGCTATAACTGCTCATTTCTGGAGCAGACTAGAATATTTGGCCTTGCTTTCACTAGGATTCACTACTTCAGCCAGTAACTAGTGAAAATGGGACCAGAAGCTTTGAATTACAACGTAATAATATTTATGTTCTCCTTCTACATTCATACTAGATAAACAAATGACAAAGGTCTGTTTCCATGGAATAATTTATTTTGATGAATTATGCTGTCAAGTGACCAATCACTGTTATAGTGGTTTTTTCTTCAATTGGAGTAAGAACATGATGAAATGTTTACAGTATCATTGGGTTCACTATAACAGGATTTTACTACAGAGTAAGATATAAATTAATAAACACTGCAGATAGCATTATTCACTTCACCACAATGGCCCTCTATATCCTTTGTCACATTCTAACCTTCATTTAAGGCAAGTTTGTTGTTTGTTTGTTTGTTTTTTCCAAAGAAGACCACATAGATAAACTTGTGTGACTAGCTTTGCCAGTTAGGAAATTGAGCTTTATAAAATGTTTACTTTGACAAATATGAAAGTTATTAAGAGAAAGATGGTGACACAAAATTGGACTGTATTAAAAGGTGGAGTTTCCTTGTACCAAAGTCCTTTATTCATCATCTTTAGAACCAGTTTTGCTTAACTATAAAAGAGACACAAAAAGAAAGTATTCAAAGTTTAGACTGCCATTCCATTTATTAGGAAACAAGAACAACATTATCTCCATCTTACATAGAACACACATATAATCACACAGACTATTTATGCTACTGTAGCAAAAGACTGAAAAGCATCAAAAACTTGTTTCTTCAGCTTTAACACTAAATGAGCTTATTTCCTGAACATGAACACTGATTTTAAAAAAACAACCACCCAAAACCCTAGATAAGCCTCAGTATGATGTTTCTATTTAATTTGAAGGCTCTGTCACCAGCTCTCCAAAAAAAAAAAATGAAGGGAAAAAGTAACTCCACACACCTCAAAGATAACTCCCGTGCAAAAATTTACACAATAGAAAAAGATACATCAACTTAATAGTTCTCTCTTTTTAAAGCTAGGTTGATAATTATTAAATGTAGTGCAGGTATTGTGAAATCTATCTGGAACCTAAGACATCCACTATGAACTGCCACTTTTTGCTCAGAAGGACTCTGCCCAAACCCATCATCATTGTTTACTTGCTCTTACTTAACTGGTGTTAGGTACTACACCAAGAATTACTTATAATCGCATAAAATAGTTTGCTTTCAAAGTTGTCAAGCAGCTATACTGACTTCTACCGAATCAGAAAAGACAAGAGGGTGGAAGAAATCAACGCTAAGGGAGCAAGTAGAAAAGAACTATTCACTGGAGTTGCGGCAGAGAATGCTCAAGCTTGTAGGAGACAGCAAAGTGTTCCCGCTTGGGACAGTTTCCTTCTCCTGTTTACTTATTTATTGCCTTCCAGAACCTGGCAGAACCCTCCAGAACCTCCACTAACCTCATTTTACACCTTTTTTGGCAGAAGACAGAATATTGGCAATGCATTCTGAAGACAGAATATTGGCAATGCATTTGCTTGCTCATATGAATTGCTCAATAAATAGGAAAGAAATACTAAACCAACAAAGTTCGAAGGAGAATCAAAGGCCCTCTGACTCGTAATATTCAGAAGGACTAAGCATTTTAAAGCATTTGAGAAGTATGTAAATCAGAATCCAAAATGAGCAACAGTTCTACATTTTGCAAATCTTTTAATGCTAAAAAAAAAAACCAACTTGAAAATACTTACATGCTGGACACATAGAAATGAATCAGACACCAAAGTAAAATCCAAAGTTAGGAAGAAAAGAAAGAAAATCAGGTTAGTTTTCTTCAAATAGAAGTAAATATTATCG
The DNA here is from genome assembly GCF_028858725.1 of Colius striatus. Taxonomy (NCBI): domain Eukaryota; kingdom Metazoa; phylum Chordata; class Aves; order Coliiformes; family Coliidae; genus Colius; species Colius striatus. Next base: position 64,337,210 of record NC_084761.1, read on the forward strand.
TTACTGTACATAGGCATTATTTTCATAACACTGAGTATAATACAGTCCTGTTACCTTAATTACGTCCACCCAGTTCCATCCACGTGGAAGTTCTCCTTTGTTATCTGCAGAACAAGAAAGTTTTGTTTTCAACACACAAGTCAAGGGGAAGCTTTCTCTTTCTTTAAAGTCAACACACAAAAACCTAAAGGTCCGAAAAACCTGAATTTCTCCTCTACGAAGCCATGAAGACAGTAGATACTAATGCCTTACACATATCTTGTTCTTCAAAGTAATTCTGTTTAAGTAACACCACCTCAGTCTGTCTGATACTTAATTTAGAAAGCAACTCCAACAAGAGCTGGGCTGACCAGCGAGGCTGAATTCTCCCAAGGAACAAAATTTTACACAGCTTTTCCTTAACACTTCATCTGTCAATCATACATTAGGTTAGGTAAATTATACGCAGAAATTGCTATCACAGGGTACAACTTATGGCTGCAATAGGACAGGATTATCCAGATCATTACTAAAAATTCAAATTGAACACACAAAAGCTAGCAGCAGGAGTACCTGAAATATCAAACGCCTTTCAATCAAAAACCCACCATCTCACTGAAAGCATAAATTACTTGCAGAAACATCTCTATTTTGAGGACACAAACTAAATTAAACAGCTTCTGAGGGAATTCCAAACCAAATACTTTCATTTAGAAATTACATTTTTGTGATGTCAATTATTTACAAGGGTATATCAGCAAACCACATCTTTTGTTGAAAGTGAACTCCCATAATTAGTTTCTGAAAATTTCACTTTTGACACAAATTGAAATTAAAAAAATAGACCAAAACCCACAATATCTTGAAATTCCTACTCTACAGAGTGTTTTCTGCTTTGGCCAGAGCTAACATCTCAGGCAAGATTAATTCACTTCAATCAAGCAAAACAGACCACAGACTTAGTTAATCTCATGAACAAATGACTACTGATTCTGACTCTAGGAAGACATCACTGCTATGAAATTTGGATTCTCATGAACGAACCTGTTTTATCAGCCAGTTTTCGTTTCTGGGTTTTGGATAACTGCTCCTTTTTATCTTTTTTCTTACTTGCTGGCACGTCAGGAGTTCCAGTTGCAATGCTATTGCTTACTGAAGTCTGAGAAGGATAAAAATGGTGGTTAATATTTTGCAGATTAGTTCCACAGATGCTTCAGTGTGTGATTACTGCACCTGACAGACATACTGAAATATCTTGACTGTCAGAAAGACGCACTGCTGTCAGCAGTCTGCAGCTTTTCATCAACATATAATCTTGATTGGAGCTTTAAAAAACATATGTTGGAGACTGGAAATTTTCCTTTTCAGAATTGTAAAGGGCTCCTCTTACACTTTTTAAATTTAATCATGGAGTGTGATTTAGTCTGAAGAAATTAAGACTTCCCAAGCAGGGAAACCATTCCTTCTTCCCCAAAGCAGATCTGCAGTACCACAAAGGCCCATAATACAGAATACAGAAGCCACAAATAGACCCAGTCTGACTCATACAAGACAATGGAGGTGCATTTATGCAATCCATTGCATCCCAGAAAGGTCACAATAATTTGCCCCTGAGTAGATATGCACATTTTAATCTCCATTTCAGCTCTTTTTCAACTCTTAGTTTTGCTTCTACTCCAAGACTCAATTTTTGATACTTTGTGGGACAGAACCACAGTGCACAAAATAACAATTAAATTGTAGCAGCAAAATAACAATTAAATATAACAATTAAGACCACAGAGCGTTGTGGCACCATACCCAGCGTGTCACTATCTAGCCACTAACATGTGCATATTGACTAAAGCTTAAAGACAGAGCTATGAGGTATTTAGAGTTGTATTTTCTTTTTTGGTTTTAAGAGCAGGAGATTAAAATAGGAATTTATCTACTTACCACAGTGTTAACAGGCTGATTTTCCATGAACAACTCTTTATTATCTTTGGCGTATTCAAAAAGCGTATATGTCATAGCAGTTCCAAGATTTGCTTCAACTTCTACCATTAACTTCTCCAATATACTTTGTTTAATAGCTGAAGATCTAAAAGAAACCATAAAACTCGACTATTATCTAGACAGATGAAGAACTTGTCAACCAAGGGGTAATGGAAAGAAGCTGGAACACAAAAAGTTCCATTTAAACATAAGAAAAAACCTATTTTACTGTTCAGGTGAGGAAGCCCTGGCATAGGCTGCCCAGGGAGGGTGTGGAGTCTCCTTCTCTGGAGATTTTCAAAGCCTGCCTGGACACGTTCCTGTGTGACCTGATCTAGGTGGACCTGCTTTGGCAGGGGGATTGGATTAGATGATCTCTAAAGATCCCTTCCTACCCCTACCATTCTGTGATTCTATGATAAGGCAAGGGAGTGAAGCTTACATAAATACATACATTGTGTTGTTGAAGAAAGCATCCATCGATATGACTGGTGCTGTTTGCGGATATGTTTCTGGCCAGGAAACTTCTATTAGAAAGGCTTTGGGATCTCCACTCTCCCCTATCTGAAGGGAAAAGAAAAATTTGATAGATCAACAGTTTCCAGTCACTTATTAAGGATTACAATGCCAAAATGCAAGGCTTTTGCTTCTTTAAGAATATCCAAGTTCCTTATGTAACAACTATATTCATAAAGGTTATCATCAGGAAAATGAAGCTGTTATCGAGAAAGAGTATTAAAAAATACAACACCAGTATCAACCTCTACCCTGTGGTTTTCATCCTAGGAAAAGCAGCCGGAACATCCAAAGCTCTCTTTACACTTGATCTTGGGTTTTTTTGTCTCTTGGTTTTAAAGGCTACTTTGTGGCATCTGCAAGCCAAATATTACACAATCATATGTAAGTACAGAAAAGATGAAGCCTTTTTTCCCCCCAGGCATCCAGGTTCAGAGCAATATGCAAACAAAACAGGAGACAGTGTTGAAATAAAGAGACATATAAACTAGTGACCTAAAATGACGAAAATAATACCTAAGAACTTCAATATTTACATCTCATCCACACAGATGTTTTATTTCACTATGAGAAAGAACTAGTAGGAAAAGATTTCAAAAGTCAGTAGAGTGAGACTGGATAAAAAAATGCATAACATTAAAAATCTGAGTATAAATGATCATGCTTATCAAATCCATTTAGTGAACTCAAATTTCATAGAATTAAAAACAAAACCCAAACCTAGTACAGGTGGTCACAACAGCAGACTAAACAAACAAAAATAACTGTTTCACAACAAGGATTTGGAAGACTAGTGCAATAAAGTGGGTGAAATCCATATTCTAAAAGCACATGAAAATTCTCCCTTATTTCCTTCGTCTTAGAACAAGTAATATCTGTCTTCATCAAATTATAACTGACTAACTGACACTCAGAGGCATCTGAATATTTTAGGGGTGAAATCAATCAGTCCATCCATCCACCCCTCTACCAAGAATCTGCAACATTTATCAAGACATTGTCTACAGTATTGCAGTCCAATTCCCACTGATGCTAAGAAGAGAACTGGTGGTATGATTTACAGAGCTCTTCTCTAAGGGAAGCACTGCCTGCACAAATGCACATAGAAAGCTTTGTGACTGCATGGACGCGTTCCTGTGCAACTTGATCTAGGTGGATCTGCTTTGGCAGAGGGGTTGGACTAGATGATCTCTAAAGGTCCCTTCCAACCCCTATCATTCTATGATTCCACAATGATTTTATGCTCCTTCTTGCCAGCACCGCCTAAAATTTAGATAGCCTCACTTGATTATAAAATAGCTGTGCTTTGTATGAGACATGAGAAAAGAGACTCAGAAAAATTGCATACTAATTCTTTCTACCTTCTCAGGCATTCAATTGCGCTATGTCTTCTTGTAACACAAATTCTTCATCATGGGAAAGACAGGATTGCCTCTGTCTGATGTTAAATTTTACAGGATTTAAATTAAGTTCTAACTTATACCAATTATTTTTTGTCTAAAAAACCAGCACTGATCAAAGCTAGTAAAATGTAGAATGACACGTTATACTGTATGCTTGTAGGCATGTCATGTTTGCTCTTTTGAGGAAGTTAAAAACGTCTCTATCGTGGAAGGAGGCTGCACTTACATGGATGGGATTCAAACGCTAATCATGATCATCATTACAATTACCAATGTTATTCTGAAGTTACTTAAAAAGTCACAACAAGGTTATTTTATATGACTCCTCCCCACTACATGGATAAGTTACTTTCAGAAGTCTCCCTTCTGTCTCTAAGTTTTCATCACAAAAGTTCTCCGGTAATCCGAAGATCTGCCTTAGTCCATACTCAAAACAACTTCTTAGGTCTATAAATCTGAGAAAGCAGGCAAGACTTTCACACCATAATCTAATTGTAAATCTTAACCTCAGCGTGCCCTGTGTGTCTCTCCAGAGAAGATTGTATCAGTGCACATGCCCAAAGCACTTTGTGAATTTTCTCTTCAGCAGGCAGGAAAGGCATGTCAGGTATCTCTGAACTAGAACCTTGTAACTGCACAATAAGGTTCAAAGCTTTATGTATAAAAGTCTCTATAATATACAGGTATCTTTGACCTGCTAGTTTAAGCATTATGTAGCATGCTGGCTCCTTCAACCAGTTTGACAGTTCTAGCTGTGTAGTACATAGATGTGTAAGCAGGGAGCTGAGCTAAAGGATAATAAACCCATGCTGCGAGCAGGCTCCTAAATGTGAAGCATTGTACTATCAAGAATCATTGTACCAAAGATCCTGAAACAACGGCCCTTAGATGTAGCACACTGAACACCCATTTGTTCTAGAAAAACCCTTGTACACCAACCACAAGACAGCAGAGTAACTTGTGCTAGGTGAAGGCTGTGCTGCAGCGACTTGCACACCCTCACCGTGCCTTACCCTGTACTGGAAGGAAACCGGGCTAAGCTCCCTGAAGCACACGTCTCCCTCGTAGATAGAGCGCAGCGCTTCAAGTTCCATCTGCAGAGCAGAGCAGGGGGTTTGAGAGTTCAGCCCCAGCGCGAAGCTCACACCCGGCCCCCGGCCCGTCCTACCCACCTCCTCCCCGCTCAGGCGGTCTGCTCTGTCCTCCCGCTCCCGCCTCCCCTCCGAGGCCCTGACACCTCCCCCGGAGACTCCCTCCCGGACCCGGGTCCGCCGCGGGGGAATCTCCCTCCAGGGCTGGCCGTCCCTCCGGCGGCAGCGGCGCCTCACGGCCGGCCCGGCCCAGCCCACGCGGGCAGGGCACAGGACTCACCTCCTGGTCCTCGTTAGCAGCCATAGCGCGGTCCCTCCTCGGGCCTGGGCGGGCCTCGCTGGCGCGGCGCGGCCCCGCCGGTGTCGCACGGGGAGGCCCCAGCGGCCCCGCCCGACGGCCACACCCCCGTGACCCGGCAGCGAGGGTCACCTAGCCGCTGGCTGCTATTGGTTCCCTTCTCCTGTCGTCATCTCCTCCCTTTCTTCCCATTGGCGGACTCCCCTGGGCGCAGCTCCCTTCCTGCCTTAGCTAACTGGCTCTTTCCCCAGCGACGTCTCTGCGCGGACGCTTCCTGATTGGCCCGGTGGCGGAGCCCATTGGTCGCTCTCGCTGTCCTTCCGTGGCCCGGCTCTCGCTTCCTGAGGCGGCGGCCCAGCCTTCTTCCCTCGCTCCCTCCCTTCTTCCCTCGCTCCCTCCCTCCCTCTGCCCGCGGCACCTCCAGTGACCTGCGGCGGTTCCCGCTGGCGGGGCCCGGCGCTGCGCTCCAGCCCTGAGCTCCAGCCCGCGGCGGCTGCCGCTGGCGCTGCCCGGCGCTGCGTTCCGGCCCGCGGCAGTGAGCGGCGTTCCGCCCGGGCCCGGCGCCGTGTCAGCGCCCGGCGGGGCAGCAGGGAGCTCCCACAGCCGGACCGGGGAGGAGCGGCCGGCCTGGGCCGCCACGGCGTCGTGCTGAGAGCCGCTGTCCCGCCGCCTCGCAGGCCGCCTGCCCGGGCACACGATGACCCCGACGCAGTGGGACTTCCCGGTGGAGCTGTGCTGCCGGCCCATGGCGTTCGTCACCCTCACGGGCTTGGACGTGGTGTACAACGCCGTGCACCGCGCCGTGTGGGACACTTTCTGCGCCAACCGGAGGGCCGACCGCGTCCCCATCTCCTTCAAAGTGCTCCCCGGCGACCACGAGTACCCCAAGTGCAGGACGAAGGTAGCGAGCGGCGTGTGCAGCGGCCGCGGCACGGCCTGGCGTCTCGCGGCGTTCCAGCGGCAAAAGCCGGCGGCGGTGGGTCGGGGGCGGCGGCTTCCCGAAGGCAAGGGCTGTGGCGAGGGACCACAGCCTATCGGCTTCAATGCTCACGCTGCTGTGGCTGAAGCGGAGTTCTGCCGTCCCTTCGTCCGCTGTTGAAGGGGACGCGTGGGAGCTCGAAGCTCGAGCTCAAACAAAATTGGCTAAGGAGAAGCCAAGGGTGTTTTAGCATAGTGGAAGCGTAGGAAACCAGGGCACCTTGGCAGAGAAGGCCAATGGGATTCCCCTGTTACAGTACTTGCTATCCATTTACTCAGTGTTGAGATATGCTTGTAAAATTTGAGCTTCAGTGAAACCTGAAGTTTATCTCTGGAGAAACTAGATACTTGAAATCAGTGTATTAAAAAAAAAAAAACCAAACCCATAAAACCTTTAACTAAGTGAAATGCTGCAGTATGAATATCTCCATACAACTTTCTGCTTTGCAGTGGCAGTTAAGTAATGCCAATGGGTTTAAGCCTCGAAAAACTACATAATTCTGTGATGTTGGCAAACAACAAGAATCCAAACTGGTTTCTCCTGGCTCTGTTTGTTTGAGAGCTTCCTTTTAAATTGAGCCTAGTGTTTCATGAAAGCATGTGAAACAAGCTTCTGAACTTGGGCATTTTCTTTGGTTTACCTGGAATCTGTTCTTTGTTGCTGATACCTCAGACATCAAGCTTTGACGCCAGGAAGCAAAGGCTTGAGGGGAAGAATGATGACAAGCGTATTCTCATGTGACAAGAATGTAAAGGCCTTTCTCCTGCTATAAATGCCCATAAATTATTTGATAGCTTGCTTTAATAACTTTAATATTTTCAGAGGACATCTTATGAATGGTATATTCCAAAAGGAATCCTGAAGACTGGTTGGATGAACAAACACCTGAATTTGGTTCCAGCACTTGTGGTCGTGTTCTATGAACTAGACTGGGATGAGCCACAATGGAAAGAAAAACAGTTGGAATGTGCTACTCGAGTTGAAATTGTCAGGTAGAGCTTTTTTGTCTTGAATAGTAATGTCCTACAAACTAACGTTAAGTATGAAGTGCAGAATGCTTTTGTGCATTCTTTTTCCTTAGGCACAAATTTAGGGAGAACTTAAACTTGACTTTTTAACGTATAACTGACACTAAAGAAACTTTGTAAAATGGTTTATTTGCAAAGGTTACTTGGGTAAAAAGTGCCCCTGAAGTTTTGTTTGCTAAACTCGACACAATTATCCAGTCTGATCTGAACAAAAAATGGAATGCAGTGTTCCCTGTTCATAATATTTGTGCAGCATGCTGTTGTGTTTGGATTTTTTTCCCCTGGATAACATTCTTTCAATGCTTTCATCTAGATTGAAATCTTGTTTTGTTCTGATCATTCAGAAATAAGAAGTGAAACCTTGATGCTGTACTGTGTTGGTTTTATTTTAGGCAAAGTTTGCAGGGAAGAAATACGAAAGTCGCTGTGGTTTTGATTCAGAAGAAAACACCATTACCTCCAGGTACTAGAAAACTGTGCGCAGTTGTGGTGATCTCATTTTTCAGAAGGTTTGAGGGACTGAGCTGACTGTCATTTGTCATGTTATCTGCAGTCGTAATACAGTGTCACGTGCATACATTGAATGCATTGTGGCTGCAGGAAAGTATACAGATGGGAACAAGTGCTCAGGGTAGTTGACCTTAAACATTTGATATTTTTATCCTTCTTCAGTCCAAGTCCATCTGTTCATATAGGATCAAAAATGGCTTGCTAGTGTAATACATATGACTTACCTTCTTGTAAGTAAGTTGCATTTTAAACTTTACTTGTAATCAAGAAAAGCTGTAAAAGCAAAGAGAACTGAAGAGGAAGGGTATTTGGTACCTACAAAAGCTTTTTGGTTTAGCTGAGTTTTAATTGATAAAATTGTGAAGTGGAGCTGTGAAATGTGGCATGTTTTAACCTTATGCTTCTGTAGAGCTGCTGCTTCAGCTGTAGCTGTTCACTTTCTAGTGTCTGGCAAACTGATTTTTTGATTTGGTTGGGGTTTTTTGTCCTTTCAGTTGTATACATTTGTCTTTTCTGGATGCTCTTGTATCTCTCAAGGCAGAGGATATTTAATTCTGTGAGATAGATGAAAAACTTATGCCATACTTTTAGGCTGTTACTAGCTAAGCCACTCCTAGAAAGTTTCAGCAATGTGTCCTGATGGATGAATCATGTAGTACTCTGAAAGAAGAAAGAGACAGAATGTGGCCTTAGTTTTATCTGTAGTAGACTTCTGCATACCTTGTACTGGTCAGGCTTTTAGAGCTAGTTTGATGTTGCAGCACTGCATGCTGCTTACTTGTGCTTTCCTTGACTTCACTAGGGGAAGATGTTATTGCATCAGAGAGGGCAGCGGCTTTATGTAATGCTTGTGATCTTTCTGGAAAATCTCTCTTTGTGCTTCCACACACTGATCATCTTGTTGGTTATATTATAAGGTAAGTGACTGCAGAACACTGTTTTGATCTGTTTACTGATCATGAGTGAGTTCACACGACACTAGGCCTGCTGGCAATGAGTGAGGTACACTTGTCTCAAAGAGGGAAAAGGAACCTTGCACAGGAATTAGTATGATTCATTGAAAGAGCTTTAAAATAGATTTGAAGGAGGGAAGGGCTAAAACCAGGCTCACTACAGACAAGCCTGGGGGCAGCATGCTAGTGTTTCAGGGATGGTGTTCTAGCAAGGTCCTTCCAGTCTGCCATCTCAGTGGGGGTGGGGGATGAAGATCCACGGGGCAGCAAAGACATGAGGGTTATTAATGTACTAGAAACTATGGAAACGCCTGAGAACAGTCACATAGTAAGTCGGGCTTCTCTCCCAAAAAAGGTGTCATGATCAAGAGCCCATCTGAAGTGCATCTCTACACCAATGCATGCAGCATGGGCAACAAGCAGCAGGAGCTAGAAGCCATTGTGCAGCTGGAAAGCTATGACTTAGTTGATATCACAGAAACATGGTGGGATGACTGACACAACTGGAGGGCTGCAATGGGTGGATACAAACTCTTTATAAGGAATAGGCAAGGAAGGAGGTGTGATGGGGTCACTCTGTATCTTCAGGAGTGTTTTAACTGTCTGGAGCCTGATGATGGTGATGATGGGGTTGGAGGTTTATGGGTAAGAATCGGGGAAGGCCGACAAGGCAGATATGGTGGGAGTCTGTAATAGACAACCCAACGAGGATGAAGAGGCAGACAAAATATTCTATGAAAAACTGAGAGAAGTCACAATCACCAGCCCTTGTTCTTGTGGAGGACTTGAGCTTATTGGGTTTCTGCTGGAAATACAACACACAGAGGAAACAGGCTAGAAGAGGAGAAAGCCAATTAGAGAAAGCACCGTACTAGACCTGTTGTTTACAAACAAGGAAGGGCTTGTGTGTGATGTGATAATTGGATGCTATCTTGGGCATAGTGATCATAAAATGAGTTTTTGATTCTTGGAGAAGTAAGAAGGAGGCTCAACAGAACTGCCACCTTGGCCAGAGAGCAGACTTTGGCCTTTTTAGGAAGCCGATTGACAGAGTTCCTTGGGAAGCAGTCCTGAAGGGCAAAAGGGTCCAGAAAAGCTGGATGTTCTTCAAGAAGGTTATCTCAAAGGTGCAGGAGCAGGCTGTCCCCATATGGTAAAAGATGAGCTGATGGGCAATAAGACCAGTCTGGCTGAGCAGAGAGCTTCTGCTGGAGCTTAAGGGGAAAAAAAAAATTATGACCTTTGGAAGAAGGAGCAGGCAACTTGTGAGAACTATGAGGTGTTTGAGAGATTATGCAGGGAGAAAATTAGATGAGCCAAAGGCCAACTGGAACTTAATCTGGCTACTGCTATAAAAGACAATAATAAAATGCTTCTATACGTACATCAGCAACAAAAGGGGCTCTAAGGAAAATCTCCATCCTTTATTGGATGTGGCAGGAAACATAAGTGACAAAGGATGAGGAAAAATGCCTTCTTTGCCTCAGTCTTTAATGGTAAGACCAGTTATTCTTTGAGTAACCAGCTCCCTGAGCTGGCAGACAGGGACAGAGAGCAGATTGAAGCCCTCATAATCCTAGGGAAAATGGGTGTGTGTGACCTGCTACACCAGTGAGACACATACAAGTCTATGGGTCCAGTTATGATCCACCCAAGGGTGCTGAGGGAGCTGGTGGAAGTGCTGACCAAGCCACTTTCCTTTATCTATCAGCAGTCCACTGGGGAGGACTGACCAGCTCACCGGGGAGGTCACAGTGGACTGGAGGTTGGCAAATGTGACAGCCATCTACAAGAAGGGCCATAAGGAGTATCCAGGGAACTACAGGCCTGTCAGCCTTACTGTGGTACAAGGAAAGGTTATGGAAGAGATCATCTTGAATGCCATCACAAGGCACATACAGAACAACTAGGTGATCAGGCTTAGCCAACATGAGTTTGTGAAAGGCAGGTCCTGCTTGACTAACCCGATCTCCTTTTGTGACAAGATAACCCTCTTAGTGGCTGTGGATTTTGTTTTTGTGTATTTTAGTAAAGGCTTTGATGCAATTTCTCACAGCATCCTCTAGGAGAAACTGTCTGCCCATGACTTGGGTGGACCTACTCTGAGATGGGTGAAAAACTGGCTGGATGGCTGGGCTCAGAGAGTCATGGTGAATGGAGTTAAACCCAATTGGTGTTCCCCAGGGCTCAGTGTTGAGACCAGGTTCTTTAATTTCTTTATCAATGATATGGATGAGGGGATTGAGTGCACCCTCAGTAAACTGGTAAATGACAGTAAGTTGGATGGGAGTGTTGATCTGCTTGAGGACAGGGAGGCCGTACAAAGGGACCTGGACAGACTGGATCAGTGGGCTGAGGTCCATTGTATGAGGTTGAAGAAGCCAAGTGCCAGGTCCTGCACTTGGACTATAGCAACCCCATGCAATGCTATAGGCTTGGGGCAGAGTGGCTGGAAAGCTGCCTGGAGGAAAAAGACCCAGGTTTGTTAGTTGATAGCCGGCAGAACAGGAGCCAGCAGTGTGCCCAGGTAGCCAAGAAGGCCAATGGCATCCTGGCTTATGTCAAGAAAAAATGTGGCCACTAGGACTAGGGGAGTGATTGTCCTTCTGTACTCAGCACAGATGAGGTCACACTTGAATACCATGTTTGGTTTTGGACCTTTCACAACAAGAAAGTCATTGAGGTTCTGGAGTGTTTCCAAAGAAGGGCAACAACACTGGTGAAGGGTCTGGAGGACAACTCCTATAAGGAGTGGCTGAGGAAACTGGAGTTGTTTAGTCTAGAGAAAAGAAGGCTGCGGAGAGACCTTATGACTCTATAGCTACCTGAATGGAGGTTGTAGTGAGGCGGGTGTTGGTCTCTTCTCTCAAGCTGCAGGTGACAGGACAAGAGAGGATGGCCTTAAGTTGCACCAGGGCAACTCAAAAGAGTTGTCAAGCAGTGGAACAGGCTGCCCAGGGAAGTGGTGGAGTCACCATTCCTAGAGGTATTTAAAAAGACATGTAGATGTGGCACTTGGCAACAAGGTTTAGTGGTGGATTTGAGTTTATGGTTGGACTTGATGATCGTCAAGGTCTTTTCCAACCTAAATGATTCTGTGATTCTAATGGAGCTGTTGAGAGATCTGATTGTTTGGGATGTCTGTGACATGGCACACTTGTCATAGACCAGCAGTAAATATTTTCTCTGTTTGCTGGAATTCTTCAGGTTATTCTGCAACCTGATGAGTTACACACAACTTCCCTTTCTCTGTGAGGTTGAGTAATGACTGTCAGACATGTTTCTTTGGAAGAAGCATTGTTAGATATCCTAAGATATTCCCTTTCTCAAGTCCAGCAAAGTGGGTTTTTCTGCCTCTTCAGTGACTTTGGCCCTGCTGATTCTAAATAATTTTTCCTACAAATACTTTGTTAGGTGTAACTATATATTATCAGGTCTATACCTTTTCCCCCCACTCACTTATGCTTAAGTGGCATTTATCTGTTTGCAAGTATGTCTTTGTCACTTTTTACATTTCTTGAGCTTTTTGTTTTAACATTTACAGGAAAGAGCTTCAAATAAATTACAAAGGCTTTTGAAAGTGGAACAGGGAAGGGAAGAGTCTTGTGTAGACATAAGATAAAGGGCTCAAAATAAGGCAAATCATTATTTTTATTAAAATCAGTTTTAATTTTTCCAGATATGCTCAGAGAGAGGAGGAGTCATGGTCTGAGAGACTTAATTCTTCCTGCTCTCACCTTCCAATTATATATGAACTGTGAAGTTCTCAACATAAGCTGGTGCTGTTACTGTGTCCATGTCACCAGAATTGATCAAAATAAAGTAACTGTTACTTCTAGTTTTTCAGATTTTACTCAGTGCTAAAGAAGGAATGTTTACTGTGTGTTAACTAGCATAAGCCTTGGCAAACTGCGTATCGCTGCGTTTTCATATGAAATTTGCAGCTGTCTCCAAGTTTGAAGATAAGACTGTGTCATTAGAGGTTAATAGCTCTTGATGCACATTTAAAAATGTATTTTTGGGTGTACAGTCGTGTCAGAATTCCTGGTATCTTTTGGTTTGACGTTTATCATTGAGGTTTCATCATAGGAAAAGAGGCTAACTTTTTTATTTACCCTTTGGACTGGCTTGTCTCTTTTTCACAGCCACAATACAATGCTAAAATAAATATTTTAGGTAGACTTAATTTATCTTGTCTTCCTATTCTGACTGAACTCCTAGGTAGCAATTACTGTCCATTAGACTGCCTTGTGGTTTTCATCACCATTCTGTCTTGTGGCGAGCAGAACACAAGTTGTGAGCTGCCTAGTCAAAGTCTGCAGTGATTCCTCTCTTAGTCAGGTCACAGAACTGGTACTTTATCTCCTGTGTGCATCAGTGCTATTGACTGTATTCCTTTCCTAGATTCTGGTCCTGTTCTGGTTGATTTTATGCCATATAGTTTGACCATACAGCATATACTTCTTAGACCCTCCTCCAACTCATACTGTATTCGATATTTTTGGCCTCTTTGTCTTTCTCTTCTCCCTGTGACTTGCTGTTGGGCTAATTATCTTGCAAACAGGAGTCTGTTAACTCTGCAAACTGGGTAGCTATTGATGTTTGGACAGAATGATGAAACCTAGCCTGTGCTCTCATGGTGTTAAATGCTGCCATTTTTTCCTTCCTTCTCCTGCCTACACAGTCCAGCGAATAATATCTTGATCTATTCAAACTTATCCTAGGATCCTCAGCAAGATTTACTTGCTTTGACTGAGGCATCTCTCCACTTTCTGTTGCCTTGCACAATCTGAATAACTTATCCTCAGACTTTCTTACATTAAATACCAGAGATGTTTTCATGAGAATCTAATATATAAAGCTCTCAAACCTGCTTGTTCTACTTCATACTGCCCCTATGTAAAGTCTGGTATTAAGAGTTTGGGTGTTTTTCTGCAGACTCTTACCCTGTGTGGTAATTTACAGACTAGTTTAGTAGTCCCTCAAGCTACTTTTGCCTAAATTAAGCATGCTTAAAAGTAATGGAAAACTTCAGGATTTCTTTGTATATGGGAGATACTTAGTGAAACTTATGAGCAACTTTGTTGCAGGTTGGAAAATGCTTTCTATGAGCATGCACAGACTTACTATTATACAGAAATAAGAAGAGTTAAATCTCATAAGGAGTTCTTGAACAAAACCACCCATCAGGTAATGTTACCCTATTTTTTAAATACTGTGCGAGTTACGGCATGCTAAAACATGAAAATAAGGGTTGTTTCTTGCTGAAACACTTACCTCCTTGCCTCCAACTTAATGTGTTCTCTCAGTATAAAAAGTAAATCTGTTTTTATTTTCTACAACTTAAACTTTGATTTTGATTTGGTTTGTTCTTAGATTTATCCGACTGCCTCGCATCTTCCTTGGAGGAAGGGCTCATCCCAAAAATGAAGATCTCTGATAAAAAAAACCACAAAAGCCTTTAGTTATTTATATGATTTTACCTGTTTAAATGTAGTATCTTGAGAAATTTCCTTTAGACACTTGATTTGTCTCTTTTATTTTTGCTTTTCAAATTGTTAAATCTCTGTAAATCTCTGCTCAGACACTCAATGTTCTGTTGCAGTTGTCAGCTTCCTCCTCTTGGAAGCTGGGATTCAAGTTTTGAGCTCCAAACCAACGATCAGCATTGTTGGTGTGAAGATTTTGGGGTGTTATAAATCCTCATCCCTGTTCCAGGGTCAGAGGCTTGGAACAGATGAAATCTGTTGAAGGATCACTGCTGCATCATGGTGCCAGAGAGAACTATGAGGAAACAGTTGTGTAGTCATTTTTTTGTTCAATATTATGTCGAGCTCTGAAATTTATCACCTATGTCTGCTTTGTAGGTAACAGGTATGTTTGGATGTTTGTGAATGACATACACTGGTTATGTTTTGCAGCTTTTATTTGTTAGACACCAGTTCAAAATAGCATTCTTCAATGAGCTGAAGCAGGATACGCAGAATGCTCTCAAGTAAGAGTCATGTAATCTTCTCCTACCCTCTCTACCCCAAATTACTGCTAAGCCAAGGCTATGTGATAAATATTTTCCTGCATCCAAGATTATTTAAATATGTATATAAGGATTGAGTTCTTCACTTGGAAGAACACTTATTGAAAGGCTGTTCTGTGCTGTTGGCAATATTGTTCTTAAATGTTATTATAGTGTAAGATTTAATTCTAATTTAAGTATTCCTGCTTAGAAATTACAGAACTGCCTATAATCTTGTGCATGAATTGAGGGCTCATGAAACAAACATTCTGGAAATCAAGACCATGGCAGGATTTATAAACTACAAGGTAACCTTAACTAAAAAAAAAATAGTTGATGCACCTTTAACATTTAAAGATTTAGAAGTTCTATTTTATATTGCTTTTAAGGTTATGGAGTTAGAAACAGCTGTCAGTGGAATACCAGTTCCTCAGACTTGCAAAGAATTCTGAATTGCATACAAACGATAGATCCTTAGCTGAAGTTTGGGAGTATCTTGAAGGAGTATCTTGGAGTTCATTTGAGATGCAGTCATCTGAAAGACTCAACTCCCTTTCACTCTCTGCAGGGGGAATGATTTTTTTGTTTTTTCATTCCATGTTACTTGAATATTTTTGTCGTCTTGCAAAGCTTAAATCAGTATAGTTCAGTTACTGCTTCTTAGGAGGAGAAAAATAACTGCAAATCAGACCATAATATTAGAATGTTTTGGGGGCTTTTAGGTAAAACTATCCCACCATTTACCGTAATTCTGAAGTTGGATGCCATCAAATTCCTTTTGCAGACTGCAGGCTTCAAAGATGATCATCTTTCTGGTGGTTGTGCGGTTCTGTCTTGAACTTGTCTGAGTTTTGCACCCCTCCATTGATGACCTGAGGGAGAAGGGGAAGAAAAATAAAATTAGATGAAACAGAGAACCACAAAATTTCAGTTGTTGTGATTCACATCTGTTTTTCTCCCTCTGTTTTGGTGTTATTTGAGCTCTTTGGAAATACCTTAAATTAGTCTGGTTTTTTTTTAAGTAGTATTATTTGGGGGAATTTTTTAAAGCTAATCCTTAGTAGCCTAACACAGCCATTTTCCTTCTTATTTTAATCTCTTCTAGATCTGTCGCCTCTGTTTTCAGCATAATACTCCACTGGATGCAATTGCTCAGTTCAGGAAGCATATTGACTTGTGCAAGAAAAAAATAGGAAGTGCAGAGCTGGCTTTTGAGCATGCTGCCTGGATGTCTAAACAGTATGTGGTTTTGCTTAGTAATATTTCTGGTTTAGTTCTTGTGTAACCTTGTGAGTTCACTGTTTTACTTGTCGAGGCAAGATACAAATTCTGAGCTGTTTGAGAAAGATACACTAGATCATAAGAGCTATGTGCTGTTTTTCTGCTTTGAATTGATTATTGACCACTCCTCTCTGGGAATGAACAGAGTATGGATAAATGCAGCTGTAGAACTTAAATGATACTTCTCTGAAGTTTTGCATCCGTCTTAAGACTAACCAGAACTTTGAATTGAAATGTACTTTTGTAGTTCAAATTGCTGTTCAATACATAATCTTGGCTATGATTTTTTTAATAGGTTTCAGGCTTTTGGTGACCTGTTTGATGAGGCAATTAAGCTGGGACTGACAGCAATTCAAACTCAGAATCCAGGTTTCTATTACCAACAGGCAGCCTACTATGCACAGGAACGGAAACAGCTAGCAAGTATGCTTTGTAACCATGATGTAAGTTGGGAGGGGAGGAAATGCCTTGCCAATAACCAGATAGTAAATTAGCTAATATTTTAGTCTCAGATGGTAGAGGAATAATCTGTAATATGTGTAAATTAAATCCAAGGAAAAGAAATGGGGTTTTGTTGCTTACCAACTTTACAAGTATTTGTTATATGTTGGAAAAGTTACTCCAGAACAACTGAATGATTATTAGAAATAATTTTGACATGCTTTTAAAATACTCTTTAAAAAAAAAAAGTAGTGTACTTTCAAAATCTCTGGATATTTGAAAGTGTACTGGTTTGCTTTTCCTGTATGTTTCTCCATCTATGTGCTGCATCTGGTGACTTACAGGACACAAACGAGAGTGTTAGTATTAGGGAGTGTGTGTATGTGGAGGTGGGTAGTTGCTGTCGTTTTGGATTCTTTTGACACTCTCCTGGAAGTAAAGGTTGCAGGATACATTGATCTCTGCAATCAGTGAAACACACGTGCTAATTAAGTGTAACTAGTTTCTAACTGACATGTCCCAGTTACTTTTAAATGTCTTTGTTGCTATTGGTGCTCTTTATTTTTTTTATTTTCAGATTACGTTGTTAGGAACTAGTTCTTAAAAGGATTGCCCAGTTGTTCATTAGCAATATTTGAGGCCAATGAAAGTGATCAAAGCAGGATGTCAGACTCAATGAAAAGTGTTTACATGTTTGGGTTTCCTGAAGTACTGTTTTTGTACAGGTGGCTGGAAAGGTTATAAGTTTTAAAGCAAATTTCTTCTTTTCTGTGCATGTGTACTGGAGCATCAAATCACTTTTAATGCTTCAAAATGAAACATGAACCCTTTTTTGTGCTTATATTTGCCTGAATTTACAGTCCTCTGTGATATATCCCAGTCCGGATCCCCTGGAAACGCAAACTGGAGTGCTTGACTTCTATGGGCAAAGACCGTGGCGGCAGGGCGTATTGAGTACGTTTCCGTGTCTTCTATCTGTGGAGTGCAGACAGCCTTCTGTAGCTGCTCATCCTGCCAGCTGACTTAGTGGGCAGCAGCATGTCATCGCTTTTCCACCCAGACAGACAAGGGGCTGGGACCTCACCCGCTTGTTGGTTGGTGGTACGACTGGAATGGCTGTCGGTCGGAAGTTCAGGACATGTGTTTGGTCTCTGTAACAAACAGGAAAAGAAACCTCAGCTTTATGTAGGATCAGGCCTCTGGCAAAGTTGCACAGAAGCTCTGCTGTTGTTTTCTGTTGCTACCTAAGCTACATGTAATCAGGGTGCTGCAGGCATGCCTGACTGCAGTGACTTACATTCCTGGGAAGAGAAGTTGGAGCAGTGCATACACCAAAAGTAACCATGTCCCTCAGTGCAACTGTGATAAATTCCTCCTGCTATCCATATGGTATCTTGTCAACTGTAGACAGGAACTCATAACTTCTTTTTTTCTGAATGGATTGAGAGGATGATATGACTAGATTTTAATCTAAGAAAGGAATTTGTGAGTTTCCTATTGAGGAGGATGTTTTTTCAGAAATTCAGACTTTGAATGCACAACTTTGAACTATGTATAAATACACATGCAGTTCTGAGGTGATCATTGGTTGAGTGCAGTTTTGCTTCCCTTTTTCCCTGTCCATTTGTTCTCCTCCATTCTCTGCATATTCTTTCAGCTTTGTATTGCTGCCTTCTTTTAGAGACTTTATTTTGTTTACTGTAAATATAGTACTATCTAGTCTCTTTTATCTTCAGGTTTTACTAATTTAGATAGAATGATAGAACCTACTGATGAAGTTAAACAGTTTAATATGAAACTTCTCTTGTTAATATATTGAGGTTTTTTAGTTCCAGCAAGAGTTTATAGTCTTTTAAAGCCCTTTACAAGTCTTCATATATTGACATTCTGTACTACTAGAGAAACATAAGCTTAAATCCTTACTTGCGATCAGGTAGGAAAAGGGCTACAAATTTATCTTAACATGGGCCCTTTAAATATTAATAGAAGGAGTCAAAAGATTAGGTTATCTTACTGTAGTTTGCTACTTTTGGGTAGCTTCAGATAACTACTTTGAAAGAAAAGGCAAGATACTTGTTCCACAATTTTCCTTCTAGAACAAGGATGATGAATGAGTTCTAAAAGCAGTTCTCCACATCCTAGGTGAAAGAATGTTTGAGTGTGCTTCAGCTGGAGCTTGCATTGCATATAGCTCAACACATAAAAGAGTTCCCTTTGGGTCTGGACAAAATTCCAACGTAATGGATTTTTTCATTGTTTTCTGCAGGCTTTGATCTTTGTGATCCTGAAAAGGAGAAGATGGGGATTTTATCCCTACAGTTGAAAGAGAAAAATGTCCTTCACTCAGTAAGTCTTACTCTACAAAAAAAAAAAACCTGTTTGCTAACATTATCCTAATTTTTGCATATAATGATATCAGTAATGGTTTCATTGCTAGGAACTAATAATCACTTTGTTGAGTAATGCTGTCGCACAGTTCAAGAAGTACAAGTGTCCAAGAATGAAAAGTCATTTGAGTGAGTATAGATAATCAGATACATTTTTAAAAAATGAATTTTGCAAAGTCTTTCTGTATTGATCTGGAATACTTTGGTGTGTGTTTGTTTTTTTAATCAGTGGTTCAAATGGGAGAAGAATATTACTACGCTAAAGATTATGCCAAAGCTTTGAAGTGAGTACCATCCTACTTTTTCATGTGCTATTCTTCTCTCTGAAACTCCGTGTCTTATTGCTAGGGAATAATGTTGGAAGCTCATCTGAGAGGCTCTTTGTACCTGGATTTAAGCACAAACTTTGGAGTCTATGAATTCCACTTCTATTAAAGAAAGCAAAACAGATAATAACTGTCAGTTATTACAGTAAAAAAACTTCCTGCTGTAAGGTATTGCTGTGGTTTAACCCCAGACAGCAACTAAGCAGCAGGCAGCCACTCACTCACTTCTCCACTTCCCAGTGGGATGGGGAGGAGAATTGGGGGGAAAAAAATATAACCTGTGGATTGAGACAAGAAGAATTTAACTAAAATGAAATAATGCATAGCAATAACAATAAGAATATATTGGGATAATTGTAGTGCAAAGTAGTATAGCAAAAGAAATAACCCAAGAAAGACAAGTGATGCCCAATGCAATTGATTGCCACTCACTGAATGATGCCTGAGCAGTGATCTGCCCATCCCCACCAAATCCCCTCTGTTTATGTACTGGGCATGATGGTCAATAGTATGGAATAGCCTTTTGGCTAGTCTGGGGCAACTATCCTGGCCATGGTTCCTGAGAGATTTTTGTACCTCTTCACTGGCAGTGCATGGGAAACTCACAAGGCTTTCACTTAGGATAAGCAATGCTTAATAGTAACTAAAACATCGGTGTGTTATCAACATAATTCTCACACTAAATCCAAAACACAGCCCTGTACCAGCTACTGGGAAGAAAGTTAACTCTCTCCCAGCTGAAACCAGGACAGCTGTTGTGGGGATTTGCCTTATTGGGCAAATATTACTTATTTCTAGCTCAGATTGAGTGCTGTTTTCTCTCTTTCCCCCAGAAGTGATTTCTGAAACCTGCCTGCTACTGCAATGAGAATGGAGTTACATTTAAGTACAGACTTCATAAACATAAAATTTTAAACATATATAAATGTAGCTGATCTTAATTTTTGTTTATATACCAGAGAATTAGCGAAAGGGTTTGTTTTTGTTGGCATAATTTTCTGCTGTTAATGACTGCGGAGCTGGGAAAGCTTAGTGCTGGGGTACAGCTACCATCTTTTCTGAAGTATATCTCTTACACGTAGTTTCTTAACTTTGTACTTTTAAGGGGAGACAGAATCAAGGTCATGATAAGTAGGAGTTTCACAATGTTTTTATTAAATATATTTCTGAGATGACATGTTACAAAGGGAGTATTTTTAACATAGGAGTGATTACTGTTGTTACAAGGTGAGTGGAAGCTACATGGAGGAGAGAAGATGGGCTGGGATAAAGCAAATCAATTTGTATCGAGCCTAACTTTTAGATGAACAAGCATTTCTTGTTTAATTTTAGGTAGATTTTTCTAAAGTGGGCAGGAACTTGTCTTGAAGACTTTAAATGAAATTTACTTCTCTGCTTTGCTATTAATAGCAAATATTACTGACTATTAAGGCAGACAGTTTCTGCCTGAAAAGGATTCATGTGTATGTTGCTGTAGATTTTTGAAACACTTGAAGGGGGCAGGAGGATAAGGGAGCTTAAGGAACATTAAAATTCTTCAGTTTGGAAGGGGACTTTATAATGGGGTTTTCTAAAACTTAAGTGTAAAGTGTATTTTTAATGCAATGCTGGACTAAAACTCTTCTATCCAGTTGCTGTTTTGCTAGTTCTATACAATTGCTAGTTTTGCTAGAGACAGATGAGTTTTCATGTTCTCTGGTGAAAATGGTTCTAGTCTGAAATAGAAAATTCATGGAATAAATGTTTCTCTACAATGATTTCATGCTCTTTTCAGTAAGTCATTGCCATTTGTGAACACTATACTTCTATATTCACTAATCTTCACTAATACAAATGCTAGATTGATTTTTGCATTAATGATGATAAATTGAGCTTCTAAAAATATTCATGTGTGTAACTGTTTTTCTCCCAATTCTACTGTGTTGCAGGCTCCTGGATTATGTTATGTGTGAATATCGCAGTGAAGGATGGTGGACTCTACTCACTTCCATATTGACAACAGCTCTCAAGTGTTCATATCTGATGGCCCAGATAAAAGATTATATAACGTACTCTTTAGAGCTACTGGGCAGAGGTATTCTTTTAAGAAGTATACTCTGTCTATTCAGAAGAATTAAAGCACATGTATTTAGAAGTCTGACAAATCGTTGTCAGACTCAGTGCTTACAGTACTTCATAGAATTTGACTACAAAGTAACTGTAAACCTGTGCTGAAGTTTTACTACCTTCTCTCATATGCTGGAAGTACAACTTTCTTGCTCTTCTACTATAAAATTCATTGCATTCAAGTAGACTGTGTCAGGATATCTGAGGCACAGAGCTTTGTTTGAGACTGTTCAAATAATGTGACAGAAACTCCTCAAGTTTTGGGATAGGGAAGAGCTGTTACACAGCTGAAGGGGAAAAACATTTTTCCTAATAAGTAACAAAGCTAGCACTTTTTTTTTTAACTTTAAAATCCCAAATGTGCTTCTCAGACTTTTTACTAGAACTCTGCTGATGAAATGTGCTTATGGTATGTTTTGGGGTAAAAATGTGACATAGGGTAGCTGCACATGAATAACAGAAGCACCCTGCTTTGTACTGTATCTGTTACTTGGCATTGCATAAATAATCCTTTTATGCCCTAGATTGTTAAGAAATACCACTGTTAAGGTAAAAAATGGGTTTGCATCTTCTGTTAGCTAGCCAGGCTACTCTGCTTTGTATTAAACAGTAGCCAAGGACACAAACCCACCTTTCCTAATCTTCAAGAGAAGAGTGCTTACTTTAATTAGTTCTTTTTTCTTCCCATCACTTTCCCTAGTTGTTTCTGCTAATATCACCTGAGCTTGCATCTTTGCAAGCTTTTCTACTGTTTCTTCCATTTTTAAAAGGTAACTAACAAGAATATATAGGCATTATTCTCTTGGGATTTTCCTCCAGTAAATTATGAAGTGCTTGTCTAACCACAAAATATTGTACTTGGTTCAAATGGAAGGATGAGAAAACACTTAAAATGGAAGAAGTTCTGAAAACTGAATGAATCCTTCATTACTGCTAGATGTATGTTAGATTTTTTAAAAAACAACTTAAAGAAATATTTCCTTTAGATCACATCTCTCAAAAAACATACAGTGGGGGAAAAAAAAAGAAAAGTAAGAGGCCTTGCCTCTGTTTTGTAACCTCTGGTTTGGTTCTGTTTGCAGCATCAACTCTTAAAGAAGATCAGAAATCTCGAATAGAAAAAAATCTAATAAAAGTTCTAATGGTAAGTGGCAAAACTATTACCCTTGTAAATAATCTTGAGTGATCAGTGTTTGATAGCTTTCTTGTATTTGTAGTCTTTCTTATATTTGTAATCTTCTGTTTGGATCCAGAATGAAAGCCCTGATCCTGAAGCTGAATGTGACGTTGCTGCTGTGAAAGCATCACAAAAGTTGTGGACTGACCGTGTTTCCTTGGCAGGCAGTAATGTTTTTACAATAGAAGTCCAAGATTTTATACCATTTCGTAAGTATGAAAACAAATTTACACCAGACTATAAATTTCAATGTAGTTATATCTTAAAAATAACTGTTTTGGAAGATAATCATGAAGTGCGTATTAGAGCCAACAACAGTGAAGCTCTTGTTTCAGCATTACTCAGCTCTTCATCTAAATCAGTGAGAGAAGCCAGTGGTCTCTTATCCCTGATATGAATTACTAAAGAATTGCTTGTTTTTTTAAATACTTTTGCCACTCTGTGCTTTGAAGTAAGATTCTGAGGAAAGAGAGCAGAAGATCTTCAAAGTAGTACTCCCCAAAGTAATACTGTCCACAGGGCGCATGAGTGAGCGTTACCTACAAAAGAAATGTGTCTAAGTGTGTGGGATTACTTTTTTTTTTTCCTGCTGGATGTCTGCCTCTCCTCTCTTCTGCAAAGGTTTTGGCCAAGTACTAAAAAGTGGCTTTTTGTGACCATGTTAGTAGCCAAGTCTGTCCCACTTACTTCCAATGCAAAATTTTTAGAGTATACACAGAACAACCCTTACCACAATTATTTCAAGAGTGTTTCTGGAATTTGTTGTAGTTTGTATTTAACCAGCTCCTTTCGTTTTGTTTGTTCCTTTTTTTTTTTTTTCAATTCCAGTGCAGTGCAAGGCAAAATTTCTTGCTCCTAGTTTTCATGTTGATGTTCCAGTGCAGTTTGATGTATATTTGAGAGCCGATTGTCCTCATCCTATCAGGTTTTCAAAGCTCTGCATCAATTTCAATAATCAGGTAACTGTGTTTTATCTCTGACCTAGTGAGAGAAGCTTATCATAAGAATGGAGTAATACCTATTAGTGATTTTAAACACACCAAAAAGTCTGACTAGTATATTGGTACTGTGATATAACTCATTTTAATATCTTATTTCTCCTGATGGTTCTGCATTAAGTTCCATTAATATAATGGGTATCTTGTGCGAAGGAATTGCATTGTAATTACTTGCTAAGTCTAATTGAAATAATGTCAGAAGTAGCAAGAACCTAAGTAGCGTGATTTGGTAACAGAGAGCCTCAATATTTGCTATGTTGCCATCTCTAAAGATGTCTTGAGTCTGGATTTATGAATGTTTTCCACACTCCTCCATTGCAGGATTACAACCAATACTGTGTGGTAGAAGAAGCCTACCAAAAAAGTGATATTCTAGAACAGTCATCACAAGGAACAATGTGCTTAGTCCCTGGCAAAACTAGAAAGTTCACTTTTAAATTTGTTGCAAAAACTGAAGACGTAGGGAAGAAGATTGAGGTTTGTCAATTTGTTTTAACATGTTTCTTACTGATGCTTACAAAGAAATCGGAATGACAAAGCTGCCTCTAATCTGGCACCAGTTACTAACGTCACTCTGGTTCCAGATGTTTGAATTCTTAAAACTAAGTACTAAATATAAGAGTAAAATATTTGACAATGCTAGAGCAAAAAATTCTTGAAAAACATTGTCACAAAAACTTGAGTATTGCTTCAGGTCCTGTGGCTGGGGTTTGTTTTGGTTTTGTGTGGGTTGGTTTGGTTTTTAATATGTGCAACACAAAAAAAGAGGGGGAGAGGGATGGTGCAGCACTGTGGAAGGGTAGGAAACTACAAAATATTACACTGAACACACATGAACCTGGATAACTTTCCCATCACTGTTTCATTAAATGAAATTCTGGAGTGGTGAGGTGTCTTCAGTCTGAAAAGGCACCAGAAACTCTTTGACAATAGACATTTTTATTCTGCCTTTATATGTTGGAAAACAATATTCTTACAGTAGGGGATTTGAAGACAAAGTTACCAATACATGTTTAAATTTGTGTATTAGATCACATCTGTGGATTTGATTCTGGGAAGTGAATCTGGCCGATGTGTGATTCTGAACTGGCGCGGAGGAGGTGGGGATGCTGCTTCATCTCAGGAAGCATTGCAGGCAGCACGGTCCTTCAGGCGAAGACCCAAGCTTCCAGATGATGAAGTGCACTGGGACAGTTTGACTATTCAGGCAAGCACTATGTGAGTAAAAACTTGAAAATAAACATAATGTATCATTGTGAGTCTCCTGTCAAGTTCTCAGTGCTCTGCCTGAAAGAGGAAGAAAGGCTCATCTGAGCTTCTTTAATATGAGTTTTTTAATATGCCTTTGTTTAAGTGGTGATAAGATGGGTACTATCTTAATTCTTCAGGACTTCTGAAGCTCCAGATAGCTAGAAGTATAAAAAAGGTTTTCGTTGATCTCTGAGCCTACTGAGTATGCTTTAGTTCTCCTGACCTGCTAGGCAGACCGTTCCCAAATTTTTGTGCAAACTAGGTGGTGTTATTCTCCTACAAAAGCCATTGCACAAACAAAGAATCCTCAAGAAACTATGTTGTAAAGTAATAATTAGTAAATAGGCTAACAGTAATTTAGATACATTCAGAAGAATTATATCTGTTGAGGGAGATACTTTTTTTTCTTTCCTGGCAGAGCATCAGAACCATTAAACCCTTACTGCTGGCATTGCAAACTGGTTTTGTAGAATTGTGGAGTCTCACGTCCTACTTCAATTGTGAGAACTCTTTTAAACTATATACTGGTTTAATCTCCTTTAAACTAGGCTTAAAAACTTGTTATTTAGGAAGCATACAATAACTGAGTCTTTTTTCTTAAAGGATCATTTCTAGAGTGCCAAACATTTCTGTTCAACTCCGTCATGAACCTCCTGCCCTGACTAATGAAATGTATTGTTTGATTGTGACTGTCGAGTCACATGAGGATACGGTGGCCAAAGATGTTAAGCTTACAGCTGGTTTAAAGCCAGGTATTTGGGGTTATTTTCTTTTGATCCAGCAGTCTCCTAATTGACTCTTTGGTTTTGATGCGATGCGGAGCAATACAGTAAATGTCTCTCCTGTGGTAGTTAAGAGCCGAAGTAATGTGAAGATGAGGAATGATGAGAAGAACAGACTCATTCATAGCTTCCCAGACACTCATAGCTTCCCAGACAGAGTTGTGCTCTCGTACATGCAAGATCAGTGTGAGCTTGCTGATTATATTAAAAGAACAACTGAAATTTGACACTTCTTTTATAGGGAAAGTGATACATTTTTTACAGTTGCAACTCTCTGGCAAGGTGTGGCTTGTTTTGCTTTGAAAGTTATCCCAGGTGAGACTGCAGTAATGCCATTATTCTAGTCAGCCTCTGACTGAAAAATGGTGTCATTTAACATCCTAATATTTGGTTTTATATATTTAGAACACAGATTTGAAGAGCATTTTTAAAGAGATGTAAAACCATTAAGCCATGCTTTTGAAAACAAGAATCACAGAACAGTAAAACTTCTCTTTTACGTAATATAGATTACCAAAAAAAATTTGCATCACATAACTGTGTTGCATTTCTTACATGGTAGGGAACATGTAGATATGATTTCTGATATTGAGGCTTGGGGTTTTGTTTTCTGGCTTAGCTGAAACAAAAACTTTGCAAAATGTGAACCCTCTGACTTGGAAAACTTAAGGTGGTGTCAAATCTACCCTCTGCTGGTACTTTTGAAACATTCCCTCAACCAAATGAACACATTAATTCCTCATGCATTGCTTTCAGATGAGTATCTTGTTAGTTTTAGTTACTGCTTTCATGCTTCAGTGATGTAAGCCTGTGGGGATATGAAGACTGTTTTTAATCCTAGGACAAGATGCCAACCTGACTCAGAAAACTCAGGTGACTCTTCAGGGAACAGATACATGTGATGACTCCTTTCCTGCACTGCTTCCTGATATCCCTGTAGGAGACTTGCAACCAGGGGAAAAGGTGGAAGCTTAAAACCTTGTTTTTGTATTGCACTTAAGAAAATGGGGGTCAACTGAAAAAGACTTACAGGAGTGAGAGGAAACTAAACACAGGAAGTGTGTTTACTTTCAGATATATCTGAACCAATAAATGAGATACTTAGGACATATTTTACCTATTGTTTCCTTGTAGTTTTAGTGTTTCCTCTGCTGGATTCCCTTGTGGACTAAATTTGGGAATAAGATATATTCTGGGATTAGTGATACAGCTGAGAGGAAATAAATAAGAAGGCTAATCTCAAAAGTCAATTAAAGGCACTGCCTACTGGACAGTGGACGGTAATAGTCACCAAATGGCATTCAGCATGGTAGGGGATCAGATATGCAGATGTTGCACCAAAGCAAAATTGCAACTGGTAGATTAGAGGTTGGGCATATAATTTACTACACAGTAGTGATGTAAAGTGGCAGATGAGCATCACTAGCAAAGCAGCTGGAACTGTGCTACTCTAATTAAAAATGTTCCCTGCATGATTAAGGTGATGCACCTTTAAGGTGTTCTTTCTGGTCAAAGTCATCCCCATTCTATTGTTGTCTTCCTGGACCAAGTAAGATCATAAGTTTTGAACAGCTCTAGGCCTAATTAATGTGACTTATGTATAGCTGGGCTCATACAGTCTCTTTTATTTTGCAGCTGGAAAAACCAATATACATTCGTTGTGGAACAGTTGGTGCAAGGATGTTTCTGGTTTATGTCTCTTACTTGATCAACACTATTGTTGAGGGGAAAGAAATCCTCTGCAAGTGTCACCGGGTAGGATGGAAAGATGCACCAATTGCTGGGGATACATTCATGAAATACAAGAAATAGTCTCAGTCTGAAGGCTGTAATTCCAAGTCTCTTAGAAGCCTCCCAGTAGGCCAAAAAAAGTGCTAAATCAGCAGTATGGTAGCCCAATTTAGGGGGAGCAGTTTCGTAAGTTGAATCAGAGAAGTTTTCTATATTCATTCTTAAAGATACATTCTGCCCTGGGGAGGACTTATTAAAATGGCAGTTAAAAGTGACTTCACATTAGTAATTTTTGACATCAATAGCCAGGCCTGAAACTGCATGTAACTTTTTTTTCCCTTCTTCCACCTTTTTTGTTCCCTATACAGGATGAAACTGTAACCATAGAAACAGTATTTCCTTTTGATGTTGCTGTCAAATTTGTCTCCACAAAGGTATGCAAAAGTTGCTGATATTTTGGAATCACAGCTTGCAGTTGTTGCACCGTGTTTAGTTGGAAATAGCCAGAGCTTGTCTGTCTTGACAGTTGGAGCACTTGGACAGAGTATTTGCAGATATACCATTTCTGCTGATGACAGACATCCTGAGCGCTTCCCCTTGGCCTCTCACTATTGTTACCAGCCAGCTACAGCTGTCAACTTTCATGACCCCGGTAGATCAACTGGAATCTTATGTGGAGAATGGTAAGTTTTCTTAGATTATGCTCTCTATCAGAGGTTACTTCTTGCATAAGCTGAGAGTAAGAAAGGGCAACATTTTTAAGCAGCCTTTGTTTAGCAAACTCTAAATAGAGGAAAGTTGCTTCATACTATAGTTGCTTGCTAGAACACAACTTGGATAGCAATATGCTTCAAACTGTAGTTCTTCACTAGATCATGCAAATAGACTTTAATGATAGATGGTAACCAAAATTCTAAATATAACAAATATGAGGGGAAAGCACCTGAAAGTACTGCTGAAATGCAACTTCCTGTATATCTACATGCAAAGATACTCAGTGTTTCCAATGTTTGAGCTATGCACACCTTCTGGAATGCAAACCCTTTGCTGTGTGATAGAGGGAGCATCCAAAGTGATCCATGTCCATGGTTGCAGTCATGAAACTGAAAAGTGTCAAATTAGACAGCTAAGGCTGTAAAGAACAATTAGAAGTACACATCTTTTTTTTTATGCTAACACAGTTAGAAGTATGTTGGCTTTAAGGTCAAATAAATGGAGCAATTTGTAGCAGAACTCATCCTAAGTCTTCCAACAAAACATTGTCTTTGCATTTGCTGTGCTACAGATGTGTATGTATTCTATCAAAACCAGGAATAAAATGAGGCAGTCTGGCTGGCTGCCTGATTGTGGGACACTGTGCGCCTATGTAATCAAGGACTTGCAAGGTTCTAGTTCCTTTGTGGCTTTGAGGGTTACCTGGCAAAAATAGCCACTTATTTCCCAGGCCTCTTAGTCTTCAAACTATGAGATTTCATCTTCATCTCTGCCACCTTGTGCTTCATGGCTTCTGGTTGATCCTCCTAAAGAACTAACTCTCTCAGATACCAGCTATTCATCTCTCCACTGTTTAGTTGTTTTTCAAGACTTATTCAAAGTTAATTATTAGTCTTTATTAACACAAACATCTATTTTCTTAGTACTTTTGGAATTTTTTTAATTGCTCTATAAGTGAAGAGATTTTTTTGGTTGTGCTTTTGTTCTTTTTTGTAGGGCTCCTTTTATCGCATTCAAGTGCAAGGAGAGGAAAAAAATGAGAGTGGAAACATAAAACCAGTAGATTTTTCTTTTCTTCTCTCTCTTCCCCACCTCTAGTCCATTTGGGTGAAGAGGAGAAATGTCCATGTTCATTTACATTTTAAAACATAAGAGATGCCTTATGCTGATGTCTTTGGAATTTACTGTGGGAGAAGTGTAGAATTTGAACTGGTGTGATTTTGCATAGTTCTCTGTGTGTGTGTGTGTTTGTATGAACTCTAAATTTGCAATGACTTGTTCAGTGTGTACATGAAAGACCTCACCATGCCATTCAGAAGCTAAATACATTTGTCATATTTGTATATGTCATCCTTTCATATATTGGGATGCTTTTCAGTCTTTATTGAGTTTATATATTATGTAGGTATGCTTTGCACTTGAGATGACTTTCTGTCTGAACACTTGTCATGTTCGATTTTTGGACTTGATGGCTGCAGCAGTAATGATTATGCTTTGATTTTAAACAAAATCTTGCTGATAGTTGTTTTACAGACAGGTGAGAGTGCCAGTGAGTGCTTTTGCCTTCGATGTCCTCCAGTTACTAATGCTAGTGGTGTGGCAACTGGATGTTACATCATTTCCTGGAAGAGGTGAGTATCTCTTGGCCCGGATGGGGAGAGGAAATAAGTTGGTTTGATTTTTGGGATGATGGTGAGTTGGGTTTAGTTTGGGGTGGGGGAGGTTGGCCTTTTGGGTTTTGGATCTTCTTGTAGCAAGCACTAGACTAGACTTTGGACCTTAGTAATTTCTGCTTAGCTTGTTAGACCTTTGATTATCTCTGAGTGATGTATGTATTTGAATGTTATGTGGTTATGGTTTTAGCATTCCATGAAGTTTTCTTCTTTGTAAGATCTTGGATCAATTATGAAGCTGTGTTGTCACTTCCTGTTTTCTCCAGTCATGAAATACTTCCCTTGAGAAGCCAAGTTAAAGGAATAGCTTTGTGACAGAAACAAACTGATTTTTAAAATGGGAAAACTAACTGCCTTCCCACCCTAGACTGTGGGTTTATGTATTCACTTAGTTCTCAAAAACAAATGTTGAGGCGTATCTTTCTTCCAGTTTCCTTTTATTTCATTTTGGAGATCTTTAGTTTTCTTACTTGCCTTTTGCTATTTTATCTCCATGCTATGGTACTTTTATTGCTCACTTCAAACTATCCATTTAAAGATTTGCATTTTTTCGTTTTACCACAGAAATTCTGTGACTTTAGTCACGTATAAGTGATGTTGTTTTGTGTACTCACTTGATGCTGTGTGTTGTATAACTTGACTTTCTCCTGCAGAAGTTCACCTGTGGAAAGTGTCCCCGTTGTCAGTACAGTCATCACACTGCCACATGCGGTCGTAGAGAGCATCCCCCTCCATGTTAGTGCAGGTAATGTTCATTTGGCAATGTACACATTCCAGTTGGAATTTCTAGAACTGGCAGTTTTACAGTTTTCCAGCATCCAGAACTTGCACTTACTTTAGCAAAAGACAGAAAACTGATGCTGGATACCATGGAGCTAGTGAAAGAAGCTGTATCATCACTCAGATTGCCTCAAGCCCAGCCCCTCTTTCCCCCTATCTGTTCAAGGGAGGAGCTGGAAGGTAGTTACACGAGTACATTCTCTTAAAAGCTGTCAGCTCCTTGACCAGTGTTAATGGCAGCACAGAGGCCAGAGTTGGCTCTGCTGGTGCTACCTTTCCAGTAGGTTTTTTTAGATGTCTCTGGCAAGAATTGTTCTATCTACCCGTGCCCTGACTGCATCCCAGGAGAGAAACAGCTGGGAGAGTTGGAGGTGCTTGCAGGAAGATGAGCTGTTTCTCCCCTGGCACTTCACCTGCATAAGATCAGAGAGAAAGTGGAAACTTTACTGAACACACAGAATTCCTATGCTTTCCTAGCTTCACCTGCATTTCTACTGATGTTCTTCCACCATCCTTTCCTGTTACACTTTGAAGGAGCTTCCTCACAGTATCTGATAGGGTTTTGCAAAGCTGAAAATACCCACCAGTAAGCAAAGTGAGTTCCTAGTTAGTATTATTGGACCATGTTAGCAGCTGGGGGGTTTGTAACTAGATGTTGAACAAGCATTACTAGAAAGTTGTAATGAAGTTCTGTTCTTTAATCTTTTTTCTGAAAGGTCTTGTCAGAAAAGTTTTAGATGCCTAGTTATTGCATCTTTCTTCAAACTTTTCACTGTTCTTTGGTAGATTTCTTTAAGTATGGAACTTTTAAAACGTGTTTTGCATTTGAGATTACTTACTTTCTTTCCAAAGATCTGCCATCATTTGGTCGAGTCCGAGAATCCCTACCTGTCAGGTATCACCTGCAAAATAAGACCAACTTGGTCCAGGATGTGGAGGTGTCGGTGGAACCCAGTGATGCTTTCATGTTCTCTGGCCTTAAACAGGTACAAAATTGTCACATGTACTGACTGTACTGGCTTATCTGGTTGTGAGGAAGATGTTTGTTAGACTGACAATGATGCATGCTCATGTTATAGGTGTTAAACGTAAGAGTTTAACTGGAGCTGGAAGGCAGCTGCATTCTTTCCAACATCAGAAAGTAAATGGTGTATAAATGGAAAGTAAACAGCAGATTGCTTTTGGTCACAGGACTTATTTATCTTTGTGGCTTTTTTCTTCAAGATCCGGTTGAGAATCCTTCCTGGCACGCAGCAGGAAATGTTGTATAACTTCTATCCCCTGATGGCTGGGTATCAGCAGTTGCCATCTCTTCATGTTAACCTCCTGCGATTCCCAAACTTCACTAATCAGCTGCTCAGACGGTTCATACCGACACACATTTTTGTAAAGGTAAGACTGTGAGGAGTGCCTTGTCTTTAAAGGCTTCCCGTGGGGCTGCTTGGTTTTTGAGGACTACCAGTCCAGCTCTGTTTAAAGCTGAGTGGTTTTGATCTCTCATTTTAGTTTTAACACTAAAATGGCCAGCTTGTAACAGAGTTATTTGCTTTGAAAAGTCTTGAGCAGTACATTGTGTGGTCAACAAAGAGATTTCTTAAATAGGTGCTTGGTTACAAGTTGATGAACTAGCTGAATATGCTTAGCCTGTCGCTGTTGTTCCATGTCTCACTCTGTAAAAGAGTTTCAAAGTTGTCTGTATTTTGAGTACAATGGAGTGAGCAAAATGTAATTAAATATTTTATTGCCATCATTTGTAGTACTTCTGGCGAAAAGTATTTGAGTAAGCCATATGACTGGGTTCAGAAATACTGTGGCATTCCACACCTCCCTAAATAACTTCTAAAAACATATCTTCTCTGTGAATCACTCAGTCTAGGGTTTGAGGTGTTTTTCTGAAGTGGTAGAACCCTGAAGACAATTCAATCATGTTATGAAAAATAGATCATAGGCTTCTTCTGACTTTTTTTGTGATTTAAGTGATTCTTAAACAATGCTTTCTTATTCCACTGCTGCTGCCCCCAGAGTATTTTATTGACTTATTAGTTGGACTCTTAGCAAGCAGGGAGCCTGAAGAGTTTGTTTATATGACTTGAGATGGACTTGTTCAGACATCTATAATCCTGTTTCCAGGAAACAGGCCTGGCATTCTTTCAAGTTTGTTTTAGCCAAAAGAGATGGGTACAACTCTCTTTTTGCATATGCTGTCAATCAGTGGCTCTTCTAGATCAGTTGTCAAGATGTCCTCTTAAGTCAATACCAAAGGCTTTTTTCCTCAAAAGCTTGGTGTTTCCAGTGCTCCTGTGGAATCTCTCACGCTTCAGAAATCTTTGCTTTTGCTTTGGAGTTGTCAGGACTCATAAAACTTTATTATAAGGAGGCTTTTTCTTTCAAACTTCCTGCTCTATCCCATCCCCAGTGATTCTGCTTAAAACTCCTCCATGAAACTGTCAGTCTCATTCCTGTTTTTTGGCTCAAATTACCAGCTTTTTGTACTGCAATAAAACTCTGAGCTCTGGATCAGCCTAGCCTCGTGCTCAGTTGTCCAAATGTGCACAGAGATGCTCTTGGCATTTAACAGAGCAGTAAGGAGCTGGGGCCTCTCCCAAATACTTGCTGGGCCAAATTGAGACCTCTGTGTTTGTGCTGTAAGTAAGGATAGCTTAATGTCACACTCTTGTGCTAGAGCTACATTGATCAACAGAACGTGTTGCAAAGTGAGTTTCCTAACAGCCTTAGTCTTTCCAATGTGTGGAGGATGTTCTGGGTTTTGTTTTGGTTTCATTCTGTCTTTATTTTCTTAAAGCCTCAGGGTCGTCAAGCAGATGATAACTCGATTGCAGCTGCGTAACCTCGACACTTGTACCTCTGCACTTGAGGAAAATGGGACCTTGCACAGAATATGAAAATCTCCCTTGGGAAACATGGCTTTGATCAAACTGGAAGAATTAAATTGTATCCTACATTGCAACTCTTTTCAGAACTAAAATAAATGTGGAGAAAAATTGGTGCTTAACAGGAACATTCTTTTGAAGTTACCTTTAAATATCAAACTCTTAAAAGTATTATTAAGGCATATTCAGTGTCTTGTGTGAAGAAACACTAATTCATCTGCACAAAACCACGATACTTTTTCATCATTTACAGTAAGTTCAAGTGCAAAGTTTGTACTTGCTGAGACTTACAAGATGGAAAATTATCATCCTTTACAGAAGTTTGTTCTGTGCCACTTATGTTGAGGGCAGAGCAGCGCGTGCAGTAGCAGAGTAAACTGCGACTGGTTACGTTATACCATTGGATTGGAGCAGCTTACTAGTTCTTCAGAAGCATAGATCTCAAAGGCACTGTTTCTCCCAAGTAAGCCAAATGCCTAAATTTGAATTCAACAGCACCTAGTCTTATGAACAGAGAGATTCACTCGTAACAGCTAGACTATCCAACCTGAAGCTGAGAGGGTTTCAGGTTATTGTAACACATACAGCTTCAAGATTAAGGATATGTCTTGGTAGTCTCCTGCTGTGTGAATTTCAAAGAATGGACATCCTACTCTTGTACAGCTCTGGATGAACTGATGTTTAAAATACAGTAAATGGTGTATATAAAAAAGAATGCCTTGTGAAAACTGCAGTTGTTTAACTTTCTAAATAATTACATTTTGATCGCTTGGGAAATACCTTATTTATTGTCAAAGTGAAGTTCTAATAAACAGCTTGTATCAGAGTATTCTGAAACTGTGTCCTTAATCACATTGTTTTCACAGCTGTTGTTTCCTAACTCTGCTCTGTCTTGTGGGCTGATACAGTCATTTATGGCACTAAAGTCCAAAATAACAGCTGTAATACTTGAAGACAAGCATTGGAGAATCATGTAAACGTTCCTTACCGGTGAAAGGACTGTAGGCTAATTGGCAGTCCTGAAAATATATGCATGAGCATATACAGCTTTTCCATGGAGTGCAGATGTAGTCATATTTTGAGGTTCTTTCCACTTCGGAGCAAAAAACAACTGACAAAC
This sequence comes from Colius striatus, assembly GCF_028858725.1. Taxonomy (NCBI): domain Eukaryota; kingdom Metazoa; phylum Chordata; class Aves; order Coliiformes; family Coliidae; genus Colius; species Colius striatus. Next base: position 64,371,612 of record NC_084761.1, read on the forward strand.
CACGCTGGGAGGAACAAACAAAACCTTCCTTACTCTTTGCTTAAATATCATGAACAATGTGGCAGTCACAGCATAGGTGTCTACAGGTGTCTTTTTTTTTTGAGTGGAAAATAGATTTCATTTCCAGATTTTTTTTTCTCTTAGGTTAGACACTCAGATTACAGCAACTCTGGCACCTCTGCTGCTGCTTCTTAAGACATGTTGATGCAAGTGGTGTAAGTGTTGGGTGGTGAACTGGAGTGCCTTCCCCCCACCCCAAAACGGTCTGACAGCAAAACAGTGATTTGCATTCCTTTGAGGAAGGGGAGGGCATAAAAAATGCTTTCATGGTTGCAGTGATATTGAAGTCTTATGTGAATTGTGTAAATAGACTTCTTAAAATGATGAGAAACGTAAGAACTATATGAAAATAACATAGAAATACAGAAAATGCAAACTTATCTCACACTGCAGGAGGAAAAGAAATATTTGCCACTTTGCCCCAGTTGTAATTTCTTTTTCATTTGCAAAGAGGTTTTTTTCTCTGTTTAGTGTGATCTTATTGTAGCTGTAAATGCTGCAAAGATTTTTGTCTTAGTTGTCTGTAAAGTGCTAGGCACACCTTTTATGCTATGTAAATGGCTGATGTGAATGAAAACATGTAGCAAGCAGGAACCACCTTGTTAATGCTTGAGAAGTGATTAACGATGACTGTCTTCCTGACTCATGAGACTCTAATGCTGAGGGGAATGTTTGTGATTCATAACCCAAATCCCTTTGGAAGTCTTGAGGAGATAAAAATGGCACATATATTTCAGTGTAGGTGCAGTTTTTATTGCTTGCTGTGTCTTGATGAGCACTGTTCAAACTTCAACGTATACTGTTTAAATGTAGTCTGTTTTAATTGGAACTAATTAAGCACCAAAGGAAAGCTACTTTTAGGCTAGTTTAAAAATAGCTTTTAGGGGAAAAAGTTTAAGATAAACACGTTCAGACTGCTACTGAGCTGGAGACAGCCCTAGCAATATTGTTTCCTCCCATTTTATGCTACCAAGTGTGTGAGAGGGGAAGAATATGCTCCATCGCCTTTGATCTCTTGGCCTACAGTGAAATCTGGAGCAAAGAAGTGTCCTCTATCCCTTCTTCATTGCTTCTGACCACTAAACTGTAGTTATAAGTAGTTCAGGAAGAGTTAAGGATTAAAAGAAAGACTTGAATTCCTGATCAGTTTTTAGGGCCTTGTATGGTGTCTTCTTAAAACATTGATTTACACAGGGGGTTTTGGAGGTTCTACCAGCTTCCTTTTTGTATGTCCTAATGAACAAAAAGTTTCTCTTCATGATTTTTCAACCTTAATTTGGGAGAGTGGAAGTCCTGAGGTAAGAATGCTGCTGCTAGGATGCTCCTTTGGGTTTGAGGCTGCTGTATGTAGAATAGGAAGAAATAAAAAACATCTCAAAAGCATCTCATTCCTTAAACCTGCTCTGCTGCTCCCTTTTGTGAGAAGCAATGAGCTTCTGCTCCTGTATTCTTTTTAGGTGAAGAAGTTAGGCCAAAGGAGAACAACAGTAAATGTGGGTATTTTACCCCAGCCTACCTTCCCAGTACTCCTCCAGGGATGCTTTTAACAAGAGACGGATAGAGCAGAGTAGAAATCTCTGCTCCGTTCCATGGACTAGGTGTTTTACCTGGTTAATTAAAGGGAAGGATGGAGACCCGTGCAGGACTTGTGACCATGTTCTGTTTTCTCAGTTTTAAAATGATTATGCAGATTGCTTTGCATCTCTCAGCTTTGGGGATATCAGGTGTGTCCTGTCAGACATTTGCTCAATGGGGTACTGCCCCACCATACTGCCTTGTAAAATAGTCTATGATTCTAACCCTTCTCACCTGCCCAGGGGCATGGTTGTTGAGTAGCTGTAAGGTGTTGCTGAAAGCAAGTTATGTAGTCAGTAAAAGTTAGGCTATATCCCAATTGCCTGTTGTGCTTAAAGAAGGTTCAGAAAATAAGTTTTATAATGTGTGAGTAATTTTAGGGAATTGGTTCTTTAGAGCACACTGTGGGGACAGTTCTGGATACTGCAGTCTGATAAATAAGGGGAAAATACTTTCAACTTCTTTGAAGTTTCTACTAAAATAAACACTAGATTTGTCTTCTTGATTTTGTTTTTATTTTAAATGAGGGCTGAACAAACCTAGTGGGAGTATTAAGTGTCACCTGAGACCTGTTTAATTCTGGAGCTAGTAAGGGCTACTATGCTGGACTACACCTTTTCATGCCCTGCAAAAAAGCATGGAGGTAACTTGAGATCAAGTAGGAAACAGACTGGTCCTGAGTGGTGTAAACTGGTCAAATCTTTGCCCAGCTCTTCTGTTCTGCCTCTTGGATGTAGCAGTCCCTCCCTACTGCCAAGAAAGCTGTCCATGTGGACCCTGTCTGCTCTTCCCCTTGCTGGTGGGGAGCAGGGAGGGCTCAGCATAAGCGAGGTCCCCACTGCCCAAAAAGGTTGCTCTCTGGTTCCCTTCAGACTCGGGCAGCCCTGCTTACTTGCCTCTGAAGATAGGGGCTTGCTTCCAGAGATCATTGGGACCCTTTTTCTAAAGAAGTTCTGCAAGTTTCCTATAGAAAGAGCTCTGATTTTTGCACTTGGTCAGGGAGGTAGTTCTTCTGTTTCCTGTCCTGGACCCCAGAACTCTGGCTGAAATGCCCTTTGCACCTTGGATGCCAGATATTCCTTGGCTTTCTACTTGTTCATGGCAAAGCAAGGGAAAACCCTTCCTTTGTTTCTGTGGCACCTTGTGTTGGAACTAATTGTAAGATTGTACCTGTGGATTTCTGTAGTAAAAGCCAGATGAGAGAGCTGTCTCAGCTTCTGGACCAGGAGGGAATTCAGCTGGCATTGCCCTGCATGGGAATGTGCGTATGTGCTCTCCTGCTGTGGAAATACCAAGGCATGGTGCAGGACTCAGAGGTTTCCAGTCTCAATGCAGCTCTGAGACTTGTTTTTGCTTACCCTGTGGTGGAGGTGGAGTTCCCTGCAGCATGAACTAGGTCAGGAATAGCAGCTTGCAGGAGAAAGGATGGCTACCTGCCAATTAACCGTTTTACTTGTGTGCATGCTCACTTGGGTATTTAAAAGATGATTGCTTGCTCTTTCTCCTGTTTCTAAGTCCTTCTGGGAGAAAGCAATTCTGCCTCTTCTAGACAATTTGTCTAAAAGAGCTCTGCTCCCTTTTTATCCAGTTTCGGAAGCACTTCTTTCACATCCCAAGGGCTCCAAAAGCCTCTCATCTTGGTGTATGCATGTTTGGTCATATGTCTTAAAGCCCCTCAAGTTAGAAGTAACCAGCCTTCCTCACTTTTTATTCTAGAAGGCTTTGCATTCTTCACCTTGTTGTCTTGGGGCCAGGGAAACTTTCTAAAACACAAGGCTGTTTCACATTCTGAGGTGTTACATTGAGTAGACCTTGAGCATGATAAGCTACATGAAAAAGAATGATCATTAATTTGGGGGTAGGTTGTGGCAAACACTAATGGGAATGAATCAGAGTTTAGCAAAGCACAACTACAGTTCTCAGCGTTTTCATTTTTCTTACTTCCAAACAGATGGCAAGTATTTGATAACTAAACTCAGGCATTTATGTATTTGAATAGGACTTTAAAACACCTCAAAGATTAATTCAGGATTGTACAAATTCCCTCACCTGAACAGAATGTAAATATTCTATTTTTTCAAGACATTTATGTCAAACTTCCCTGCCAGATCTCTAGATAATTTGTTGGGGAACATGATACTGTGCAACAGAAATCAAGTTTGTATAGCTACGCTTAGAGGATGTGTTGAATCAATGCAAAACTATGGTAACTATGTGTCCTAGTTACCATAGTCTGAGCTTGCCAGTGGGATGTGGAGATCTAGGAGTCAAAGATTTCACCCTGGAAAGTAAATGAAAACACACAGCTGGCAGGTTTTTTGCCTGAATTTTGGAGTTACTAAAAAACATGTGATTCGATTGGGACATATGAAGCTGAACTTCAGACCAAGATTTTAATTACTCTTGCTAAAAGTTTTACTGTTCATAGAATCATAGAATGGTAGGGGTTGGAAAGGACCTTTAGAGATCATCTAGTCCAACCCCCTTGCAGAAACAGGTTCACTTAGATCAGGTCGCATAGGAACATGTCCAGGCAGGTCTTGAAGACCTCCAATGGTAATTCTACTTTAGAGCATGCACATACGTTCTCCCTATAAACCATTTTGCACACAAATGTTGGGCTTTTCTGTCTTATCTGCACCCTTCAGCAGTTACTGTGGGCTTGCTTTCAATATTTTTAAGTAGTTAAAGGGAAGCCTTGAACTTGCAAAAATATTTGGGTTTCCATACTTGCTTTTTTTTTGTTTTTGCAAAGCAGTATTTAAATTATTCATCTCTCAAACTATTTTAGTGAGTAGCTATTGTAATACATTGAATCCAAATAGTTCTTATTATGTACTTTTAATACATCCATGCAAGTGTACATACACACATCTATGTATGCCAAGGAATACCCAATAAAAAAATGTCTCCTTCTCTGGAGGTTTTCGAAACCCACCTGGATACATTCCTATGTGACCTGATCTAGATGAACTTACTTCTGCAGGGAGGTTGGACTAGATGATCTCTAAAGGCCCATTCCAACCCCGACCAGTCTGTGATTCTGTGATTTCAGTTCCTTGTCCTGCACAGAAGATATTCCATTAGCTTGCAGCACAGGATGAACTTGGCCTGATTTTACTCACCGTTTGGTTTCATGATGCCATCTTAGAAATCTTCTTTCCATCTGTTTTTTTAAGCAGTAGAAGGAGGGGTGGCTGCCTTGCAAGACTGTGCTGGAGGTATTTAGAATTGCCTACTTCAACCCTAAAATGTAAGCAAAATCATGGAGCTGCTTCCAGGGTGTTCTGGTTTATCAAGGAGCAGCTTTTGGCTTAGTAACAGGGGGAGCGGGTTGCAGTGAAGACCCGGTAAAGAGTTTGCAGACCCTCCCCCGGCTCCTGGGTTCAGACCCACCTCCGGCCCGGCTGGGCCAATCTGGCGCCTCTGCGATCACTATTTAGGGGACGGGAATTTAGAATGCGAGTCAGGAGGTGTAAGAGGGATACAAGATGGAGGCGACCACGCGGACCCTTCAGCCAGAGGAGGAGGAAGGAGAAGCAGTAGACCGGAGACCCTTCTGCAGGCCGTGGCGAGAATACAAGCTGTGCCCCTGAAACCTATGGAGATCCGTGGCAGGACTGAGAGCCACCAGCAGCTCCATGTGAGTGAGCCCGGACGGGCGAGGGACTGTGTGGGGAGACGGCCATGGCCCAGGCCGTGCTGGAGAGCCTGCACGTCACAGAGCAGCCCCACACGAGAGGCAGAGAGGAGCTGCAGCCTTTGGAATAAGTGCGCGTCGGAGCAGCCCGTGCAGGGCTGCCGTGTGTGTGAGGTACCCCATGGACTCGCAGGGAGGACTGGTGTGGAGCTCACCCGTCCTGAGGAGGGACAAACGGCAGAAGCTATTGGGAGCAGACTGACTGAGACCTCCACTGCCTGCCCCCCCGAACCGTTCGGGGGGGGCAAGGTAAAAACCCCGGGATCAGGGCTCTGAGCCCGGGAAGAGGGGAGGTGTGGCGGGAAGGTGTTCTTAAAAAGGCTGGTTGGACTCTTCATTGACGTATTCCTCTGTGTTGTTTCGTTTTGGTTATGTTTTGGGTTTTTGTGGGTATGTTTTAGTTGATGTTGCATTAAATTATTTTCTGTTTTCTTCCCCAAACCCCAGACCAGTGGCCTGGTCTGTTTTGTCCTGGACCTTAAGCGGCAATTAAGCCCTCCCTGCCCTCGAGCAATTCTCAGCCTCTTCGGTACTTGAGGCTAATCGTGGTCTTTGTTCCCTGATGGGCCCAAACCACGACACAGGGTCACCAGCCATAAGCCTGGCATAGAAAACATGTATGTACATACACCTGTATATGTATACACATCCCCTGTTTTATTGACATCAGGGAATTCAGCCTTAACATCTCCTGGAAGCTTGGTACCTGCTCATATGTGCTCAGTAACAGATTTCACTTGGCTGTGAGAGCTGTGCTTACTCAGGAGAGTCCACAAGTGACAAAGCAAAAAGTTGTAATAAGTATTGAAACACATACAATAATAACAGTGAGAAGGAAATGAGCTGGTTGTATGCTCAAGTGGCCAAGAAGGCCAATGGCATCCTGGCTTATATCAGAAATAATGTGACCAGCAGGACCAAGGTGGTGATTGTCCCCTTGTACTCCAGCACTGCTGAGGCTGCACCTTGAATACTGTGTTTAATTCTGAGCCCCTCACTACAAGAAAGACATTGGGGTGCTGGAGCATGTCCAGAGACAGGCAACAAAACTGGAGCACAAGTCTTATGAGGAGCATCTGAGAGAGCTGGGGTTGTTCAATCTGGAGGCTGAGGAGACATTTTATCACCTCCTACAACTACCTAAAAGGAGGTTGTGGTGTGGTGGGTGTTGGTCTCTTGTCCCAAGTAGCAAGTGACAGGACAAGAAGAAACAGCCTCAAGGGGTGCCAGAGGAGGTTTAGATTGGATGTTAGGAAAAAAGACCTGTATTACTAAAAGGGTTATCAGGCATTGGAATGGGCTGTTCAGGGAAGTGGTTGAGTTAGTACCCCTGGAGACACTTAAAAGGGTAGGTGTTGTGCTTAGGGACACAGTTTAGCGGTGGACATGGCTGTGTTAGGTTTACAATTAGACTCAATGATCTTAAAGGTCTTTTCCAACCTAACTGAATCTGGGAAAATATTAGAATGCTTACTGCTTGTTTTCAGTATGATGTTTTTTCCTGGGTTTAACACCAGGGATCTAAAAAGCAAAATAAAGTTATTTTAGTCCAGTTTATAACTAGCAGGTCTTTATAACAAGGAAAATGTTATTTTTTCTCTATCTGCTATAAAATAGCTTGTTTATAAGATATTTACCTGCCTAGGAGTTTGCACGGAGGTCAGTCAAATGTTGTCTTTTAATAAAGTCTTTCTCTCTCAGGATCACTCCTCCTCCACTGAAGAATTTTTATGTAGGTAACATAGCAATCGCCTGCGTAAATTTATGACCTTGAAGATACTCGTCACTTGGAGTGGGTTTGGACTTGAGAAGTTTTTTAGTTCAAATACATGTAAAGCTCAGGAACGAAGGGGATGCTGACAAGAATGATTAATTAACTCAGTGACAAGGTTTTTAGGTAGTGAGAGAGGAATGCTCTTATTCCCCTGAGCCAGGTACTGTGGAGTTCAAGGGGTAATTTTAACTTTTTATTCCTTTAACTCCTGGGTTAGTTACACAACCCTAAGAGGCCGTGCTCTTTGCAGGAGCAACCTGATATTGCTCCCCTGACTGGAAAGGAGCTGTGCCCCTTTACACTTGGGGGAATCTGGTACAATGCTCTTTGTGCCAGGGTTACCCCATGGGCTGAAATTTGTACTGCCAAGCAGAGGAGATGGGAGTTACCTGGGATTTCACTGCTAGGGGAAAACTGGCATTACTTACAAGCACTCTGAATTATCAGCTGTCCATGATGAGGAAGAGGCACAGCATTCTGTACAGCGAAATAGAGGTGTACAGCTATGATTAAGCTTCATGTTTGTTACTGTAATGCAAATCATTGTGGTAAACTTTGGCTTGTGATTGCCATCTTATTTCTAGGCAAATTAATTTGATGTTTTATTAATTTATCCATCTGAGATCAACAAATGTTGTCTGTTTGAACTCTGTCAGATGACTTTACTGCAAGTAACCTGCCTTCTTAGGTTATAATACTGAAGGCCATCTGCTGCAAACCAGGATTGGAGGCTCTTGGAATTTCCCCTACCCTGTACCCATAGTCTGGAAAGAAGACTGTGCTCCTGCCTGCCCGGGAGTGGGCTGCTGGGCACTCCCCAAGCATGTGTTCCCAGGGCAGCTATGGCCTGTGCTGCAGCTTCTAAAGCATAAGGATGTTTTTCATGGTAAAAAAATGCACAAACCAAATAAGCAGTGGGCTCTTCCACTTGAACTCCACTCTAAGCCTTAGCGAAATTACTTTCTAGGAAGCTCTCAGCTCTCTTTGGATTAATGACACGTGGTAAATACTTGGTTAAAACTTCTTTTTCATGCTTATAGGCTGTCTTTCTCCCAGTAAAATCAGTGCACTTGGTCTGTGTTCTGGGTTTGTTTCGAGGTCAGGCGAATCTCCAGGCCAAGAAGCCAAGGCATACCCCAGACTCCCTCCCCACCCTGTGCCATTGCTTGTGCATTCTACTCACCCTCCCCTGTTCTGCTGAAAATTCACAAAATAATGAAATAACATTTTAGTGACCACAGGATATTTCATATTGGCTGGGTATTTTCCTTGACCTCATCTTGAAAAGCCAGGTAGCTCCAAGAACGGGAACTGCTTATGTGATAGAGAAGTCTTGCAATGTGAGCTTCATGCTGCATTTGCTGGGTCATGGAGCCACAGTTTGCATTGCTGTTGGGGCACACAGCAGGGATGCTTCTCTTAGAAAGTCTCCCCAGGGTATATGCACACCAGTGATTGATTTTTTTTATAGCTATTTCCAGAAAGAAAAGCCCCCCAAACTTACATAAATCTTGAACTGGGATCTTTTAGCTTCTCTATCGTGATTATTTTGCTGTGTGCATTGCACACAGAGGGCGTAGGTGCTCCCACAGGCAGCATGTACCAGCAGCCACAGCCAGGCCACTCCAAGCCCTTGTATGGCCTCCCATCCCCAGCTGAGGCTTTCCCAGAGCCCTGGCAGGGATGGACCCCAGCTCCTCTTCAGCATAACCCATCACAGTGTGCAAACACAGAACTGCAGCCTGGTGTGCTTCTGCCAAGGGCTGATAGGTGAAGATGTGAACCAAGTGCTTCTGGAGATGAGCCCCAACAGGACTTACCTACCTGAGTAGGCTGCTGTTGGGAGTGTGCCCATGAGAGAGATGCTCTGCCCCAGCAGCCCTTGACAAGGCTTCATGCACATTAGGAGTACACTGGCCCTACCGAGACACCCAGCCATGGCCACATCCCAGGCCAGGGCTGGGCACAAGGTGGAAATTGTCCATGGTGAAAAATACTGCTCCTCTTCATTGAGTGGACTTGCCACCGTGGAAGCTGGGAGTGGATCTGCTGTGGTCTCAGGCAGAAATGGACACCTCTCCCAGGTTTGCACAGGGATCAAATGAAAATAATTACACATCAGCTTGGCTGGAGCAATATTGTAGAGTAACAGCATTAAAATGCTCACATCTCTTCTTAAGTGGCAGATAAAGGACCAGAACTGTTGAAAGATTAGTGCAACACTATGAGAAAACCTGAATGCTGGGGACTGCAGTGGTTAAACTGTATGAGAGGAAAACTTGACAGGTCATGGGAACTGGACCGAGCAAGGGGCCCTGAGGCACTGCAGACCTGGAGGAGTGAGGGCCTCTGGCTGTAAAGTACTGCCAGCCGTTTTAGGGCCTGAAGAAGTCTTGCTTTGGGCTTTGACCTCCAGAAAGAGGGATGACTCAGCCATCCCTTCTCTACCCTGATCTGGGTGCCACCTCCTTCTTCTCCCCCTCCTCTCCCTCTGGTGCTGGAGAAGGGGAAGTTGTTGGAATGGAGACCAAGATCCAAGGGACACCTAAACCAGCACTGGTGGAGCAACAAGCCTGCCAGGTCCCTCATTACTCCAACATTGTCAACCGAACCGAAAGCCACCCTTGGCTTTCAGCAAGTGCCAGATGTGCCTGTTCACGCTCTGCTGTCAGCTGTGCTCCCTTGTGCTTTCAGGTTTCCCCTGAGGGTGACCACAGCTCAGGGTGTGTGGTAAGAGGTAACAGCAGTCAACCCAGCTACTCCTGCTGCCCTCCACAGAGCTGAGGGAGGCCTGCGCAGCTGCCCGCCGGTCTGAGTGGGGCTACAGACAGCTCTGATCTTTGCAGGGGTCTGCCCATGAGCACTGCCTCCAGTGCTTCATATGACCAGAGCCTGAGCTGAAAAGGAAGTAAGAGAACCCTGAGGTTTCCTCCTTCCTCCCCCTTTCTGATAAACTCATGCCGTTTTCATGGTCATGTGAGTATGAACCAGCTGAAGCCACCCACCCTTTGAAAACAGCAGTAGATTGGCCTCAGAAAAGACCAAAGGGTCAAGTGCAGGCTGACCATTGTGGATAGCTGCAGCATCTCTGAATGTACCCTTTCAGCAAAGGGAAGCAGGAGGACAAAAGCAGGCTGTTATGTTCTGTAACTTGCAGTACTTCCTACAGCGAGGAGAAGGAAAAGCCTAAGCCTTTTTTCCCAAGTCTACCACAAACACTGACAAGGTTCTTCATGGTAAAAATTATTCGTTCCCAACTCTTTCTTACAAAGAAATTACCTGATTCTTGGTTATTATCACATAGCATCTGCAGCAATATGAAGAGGTAATGTAAACATTTTTAATAAACAATATCAATTCCATGAAAATCAGGACATATTAATTTATAAGAGTCATCTTTACTGTCTTAGCAGGAAATGATGTTTTCTCCTGGATCTGACATTTACCAATAAAGTGAGCTCAGATTTAGCTGCTGAAATTTGCACCAGCCCATGAGAGCTCAGACTATTCCCTGATAGGTTTCACAGCCCTAAGCTCTTGAGCTCTTGGTGAACTTTCCATTCAAGCCCACCTTTCACATCCTGGTGGGGCCAGCATTTCCCCAGGAGCCACAACAGGATCACAGTAGTGCTGCTGCCACAACCAAGGCCAGCTCATGCTCTCTTCTTCCAACATGGAACTCTACTGCATGTGGAGATAGCAAATGTGGAGTGGCATTGCATGGAGATCCTTAGGGAAGCATGAAAATGAGCAAGGGGGAGGGGAGGGGAGGGGAGAGGAGAGGAGAGGAGAGGAGAGGAGAGGAGAGGAGAGGAGAGGAGAGGAGAGGGGATGTATGATATGCTGGGGAGGAAAGGAGAAAAGAGGAGCCTAGTGGAGAGAGTGTGACTGCTCGCCATGCCTGAGATGTTTAAAACAGTAAACTTTCTGGTTTAGCCTGGTGTTGGGTCCATGGATAATCTTCAAAGAGGAGCCACAAAATTTAAAAGGAATTAAGCTCTAAGAAATGTTAAGTCTGGCACACCTGGTTTACAAAGGGGTTTGTTGTTTGGGGTTTTTTTTGTGGAGTTTTTTTCTGGATGCTGATTGTGTTTTCATTTTTCTGTCAGAGTGCCAAAGGCAATTCTGTCAAATGTGGGCTCTTGACCTTCTAGTCAGGATGACAAGAGAGTTATCCCAGGGTGTGTCCACACCTGTCAGGCAATATCAGGCACAAAATAGAGCTGTCTGTCTTCTTTAGCTGAAATGGTTTCACAAATACTTCATAAATGGCTGTCTTCACTGAGCAGAGAATTGCCTGTATTATCTTGGCGCATCCAGTATTAAGATTGATGACAACTGGGGTCATTGGTTAAACTGTCTAATCCTGACAAGCTGAGGCAAAGAGAAGAGGCAGGAGAGCAGTAGGATGGCTGCTTAGAATCCCTGCGGGAGGCATCAGTCCCTAGAGCGGGCAGGGCCAGCGAGGAAACCAGCAGCTCTTTGCCGTGACTCACACAACCAAATCCCACCGTCTGGAGACACTGCCTCACAGACTTGGCTGTACTTGAGGATCGTCTGTTGTGACATCAGGCAGGTTTACCTCGGCTCCCATAAAATAAAAGCAGTGCTTGCATCTGTAATTACAGCTATTATAAGAAGTCTAATGCAAGGGAGCAGTGTTCAGGCAAAGGGAGCCAAATTACCATTTACGCAAAAGGCTCAGCTAAAATGAAGGGCTATTAAACCATGAATATATTCTCTTACACCCACCTCACCACCCTCTTTCACCAACTCTGTGTTGCCAAAGGCGACCTGCAAGTGAGCACCAAGCCCATCAGCCTTCCTATTTCTGTCTTTGCTCTGAGTGAAGGGGACATTGTGGAGGGGCAGAGAAGGTAGCTGATGGCTGGCAGACACCATCATCTCAATGTGCACCAGTTCTTGGCACTCACCTGGCAGGTACAAATCCAGTGCTGGAAGAGATGCAGCCAGCCTGGCTGGAGAAAGTGACTGTTACCTCCTTTCCTGCCCAAATGAGCACTCACTCAGCTCTTCCACCAGTCTTCTGGTGGAATCTTCCTCACCAGTTAAATGAACAAAAGGGAGTGATTCACACCACACCATAGCAGGTATCAGACTGTTTTTAAAAGCAGCTGCAAGGTGCCTGTTAGTTTCATATCTGTAAACCAAGCATGGCTTTGACTAAACTGGCTCCTTGAGGGCAAGAAACTTACAGCCTGAAGCAAAAAGAGGGAAGGTTACTGAACAGAACAAACTGGATAAGACATTTCTGCAAAAAGAAAAAAAAAGGGGGGAAAAAATATGCCATGATGGTAATTTCTTTCTCAGGGCTATGTTGTTTGTTTCCAGAAGCATCTGTATGAAGCAAAGAAACACCAGAAATTGGTATCCTGATCAAGAAAAAATGCAGATGTGTTAAATGTGTGCTGGTAGGATGTCAGTGGCTGGAGAAGCAGCAAGCAGAAGTAGTGAATTAAAACCTGAGGTGAACGTGTTATCCAACATCTTTTGCTACATCCAGCCTTCCCCTATATGCAAAGACTGTGGTAGTGGTTAGTCCCCCTTCCCACAGGCATTTTTCATTGCTTGAATGCAGAAATCCTCGTACTGCAAATCTCTGGGACTTGGAAAGACATGCCCTTGGTTTAGCAGAGCTCAGGAAGGCTATAAGCCTGGCTCACATCCTCTGAACTGAACTGTGGCCAGTGGATCAAGGCACAGACAGTGTAAAGATGTCACTGGCCAGTTACAGAGAATGAGCTTGTTGTGTAGAATCCTATTCTTAATATTTCCCCTACCAGGGGAATATTGTAATAGAAGTTTCTGCTTAAATTCTTCTTCTGGACAGTGGAAGAGTTCACTTTATTGTTCATTTAGAAGTGGATGGCTGTGCCTACCTTTCCCTCTTGCTTGGGCACAGAATACACTTCCTGAATGAAAGTGCAGAGTCACGGGTCAACACGCTCTCTCCTTGGTCCCCAGTCTATTGGGGTCCCTTACAGGAAAATCGAGTCAGTACAGGTTGGAGCTGTCATCTGTGTATGTTATATGAACGAGGATTTTCCTTTACCCTCCTCACCTATGTATGCCATTTCCATCTGCACACTCTTAGGGGTATACATATTTCACTGCAGTTTTGTTCTCCCGAGTGCAGCTTTGCACTGCCCACAGCACTTACAGGACCTGCCTGGCACTGCATGAGTAGGGGAGGTAGGAGGAAAACACCTCTGTTCCAAGCAGGGAAGTTTCAGATTAAAATGCCAAGGCTGGTGGAGACCTCCTGACCTCCATGGGCTGACTTTAGGGTCATTAACTCTGCTATGTGAGAACCACCTGGGCTCAGCCACATACCTTTGCTTGGCTGGGTCAGGAACAAGAAGAGCCTCCACACACAGGCCACAGGCTGTGAGAGGAAATATGAAAAAGGGAAGAGAAATAGATTTTATTGCTTTTTCTTCCAGAGTGCTCATGAAAATTAATGGCCATTTCATTTGCAGTTTCTTTCCACTGCTAGTAGGGGAGTCATAAAAACAAACACCGGTTCTTTTGGTGTATCAGTTCCTAAGCTGCCTGAATGTGTTTTGAGTGGTTCTTGCAAGGCAATGTAACAGGCAGTTATTTTAGGCAAACTGGTGTGCCATTTCCATAATTAAAATTGCATGTTGCCTGCAAGCATTGTGTCCTTTATGGCTTCAGTAGAGCAGAGCTGCAGAGTTTGAAATAAAATCCTGTCTCTGTCAAACACATCATTTAAGCTGTGGCCTTAGTGTCTGGCTGTAACCTGGCCAAAAGAAACCATCAATATCATAGCAGATAAGAGGCAATTATAGGTGAGAAGGCACATAAAAATTTCTCTACTCTAGAGAAATGTATTTAGAGGGTTAATACATGAGCATACCTTTCTCTTCCCTTCTTACTAATTTACAGTCAAGAATTTCCCATGCAGGGAATTACCTGTGCCACTGTGATGACCTGTTTACCAGCTTTTTTGGCTTCACAACATCTGTAAGTCTTGTTTTCTTCTTTGCAACTTCATAAATAAATACAGGGCTTTCCAGTCCATGGTTTTTAGTGCAGTGTTATTTACTTGTCTAAACGTAGGCACCAGGTTTGAGTGTGAGAGACCTGTACTCAATATTATCTGTGTCCTGTGAGTAAAGTGGGAACTTGTTTTCCATGTCTGCTGGGAGATGATTTTTCTCTTGGTCAGTGTAACTTCTCCTGTATGTGTAGGCTATTGTTAAGCAGACAATAGATAATTGTCTACCTACAGGCTCACCTATTCAAGTGGCACTCACCTCATTGCAAACGTTTAATACTGTTGCCAAAGATTTTCCAGGGATCTCCTCTCCTCCCTCGGGTCGCATCCTGCCCCCAGGATCCTTCTTCACGCCAGCAAGTCTGAGTCAGGTAAAAGCACAGAGCTTAAAAATGACGTAGTCAGCTGTTTCCTACACTGCTTATTAGTTGGGTGTTTAGTTTGGACCGAGGTCATCACTCCTCACACAGGAAACTCCCTTTGACTTCACTGAGAGCTCTGCCTAAGAAAGGACTTTTGAGCGGGGCTTCTTGATGGACGAAGGCAGGACAGGATCGAGCACAGAAGTATTTGTCTCCTATCAGAGCAGAGACTGTCAAACAGCTATTCCTGGGATGACTTTTAATAGCAAGTCTCAAGGCACTTTACAAATGTAAGAAGTATCATTCCTGTATTGCAGAAACTAGTTACCAAAACAAACCAGTAAATCTAAACAAGAGTTACCAAAACAAACCAGTAAATCTAAACAAGGCACTGTTCTAGGAATTCTTAGTGGCAAAACAGTGTCTTCATGTGATGCAAACTAGGCAAATGTAAAGTTATATTTACCTACAAAAGCTGCCACACTCCAGGGAAGAGTTTTAAGGAACAACTACTGACATCCTCCTTCTTGTGATCTTGCTCTTCTTCGATGCAAGTCACCATTACTGCTCATGATCTCCGTTGTTTTAGAGCATTCACTCTTCTGAGATTGCTCCTTGTTTTTCTGTGAGCATGACAAGAAGAGCATCTGGCCTGTGTGTTAGGGACATACCTGCTTCTGGAACTTCTCCTGTCTGCACATCCACAAGAACAAAGTCAGGAGCCGGAGGCAGTTTACAGTGACTCCATGTCCAAGGAGGCTCGGCTGGGCTTGTGAAGCTCTGATCTGGGGTAGAAGAAGGCGGCAACTCTTCTCAGCATTTATTCCTGAAGTCTCTAAGCTCTGGCCTCATTAGAGCTGCAATAAATGCCATACTTGACGACGGCAGTTGCACCAAGTTCTATGTCACTGGGCCACTGGTGCAAGTCTCCAGCTCAGTCAGCCTTCTACATTATGTATGTATGTTAAAGAAAAGCGTGCAGGTATCCTGTAGCTGCTAGTATTGTGGTGGCTTGACAGTTTCTTGCCAAACACACTACAGCCACCAGAAAACCCACACAACGAGAAGAGCAGTTTCTTCCTGGGAATGAGGAAAGTCGTCTGGGCAGCGTGCAGGATTCTGTCACCAGGCAGCAACACTGGATGGGCAGTAAGGAGGGAAAGTATCATTCTGTCTTGTATAAAACCATTAGAGATATTTTTAAATGTTTTTCATCAGGAAATACTCTTTCAAAAACCCTCACAGAATAAATCCTGAATAAGGTGCTTGCCTGAACACTGCATCTGAAGTACATCACTTGGCTGGCACAATATACAGGCTGTGAAATCGTGTAACTTGCCTTACTTATACAAACCAAGGATTGGCACATTTCACCTCAGCCTTTCTTTTCCATTCTGAGGCCTGGATGAATTCTGGGGAAATATGCTTTTCCCGGAGAGTTCTTGATGGGACAAAGTTTGCAACAGGCAGAGGTACTACACCTCAACTCTGGATCAGGTGGTTCAGACAGGTGGAAAACACAGCTCTACCAGGTTTGTTTGGCTTTCTTCTCCTACCTAGACCAAAAAAAAGTGGTTTGCTGTGGGCTTCCTGCTGCTGCATTTCAGAGATGTGCAAATCTTCAAGGGTTTTGCCCCACTAGCAGAGTCAACTTCTGCCTTTCCAAACACTTCAGAGGCACTTGGGAGTTCCGCTTTACCCACCTTCATTACTTGGCCATTGGAAGAAGGCAAGCTGTCTGCTTGCTTGTATTTCTATGGGGAAATATCAGATAAGCTTTGGTCTGTCTATAGATCTCGGTTGTTTGGAAGAGGTCCCTTGAAGTGAGAGCTGACAAAAAAGGATATGCTCTTCAACCCCAAACCAGCAAGCTACAAAATAGAAATGAACTAAAATAAACAAAATCCTGCAAAATGCTGAGGAGAAATAATTATTCAAATCAGTAATTAGATGGGGATAAAAGAGGAATAATTAATGGGGAATTGTTTACTCAGTACATACTTGTTGTCCACAGACTTTTCCCAGGGCCTTGAAACAAAGGGAGTCTCTTAACTAAGGCCTCAAGGTCCCGCTCAGGCAATCCTAGCACTGGCTTTTACATGGAGGGCACCTAACCTTCAGCACATGGTGTAATTTGATTTGTGCCACAAGTATGTTTTGGAGAAATTATGGTGTACTCCCTTTCGTTAACTTGCCATTACTTTTCATCAACACTTATAAGTTCCTAAAGGAACCTGTCAAGAGGATGGGGTGACACTGTAATGTCTGTAGTGTCCAGAGACAGGATTAGGGGTGATGAACATAAGCTGGTACACAAACAGTTCCATTTGAACACAAGTTAAAACTTCTTTCCTGTAGGGGTGAAGGAGCCCTGGCACAGGCTGCCCAGGGAGGGTGTGGAGTCTCCTTCTCTGGAGACTGGATGTGGTTCTGTGCCCTGTGATCAAAGGGGAACCTGCTTTAGCAGGGGATTTGGGCTGGATGAGCTCTGAATGGCCCTTCCAACCCTCACCATTCTGTGATTCTGTGATTAATCTTGTGTGTGGCATTACGTGTGTGCAAGGTGCGGAGAGGGGTAGCATGCTGACAGAGGGAGGGAGTGCAGGGGAGAGGCATGAAGTGGTGCGGGGGAAGAGGTGATGAAAGCAGGGTGGGAGAGGATTAGCAGGCTGAGGACTAGCCTTTACAGGAGAATGAACAAGAGGTAGGGAAGATGTTGACAGCCCACAAGTGTTACTGCAAATGCCTCACAGAGAGAGGAAAATGACTGCGTGGCATGTTTCGCCACACCAGATACTTCAGAAATATTGGAAGGCAAAGGAGCTCAGCTGATGGAGTGAGCCACGCCGATGCTGTGACCCGAGGCTGCCAGGCATGCTGCACCGAACATGTGCTTCTTCCAGAGGCAGCAGAAAGACTACAAATTCCACTAGCACTTGGGATTTGGGGGCTGTGGGCAAAATGTACAGCCCCACATCTAAGTCCTCTGCATATGGTCTGGTGCAGAAACTTAAAGACAGTCAAAAAGCTTAATTTGGCTCCTTTGTTGTTGCAAGTAGGAATAAAAACTGAAAACCTATCCAAGCCCTTAAGTTACCCAATGACTCTGAGCAGCAGTTGAGATATCAATGTGACGTACTCCACACAAAGGCAACACAAAGGTGAGCCCTGCCCAGGAGAACTGAAATGCAAGTATGATGGGCAAGATAAAAGGCTGATATAATGCAGACAGGAGGAAGGCACAAGGTAAGAATAACACAAGTATCACAAGCTCATGACAGTAGTTTCAACACACTAAGACTAGCTCTTTTACCAGGCAATTGATGACTTAGGTGAACATTGGGAGGCAGTTTGGAGGACAAGGAGGGTGCTAGGGGCTCCTCTTGCAAAGCACAGGGCTGAAGGACAATATGAAAGTGCTCCTTTGAAATATTGACAGCAGCACCACAAAAACTGTTGCTGGCTGGGGCGAGTTGCATCTTGAGATCTTGCTATACTGGATGTTTGGGAAGGGGTTAGAGACTTGCAAGGCAGCATTAACAGACTCAGCTGCTGGCTTGAAATGACTCACTGTGATTCTGGACAATTTATTTTACCTCTAATTTCCCCTTTGGTAATGTTGGTTTCATGGGTTGTTGGTAAATCTGACCTTCCTCAGTACAATGCTTAGACAGCACTGGATGAAATGCAAAAAGTAGGGAGTGGGAATAGCAGAGGAGTCTGTTACACAGTGCCCCAGAGAAGGAAATGGATGGAACCAGAGGAAGAGCACCACAGGACTTGAATGAAGACAGAACCAAATGGGCCAAAAGTGACAAGGAATGCTGATGTGAGCGGATTAGGGAGCAACTGGTAAAACACTGCAGCTTGTGCACAGCAAAGCATGTGGTGGCTGCAGCCACTTCAGTTGCCTCACACCACTGTCCGGCAGAGTGGCTGCTGCCTCTCCTCTCTCCCCTTTCCTCTGCCTCCACTCTTGCTGCTCTGTTCCACACCGCAGTTTCCTCCTTGCATCCCACGCCTTTGCAGTGCGCCGGTGTGCTTTGCTGCCCGCTTGCACAGTGCTGCAGTGCCTGCACAGTGCTGCAGTGCCGTGCTCCGTGGGCCCAAGCGAGGGTGCTGCTGGAGTCACCTGCATGGCCTGCAGGGTCTGCATAGCTCCAAGGTGTCCAGTGGCCACTACCAGTTCAGGAGCTCGAGCCCTCTTTTCACCAATGAAGACCTGGGTTTGCTGTGGGTTTCAGGGTTTCTTCAGAAGATATTTGTGAGGTCCCTCAGTCAGCCTTTTGGCAAATGTGAAGTGGCACCTTACTGCCAGCACCTACAGCTCAGCAGTCACCTACTGCCACCACACATGGCCCAGGCCAGGTAACGACCTGGGTCTCCATCTCTGCTTGTTGCCTTGCCCATTTTTGCTGAGCTCTCCCTCCAGCTGCACGGGCAGCCAGTGGCCTGGATCAGAGCGAAAGCAGAATATTAAGCTGCTGGAAAAAAAGCCGCATAAGTTAGGAATGAACCCTGCACCATCTCCACCACTAGCAGATTTCAGTAGCTATAAGACACAAAGTGACACAGGATTACTATGGGTGAAGGTGGTTTATAGGTATTTGGGCACGGCAGGGTCAGTGCTGCTTGCAAAGTATTTTACCTATAGCTGCATAACCACTGGAAGCAGCATAAATACAGAGACAATGAGACCTGCTGGGATGACCTAGAGGTGGCTGGGAGATGCTCCCGTGTCTCCCACCAGGAAGGGAAGGCTGAGATCGCTCGAATCTGGCGAGTGCCGAGAAGCCTACACCGCCAGCCAGAACACGCTCGTTCCGTTTCTGGGGCTGGTGCTCGTGTTCCCTCGCTGGGACAGGGAGGCGGCCGGCAGGGGGGTGCGGGCTTCCCGGCCGGGAGGCGGCGGCCGCTGCCCGCTGCGGGGACGCCACCCGCGAGGTAACGTCCCTGCCTCGCACGCCGAGCCCTGCCGTGCAGGGGCTGTGCAGCGCCGTGCGCCGTGCCGGGCCGGGGGTGTGCCGGGCCGTGGCGGAGGTGTGCCGGAGGCGGAGCGGGCCGGGCCGGGCCGGGCCGTGGCGGGGGCGGAGCGGCGCGAAGCGCGGACAGCCGGCCGCGGGCGGCAGCGGGGAGGCATGTCCGTGCCCGTGCCCGTGCCCGGCGGCGGGCGGTAAGCGGCCATGCCGCGCAGGGCGGAGCGGTGTCTGCAGATCGCCCCGCACTCCCTGGCCATCGTCCTGGGCGCCGCGGGCGGAGGGCGGCCCGGGGGCGGCGGGGGGGCCGGCGGCGGCGCGGGGCCGGCGGCGGAGCTGGGCCGGCACCGCATCGGCTACGAGATCTTCGCGGACTTCAAGCGGGAGAACATGCAGCACTTCTGGGACCGGCGAGCCACGGCGGCGGTGGCCGAGACCTTCTTCTTGGGCTGGATCGACGAGCAGGTGCTGCTGGTGCAGGGCAAGGAGGAGCACCTGGAGGTGCTGCGGCAGGGCTGGGCGCGCCGCTCCCTCAAGCCTCCCAGCGGCTTCCAGATCAAGTGCCTGGGTAGGTGCCGCCGGGAGCGGGTCTCCATCCCGGGCAGGGGTCGCGGCGGCGGCTCTCGGAGCTGCCCCCGGAGCGTCTGGCCCTGGCTGCGCCCGGCAGGGTCGGGGACAGAGGCGGGACGAGGGTGGGGGGTCCCTTCCCGCCGCGGGGTTTACAGCCCCCACAGTGGGTAGGCGGGAAAGGGGTGAGGCGGGCCGGGGCCTGCGGCGTTACGGGGATGCGCTGCGAGTCGTCGGGGTTGGCCCGAAGAGCTCCAGGCAGCAGCTGCAGGGTCAGGGCGGAGAGCTGTCTCCCGCCGTTTCCTCCGGTGGGCGACGTTTAAATCCGTGCATCGTACGTTTTGGGCTGTACCCCCGGCAGGGCGAAATGCCGGCTGTCCTTTTGCCGGCAGCGCTGGGCTCTGGCGTTTCACTACGAGGGATCCCGCACCCTCCTGAGCTACGAGAGCTTTACACCCTTCAGCAGTAACCGCTAACATTTACAAAGAGTGCGAGCTTTTTTGTTAGAGTTATATTATAATCGGTTCGTTAGAAATAGTAATCATTTATGGCATTAGACACATTAAAAGTTCATTTTAGCATTTTTAGACTTGCTAAACCATTATTTCACTTTATGCTTGGATCTGCTTGGTTGCTCTAACTGGTGTCACTGTTTTGCTGTGAATGTGTCTTCCATAGCAAGAAGCAGTAGGAGGGGAGGAGGAATGTATGGATGTTTGTGGTGCAAGGCAGGTGACTTTTGGAGCAGTAAATGGCAAGTGTGTCATGCCGTGGTGGGCTGAAGGTTCAAGTGATGGTGTGATCCCCCAAGGGAGTCCTGTCTGTATGCAGTAGGGCCCAGGAAAAGAAAATCAGTCTTAGTGTGAAGAGCAAAAAATTTCGCAACACTTATTTTGACATACACCATACAAAAAAATCCCCCTACCAAGAAACAGAGCTGTAGCTATTTGATGAATGTACTGGGAAGTTGTGAAAAGCAGCAGACCTAAAGTTTTCCGTAGGATTGGAGGTAACTTGGAGAATTCATAGCCTGAAACAAGCAGCTTCTCTTATGGAGAGAAAACAAATTGTGAAGATTTGTTTTATTGCTGTCAAGGTCTTTTTGCTTCCCAGAGCCACTGCAGTGGTGATGGTGAAGCAAACTGTCTCTTCCTTGTGTACGATTTCTATCATACGTGGCAGTGACAGTGGACATCTGGAACAGGTCATGGAGCTAGAGATGCTATCTCTGCATTAGGAGTTTCAGATCCTTAAAGGGGATACTCCTGTATATTTCTTTTAAATAAGTACCTGAGTAAAGTTGCTGTAAAGAATGGACGATGAATATTCAGTGTATCTCAGTTTCCTTTTTTTAAAATCTCAATTTTGAATGTTTTTAGCTGTCACTGCCCTTCTTGAACAGGCAATACAGAGTCTGGTCACTCTGTTCATCTACAATTTTGTGTCTCACCTAGATTTCAGACACTTCCCTCTCGTTTTTGGTTTTTTTTTTTTTTCCCGTCAGACTTACTTAAATGTTACCATTTCTTGATGCTGAGGGGAAAGCTGAGGACAAGTTGTCCATTTAAATATGGACATTTAAAAATGAATTTTTGGCCTTTTTTTTTTCCCTCATCATAGAGAAATTCCCTCTGAATCTCTGACAACAAAGCGGCATTGGGGAACTGGTGGTAAATCCTATTCTGGTGATGGAAAAGCTTTCTGCATTCCACTAATACTTAGAGGAAGCAAAAAGTTTATAGACAGGTAGGTTGTGGCTGAGATTTCGATGGAACCGCAGTTTGCAGCCAGCGAACAAGGGGAGAAAACCTGCATGTGCTTTCCACTCAAGGCTGGTAAATGCTTATGGCTTTACTTTTGGAACAAAGTGTGATGTTAAGCTTGGAGATGCAGGCAGTGGTTAGTGACAGCTGGTCAGTGCAACTCTTGTGGGGTTTTTGGCTCCATCTGGACTGAGGAAGAAGAGCTCCCAAGCGGGTGCTATCTCCTAATGCAATGTAAGGATTAGTGTTTTGATTTTTGTGGTGTCTCTGGACCCTACGTTCCTCATCCTGCTGAGCAGGAGGGCTGCTGAAGGGTGTGCTCTGACCTTGACGTTACTAAAGCCAGACGTGGAATGTAAACAGGTCTTTGTGGCCTGTTTTGAAACACGAAACAGAACATTTGCTAGAAGTTCATGTTAATAAGTAAGCTCACTGGTGTGCAAATAATATGCATTCCTCTGGGGTTATCTTCACTGTGAATTTACAAAAGACTGGAGCTAAAAGTTTTAATTTGACTTTGAAAATAGAAAATGCCTCTAAGTATTTGATTAAAGAGGAGCAGGGACCTGCTGGAGTCTTACCTGTTGTACAATGTTCTTAGCTGTTGTAAATGAGATGGGAACATTGGGGTTTTTTTGTTGGGTTTTTTTGGTTTTTTTTCCCACTTCTTTTCCATGCCCAGACTTTATAATTGAGGTCTTATATCTTAAGTAGATTCAGCTAGCACTTACTGTAAAGTTAGGTAGTTATAGAAGAATCAAAGTAACGGGCCTGGCCGGTGGGCATGAGCTTAAATGTTTGTAATTGTATTTTTGACATAATTAGGTGCCTAATGTGTAAATAGCTGTGACTTATTTAGGAGTTCTCTCACACTTTATTCTGGACTTTGCAGCATTAAAGCAGTGAACAGTACACCTAAAACAAAAAAAATCTCCATGCTTTCCAGCTTTTTTTTTTTTCTAAAAAAAAGGTGGGTATCTTGGGCTGAGAGGAAAACCTGCCTGGCTAGGAGGTGAGAAACTGTAATGTTTTACTACTGTTAATAAGTAACTGTTGTGGTCAAGGGGAAAAAAGTGCCATGGTATGTTTGATGAAGGTGAAGCTGCTGTCTTCTATTGCTCTGGCCCAGCCAGTACCTCCGATGGTATGGTGGGAACAGAAGGTTGCCGTGGCTGGGCGTAGCAACGAAGAGGTGCAGGGGACTAACTGGGTGTAGCAGCGAGGAGGTGCAGGGGACTGATGTGGGGAGGCTTTTTTGGCACCCTAGGGCTGTTTGGGGTATTGGGACAATGTCAATTCTTGCATTTTCCCTTGGCTATATGGCTGCTTACAAAAAGATGTGGATGGCTTCCTGCCTCACCTGCCTCTGGGGCCTGGCAGGGATGGTGTAGCTGGAGGACAAACTGCCTGCCCCAAAGCTATGCTGGAAGAGGGTCCTGACCTCCCACTGCTGCCTGGCAGGAGGAGAGGGACAGAAATACAGCCTCCACTCAGCTGCACGACCTCCATGCACAGATACTGGAGAGCCTTGGATAGCGTTTCCCTTCACCTGCATCATTAAGTGCTAATGTGACCCAGAAATTATGATTGCAGCCTGACTTTTAAACCTCTGCTGGTGTTGCTGATGTTTCTTGTTATGACCCAGAGCCTTGTCTGGTCTGGTGAGTAATGGGTTGTGACTGCCAAAGAGATAGTAACTGGAGGAAAAAGTGGCTGGTGAGGAAGGAGGGAATACTAAACCTTTAATATGCATAGCATGTTTTGTGCTGCTGGGATTGTAAAATGTAAACCAGGAGAAGACATGTAGTTGAGTAGTCTTTGCACATTTAAATCACCCTGGCTTCATAAAGAAAAGTTCATGAAAGTGTAGTGTATAGTTAACAGGGACTGGGCAGTCCTAATATGCTTGGTGCAGGTGTATCTGAGCTGGGAAGTAAATGGATTGAAGTCCACATGAGATTCCAGTGTCTGGGGATCCAACTCTTGAATTGTAAAATTAGACTGTACCACAAAATAGGGCAGCGATATGAAGCACGTCGCTTGCTTTAGTTGCTCTAGATAGCTAAAGGCTGGAGGACGCAAGGGATGAAGTGTTTCGTGTGTGACTTGAAAACATACTTCTCTGTCAGTTTTCTTAAACTAAATGGTTACGCCGTAAAAACTTGCTCTGCCTTCATTTTTGTGGTGAACAGAATTACTTGGATATTAGGAAATTGGTGGATGTATCTAGTCTTTTGAGTTGGCTGAAGGGGAAGCTTTGGGAAACATAATCAGCCTTTGAGTAAATGACACCTCCAAAGCAGCACATGCCAAATGCGCTGATTTAGAGGGTCAAGGAAACCTTATGCAAACCTATAGGTCCCATGATGAAATTCATTGTCTTTGGTAAGAGCGATTTGAAGCTTTCCTGTAACTTTGCAAAGCTTTTGCAACTTAAGTCTTTAATGAGCGTTGTTATTTTAATACGATTTCTGTCTTTGACACACCTTCCATTTGCACTCACTGATACTTGTCATCCTCGAAGTTGATCCCACCCCCTGCCCCTTTTCAGCTCTTCTATGCAAGACTGCTGGTGTAGCAGGATGCTCCACCTTGTTTTTGTGTCTTCCTTCCCTTTTGTATTCCTAGATGAGACTTCCCTCTCTATCTCTTGAACTTGATTTCTATGTCTTAGACAATAGACATCTCTCAGAGGTTTTCATACGCTTCATGGAAGGGCCATGCCCTTTTGTAATGATTGCTTGAAAAGAAGTGACCAAACTTTATAATAACCTGTCCGTCATGCCCAGAGCAATTTCTCCAATTAGAAGCTGATATTGAAAATGGAATTTTCAAGAAATGTATGTGCAACAATTAAACTAACTAGCAGGAGTTATAATTCAGCAAAGTTGGCGGGGCTGGGCTGTTGTACATTGTTCCTGCTCGGCCAGGCATGGGGGGAAACTTTTTTTCTTGCTCTGGGAGCTGGAGCTAAGCGCTCTCTTTCTTTTCTCTCCCTGCCGTGTTCTCTCTTGCCACCCAACATTAAATTAACACTCCACCAGTTTAGGTTTGGTAATTTCTACAGTGAGTTTTGCAGTCATTAGTGGATGATTATGGTGCAGTGTAGACTGTTGGACATTAAATGTTATTCATCTACAGCCAGTCATAAAACATGAATTGTCTTTTTTCCTCCCAATTATCTCCTTTATATCATGAAAATTACTCTTCAGTGAGGGAGCATAAGGTTTCACAGTAATAAAACCTCTGAGGAGGAGTTTACTGCACACTCATCTACACCTTTTGTATGCCTCATGGTATTACCATGGGAACTTTAGGGATTTTTAAACTACAGGTTTTTTTTTATCTTTCCCACCCCAACTTAGAGCCAGTTAGAGATCTGGTGAGCACTGAAATCTGTCAGGTGGGTATTGCAGCCTGAAAAAAAACTAAAAGAGGGTAAACTTAAGTTGATGGTCTGGCCAAGGTGCTTATGAATGTACTCCCAAATTTGAGCACTGGGTTGGGCCTTTAATGTACTTTGTAAAAGCAGCTTTTAGAGACTGGTGAGAGAAAGAGAGGCAAGAGCTAAATAAGCATGGCCGGCATATAAAGTGCCTGATTTCTCAGTATGTGGTTTGTGTTTGTATTTTGGGAGTGACATCTTGAAGTCAGAAATTCTTTCTGCACTTTAAAGAAAGCTGTAGACATTCTGCAAGACTAATGCAGGTCATCTAATATGTATTGTGAAAATAAAAAACACACAGGAAGTAAAAATCTGACCTATTAAATTTGATCTATTTTTTTCATCAAGAGCAGTTTCTCTTGAAGAAGCAAATTCAAATACACTGGCGCATGGTATTCATTGTGCAACTCAAGTGATGTACAAGGTTAATGGCCAGCTAGTACTGTCTCCCCACCTCCTTCCCCTCCACAAAGAGCTTCATTGTAGAGTCCTTCCCAGTGGCAAATAAGTCATCCAGCTTTGTAAGTTAAGTGCACTCTGCGTATAAAGAAGTGATAGTGTAAGGGAACCACAGTGGCCGACAGCAGCTCTCGGCCGTGGGGCTCTGCCGAAGCGGAAGTGGCACAAGGGCCCTCACTCTCTTCATCTCTTTGTGCACGAGGGTCCAATATTTAATTAAATTCTCCACATTTCCCTCCTCAAAGGGCCCTTGTTTTTGCAGGGGAGTGTCTCAGCGGGTGTGCACTGAATAAAGCCCTTGTCAGGTGTTATTCACTGGGCTCCTGGGCTGCCAGCATCATGTGCTGGTGGACTGCTTGCTAAATCACCTTTCCATCTGTCCCACTGTTCTTTTGTGTTTTTGGTTTTAAAAAGTCTGAGTTGGAGGTGATGCCTGGGGGCCATGGCAAGGGATGGCCATGGGTCCACTCGATCCCTTCATCCAGATTATCGATAAGGAGATTGAACAGAACAGACCTCAACACTGAGCCCCGGGGAACACCATTCCTCACCACTCTCTGGGCCTGGCCATCCAGCCAGTTTTCCACTCATTGCAAGTAGGTCCATCCAAGCCGTGGGCAGGCAGTTTCTCCAGGAAGATGCTGTGGGAAATGATGTCAAAGGCTTTACCAAAGTTCATGTAGACCATGTCCAGAGCCATTCCCTCATCCACTAAGTGAGTCATCTTGTCATAGAAGGAGAACAGGTTAGTCAAGCAGGACCTGCATTACATAAAGACATGTTGACTGAGCCTGAACCCTTGGTTGTCCTGTATGTGTCTTGTAATGGCACTCAAGATGATCTACTCCATAACCTTCCCTTGTGCCGAGGTCAAGTTAACAAGTCTGTAGTGTCTCCCAGTAGGGCATACCAAAGATTTACCACATTCTTGTCTGCATTTGAGGCATCCGTTTAGAGAGGGTAGCAGAAAAGATGCAACCCAAATGGATCAGATGTCCTTAAAGACTCTTGGCATCCAAAGCTGCCTTCTGAGCAATGTCATACCTTCCCTTGGCTTCATCAAACATGTGATGGCCAGGCTCATCTTTTCTTGGTGGCCAAGGAAAGGATGAAATGTTTGGAAGAAATAAAAGCTGCAACCAGATGGTGTTTTCCCCTGCAGAAACTGTGGCTGCAAAACGTGAGAGTGGAGGGAACTTATTAGTAATTGTTTTCTTCAGTAGCAGAAATTTAACAGTTTTCTGAAAATTCAAGCTCTCTCCAAAATTTATTTATTTGTTTTACAAACAAAAATGTAAATGTTTTGGTTATTTTCTAATGCTGTTGACTGCTGGGGATGTTACTGCGGTTTCCAATATTGAAACTGCTCCCTGGGTAGGCCAGATGTGGAAGGGTTTTTAGGAATATTCTGTTCTTCTTGGAATAAAATCCCTTTACCTAGTATGTAAACATGCTTTCTTCTGTCTGGTGTACATGATCCCTCAGTTTATGACCTGGGATTTCACCTGAGACCTGTGATGAGAAATATGTAAATGTTAAGAATGTACAAATATATATCTTTTGATGAAACAAGTGCTTTCCTGTTGGCATTTGAGCAGGTCTTCATGGCTTTGTTTTTAATCAGGCTCCTCTTCTGAGCTACAATAGCAGTAGAACGCCCATTCAGAGATTGGTAACTACCCAAGGAATCTGAATAATGGTTTTTCTAGTCGCTTTTTTTTCTATAGCAGAAAAGCAATGGTGTAATATTGCCATCAGCACTTATTAAGCCTGTTTTTTTTCTTATGAAAGAAAGTTACTGTACTGTGCATTTAAATACTCACAGTATAGTGACTTTTGTAGTGTGTTCTCTGGAGCTGGATATTCTTCTAACCCATGCAGTATGAGATGACTTCTGTGGGGGGGATAAGATGTGACACCAAAACAGCAGAAGTCTGAGTAAAATACAGCAGCCTTTTTGCTAAACCTTTTAGCTTGACCATATTAGATGATTAACAAAGAAATGTCCAACTCTATCAAACACTGCTTTTTTAGAAAGGCAAACCTATTCCCTTAAACTCTAGGAAATAGCTGTACTTGCTTCTTTACAAAATCTTTATACTGTGACAGTGAAAAATGTAGAAAGATGTGTTTTGGGAGGGGAAGACCTGTGGCTGAGCCTGTGGTGGTCCCTGCATTGATAGTGAGGCAGCACATCCTTGCGACCATCCTCACCAGTAACCGCAGCCCCTGTAACTCCTCCTTATCTGCAGCCTCAAAGTTGTATGTGTGTAACATACGCTCTCACTGCCTGTTTAGAGGCTCTCAAGAAGTGAGACTGCAAAGATGATGTTTAGCACTGCATCTGTAAAGCTTGCAGTGTATTGCTAGCATTAGGAGCAGCTGGGTGCTGCCAATATGTTTTAGATTTGGCTGCAGTGTCTTAGTTGTTACTGTGGGGCTATAAAATGAATTTTTCATTGTAATAAATGTGAACTTTTTGTCCATTAAAAACGTCTGTACCAAGACTAGTGAAACTTAGCTTAAGAAGAAAGATAAATGAATGTCAAAATCAATTTGGTCAAAATATCTGTGAATATTTTTCAATATGCAGAGAATACGGAAGAAATAGATAGGTTTCTGGATACATCAGCCTTTCTCCAGGTCATTGTGAGGAAGACTTAATAGCCAAATAAATATGTTGTGTTTACTTACGTTGTCTTACTACTGTGTTTACTTACGTTATCTCCTGCAACTGTGCCAATAGCAATGTGTACACTTCATTACCGATATTCTTTCCCAAAGAGATCAACTCAACGTAAATGGGATTTATCACTGCCTGTTAATTTACTCTGTTCAAATTCTAGAGAGGTAACCCAAGTCCTCTAAGCTCCATATGATGCTGTAGTGAACTTCTATATGCTTAGTGTTTTGGGTTTTTTGTTTTGGGGATGGCTTTTGGTTGTGTTGCTTTTTTTTCAAATTGTTTGATTTTCAAATTTTTTCTCAATTTTTTCAAATGTGGGATTTTTTCTTTTCTTTTAGGGAAGGATGTTTTAGTCAAAGGATTCTTGGTGTGTTAATTGTCTGTCCAGAGTGCTCGGCCTTGTCTTCAAGCCTTCCAGCTGCTCCTCAGCCTGTGTGGGAGTGGACTCTGTCCTTGCCTCCCACTCTGGCACACCAACATTAAATGTTTGCTCTCCTGCTTGCACGTATTGCAGGGTTAATGCCCAGACAAGTTCCCTTTTCATTGACAGATGAAATAACAATAGCTGGCATTAAGAGCAAGCTGAGTGTTTTCTCTGAGTTTCCCTGAAGGGCCTCCTTGTCTCTGCTCAGGGAAACCTGTACACCTTGCTTAATCCAAGGGTGCTGTTAAGATGCTCTAGCATCTGAAGTCAAAAGTGGGTCAGCACCCAAGTGAAGGTTTCCTCTGCCTGGCGTGCCCGCTTGTTGGAGCCTCCTGGTGAGGCTTTGGTGTGGCCCTTGTCTGGCATGGTGGTCCAGGCTGATCCGGGCAATCTTGAGATCCCGAAGAAAAGGGTGGAACACCCACAGCCTTGGGAGAGAGAGTAGAGGAAAGAGGTTCTGGTAGACTTACATATACTTGGTGTTTATATGTCAGTTTAAGGCAAAAGAGGAGCAAATTGTGGACAGTGGAATGAGCCTGAACAGAGGTTTTCAGGTGCCTAGTGTCACATTGTGTGTGGCTCTGGTCCGGCTGTGAGAAGTTAGCAACTTGTCTGGGCTGTAGGGATGTCCTAATTACCCTCATGTTCATGAGGTGGTTTAACCAGTTGGAAAACAAGATTTTAAGGTCTATTTTAAAGCAAAGACTATGTATAACATAATAGGTGTCATTAGCAGGAGAAGTTATCAAAAAAAAATTTAAGAGTGTGAATTTTCTCCCAGTTTAATTTGAGAAAGAGGCACATTCACCCAGTGTTTCTGAAGTGTGACTGAAAAGAGCTTTGAGGACACTGAGCTTTCCTAGCATCATTGCTAATTTGTCACAGTTATCCTTTTTATTAAAAAGAAATACCTTTTTGGTGTTACTGATTAAAAAATCCTATGCTATGAAAGAGGAAGACGTTAGTTTTGTGAGAAGCTGCAGAGAAGAATGGTCACGAAAACAGTGTGTAAACAGGCAGCAGGAAAATAATAAATTCCACTCTCTGCAATCTTAGATGTTCTAGAAACAAGTATATTTTTTAAACAGGCATCTTTAAGCTAGATATCAGCACTGTAGAGAAGCTTCCTTTATGAATATGAACATCTGCAAGGAGTGGGAGACTGAAAGAGAAGGGAAGTCAGCCAGGTGTTCAGTGATATGAACAGATAATCTTGGATGTAGTGCTTCATGTGGCATGGAAGCAAATCAGATAGGTGTTGGGTCTGCTCTGTTTTAATCAAAAGAGGAGACCTTAGTAGTACTTAATGCATTTTCTTAGGAGGTCTAGCTATACGATATGACCTTCATCTTTCAGCAGATTGGGAGGTGCCCACAAGGTGGGAATGGAAGAGCATAGGACTTGTATGGCTGTGAAATGTTGCAGCATTTCTCAAAGAAATTTTGTGTGCTTAAGCATTCCAAGGTAGCAGCTTAGGGCATTTCTCAGCTGGAGTTCCTTCATACAGGTATGTGTGTGAAGGTGTATATATTATCTTAAGTGCTGTGTGAACAGAGGTTTCCCATTACTTTGATTCAACAAGATGCAGATGCCCATATGTGCCTATAGCAAGTGAAGTCTGACTGGTGAGAGGACTCATATTTTTAAATACAAGTGTGTTTTATGTTCTTGTATTTGCCTGACTCATAGTAAGAGTTTCACTGGCGGAATCTCTTCCTGGTTAATCCCAGAGTGGGTCATCTGAGACTAAACTGCAAGTCCTTTGAGAATTAAGCTTGAAAAATCAGGATGAGTAGCAATTTTATTTTTGGTGTGTACAATACTCTGAAAAACAAACAGCAGAGTTCATCCAGGGTCTGTAGGTGCTTTCAGGAAGAATACAAAGAGGAAGTCTTAATGAATACTTTAAGATGAAGTCACAAAAAGTAGGCAACTTGACCTACATTCGTTCTGGTTTCTTTCCTTGGGAAGGAATTATTTACTATCATCTTGTCCTTTTTTATTTATAGCAGTAGCTTGCAGCCTTTCATTTATTGATTTCTTATTAATTCAAATTCTTTAATTTTGTTTCCAAGCCAAGGTGTTTTCTATCTGTTATTGTCTTTGTTAGAGGTATATAGCTAGAGCTCCTCAGTGAAGCTGATGCTGAATAGCTGTTGGAAGGTCTGTAGGGACTTGCTTCTTGGCTACTTTTCAAGTGCAGCAAGGCTGTAAACTGTTTTAGTGTCAGAATCACTACATCTATCATTATTCTGCTTTTCTCTGTCAATAACTAGTCTCATTCAGTGACAAGTTTGATCTTAAAGAGGGAAAGCAGATTTATCTGAGTGCCACTGCGTGACTGCCTTTATTTTTTCTGCTCAGATAATTGTTGGGCTTCATGTTTCAGTGGCTACTTAAATTAATCCCAGTCTCCTCTTTCCAATCTCTTCAATATTTATGTTGAGAGAGGCCAAAACATATCCTGTCTGTTGAGAGCCACTAGACACCAATCATCTTGTGAGATGGAAGAAATGCGAGCTACAGACTTCAGAGCTGATTTTTGTGATGAGTGATGGGGGTAAGAAGGAAATAATTTTGACAGATTTTTTTTTCCCGCTGGCTAGGAAAATCTTGAACAATTGGGACATGCTATTTCTTTCTTTTTTTTTTTTTTTAACTTTTTTTTCATGCTGGTGAACACTTTCGCTCAATGCCTTGTGTACCCATTTCCAGTTCCCGAGGATTTTCCCTTGCCTTCTGTCCTGGTGAGTAATAAGCCACTAGTGTAATGATCCTCAGCTTTCTTTAGTTTGCAGATTGATGACCTTCCAGCAGAAATATGGCAAATATAAGCTACACTTTTATCTTTCTATACACCTTCTAGGAAAGGAGTTCACAGGTGATTTGGGGTTCTGTAGACCCCAAGTTGAAAACCACTGACCTCACCAAGTCCAGCATTTAACACCTAACTGTACAGGTACCTGTGCAGCTGAAGCTGGTGCTTCCCTACCAGCATGCTGCAGACTTCCCCTTCCCCTTCCCCTTCCCCTTCCCCTTCCCCTTCCCCTTCCCCTTCCCCTTCCCCTTCCCCTTCCCCTTCCCCTTCCCCTTCCCCTTCCCCTTCCCCTTCCCCTTCCCTCCTCTTTTCCCTCTTCCTCTCCTCTCTTCTCCTAATTTGTCATCTATGGCAACTACCCTGAACCTCAGTGATCGCTCTGCACTTTTCCCTTTCTCCTCTTCACTCTGAGGACACTTGGTAACTTTTGGAGCAGCCCAACTAACTGTGCACACGGATGGCTGGCACTCTGAGAACTGTCTACAGGAAAGCTTGGTCCAGACATTGATCCCTGTCACAGTACACGTGCTTTGAGGCAGAGAAATTGGTGGGTCTTTCAGATCGATCTTGTGCTGGGCTCTGCTCTGGAGCTGAAGCCCATAGGTACTTACGCAGTGCAAACCCCTCAATAATTACATGCATGTATGAGATTACTTGTGAATGAGAGGTAATCTCTAAATAGGCACTGGACAAAGAATTCTTGCTCAAAACCTGCCTGGATTTGCCGTACCTGTTTTCTCACTGCTTGGGTTGTAGTAATTACTTGTTGTGGCACCCCTTCAGCCTGCTTTATGAATGAGTTACATGCTTAAGTCTTTTGAGAGCTTTAGTAGAACTATGGTGAGTTCGCAATCACACATACATAGATAAGTGTTTGCTTGAATCTGGAGCCATAAACACATAATATTTCATAAATGGCTATCCTTACTTTATTTGTTCCAGTTGTTCACTGAGAAAATGATTGCAGGGCCCATTAGGTCGGAGGCAAAAGAGTAGGAATGTCATCTGGTCCTGGTCTGTGGTCTTGTGCTCTTGCTATATACCATGAAAACACCAGCAGTGATTGCACAGAGTGTTGCAGAAGGGAGCCAGAACCTGTAATGGTTTTATATGGTGTTTCTTTCACTAAATTGCAAAATAATGGTTCTTGTGTGATGTTACCTATCGGCGTTAGTACTGTATGTGACTTATTACAG
Organism: Colius striatus; assembly: GCF_028858725.1. NCBI lineage: Eukaryota > Metazoa > Chordata > Aves > Coliiformes > Coliidae > Colius > Colius striatus. The sequence goes on from NC_084761.1 coordinate 64,404,459, forward strand.
GCTTGTGCTTTACTAATTATTGTAAGAAAAGTTGAGATTTGCACCTCACGGCAATATTGTGTGTTCTACTGAAGAATGTTTTGTCAGTACCATCTGTTTCTCTTCTCTCTGTAGCAACATCCAGAAGTACATCAGTGGAAGTGACCCACTCTTATCCTGGGAAAGCGAGGGTGGAATTTGAAGTGGTATCTTGTGGCAATTTCTTTTCCATTCTTGAAACCATAGGTCTCAGTGCCTTCGAAAAATTACCAAGCTTTGTTTTATCATTAGGTTCTTTGATTTTTTTTTTCTGCATGTGTTGCAGCTGAACATAAATGTATTTGGGATAGTTTTGAGCTAGCCCACACAGCTATGGTTTGTATTCTTCAACTTCGGCAAAAATTATGGCTTTTGGCAGAGGCCAACTCTTCTTGCTATTTGGGCAGCCTGTGATGAGCCTCTGCAGTAAGTGGCTTAAGTCCCTAGGTTAGAGCTAGCTCAGACTTATCTGGACTACATTGCAACTCTGAGAGTTGCAATCCCCTCCCAGCATCTGTAACGCTCCTTTACAAACTGAGCTGTTGCAGTGAATTCCTCAGGGCTTTCCTCTTCCTGCCTTTTGAATTTTTTTATCTGTGAACTTAGCAAGTGTGGCTTTTACCTTTGTCTGTGACTGACCTTTTCTCAATGCAATCTCTGTTTAAAAGTTTGCATCACCATGGAAGCTCTTGTCTTCCTCTCTACCAGTGGCTTTGTGCCAGGATCATGGGCAGCCTTATGAAGTGTCATGAAGTGTCCCTCCCCAGCTTGCCACTCCACTGCTTGCAGCATCATAGTTCTGTTGGCTCTGCTATAGCTGCTTCTATAATCTCCACCTTCCTTGGAGACATCTCTCCTGATAGCTCCACAAATATCACTGACAGCATTTGGTGCTAGCTAGGGCTGAGCTTTCCTAAGTTGTCTCTTGGAATGGATATGGTGCTGTTTTGCTTCAGACAATGCACTGTGTAAATGGTATAGTTTTGGCCCTTGAAAACATGAGATGGTGAAGGCAAGGTATGGGGCTGAACAACATGGGAGAAAACGAGCTTGAGAAACCATCCACTGGGACCTAATAACTTAGAGGTGGAAGGTGCTTGAGTCAGTCTTTACCAGTATTGTCCTCAACTTGCCTCTTTTATCTCTGTTAAGGAAAGCACAGGTCCATTTTCAGATGTTTGACTGCAGGAGTGTAGTCCCTCATTATTTTTAACAGAAATAGAACTTACCTCTGTATCTGTACAGCCACAGTGGTTTGAGCTGGTGTGGGTCAGCACCATAAAGGTCTCTCAGCCTTTACTCTCACTTTTGGTCTAACACAGAAGCCCACAGTGAGCCAGCTCCAAGCCAAAACCTAACGTGGTGGGAGGGAGGAGGAGAAGAGAGATCAGGATAAGTTGCTGCTGAACATGCAGCCTTATCTTCTGTGCATTTATAGTCTGCAAACAGATATTTGTAGGATCATAAGATGATTTAGGTGGGAAGGGACCTCCAGAGGTCTCTGGTCAATGTCGTGTTCGCAGCCATGACGTTGGGTCAGGTTCCTCCCATCGTGGAGCTTGTAATGCCCCATTGGAAACAGCCACAGCTAGCAGTAGCTCTGGTAAATCTTGTGGATGATTTCCACATTTCCTGCATGTTTTGCTGTGGATGGGTCCTTTTGTAACTCTTGCTCCTGTATAACAGGTTCCCCTCGTCCTCCTGCCTCCAGTTGCTCTGTGTAATGGGAGTCTCAGAAGCACATAGCACTCTCTGTCTGGCTCTTCCACCCACACACGGTTTGGACATTGGCTTTTTCGTGACTGTGCTTGAATGCACAGCTATGAACAAGATTAGACAGCTGATGCCTTTGATTTCAGTGCTCTTATTCTTTAAAAAAAAACCCCAACCAAACAAAAAAAAGCCTGCCACTCCCCCCCAATGTTGGCCTACCTCACCTGTATTTGGTTTATTTTTTTGACAGATCCTGAATGTGGTTGACAGAGTCATAGCTGCCAGCATCTTTCGATAGGAGGATCTCTTCTTACCATGCTACTTGCTCTTGGGAAAGACATTTTGCCAGCCACTTAATCTGTGGTTTAATTTGTTTTTTGCCAGAAACCCAGCAATAGCTGCTTTAAGTAATTGTGGTAGATGTTTTGAAATGACCAATAAACCTGCTGGTCTTTAGTTTTAAACACAGAGAAATTAGATTGCAATGACTTGGTAAATGGAAGTTACTGGAAAGTTCACTTTCTTTCTGTCCTAACCTCATTTTCCCACTTCTTTTGTGACTTTTCTGTCTGCAGTTGACCTGCTCCTTGTGCAACCACAGTAGTTTAACTCACCTCATTAAATCATGTTTTCAATCTGGCTTTAGACTCACAAACTACTCTTGTTAGTGAGCATTTCCTTCTTATCTCCTTCCTTTCATTGTTATCTCAGCCTTTGGGCAGAAAGCACTTAATGGAGTCTGTGGGCCTTGAAGTTGGTCTGGAGAATAGAGGGAAGGAGGAGACATTGACCATTCACACTTTAATTTCAGTGTGTCTGCAGCATGATCGATGCCCTCTGGGCTATGAAAATATGTGCTTCATTAAGTCTCAAAGAATTCTTCAGAATAAATGATTAAGACAAAAAAGAAACTCTGTTTATGTATTTTTGCATAGACTGAGATGTCACTGAAGCCACAGAAAACACACACAGTTTTTAAGCTTTTTGGCCCATCTGCTACAATTCCTAATACAACAGATGTGATAATCTGCTCCTAATGCAGGATAAGACTGGTCATGTTCAGTGTGACTGGTCAGCAGATTTGAGTGTCTACACCTCAGGGGATGTGGAAAGAGACTAGTTAAAGGAAGAAGCCAAGTAGATGAACAACTCTTTAGCTTTTAGGAGCTGTTACTTGAATCCTGGTGGGTTGCTGGAGGAGGCAACCTTGGTAACTACAGGCCTTCTCATTCCATCTTACATAAAGACTTTTTAAAAATTCCAAAGTGGTAGCTTTCCATTGATAGTAGCAATTAGATTGTATTGCTAGGGAAATGAAAAATAGAGATGCCTTAAGCTTAGGGGATCACAGGAGAGAAAGAGTATATGAAAACACAGACTTTGCAATTGGTCTTATTCTTTCTTTTAATATCTATTTCCTCTCTTCTTGCCCTAGTGGGGGGAAAAAAAAAATTGCTGATGAATTATTAACAGATCAACTTGTGAAGGTCCAGCCAGGAAATACTTTCTCAGTCTTCAGAAATGAAAACACACTTTCACAGACAATTCACAGCTTTTCATCATGGTTGTGAAGATGACATGAATAATGACAGTTGGGTGAAACTGTTCTGTTAAGTGCTGGAGCAAAACTCACGCTGGACTTGGTAAAGAGGGGAGGTCATGCTCTTTGCTGATATTCCAGGTTACCTGTGAAGGCTGCTGGTAAAGTTCAATACTTGTGTTATTTACTTGCCATCAAGAGTAAATACTTTCTTCTATTATCTTCTGGACAAACTGTCATGTTCTTTGTAGTGCCTTAAGTAACTGGTTTTGGGTGAACTGTTGGAAGATACTATGGGATAAAATCAAGCAATTCTCTGCTCATTTGTTCCAGTTATTCTGCTTTACATTTAATCAGTTCCAAAGTGTGTGTTTATGTATGTGTGTAAGCAAAATTTACTTCCAGTTGAACAAGATTGTATACCTTTCCTGATGGTATAATTCGTACAAAATATGCTGCCCAAAGGATCACTAGAAATATGATATAGTGCCATTTGCAAGCCCAGGCCATTATATGTAAGATTTTCTAAATGTAGAATCCAGAGCTACCTGTCTGACTAATACATTGGTAAGGGCACGTCTGACTTTATTAGATAGGGGTCTATTCTTTGGCTTCGTTAGATAGCTTTAGTGACTTGATCAAAGAATAGACTCCCATCTGTTGTTTTAATTTTTTTTTTCCTTCTGACTAGCTAGCAGTGTCTGGGCAAGCTGTCTGGCACTGTTGCCTCCTGACTCCTTGAATGTAAAAGCATTGTCCTGTTTCTTTGACAGTTTCTGAAATTTATTACTATACATCATAAAGAGGGAGGGAAAAATATAGATGTTGTGTTAAAAGGAGAATGGTTGGTGCAGCTTGCACTTCTCTCAGTCTGTTTGCCACTCATTTAAATGAAATCTTCCTTCTTTCCCCATCCCATGTTTGTGTTGGGTGTCAGAGTTTGTATTACTGGGTATGGTGGTAGTGCTGGGCATCCCACACTCTTGGCACTCATGACCAGGTATTCATGCTGATGACTGCACAGTGCTGAGAATGCAGGTACACAAGCAGCACAATTAGGATGTCTTTCTGCCTTTAAAAGACATGCTTGTTAGGTGTGCTTAAATGCAAAGGTGTTAATTACCTTCATAACTACAGCTGGGTTTTGGTTTGGTGTCTTTTTCTTCTTTTTTGAGATCACAGATTTTTTGAGGACTTCTGTATTTATTCTGTCTTAGAAGACAACTGGACCAAGCTTTTGCTCAGCCTTCTTTAGTCGGACAGGAACTTAGACTTCCATTTTGATTTTTTGAATCTTAGAGTGTTTTACCAGTTTGATTTGAACTTAATATATGATTATTTTTATTTCATTCTGGAAACTTACAGTTAAGAAGTAGAAAATAAATCTGAATTTGACAGGACACCAGTGTGTAACTGCTGTGGTGCATTAGGTGTGTTGAAAATTGTATGAAGTTTGTTTCCCCAAGTTGGAAAACAAAAAGAGGCATGAAAAAAGCCAGAGAACTACAAAAAGATGCAGGAAAAATAACAAGAGGAAAGCATGGAGCTGCTGTATTATTGAAGCCGATTTAATTATTAATCCCGTGGAGAAGGTGTTTTTCTGTGTTTTCTGATGAAAGGATCTGGGAGCATGAAATTAAATTACTGGGAGGTAGGTTTGTTTGAAACAAACAAAGGAGTAACTTTTTCAGAAAACATAATAAATCACTGAGAAAGTCCTTTTTTGATTTTTTTTTTTTTTTTTAGCATCCTCTATATCTTATATGAAAGATTTCTCTTAAAAATCCTAAACCAACCGAATACAAACAATAAAATAACCAAAACTCCCCAAAATCTGAAAGTTTTTATGTTCAAAAGTAAATGGATACATTCACAGAAGGAAAATTCCAGCATACACAACAACTTCTTTGTGTGCGGGGAGACCTTGTGTGGCTCCCCTTGTGACTAATGCCAAGCCGGTTTCTGTAGCCACAGGTGACTGGCTCCCAGAGGAGTTACCTGTGGAGACGCTCCTTTTTCTGCTACTGGTAGTTTCTGAGTCCCAAGGGCCGGGGAAGAGAACCCTGCCTGTGGTCTCAGAGCAATGACAGTTTGACCTGACTGAGAAAGTGGGCAGAAGGCACTGGAGAGAAGGAGTCCTTCCTGCTGCAAGCTACAGTGTGGGATGCGTTGAGTGGAAGATCCCACCCTGGAAACGCTGCATTTGAATTCCCCATTATGGGTTGAAGGGGGTCAGTGCACTGGTATGTTGCCTATTATAAGATCTTCTACTTTTACAGACACATAATTCCCTTTGTCTGATAATTTGCTTCAAGGAGCAGGAAAGTGAGCCTGTGGAATTTGCACCCGGCACTGAAAGACCTCCCAAGAGCTTATTACAGAGTTATGAGGAGTTATGTGAAGACAAAGGTTCTTGGTATCGGGGACTCACTACAAAAGGAGATATTTACTACAGCATTCATACAAAAATGGACTGGTTTACTTAAAAATACTGAGCTTGGAACAAATTGAGTGCAGCACATGAGTGAGTTTTGGGCCATGATCTCTGTAAATGCCCAAAAAGGAGATGAAATGTTTCTTCACGTGAGTAGTTATCATGCCTTTGATGTGATTACTCATGTGAATATGTTCCATAGTGTGAATGTGAAATATAATAACGTGTACTCTGTGAAGGTGGGGAGAATTCTTTTGTCACTTCTTTTGAATAGCACGAGAGGAACAAAGATAACATAGTTCCTTCATAACTCCAATAAAAGAAGAAAACAATACATCAATAAAACAATAAATCACCTCTGTGATGTGAAACAGTTTGATAAGTAAAAATATACCCCCTGAGCTCTTGTGGAACATAGAGTCTCACATAGGGTCTCTGATTGTTGCTTAGGGTTTTTTTTTTGTTGTTGTTTTAATGTTCCTGGAGGAATAATTTAGCACGGCAAATAAGATACCATGACGCAATTATAGTGGGGTGGCTCTCTGTTGGTATCATTCCTTAAGGCTGAATCTACCAATAAGAATAATTTCCCAATTTTGGCTTTCTCTGTAGGGCTATAAATAGCAGGTGGTGGGAAGAACAGTGATAGCTGGGCCCTTGAAGTGACGTGGAGTATACGAAGAAGCAAGATGCTCACTTGAGAGTGGCCTTTCTTACACCATCTTATGCAGTGCTTTGAGAAGTGGTTTCATGGGGTGCAACATGCTGAATGAAGAGCTCATCAGTGTGCTCCTGTGTCTTGGCTTACCTTCTGTTTAAATGAGGTGTAATGGGGTGTCCCAAATAATTGCTTTGCTTTGTCAGCCCTAAAGAAAGCAGCTGAACTGTATGCACACTTAACATGGCAAAAATGCCAGAGTGGAGGGGTCAGAGGAGGAGCTTGCTTCCACAAGCTGGGGTGTAAGATCCAGCCCATGTCAGGTAATGGAAATTTGCTGGGATAGTAAGAGGGGAAGCTGAGCATGTTATGGGCTGTGCTCCTAGCCACTGTGCTCGCCTGCAAGACAGGCTGATGACAGTGTTAAGAACAAGGGTTGTTGATGTTGGTGTGACAATTTAAAAAGTAATTTAATAATTTGCAATAGTTTCAGCATTATTGAATATTTTTCTCAGAATCACATCCTTGTTTCTTTTCTTGTGCGTACTAGTGTGGCTTAGCCAGATCACATCCTACAGCAGCAATGTGCCTTATGAAATGCCACATCCTAGGAGAAGGATTTAAATGCGTGTGACTAGCAGGACCAAGGAAGTGATTGTCCCCCTGTACTCAGTGCTGATGAGGCCACACATTGAATACTATGTTCAGTTCTAGGCCCCTCACTACAAGAAGGATATTGAGGTGTTGGTGAGATCTGCAGAGATCTGCAACAAGGCTGGTGAAGGGTCTGGAGCACAAGTCTTAATGAAGAGCAGCTGAGGGAGCTGAGGATGTTTAGCCTAGACAAGAGGAGGCTGAGAGGAGACATGATCACTCTCTACAGCTACCTGAAAGGGAGTTGTAGTGAGGTGGAGGTTGATCTCTTATTTCCAGTAATAAGTGTAGAACAAGAGGAAATGGTCTCAAGTTGCTCCAGGGGAGGTTTAGGTTGGACATTAAGAAGAACTTTATCACAGAATGGGTTGTTAAGCATTGGAATGGGCTGCCCAGGGAGGTGGTGGAGTCACGATCCCTAGAGATATTTAAAAGATGCATAGATGAGATGCTGAGGGATATGGTTGAGTGATGGGCTTGGCAGTGTGTGATTAGTGGTTGGACTTAAAAGTCTTTTCCAACCAAAATGATTCTATGATTTTGTGAAATCTCTGGGTATGCTTTGGAATAGCCACTCCCTTATTGCACTGATACGTGAAAAAGCAAAGTAGGATTGTATGTATATTAAGGAGGATTTATGCCATAACTGCGTGCAAGAGAATCACACCTTCAAGCTTAATAAAATGAAAAGTTTTGGAAACAAATCTTAATGTCAGAGCTTAGTCCTTTGCACGACCCAGCTGGCCCAGGCATATAGATTTGTGACTGAGAGACAGCATTTCTGTATGGGACATGTCTAGTTTTAAGTCAGTGTTATGGAGAATAGAGAAAAGAGAGAATGGAAAGAAAGGAATTGGACAGAATCAATAAAAATTAACAATTGGTATATGCATTTATTTGGAGAGGAAAGCCAATGTATGTCGTCCTCTGAGTTCTGTACTTAGATGTTCAGCTGTTGTTGTGACCATATGCCCCAATGTGGCTCAGATTTCAGTGCTTTGGCCTTTTGTGGAAGCAGAATGTCAAAAAGACTCTGTCTTGCAGGTTTAGAATTCATTTCTAAGTTCAATGTGATATTGAATGTAGAGTATTTAATGATCAAAACTTGAACAGAGTAGACTTCGACACGCCTTCACAAGGAGTGGCTTCTTGAGGAGCTGAGTTTTATGACTGGGTTTGGATTCTCAGTCTCCTTTCCCTCCAAACTTTTCTCCTCCATTAGAAAGCTCAGATAAGGTAAGATGTATCAGTGTGGATGCTGGTGGCTTCCTTGCCATCATGTAGGATTGCTCTGATGAGTATTTTGGAGAATTTATTCCTGTGTGGTTCTGTTCACATTGTGGATACTCACCCTTCACTTCTAAAATAGTAGCAGAGCTTTATAAAATAGAACCTTTGTCTTTGCTTTGTGTGAGCTTTGTTATTACAAGGCAGCAGTCTAGCAGCATACATCTTCACTTGCATCGATCTGTATGAACAATACTGGTTTTGCCCTCTCTTGTTTCTGCCTTTGTCCAGCCTATTAATTGCCTTGTGGAAGGGAAGATATGTGTGTCTTGCTGGCTGACTGGTAAAGCCCAAGTCATTTTGCTCTAAGCCATTTCCTGACTTCACCTTACAAAATGTAAAACCCTTTGACGCAGTGCAGAGGAGAGGTTCAGCTATTATGGGCTTAATTATCTCAACGAAGAATGCAGGATGGTTAAGTGCTGCTGTCAAGCTGGGCTGTATTTTAGACCTTTCTGACAGGTAAAGAAGGCTAAGAAATAGCCATATTTTGCTCCCATTACCTCAATTAAAGGTGATAAAGGACCTTCCTCCTCCTGCTTTTTCTCTTCTGCAAAATAGGCAACTTTTGGTGAAGAGCCAAGCTTCCCCTGTCTTCCCCCTGCAGTTGTGTGAGCAGTTTCAACTCGATGAGGAATGCTTGATGTAATCTTCTGAAATTAGGCACGTAGGTGTGTTGTCATTATTAGCCTGCTAGTGACTGTTTAGCTATTTTATCTCAGTTATAATTAAAAGAGTGTTACCTGGAAGAGAGTGAGAGGAGGTGGGTCAGGAAACTGGAGCTGGATCCAAGGTGGGATGTGTTTGGGCCTGTAGATAGGAAGTGTCTGGCAAGGATGGTGCCTGGAAGTGTCTTCTAGCTATCAGACTGCCTTTATACTGAAAACTGATACTGAAATACCCAACATACACTGTTAATTTAAGAGATTTTTTGCCACTGGGTGCAAACTTCTGCATAGTTCTCCTCAAATCTCCCCCATCAGGGTATGGAGTGTTTCTCTCTGAGATAAAACATTTTCCTCCTATAAAACTTATTTCTTTTTCCCTACAGAGAAGAGAGGAGGTGTGTGGAGTTTAAATGTGACTTGCAAAGTGTATCTGCTTAGTTTGAAGTATTTTATCATCTCACACTATCTACAGCTTGCTTTGTGAGCTGTAACCTGATTCTTCAAGCCTAAAGGAAACAAACTGTCTTTGTTTCAACCTCCTTCATCTACTACAAGAAAATAAGGTTCAAGTCTTTGTTGTGTGCCCTCCTATTGTTATGGCATTCCCTTGGAGTGAGTCCTTGACAGGAATGTCAATGAAGAGCTCTTGAAAATGGCTGGTGCTCTCTGACTCCATGGTTACACATCTCTGGAAGATCTATGGGTTGAGGACGCTAAGCAAGTTCAGAATCACATTAAGAAGTTGGGAAATCCTGTCTGCCTAAATTAACACATTTGAAATGATGGGAATTTATTTGTAGGGGCAAAATGACCATCCTTCTAAAAGTAACTGGTAATGTCATCGAGGGACTGAATGTTGTAGCATGCTGAAGTAACGAGGAAGCTAAACCAAAGCCTTCCTTGCTGAAGGTGTGCAAGAGAGCAGTCCCCTTTGCTTTGCACAAAAACGCCCAACTGTGAGACTGCTTGTGATGGGCCAGTCGTGGCCTTCTGCCAGAAATTAGTAATGGTTTAGGGAGGATGGGGCAGTAATTATAGAAATGAAATTTTGTAAATATTTTTGTAGATGATTTTAACAAATACCAAGTGTATTCTTTTCTTCAAATGAAGTATTAAACCAAGTTGTTTCTGGTAGATGAGGAAAGCCTGTTTCTTGTGGAGGGGGAAGGGGGCTTGGACAGTAGCAACAAACCCAGAAAGATGCTGACCATCTACAGGTCTCTGATGAGGAAGGAAATGCTGCAGCTGTTGTCAAGGAAAGGGTGCTGTTCCTCCTAAACGAGAGGAAAGGGTGTGAAACGTGGCAATAATTGTAGGAAACAATTGTCATTGTGTTCTGCCTGGACCCTGCCCTACAGGGCCTATGGAAATAAACACCGATCTCTCTGAACTGCTGTGCTCATTCAGCCTTGTGGGACACTGAGAAAGGAGATAATGAAGTTAAAGGGGTCTTGACAGACTGTAGTTTTCCTCTGCAGAGAGGTGAGAAGGTGAGCAGAGTTCAAATGTACCCTGCAAAATGTGTGTGTTTGGTTTGAGAATTTCAGGGTCAGGCAGAAGGCAAAACACCTATATAAACTCCTACCCTCTTGTGCTTGCAGGCTACCTTTGTTTGGGGTTCTGGTAATAACACTGTATAAAAGTTGGGGGATTTTTTTCCTCTGTTTTCCATATGATCGTTCTTCTGGACATAAGAAAACTTTTCTTCTTGAACTCTGATTTACCTTCACATGTTTTCTGCCTCAATACCCTTTCTTGGTCAGGTCAGTACCTTTCACCATCTGTATTGGGCTGTTTTGCTTTTGACATTCCTCTTTTCTTATCCCCTGATCTTTTTTGACCTCTCTGGCAGTCCTGTCAGCATTTCCTTGGTTCAGTTCTTGCTGCCCCTTTTCTGGGTCACCATGCACGTTCCTGTTGGCTCTCTGGTCAGTCAGGCCCCTTGCCTGCTGTACACCAGCCTGCTCCAGGGTCACAGCTACTGTTTCTGTATCACTTGCCTGATCTCCCTTGTTTGTCTCTTTCCATTTAGCCTTTAATTGCCTTTCTCACGACATTCCTCTGTGTAGCTTACTGGTGATATGGACCATGTCCTTACCCTCCCTCTCAAATTCCCTTTCTTAATCACTTCACAATTTTTACCTGTCTCATCCCATTTGTGCATGTAGTGAGTAGTTCTTCAGTCTCTACCTCTTGCTCATCCCATGCGTCTGGACTACAAACATAATCTTTGGCTACAAACTTTCGAGGAAATCTAATTCATTCTTTATGAGCTCAGACCTTTGCAGGCTGTAATTACCTCTCGCCGTCATCACTGAGACCTCCTTCCTGCTGGCTCACCTGTTACAGGCAGGCGCGCGCACACACACACACACACGCATACATATACAGCAGCCCTTTTTGCCCCGGCCCTTTAGCCTGTGCAACCATCAGATCACCTGTACTGGATCTTTGTGACTCTTGGCATGTTTACTGCAGCTGCTCTGACCTCTGCCTAATTTTCCTGCTGTCCGCTGAGCCAGGTATCGTCCCTCACCTTACCTTTCCCCACCAAAGTGATGAGGAAGGACTTGCTCTTGCATGTCTGCAATGTCTTTCTGGGTTGGCTGGGCCTTACTTTTGCCGTATTGAAATACCTTTGGTGGTTGCCTTCTTTGAATAACTTCACAACAAAACCCGCCTGGACGTGTTCCTGTGTGATCTGATCTAGGTGGACCTGCTTTAGCAGGGAATTGGACTAGAGGATCTCTAGAGGTCCCTTCCAACTCCTACCTTTCTGTGATTCTGTGATCACCTTTACATGGAGGTGCCTTTTCTTCAGCATCTCTTGCCCCTTGTGGATACCCAGCCTCACAGTAACTGCTTCGTTTTTGTTGTTCTCTTAGCTCTCCTGTGGTCTAAAGCGGGCAAGAACCCTTCTAGATAAGAGTGCTTTCACATTTCAGTCTGTCTTGAGAAGTGCACAGCATCCGGTTTGGTACTGAAATATTTATTAACAACTCTGGTGGACTCGTCGCTAGTGTGACATTGCCTGTCAGTGAGGTTAAATTCTTATGCTGACCTTTGTAAGGAAAAAAATCACTTGGGAAATAAATTGCCAGGGTGTTTATGAATTTATGGAGGGCATAAAAAGGAAGTAGGTTTTCTTGGAGAAACGGCTTGTTGTCATTATACCTACTTTTTCTCTCCCTAGATGCACAGTGAACATTGTCACCACTGTTTCTTGGGTTAAGTGCCTTAACTGTTAAAATATAGAGGAGGAAAAGCCCTTGGATGTGAGGCATGAAGTACTGTCGCTGCACTTTGGCTTGAATGTGCTTGTCTGATTTCAGAATCATTGGAGAGTCCTGCTATCACTCTTTGTTTTCTCCCTGCTTCTCCTTGGTGGCCGTCTGGCAGGTGTTTGAGGGCAGGGTTTGCAATCCAGGGTGGCTTGATCCTAGATTTGAGAGCAGAAACCCAAGGAAGTGTCATTTTTAACATACAAAAAACCCCTCTGCATATCCAGCCCATCAGTACAAGACAGCCATGTGAAGAGTTTCCTCTCCCATCCTTCATCTCCTGGTTCATTTTCCCTATTTATTGCCGTACATGTTTATTGTACTGTCAGTCAGTGGGAGAGCAGAACAAAGCCATTTTTGAAGGAAATAAAGACAGTTTATATTTAGTTTTAGTTTATTTTTTTCTTTGATTTGGTAAATTGTACAGTATTGAATAATAAAAGACTGCTAGTTCTTGTATTGCAGACACTGAATTATTAAGTTTCAGATTCTCTGATTTTGCTTAAGAGTAATTAATGTGTATAGTGTCTTCCTGACACATGCGGGAGATGGAATCAGGGGCCAAGGAGCTCTTAGCAAAAGCTTTGTTAAAGCATAGTTTAAAATACTATCTTACCAGGAATGGAAAAAACTTGTAGTCATATAAAAAAACAATCCTTCTTTCTGAAGCTGAGGGGTTTGGGAAAATGAGATCAGGTATATGTAGTGTGAAAGACTGTGCTCATCTGCTGGGTTTATTCTTTGTTAGATTTTCAGCATAGATCCTTATAACATGGTGTCAGCAGAAACGTAGGCAAAGCTTAAAGGATTACTCTGATACAAGGACGTGAGTTTTGGGTTTTGTTTGTTGTATTAGAGCTGAAGGAGTCGTTTGGGTGCTTAGCTTGGACTCGTGCCCATGTCTAACCATATGGTACAGCAGTCGATGGAATGCAGATAATAACTTCATTTTCTTTGCTATTTAGGTTCAAACTTGTGCTAACAGGTCCCCTCCCAAGCTCTGCTTCAACCCACTACGTGAACCTAGTATGGAAACTCACCTCTCCATGCCTCAGTGTCCCTGTACTGCAAGCAACAATGATAGTAAACTTTTCTTTTAATGTGTTTGTAGTGTGTGGATGAAAAGCACCAAGCGTGAGCTTGCTATTTAATTATTGGACCTATTGCTTGTAGTCAATTTGTATGACCATGCAATGGGAACACCCATGACTGGGAAGCCTGGTCTTCCCACTTCTGACTGAGCATCATCCAGGCAGTGGTACTAGCCTGCCCAGCTGGGCCGTGACCTACAACAATGGCAAATATAGCTGGTATTAGCCAGCCGGCCACTTCAAAGAGTGAGAAGGGAGTGAAAACTTGCAGGGAAGAAAGTATGCTTCAGACCCAAATAAAGCAAAATTCTCCTCTTCTGACCAGGGAGCCTGAATACATTGGGCAGTTCTGCTTCATAGATAATTTGAAACTGTATTAATATTTCAAAAGAGAATTGAATCAAACCAGCTAATCCATGTAAACTGTTGTCATAGGTACATGGTGCAATCCATGTCTATCAGCCTTGAGAATTTGCTGTGTGGGGTTGGGGCAAGGCATGTTAGAGCTCCCATTTCCCTGAGTGATATGGGAACAGTGTCACAAGGAGAAATACTGATTTCTCTTTCCCTTTTGAGTCACTGATGAATGACCATCAGGTCCTAAGACACACTCTGTTAACGCGCATAGTGTGTTTTTACTACTTTTTACAATATAAAACTAAGCACAGGAAGAATCTGCTTTGGAAGAGGCTTTGAAATTTTGGAGACAGGCTAAACCAGCCCCTGGAGGGCTGATAGTAAGGTGTGTGTGCTATCCAGATGTGTCCCCATCTCCTGCGGATACATATAGATTTTGTGTGTATGTTAGATAATATATATTATGTTTTAAATCTTCCCATTTAAAAGTAAATGTTTAAACCCTGCAGATAAACTAGTAGCTTAGAAAATAAAAGTGTAAAGTGGAGGGATTGTATTGTGCTATAGCACTACACCAACCATACCAACCCTACAGGCAAAAGCTTATGCCTTTGATTTAAAGAGTAGATGGTGTCTTGGTCTCACTGTAGAAACTGCATGTAGGAGGAGACAGTTTCAAGATGCAAGACCTGTTGCTTTTAGTGATTCCTCAGTCTCTTAACTCTAAGGTTGCTCAGTCCGAAAGTGACGGGCAGTCAATGTGGTAATTTTAAGGGATTTCGAGCTATCTTCAAAGTCACATGATTTTTACAATGTCTTCAAGGAGAAATCTGGAGAGTTGCAAGTTATTCCATAAAAAGTTTGAGGAGACAGTGTTCAAAAGGGTTTGTATAGATATAAATATGAGAGTGCTGTCAGGTAAAATGAATATTAAGTATAAATACTTAAGAGTGTCCCTAACTTTTAAAAGCCCTAAGGTGCTTTGCCATCCAGCTGATGAAATATTTACCCTTTCTTTCATGTTTTTGACCTGCTGCCTTGCATCCTTTCTTTAATTTCATTGTGCTTATCGAGTTTATGCCAATAGTGATAAGAACATTATGTCCTTTGGATAAAATGGAGACCCCCTATTTCTCTTTGAGGTAGATGAAATATAAATTCATTGATGTGATCTGAAAAAAGTCTTATTCCCTGGTGTCTGACCATCTTCCTGCATAGTGTCACCTACCCGACATAGTATTTGCTTCCCTTCCCACTGCTTTTGCCCTGTTCCAGTTTTGTTGCTGTTTTACTTTCCTACTATGTGGAGATGATGGTGATATTTTCTTTTCTGCAAGTGTAAGCTGCCTTCTTCCCTCGTCCTGCTCTTTATCATTGCTGTTTTCTCTTCCAGCTGACAGACCTCCATAGCTTCTATGTGAAATGGAAGTTATTAATTGTAAATGATATCCCAACAGCACTTAAACATTAAGTACATACAATGAAACTGGTTAAAAGAACAAGGAGAAAGTGACTCTGTACTTGGTTTTGACACCATAAGCAGTTGCTTGTTTATCTGACTGAAAAACTTTCATCTAGATTCTGCTAATGCATATGGTGTACAAATACTTCACAGAATCACAGAATGGTAGGGTTGGAAGTGACCTCTAGAGATCATCTAGTCCCTGCAGAAGGAGATTCACCTTAGATTTGGAGAATTACTTGTGCACCAAGTAATTAATGATGATCACAGGATTTTTGCAGTAATGATGTTAAAATATCTCACAATAGCTTTTTCAAGCATCTAGCCTACACGCTGCATTTTGTTTTGATTTGTTTTTGGTTTTTTTTTTTCAATTATGCTTAAAACCCAAACTCAGAACTGGTTTTTAAATATTAGATAAATATTTTCTTGGTGTGCAAGCTGTCTTACTAATTCAGACTGAAGTCATGGTAGCATTAAATCACAATGCAGAAAGCTAGAAATATGCAGGACCCAGGCCATTAGTTGTACACGGTGAGGGAGAAAAACCCTGTGGCATCCTACACTTAAAACTCCCATTCAGCAAGCCCTTGATTTAATACCTGATGTCCTCACTTGCATTATGTGGGACACAGCTTATATGCCAAGAACTGGAGAAACTTGCTCTGGTCTATTATTTTGACATTGAAAAGAAAATATCACATCTGGTTCTTCTGCAAAGTTTCTCCCAATGAAGCAAGGTGTCATAGTCTGGTGGAGTGAGTGAGAAATGGAGCTGAAGGCATCAGTCGCTGCACTCCCCAGCTGGTAGACAGCTCTGTGCCTTGCTGTGGTCTAGACAAGATTTTCTTCTTGGCAGATGCTTCCTGCTGGTGTGTTGGCGGTGATGATGAGTGTGTAAGCAAAGCTTACTGATTCCTGCTCTCATTAGTCATGTTACTAAAGGTCATTACCGCTGGCCTCAGGAACCCTGCTTTCTTGGCCTTGGAAGCCACCTCCTCCTCATGGGAGAAGTATGTTGGGAAGTGCTCAGCTGAAAAATAGTAGGGTAGAGGCAGTCTAGGCATGTACTATTTTTTAATTTATATTTTCCCCTTGCTTAATACCTTTTTCCAATGTTTTCTGAAGGTCAGGAAATGCAGAGTTCTTGCTGTCAAGCTTGCACTTGCTCTACTGCTTTTGAAATCAGAGCTAATTTTGCCTTCTTCCAGACTTCCTGAATGACTGTAGGTCTTGGAGGTTCAGTGCTTCAGATCGTTGAATAACTTACTGCTACTTGTGATGTATTATCCTGACTTTTGGGCAAGATTCTGCAGGATTGTTTCAGTGTAAGCTCTGTTTCTGACAAATGTTTGTTCAGGAGGCAGCTTTAGTCCTCTGGTAGGAAACATCTCATGTGGCTCTTGAATGCTGTCAGGGGCTCACTCAATTTGGCTGGCTCCGTGTTCTCCTACATAGGGAGAGTGAGTAAAGAGGTGAGAGTTTGCCTTTTAGCATCTGTATTGGTTTGGAGCTGTTTGAACATGTCCCCATCTTGCTGCCATTCCCCAGGCCCTGAGATCCTGGGAACTGGACTCTGAGAGTCCTATGGCATCATGGCTAACACTATCGTTTCTGCAAAATGCATGCAATAATGTTTGCAGCTCCTGCATGGTTGGATGGACACAGTGTCTTCATAACTCTATCCAAGCCCTGTGAATAGCTATAGACTGCAAGAAGGTCTCTTAACTTGTGGAATGAAAGTCAAATGCCACTGTGAAAAGTTATTGCAAAGCTTCCTGTGTCTCCTTGGCATGGTTGTGCCTAGCCCTCCCTGTATGTCCAGTCCAGAAAAAGCATTGCGCTGTTGAGGATGTTAGAAAGAGGGTTTCACATCAGCCCAGGATCTTCCATGTTCAGGGCTGCCTGGAGCAGCCTCTCAGATCATCACAGACCATGGACGGGCCACGTCTGAGCAGGCTCAGCAAGCAGATGTTGCCACATCATCTTGCTGATTTTCAAGTGAACTCTCCCTCGTGCTGGCCACAGGAAGACCACCCTTTGCAAAGTGCTTATGCCAAGAATGCGTTTCATTGGTGTGCAGAATACCAAGTGGGAAGTATGATGTGGTAAAAGCATCTCCCCTGGGAATGGTTCTGGAGTACAGATTTTACACCAATTCATATGGACTGTGCTATCACTGTGACCCTTAAACACTGTTGTTTCCTGATACTGCTGCTGGATGTCATTACCTACCAGGAAACAGGTGGAAAAAGTGTCCAGGAAAAATGGGCCAGGTTTTTACCATAGGCATTTTGGGTTTTGTCATCTTGGGTGAGCAGATGTATTTCCATTCAGCATCTGTTTCTCCATGCAAAATGGCAGGAAATCTGGTCTTTCACTCCCTTTGACACTTGTTCATGCTTGAACTCAAATGCCCCAAATATTTTGCAGCCAAGATAATATAAATAACAAAATAACGTTTAGTTTTGGTGTTGCAAAAATCTGGAACAACATTTTTTTCATATTGCTGTCATTCAAAGTGACCATTGCCAAACCAGCACTATGTGTAGCTCTGCATCATGTGAAGTGATATCTAGAGACAGTATTAGCCCCTCTCCTCTACCTATTTGTCACTGTTTCCTGCTCCCCTTTTTGGGTTTGGACACCCTTCACGTTTCACTCTAACAAATCTTTACAGTTCCCTTAATCACAGGAGTGATGCAAGGGAGCTGAAGAGTAGTTACTTGGCACTCTTTTCCAACTTCCCTCCCCTCTCCACAATATTTGTATCTGCTTAAATATGCTTTGTGTAACTGGCAGATGGGTAAGTCTGTGGGTTGCTGTGGAATCAGGAATAAGAAAAGTGTCAGGAATAAGAGAAGTGTCAGGAAACTCTTGTGTTATGAAGACCAGAGGAACTTCTCAAGCTCAGCTCTCTGCTTCTAGATCAGGGTGATTGCAGAGGGCTAACATTTTTGCTTAAGGCTCTTTGACCAAGATGAAGGCTAGGACTATTGCAGCTATGAGTCTCATGTCATTTTAGGTATGGAAGAAGGAAGTGGGGCCCTGTGAAGAGCAGGAAGGAGGAGGTTTGTCTCAGGCTGCCTTCCTTCTATCACTGGAAATTCCTTATTTTGTAATTTTTCTTCTACTACCCTGGAAGGCTCCCCAGCTGCAAGCCTGTGCATGTGTGAGCTGAGCAGAGTGGTGGGTATCACACCACCTAGCTCTGTCTCATCACAAGAGTTGCACCAGCTTCTGTCTACCTTTATGATCTCCTGCAGGAAGGTCCTGGGCCCAGATAACCTCTCTGCAATCAAGTTAGTTTTCCTTTCCAAATCACTATGAAATCCTGCTACAATACAGGACAAATGACTGTGCAGCTTTTCTTCTTCAGGACTGACCTGGAATTTGCTTCAAAGTCCTGAAAACCTGCAAATATAACTTTTCTGTCTTTATTTTTTTTTAAGAAACAATTCTAACTATGTAAAGTTTATGAAACATTAAAGTTTTCAAAATGCACAGGATAGGACACAGATATAGTTACAATTTCAAACCTTGTTTGCATGCCTTCAGGTGTTATTGTGAACTGAAGAGATCCTCCCCTTTATTTTTTTATTTTAACCAGTTTGAACTGGAGCAGAGATGAAAACTACTAAAATGACAACATAACAGAAATGCTCTACAAGTGAGCAATCTACATTAAAAAAAAATATTTCTTTTTGACTGCCTGATCTGTAAAAACATCTGGAATGAAAAACATCCAGCTTCGTGCTTGAAGAAAAGGAGTCTCTGGGTGTTTTGCTGAGTAATTGCAATAACTGAGATTTGGTGTTCTCATGTGCCAGACCCGTCAGTCTGGATTGACCTCAGTATTAACTTACAGCATGGGCTGAAAGAAGAGGCTGATGGCAAGAGTCCCCATGAAGAAGTAGAGCTCCTTCTCCCCCATTGCTGAGTGCTCTACCTGAGCCTGGCCACCAAGGCACCCGGCAGTATGGTGATCTGCGGGGCTCACAAATGAGCGGCCACTCCTCTCTGAAGAATGTGCTTAGGAACACTGGCCCTGTTAATTTATTTTATTTGGCATTATTAGGTAAAAACCCAACCCCAAACCCTCTGTTGTCAGAGGGTTATTCTTTTAATAGCCAGTTCTGGAAACAGGAAATTCCTTTACCTCTGGAAACAGGAAACAGATCTGACTATTACATATTTGTTTTAAATCTTTCAATTATCCACAACTGTCTCTCACCTCTGACTTTCTTTCGTCCACTCAGTGAAATTACTTATTTTCGATAAGCTGATATCTGTGGGTATTGTGAAAGACTCAAGGGTGTGCTGCCACAGAGTAATTTGATATATTTTGTTATAAAGCTGTCAAGGCTGATGTTTTCTTTGTCCATTGTATTCATTATATGTATGAACACAAGAAGTTCTGTTCATTGAGGTTTGATATAGAGGTATGGTCTGATGACTCCATAAAATAATAAAAAAGAAGAGAGAAAATGAGAACTGACGTCACAGAAATAAATGAAGGACAAGATTTTTTTTATGTTGGTTTTGTTTTTTTTTTTTTAAAGGCTAATAATGAAAGGCTACTGACAAGAAATAGCATACTAGTGAAACTGGAATACTTTTAGAAATTCAGGGCCAGAAGGGACTTCAAGATATCTTCTAATCCATCTCCTTGCCCCCAAGAAGGATAGATGTTTATCTTCAAAACCTCTGATGAGAATGATTTCACAACCTGTCAACAAATCCTGTGCCAGGCCTTCACTTTCCATGTAGTCAGGAAGATTTTTCATAATACACTAAAGAAATTATTAGATGTAGAGTGAGGTTTTGTTTTCCTTTGTGCAGTAGAACAACTGATGACCTTCCTTTTCATACAATTATCTGGTCTCGGGACTGCATATTCTCAGGATGTATTCACCACCTCTGTAACCTTCTCTTAATCTTCTGCTTTTACTAATAGGTCATGTTTACAAATGTCTTTTGGCACTTTTTGCTTGCTTCTTGGACACTATTCCAAATGTGTCTGCCTTTTTCTGAAATGATTATTTCCCAGTCTAGAAAAAGTCTCCATCTGAAGCCTCATGCCTGTTCAGCAGAGAGAAATAGCAACCTCTCAAGCTGTGCCTATAATATCCTCAAAGTCTGTGCTTTGGTGGTGTTTGCAAAGGTTGTGTCGTTGATCCCTGACCTGTTTGCAATCCCCTTTAACTGTAACTTTGATGATAGTGCTGCCTCTCCTTTATTCCAATTTTGTTTCTATGGAGTCCTGCTTTCTAAGCAGAGCATGGTGCTATTAACTGTCCTGGGAATTTGTTGGCTCTGAAATAATCACAAGCAGGGCCACTGTGCCAAGTTTTGGTTTGGGGTAACTGTTTTTTCTGCTTCCAGACCTTGATGTAGCTCCAGAAAAATAAAGGTGTTTACAGATGCATTATGAATTAGCACCCTGATTGCCAGCCCTTTGTAGCCGGGTCCTGGCTCCAGCAGGCTGCTGCAATGCCTCCTGTGCTGTGAAAACTCTCAAGCTGGCACGAGTCTCTCTGTTGATCCTGTAGCATTTGTGTCCAGACCTTCCCTCTGCCATGGTGCAGTAATTGTTCGCAAAGCCTTTTGGTAGCCTCTTGCATACAGGGTGGAACTCATCTTTGCTCACCCAAGCCCTGCTGTTGCCCTTGCCACTGAATTTGTTACCTTGCTTGTTCCTTCCAAGACTGGCAAGACATTGGTGTCTCATGTCCTCCTTTCCAAAGCATCCTGAGATGCAAGTTGCTGCCTTTAAAACTGAGAAGTCTGTCTTGTTCAGTAAGCTACTCTCTAAATGTATCAACAGTCTGAATTCACTTCTGATTAGTACAGAATCTATAGTATCTCGTCTATGTGTTAAATAGCATATTGGTGCAAGCCACAGTGTGCCTCACCGCTCAGCCAGGGAGCTTTCACCTGATCTCTGGTATTGGTTTGGTCCAGGACACAACTGCTTTTGATGTTAACTCTATTAGCTCTCAGCAAAGGATAGCTCTCGTGTCAAAAGATCCTAGAACAGTTGCCACATTAGCAAGGAAATAAAACAAATCAGAAATAGCTTAGTTTTTTTAATTCCAGCATAATGTGTCATAGTAGGTTGAGTGTGCTTTTGCTTGTTGAATGGTAAGGGAGACCTTTTTCTGCATTGGTTAGTTGGGAAAATAGTGATTGATTGCAATGGAAAGAAGAAAGATGTGTGTCTTCCAGATTTGTAACTCCTGGACAGTGCAGCCCACTGATTGTTCTGATACCTCCTTGTTCTGAATTAGTGTGACGCTTTTCCCTTTGAAACATAGCTAACAGGAAAAAAAACCCTATTAATTGTTAGTGGAAGATAAGCTTCCAAATGATGTCTCCAGAAATGTAAGGAAAAAGAACAAGAAATAACTTTTTTTTTTTTTTCTAATCCAAAATAGTAGTGGTGTTAATTTTTGGCTTTGTCAGATTTCTTTGGAGCCTGCTGCAGTGAGTGGCTGAGTTTGCCTCAGGTTGATGGGAGTTTTGCTGGTGATTTCATCATGTCTCAGTGCAGCTTTGTCATGGTGGTAACTCATCTTTCCAGCTTGCTTAGGGAGCAAATTGGAAATCCTGATTCTGATGCAGAGGAGCAGAGTAGCCAGCTAACCAGTCTGGCTGGGTGGTTTTGGTGTCATCTTCCCGGACTGCAGAAAGGCAACTCATCTGTGAGTTTTATTTAGTGTCTCTGAGCCAGGGTGCTGTGTTTGTCCCTACTTTTGAGAAGCAGCTTTTAACAGTGTCAGCTCACTGGCTTGCTGAAGTCATTATTGCACAGAGGCTGAATTTCCTTTATCTATAGCAATGACTTGCCAGGGCACCTGAATGTGTACATGAGCTAGGCTTGGGTGCAGTACTCACTCCAGCTGGCATTTCTCAGCAGCTCTGCCCAAGGATGTGGCTTGTGGCCATTAGCAGAGGAAGAGGGCTGTTGCCAGAGTAACCTCCCAGCCTGGCCAGATATGCCTCCTGTGCTTCCTTCACCTTCGAGTTTTATTCAGGCTTTGTAATATTTAATTACTGTCATTCCCATCAATGTATATGGAGGTGTTAATAATTCTTTCAGCTTTCCCGAGCTGTTAGACGGGACTGTGCTGAGCACAGTCTCTTGGACCACAGTGTGTATTTCTCAAATACTACATCTATCATGCTACAAATAATTTATCTGCATCATATGATCATTATACTCCCGTCTGGTATGTGAATCAGAGGACTCCTTTGGTATAAAGCACACTAGCATTTTGGAGCATGACTCATATTGAAGGCATTAAGTTTTCAAGGAGTTAAGTATATTCATGTGCATTTCACATCGAGGCATGTGAAAACTGGTAAGTAGGTTCCCTCTAGCTGCCTTGAAGGAGGCTTGCCCCTTTTTTAAAACCATGAATGATCTACTGTCTGCCTTCCTTTTAAACAAATGCTTAGCTGTTTGGTTTTTGTTACTGTTTGTTGCTGTTTTGTTGGAGAACTATTGAATGTTTGACCTGGGGCTTCATGCATGTATTTTAGCACTGTATGAATTTTTTAAAAATATGAGTGATGCATCACATAAAACAGCTGAATTGCTGGGTTTTCTGATGGCCAGGGGCCTGGAGCACATGAGGCTGAGGGATAGGGGCTTGTTCATCCTGGAGAGGAGATGGCTTTGGAGGGGACCTTACAGCAGCCTGTCCCTACCTGTGGGGGAAGTGTCATGGGTTTGTGTGGAGCTGCTTTTTTGCTTGGCAACAGGGGGAGGGGACTGCAGTGCTGCCTCCCCCCGCGCCCCCCCGAGCAGTTCTCAAACCATCACCTGGCTCTAAGGTGGACCCACTTAACAGCCTGGCCAGGCCAATCTCGGTGCCTTTGTGATCATTATTTAAGAAGGGAAATCTGCATTGGAAGGGGAGGTGGAGGAGTGGTACAAGATGGAGGTGACCATGCGAACCTCACAGAGGAGGAAGGAAGGAAGGAAATGCACTGGACCAGAGACCCCTCTGCAACCCATGGCAAGAACGCAGGCTGTACTGGGAGACCAAGCCGGGTGGTTATCTCTAGTGCAGGAAATAAGAGCCCTGAAGCCATCCTAGCCTTCAGCCTCGCCGTTATCCCCCTTTACCAAAGTGATGGACGAACATTGACAGACTGTTTGACGACCGAGATGGTGTTGCGAATCCGGGTTTCACCGCCGGGCGGGGGCGAGTGCCGCTAGAGGCCCCTCCAGGCGCGGGGATGGCCGCCCTCCTCCGGGCCCAACGCGAGGTGGCAGAAGTGCCCGGCGGATCCTATCACCGCTACGGTGTTTTTTATCGCGGTCTCAGGGAAAACTGTGACACTTCAGCTCACCGCTCCTTCGGTTATTCCCTGTTTCCTTATTTTTCTTTTGACTTTTTTTTCCATGTCTCTCATCATCCCTCTCGGTCTTGAGGGGTTTAAGGCAGAAAACTACCGGTGGTCTGAAAACTTCAGCTGCATAAATTTATCATACGGATTGTGTTTGGCAATTGCCAAGTATATTTGACAGGGCTAAGCTAAGTGGCTAAATGCCTTGGTGATTTATAGTCCACTTAGAGTGCAAACATAGTTATTCGTTTTCCTCATCAAAACAAAGAAATTCACTGTTAATGAGGCTAGTTCATCACAGCTGGGCTGTCCTGCCATAGTTGGGGCTGCAGAGACAGCAGCTGAGCTCTGGGGAGGGCACAGAGAGCAGAGCCTGGATGCTCAGCATGTTTGGGGAAGTTGTTGCTGGGGGCTTTCTCTCCTTACAGCCTGCCACATCAGGGCGTGCACTAATTTCAAGTTAAAAGGAAGGCAAATACTTTAAATTTTTTTCCCTTTTTCTAATGTGTGTATCCTTGGATATATTTTTACAGTTGTCAGGCACTATCCTGTTAGTGTACCTAGTACAGATAATAGCGACCATTAGACTTTTAAAAACTGTTCAAAGCCATTTTTCAAATGTAGAGTAACTCAATAGTATTGAGGTACTCCTTCACATTCAGAAGCTTTAGTAACATTGGGTTAACACTTTTGTGAAAATGATTTATGTGTAGTCACTTAAAAACAAGTGTGTGTAATCAGCTGATGAAAAGCATATTTTAGACTGATTTCCCCTTTTTTACCTCTCCAATGCAGTATTTTTTTTTCAGTTCAGAGACACAACAAATCAGATTTTTTCAGTGTAGATGCATAGTTTTTATATTCTTGCACTAGGAATGTAGTTTTAAGCTGAAACTTGAGCTCTCAACTTTCTGCCTCACATGAAAACTTTCTATTTGCATTTTTAAGCTTGTAAAATGTAGAGAGTTAGAAATTCTGGCAAACTGTGCTTCAGCATATTGCGACAGCAGTCAGGCTGCAATGCCTGTCTGCACACCTCACCACCATCTGCCTATCTCTTCCCCTTTGGGTTTTTTTTTTTCTATTTATATTGTTTAGATTTGAATGACTATGTCTAAACAACAGACTGGCTTCCTATACACAGTATCTTGTGCTATTTTAAAGCAAGAGTTTTCTGAGTGGAAAGACATCAGGAAAATGTGTCAGAGATGAGAAGAATGGTGAAAGGGAGACAAAGCTTTCTTGATCCATGACTCTTAAGGGTTAAAATAAAGATACATTTCTACTAGCTCTGGAACCTGAGGGTTTTGACACACCCTTTTCCATATTCTTATGATGGTAGAGAATTTGAATTAGAAGGAGAGAATTTGAATTCTCATCTGTCAGCTCTAACCTGGTTGTATCTTCCCCCATCCTAAGTGCTTACTCTTCAGCACTTAGGTTGCTCTTCCATGGCCTTTTTTGTTCTTTTCCCTTTTTAGGGGCCAACCCCTTTCTACTGTATCTCTCCCTTCAAAGCTGCTCCTGTGATTTTTTTTACAGAGCTGTCTATCATTCTCCATCATGTTCTGCTCTCCAGCTCTCTTGGACTTGAAGTAATCTATGGTTGATTACTACTTGTGTCCCACAGTTGTGTACCTCTTTCCTGGTAGGGAGAATGGTCTCTGGGATACAACAAGCAACCTGAGGGAGTCAAGCTGGCAAGCAACCTTTTACCAACCCGCAGGTGAATGTGCAGTGTCAAGCCAAGGCAGTAGGAATGAAGGACCAGAGGTGTGAGGGAGCACAGCCAGGCTGGAGATCAGGACTGATGTTGGCAAGATTCCTTCTTGCCCTCTCCTGTGGTCCCACTCTGGGCTGTGTCACTGAAGCCTGTCTGACTCTTTGGAGGCTTGTGTTAGCTTCAACGTATTAGGATGAGACATGAAGTCCCTGTCTCACAAAGGGGAAGATAAAAGACAGTTTGAAAAGTTTCCCATTGATTATCTGGCAGCAGGTCAGAGCAGATTTGGGCTGGGGTTCAGCTCTGATCTCCCAGTGATGTTTACTTTCTAAAGTACTGGGATAATAAACACAGCAAAACATGTGAGACAGAATGAGACAAGGAAAATCTTCCCTCCCTACTCATCTGTGTGTCTAGTTGTACTTAGGTCCTGGGAATGTTCCTCTTCAACTAAAAAGAGTATAAATTATGAGATTCACTTATGAGCAGTCTATGGAATGGCCTAGGGCAAGTCATTCCTAGAAGACCTTTTTTCCCTTCTTAAATGGGTCATTAATGTTTGGAGCTAAATACCACAGCAGAGAGATGAGAGAAACAAATGGGGAAATAGTTTCCTGAAAGAAGGAAGAGCGAGCTGTTATTTGTATTCACTCATCTGTTCAGGATATTCTTAGATCTGTGTGGGAACAGCCTAACAAAAGAAAGAAGCTTGAGAGAGGCAAGCCAGGTGACAGTGATGTGCATGGGGACAGTTCTGAGGGAATTGGAGCCATGTCATCCTTAGGCAGAGACATAGTAATTCTTCCCAAATGAGGTTTCTTCCCCATTTTCCATCTCTGTCCTCTGCTTCCAGTACAGGGGACGGGAGGGAGGAGAAGTCTTTGAAAAGGAACTCGGCAGCTTTGATTGTTGCTGGCTGTCAGTTATAGTGTTGCTCTTACTTTGATGCAAGGAGCTCATGACACAGAGCTGATCTCAGGTTGTTCTCCTGGAGATCCCAGTGTGTTCTTCTGCTCTGATGCACTCTTCTCAGATGGCAGGACCGATAGAGCCAGCAGATCCGGGGCAGCTCTTGTCAAAGTGATAGGGGAAAATGTGACTTGTAGACAGCTTGAGAAATGCCCCAAACAAGGAGTCTGTGTTGGCTGCGGGGAGGATAATGAGCTCCTGTGAGGTCTGGTTTGAGGCTTGTGGCAAATTTGGAGAGTAGCAAAAGGTTAGGGCTTGCCCTCTCTCTCTCTGTTCCCTACCATCAGATCACTTTTGACGCCAGTCAGATTTAATTACTTTGGATACGTAATTAACAGACATTCTTGATCAGAAAGTAGGGATGTGCATGATTATATTCCCAAGGGCGTAAAAAAGTTGTGGCTACAAAAATCCAACTGGCAGCGCTGCTTTCATCTGCTTATGGTGTCCAGCAGTACAAGATCCTCATACCCCTCCAGGTCTTCACTCCCCACGGCAGAAGTCATGGGACATATTCCTATAGGGCACTTGGATGTGGGATTAGGTTTTGTTGTGAGGGTTTTTTTTTTTTTTTCCTGATCACCTGAAATGAAAGGGTGTAAAACAAATACTAAAGGATGATACACAAGAAGGGTGATTTCTTTGTGGAAATTGTGGAAATACTGACGTTGTTCTGCCTGGGTGGCAAGGCTAGGGGAGGTAGGAAGGGTTATCCTGAAATTCTGTGGCAAGAGAACATGCACAGTTTGACGGTCGTCTCTCCAAGCTTTCATAAAATACTGCATCAGGATGTAAAAGCCATGTCTGTTATGCTGTAGCTAAAAGGAGACAAAGTATATTCATGGGCAGCAATGTTCCCTCCTTGCCATATTTCACTCCTGTAGATGCTTCTAATAGGTGCTGATGGATATACTATGGCAGAAAAAAATAACATTTGTGTTGCCTGTTACATTAATTTCTCTGATAAAATGAGGCTACTGGGATGACCCATCTGACTCCCATGATATTTTTATAAAGAACAAAATTGAGTAGTACTGTTATGATTACCGTATTAAAAGTATTAGGTTTGTTGTCTTAGCTGTGCTGTGTTTTCTCGTGCTCTCTCTCATGCTGATTGCTAATGACAGGCTTTGGCAGGAGCTAGCCTAGGCAGTCTGCTGTGATGGGAACCAGATGGATGGTTTTGCTCTTGCTGCCCCTCTCGTTGAACACCAGGTTCAGGAGAAGGGAGAGCCCTTTTTGAGGGGGCATTGGCAGAGAAGTAAATGAATAGCAGAAGACCAGTTCTCCTCTATCCCCTGCTTCTCTTCCCTTGAGGCTCCTTGGTTTGCAACTTTCAGCCTCACCCTTGGCTTTGACTTCTTGGCTTTCAAGGGATTGTGCTGTATGCTACATTTTCATTACTGGTACAATTGATGGAAAATCACATTTTATTATGTGAAAAATGCAGTGTTCTCGACTGTCAAAGCTCCATTCAGCTGGAAAAAATCTATGTGAGGCACTCTATTATATTTCATGTATTTTGTGCATTGGTTGGAATGAAAAAATAATGAAAGGCTGTATTTTGTCAACTTTTGCATCTGTCTGACTGGCAGCGCTGACTGATTTGTTTTTTAAATGTATTTATTTCTTACACTAAGCACTATTATTCTTCACCCTTTCACGATAAATGCAAATAATATGTGGAATGTTGGGAAAAGATAGATGCAAATTATTCGGTCCCTCCAGGTAGGTCTGTGAAAGAGCTGGAAATATGACTGCAGTGTGGAAAAGTATTATCTTTAAATGAGCTGCAGCAATGCTAACAGGGCTACTATCTGTGTTTCAGGCTTCTGTGGACACATGTATTTTAGTTTTTATGTTTTATTTTTTTCTTCTCCTCTTTTTCCCTTTCCTCTCCTGCTGTGAAACTTTAAATGGGATCTGTGGACTTTGAACGTTTCAGGTGAATCACTCTGTCCATAAATCCCTCTGCCCCTCATGGGACCACTGCTGCTCAGGTGAGATGTGCCCAAAGTGCCAAGGATATTGAGTTGGGCAGTAGGAGGGAGGTAAATAAACCTGGATGTGAGTGAGAACAGGGAGACACCTCTCCTGAGGCCCAGACTGGTACACCTTTTAGCATGAATCAAGTTTTCCTTTAGGGGAGAAAGGTCGTTTCCCTCCCTGCACAGCCATGCACCAACTGCATTGGTATGTGGATATGAATCAGATGGAAGGGTGATAGACTGACTTGGTGTTGGGAGATGCCACAACTCTTGAGGTGTCTTTCAGACAGAACTAGCTTTTGTTCTTACCTCACCATTGCTGCTAACCGTGCTCCTGCCCAGGAGAAGATATCTCACCACTGTGTGCTGCTGAGCAGTGGGACATGGCCCTGGTCATCCCGGCAGTGCTTTCCAGTACTACATGAGCCAGCAGCCTGGCGGGGACTGTTTGATGCAACTGACAGACCCATCCTGCCAGCTGCAGCATGTACTTGGTGGTTCGGGTGTATCTGTGATTCAGGATCTACCTGCAAACTGAAAACGGTGTTTTCTTTTATTACAAAAACTTTTTTTTTTTTAGTGTCAGAATTGTCTTCGTACCTAGATCACTGTAATTGGAATTTCAAGTGAAAAGCCTGTGAAAAGAGGTGTCAGGGTGCTCCTTCTCAGCATTGTTTCATTATTGCCACTTGTAAAATTCACTCCTAATTCCCCTTAAGATATTAATATGACACAAATTTCCAGTTATTCTAAATACTGGAAAAGTGATATATTTATTCTTGCTATACAACTTTTCTTTCAATGCAAAAAAGTACACTGAGCAGTAAAAGCTTGCAGAGAAAGTTGTAGAAGTAAAAGCTTACAGAGAAATCTAGAAAATTCTTCTTTATAGCTGAAACATTGTTTGTCTCTGCACTTCTTGACTCCCAGCTCTGTGTTTGTTAGGAGCTTTTCAGTGGGGACCATTAAGAGAACCTTGGCTGGAGAAGGATAGCTCACTGGGCCTTCCTTTGTAATGAGTTGGCCCTGAAATCCTTGCGTGAGTGTTGGGCTTGTGAGGGCTTGCTGGCCTGGACAGTAAATGGCCAGTAGTGTGTTGGTTTGAGTGAGAAGGTCAAACAGAAGAGGATCCCAGAAGCTGAGTAGGAAGGAACCTCAGGAGGTCTCTGGTTCAGACTCCTGCTGAGCGGAGGGCCAGCTGTGAAATCAGACCACAGGGTTTGATCCAGTCAGGTCTTTCAAAAAGCCTGCCTGCATGGATGTGGATAGCACAGTCCTTTGGGGAAATCTATTCCAGGACAGCCTTGGTAATTTGCAGTTCATTATCACTTGGTGATAAGAGTAGTCAGAGCTGGTCAGAGGTAAATACCTGCCTTCATTGTCTCCTATTTAGAAGATGTCCCTGAGATTCTTTGTTTAGGAGGCAGTGTAAGCAATGACCCTCCCCCCTCAAAGCCAGGGACACTTCTACATGGCACTATCACAAAGATGTAGGTGCAAGGGATGAGGGCCTGCTTTGTCCTTTTTGGGGGGCAAGTGTGGGTCAAGCAAAGCCACTCTGGTGATCTAAGGGGTTGAGAACCAGTTCAGCCACTTCTGTCCCTGGTTTTCGCTGACCCTTTTTGCCACAGTCACATCAAAATCACGGAGTAGGGACTGTGGTGCTCCTGGACTGTCGTCTTTTCTTACCATCTGTCCTGGCTGAAATAGTCTGCCCTGGGCTGGTGACATGTTAACTGTCACCACAGTCAAGAGCAGGGCTGAACCCTTGGCAGAAATAATTCTTACCATTTCCCTTCAGATCCAGGGTTGGGGTGTGGGGACATTAAGCACTTTGCTCCACGCCTGAAATCTCCAGCATAAGCCTTCAGAGAGGTGTGCACCTCCCAGAGCTGCAGCTAGGGAGGGAAAGCCAAGCCTTGCCAGGCAGGACGCAGCCCAGGAGATGCCTATTGGACTCCCTGCAGATTTGCATTTTCTGATCTGCTGCCTAAAGCATTATCTTGCTTGCTCAGACAAGTCATTCACCACGTCAGGAGCGTGTGGGAAAATAACCCAGTCAGTGTAACAAGAGGAAAAGAAATTGTTGTGTGGTTGGCCATTTGGAGCTGAGCTAGCTTGGATTTTTTTTTTTTTTCTTTTAGCAACACCTTGAAAAAAAAATGCAGCATGAATGGGTGTGAAATGTGAAGAGTTTGCTTCCTTCTTGCACAGGCATACATCCAAAAAGAGGCAAAAGTAAATATACAGCTAGTCCTAAATGCTTTGGTAGGGCTTTAGAAGCTCCACAAGCTCAATGTATTTGACTGGTAGGACATTAGATCTTCTCCACTCGAATTAGCTTTGGATACAAGCGAAGTCTTTGACACGGAAGGGAGGAGAAGCAGTGGTGAGCACCTGGGGTGTTTCAGTTATGCTGCCGTCACCCAGAGTCTACTTATCTCGATTCTTCCTTTGGATCTGAAGAGGAGACTCCAGATGTAATGTAAGTATGGAGGGGGAAACCATGTCATGTGGTAGAGGTAGCAATATGAGGCTGTAGTGGGCTGGATCTGAAAAGGGGCTGATGTTTGTTTCCAGGATGGGAAAAGAACAGAAAATATGTCCAGACAGTTCTGAATTCCCGTCTATTAAAAGCATGGAGTTGTTTTGCTCCTGTGAGATGTAAACTGGATTTCACAGCTACTGTTTTCTGTTGCTCTTTAAGAGACGGCAGCAAAACAGAACAGGATAACATCTTCTGCTGCAGTAGAAATGCCAGTATAAATAATTTATTTGCTATTTGGTAGACATTGCTCTAATAACAGAGATCTTTAACAACAAGTTATTTGCGTCCCATGAAACCCTGAACTCTGGAGGTGGCTTTTCCCCTCTATTGGGTGTTAATGCATTGTGTGGATTAATCACACTATAATGCAGCCGAACAGCTCTTGTCCCTGCTTGGACTGGGGAGCAGAGGCTTTCTTTCTTGATACATGCATGAGAAAAATGACATTGAAGTTTTACAAAGTGTATTTTGGAAATAAAGGCTGAAGTTTAATTTTAAAAAAGCCCAAACAGACTACATTCCCCCTCCCCCATAAATGAGGTCATGCAGCCTGATTGCCCGTCCCATCTGTTGCCGTTCATAAGTATGTTATTTTTTTAAAGGGCAATACTAAATGTTATTATGTCGTTATCTACTTTTTTATGCCTCTTGGCATGTCAAGCACTGTCATTATATTGGACGCTGTTCTTAAACCAGGATTTTGGTTAAAATAGTATACACCTGCCATCTGGTTGAAAAATGTAAGCTTCCTACACAACTAAGTGGAGTTGTACTGTGGTATTAAGAATAACTCGTGTTCTCTTGAAAATAGCAGCTGATGGCAGATTGCAGAAATCAGCCAGTTATCAGTTGTCATTAAGCTATTTGATATCTGACACACATGGAAAACATACTATTTATAAGTATGCAATTATGTTATAGAACTATTCCTCCTTTTTTCTCCTTTGGGTTGGTAGTTTTTTTTTTCTCCTTCCCTTTATTTGTTTAAATGTGTTGGTTTGACTGGACTGGAAAGCAAAGTCCCACTTAATATCCGGAGAAGAGATGTGCTGCTGACTGAACATGTGCCAGACTGCGCGTAACATTTTTGCCATCAAAAGGTGGTCTGAGAGGGATATAAAAAGAAATTTGGTGTTCCTGTGCTATAGAACTTTAGATGTCAAAAGAGAAATGTCAGCTAGAAAGAGCCTAGGAAACAGAAATACATGGAACCAACTGATAGAAGATTATACAACTTGAAACTGTAATGGAAAGATGCATTTTATTCTAGTATGTATTTGCATTTCTGCTAGGAGAAAAGAACTTGAGTCTTAGGATCAACTAAAGCAGAAACACTAAAGGCATAGTTGTTTGCTAAACCTGGACATGGCACTGAAGATTCTCAGAGCTATAGGCTCGTCAATAATAAGAAACCTTAATGCTAACTACTAAGCAGGACTCATGTCCAATGCAGGACACAGGACAATGCTGGAGGAGGCAATGAGGCATGGTGATGCTATGACCTGTTCCTCTGTAATACCTTTTGTGGTAAATGATAATTGCAGAAAACATGGCAGAAACAATCTGCTGAATAAGAGGAGGAACAAGTATTACTTCTATGAGTAGAAATGTGAATGAATAGAGCAGTCAGAACAGGATAGGGTACTGTAAGGCTATTAGTGTTACTCAGAGATGGTACAAGGGGGTATTATTTTTATGTGGGCTTGAGGTTAGACTGGGATTAATCTGATTCAGTATCATTGAAAACTATTGAGCACATCGTGCAAGATTTTGTTTTTAAAAAATATTGTAAATAATAGCTGATTATTCTCACAAGATTTCAATAATATTAAACCAGAAAAGTTTTGAGCACTATGCTGAGTTTATTGTCCCAACTGGCAACCCCCATGATTTCTTCTCCTATATGAGGGTTGAAAATGAAGGTCTTTGCTGTTTTGGCTTCAACACGATCTTGATCAGATTTGGATCTGCTGGCTTGGAATCTGAATTTGTTTAGCTTTTTTGTTGACTTTGAATCTGAAACCTCTTGACTTTTTAAGTGATATCTGTGAAAAGTCTCTAATCACTCCGCTCTTAAAAGTTACTTCATCAACCATCCACCCATGGTGAAAATGCATTCATCTTCATGAGTTTTAGGATGTTACAGTCATCAGAGATATGTCCTAACAGAAAATTGTGTAGCAAAGGTTTAGATCAGAGGTTGTGGCTCGTTTATTGTCTGTTGAATTTTCCTCACCAGAGGAGTATTTGGAAATTGTATTACAGAGAATATTTATGTCTCCCTTGCTTCAGGCTTTTAGAGGCCTTCTTAGGCCATCTGAGCAGCTTTGGCAATCTTAGCATTTTGTCAACATTGCAACTATCTTGTCCATAAAAAGACCTGAAGGTGGTGATGAGAGCAATCCCCACAGAAGAAGGTTTGCAAGGGAGAGTGGTGCCCAGGAGCAAGTACAGCTCTCGAGCAGTCTTTTCCAGGGCTGTGCGCATGTGCCAGGTCTTTGCACTCTCCTGCCA
Source organism: Colius striatus (assembly GCF_028858725.1). Classification (NCBI taxonomy): domain Eukaryota; kingdom Metazoa; phylum Chordata; class Aves; order Coliiformes; family Coliidae; genus Colius; species Colius striatus. The sequence goes on from NC_084761.1 coordinate 64,437,722, forward strand.
GCTGCGCTGTCGTTCCTGTGAAAAGCCATGGGCTGCATGTGCTGCAGAGAAGCCTTCCCCTGGCATACAGGGAAAGGTGGGCAGAGGAGGAGGGGGCAGAGACTTACAGAGCGAAAAATGCAGATATTTGATAGTTCAGAGGGGTTTGGCAGAAAACATCTCTTCTCCACTTCCCAGACAGCACACAGTTACTTGCAATTCTTATCTGCTTATTCTCTGTTTCAGTAGCTAACCACTCATCTGCTCTGCTATGCTCCTTCTCCCCTCCCAGCCACCAGCTCTCCCTGTTTGCTCACTTATTCACCAGCCTATGGGAGCAAATTTACTGTCTGGTTTCAGCCTTCACAGGCCATTTCAGCTTTTTCACCCTGGCAAAAGGTTAGTGAAAGCCCATTTATATGTCTCTCTTTCTTCCATTTGCAACTTTTTAATGTGTTTATCTCCACTAATACACATCCAGCAGACGGGTAATTAAAAAAAAAAACAAAAAATCAAGTAGTCTGTCTTGTGTGTGGGTTTGCAGAGAAAAACTGAGAGGGAGAACAAGCACTTACAAGTCAGAAGTAGCTGTATCGGCAATTTTGTTGCAGGATAGAACACACAGTATGGTATTTTACTTTTCACATTTAAGAAAAAATTAAGTGTTAAGAATACTGATCATAGTTGAAGAAAGCATTTTTAAGTGTACCAAAAACTTCTAAAGATGATCAGGAGTTGTGCGTGGTAATTAAGTATCAGTGTGAGATGCAGGCAGCATCCTAAAGGCAAGGATGTTTCTAAAGGAGGTCAATGGGATATTTTTCAAGAATTGTAAGAAAGTTTTCCTTTTGCTATACTGGAGGCAAATGCCAAAAATACTTGATGTGGTTGGCGTTACTCTTAGCATCTGTATAAAGAGGTCAAGAAATGATATAATAACATAGTAGCAAAAAGCAGTTGTTTTTTCAGATGGGTGCAGAGAGAGACCTGGGAGTCCTGGTTGATAATAAGCTAAATACGAGCCAGCAATGTGCCCTTGTGGCCAAGAAGGCCAATGGCATCCTGGGATGCATCAAGAAGAGCGTGTCCAGCAGGTCAAGGGAGGATTTTCTCCCTCTCTACTCTGCCCTGATGAGGCCTCATCTGGAGTCCTGTGTCCAGTTCTGGGCTCCTCAGCTCAAGAGGGACAGGGAAATGCTGGAGAGAGTCCAGCACAGGGCTACCAAGATGATCAGGGGACTGGAGCATCTTTTATACAAGGAAAGGCTGCAGGAACTGGGGCTGTTTAGTCTGGAGGAGACTGAGGGGAGATCTTATTAACATTTATAAATATCTAAAGGGTGGGTGTCAGGAGGTTGGGACATCCCTCTTTTCTCTAGTAGCTAGCAACGGGACAAGGGGTAATGGGATGAAGCTGGAACACAAAAAGTTCCACTTAAACATAAGGGAAAACTATTTCACTGTGAGGGTGAGGGAGCAGTGGCACAGGCTGCCCAGAGGGGTTGTGGAGTCTCCTTCCTTGGAGGTCTTCAAGACCCGCCTGGACATGTTCCTATGCGACCTGATCTAGGTGACCCTGCTTCTGCAGGGTGGTTGGACTAGGTGAATTCTAAAGGTCCCTTCCAACCCCTACCATTCTATGATTCTATATACATTAAGTGTCCAAAGGAATTCATTGTGTCGGGTGTAAATGTGAGAACTTAATCTCGACAGTCCTGAGCTGCTGAACTTTTCCCAGAACTTTTCCCAACTTGTCTTGGAAATGCATTTTCTGGGACATCATCCTGGTGCCATTCTCAGGTTAATTGTTCCAGGCTGATTTTTCTTATGGAAGCTTAAGTCATTTTCTCACCTTCTCAAGTTATGACCTCTTTGCGTCAGTGGAGAATCTGGTAAAACCTATATTTAGGCCACCAAATGCACTGTGTTATGAACAATTTTCTTTTTTTTTTTTTTTAGAAGAAGCAGGAGGTGGGGGAAAGAAACTCTAAAACTGGTTTTGTTGGCAGCAGCATATATATTACCTTTTGCTTAGGGCAGCATCTTTTCTTTGACTTGGGAAGTTCTGCTTTTACCAAGAGAGAGATTGAAAGTGAAAATTTTCTTACTGTGGCCTGCATCCATTGAGAGAACTTTAGATGTGCCTGAAAATGTGTACTCAATCTGACTGCATAGTTTTCAAAGCAGCAGCAGTCAGAACAGTTCTGGGATTGCCTAGGAAATTGTGAAACAAAGAAGAGCTTCCCAGCACTCAGCATACGCCCTGAGTGCCTTGCTGAAGGGCCCCAGGTGATAAAAGTCTCTCATATTCTATCTGGGAGTTGCCCAGGAGCACCCTCCAGGCCCTGCATTTGGTGCTGCCGATGAAGCTCTTCCTTGTTCCTTCTTCCTCCCAGAGTAACCACAGCCTTTGCCTATCATCTCAAGTTGCTGAAGAGAACACGTCTGCTAAAGCTCAGGATCAAAGTCAGCAGGAAAGCTCCAATGCAACCTGTCTCATCTGAAGATCTTTATGGTATAGTTTAAGGTTTTGATAAGTCTTATGTATTAGTTGCTGGTGCCAACAAGTATCCGCCATATATGTTACTGAGTATATTGCCCAGAAAATCAGTGTTTTGCCATTGTGAAAGAGGAGATGATAACTTTTGAAGTCTGTAAACTTAGCACAAAATCCTCTCAGTACTCATGGCAGCAATGATAGAGGCAATGAGATTACCCTTCAGTAATGAGGCCCACCTGGGCAGTATGTTCTGTAATAATGGCTTTCCATGGTGTAAGGAAGCAGATATTTAAGGTTGTACTTATGTAGTGCAGGACACTCATACGCATGGAATTAGCAGCGTTCTATTTTCCTTCAGATACCTTAGGAATTTCTGTGCTGAAATCCAAAGTTCAAGCCTCTGAAGGCAGCTGCTTTCAGCTTAAGGAATAGCAGATTTACAATTTCTGGTACAACCTGAAGTTTTGACACTCTCCAGCCTCAGGGTTGTGGTAGACAAATACTCTGTTGGAGTATGTATATGCACTTTTCTATCTCTGTACCAGAATATATGTGACAGTTCTCCATCTCTGTGATCACAGAAGCCTTTCAGGGAAGGAGGTGTAACTGCTGTCAGTTTACAGCTGAGAGCAGGAGAGAATATATGACCACATACCATATTTTTCTCCAGGACTTCTGCTTCATGCTAGCTACACAGTAGGCATATGAAAGAAAATACAGTGACAGCCACTTGAATCTAGGCTGTTGCACTGGGAAGGGTGTCCTGTGGCAATGCACTTGTGGCATTATTGCATTACCTCAGGCATTCATACATCTTCTCACCGACTGGGTGTCTTCATAAAAAGATATGGAGAGAACTTGAAGCTCACATGCTTTACCTGAAATTGTGCAAGGATACTTGTTAACTTTCTTTTTGCTGTAGAGGGGACTCATTTTGTGAGCATGGTTATTGTGTGCAAAAAGAAAAAAAAAAGGTTGTGAAGTAATCATGGTTCAGGTGTGCAGGGTTCCCTTGGGCTTGGGAGGCAACCGACCCATGTCTTTGTGATTATGTACCCTTCTGTATGAAAGAGGTATTTCTGCTCTAGATAGTATAAAGATTTAACACAGAGTTTAAAAGAGCAACATCCTTCAAACCTTTTGAAAGTTTGTGTTATATTTGGAAAACATAATTAAATTTTTTTCATTGACTGGAGGAAAGATCCAGGAGTTTGCATGTGCAAGTGGTGCATTACATTACCTTCTTGGGTAGCAAGCAGAAGCCCACGCAGTGCTGTACTTGAGGACTGATTTGGGTTGCCCTCAAATCAAGGTCTTGTCTAGATTAAAAGCTCAGACTGAGTTATGTGAGGTGCTGCAACTGTGTGTGTACTCTTTGTTCATGACAAATGCAAGGTTATTTGACTTATTTTACATCTCAGGTAAAAGCCCCAGGGCTAATAAATAGCATAGAGATAATGTTCAGCTCATGCCTAGTAGCTTCATTGTGAATTGACTGTTGAGGAAAACAGCAAGAGTGTCAGTATATATGCTACTGGATTACTTTCCTTGTGCTGACCACTCCCAGCTGAAACCCTTCTTAGTTTTGAAATGCAGGTTATCTCATTTTTGAACAGGAACAGGCCAAATTCGACCAGCCAACATGGAACTAGAGCAGACCTGTTAAATGCTTGAGGGTTGCCTGACATGTTATGTTTCTCAGCCCCACTTTAAATGGATATTTGGCATCCCCATCGTGTTAGTTCTTTAGCCCAGCAGAGATGCCTTGCGTTCAGCAGGGGTGCAGGACAAGCTGGCTGGGGTGGCTTGTGACCACAGAGCGGAGCCCCAAGCAGCTCAGCTCACTTTGTATTGTCGAGGGGGGAACTCGAAGGAGGAGGGAGGGATGGTGGAAGTCTTCCACTTCCTCCACTCTAGCACCCTCCTGAAGCCCACAGATTTCTAGGAAAAAACATACAGAAAACTTAGCACTGGGCCATCTGGCATGTTGCCAGCTTAGCTTATGGGCAGAAATGAAACATGAGGAGGATGGCTCCCTTGCTTTCCTCTGGGGGAGGGAAGCCAGCCGCAGCAAGCTGGCTGGCTGTACTTCGCTTTCCTTGCCACTTTATGTAAAAGAAAAGCAAAGGAGCAGCTTGAAACTCGGCCAATTGCATGGATTCCTAGGGCGGAAGCAAGCACGGTGATGATAGCTGCCTGCCTTGTATTCAGTCTGTGTAAAAGAGAAGAAAGACTGTGTAAGACAGAAAAAGGACAGATGTATTAATTCTTCCCTCTTCACCAGAATATCTCTCCATTCAAGGTTAGAGCAGAGATTACCATTTTGGGAGAAGTTTGTTTTTGTTTTTTAGCAAGAACATTTCTGCCGTAACATCTTCACGACACTTCTGTGAACAGTGTGGAGATTTTGAATGTTTCATTTAAAACAAGATTCCTTATGTTTTCGGATCTTCCATTCATGTGTGCAAAATATCTGTTTCATGCAACATGTGTTCATGCTAATAACATTTTTTAAATGACCTAACTTCCTTGAACAGGTTTCAATCTTGTTCAACTTTTGAGTCGAATGCTAATAAGCTAGTTAAAATGCACAAGCTTTGCTTCTTGAAGATATTCGTAGTTCATAAAATGGATCAGAATTCATAGTCTACTGCATGAGAATTTCTGTTAATCTTCTTAAAACAGATAAGATTTCAGAATCTGATTAAATATCTGTGTTCCACATTAGGAGACCTTCTTGGTTCTGTCTGACAATCAATAAATCCTCTTCAGACTCACGGTTCCTCTGTTCTACATTTACCTCTTTCACGTCACACGTGAAGGACCTTTTATAGACCATTAATGCACATTTATGTGGAAGTTGAAAATTACATCAGAGGTTTGACCTTCCCCTATGGTTGTTTGTCTTTGTTTTGTTTCTTTTAGCTGACAGTAAGGAGAGATAGGCACTTCCAGCTCACTTCAGTTTAGGAGGAATGACGAGGACAGTGTGTAGACCATGTCTCACTGAGCTGTTTAGCCATCGTGAGTGTCTCATGATTAAATCTCGTGCTGTGGGTGCTGTACGCTCCCCCCACCTAGCCGCCCGGCATCTCAGCTCACTCAGCATGAATTTCCCATGATGTAGACGTGGGAGGCGAGTTGACAACTTGCATGCAGACGGAACACAGGATGCTAGATGAGGAGAGAGAGTGTAAAAAAAGTCTGCTCTAAGCTATTACTGAAGATGTTTGCGTAATTTATTAGTATTTTTAGAAAACAAGCATAGTTAAGGAAATAAATATTTGCAATATATACAGTATATCGTGCTGTTTAATATCAAATTATGTCATTGTTCAGTGGTGCTTCACCTATTGCCTTCGTGTGCAGCAGAGGGCACTACATAGTTCTCAGCTTCTAAAGTACAGCAAAACTGTGTTTTTTCCCTTCAGTACCCAGAGAGCTGCCTTACAAAGACGTTGTGTGTGTTTCAGTTACTGTCCAGTATTCTTTCCATTGTGTTTTTATAAAATCTGCAGAGATGGCCCATCTGAGGGCAGTCTGTCAGCAGTTTTACATGTTTTGAAAAAAAGAATCAAATGTTACACTCGGGTGTTTTTGTTCATCCTCAATCATCCCTGTCACTATGACTCCTCATAAGTTTCCAGGCATAATCACGATGAAACTAGGGAAGACCTACACAGATCCCTCATCCCGCAATGATGATGTAGGTGAACTGCTAGAAAAACAGGATTAGAGTTTGAAGAATTTGCAGTGGCTGCTCTATGTTGACAAGATTAGGGACGGGAGTATTTCGATGATGGCAGTGTATTTTGTGCAATGCCACAACCACTTTTCAAGGGAAGAAGAATCTAAAAGAACTTTTCTGGAAGCTGGCTGATTCAATAAGTGTGTGGGGTGGTTCATTACAAGTTTCATAACCCTACGCTAAAAGTAGTTTATGTCACTACCATCTCTTGAGTACATTCAACTTGTCTGGTTCAAAAATAAATGAAAATAAGGCAAGAGTTAATTGTATTTGGATATGACACAGTGGAGATAAACATTCTTCATAGTAAGAGATGAGGAGATGAACTGTCTCTTTGCTGAAGAAAGAACATATTGTGGTTGGCCTTTGTGGTGCATGTTTGTGCATGCAACCTGCGTTATAAATTCCAGTATTCAATAATGCCACTGCTAAATTCTTTTTATATTGAGAGTGATGCAAGCCTCAAAAACTGTTTGAAATGCCCAGTAGCCACTATCCCATCAAATTGGGCAAGGTCAATAACATTGTGTAAATCTGTCCTAGTATATACAGGCTACATAGGGTGTAAGGACATGATGTCTCAGCTTGTAGACATAGTGCATCATCAAAGTTGTTGCTCAGCTAGGGCAGCATTTTGCTCATTGTTTGTCATGGCCAAAAGAATATTGAGGGTAAATAAAAGTGAAGGCAGCTAGGCTCAAAACCGTGAGGTGATTCCTCATGCCAGACAGAGTAATCTGCAGGACTTCTATCTGGATGATGCTGTGAGTGCAAAAAGTTTGCTTCAGCTGATGGGGAGACTGGGCAAGTCTTTGGCAGAGAGATATCATGAAAGTTACTTGATAGAGGAATCACAGCAGGCACAGCAAATCCCTTGAGCTGAAAGTAGGGGAGAGATAGAGATTATTAGGAGGAGGTATGAATACCAGTTTCCTCTTCCCTGGCTGTGCACAGCTGGCCTCTTTAGGAGGCTGAGTATTGGACTAGATGTGTATTGGGGATTGCTGAGGCCTTTCTTCTATTTTGGTGGTCCTGTAATTCAAACTGAAATAAAAAATGAAGCTGTTAAAAGCAGTTCTTGTGCAAATGAATCATAAATGTAAAGCAGTTTCAGGTGCCTGACAAACTGCATTCGTCGCTTGGCTATTGGAATATAAATCATAGTTATAAACCCACGCCTGTGGAAGATTTCTGCTGTATTTATTCAGATGAATTTCAAGCCTCAATTAAGAATGTATTTCTCTAAATGTTTTCAAATGCAACATTATCTTTTTCTTGTTGTTGAATAGCTTAGCAAAATGGTATGAACTGAATAATTGTGATATTAATATTTCTTTCTCTTCTCACATATTTTGCTGGTGCTGCTAATAGATCTACAATTTCCAGGATGTTAGAATAGTAAATTGAAGAGTTGCTTTTTCTTTTTTTTAATGTCTTGTCCTGACAGTCAAGGCATTTGAGCAGGTTACAAATGCTACCTGCTATTCAAATGACCAAAACATAGAGTTCTGGGCTAAGTTAATGTGCATTTATTGCAGGAGTCTCATGGTCAAAGCAGTGAGTCCAGACCTGTCTTCTGGCGGAAGGGCAGTGAGTCCCAGCAGAGAGTTAGGGATGCACCTCCCACATTCGCTGCATTGTTCAATGCTTTTGAAGGGAGTCTTTGCTTCAGTCACGGTGTAATATTCCTGACCCTTCGCTGGCAGGTTTTACTGAGTGTTGGAGCCCATCTCATGGCAGCTGTGGCTCATGCAGAGCTTTGCATAGGAAAATGAGGCACACCAGCCTGAGGATGGGACATTCACCTGCCCCCTCAGGGGTGTCATCTTCCTCATGTCTGCCAGAGAGAGGTTGGCGAAGGGCAGGGTGTGGAAATGCCAGGGGCTACCAAGATGCCATGGATACCCAGAGTATGCGGGTACTGGCTTCTGGCAGGGGGTTCATGCTGTATTTTTGCTAGCACTGGAGGAACGGCTTTTCCCTTGGCTGAGTTTTCCTGCGGCCGGTTGGCCTGCCTGGGCATGGGAGAGCTCTCAGAAGTGCATACTCCAAGGTTTGATCTGCATTGCTTTAATCATCCCAAACAAGCCAGTCCTGTCTGCATGCAAATACTTAGAAGTGTCAAACTTTGTCAGCCTTTTGTGTTTCGTTTAGCAGTTTCGTATTTTTCTTACTTTGGCAACTACTGTGTCTTATGAGAATCAGAACTAACCCAGTGCTTGGTGTTGGTCCTTTTGCTGATTTGGGTGTAAAGTTTCAGATAAGCATCACTATTCCAAATCCTGCTGCTTTCCCCTTCTTCCTAGCTCTGAGCAGAAAGTGCCAGTGGTGGGATGTCTGGAGGCATGCAGGTGTGCCCACTGGGATTTGGGATGAGGTGGGGCAGAACCAGTTTTCAGATGTAAGCTGATTGCAGCATGAGCCTGGGGCTGGTGGGGCTTCCTCTTACAGGTGAAAGGTTTTGGTATGGCCCTCTGAGCAGGCTTCATTCTTCTTCCTGCCTTAAATCACTGCTATGTTAAAAGTATGGTCCTTTTTTTCCCTATGCCATTCCTCCCCATGTCAAACAAAACTGTTTTAGCTAAAGTTATCAAAAAATAAAATATCTTAAATTATTTTTTTGGGAAGGCTAATGTACAAAGAGTTTAATGTTAAAGATAAATGAAGATTGGCATAATTTGTATCTGTGATCTCAAAACCTACCCTGTCCTCCTATCTATGCTTGTCAGTTTAGGGAAAGATGACATATAGCTCAGAGATAATATGTGCATGAGAAACATTGTTGTGATCTCTTGTTACAATGCAGGGTTGGTGCTAGGAGATGTGAGTCCTGTTTCTAATTCTGGTCCCTATATGGTGCTGGTTGAGCTCCCTGGGATGTTCTGGAGACCAAGCCATGCTTTGGGTTGTTCTCCTTTCTTGCTGGGAACTGATTCTCTTGGGATTTTTGGTGTTCCTTTTTTTTTTTTTTTGGTTGGTTTGGTTTGGTTTTCTGGAATGCTGAAGCCCAGTGAAAGCTGCATGGCCAAATTTGCAGTTTTGGGCCTTTGGACTTCTGTGAAAAATAAATTTAAAACCGTCATCCTTGTCAAGGCAAGTGAAATCACTGGACAGCTTTGAAGATGGAAAATACTAGGTCATGTATCTCTATCTAACTAGCTGTCGTATCTTCCAGAGCACTGAAAGGCTCTTTCAGTTGCCTATATTCCAAGCCACAGAAATACTCTAAGTAATATATTCTATAATTAATAGATGGCACTGTCATGAGGATTAATAAACTCCTCTGAATTGACAACCCAAGTAGTTGGATTTTTTCCTTTTTTTTTTTTTTGTTTTCATTTTAAACTGTGGATGTAAATAGGAAAAAGATGGATGGGTAGTGTTTTCACATATTTAGAAAGAATTCCTGCTCTGGATCGAAGTTTTCATTGTATTTGCATTAATGGACGAAATTTAGTATTCCTTCTTCATAATAGAATGAATAAAGACACCACAAAAAAACCCATTATTTCCTCTGTAGACTTTATATGCCTGTACAGATGTCAGTATTATGCACATTTATGCCTGTTAGTTTTCACTTAAGTAAGAGTTTCTTCTAGTTAAACCTCATGCTCCCACAGAATTTCTTTTTCCTTTTTTTTGTTTAAAGAAGAAGTGAAAGCAGATTCAGTTAGAAAATGAAGAGCAACGTTGTAGGAGATGAAAAATATGTTTTGACAATTTTTTTTCTTCACCACTTATAGAAATGGAAAATGTAGGATTGTATTAGTGCTCTTAGGCCATCTCAGACTATTATACGCCGGAGGGAGGGAATCAAATGCTATAGTTAAGCAGATGGTGTTCTTGAGTCTGTCTGTGTAACACTTCCTACACCATGGAGTGGGTGGAAGGATGGGGGCAAACTTTTTCAGCAGTGGTACAAAGGCTCAGATGCTGCACTGAGTACAGTGCTGAGCTGCCTGGCACCAGATGTGGATGGGTCAGATGGGAGCGTTCCTGCTCCAGCTCCGGCTTTCCTGCACCGTACCCGATTCCTTCTTTCGGGCTTCAATCTCTGACCGCTGCGCTGTACCCACAGCCCCACTGAAGTCCTTGGGGTAGTTGTTGCAAAAGGAGTTGTTTGGAGCTCAGTAGTTTATTCAGAGAGACTCCTCTGTCCATTCCCATAGTAACATACCTATGAATGTGAAGAGGATCTGATCCACAAGCGGCTGATCCATGCAGCCACCCCACGGGGATCCTTTCAGTGCATACCAGACTGTGAGGATGCTGATAAACATATTATACAGCCTGTTCAAAGAGTCTACTGAAAAATGTCTTGCTCTATTTGCAGTATGTAAAATTACATTGACTACTTCTAATCCTGTACTCCCTTCAGCTGCGGTACAAGAACATGGTGAAACTTTTGCTAGTGGGAAACTAATGTCTTTTTCCAGAAAACAACAGGCTAGGAGATGGTTGTCATTAGCCTTCACAATTGTAAGGCTGAGTGTTAACCATAGCTGAGGGCAGTAGCATTACTGTAACTGCAGACAGAAAATACTTCCTGGTGATTTTTGGGAAGTGAGATGGTCACAGACTGACCTTTCTTTCCTGATTTTCACAAGCTAATTTGTCATCTGAAATATTTTAATTCTTTTCCCAACACTGTATTTGTACATAGTTGGATTTCATAGGCTTAGACAGGCTGGATTATTTTTTTTTTTTATGCCCAGAAGATGATGACAACAATTAAAGATAATATAATGAGAACAATCCTAAAGAGGCAGTGGAATGATCTAAGAAGAATCTGTATTTTCAAGGATAGTTCATGTGACAGGGCTCGCCAACACACAAACAGTGCCTGTTGCTTCAGGACCATATGACAATGGTTTCATCATGCATCATGCAGGGTTAGCACAGGGCTTGCATCAACATGAGGTAGTGAACAGAAAGAGACAGTGGTTCCTGGATAGTGTAAAGGGTATAGCCAGTAATTACAGGCTCACTTCCCTGCCCTGGATGACCTGATCTACTTCTGTCCTGCCTCTGAGCCAGTAAGCAGGCCAGCTATAACTCTGTGATCTCCTTTTAACCCTTTCTTGAGCTGCAATGTTAGACAGAACAGTTACTTAACTCCCTGGCCCCAGGAAGAGTTGACTGTGACTCTTGTCATTGTAGGAGAACACGTGCTAATTTGAGGGTATATTCTTGATCCCTTAGTGCTACTGTCAGTACCAGTATGCCCTGTGTATGTAATATATAATATAGCTGCTGCTAACATAAGGAAGGTTTCTTTTTTGCAAATATGTAAGTAAATAAACAAGTTTAGCCCACATAAGTCATCAGACCAAGAGTGATAACTCATTGGCCATCTGCTTCTCTCTGTGACATTGTTTTCCTTGCCTGCTTTTTGGATACAAAAATGTTTCACAGAGAGCTTCAGCTTGCTGTCTTCAGACAACTCAGTTGTCACAGTTGTCCTTGGCAAGGATAGGTGATTATGTTTTGCTTCTGACCATGAAAATCATGATATCTAAGAAAAAGCTGACTTCCAGAAAAGTCAGGCAAACTATGAACTTTATACATGAATTATGAACGTGATTTATCCACTTTGCTAGAATAACTGTTTTGTTACTGAAGTTAGTTATTTTTAATCTAAACCTGGTAGTTACCATTTTGGTAAATGTGGAACCCCAGCTCATGTGCGAGTAAGTTCAAACTAAACCTACTAAGTTAAAGCTAAGCATGATTAAGTTTCTTTAGGAGAATTCAGTACCAAATAATTGGCCTTTGTCACTTGCTTTTGGTGCCTGTAGTAATTTAATAGAATCATAGAATGGTAGGGATTGGAAGGGGACCTTTAGAGATTATCTAGTCCAACCCCCCTGCAGAAGCAGGTTCACCTAGATCAGGTCGCATAGGAATGTGTCCAGGTGGGTCTTGATGACCTCCAAGGAAGGAGACTCCACACCCTCCCTAGGCAGCCTGTGCTAGGACTCCATCACCTGAACAGTAAAATCCTTACGTTTAAATGGAACTTTTTGTCTTTCAACTTCTTCCCATTACTCCCTGTCCTGTCACTAGATATAACAGAAAGAAAGTGGTGCCTCATCTTCCTGATATTTCTCATTTAGATATTTGTAAATATTAACGAAATTCTCCACTCAGTCTCCTCTTTTCTAGACTAAACAGCCCCAGTTCCCACAGCCTTTCCTCATAAGGAAGATGCTTCAATCCCCTGATCGTCTCCCTGTCCCTCTTGAGCTGGGAAGCCTGGAACTGGACACAGTACTCCAGATGAGGCCTCACCAGGGCAGAGTAGAGGGGGAGAAGAACCTCCCTTAAGCTGCTGGCCACGCTCTTCTTGATGCCTCCGAGTATACCATTGGCCTTCTTGGCCACGAGGGCACATTGTTGGCTCATATTTGGTTTATTATCAACAAGGACTCCCAGGTCTCTCTCCACAGGGCTGCTCTCCAGCAGGTCGATCCCCCGCCTGTACTGGTGCATGGGGTTGTTCCTTCCCAGATGAAGGACTCTGCACTTGTCCTTGTTGAACCTCACGAGGTTCCTCTCTGCCCAATTCTCAAGCCGGTCAAAATCCCACTGAATGGCAGCACAGCCTTCTGGGGAATCAGCCAGTCCTCCCAGTTTGGTGTCATCAGTCAACTTGCTGAGGGTACACTCTGTCCTCTCATCCAGGTCATTGATAAAGATGTTGAATTGATCAGTTTGTTGTGAAATTGCCAGGCTTTGCATTGATTTTCAAGGCATACCAATCAGGAAAAATGTGATTTTATAAAGTGGTACAAATAAAGAAGAATCATTTCAGACACTCTCTGCTTTAAGATCTTAACATCTTTGAAGTGGCCTGCTCAACATCTCAACTTTCTAAAAGAGAAATCTGTATTATTGTAGTCCTGTGCTTGGATGAGTATTCATGTTTGGCTTGTTTTTTTCTTGAAATAGGGAAAAAGTAAAATGCATTGGAAACTTCTGTAACTGGTTACACCAAAACAAGAAGTAGAACTAAGTATTTAAATGAGTCGTCGGAAGCATACAGTTATGTAAAAAAAAAGCCCAAAAACTCACACAAAACCTTATATAATGTTAGTGGTATATGTCTCACTGAAATTGACAAGAAATCTTACTCATCAGAAATATATGATTAAAAATATATTAATATAGAATCATTAATATTATTTTGCAACTAATGGGTGGCTAGTTACTCTAGTTGAGGACAGAGGGTACTAGTAGTTGTCTTTCCTATTGAATTTTTTTTTCCTCTTGGACCAAACCAGAGTGACTGGTTGTAGTTGATATTGCAAGCAATGTGAGTCAAGGCAAGCCTGAACTGTGCCTGTGAATCATTATTTCTGACTCCTAGGAGATTCTGTGGACCTGAACTCCTCTAACAATAAACTACATACCTACCAGGGTTCCCCTAGGCACAGTGTTTTATCTGCACAGTTTGTTGAAGCCTAGGTGCAGGTCACAACTATCTGTAGTTTGTTCTTGCTTGTTTAATAGGGGTAAAGAGCCTGACAAACAGGCAGAGATCACTGTGTATCTTACATCAATTCCTGCCATAAACCATGAGGACTGGATATGAGTAGCATTTTTGGCTATATCCATTGGTGCCTGTTCTCCACTGTACTTCAAAGCCTTTGTATCACTTCACTGGCCTGAAGCAGGAGGTCGGGGCAAGGCCTGTTTTTCAGAAGACTGCTGTTGTCTTTCAAATTGTGGAAAGCCAATACTGCCTGTGCGACCGAATTATTGAGGAATGTTCTTCTGTGTACTAGTTTGGCATGTTATAAAAGATGTCTGTGATCTGTAATCATAGCTTCTGTGCTTGTTTAATCATAGAGGAACAATAATTCTTCTGCTTACCCTCCTTTGCCTTTCATCCTCCTCCATCCCACCTTGCCTAAAGCATGTGATGTTCCTGAGCTTGTTGTAACCTTTCAATCCTTTTCTGTACCTGCAACATTTCTGTGAACAGGTTTTCCCTCCTGTGAAGGCACCCAAATAATATACTTAAGTCTAGAAGCAGAGGACAGCAGTTTGTCAAACATGCGTGTAGCCATAGCAGTGGCAGTTTCTGTGGGCTGGGCTGCACTAATTTGCAAATAACACAACATTAAATAGCTTGAATAAGTTCAAACTCCAGTAGCCTGGTTATTCAGGGTCACCAGTGGTTTAACCATGCATTCTCTGCTGTCTGGAGCATTTGCTTCCATTAACCACTTCATCTAATTAAAGAGGTTTTTAAGTCTTGGTACCTTTCTTGAGACTGAAATCCAAAGGCTTCTCAGACTGTGGACATCACTGTGGCAACCGATTACGTTCCTTCTCGACTACTCAATCTGTAAATCTGGACAGGGATGTTTCTATAGATGTCTGGTGGAGCATCTAGATGGAAGCTAGTATGGTAAAGACCTTATGAAACAGGCAAACCAAACATAAGTTCTTCAAAATGAAGAATTAAGGATTTTGATGCTCAAATGAGGCAGGAGAGGCATTGAGTCTCAGGGTGAAGCAGTGGCCAGAAATAAAACTCCTTCCACCCTGTTTACCTCCAGGGGAATGTAAGTTGACAGGAAAACTTAACCACCTACCAACAGGTTTAAACCTCAAAGCTCATAATTTCCATGTGGGTCCTGTGACAGTGCATCATTTTGTTTGCCTGCTCTCCTACCCTGCAAGCAACTCTCTTGAGTTTAAACTGATAGTACTTCTTGGCAAAGCTGGTATGATAAACTGATTTTTGATTTTTTTTTTTTTTTAACCTACCTTGAAAATCCCATCCTCCTACGTAATTGCTTGTATTTGTTCAGAAAAATCGCAGTGGAGAAAAGGCTTGTTAGTTTATGGGATAAAAGGGGATAAAACAGGTCTCTCGATCCCCATTCCTTTTGTGTGCACTAGAAGGCTCTTGGCAGAAAGATAGCTGGATTTCCAGTGCAGCAGGGAATCACGCTGGCTTCTATTGAAATAATTGGGCAGATGCCACAGAAGATTATGCAATAAAACCTATATGTTACTTTTAAGTGTCTGGGGTTTTGATAATTGCTGCAGGACCATTTATTAGGTAAATAATTAGTCTTCCCAGATAAGAAGTAGGATGCAATATACATTGGAGAGATTTATGAGAGCTAAAAAGTAACATACACTTATGTTGGCAGCTGTTTACAGCACTAATTTGTGTGTTTCATTTCATTTCATTCCTAAATTTTATTTCGAAAGCTTCAGATAATGCAGTATTGAGAATGTGGTGGCTGAGAGCAAAGCAACTTAGAAATGTGTTTGAAAAGCCTGCATATAATATCCATTCCTTTTATAAGGAATATTTCCTTTGTGACCTCCTCCAGCTTTGTATTTATCATTTCAAAGAACTTTGGGGGACTGTCTGTAGGTTGTGTCTTCATGAAGCCAATAGCCAGGGATTTAAAGTATTGTCATTGCTGGCCTGAAGCTGAAAACTGCAGGCAGTTTTAATCTCGAGGTGGGGTGGGGGTGAGTGTTCAAACCCAACCTTTTGTGTTCAGATTAGAAGTGCAGGAGAACAGATTTAAGGAGTATTAGTAGAGAGTTTTTTCATTGGCAGCTCAGTAACAGCATCAGGCTTTAGAAATACTTTTTTTTTTTCCCAATCCTTTGTTATTTCAGTAATTAGTATGTGGTGGGTAGAAATCCATAAGGTTCGTGGTTTTTTAAGTACCACAGCAATGGCATGGGGATGTCGGCAATAAAAACAAGTACTTGTTTTTACTCCTTAGATGATTGAAGGCACTTACATGCCTTCTCAGTCTATCCTTGTTTCAGTACTGGCTGTCTGCATTTATTTGGTTCTATCAGCTGGGATAGTAGCAAGATCCATTTTTGGAGTTGAAGGAACACAAAAGCAATTTGACACTAGCATCGTGCTGTGACAAATCTCAAATCTGCCAGTTGTGAAGGCAGATTACCTGATAATACCATACCCTGTCTTGAGAGATGGAAAGGTTACTGAACATCTCCCCCATCAAGAAGATCAAAAGCAAGTCACTGAGCACTTGCATATGGAGTTTCTTTCTGTTAGAACCTAAGAAATGTTTGTCCAGCATATTTGTTGATTCCTAGAATAGCTGGGGGCAAAGAGCACTTTACATTTTTTTTGTTTGGAAACATGGTAACTCCTTGCAAGAGTTTCTGAGATGAGCACCATATCTAATAAGATTTACCACAGTTGATTTGTGTAGATATTGAGTTTAACTCAGTAGTGATCAGTTTTAATGAAGACTAAAGACCTTCTAGCTCTTCATTTAGTACATGATTTTTTCAAATAGAATTCTAATGCTAGGAAAGTTCTCTTTCATGTAAATTGTCTCACTTAAGATGTTTTATTCTTTTGAAAAAGAATCTTTTTAGATTTTCAGAAATATTAAGTATGTGGGTCTCTAAAAAAATGCATTATAATATGAAAAGCTTTGAAAGAACCCTTATCTTGTGCCAGTGCCATTCATATGCTTTAAAGGATGTAAATATGCTTCTGTGGTGGGAGTGAGGAGTATGCTTTTCAGAATTAGAGAGGAGATTTTTCCTTTATTTTTCTGTTTTTATTTTAGTTTACTTAATTTCACTGTTTCAATTTGACTATTGCAATGATATGCCTTTGAAATAAGGGATGTTCTTCTTTATAACATCTACGTATTTCACACGTTCTCAGCCACGACTCTGGTAGGAGAGTTGTAGGTTGAAAACCTCACACTGAAGGCTGTTCTCTTCAGTGTGACACTCAAGTGCTATGTTAGAAGAATTTCACTACGGTGAGGCTTTGGATGCTTCTCTTCTGCTTACATCCACAGGGCAGTTAGAGATCTTGTACTGGCCTTCAGAAAATCTGGGACTTAACAGTGCTCTTCTGGATTTAAGTCTTCCTTCATATTTAAAAACAAATTAGTTAATAACAAAGCAAGAGACAGACACCCAGTAATATAGAACAATGTACAGTGATAAAGCTCCCTGTGGCTGATACATTTGTTTCAACAGATTGCACTGTTATGTAGGACATCACTTAATAAGACAAAAATTATTTTGTTGGGCTAGTCTAGTCCCCAAGTGAAGAATTTAACTTTCCTACAAGGTGTTGAGAGAAGTTTGAGACCTGGTGCTATAAAATGGGTTTTTTTATTCTTCTACTAGAATATAAAAAAATCTCTGAACTCGGGAGAAATGCTCAGAACAGCTTCTACAGAGAAGCAGGTGAAAACGCTGCTTGAATAAACCTTCATCTGAAAAGGACAATGGGAAATTGTCTCTGGATGCACACGGGTGGGTAATGTCAGGGCTTCAACTAACAAGCGGACAGTGGCAACAAGCTGTGGTAACCAGGAATTGGCAGGGTAGCTGTCCCAGGACTAGAGTCTCGCTACTGCAGCATCAGAAGAGAACAATCTCCAGGGTCTCACTGAAAGCTAATGATGAAAGAGTACCGCCTTCATAGGAACAAACTGACTCTGCAACACTGCTGTCTTGTCCAGTGAACATGCAGGGTGATAGTTCTGCATTGTTTTTTGCAGAGGCCTTTGGGTCAGGCATGCGTTGAATCACCTAATTTCTGTCTGTGTTTATTACTCCTCTTTAGAGGTTTTCCTGACCAAATTCTAGTATATGCCAATGAGACAGCCTTTGAATCTAAGACTATAATAAAATAGCCAATAAGTAATTTAATTACTTTTCAGCCAGGTGGCAAATCGGTGCTTTTTCACTCCTGGGTCTGTCTCTTGCTTGCATTCTCTTCAGACTGATGAGTGGAAACCATACATTTGCAGTGCTAAACCACTATTTTGAAAGCCTGTTTTAATATAGGCAGATCTTCATGCACATATGGAAGTAAATTCATGACAAGAGGTTGTTTGCAAAGGGTGGAGTAGCCTATTTTCAGGCCTCCCAACTTTCTAAAGTTTTTCGAGATCTCTGATATACATGCTATATATATACATCTATAAAATATACTCACTGTATTGCACAGCTGTATAAGCAAGAATTTTGAGAGGGAGCTTAGTACTGGGTTGTTTGGCAAATGCTTTGTGGAGTTATAGCAGCTGCTGGGAATTAGTTCCCCCAGTATGCTGCTTCAGTTTTTTGGACTGCCCATCAAATACGTTCATTGTCCTATTTGCAAGCATGCCTGTGGTGCTTTGTTCAGTTTTGTGGTGAGTAATTCTTCTAGATAAGATTTTTAAATTTAAAACTGATACTCTGATAAATAATAGCCATGCAACACGTGAAACAGTGCCACAGACAAGGGCTTTCTTCCTTTTCTCAATGGATTTTTCCTTTAAAGGCACCCACTGACACACAGAAACTGCTGCTTGTTTGTGTTGCTGTAGCATTCCAGAGCCTAAGGCCTGATGGTGCTCGTGATGTATTACATGAGCATAAAGCACAAATGAGCTCTGTGGAGGAATGGGAAGAGACACAGAGACACATGAACTCGTTTTTTAACAACGTAATCCGTAATGGCTTTTACTGGTGGTGGGATCTACTTTGGCTACTCCTTAACTCTCTACTTTTTCAACTCCCAAAGGCTGTCTTTCTAACTTACAGTACAGCTGGCCCCCATATATCAGTATGTTACATAAATACCAGGGTACTAATGATATGTGACACCAGTGAAAAGCAAGAAAGTTGAGGCCAACATTTTTGGCACATCTTTTACTACTATATCCTTTGAAAGAGCAGCCAGTGAATGGAGTTGCTATAGCTCCACTTCTCAAAGGTTTTGAATTCTATTATATGTGAGAGGTTTAATAAATGCTTGACTGTGTGAAAATCCGTGCAGGATTCATAGCTTGCCTCCCTCTCCAGTTAGTTTTGTGCATCGAGGAGTTACAAACCCGGCTTCCACCCATTTTAACTAACAGGCTTTGAGTCAGTGATAATAGGAGAGGAAAAGCATACATCAAAGCAAAAGCTGTATCCTGTAGCCTGGGTTCCTTTTGGTACATTGGCATGTTTTTAGGTAGCCTTGGGTATCCAGAATTAAAAATATTCTGCATCAGTTGTGTGCTGTGCAGAGAAAGCACAAATGTAATCAGAAGGTCTGGCATGAAAAAAAAATAACAGGAGAGCCTTTCTTCTCATAATAGAGGCAGGTTTTTCTTAAAAGTCATGCAAGTTAAAATAAATACCACAGCACATAAGCCAGCACACAGAAAAATGAATCGGTGAGCTACAGCATGTGTGCAGCAGCAGTACTGCATTCCTGTCATCACACATTCCCTAAGCATAGCAGTGAGAGAAATATGATCTGAAACTGGTTTAAGAGGTGCTGTAATTAAGCCAGGATTACTACCATAGCCTAACACAACCTGATAGCATTCTGGAGTTAGACTGAGTATTTGCTTGTGATAAGCTCTGAAATATTTTCCTTTTTTAATACTTGTACTTTTTTTAACTTACACCTTTGCCCTTGGAATTTTTTCTTTCCCTTTTTGTTGGAGTTTCTCAAGTGCTCTCTCCAAGGAGAGGGAGTTGTCTGAGCAAGCCCAATTTTTCTCTTGTCAGTAAGTCCATTAAGAGAGGTGGCCTTATTTTGTGACCCAGTCCACAAACATAGATTACAAGTACTTGGCTTCTCTTGCAAATTTGAGTAACAAGTACTAGTGAGAGGTGATAAATTAATAGTGTTAGTGTCAGAAGTCTAAGGGCTGCTGTGAAAGATGATGTGCTACAACATGAAGTTTTCTGGATTGTTCTTGCCAGTATGTTTGATAACAAAGACCTGGAAAGGAAAATTAGTGCTTCCTACAGCCAAGGACAGTTGCAGCCTGTTGCCAGACCTCCTTAACCAATAAGGCATTGCACAAAAACATGGTTTTTTTTTGAGCCTGAGTTCTGCACATTTGTTAATACAGAGACACAGGAATCCAGGCATGAAGATGGTGAGTTTCTATAGTGGACTTCTTTTTTTTTCTGCATGGATTTATTAATGTTAGAAATGCAGGTAATGTATTTTCTGAGGAAAGCTGTTATGCAGAGCTGTACGTGTAATAAAATGGTATATTGCCAAGGCCTATGATGTTATACCTCAGTTTGCTGTTTTTTCCAAGTCCATAATTACATTTTTTCCACCTCTTCTGGCACTCAACTTTCCTTCCTCATTTTCTGCTTTAATGCTTTTCAACTCCTTGCTTTTTTCCTCCCCTTTAGTTTTCTATTTATTGCTTTCTGGTCTCCCCCTCCCACTTCCATAGGACCTGCATTTCCTTTCCCAGCATCTTGCAGCATCCTATCTCGACCTTTTAAAAAGTTACAGAATTTGATGGGTTTGTTTTCCTAGGCCACAAAATGACCTGCTCCTCATTTTACCTGGTTGTCAGTGACTGTGGCCTTCGTTAGGACAAAGTCTCCCCCGTGTCCTAGTAATATCAACGTTATTTGTAGTCTTCATTTTTGGGGACCACAAAAGGACACTTACCATCTTAAAGGTCTTTTCCAACCATAATGATTCTATGATTTTATGATTCTATGACCAGCTCAGCTGATAGTAATAAAGCAAAGCCCTTTTAATTTCCTTTCTGCAAGGCAGCCATTTGACTATGTTTAACAGGCAAGGTAGTGACAGGGTAAGGGAGAACCCATTTTGCTATTTTTATTTTAGTCTTTGGCTTGCATGCTTATTGCCTTGAAATCCTCATGCAGTCAGTCCCCAAGCCCACCGTGCTACTGAAGCCTGCTGCTGTCCCCTATGGAAACTTGTTTGTCGTGGAGAGGTAAAAAGAAGCAGCCCCAACGGAAACTTGAAATACCACATAACATGAGTGCAATTACCCTATAGGCACATGTGCACAAGCACACATGCACACACACATGGGGAGAAATATACATATATCTATATATCTATCTCACCATATTGTACTCTGCTGCATGATTATTATTTTTCAGTTGAGGAAAAAGAAGCCTATTAAATGGAGGCTGGGACCCTTGAGTTGCAACAGCGTATTTGCCGCTAATTTCTTACACTCTTCTGAGACAGTCATGTCTTTTTGCCATTTCTCATCTGCAAAATGGGAACAGACCTGCTTAGCAACTAATATGTGAGTGTTTATGAAGATTAAATGCAATAGATGTCCTTAGTAATATTTGTTTTCTCACTTTCTAGAGGATACTATGGAAGGTTTTCAGAAGCTAAATTTTTAATTGCTTCTCTAAAAGCCCTGTGAATTTGGACTGAGGCAGGGTTGTGATTGCAAGCTTGGACACCTAAGCATCTTTTGCAATGTCTTATAGGTACCTAAGCTGCTTTTTTGAAATTCATAATGTTAAATCAGTGCCTTTCAAATGGCTACTATTATGTTGCAAATTCCTGATAAGGAATTGTTAGGTTTAGGGAGGCAGGGGTGTCTTCTTTTTGGTTTAGTTCAGACTTTTTTCCCCAAGATCTCTATGGTCTAGTCATGCAAGCCTCACTTCTTCTAGTAATTTGAGAAAGAGATGATACCCGTGGGACTTTTTAATACCAAATGATTAAAAAAAAGCTTTATCTGATTCTCAACAAAAAGCTTCTGAATCAGTGCTTTCCCTTATTAAAAACCCCATCAAATAAATAAAAAACTTTGAAACATGTTCTTTTCCTCTTTGTCGTTGATATCAAGTGATCAGATTCCCATCAATTCAATTCTTGCTTGGAAGAAGTATTTTTCCTTATTCCTAGCAAGCTCCATCAGACTATTTCCAAACTTGTTTTAAAATTTGGCAAAATTTTACCAACATGTAACAGGTAGCCAAAAATACTTGTAAGTTAAAGCAGAATTTCCCAGTGGTTTCAGCCAAAGAAAATTGGTCCTCCCTGTGCTGTTGGAACTGCTGGGTTAAACAGCATATTTTTATTTATTTCAAACTGTGCTTATAAGAGTAATGTACTATTGCTTTAGAAAGCAGGACAGCCATTTGTAGCTGGAAACTCTTCTTTCCTTTACCCTGTTCTAACACAGCCATATGAATGTAGACATTTATTTTCTTTTATTAAGAAAAAAACCCAAAAAAGAACGTAAAATGCCTAAGAATAAAATGTTAGGAGTTGTTTGGTTGGGTTTTTTTTAAGAGGTGAAATTTTAGCTTTCAGTTCATATGAAGTAAATTATTTCAGTTTGGCCACTGAAGAAAAAAAAAAAAAGAAAATCAATTACACTCATCATTCTAGCTCTTTTTCAAAAGAAAACGGCCACCACTTAAACTTGGTCTCTAATTATATATTTGGTTCTTCCCAGTAACAACACTTGACTTCAAACAATGTAAGAGCAGGAGGAAACTTGCTCTGAATTCCTCTCTTCAAACAAAAGAGCTCTTTCAGATATCATGTCAGGAAAATTCAAGCTGAAAACAAACAAGATAACTAGGAGAAGACTGAATGTAAGGCGTTTTAACTGACTGCAGGAATAACATCTCAGTAGTGAGGGAAGGCCTCCAAAACTGCTTTTAAACAAATCTCCCCACGTTTGAGAAGATAAAGTTGACCTTGCTAGATGGATTGCTTAGTCCTCTCATTCCCTTCTCCTCCCATTTTAATATGAAAATAACTTTTCATAGTTGTGGGAGCAAATTACAATTTGCTTAAAATTATCACACAATGGAAATGTATCGTGCTATCTGTGCCCAAAACTATGAACCAGTCCGATTCCTACAGTTGGTAAGTGGAAGATGCCAGGTGTTAACTGTATGTACAGTATTTCTCTCATGACAATTCCTTCAAGTGTACAAATTAAATCAATTAAAACTACTTGAAAGACTTCTGTACTCTGTCACCAGTTCATTAGTGGGCAGAAAATTGCTCAAAAAGAAATGGGGTATCTGTACTTTATCTGACAGTTGCAGAGCTGTCCCCTGGTTTTTGATTTGGCACTTGTTAGAATAGAAATGAGGCTGAAATATTTCATTCTAGTCTGAAACTAGACTCAAGTATTTTTGGTTGGGAATAATTATGCAGAAAGCCAGCATAAGCATCACTGTGGTCTTGTTTGTTCCCCCACCTGCTTTTTCCTGTCTACTTCTTGACCTCATTTTTACTCTTCATTGCTTATTTCTATTTGTCTCTTGTCTCCTGTCTTTTTTTAATCAAACGGATTGATATCTAGGGCTGTGTCTAGACAAGGAGAATGGTTGAGTTCAGCTCTATGTTGAAGTTAGCCGGCCAGCTATCTTCAACCACTTCTTAACAGCTGCAAATGTATAGCCATCATTCATTCAGCATTTAGATGGTGGACTGAGAGTTTATGCTCCCAGATAAAATTAAATTTCCTTTTACATCTGGTAAAATGGATAGGTTTTTTAAGTTGGACTTAGCTAGGTAGTGATAATCTATCTCAAGCTCAGGCTTCAATGACAAAAGGTGAATGATTCTAGACGTTCTCCATACAGTTTTTCTGGTCTGAGGATGAAAGCATGCTCTATTATAAGCTTTGTGTAGGTTGATGAGTAAATTCCTAGATGAGTAAGTTGCATGATGGAAAATATATATTTTTATTAGTGCAGCTCTAGGCCATTTTTTTTTTGCTCATCTTACTTTTTCTTGTTTCTACTAGCATACAAAGTATCAATGGAAACATGTAATTCCTGATGGCTTTTCACACAGTAAGAAGCAGATAAGGCTGAAGTGAGAAAGGATCCCATAGTATTTAATTTTCAGTGCTCTTGCTAGGTTTCATTCATGGAATTTCTACTCATGTGAAAGGGATGGTTGCATATGAAACTCTGAATGATTCTTTGGCATGTGTTCTGTCCACAGTAGCATAGCCAGGCGAGCTGAGGTGGGTACTGAAGGGATTAACCCAAAGCCGTGCAGCAAGGCAGCAAAGGGATAATGTCTTAAGGCCTGATGTCTTTGATGTGACTCATTCACTGACAGTCATCCTTTTACTAGTTCACCACTATTGAAAATTTTCAATTACTGACAAAATTACAGTCCTCTGATTTTCCACGCTCTTAGAAATGTGACACAGCCCACTGTAAGCATGGTTAAATACTTATAAATGTGTAAACATCAGTAATTTATTGGCAACGTTTTCAAATCCCTGCATTGCAGTTGTCTCCACTGGTAACGTTGGTACCACCTGATTCCAGGCGAGGAGGATGCCAAGTCCCTTGGCTCAGTTTTGGCTAAACAGAGTTGGTAAAGCCCCGCTTCCCAGGCAGCCTGGCCCTGTTCCAGCTGGCACCCAGGGTACAGGTGGATGCACCGCTGGGTGAGAGGGTGGGCAACCTCTTTCCCACCTGCAGGGTGGGTAGGCTGGATGTCTTGGACTAGATGATCTCAAGAGGTCCCTTCCAACCTCTACCATTGTACGATTCTATATCCTTGTGGCTTGCAACGTTTTTTTTTAATGTGGTGGGATGACTGAACAAGCCCCACCTGGGGAGAGGTGGACAGCAGCAGCTCTTCAGGCGCCGAGGGGGCAAGAAGGTGACTTGGAGAGAAGATGTGTCGCTGAACCCCGCCGGCTCCATGCTGAGGTGCCTCGGAGATCCGAATCTCTCCCGGCCCCCTTCCCTCTGCTGTACCCGTCCGTTGTGCCGCGCCGCGCCGCGCCATGGCCGTGCTGCCGTTCCGCTACTGCCCGGTGCTCGGCGGGGCGCGGCGCGCCACGCTGCCCCCTCCCCATTGGCTGCCGCGGGCGGTGCCCAGAGCCCGGCGGCGCGGGGTTCGTGTCCGGCGCTGCGCACCGCGCTCTCCCGCCACAGCCGCCGCCGGGAAGGAAGGACGGACGGGCGGACGGAAAGGAGGCGGAGCGGGAGGGGGCCGGGTCCCCCGCGGTGCACGGCGTTTTGTAGGCGGGTGCCTGCCGACCGGCCTAAACCCCGGCCGGCGCCGCACGGGGGAGCGCGGAGCCCGGCGGGACTAGCATGAGCCTGGGCAGTGGCGCGGCGCCCGGCGCTCCAGCAGCAGCTGCTCGCGGCGCGGCGCGGCGCGGCGGGGCGGAGAGAGGGCGGCGGGCGGGCTAGGCGGCCTCACCAGTAGCGTCGCCCCCCGCCCCTAGCGCGGAGCCGGCCGCGGTCCAGCCCCGGGGACAAGCGGGCGGGGGTCGGGGTCGGCCATGGCGAGGCGCGGCGCAGCCGGGGGCCGCGGGCCGCTGTCTGCCGCACGGGCGCCGCGGGCCTGAGGGTGACGGCGGGGGCTTGCGGCTGAGAGAGGCGCCCGCAGGCCCTCCCTCCTCTCGCTGCTCCTCCCGCCGTGCCTGGAGCCGCCGCCGCCTCCCCAACGCTGGGCGCGTCGCGGTCGGGGTCGCAGCCGGCGGCCGCGGGGTTTCCCTCGTTTGTTTGGGCCTTTTGTGTGGCGGCTCACAGTTGGCTAAGCACGGCCGGGCTGAATCGGGCCATTGTTCGGGACCCCCGAGCTCCCACGCTGCACATCTCTCGTCCCCATCCCCCCCGCAATACCCCCCTCCTCCCCGCTTGTTTTTTTTTTTTTTGCCTGAGAAGCCACATAACGTGCCTTTCCTCCACGCGAATCTGGGAGCTGTAAGCCGGACCGATTGCAAATGAAGTGTAATGCATTGTGGGACGTGTGTAAAATTGGATCATTCGAGGGGAAAAAAAAAAAAAAAGGAAGGGACCTGCGGCCGGCGCCCTAGAAGAGGGAGCGGCGCGATGCGCGCAGGTTGCGCCCCGGCGGTACCCGCGCTAGGCTGATGCCAGGCAGCGCGCATCCGGCGAGCGCGACGGCCTGACCCATGCAGCGGCGGGAGGATTAGGCGCGGGCATCCTCAGGATGAAGAAGACGCGGAGTACGACCTTGCGGCGGGCCTGGCCTAGCTCCGACTTCTCCGACCGGGCCTCAGACCGTGTGAGGTCCCGCAGCGAGAAGGACTACCGGCTGCACAAACACTTCCCACCGGCTTTTATTTCTCAGACATCACGAGGCTACATGACATCAGGTTTGTAACATAATTTGTGGGTGCGAGAGCGTTTTATTGCGAGGCTGGGGCAGGACGTGTGGCTGGCCGGAAAGGCTACATCGGTGGGTATGGAGGGGAGCTTGCGACCAGGAGCCGAAGTTGTTACGAATAATGCAAAAAAAAATATATAGCATACATCCACCATTTTGTACCTCTGCGAGATTTACAGAGGGGGCCTTGCAACATAGTGTTTAAAATCTATTTGTTGAGTGAGATAAATTTGTGAGAGAAATGGGCGCATCTCTGTCGTGGAAGGACAGATAAAAATGACTGGGTGTACAGCGCATGGAACCCTTTGCTCCTTTTGTGCGTAAAAGCATGTGCTGGATATTTACTCCTGCCCCACACGTTCCTCTTTAAATGCAGTTAACTCTGGTTAACTCATCGGGCTTGCATGTTTTTCCATTTTGGAAAGGAAAAGGGTTACCTGTGACTGCAAACGCTATAGCCTTGTTGCAGGCTCTCTGTGTTTCAGCTGCATGTTTCTGCAATGGCAAAGCTTGCTTTGGTGAAAATGACTGTAAACACATTTGCATTTGTTATTTGAGATGCAGAAAGAGACCAGACTTGTGTATGTGGCGGAACACACACGTGCATGTAGATTCATTTGTCTGTTGGTTTCAAGGGGGCTGGGAGGGCATAGGGAAATAACGGACACTGCACCAACATGTTTGTGCACAGGAAAGAGAGAGCGCAAACAAAACAAAAAAACAGCGCAGGGAAAGGCAGGCGTTGGGGAGAGGCTTGGCCTCCAATGGGGTGCTGGTGCAATTTCAGAAAGCCTCGGTACTGTTAATAGAAGCTGCTCCATCCTGAAATGCGTCTCAGAGGCCTTGGAATTCAGACATTTCATAAACACCCAAAAAGACTTGGGAAAATGCTGGTGGCGAGGGGGCTGGGGGCAGAAGATCCTGGAAACCTCCTTTGTTGTTCTGCTGCCTGCTTATTGTGATGATCGGACATAATGTTTCATTACTATGATGGCAAATTCCAATTTATCATAAAGACACGTTTTTCCTGAGAGGCTCAATTTAGTTAGAGTAGGCAGATTCCTTTAAAGGAGAAAAAGAGGGAGAGAGAGAAAATGAAGGTATTTGTTATACATTACTGAAAACGTTTCCAGCCCGCTGCCCTGTCATGTTGTGTGTCCCCCCGCTCACATTTCTGCTGCAAAGGTTGAGCCAAAGATTGTGGTGGTTTAGTTATATTCTCACTTTCCTGTCTCTGACCCTAATAAACATATCTCTTTAGTCGGGATTGGTTTCTTGTGTTTTAAAACTGTCTCATGACTATTCTTTTTTTAGTGCCTGAGCTCTAGGGAAATAATATGTGTTTTATTGAAAAATCTGCCTGCATAAGAATATTGTGCTATTTTGTCAATAGCTGCTTTGATTTTCCCCTTTCCCGGGGAGCCACATATTGAGAGAAAATGACAAGGATAATTTATGCTTGAACAGCTGAAGAAGAGGAGAATGGTGGTGGTGGAGGGGTTGTTTTGTTTTGTTGGTGCTGCAGGACTTGAAAGTGGCTGGAAAGCCAAAGCTATCCAATACTGCAAAGACTGTTGTTGTTCTGTGTGAACATCCTGATACTCCCACTGTAAGATATGCTGTGTCAGTTCTGTTAAAGTCTGTACTTTAAGGCCTTTCTTTCAGCTTGGAAGCTCATATTTAAAAGAGAAGCTCACGTGAGCATTTTATGTCAAACGATGTGGGTTTTTTTGCTTGTTTTCAGTTCTCCAGGGAAGAATTCTGGCTCTGTAAAAGCTTTATCTTGGCAAGAGTGGTACAATCCGACCAGACAGTTAAACACCAGCAATCTGCAGAATCAGATGTGTCACCCTGCATTTTTTTAAAGATACATGTGTCCTTGATGGAGTGGGAGAGAATGGCATAGATTTGAAATCTGCTGTAAATGTTTTAAAGTAATCTCCAGACCCGTAGAATACTGTGTTTATGAATATAGAGCTCATTGATTTCAGTTGCAGCAGCTGAAGAAGGACAAATGTCATGTTTAGTTTGAATAATTTGCTAAAGTTGTTGGAGAGAGAATACACTGAAAGTTGAAATTGGCAAGTGCTTGTTGGGGGGTTGTTGTTTGGTTTTGGGTTCTTTTTACTAACAATACACAATGTCAACTTAGTGGGCTTTTAGCTGGAAATGCAATTGTTCTCTCTTGATGGATAGTTTCCACATTCATTTATTTTTAAAAGATCCTCTTCTACACTGCTTTTCCAAATATTAGTTTTGGGAGGAATGGCTACTGTATCAAAACACTTCTCACTATTTGAAGGAAACTCTCTTTCTTGTGGAAATCTGTAGGAAGTCCTCTGGCATGAAAGTTTTGGGGATCAGGAATACAAATACATTCTTTGTCACCCAGAATGTTGTAGGGGAGACAGTGTCCTGAAACACATGGGCTTGTCAGAGGCCTGCATTCTGTTTATCCAACCATTTAAACTCATCACCATTAGCATTGTTGTGGTTCTCTTTTAATTAAATGCCGCATTGTTTGGGATGAGGGTGGAGGGTGGGAAAGAAACTTTGGGGTTTTGCCTCAATTACTCTGCTTAGGGAAATAAGAAATAGCAGACAGTCAAACTGCCTTCCATAAGGTGTTAAAAAGCTCGAAACTTTAATATTTGAGAATGACTAAAAGAGGCGTGGAGAATCCTGTATATATTTCTTTCGGCATAGAAAAATAATGAGTAATGTTGTTGCAGTCAATGCTGTGGTGTTTTGTTTGGGGAAAATGCAGTCTCTAAGCAGAACCGTGTTTGTAATGGGAGTGCAAGCCTGGTACTAGAGCAGTGAAGCACACCTGGTTTTAAGCAGCATTTTTTGTAAAACTGAGTTAAGGACCAATTTGGTACTTGCTTGATTGGAAGCAGCATTGGTGGCTGGCAGTCACATTTTCAATACTTGTGGAACAAACTGCCCGTAATTATAGAAAATTGATGCAGATTCATCTGAAATTTAAAGATTGTTTGACAGATGAAGGGAGATGGAAGTAAGGAGAGGAAAAAAAGCAGGGGATTTAGAAAACTACACATTTTTACTGCTGAATAATCTCTGGATATGTGCTATTAAATCATCTGTGCTCCAGGGTTTCCTTAGGCTTCCTAGCAACCGCTAAGTTCAAAGGCCACGCAAGGAGTTCATTGTTCATGTGGAATATTAATTTCCCAGTGGAGGACTGACTTGGAGAAAAAAAAAACCCTCTGAAAAAGAAAACTACAACAATGCAGAGCTTTGACCTTGCTTGAAAAGAGATGTTGAGAAATTAGAATCCAATCAAATGAATACACGGGAATGTACTTGAAGGTTTTGATAGATTGCTGCTTAATTGAAGGGAAAGTAAAGAAATCATCTGGAACTGGCAAGCAGGATAGAACTTACTGAAACTTAGGAAGGCTCCAAGCAGTCACATGAAATAATATGTATAGCTTTTGAAACATTGGAAGCTTCCTGCTTTTTTTGGGGTTATTTTTCCTCCTAAATAACACAGGCAAATTGTGGATTTTGTTTTAGTGGAGAGAGGAACTGCACCCTGTGGTTGACCCAGCTGTTAAATGTTACCAGAACTGAGTAGTGCTCTGGAAAGATTTTTTTTTTTTTTTTTCTTGCAGCCTTTCTTGAGCTGCTTTAATTGAAGATCTTGGTGTTGGAGGTAATGTGTCGGTTTGAGATGAGGGTGGTGTAGGGTAACAGTCTAGCACATGCAGCAGGAAGGAATGTATGAAGAGCTTTCTACAGTGGTCAAAACTAATTCCAGAGTGTGCTTATTTGAAGGTTACCTTCTGAAAAGTTTGCAGTTACTTTCTTACTCTTTGTTATAATATTTCCTCACAGAGGTTTCAGTGCTCCAAAGTTGATGACTAAAATGCCATCTCCGTGTTGCCCTTCTGTTACTTGAGTTTGATTACCAAGTTGAAGAGAAAGGAGAGACGTATGTAACGTGTCCATTCAACTGATGGTATCTGTATGCAAATTAACATTTGTAGGAAGAAAAGATATCCTTATTCTCTGTTTCAAGAATGTTTGATAGAAGGTCTAGGACTGCCTCTTCAGCCTTCTTGAACAGTAAGAAGGATCTTGGGAGTAATTATAACAAATTTGACGGTCCTGAGTTGGGGTTTTTTTTTAAAGCTTGAGTGTCATACTCTGATAAAAATTAATATGTGGAGATAACCATGCATGATCTGAAGAACTCTGTTTAATGTAATTGAGAAGTGGCAGATGCCTGCAAAGCCTTGGAGCACATTCAGTTCTCCTGGCCCTTTATTCAGTTATCTAAAGGAATATGTTGTAGCTTGAAAGTAGCAGTATTGTAATTAATATTTAATGGAATAATCAGTATTGCATCACCTTTTTCTCCCAGTGTGGTATTAAGAAACACCTTCCAGATCATCTGCTGAGCAGTAATATGATCTCTTTGCCTCCCTGAATTCTGAGTAGTTTTAGGCTGCCTTAGACCAAACCTATTAATGGGACATTATGAATACTGAGAGCATGTAGGTGTCAAAGGCTAGCAGGGCTAGCTTTGTCACATGACTCCTGCTTACTCTCCTTTGCTTCAGCCTATGTTGACCGGGTGAACCCCAAGTAAGTCACACCATTCAGTTACTTCAGGAGTTATGCTTGCTTGGTTGCTTGGGAAATTGCTCCTGGACTTGTGGTCCTTTACAGATCCTTTTGGCCTCTGCAGCATCCACTTACCTTGACAGAGAAACAGGAACTTTCACTGCATCCCAACTGATGAAGGGGTCTATGTTCAGACCACAAACTTGGTCCAAGTTTATGGACCAGTCATATTTACACAGATTCTGGCTCACTTCATTTTCCCTTCTGTTTTCTTGCCTAAAAGAGTACAAAAGACAATCTCTCTCCTCCTTCTTTAGAGCCTTAGTCTTCACTCCTGTGGTTGCCTGTGCGTTACACCACTGTCTCCACGCCTGGTCCATTCCCAACAGATACCCAAGGTGCTTTCTGCATCCATTACTTCACTTTTAGACCAAGCTGTGGACAATGCCTTGTGTACTACTTGTGCTTCAGCTGACCAAACTCCATTTGAGTACCTGTTGTTCTTCATGACTGTTGTGATCTCTGAGCAAAGGGATCCAGAGTGGCTTTTTAGTTCATGACATTAGAAGTAAAACCAAAGAAGAATGAATATAAGAAGGAAATGGAAGTCTGTGTGTGCCTATCTTACCTGGACCTGTTTATGATTCTATCTCAGTTCAAAGCACTCATCCCTGCAGCGCTAAGTTTCAGGTTATTTTTCCTTCCCAGCCTCTGTCACTGCTTGCATTCCAAGTCACTGTATTCTCTCTGCTGGTTTACTTGGACCTTAAGCCAGGTCAGGATGCACAGAGGCACACCAGGATCAGGTCACCAAAGGGTATTGTCTCATTGGCATTTGCGCAGAGATGTCGGCCGGAATCTGATTACATTTCTAGGTGTGTTTTCCAGAGATCCTGTGATTGAAGTAATTTGCTATACACACACTAGACATCATGATAGCCTACCAAAGATACAGGAAGCTCCTCTTTCAAGAATGGACAAGGGTTCAGAACAGACACAATACCGATTCATCATAAAGAGCTCCCAGTCTTTCACAGGTGTAGAAGATGTGCTTTGTCTTTCTTGGCAATGTTTGATAAACCTGAAGGGTGTTGAATGTCGCGCCACTTCGGAGTCAAATAGCTGCCGCATCTTTGCAAAATGCATTACTTGTTGGAAGAGGCTGAAATGTGAGGATTTTGCACATCACCTTGGTTTAGCCTAGTGACCTGCTCAGTTGTGCGCAACAATAGGCCTTCATTTGTATTCAGGAGAGTCCCTCCCAGAGTAAACTGACATCTTTGTAACATTCTTCACACGGTTTAAAGAGGTCTAAGTGCAATCATGTATGAAGACTAAAAAGATGGTACTTTGCTAAGAACATTGTAGAAGTCTTCCAGAAATTTCAGGTTTCTTTTCAGTTCTGGGGAGGTTCTTTAGTGTGTTTCTACTTCATAACCCATAGCAGGCTGTAGAATGTCTGTCACAAACAGCCTTAAAGCTGAGTCAGTGTTCTATCACCTAAACTCTGGGCCATGAATCATATAAAGTAGTGTTGAAAAATAAGT